>NC_134312.1:113427710-114756353 GCF_964195595.1 Calonectris borealis | reverse complement strand
AAAACTGGCCAATTACAGCAACTACGGGTGGTCATATGCAGTGGTGGCTTGTGAGGGTCACAAAGGCACAACCTGAATAATGCCATCCAGGAACTCACGCACTGAGGAACACCAGCCTGCACTTTCATTGTGAAAATACTTTTTAATTGTTTGGGTTTTCTGAGGTAGACGTTACTTGACCTTTAAATAAATAATTTAGGGCCTACAAAAAATTTGGACTGGACCCCTTAGAAATGCCAACTGTGTGTGGAGGAAATGCCAGCCCTGGAGAGAACGTGCAGCCCACAGCAAGCTTCCCGCTACTGCCTTTGCCACACGCAATACGAGAAGGATGAAGAAGTTAGCTCAGTCTCCAGAAGCACTCAGTTCCCGATGCATCTGGTAAGACTGGCAGGAAGGATACACCAAAAATGGTGATGTTGGCTTATTTATCAACCACAAACCTATTTCAATATCAACAAGCAAGATAGAGTCAATCAAAATGACTGGCAGGAGGTCTCCAGCTGAATGGGTTTTCAGGGAATTCAAGCCACGTAAAGACACATAGTCCAAATAAGGGACAATGTTGACTATGCCGCTGTCCTAGGGTGGGGGTCAAAGGCTGTGTAACTTATTCCAAATGCCAGTATAACCAGTCCTTTCCAGAACACTAACCAAAAACATTCATCTTTAAGACTTCTTTGCAAAATTACTTCTTATGAGTATTTTATTTAATAATGAGCACTTTAGAAATAAATGCCTTCAGTGGTTTTAATGCATCACCATAGGAAAGCTTTAAAATGAATAGACTTGAACATTATAATCATAATGTTTGGATTGTTAAAACTGCTGACAAGACCATTAAACCACGGTGGATTTGAGAGGCAGCAAAGTATCACTGATAGATTTCTGGGGGATAAAGATTTGAACAGCCTCCTGTTGCAGACAAGCTTGATCTTGCTGATATGCATATTGAAAATGTCCCATAGAGTTAACAGAGGCTTTCGATTCTCGAGAGACAAAGCTGTCCCATGTTAGGAAGTGTGTTGCTACAGGTAGCTTCTTGGATAGGAACTTACCCAAACCTGGGTCCAGTTCCCAGCCATAGGCCTGTGTTGATCATAAGCTTATTAAATGTTGTGTGGTTGGTATTACTTTAGAATATGCTGAGCAGGCAATTTTCTTGGGTTTGATTGGATCTTCTTATAATTTTATAGAAAAAAATATTATCTCACATAATAATTCCTGTCTCCCCTGTGCAACTACATAGAAATGTCAGACACTCTCAGCAGCAGAACAATAAATAAAATAAATAAACAGCAGCAGAACAATAAATAAAAGCTAAACGGATTTTTTTTTCATTTCTAAGGAGGAAGAGTTAAGCTAATGGTGAAAGACAGACTGTGTTGGGTAGGAAATCTCAGCTAGGCCTTGGCTACTATCAGGGGCTGTAGGCAGACACAGGACTAATATGTTGACACCTTGGACTGATGGTTTTCTACCCCTAGTAATATGACTGAGAATTGAAAAAGAGGTGATGTAGAACGGGACCCTTCTATAAGACAGTTTGAAGGACATGTGGATAAAATGATTAGCAACTTTGTCGGTATCTCCATGTCTCTCAAGCTATTCCTTCATATGAGTGTTTATAATGCTTAGAGCAGTATATTTCTTATGTGGCTAAAATACTATATAATCAGGAATCCCTAGCTACTGAGGCTGTCACTTGAAGGATCCTAAAGGGTTTCACGGACAAACCCGGGGGGTGAAATACAACCTTAATGAAAGCAGCTTGCAGCTCCCAGAGACTCAAGAGGCCTGTGTCTTTTTACATCAGGATTGAATTTGGTCCAAAGTGTACAAAACTTGCGTTGTGCCTTAAAGCTAATTGAGGATTTGTGGCGCTCTATCTCTCAGCTGGGAAAGGTCAGCTTTGAGATTTCCAGGTCAGAACTGTTTGACAAGGATTTAGTGTCATCCACAACTTAGGACATGCTAACAGGCTTTCTTGTTTAAAGGCAATGCTGTAACTGTAAAAAGAGTCTAAGAGGGCAAAACTGGGAGGAAAAACAAGACGATTTGTTTAAGTGATTGATCCTTACACTTCAAGACTCTCAGACTAGAAGAGGGTTCCTCTTCTTGTATGAGGCATGACTGACCTATCTTTCCATTCTTGCACTACTGAGTTTTTACAGTTTTGAAATGTAAATAGGAAAGACTTCATAATCTATGGGGTAATCTGCATGGGCTAATTTGTACCTTCCTGGAAAGCCTAGATCCTTGCTCGGTGAAACAGGGCATTGTGGAAGCTTAGCCAACTTTTCCTGTCATTTGGGAAATCAAAGACAACACAAGAGACGAGCAGTGAGACGCACCATTTAATTACCGCTAACCCTTCTAAGCATTCCTGTTTTTCCTAGGCTATATGGCTGGACAGTTGGAATTATGCTGTAGCATGGGACAACATTACACTGGCCTCTTGTGTACCATATGCCTTTTCATTGACAAACTAACACTTTTTTAATGAGAGTTTCTGAGGTTGTTATCCAAAGTACATTCCTTATCCCAGTTCTCATCTTTAGCACCTCTCCCAGAGGTATCTGGGAGTTTGGAACCAGACATATATGCGAATCCAGGGCTTGATCAGGTCCCAGTGAAGTCAATAAAAATATTGTTGGTGCTGAACAGATATCCACTAGGCTCAAATGAAAAGTAAAAGCCATCCAAGAAAAAGTGGAAGACAAATTACAGGTTCTTTTTTTAATCAAAATATGCTTTCTTCTTCTCTCTCCCTCCCTTTAAGTTTTTTTTCGACAGTATTAACTTTATAACTAGTTTAAAGTAACTGAGAAAATGTTTAAATTTTAAAATGTTGAATAGTCCTGGACCAATGCCCAAAAAATGTCAGGTGACCTTCCTGATATATAACTCTTAATTCTGGAACTTACTGATTCCAGTCAAGAATTTTTGGTGGTGATAAAATACTGAAATGTAGAAAAAGAAATACCAGGAGGTTGAGAAATGAACTTTTGTTCGCAGGTATCACTGTTTCCGGAAAAATGGAAAAAGAAAAAAGAACACCTGCAAAACTTTGGTGCATTAAATATTTCATAAGCATAACCTCAGGGTTATGTTAATGTAATCATTTACATGGGGATATTAATTTTTGAAACGCTTGTTGCATTAGTTAACCTCTTCTTTACGGAAGTGTTAGGCTCTCGAAGCAGCCTCTGGAAGCTACAGGGGCAGGTGCTGGTCTGCCATTCTCTGCGCAGCCCGCCACCAGGGTCCTGATCCTGCGAAGTGTTGCAGATGTGCACGTCATTCCTTTGCAGATGGAGTGGCCGGGCCGAGATGCTGTTTGCAGGCTAGGATGAGACTGGAAAGCCACATCCCTTTTGGAGTCCTGCAGCTAGAGAGCACCTGTTCCTAGCACCCGTCTTGGGACGTGGAGAGGAAACACGAGATAATAAGCACTTTTGTTCCCCACGCGTCGGTGTTTGACTCGGTGCAAGACAGGGCACTTGGTGATGCTGGGTCGCGTACTTCTGCAGGAGGGAAGCCAGCAGAGCCGGACTCCTCCAGGGTCCCGCTCCTCTCGCCTTGCCGGAGCCCAGGCTGCCTTCCAGCCCTTGATCTCGGCAGAGAGCGAGCTGTTTGCCAATCTCCCCTCACTCTCCGGGCAGCGTTAAGGTGGAAAGGGCCGATGAAAAAGTAAATGCAGACAGCTGCCCTTTGTGGTGTCCCTGCCGGAGCGCAAAGCGGGGGAAGGAAGACGAGGGGACAGGGCGAGTGGATGTGTGTGTCAGTCAGCGGGGGGATGATCTAAGTATCTGAAGTCATTCAAAAGGTCAAAGCAAGCATTAACTCTTCCCCGCCCTCCCTCCTCGGG
Source organism: Calonectris borealis (assembly GCF_964195595.1). Taxonomy (NCBI): domain Eukaryota; kingdom Metazoa; phylum Chordata; class Aves; order Procellariiformes; family Procellariidae; genus Calonectris; species Calonectris borealis. Next base: position 114,752,482 of record NC_134312.1, on the reverse strand, counting down.
GGCTCGGGGGAAATCACAGTCTGCCCAAACTAGATGACAGCTTGCCGGGACTTAATGACAGGCTGGGTGCAGACGAGCCGCGGCCGCCCAGACAAAGGGAGGAAGTTTGGTGCTGCCGCCGACCCGAGGAAGGTGCCGGGGCAGGGGCCGAGCCGGGACACGGCAGGCAGCGGCGGGGGCGCGCCCCCCCGCCCGGCGCAGCCGCTCCGCTCCCCCCGGCCGCCCCACGGGCGCTCCGCATCACCGGCGCTCTCGGAAAAGCCCCGGCCGGTTCCCTCCCTTCTGAGAGCCAGGCGTAAACCTGCCTCCACCACTGCACATCGCAAGATGAACGGCAGCGCCAGGCAGGAGAGAGGGGGGAGCGGGCAGGACGCGAGGTAAGCGCGGCTTCACCGTCCCCGGGCAGCCGTGACATCTCCAAGCCCGGGTGACTCTGCGGCTTTAAGCGATTCGAGGGTTTTTCATACCCAAACATTTTTTTCTGCCGGTCTCTCTCCCCTCCCCGGCTTCCTCCCTCTCTTCCCCTCTCCTGCCTCCCTCTCTCCCGCTCCCTCTCCCCCCTTTTCTCCTCCCCCCGCAGCCCCCCCTTTCCCCCTCCCCTCAAGTTTCTCCCTCTGTCTGATTAAATGAGAAGGAAGTGTGGGAGTGGTGGTTTTGAAGCTCTCCCTTTAAGAGGCAGCCTGCAGTGACGAATTGTTGAAATTGCCATTGCAGGATGGCATTCCGCTATAAATTCATTGTTCCACCTCCTCTCATCTTCACATTTCTCTCCCTTCTCCTCTTGTTCACATCGACAGACTGGGGATAACAACAACAACAACAGCAAAGATACAGGGAGGGGGCTTTTACAAAAATCCGGGACGTTTTCCGCTTCTTGGGCTTTTTTTTTTTTTTTTTTTCTTTTTAACCATCTCACCGGAGACGATCGAGGCGGTTTTTGGTGCTTGAATTTCTTCTCTCCCCTTCTCCTCCTTCTCTTCAAAACAAAAGGGGGCAAAAGAAGGAAAGGGAGCCCACCGGAGCCCGAGAAAGTGCCGAGTCGCAGCAGACCTGCCCCCTGCCCCTGCTGCTGCTGCTGATGGTGGTGGTGATGATCCGGTGACTACAGCAGAGAAGTGGAAGAGGAGTGGGAAGTGCTCAAACTTCTCTACTTGCCGGGTCCGAGCCTCCTCTCCTCCTTTTTCTCTCTCCCCCCTTTGCCTCCCCAGCAGCAGTGATTTGGGATTTTTTGCCTCTCTCTCTCCTTCCATGTGCTCCCGGCTCTTCCCTGCAGAGAAACACAAAGTTCACACGCGAGCGGCTTTTGTTGACATTTTTTTCTCTCCCACTCACACTTGACTCGAGTTTGGGAGGGAGAACTTTCTTTTTCCTTTTTTTTTTCTTTTTGTTCCCTCCTCCCCCCTCCTCTCCTTCCCTTAACTACGTTGCTGCACTCCGCCGACCGGCTCCTTCCACCCCCCTCCCCAACTCTTACTATTATTATTATTACTGCTATTAATTATCACCACCACTGTGGCCACTCGTGACGGCGAGGCAAGCATGCTCCTGAGGCTGCTCTCCCTGCTGCTGGCCGCCGAGCTGCACCTCGCTCTGGCCCAGCCGCCGGCACCTGCCGACGGCCGAGCGCTGCCGCCCCCCGCCGCCGCCGCCGCCGCCGCCGCCCCGCCGCCGCCCCGGCCCCGGCCCCGGCCCGGCCCTCCCCCCGGGCCGCCCCGCCGGGCCAGCGGCGTCGTGCGGCGCCTCGACCCGACCTACGCGGGGGGCGGCAAGGCGGGCTACGTCCTCTACGCCGGGGACCAGCGCTTCCTCCTCGACCTGGAGCGGGACGAGGCGGTGGGGGCGCGGGCGCCGCGGGCCGGCGGGCCGCCGCGCTGCTACTACCGCGGCACGGTGGACGGCAGCCCGCGCTCCCTGGCCGTCTTCAACCTCTGCGGCGGCCTCGACGGCTTCTTCGCCGTGGGCCGCTCTCGCTACACCGTCAGGCCGGCGCGGCGCGGCGGGGAGGCGGCCGGCCCGCGGATCTACGGTGAGGGCCCGGCCCGCGCCCCGCACCTCTTCCGCAGGGACCGCTTCAGCTTCGAGACGGTGCCGGCCCGCACCAGCTGCGAGACCCGCGACCCGGCCGCGGCGGAGGCGGCGGGGGACGGCCGGCGGCGGCGGCGGCGGCGGCGTCGCTCCGTCTCGCGGGCCCGGCAGGTGGAGCTGCTGCTGGTGGCCGACGCCTCCATGGTCCGCAAGTACGGGAAGGGGCTGCAGCACTACCTGCTCACCTTGGCCTCCATCGCCTCCCGGCTCTACGCCCACGCCAGCCTGGAGAACCACGTCCGGCTGGCGGTGGTGAAGGTGGTGGCCCTGGGGGAGAAGGAGAAGGGGCTGGAGGTCAACAGGAATGCCGCCACCACCCTCAAGAACTTCTGCAAGTGGCAGCACCAGCACAACCGCCTCGACGACGACCACGACGAGCACTATGACGCCGCCATCCTCTTCACCCGCGAGGTAGGCATCACCCCGGCCGACGGCGACTTGGTGTCCCTCGAACAATGCGTCGTGGGGTGGTGGGGCTCCAACGAGGCCCTCCAGCCGCATTGCCCTGCTTTGCCCAGTGGTTGCCTCCCCGCTGGCGCCTTCGGCCTTTCCATTGGGTTGCAGTGCGTCTCAGGGACCAGCACCCACACGCACGGCTGCCGGGGATGGAAGAGGGGCTGAAAACCCAACAAACTGTGTGTGCGCTTGTGCGTGCCCCTTCCCCTGCAAGGTCATCCCCACTGCGGGTACACAGTTGTTTGTGCCAGTGCAGTGCTGGGACTCCTGCCAGGGTGGAGAGGTGGTAATTTGCCTGGTTGGGGGACTCGGCTGAGGCCGCCTAACTTGCCTCTGCTTGAGAGGTGACGTTGTTCCATCTTTCCCAGTGAGATGTTTCACTCACAGCCCCTCTCTCTCCAGGGAGGTGGTCCAGGCAAAAGGCTGATAGCGCTCCCTAGCCTAAATTAGCCCCCAAACAAACCTGCTAGTGAAAGTGGTGAAGAACACCTTAAAAGTACACGCGACTTCCCTGTTGAGTGCATTGAGATGCTATTTCCAGCAAGAATAGCTCCGCCGCACTGGAAGCCGGCAGCACTTGTGGTTCAAGGGTAGGACGTAAATGCAAACCTCGGGTAAACAGAGCTGCAGAAGTTGGGTGAGTTGGGCTGGTTGTAAGGGGATGCAGTCTCTTTCTCATTCCCCGAGTGTAAAATGGGTGTCCTGATCAGCTGTGGGTCAAATCCAGCCGGTCTTACCCATACAGAGCTGTGCCTTGCTCCCTGCCCGGTTGATAGTTAATTGCATTGCCAGAGGTCGTTAAGGGACATTGCTCTAGTAGACATGTGGCCGAGTTTATGCAATGAAGTTCTTCTGTAAGAATATCCCTTCAGCGGTTTGGGTTTGGTGTTTTCTTTTTTTCCCTTCCCCAAGTATGAAAAAAATAACTGCATGACTTTCCGTTCATTTGAGTTCTCCTGCTTTTCTACATCATAGGAGCCTGCCAAAAAGGATGCTTTGGATGGTTTGTGGAAGGAGTTGCTCCAGAAGGGGGAAAAAAGCGCCTGGCTTGCTTTTATAGCTGTAAATAGTTGAAACATTAGGTTCTGTGTCAGTCAGGCATCACTTGTACAGCAGGAGCCTTTTTTAGCAGTTTAAAGCCCATCGGTCCAATTTGCAAGCTTTCATTTTTTTATCGTTATAATCTGAATGAAAGCAGGCTACCTAGGCTGGGTCAGTACGCTTTTGCTTTTTTCTATAAACATCCTTTCTAATGGTTTATTAATTAAGCCTGGGCCAGAATCCATCACTTTTCACTAAAGAGAGTTTTTCTCTGCCGGTATTCCCATTTATTTCCCTGGGATTTATTACAATTCAGAAACTCTTAGGGTGGCAGACTGTGAATCTTAACATCAATTATTAAGTTAATTTGGATTGAGATAGGATGTGAATTTAAAGTGTGCTTGCTTTACAGATGCTTATCTGTAATTCTTTGCATGGATGCCCTCCTGTCAGAATAAGAGTGTGGTACTAATCAGTAATCCACTTTCAAAGACTCCTGAGCAATGCATCTTCCATGCGTAGAGTTACTTCTTTTGGATGTAAGTAGTACCTAAACTAAACAAAATGTCACAGTTCCTGTGGTCTCCTTCCACTCTTAAGATGCAAATATTGCTTGCGCTGTTACTTAGGGATGTAAACGCTTTGCAAGAAAAAAGCACAGGCTTCCGTTTTCTTGGTTTACATTTTAACACATTTAACTATGGGATTAGTTCCTCAGTGCAATTCAGTATAACTTAGTCTGCTTTAATGATTAGCTCTGTGCACACGCACATTTTTGGCATTACATTTCGGTATTTGACTCAATAAGAACAAGACTTTTAGTTTCTTGCTACATGTGTTCATGATGTTCTTTGCAGGGAGTATGTGTGAGTCCACACGATTTTTATATGCTTACACTTGAAATGTCAACATGAATCTGTTTGCTCCTTTTGGAATGTAAACACGAAAAGGGTTAAAGGAAGAAAAAGCAGTAGAGATGTTTCCTGGAGAAAACAGCCCCACTTTGAACTAAAGAGAGATTTTTTCCAGTTTAGCTTTTCAATGAGAGTGGCAGCAATTGGCAGGAGGATCCAACTTTTACAACTATGTTTTGAATGTATGAAGTACGTTGCTTAGCTACTAGACGCCAAGCCATGGCTGCATGTTTTGATGAATACCGTCATGCTAATTTTTGAACATCCAGATGTCTTCTTCTAAATGGCTTGGTTTTTAGGCATGGGGTAAATGTGTGAGGTACATTTTCCATCTTTGTTTACTAACTGAGGCCACCTTGAACTTTGTGTCTCTGCGTCAACAGAATAATATTTGCAAATCGTTTGTCAGCCGAACGCATGTCCTCAGCTGTATGTAACAGTTTATGTCTAGTTAGAATCTAAATTATGCATGCCGGTTGCCATACAAGTCTCTAATATAATAATTATCTTCGTTCGGGAGTGACATTTACTTGGATGTTATTTTTGACACCAAAAGAGGCTCTCTGAAAAGTAGCTTTACTCAAGTTCCTTATAAAGGAAGAATCCCTGTCAGAATTCAGCACCATCGCTTCCTCCTCTTCTGTTGTCATTACTTGTTTAAAGATAAATTAATGACCATTCATAGACTAAGAGTGTGCTGGCAGCTCTGCCTTATTATAAAATTAGTACTGGCGGTTCAAATTAGTATCATCATTCATACTAGGAAGTACTTCCCATGCAAAAGGATTTTTAGAAGATTTACTAATTCCGGATTAAAACATTCACTCACTTTTGGTCATTTAATTCGATAAGGGCTTTAAAACAATCATGCTGCGGGGCATAGTAAATAGTAAATAAATATGAACATGGGTTCAGTTCACAGACAACGGGTGTTAAAACTATTTTAAGGCTCTATATTGCTTATCAGTGGTGGCAAGAACCATGTAACTATCCATTAGCTGCAGTGAATCCATTTACTCTGTAACCACAAGGAAAACTACAGTGTCTGGTCATTATTATCACCTGTGCAGGAGATTGTAAAAACCCTCAATGGGCACAGAAATTATCTATCACTAAATATTGCAGAAACATAGTTGGGTTCCACAGTGATTATTTAAATTCCCCAAATCTAATAAGGAGAAGTATATTTTCCCAGTGGTCTCAATCTCTCATTTTGACCCACGATGGCCCATATCAAGCCTGACAGAGGTCTCACTTGTCAGTACCAAAAGGTGATAATTTTCTAATAAATCCTGTGAGAGCTCTCATTAAGGCAGTTTGGCCTTGACAGCCTTAGAGAATACATGGATCCCCTGCTGTTTGACTACTTTGTGGTTGAGTCCTTGACAACAGCTGTAAATTTTTGGGCCGCATACATCTTCAGAGCATCCTCCGTGGAATATGGTGATGCAAGGATTTGATCATCTGGTGTCCAGGTGAGTCCTCCGCCCCGTGCGGCAGTAGAGAAGCAGCTGTGTGGTGGGAAGGAGGAAGAGCTTGTAAAGCCCTCTTCCCTTGGGGATTAGCTCGCTTCGTTCTCAGTGGCGGTGAAGTCAACAGCAAATTTAGAATTTAGTCCGTTTCAGGCTTTTTTATTGTGAACAGTTCTCAGAAGCTGGAAACAGGTTATCTTGAGTCTTCAGGTTTTTATGGGTGCAACAAAATACTTGCCAGATTATTTGTCACAGTAGGAAAACGTATTAGACGTGACTTGCAAACTGCACTTGAACTCAAACTGTTCTTTTCTGATGTCTAGCCTGCTCTGCAATTATGCTCTAGAATTCATCCAGTCTATTTCATTAGTGACCCTTACTCAAATTTCAAGTGAACTATTGAATGCATTCGGACAAAATCCAGTTCTTTTCCTTTCCTTTTCCCCTTGTCATGGTTTAACCCCAACTGGCAACTAAGCACCACCCAGCTGCTTGCTCACTCCCCTCCCCGGTGGGATGGGGGAAAGAATCAGAAGGGTAAATGTAAGAAAACTCATGGGTTGAGATAAAGACCGTTTAACAGGCAAAGCAAAAGACGCGCACGCAAGCAAAGCAAAACAAGGGATTCATTCACTACTTCCCATCGGCAGGCAGGTGTTCAGCCACCACCAGGAAAGCAGGGCTCCATCACTCGTAATGGTGACTTGGGAAGACAAACGCCATCACTCCGAACGTCCCCAACTTCCTTCTTTTTCCCCCAGCTTTATATGCTGAGCATGACGTCATGCGGTATGGAATATCCCTTTGGTCAGTTGGGGTCAGCTGTCCTGGCTGTGTCCCCTCCTAACTTCTTGTGCACCCCCAGCCTACTCGCTGGTGGGGTGGGGTGAGGAGCAGAAAGGGCCTTGACTCTGTGTCAGCACTGCTCAGGAATAGCTAAAACATCCCTGTGTTATTAACACTGTTTTCAGCACAAATCCAAAACATAGCCCCATACTAGCCTGCTATGAGGAAAATTAACTCTATCCCAGCCAAAACCAGCAGAATTCTGAATCATGTGAAAATTAAAATAGATATTTCTCACAGTAGATACAGGCAACAAGAGCAAGAAAAAATACTTTCCTAAGTGCTTGTTAGCATCATGCCTGGCTCTAACAAAAAGTTCATGCTAGAGCCAAAGGTCGCTGTCCTGCCTTTTTCTATACAGTAATTATATGGGTCTTGTGTGTGTGATTTAGTTTAACTGTCAATCTGACAGTGCTGTTGAAATTTAGCAGTAAGCTTTGGATTATCTCAGCTCTGTAGATGATAATTTCATTGCGTGGAGCACATGCTTTCTTTGGCTCTAGTTCTTCCTTCTTTTTTTCTTTTCTGTATTATCATCTTCCCACAATTATTATCCCGTATAAGTAAAACAGGTCACTGTACCAATGGTCAGTAGAACATATTTCACTAATGTTTATTATTATTACTCTGAAGAAATTATAATGTGATGTGTCTACCAGTTTCGTAGTGTTTTCACCAATTTTGTTGCAAATCTAATACATTTAGATAATGCCCCTGGGGAAAATAAAGTGGGACATAATTTGTGTGGGAGAAGTAGCGTGATTCACACTAATCTACAGAGATGGTGTAGAGTTTCCCCACAAAGAAACTATGGGTTAGACCAGTTAAATCGCACATTTTTCCGTGTTCACCAGTCACCAGTTTCATAACTGAAACTTTGTTTGCCCTTCCCTTCCCCTTGCAGAGTCCAAATGCTTTATGTGCATTTTGTCAATATTTTTAAATAATCTGTGGTTTGCATAAAGCTGCTGCATTTTCTTTATATGCTTTAGGAAAAAAAAAAGTTTTGTTAATATGTACATTCAGAGCATAAAAGCTTAATCCAGTTTAGGTTCTATTTCTAATACTTTGTTGCAGAGTGTCCTTGGATGACAAGTGCCTAGGGTCCCCATACCATACTAGGGGAGAGGAAGAACATGCCTAAATATCCAGTCTGGTGAGGAAGTAGTCTCTGAAGCCAGCAAGTGTAGCGTGCATGTGCTAAACTTAGCCCAACAGGACATCACCCATGCATTGGGTTTTCTTGAATTTCAGCTTACCTAGAATTCAGAAAGACAGCTCTGTACGTTTGAGATTCAAATGGCCAAAACTCAGGCCTGTATTCGTCATATTAACCTAAAAGGAGGACAACGTCAATCTTTAAGTGTCGCGGTTTAACCTGGCAGGCAGCCAAATACCACGCCTCAGTGGGACAGGGAGAGAATCAGAAGGGTAAGAGTGAGGAAAAACTCGTGGGTTGAGATAAAGACAGTTTAATAAAACAGAAAAGGGAAAATAATAATAATGATAGAATATACAACATGAGTGATGCACAATGCAATTGCTCACCACCCGCGCTGACCGATAACCAAGTAGCGATCGCTACTTCCTGGAACACGCCTACCATTCATATGCTGAGCATGACGTCACATGGTGTGGAATACCCCGTTGGCCAGCTGGGCTGGCTGTCCTGGCTGTGCTCCCTCCCAGCCTCTGCTTGGTAGCACGGAAGCTGTCCTTGACAGGGTACTTAGCAACAACTGAAAACATCAGTGTGTTATCAACATTCTTCTCATACTAAATCCAAAACACAGCACTAGGAAGAAATTTAACTCTATCCCAGCCGAAACCAGGACATTAAGTTAAACTACTGGAGGAAAAGATGTTATTTCTGTTTTGGTAGACATGGAAGGTATCACCACTCGTCTTTTCCTCAAAAGGTAACCAGACTTCGGTCTTTCCTCTCAAAATATGGCCATGGGAGGACAAAGCAGTATCCCAGTGAGTCTGATGGGAGTCCTTCCTCTCTTCACAGCGATGGCCAGGCCCTCTGCCTGGTGCCCTAACCTAGGCATCCCCATGACCAAGACCCACCAGTGTCTCAGGAACAGGACTTTTCACAGCAGGCTTCCTCCAGGGCAGCCTTCCAGCATTTTGGCTTATAAAGCCTCTCTTTTAAGTTTCATAGTGTCGGTTGAGGGGTAAAACAGACCGTGCCCTAATTATTTTTTTCACCAGTAAGCCCTTATTTCCAATATACCTTTTGCAGTCTGTCGACTTCGGTCTCATGCACCTTTTGCCTTCCAGACATCATGCGCTCTTTGGGTGATACCCATAATCCTTTCTGTTTGGGTGAACCTTACTTTCCTCCGCATGTGCCGTTCTGCGTTGCTGTGACATTAATAAACTTCCACCCACTTTGCAGAGGGGTGCGCGGGAGGGTGGATGCGTGGGTCCGGAATACCGCCTGACCCCACCCTCCCTTTACAGGGCTGTGGTGGGAGCACTGCTGCAGGAAGTCGGAAAGTCGTATTTAATTCCTTCCTCTGCTTGAGGGATTTTAGGTCTGTATCGCCCACCTCCCAGAGGAGGTCCTTAACCGGTAGGTTGTAAGTTGTTCCAGGTGTTAAGGAAACTTTCCACCCCTCTGACCAAAGCTATGTCACTGTTTAGCAAGTAATTCAAGATTCATATGGTGAGAAGGAGAGAAATCGTGACCTGAAGCCACTGACTGGGGCGCAGTCTGACCGGAGCAAGGCGGTCTGGGTTCCCAAAGCGAGGAGAGAAGACTGTTTCTGTAATTTACCGAAGGACTGTTCAGTGTAAAATACAGAAGCAGGCTGAGGAATTGGGACCAAAAATTAGGTCCCTTCACCAAGCGCCGTAAGCACTAACTGCAGCCTGGGCTAGGGAAGCCTTTGGCACGTGGGCTGCAACAGGAGGAGCCACAACTCCCTGCACGCACGGACACGTGCGGGCCTTCATTGTGGACCATAGTCTGGTATAGACCATAGGGCGCTCTCCTAAGAAACATGCTTCTAAGCACCCTCACCCCTGAAAGGAATTGGAAGCCGGATCACCTTTTTATTGGGCAAAGGCTTTAACTGGTGAGCCATTGTAAAGAAACCAGAAAAGCAAGCCAACAAGCACACAGAGATGTAAAAGCTGTTAGCTGTGCTTTAAAGGAAGGTGATGTGCAGCTGTGCCTGATAGAAAGCCTAATCCTGTTGGTTTCTCGTACATCTGAACCGAGAACGTCTGTAGGCTTAGCTTCCCTCAGGGCAAAGATGGAGAAACATTAAGCATCTCAACCCCGATCAAGCTTTAGTATAACTTAAGTGCTAAGCTGCTCAGCACTGTAAAACTGTGGCACTTTGGGGCCCATAAGGTCACCAACTGCAAACCTTATGAAGGGTAGATAACTGAAAGACCAGAGGACATGTGAGCCAGTTTTGTTCTTCTGCCCTTACATTCCACTGAACTGTCCGTGTTGGTGCTTAAATCCTGTTTTGGATCTGGTCCATGGGCTCTGGCCTAATATCAGGTTTCACTAAACAGTTTATTCTTGTTTTTAAGCCTACTGCACAAATCAAAGAATTTCAGGTAAAATAAATTCACTGCTCCAGCACGGTGCCGCGGCAGTTATCTTCATTCACAGCAATGCCACATATACATGGCAAACAGCCAGCCGCTCTTGATGTACTGACGAATGCCAAGAAAACTTGGCCTTTGATAAGCTAATTAACTACTACTCTTACGATGTACAGCTCAGTTTTCCTAAGTCATTCCTTTGCCAAAGCTTAAGTGTGAACATCTATTGCCTCCTGTGTAGCAAATGCATTTCCTAGTCATTCTTCTGTTTTGAAACTACTGTGATGCAGGTCAAGGGCCAGACTCTATATTCCTTTTTTAGAAATACCAAGAAACACTTATTCTTCGAAGCTTCTGCCGCTATTTGGAGGCAATTACATGAGTACACAGATCTGAGTAAGCAATTAACTTTTTAAATAGAAGCCACACACCAGAGTGAAATAATCATTGGAAACTGATTTTAAGTATCATGTGAGTCCCCTTAGTGCATCCTTAGTGCTTTAGCTGGCGTATGAAAAGTTGAGGAGACCCACACAAGATTATTTAGACTGCATCATTACATCAGGGCCTGCTTTTAACAAAAAAAAAAATATTTTCAAGGGAAATAAAAACTTCTAATGTACTCCCAGAAACTTTACTTCATAAAAGCCTGAGACTGCTTTCCAAGACTGCCCAGGAAAACTAAAAATATGGCTATTGATGCTGGTAACAAATAATCCATGGCCAGTACAGCTACAGGAGGTTTAAGTCAAAAGAAATTTTGCCATAAAGATTTAAATCAGTGGAAGTATAAATACGCGTGATTTTCAATAATGTCACTCAAAATCATGCTGTTGGGAAGGACCATGTAGCTAGGGAATGGTGAGTTGACCCGACAGCAAACTTTTCAGAATATTTGTCTCAGAGATGCCACTTGATAGGCTTCAATTATGTATATAGTGTATACTATGTGATGCTATGAATAGATATATATTAAAGTTCAAATCACGCAGAGGCAAGAGAAATAAAGAATAAATGAGACTATGAGTTGAGAACGTAATGGAGCTGAGTCTTCAGTAATCTGCCTAAGTGATTATTGACAATGTCAGCATTAGCTTAAAAAAAGCATCCTCATGCAGTCACTGAAGTCTGCAATGAAAACCAGAAGGCTCAGCGCACGCTCTCTGTTCAAAGTGTAGCCAACGCGTGCCCTGCTCTAGCAGCAGATGGGCAACCCGTAGACATCCCTCTCCGGTAACAGCTTCATACAAAGAAGCTAACGCCAGAAAATATTTCCTGTCCTTGTTTCCAAGATCCTTTACAAGCCTCCTCCGCCGCTGCCCAGCTGGGATTTGGGAGGTGGCTGCAGGGCTCCCCGCACCGCTTTGCTCAGACTGCTGGGGAGGCAGCGCCGATGTGGTCGCGGGGCTGGCTGACGGGAATGGGGCTTTACGGTATCACTGCCCACCACTTTCTGACCACAGCGTGGTCAGTCTCCTCTTTTCTCCTTTACGGGGATCGTTGGTCCCACACCATCTGAGGACAGCTGTTCTCCAGCTGTCTGTGGGGTGTTGGAGGAGGTAGGTAATTTTACAGATAAGCAATTTTCAGAATCACTTATTTTCTGCTGTGGGATTTCCTAGGAGCAACCTTTAAGTAATACAGCCCTTCAAGAAATTAATTTTATCTGACCCGAAGTTAAGGTATTTCATAAAGAAAGCGTAAAGCCTGCTTTGTTTTGTCTAGACAACTGTTACGCAAATGAGCACTGCCTTGAAAGTTACTAGTGGGATGCTGAGATGTGTGGATATATGTCATACTCTGGGAAATGATGGAAGTGGAGGAACAGCAGTTTGATGAAGTGACTGGATTTCTGAGGAAAGCCCAGGCATGCAGTGCGGTGCGATGTCAGTAACACATAACATATGAAAAGTAACCAAACGTTGTTATGTCCGTTAGTGCTTGCATATGTACATAGCTATTTTTTTTGATATCTGATGAAGGTGGCATAATGCAATGCTGTGCACAGCTTTCGAAATTTTGAGGGTGGGATTACTAACCAGCCAACAGTCAGAAGGGCTGCTTACGGTTAACATCCCTGTCGTAATTTTCCATACTCCACACATCCCATCAGAAGTAACTCTTAAGGAAGTTTATGAGATTGCCTGCTTAGAAAGATTGTATTCTTTTAATTATACTTGTGTCATCAAATCTGGAGGATCATTGCGAGGTCTGGTTGCATCTGCTGGTATAGCTTCATAGCCATATCACTGGCATAGCTGCTTCTTGTATGCAAATGGAAATAAATCATGCACTGGCATAAGACATCTGTGTGCTGATATAATTGTGCCCACACTGGGAGCAGTACTGATGTAAGTATCTACGTAATAATGACACCCAAATGCAAGAAAAGACCAAATGACACTGAATCTGCATGTAGAGGCAAGGCCTGAATTAATGCATTTTATACTATTATTGGCACGGTCAACCTGAGAGTAATTTAGACTTCCTCCAGTAAGCTACTTTCTGTCTGATTTATATGCTTTTTGGTACTTGTGTAAGAATTTCAGTTCAACTGCTTGTGTGGATTCAGTTCAAATTGCACTAGTATAAACATACCTTACTTCCTATACAGCTTACACTCATTTATTTAGACCAATTATATCACCATGAAAAGGTATTTTTATTGGTACTATTGCACATGCATTTTTTCGGAGTTTTGTTACTCATGGTATCTGTAGGTAAACCACTTACAGTTACACTTACATAGAATGTACTCTATGTAAAATAAAAATATACCCTTAGACTGAAAGGGCCAAATTCAGAAGTGATACGTAAAGGGCTAAATGGATATGAACCTGAACAAAAGTAATAGGAGTTTAAGGATTGTATCTTCCTTGTTGAATATGCCCCAGACGTTTGACGCTATAATAACATGACCTCACTTAAGGCCTCTTCCAACATTGGTTCAGAGATGCTGAAAATTATACGAAGTTTATTTGCCTAAACAAACCTGGAAAAAAATTGCGTTTCTTTTAAAGTGCTTGAAAATGGGCATCCTTATTCTCTACCTTCCCATAACCCATGCAGACCAGAAGCAAAGTCTGGGGAGCTAATTGGATGTCAGGAGTGGGAGCCAGTGGGGTTAGAGAGAAAATTTCTGCATGTTATCTGCACCGCTACAGAATGGAAGTTTTTCTTAAACCGTGGATTACATCTGTGAAAATTTGGGAATTGGAATACTTTTGAACTTTATTCCTTCTCCTCTTGTGAAGCTGTTTTGTTCATTGGTACTGTGGCATTTAAATCTTGACATTAAATAGCACCAAGAGTGCACTTACCGAAAAGAGTTCCTAAACACCTGGAAGCCAGAACTGATCCCAAAATTCTTGCTCCATATATGTAATATTGCTATGTAATTTTAGCTTGAAAATTTCTTTATTTCGTCTTGGGGAAAAAAAATATACTTTTTTTTTTAAAAGAGATGCTCTGTCTCAGCATCTGTGAACTCAGTGTGTTTTTCTTTTACTTCAGTGGGATTTGAATCTTCTGCATTTTCAAGTTCGCCTAAATTTGAAACTGTCATAATCAATAAACATTGTTGACCAAAGCCTCATATGGGATATCTGTAATTCAGATGGATTAGTTGTGAAAGGCTTCATAAAAGAAAGTCATTATAAAAGGAGATCTGAAGGGAAGAAGAGAGTCTTAAAAATGAAGGGAAAAACGGTACTCTCTGATCATTTTGATAATAACATTTGATAATACTGTCATGCCTTGAAAATGACAACTTCATTCAACCACAATGAAATGTTGAAGTGTTCCAAATAGCATGGTACCTACTTTTCCTTCTCAACCACAAAAGCATGTATATGTACATTCAGACTAGTATTCTTCCCTCTGCTTCAGCAGAAGCACTGAAAAGTTACTGCTGATGATTAAAACACTACATCTGACTAAAGCTGCCTTCATCATTATCATTATCATTATCATCCTGGAAAAGAAAGAAAATACCTAACACCTGCATGGTTTTTGGAGACACCCCATATCTACAAGTAGGAAACATGAACGAGTTGTTGCGCTAGTAAGACTAGGAATCAAGGGATTTTACACTCTGTAATATCACTGACTTTTTAAGCAACCTCTGAGAATTGCTTAAATACTTGATATACTGGGTAATACATTATTAATCATTGTACTACTTGACAGATGTGACATGAGGTTTAATATATAACAATCTCATTTCTTTAAGTGCAAGTGTAAGACTGGCCTTGGGAAAAGAAAAGTTCAAGGACTGATCAGGAATCTGAAGCTTTCTCTCTGTGCCTTGGTTCACCTTCTGTAAATAAAGAGAATATTCTGTTTTTATTGTCAATGAAGAAATGCTTCTATGGCATGTATTTTGAGTACCTAACTGAATGCAAGTTTGAGCCTCTGTATGCATTGCAGAAATACAAATTTAACTAACAATAATTAATTACAGAACGTATCCAAACCCTGTTAAAGTCGATGAAAATACTCCCACTGACTTTACCAGGGGTGGGATAGGGTCATCGTGCTTTTAAACTGCATTGACATCTTTAGAAGGAAGCTTATATTGATGTTTTTATCCAGGTTCTGCTGTTCGCAAAGGGCTGGTGATTTTAACCTGTTGTTACCTATCGGTGTAAAAATTTATTTTAATGATTTTTTTTTCCCCCTTCCTGGGCAGGATTTATGTGGGCATCATTCATGTGATACTCTGGGAATGGCAGACGTTGGGACCATATGCTCTCCTGAGCGCAGCTGTGCAGTGATTGAAGATGACGGCCTCCATGCAGCTTTTACAGTGGCTCACGAAATTGGTATGCAGTGCCTTTTCTGTTCGCTTGCCAAATCAAACACTTGTAACAGCTGCATTAGTAACCAAAATACTTCACAATTAATTCCAGATTTCCCCTGGTCCAGATACTCACTTGGGGATTAAGGCTGTATACATATGCACTTCAGGGTTAACTAATAAGGGATCAGAAGGCAAGTGAAGGCGCACAGTAGGTGTTTCCTTTCCGACAGTGTTGTTTCTAAGCAGTAGTTGAAGTGAAAATTCAAAGGCTGCTGCTACTGTCCAAAGATGTCAGTATGTGTCCTTCCTGAGAAAGCATTTGGCCCATCTATTGTAATTCGCATGCATTTAGTGCATACACAGTGGAAAATAACTCACCTTTTTGAACTACTTGCATGCTTTACTGTTAACAAAACTTTTTCTTGGGACAATGTATTACCTGCAGAGGAAGACTTTTGTGGAAAAAAACAGAATTCTAATCTTTTTCTAAGTGTATGGAAATTCCACCTTTATGGTAAAATACAGTACTAATGTGAATCCTGAAATAAGTGAAATAGTATTTCGGTGATAAAGGTTTGGTCAAAAAAACTGTTGAACTTTGTTTCAGTTTCCACCTCAGTGGACAGCAATTTCATGTAGGAGCCTTACATGTACCCTTCAGAAGGATTTAAGATAGAATTAGTGACAGAAGGAAGTTCATATTCTGGGTTATTACGTCTGTCATGATATATTCCTTCAGAGAGACTGCTGCCATCTTGATTATTTTTGATTTACTAATGTTTTGTGAGCTGTGTTCACTGGAAATACATTTGGTATGAGGGCTATTCGCTTTGGTGAGTGAACAGCAATTTAAAAGTGGAGAACATTTTTTTTTTAACATTCTTGGAAGGAAATAACAAGGAAAGGAGAACTTTCAGAGAGAGCCAATTTCTGAATTGCCTTGTACCTCATGCCAAACCAAAGTAAAGTTTGCTTTGGGAGTATCATTGCAGTAGTTCAATTTTCAAGTAGCTAGCAGGTAGAGCCCAAGAGTTGTGTGCCTTATATATACATCTGGCTCAGCAACCAGAGGTCACCAAGAATGAAAAAGCAGCTGGCATGTCAGTGACCTGACCCTTCAACGATTAGTGAACCTACTGCTCTTATGGTGCTACAAAGAAATGAAATCAGTAGTGGCTGGAGAGGGATCATAAAATGTTGTGGCAGAGTGAGTCCCCAAACCAAAAATTTTATTTTAATGAACAAGAATTTAAGAATATAAGAATATAAGAGTATAAGAATGTAAGAAAAAGCCCTCTGAAATCACTAATTCAGAGTATTTGGAGATAAGTACAGCAATACATCAAATACAACTTCACATCAGATGAGTTTAGTGGCATCAAACCTGGATGCTGTGAAGCTAACGACCCATCACAAACCTGGTCTAGAACTGGGACAAGTAGATAGATTGGCAAGCTTAGCCTTATCATTCAAAGGCCAGTGTGCTAGAGGGACTGCTCGTCTCTTCTTGCATCCAGAAGTGATGCTTACTGGTGAAAGTTAGTGGGTATTGGTGAGGTCGGATGAGGGACCTTCTTGTGATGCCGGTGTTGATATATCTGGTGTGTGAAGAGGTGAGTAATGTGTCTTGACTACCATTTTATCAGCAATAAGTTCATGTTTAGATAGATTAAAAATGAAAGAACATAGATCAATAAAGATAGGGATGAGCAGTAAATATAGATCTTACTACCTTGAATTCCACACAAAGAAAATGTAAACAAAAGTGAATTATTTTTAGTGATCTAGAAGCACATTTTTGAAAAAGAGCCATTTTCATACCTAGACATTTACAGGAATCTGTAAAAGCTATAATTTTCAATGTAAAAAAGGCATGAATTGAAACGAATAAATAAGTACCCTAATGGACAAAAAAACTCTAGTTTGAGGTTGTTTAAAATAACATCCCTTTTTTTTTCTCCTCACCATAAGATTTTAAGAGAGGAGGGGTGTCAAGTCACAGAATGATCTTTGTGTGTGTGGCCTGAAGTGGGAGAAGTTGAGAAGAAAACACAGCTAAAATTGCTTGAGTACTTACGTTAAATTAAAGGTCAAAAAAGGATGAAAAATAAAAGTGTGGCATGGATACCCTTTAGTTAAGCACTTTGGGGAAAACCTTGCTTTATTTTATTTGGAGAACTAGATTTCTTCCTACAATTCAGAAGTCTTAAAGTTCCCCCTGTCCTCTGGGTAGGGTGTAGCTTTAATTTTACAGCGGCTTAGTTATTTGGTGGAATTCACCTGGCAACATAGGAGATGCCCTGCAAGACAGAGGGGATGCTAAGGGCTCTAAGCCTAAGCTGCTCCTTTTTGTCAGTAGGGAGAGAAAGGTGAGCCACTAACTGAATCAGAGTCACCGTCTGCAGTTTTTTAAATAACCCTGCTGCGTGTGCATGTGTAGCAGATGCAGCATCATTAACATGGACTTGATCCGGAGAATGGCTGTGTGTCTTCACTTTGAGTTCCAAGGGGATCTGAATGCTCTTCTTTCCTCTCTGAAGGACCCAAGAGCATTTTTGAGGATCAGATTCTTTCTCTGGAAGGCAACCAAAGTAAATGGAACTGCAGCTCAACCAAACAGGACGATGCACAGCCCAGGGGCTCAAAAGGAAGCTTTCTTTGCATAGGAAGCCAAAAAGCAGCCTGCTACAGAATAAAGCCTGCCGCTTCTGTTGCCAGGGTTTCTACTCCATTATGTGTTAGATGTTTATTTTATTTCTTTCAGATAAAATAGATGGATTTTGACCAGTGGTTTTTGAGAAGGAGAATATGAATGAGCAGCAGAACAGGCAAAATCTCCAAAGAGCTGTAAACGAGAGCACAGAAAGAAATAGATGCAACCAAATTCTTAGTACAACTGATTAGCTGACCATAAGAGGTGGAGAACCATATAGAAAGATTGACGAGGTAGGACCTGAATTTTGTCCTACTTGTACATAGAAAAATCAGGAATAATTTGTCTCCAATGTTAAATGCAGAAACTGAATGCAACAAAAAACAGGAGGAAACTTTGTAACTTTGAACGTGATAATCCAGTTTCTCCTCAGAATAAAGGGAAGCAGTGCTAATAGCATAAATGTTATTTTTAAATCACAGCCTGTCAAGACATCCAGCCACTAATGGTAAACCCATATATGGTTATTTTCAAGCAGGGGACATGCTGCTATCAGTTTGGACAGCAGTAGCTTTGCTGTCACAAAAATAGTCTTCTGGATTCTTGCCTGAAATTATCAGTTCAGCTCCATATTATGGCATATGGATGTCTTTTTTGACTTTAAGCAACTCCTTCAACTATGCCACCATAGCTCTGCAGGGATATCTGAGCTAGCTTAGGCACAGTATGTAGACATTCTCCAAGTCTTTGTTATCATCAACCTATTGTCTGTAAAAAAATGATATTTCCTTATTTCATGCACTTCTCTGCTTCACACAGACATCTGAAGGAAAGCATTAAAGAACCTATGATTGCTCATAATCTCAACATTTATTTAATTTTTTCATAGGTCAGCACTAGCATATTGCTTCTCCATATATGCCTTATTAAAATAACCATCAGGAAACAAAAATAACTAGATTCTCACTCTAATACTCTGGACTTTTGGGTTGGAGATTTCTTGCTTTTACAGTGTTGAATTATAAGCCCACCTGTGCATCCCATAAAGATAAGCATGATCCAACATCAGCAACAGACACAGTCAATCAATTTGAAGTTGCGTTTAACATCTCTTGCAATGGGATATATCCAATACGTGACAATTCCTTGTTTAGTAGCCTGGTGTTGCATTTTGTGATGCAGTCACGGTCAGAAGTTGCTGCTGACTTTGGCTCCTCCTATGCTGGAGTCTTGCGTGCTTCGGTACAGACAGCCCACCATCCTAAAGGGTTTGTCAGCTACAAAAACAGAATGAGAAGAGTTCAAGAGAAGATAAGTGGAGCTACTGCCCATTTTATCAGTGGGTAATTTCCCAGAATCACAAAGGAAGTATCAAGGAAAGCCAAGAATTAAACTTGTCTCATGAGTTTTGTTCTAGTCCTTAAATACAAAAGCATCCCTCCTGCAGTCTTTAAGCAGGCAAAGCTCCAGTTTAGTTCAGTGAGAGTTACATGAGTCTGCTAACTTAAATTATATGTATCCTTATTCTTTCCATCAATCTTGAAGAACTTTTCTTTTTTCTTTTTTTTTTTTTAGAAGAGATACAGAGAAAGCGCTGCCTTTTTGCGCAGTGGTAATGTCCATTTGACCTTTTGCAAAGTTCCTAGTTCTCTGTTACGCAACCACGCTGGCGTGCTATTACTCCTTCTATCCTCCTGAGTAATATGGTTTACTGATGTTCTTTCCAAGTATTTTATTTTAGGAATATAGCTTTAAAATTGCTACATGGAACTAATTAAACCTCTGTTCATTAGTTTTCTTTTATCTTTTACATGTGACTTTAGAGAAGGGAAGGCCAAAGGGGGGCATAAAAGCAGTCTTCAAATATATTAAAAAAATCATTGCGAAAATGTACGTAATAAATCATTCTCCCTGTCCACCTGGGACAGCACAAGGGGTAATGGCCTTAAATTGCAGCAAGGGAGATTTACTTTAAGCATTAGCCAAAATCATCTAACCAGAAGGACAGTTAAGGGCAGGAAGGAATTGCTTGGGGAGGCTGCGAAATCTCCGTTGCTGGAGGTTCACAGGAGCCGGCTGGCTAAACCAGCTGTGGCTTAGGGGATGCTGATCCTACCCTAGGGCGGAGGGGTGCGCAAGATGGCTTTTCAGGGTCTCCTCTCAGCCTCATTTTCTATGGTTATGTGCAGTTATCACAACTTCCCCGAGAGCTATACTATGTAACACCTACAATCAAAGAAATGTACAGAAACTAAAACTAGAACATAACATGTTTGATACCAAATCTTTTTCAGCATGCCGTCATTCTCTGGCATCTCTCGCCACTGAGGACAAAAATACCACAAACGCTGTCAGCAAAGTGTAGTGCTTTATTAGAGAGCATAATCTTATGTAAAGAAGCCATTTTAGAAGTGAGGTATCACTCCTGGGGTCCCTACTCAGGTGGTTCACTGAAATATATCAAAATACCATTTTGCTGAACTCCGAGTGGATTGAAAGTATTTATTCAGAGCCTGAGCCTGTATTTGAGTTATAGGCCTCTGTAGAAAGAGGGCCACGACTACCATGTCTAACCTATGTAACCTTTATAGCAAACTGTATGATTCTGACCCTTCTTCAGAAAAAACTGAAACCAAGAACAATGTGTATGATATTTAAATGGTAGTCTTGCTTTTAATGTCTACAGAAGAGTCATTCCATATTTTACCACGTGCTCATTTTGTATACACTCAAAAGTAACTAAATACAGTCATCTTTTCTTTTCCACTGCTGAACATGTAGCCCTTTGATTTCAAGGCTGTCAAGATAAAGCAGATAAAGACAAGCTTCAGACTTGACAGGTACAAATCTTTTGTAGCCTTTCATTTCAAGGGGGATAGATTGCCAAGGGCACAGAATCTCATAGGCACATGAAAAAATGGTGAAGGTTGTCTGACTTTAGTGTTATGTTTCCTTCATGACAGACAAAGTTTAGGCAAATATCCAGGTAATCGTAATTAGGCAGATTTGCTTTCTTAAAATAACAAAAAAGAGAGAGAGTATACTCATCCAAGTCTTCTCTGATGACATACATCAGGAAAATTGCTTGATTCTTTCCCTTTGAACCTTTTTCAAAGTTCTATCTAAACTTCTGCTTGCAAAAGCTCTTGAATTAAGCCCTCATGAACACATCCCCTTTGGTCAAGAGAAAAGATGGGCAGTCAAAGCTAAGCCTTCACAAGAGGTGAAGAGTGGGGCAGAAAATTTAACTGATGCTTCAAAAAACAAACATCAGCTGTACAAAAACTTGCTGGTTAAAATTTTGGGTAAAAATTCTTGCCTTGCCCAACAATATTATGATTAACTTACAATGTTACATGTAATATATAATTGTTCCACCTGCAGCACACATGGTGCTTAAAGCAAACCTTTTTTAGTGAAGCTGAGACAGTTTGTATGGAAAAGTGGAGAGATGGAAGGAGGAAATTGATATGATGTAGAAAAATTGAATCATCAGGTTCTGAACATGCCTGAGCTTTTCTTTATCTACCACGTACTTTTAAGTTTGAGTAGATTGAGGATCTTTGCCCACTCTTTAAGAGTGGTCAGGCCTTGGAACAGGCTGCCCAGGGAAGTGGTTGAGTCACCATCCCTGGAAGTATTTAAAAGACGTGTAGATGAGGCGCTTAGGGACATGGTTTAGTGGGCATGGTGGTGTTGGGTTGATGGTTGGACTCGATGATCTTAGAGGTCTTTTCCAACCTTAACGATTCTATGATTCTGACAGAGCAATGAGGATATGGAGGGCCAAGTTCTCAACCAGAGACTTCAGGAAGTGACTCAGACATAGCACTAACATTGCCTGAGTTTTCAGAGGTTTTCTGGAGTTGTGCTGATCTTTGTGTACATGTAACCTCATGAAGAATTAGATTAAACAAGCGCTATGCTTTGAAAAGCTGCTACAGATCCTGAAACGTCAGAACTTAAAGCCAAATATATAGAATGAAATATCAGTATCTCTGCAACCATTAGGGAACTGAGAAAACTGTGTTTTACCTAATGTTTCAGAACAATCATTATCAAAAATTATTTTAGGGACATGGTTTAGTGGTGGACTTGGCAGCGGTAGGTTTATGGTTGGACTCAATGTTCTTAGGGGGTCTTTTTCCAACCTAAATGATTCTAGAAGAAGTCCACTTCAGCTGTGTGTGCCTGAACCCCCAGTCTTCCAGATTGCAGGGGAGAGTAGGGATTACTTTCTCCTTGGCAGGTAAATACTACCGCTATGATCATGCAGGTTTTGTGCAGAAGGTGCTTCCGGTACGAAGAGGAAGGCAGAATTACCCAATGAACAGGCAGCAGGCAATGCAATTTTTACATTCTTGCGCTATCTACTTTCTCAGAGTTCATTCATTTACCACGAGCTGCCATGAATTATATTCTTTGCGAGTCACTCTGAGTTGGACAGATGTGAAATGGGTGTCACCATCTCCCACTTTTTCATTAAAATCAATGTTTATCTTCTACATGCCCCATTAATTAGCATAGCAAATGTAGCGTGGACCTCCAAGACCATATCTTCTCGACGATTATTTGAGTCTATGTGGGCATAGTGGTTTCCGATTGCCTAGTCCGCATTGCCTGGACAGAATCTTGCCTGCAAATTGTCTGTCTGATGGGGGTGATGCATCTGTGATCTCCCACAGAAGGCTGTTACAACAAGCTGTTTCAGCAGAAGTTTGTTTTGTGTAAAGTCTGCAGGACTGGTGTATGAATGTCTGATTGTGGCTTTTTTTTATGTCTGCTCCTGAAAAGAAGCTGCACTTCAGACTATTGTTTCATTCAGTCTGCAGAACTCTTTTAAGCCAGAAATGTTAAGAACTGCCTCTGGGCTGGAGATTTAGAAGAGAGAGTGGTGTTTTTTTTTTTTTTCTTTCATACGTGATGGATAGCAGTCAAAGAAAAAAAAATTGGAAGGAAAGTTCAAGTATGAAGAAAGAGGAATAGCCAGTTTTATATTCTATGCATGTTTTTTGTAAGCTTGTGTAATTCAAAACACTTCTGTTTTATAAAAAAACAACTTTATTAATTGTTATTGCTTAGGCCCGTCATTTTTATGCAAAATTCCCATGCCTTTGTGGAGGATTTCTGAGTGATATCAGTATATAGTTCTTAGCGAGGAGTCAAGTACTCGCACAAGTTGGAAAAACAGTACATGCAGAAAAAAGTGGTTTTATTTTAAAAGAGTTACCACATGCAATCTTCGTTTAGCAAAGGAGAGAGCGAGAGGCTCATGCAGAAGGTATGGGCTGGTGATTAGACCAAGGAATGTTGAGCCAGGAGCGTTCCGAGTCCTGATCCCGTGAGAGCCAGTGACTCACCGGGTAACCTTGGGCAAATCTCTTGACCTTCTTCTGTACCCCAGTCGTCCCCACTGAAAATTAGGTGAAAGGCATGACCTCACTGAAAAACACATGCTTCATTGGAGCTGAACTTTTCTAAGAAAACAAATAGCAATGCCTGCAGCATTTTTCAGTGTGCTGTGTCACTTTGCATGTGTCCTGTGGTCAAATTCAGTGCGAGAGCTGTACTTTGACACGCTGTTCAGTTCAAGCACATCTGTGTATGTCCATAAACAAGGTTGTTGGGTTTTTTCGCAGAAGAGCCACCACGATTTGTGTTTTAGCAAAAGCTGGGTTTTACTTGCTGTACACTGGGGACACTTTTTGTTTTCTTTATTCCTATGCTTGAGATACTAGTGGAAAATAAATGAGATTAGAGTAATTTTTGCATGCTGTTCACTCAGAGAACCTCTACAGATAGCAACATATTTTAAGAAAATTCAGAAATATCCAAACTTCTGTTTTGCTTCCCAGCGCTCCTGGAAAGAAAATAGCTGCAATGCATTGTGCTTCAGCACACATCCAGCACAGCTCTGATGCACTCCTGATTTACCTGCAGAGCTCTTTGTGTCCTGATATTTAGAGGGGATGTGAGTTTTAGCTGACTTGTCATAATTGCTTTGGAGAATTCCCACCTTATATTAGAAATATACACTTCATTCCTACAAGGTGTAGGAATTCTTTTTGAACCCACTGGGGATATTATTTCCTGTTGGGCTGTGACGGGTGTTGGTCTTCAGTAGTTCTTGGGGTAGGGAAGTTTGTGCAGTGCAAGGTCCGCTATGAGGAATGCAGCCAGTGCAGGTGAACTGGGATCCAGGGGCTGATGACTGCTCTTGACTCCTTCATTTCTTGCTTCAGGATCTAAACAGTCCGAGCTGGGTCGAGAGCCCCTTGCAGATGACGTTCCAAAATACATTAGGGTTCAAAGTCTGCAGGTTGCTTTCGTGCTGCTTTCAACAGTTTGCTGATGTAGTCACACCTTCTCTCACCTCAAGGGGAGAAGAAAGGCTGTGTAGAAGGGCTGTCAGTCCATTTAGCTGGTTGGTCTTTTTGCTGTTTGGGAAGGAACCAATTTAGAAGGCGGCTAGCTCCTCTTCACTTGCACAAGGGTAAACCCTGCCTCCTCGCCATCTGTTTCTTTTACCATTTTGTGCATTCCTACAGCATAACTTAACTAAACACCATCCTGCTGGTAAAATTATATTATGTCATTTTCACTCAGTGGGAACTGTCAACACCAGTAAGATGCTTCATTAAGTAGAAAACATCAGATGATCCACTAACCCATTCTCAATCAGTCATCATTTTACACAGCTGCTGGGAGCCTTTTTTTTTCCTTTTTTCAATAGCCCGGTTTAAAGTTCATAATAGTACAAGATGTTGTGGTGTTAAAATTGGCATAGTTTTTAAAAGCCTTCATTATAAGATTTGTGTTCGTTAAGTCTTTGCTTTTGTCCAAAGCTTTTGCTGGAATTATGCTCATGTACAGGATCACTTCAAGGATCACCTGTCACTTTTTCATGTTGGTTCTTATGAAGGGAAACACCTCACCAGTAAATGCCAGAAACCACCCTAATGTCCTGAGCAATATGTGGTAATACCAGCATGCTCATGTATGCGAGGGGTGGTGGTGGGGAGACTTTTCAAATAGGAAGGGAAGTGTCCCTTCTTTAGTTCTTGGATGCTAAAGGGCAAAGGGTGCAGGTGTAGAAGTACGTTGTTGTTCCTGTGCTAAAAAGAACATACGTTAGCTAGACAGTATTTAGAGATTACAGATCACTGTGATTTTTTGAATTTTGATTATTTTCAATAAAAGGCAAAAACAGTTTTAAGAGTCATTGGAAGTTTGTCGTATATTTTAATACGTTTTAAGCCTGGTCAGAATGCTTTGAAAGCCAAAGCTAGGTTGGAGAGAGATTTAGGTTGTGGTAAGTATTAGGAATTTTAGTTCCATAAAATTCTTAGAAAGTTGCATTCACAGTGTTTGTAAGCATACATTTGAAGTTAACTGGCAAATCAGTATGGACAGATAGAATCCATGTATTTAATGCCATGAACAGATATTACCCTCACTAATGTCACTGGTGGTTAATTTAGAAGCTCAAATACTGACAATCAGAATAATATATTTTGGAAATTATTCGCTACTTACTACTTCTTTCCTTGTCATGATTTTTTTAAAACTATTTTTGAAAAATTTAAAAATAACAGGAGAGATTCACAAATACCTTGGGAAGCTTCTCCTTGAAAAGCTGAAGTCTGCCAAGTGAGTGACTTAGTTCTCATCATGCATTAGAACAATGGCCTGATTTAATATGACAAAGTTAATTGTTAATTGTTAATGAGGTATGTCCTCTGTTTACCCCATTTATCACTGTAAAGTATAGAAGTTATGCTGCACTCTAAAGGTGAAGCCAGTAGCTTAACACTTTCTGGAAGATGACCCTGTTTCGGTTTCCTGTGCTTTTGCCAAAGTATTTGGGATGAAATGTTCTGTGCTGAATAGTCACCTGAGAAGCATTTCATTTTATTTATTTACTCTGAACTTCTCCACAGAGACTGTCCAGTCATTTCTGAGAGGGAGACTAATTTGCAATCATTTTATGGAAAAATTTGCAGTCTCTCTGCTCAAAGTGAAGAAGAGCTTGAGATTTGGCTGCAAGCTTTCTCATATCTGAAGGGTATTCTTTTTTTGTATATATGGACGAGGAAAAAAGAAAGGAAGAAGAACAAGTTCAATCCACAGCTCAGCGGTTACATTCTCCGCAGAGTCAGTGCATCTCTCAGAGTAGAGAGGGAAGGAAACTCTACCATCTTCAGGCAGGGAAGCCAGGAGCAAGCTAAAGCACAGTATACTCCTGGCCTGCTCCAGGAGCATTCGCATTGCTCAGCTGTAGGATTTCCATAGTTTAATGTGGTGTGACCGCAATGCTCTGACAGCAGGTAGTCTAAGCTGAGGTTGCTTAAAAATCGCACTGCAGGAGGAGCCGGGGCTGAAAAACGCACGTAGAAAAGACAAAGAGGTCTTTCCGAAGACAGGACTGATGAAGTTGGTGCAAGGAGGAATTTACACACACAAAAATTGTGTTAAAAGAGTGTCATAGGTAGCAGAGAAACTCAGAGGTGTCCAAGTTGCACATTCAGAACAGGGCCTGTGCATATCTGCACTGTATTAAGTCATTTTTTACGTGCTTTATGTGGGATGTCTGTCACGTATCATGAACAAAGCTACGAAAGGTGAAGGTTATGCAAGAAAGGGATTAATATAGAGAGCAAAGTTGTATCTTAAATGGGTGGAGCGCTGCAGAGCGGTACCAGATGGTGCTAAGGTTAAGAAGCTTGAATTCTGCCCTACAAGACTGAATCCTTCATATCACAGAGTTTTGGGTAGTTCTGAATGGTGCTGTAAAAGGTTGAGCACTCTGAAAAATTAACTTCTCAAATGGCTAGTTTGCACTCAAGTATTATTCGTATGCTACACTGAACATGCATTGCGCGCCATGTGATACTATTCAGCTGAACTTTTTGAACAATCCTTTAGCTTTTGTTACTCACCCAGAGCTATTTAGTGCAGTAGAAATGAAACTCCTTTTCCACTGACAAAACCTCATTACCTTATTTCACAAGCACGCTGCAGTGAAGTAATTTCTTGCAGTGTTACAACTGTGAGCAGTCTTGGGACATTAAATACAAAAGCATTGTTCCTGCAACCTTCAAGCATACAAGTTGTCTTAGAGAAGGTTGCTATAGTGAGACTTAGGTCAACCAGTATGGTGTTTTCATGCTTGCTGGGCTAATTTTTTGCAAATATTTCTGTATATTGGTATTATTGATTGGTAATATATGCATATTCAAGTGCACAGATTTAAGTAAAGTAGAAGAAACTGGCTGAAACTCCTGAACAGCTCTGCAAAGCAGGATGTGTACGGTCCTGATTTAAATGGGGAGCTGTGCCGCATATTGAGGGGTACATCAACAAAAGCTAGGGGATGGGGCTAAACCCTGTCTAGTAAATGTTTGCTTAAGTTAGCAGAACACTGGTGAAAGATGCTACAAGGAGTTATTTAATGTCAGCAGAAAATGGTTCTAGTTATATTGCTACTAGGCATGTGTTGAGGTTCATTAACCTGTCAGCTCTGCTTGTAGTTCTCAGACATGAGGTGTGACCTGGTGCCATTCAGTGCATTAGCACAAATACAAGCATAGCGATAACATTGTATAGAACAGCAGCCAAAAATAATATCATCTTTGCGTTTCCTGAAGACGCTCGTTGTCAGTGTCTAGGACTTTGGCAAAGTCAGAGGTAGTCCTCATTGGCATAATAGCTGCTGATTCATTAAACACTTAGCCTGTGACACTTCTGCAGAATTTGCTCTATAGGTTAGAAGGGATGCACTGATTATTTGGTTACTCTGTCAGAGAAATGTGTCTGCTTGAAATCATAATCTTACCAGTGAATTATTTTGCTCAACACCAGCATTTGGCTTAAATAAAACAAAGATCTTGTCATCTTTTCGGAGTAAGTATTTATATTGTGCTGTATCAGATTGAAACTTGACATGTGCCTGCTGATATTCAGTGTCTCAGTGCAGAATAAAAATAGCATTATCTGGCCCATATATAATAAGTATTGCCAAAGGAAAGTGGTTTTACCTATCAGAAAAAAATAAGCCCAAATCTTGCATATAAAATACACCAGTAATTAGACATGCCTTCAGTATGAAAGTTTGGTTCATTATGTTTTTGCAGCAACGTATTTGTGATATAGCATTGCAATAGCAATTAGCAACAGCAGTAGCAGGGAAAGGAGTATTAACTCTCATCAGTGTCAACCCAGGTTCCTTGAATAAATTCTTACTAGCATTTGTAATACTACAGGGCCTTTTATTCAAATAGTAGCTGTATTTGAATGATATTGGTAAATGTGTGCACATCAGGGGAAGAGAGAAAAAAAGATAAATGCCCTCTTCATTCGCCTTCCCACCTCCCCTCCAGTGGGAATTCAGTAGCTGCAGAAGACAGACTGGCTGTTCTCAGTCATCACTGGTCCAACTGGAAGTGATAGATCAAGGTCCTCTTGTCACTTTTCCTGGAGCTCCGTCCTTAGGTCAGGAACCCAGCATGTGAGTAAGGCTGCCAGATGATACCTTGGCTTCTCTCACAGAACAGAAACCCTGATTTCTGATCTCTTGCAGCCTTAACACAGACTTCTGGTCAGATAGCTACTTTTCTAACCTCAGATACAGCTCGGCAGTGAGTGCTACCTCCATCTTTTTCCTCTTGGCTTCTCCCCCAAAGCAGATGAAAACAACATAACAGCAAGTTTATATAAGGCAAGTAGGTAAAATTTGCTGATTTTCTTCTTTTCCAGCCTGTAGGTATTATTATTGTTATTACTATTGTCATGCCTATGACTATGGATATCAGAATATGGTATCCTGCCATCAGTGTCCCTACTTGTGTCACCTTACAGCTAGTCTATGGCAGTTATACCAAAACATGAAGCCGATGGTAGGTAGAAGGCTTTTAGTTATTGCAGAATAATACAATCTGTCTCTTCAGTTGCTATTTGAGGGCATCGGATTTATTTCTCTGCAGGGGCTTTGATGGGTGGTCTTTGTCCTTATCAAAGCACTCTTGGTCTAGCCCTGGATGTCTGATTAATCATCTCCTGGCCTAGGCTGAAGACTGTGAGTGTTAAGTTCAGGCTTGAGCTCCCTGCAGCATTCAGTTTTCTACCCCTTGGATAGTAAGTTGGCTGTGAAATAATCCAGTGTGGGCATGGAAATTAAAGTTAAACCTGATGTTTACAGAGGGAACAAAGTGTGTTGCCTGCAATCTATTATTGTTGCCCAGAGACTAGAGAAGGTGGAGATCACTGATCTACAGAAAAGGTTGCTGCCGCACTTACAAGAACTCATCTAGCAATGGAGTGAACTGACATGGACATTACGGATTTTTGCAAGTTCCATCATGTGCAGCTTTGTGTGCACATTATTTTGTGTTCTGGAGTATAAATATCCAATACCATATACATTTAAAAATAAAAACCAGCAAAACTAAAACCCTAACCAAAACAATACTAAAAAGCACCCTCCCACAAAACAAGACTCTTTACATGGAAGAGACTATTTGAAAACGTTATTCAGATTGTTTGATGTGTTGTAGAGGGTACTCGCACTTCAGCGAGGAGTGCACTTTAAGAATTTACAGTTTGTTTAGTTGCTCCATAAATACTAGCATTTTTGTCCATTTAGAAAGATACTGTAGCACCTTTTTAGACAGTTGCAAAACATCTTTACAGAGTGAAGTATTAGTCTTTCTTGCTGAAGATGATTTGGAAAAACAGTAAGAACTAAGTTGTTGACTAATATAAATAAGTACAGTTCACTTTAGTCTTCATAAGGTTTCAATTAGCACAGTTTGATGACACGTCAGCTGATGGCATTACTTCCTTGCTACATGTAATGGTGTAAACTGTCACAGCTTTTTTGTCTTCAGGCAGAGATACCACGTTTCAAGGGGCCTGCTTTGGGCTGCTGTTCAAAATTTGAGAATGAATTATACCTTGACTGTGAGCTTGACTCATTTTACCTTGACTGTGAGCTCCAGCTGGTAAACTCTGTTATGGATAGTCATATCATTTTATTTGTTTCATTTCTATAGGGCACTTGCTTGGGCTTTCCCATGATGACTCCAAATTTTGTGAGGAGAACTTTGGCTCCATGGAAGATAAGCGCCTGATGTCCTCCATTCTGACTAGTATCGATGCTTCAAAACCCTGGTCCAAATGCACTTCAGCAACTATAACAGAATTTTTCGATGATGGTCATGGTATGTGTTATCACACCTTGTGTCAGCTACATGTTAGTTTTTACTGTGATCTGGTTTTTTTAATAAGAACATTTTATACCAGCTTGTCCATTCTTTGCTTATCTTCAGGACTATCTTGGAAGTGCTTGCAAAACAAGGCAAAGTTCTAAAAGGCTGGCAGAGTCTCAGCCTCCCTTTGCATCGTTCAAAAGAAAGAGAGAAGAAAGAGTTGATGGAGTGTGTGTTGGCAATAATTTGGTTTGGAACATGGAGAGGTTTTTTAAAAAGCATGAAATTAGTCTTGTCTTCCCAAATGCCACAGATATGAGCTCAGAGAGTATTTTAAACAGAGGACACAAGGAAATGGCTTTTTCCTCACAGAAATTAAAATGGGTGATATGATCTACTTAGCATTAGACTACAGATATGAGCAGAGTGTATGTGTTCTTGTTGCCATTAATGACACGTATTATGTTTATAATGCCATTGTATTTTTTAAGTTTATAATGCCGTTGTATTTATTATGTTTATGTAGAGGGTCTGTAAGCAAGAATTAAGACTCCGCTGTGCTGTATATGATAAAAGATTACTTCTGCCCCAGGAGCTTACCTTCCAGGTCATGTAACTAATATTTGTTAAATATGTCATTTACCCTTTGGAGAATAAGTGTAAAACTTTCATTTTCCAAAAGTAATAATAAAAAAGCATAGTCTTCACTCTTTAATGAATTTTAAAGTCTTCACTGTGCTCCCAAAGCAACTGCTTAAACAAACCATTCAAATTCCAAAATGCTGAGATAAAAATGACATAATTGAGTAAATGGATCAAGTTGGTATGGTAACCGAAATGCTTATGGATAAAAAGTATGGTATGTCTGCTGAATGTAAAGTGGTTTTTGCTTTTAAATATTTTGTTGGCTGATTTCAGTGCTCTCTGAAATATTTTCTCCTGTTTTCCTCTATTGGAGAATAACTTCATTTTTTCTCTCAATTTTATTAGATCCATTAATCTGTACTGTCCTGTTTCATGGTCCATATAGCTCTGGCATTGACTTAATATTAACAAGTTAGTTTCCACATACGAAGAGAACTTTCCTTTTTGAGTTTAGTTACTGAGGTACAGTACAGTTCACTGGGGGAAAAAAAAGGGGACCTCCCTCGCCATCCGTGAACGACCTCTTAGAGAGCGTAAGGAACTCTGAACTACATTTCCTCTTCTGTTCCTCTCCTGTTGCAGGCGAGTAGAAAGGTTGTTCTCATTTTTTCCCTTTTTTTGTGACCTGGCTTCTTCTCTTTACTGTGCATTCAGCTAGCTACTTTCTCCAACAATAAAGCAAGCAAAGAGAGCATTTCTCCCACCCACCTCGCCTTTGACTTGTTTGTTCCTGGGGGGATGCTTGAAATTTGGACCCTTATCCATCAGCTGGACCCAATCTCAATGTCGAAGTAAGGAGGGGCTGTAACAATCAGTCCTACGGGTCTAAGAATATAACTCTGCCCGTTTTTTTCAGTAAAACTAGGTAGGAGCTTCAGATCCTTCAGAGCTGCATTACGGTCTCCTTGTTCAGCAGGAGAGCTGTTTTCCTGTACACAAAGTTTAGCAGTCCTCGACTGCCGACACTTTTCACAAAGTCATGTATTCTTTGCTGCACGTAAAGGGCTTAGGATCTGTCAGTCTGCTAATGGATAGGTTAGGGTACATTGCCCTTTCTAATACTGATGAGTAGTTACCACTCAGGCATGTAGTCTCAAAGAGTTACCAATGTGATGAAGTGATTCACAGAAAATTTGAACCTCTCGTCATAGAGGTCCATAGTCCTCTGGGAATTAATTTTATTACTAATGCTATTGGTGTGATTTCAAATATTCAGTGTTTAGGGAGTCTCTTTTCTTGATAGATCAGGCCTTCAGAGACCTTTTCTAAGTAACAGTCTGCTTTCTCTGTTGAAGTTTATAATTTTTCAGTTATTTATCTTAAATCAAAGATTTGTCTTAACAGAACACAAACACTATCTATGAAGTAAAAATGGAAGTTAATGATTTAAATTGCAGTTTCTTCAAATTATTGTACTGAAAGGACATGCGTTATTTTAGGAAGGGAACTTCTGGTTTTATTTTCTTCTTCCAGCCAGTGAATGAATCCATAGCTCCATAATTCCCATTTTTAATGTACACTGAGTGTACCAGAAATCACAGGATCCTAGCAGAGCATGATGCCGCCTTTCAGACTGCTTTGGGCTGATAATAAAGGAGTGCAAACGTGCCGTATTTCCATGTTTCCTTCAGAATAAGCACGTGTCTGCTTTTTGGGTTGCTCTTTTTTTCCCTTAGCTGGGGCAGATGTACTGTCATGTCGTTGCAGTGTTTTCCTTCCCTTTTTGTTTTCAAGAAGGTGCTCCCCTGCAGTCTTCCCATAGAAAGAAGAAAATCCTATCTCTCTCAAGTGCTTGCTAGGCAGAGGAAAAAAAACTGAACCATTCGGGTGTAATTTTGAGCCGTGCCACAGGCATAATGTGGATGAGGAAAGCACAAAACAGCAGTTGCAAGGAAAGAATAGAGATATTCATATGCCAGGCTTGCTTTTAGGGTGTTTGTGACCAGATTTTGCATAGTCACAGGAAGCTTATGTGGGAAACACTGAACAAGAGGAGACTCTTCCATTCTCTACTAGGCGGCATAAGCAGTTTGCACCGGGCTTTTGGTCTGAGCGGGCATGAGCTTATGAATTGTGCTTCGTGACAAACAGGGCATGGCAGCATTGGTGTGGGGCAATAAATAGAGTGCTTCATCTGCTGCTCCTTATGGCTAAGCATAATGAAATGTGAATGAAGTCCAGAAGTTTGGATCTGTGAGCAGTATTCTACTACAAAAGAACAGTCAATGTCTTATCAAAGCTTTAAGTAAGTTTCCCATATAGATTTAGATGTTCACCCTGTACTGCTGTAACAGCAAACATCACAGTCTTGACTCTCTAATTCCTTAACATCACTTTATCAAGTACTGATGTTCCCATTTTCTAAATTTGGAAAGCGATGTTGGGGAGTGGACTCATCTTATAAAATGTGGGTATGCTACTCCTAAACTGGGTATTTAACTTCCCATTGTAGTGCAGAGGGGTCTAATCAATGACATCAACAGTTTGGCTGATCTCATGAGTTGCATTAGTGGTGCTGAATTACACCATAAGCTCGTTTGCCTGAGTAGTGAAACCTCTGACAGCCGACTGAATTGCAGACACCAGCATTACTTACAGTTAAAGTCAGCTAAATAAATCCCAATATAAATGTCTTGTCCAGGGTTAACCAGGAGTTCTGGGGAGGATCAAGGTGCTGATCCCCCGTCTCCTGAGGCCCACTCTGAGAACTATAAACATCATCGTCATGATATCACCATTTGTTTTACACTCATGAGATGACCCCAGACAGCAGTTTGACATTTAGGAAGAAAAGGCTGAGTTGGTGTCCAGAAGACAGTGACATTTATTTCCATCTGCATTTAGCCAACCCTCTCCTAAGGTACTAATTGCCTTTATTGTCATGCCAACCACTAGGCTGTGGTATAATTGCTTGCGATTTATTGTGTTTGTCAGAGTGCTCGGTGCTCTGTGCAACCTGAAACAAGGACTATTTCTATTTTAATTAATTTTTATCCTGGTTATCTGCTTCCTGCACAGATCTTATTCTGCCTTTTTTTCCCAAGATATACTGCACATAACATTGAGGGGAGATAATGAGATGGCTCGACTAACACTGTCATCAGACAACAATGTTGCTCTATTCCAGGGCACACAGATGTTCTTTGGTACTCAGGACAAAAAATGGGAGTAGCAGTATATACATGCTCTGTATGTTGCAATGTAATGTAGTGAATTGAAGCTCTCTCTTCCCCTCTCAGCCAGGGGGCACAGGGCAAACCATTCTCCAGCTTCTTAACTCTGTCTTTTCTGACCATTACAAGTAGGAGCTTGGACCAGCTGGTGGTGAAAACACCTGCACTTCATTGCAACCTGTCTAAACATAGATTACCACTGCTACTATCTATAAATGTAAAGATTTTTTTTTCCTGTGGGGAAGCCTTAGGGGCCTTTCCTATCTTCATTTCTGAATTTGTCATGTGAGATCAGCTGGAACACCTGGCTTTATAGACATTATACATGTTTTCTCAGAGCAGTATCGGTTAAGGAGAACTTTGGATCTCATTCCCCTATATTCTGAAGGGGCAAAAATGCTGTATTTGCTATGTAAGCTTGTGAAACCTGTTTGTTATTCACATGTGAAAGACACTCAGATGGGTGTTAACTAAAATGATTACAAATCAAATATATGCAAGGATGTGACTTTTTTTTCTTTTTTCTCTAAATTCATATTTCCAGTCATGTCAGTCATGGTAGATCTCACTGATGGGCAGCAGTGTCTGTCATGGCGAAATTAGGTGTTATTACGATGTTTTAAAATACTGAATAATGGTTGCCCTTGGGATTTTGATAAACGCTGCAGTCTATATATCATAGCAGTGTATACCACTAAATGTTGACACGCTGGTGCCTTCCCATTACCGCCCTAACACTGTACTAGCTTCCTCCCCATCACAAGGTATATGAAGTAGGAATTCCGCTGTTCTTTGCTTTTACAGAGTGTATTTTTGACAACAACTTTCGCAAATGATTTCTTTCTTAGAAACCCCAGAAAAAAAATCTGTGCTTCCTCACTCTTCACCATGACTTAATATTTTACACTGCAACAGGCTTTGAATGCTAGGGTACTTTTAATTATCTTTATCTCATGGCACTCAGCTCATCAGTTAGCATTGGCACACCTTGTCTTCATTAACAAAGTCAGCATAATCTAGATTAAAGATAAGGCTAGGGTAAATCAGGGTCAGCAAAGGACAAATGGAACAATTTAACAAGACAGAGAGCTTTTTGGTAGCAAGTGATGATGCAGAAAGAATTTTTGGCTGATCTGGCTAATTGGCCTTAGTCTTCAGAGGAAAAAAAGAACAGCTGCAGTGTGTGTGTGTTCTGGAGGGAAAATACAAGCGATTGAGAGATGGGGTTTAAATTCACTGCCATAGCTTGAAATTCTATTCCATTTTTGTGTAAATAGTGAGGATTTTATAGATAGCCTTTTTTCACCCATGATCCAACTGAAGAACACTGGTATAGGTTCCAAAGTGAGGTAAATTGTGGTAAGTTATTTTGGCCAAGGATAAGTGAAGCTTGCCCAGACCACATATCCCTTTCATGAAGTGTAAAAGAGGTTACACTGAATAAATAGTTCTGCAGGTCAACAAGTAAGTTTTTCAATAGTAAAAAAAAAATGTATCAGTAGATCCTGTAGAACCTAAATATGAATTCTTATTTATAGAGTGTGCCAGACAAATCTTGACCTCCGCAATATATCTCAAAACACATATTCAATTCTTTATGTTTATGCTATTTTTTTTCTTTTCTTTCTATTATTTATGTATTTTGTATAAAATGGATAGCGTTCTTCAAACTAATTCCAGAAGCAGCCAAGTATCATTCCTTACAAGGAAAGCCCAGTCCAGATTTGCCACCAACATTAGTTTTGATATGCAGCTTCTATTTTTCCTTTGATCTGTTGGGGTTTTTTTTCTTTTTTTCTTTTTAAAGTGCCTCATTGGCTACAAGTCTGGTTTTTGTGATTTTTCTGGCATCCCTTCAGAAGCTTTACCATTTCTGACGTACTTTCCCAAAATTCAAATGACAACTTTGCTTACTTTGCCATGAGTCTTGATCATTCCTTAAATCACAAACTGATAAATAGAGTGGAATGTGTTCAGAGTCAATTCAAATAAAGGAGACCAGGATGAAAGGCCAAAGGCACCTGAGTAAAACTCACTTACATGCTCAGATTGGAAATAGGCAGCTCGACACCTGGTGTGCTGCTGGGTGAGAACACAGTTGCAATAGTATGACCTTGTCCAAAACCCGATGACACCTCGGAGAGCCTTTCCGTTCACGTCAGCATCCTTCAAATGAGGTTCGCCTAACTTGAATGACAGATTTGCAGCACTGCAGAGAAAACTAGGAAATGAGTAATAATAGGTTGGTTTGCTCTTTTAGGTAACTGTTTGCTGGACCAACCGAGAAAGCAGATCCTGGGCCCCGAGGAGCTTCCGGGACAAACCTACGATGCCATTCGTCAGTGCAAACTGGCGTTTGGACCCGAATACACGGTGTGTCCCGGTATGGATGTGTGCTCTCGCCTCTGGTGTGCAGTTGTGCGCCAAGGCCAGATGGTTTGTCTGACTAAGAAGCTGCCTGCTGTGGAGGGAACACCATGTGGAAAAGGGAGGATCTGCCTCCAGGGAAAATGTGTTGACAAAACCAAGAAGAAATACTACTCAGTAAGTTACCAGCTGTGACCCTAGGGAATTTTAGAAGGCATGATCCTCAAAGGCGCTGATTTTTGTGGGAGTGAAAGAGACTTTATGGAAGTCAGATTGAAAGCTGCCTTATTTTTTAGCATGTAATTGGAGTGTTATGTTGAGGGATATAGGAAAAATGCTGCTGAGTTTCAGGAAGCATGTTTTCTTCTTGAAGTATGAAAGCCTTCATCCCTGGAAAACTGGGAGCATCCTGTCAGAGTAGAGGATTTGCCCATTCAGTAAGTCAGGTCTCAGGACATATGGAAAGATTGTCAAGGACCTATTCTTAGCTTCCTGAGTTCTTGGCAATGGACTGCAAGGTAAATTAAATCTGTAAATTTTAAGGCCCCAGGGCCTTAACTCTAGGGAAGAGAAAGGTGGATGAAGTTCATCCAGAATATTGTTTCTGGAGCAGAGAAGTTTGTACTTCCAGTGACAGAGTCCCCACTGTCAACTTTATACGTCTGAAGTGTCCCCAGGCTCATGGGAACTGTCAACTGCACAGTTCAGATACGTCTAAATTTACTGGGTAGGCAGTAGCACTGCCCCTTCTGTTATACCCACAGAAGAGGTATGGACTTGTAGAGCTTTGTGAAGATATTTGCGAACTATGAGAGTCATTCAAATCAAGCTACAGCCCTTATAACACCCTTTTTTATGGAATTTTATACTTCTACATGCTGTTGCAATACTCTTTCTAGGTAACCAATTTAACAGAGTTGCAAACTGTATCTGACAACTCCATCTCTTGCCAGTAATTCAGAGCAATACCTACACATCACAATAATTGCATTTAATTAATCATAGATTAGCCTTATAGATTAGCCATATTCTGGGAGCTGAATCCCCTGGAGCTAGTTTAAGGGGCCCTATTGGTAGAAATAGCAAAAAATAAGAGAGGAGCACATGAGACTATGGGCGCTATTTCTGTTGCATGGGTGTCTTCCATGAAACAAGCTGAAGGCGGCTGTGCAGAGCAAGGCCTAGCAGTGCCTTTGCATGCACAGTCCCAAATGAGATGTCATCAATGTGCAGGTAGAAGACAGAAATTAACGCTGCTGCAAGAAAGAACCCTCCTAAGACCTGTTATCCCTGATTAAAGTGACGAAGGAATCGCCTTCAATTGAGGAAAACATGAGCAGTGTCTTTGAGATGTAGCACCTTTATTCACACTTGGATGATGTCCTTACCTCCCACTGTTCTATATATTTCAGGCTTCAAGCCATGGTAACTGGGGGTCCTGGGGACCTTGGGGACAGTGCTCCCGTACCTGTGGTGGAGGAGTTCAGTTTGCTTATCGTCACTGCAATAACCCAGCTCCTAGAAACAACGGCCGGTACTGCACCGGCAAGAGGGCCATCTACCGCTCCTGCAACGTCGCACCCTGCCCAGCAAATGGTAAGTGTCTTCATGCCTGTCGTGATTTAACCTGGCAGGCAGCCAAATACCACGCAGCTGCTCACTCACTCCCCGCCCCCTGCAGTGGGACAGGGAGAGAATCAGAAGGGTAAGAGTGAGAAAAACTCGTGGGTTGAGATAAAGACAGTTTAACAGAACAGAAAAGGGAAAATAATAACGATAAACTATTCAAAATGAGTGATGCACAATGCAATTGCTCACCACCCGCGCTGACTGATAACCAAGTAGCGATCGCTACTTCCTGGAACACGCCTATCATTCATATACTGAGCATGACGTCACATGGTACAGAATACCCTGTTGGCCAGCTGGGCTAGCTGTCCTGGCTGTGTTCCCTCCCAATGCTTGTTTTGTTTTGGTTTGGTTTTTTCCTTGAGCTGAATGTCCTTGGCTAGCAGGGTACTTAGCAACAACTGAAAACATCAGTGTGTTATCAACATTCTTCTCATACTAAATCCAAAACACAGCACTAGGAAGAAATTTAACTCTATCCCAGTCGAAACCAGGACAATGCCAAAGTGCCTTCGTGCTCCAGCCTCTCTGTTCATAGATAGTAAATATTGAACACCTACTGTGAAAGGAAACAACAAAGGTCCATTGTAGTTTCTCCAAAATGTGTTTACCAAGGCAAGACATCCATCATTAATACAATACCGTGTATTGTATTAATGCCCACCCTGATGCCATACAGAAAGGACACTTGAGTGAAAAGAAATTTCAGTCCTGGAAAATGAACCATAATGCAAACCTCAGTCCTTTAATGCTTATTATGTCATGGGAAGATTTCCAAGCTAAAACAGTTGAAAGATTTCAAGGCCAGTTCTAAGTAAAGAGGTGAAGTGACGTAACTTAAAAACTATGTAAAAAAGAAATTGGAATAATAGATGGACATAATGATATTTGCAGCGTGGTCTGAAGTAGTCACTAATGATGTGAATAATTCTACAGCTAAATCTTTTCGACAAGAGCAGTGTGAAGCAAGGAACGGCTATCAGTCTGACGCAAAGGGTGTCAAGACATTTGTTGAATGGGTCCCCAAGTATGCTGGAGTACTTCCCGGAGACGTTTGCAAGCTCACCTGCCGAGCCAAAGGAACTGGCTATTATGTGGTATTTTCTCAGAAGGTAATGGCATCTCCAATCATGAGTTCATGCTCCAGTTTAGAAGTGTCCTGTATCTTAGAAATGTTTCCCTACAACAAGGGAAAAGAAGTTAATCATATGATTCAAAGATTTAGCTGTGTGATTAGATTTAATGGTTTGATCCACTGGGTATACATTAGGACCAGAAGTGGCCTCTGAAATGAGATAAGTTTTTCCACATCTCAGTATGTGGATTCCTGAAGAATGTGGGCCTCTTAGTGCTCTCTGCGCTAGTTTGTTTTCAATAGTGGATAAAGGGGTTTCTGCCTGGAGAGTCACCTGTTATTCTGGGGTTTTCTGGAGGGGAAAGAGTACTATGAGTAAAAGAATAAGTTTTACCCTGAATTATGTTAAGGGAGTCCAGAGTAACTCTTAAGGAGCCAATTAATATAGAATAATTAGCCAATTAGTATAGATGTGACTTGTGGTCAGATTGTTACATCAGATGCAATTCGAACTGAAATGTCTCCCACGCTTATACTTGCAGTTTTCTGCCTCTAAATGTTATGAAGGTAACATATAGATGTAGATAGCTCAAATGCAAGGCTATCTACAAGTACTGTTACTGTTACTGTTAACAAGCTGTGAGATCATCATTAAAGCCAGGGTCATTTTAGTGTCTTACATTGGAATTATCTGTCATTGCTTTCAGCCCTTTCCTAAATTTCCTGGGCGGGAGTGTTGATCTGCCTAAGGTTAGGAAGGCTCTGCAGAGGAACCTGAACAGGCTGGATCAATGGGCCGAGGCCAACTGTATGAGGTTCAACAAGGCCAAGTGCCGGGTCCTACACTTGGATCACAACCACCCCAGGCAACGCTACAGGCTTGGGGAAGAGTGGCTGGAAAGCTGCCCAGAGGAAAAGGACCTGGGGGTGCTGGTTGACAGCCGGCTGAACATGAGCCGGCAGTGTGCCCAGGTGGCCAAGAAGGCCAACGGCATCCTGGCCTGTATCAGAAATAGTGTGGCCAGCAGGAGTAGGGAGGTGATCGTGCCCCTGTACTCGGCACTGGTGAGGCCGCACCTCGAATACTGTGTTCAGTTTTGGACCCCTCAACACAAGAAGGACATGGAGGTGCTGAAGCGTGTCCAGAGAAGGGCAACGAAGCTGGTGAAGGCCCTGGAGCACAAGTCTTATGAGGAGCGGCTGAGGGAACTGGGGTTGTTTAGCCTGGAGAAGAGGAGGCTGAGGGGAGACCTCATTACGCTCTACAACTACCTGAAGGGAGGTTGTAGCGAGGTGGGTGTTGGTCTCTTCTGCCAAGTAACAAGCGATAGGATGAGAGGAAATGGCCTCAAGTTGCACCAAGGGAGGTTTAGATTGGACATTAGGAGAAATTTCTTTACTGAAAGAGTGGTCAGGCCTTGGAACAGGCTGCCCAGGGAAGTGGTGGAGTCACCATCCCTGGAAGTATTTAAAAGACATGTAGATGTGGCACTTAGGGACATGGTTTAGTGGGCATGGTGGTATTGAGTTGATGGTTGGACTCGATGATCTTCGAGGTCTTTTCCAACCTTTATGATTCTATGATTCTATGATTCATCTGCTTTTGTTTCTCTAACAAAAAACTGGTCTGGTCTGTCAGGGTAGGCACTCTGTTCTGAGTAGGTGACATAAATAAGTAACTGGGTTTTGCCAGTCAGATTCACAGAAGCAAATCTTTTCCATGGTAGTTTTAACTAACGGTCATTTGATTGCCTAGGTAACTGATGGTACCGAATGTCGACCGTACAGCAATTCAGTCTGCGTCCGGGGAAAATGCATCCGAACTGGTTGCGATGGCATCATCGGTTCAAAGCTCCAGTATGACAAATGCGGGGTGTGTGGAGGAGACAATTCCAGCTGCACAAAAGTCATGGGAACCTTTACCAAAAAGAGGTATTGATCTTGAGTATTAGCAAATGTATCTTGTTGTGCAAATAGTGACTCTGCTATGTGCTTACTTTCCTTCTGTCTCTAAATGCAATTTACTTTCATATGAAGATTGAGCAAAAAAGTACATTGCTTGTGCTTTATTGCACTTTCCAGATGTTTACAGCTGGCCTCTTAACATTACGAAACTGGCAAATAATCAACTGGTAAAATGCTGTACCCAGTTTGTTTCTGACACAAAGTGCCAGTGATACAGGTGAGCACCCCATTAATAGGAAGTCTGCCTAGAATAAGGCATAGCATCTTGCTGTGACAGGTGGCTTGAGGTTTCCAGAGGAGAGAGGAAAGGGAAGAGAGGAGAGAATCAGAAAGTTGTTGGGGTCAGAGTAACCTGGGTATCTCTGAAACTCTGCATTTCCCAGACGATGCTGTGTTAGCAAGTTACACATCGAGAATGTTGCATCTCATCTAACTTTGAATGACAATGAGGACACCCCACCTGATTTAGTGACATGGATTCCTTGTGTAGTTAGTGGAGAGAAGCAGACAGCATTAGAGCACAGCGCTAAAAGTCTTCCTTAATAGTTGAGAGGGATTATACCCTAAAAATACCTTTTCACGCTGCTGAGTGTATGTGGAGCTTAGATGACTAGATGAGATGTTAGAAGTAGACATAGGCTTAAGCATGGCATTTGCTATATCCCTTCATGTCCGTTGGCATAGTATCGATCTCCAGATGGATTTTTTTTTAAGTCAAAATACTTACAGCAGTTATCCTTAAGACATTTTTCTGTCAGAGTTCAGCTTTTAACTGTAATAAAACTTAATATAAGTAAAATAAAAGGAACCACCCCCATGGTTTTCCCTGACCCCTTTGAGGGCAGCAGTAAGCTCTGTACTGAGATACCAATGTCAAGTAAGTCTGCTTTCTGTCTGAACTCTTGCTTCATTCATACAAAAATGAGGATTTTTAATTATATAGTTTCCAAGGTCTCAAAGGACTGCTGTATTGATCTACTCTTAGAAACTTTCAGTTGACAATTTCTACTCAGTATCTGTGACTGCATTAGTGTACCATCTTTTAAAATGTACATAAACTTGATTTTGTTTTATGTCTTCCAAATTCTTACATAGCATATTGAAAGCTACCAGAAGTTGAAATCTGCCTCGTGAAATGACCTTTTATTCCTATACATTTCGACATACTGATTAATAGCAGTCAAAAATGGCTTTGAGAGTGAAATTATTCTAAAAATAAACATAACTAATCTTCTTCCTGGTAAACCAGTGATTACTCACCTATGGATGCCAAAACACCTCTGCCAAAAAGAATGACTTTCCATCCAAATTTGTAATTATATAAACCAAATCTTTTCCAATTTGTAAATATTGCAATGTCTGGGATGTCTAAATGAAGACGACAGCGTGAGATATACTTCATGTGATTCAGTAATGATCCTTGTGCTGGAATCCAGGCTCCAGCAAAAATGTTAAAGGGACTCCATGAATTTCAGTGAGGCCAGATTTGTAGCATAGATATACTTGGATATGAAGAGATTCTATTATAATTATTCCTATGAAGTTACCATCTTACTCCTCATATCATGCCTTTAACTGAAATGAGACTGGTCAGAGAGTAAAACATTACTTCAACCTCAATGCATTCAAAAAGTTGCCGCATTTAGAAAGTAATAGTCAACCTGTAAGTAACAAGTATGTTCTAACTTGATTTTGGTTGAATTTTGGAGTGACGAGGGTTTTTTTTTTACTGGAAATACTGTTTGAAACAATTCCCTTATGCAAGTAATTGACTTCAAAATAAACCTCTCATTAAAATAGTGAAATCTTAATTGTCTATACACTGTTCTTACATATGAAAGGGCAGTGGCTGTAGTAAAATTATCTTTTCTCCACTGAAAAATAGCAGCTCCTGCATTGCTGTCCATTATAAACCAAACTGTAGTAATCTGTACATTGAATGTGCAGGGAGACCATTAAATGTACAAGGGGAAACTAGTATTTCCCATTGCAGACAATTGCCATAACAACATTTGTTTGTATTTTTTTCTTTTAAAGCAGTCAAAACATAATCTTCTGGAAAACTTGCTTCCTACGAACTTTTTTTAAAAGGCTGTAAAGCTAAATTGTCAGAAGTTGGGAAAGAGGAGAATTAGGGCTGCACGTGCTTCTTTGTGCACATGGAGTGTTACAGTTCTTTGTGCAGACGACTTGAATTCTCCAGAATTGCTTTTAGTTTTGAACAAATGATTTTGTAACTTTAATGACATGTTTTAACAGAGTTATTTTGGCGACTGTTATGTAAAAGTGTTTGTGCAGTGCTGTAGAGCAGAGTCCTCCCCAGCCTGTTTTTCGCACTGTATTCCTTCAGCTTTATGGAGGTGCTGAATCAATAGTTTTAGTCGTTGTCCCATAACTGCTGGAAATAGCAGGGGGATAGCACAAGCGTTTAATCCGTAGTCTGTGCAGTCTGTACTTGTGCAGCCAAAACTTCAAAATTAGCAGTCTGTTCTTTAAACAATCCCAAAGGAGACCTCTTCGCTTTTATATATTTTTAGTATATTTTCTCATTCCTTTTTTCCTAGAAGTTTCAGCACTGAACTTTTCAGCTATGAGATACTTGCAGAATGGTTTTGTCACAGGTTTAGAAATTAAAACACTTGTCTCCAAAGTTCAGCTGGTAGCTTATAGCTAGGTATAGTCTTCAGATTTTTTCTATATATCCGTAAAGTTAAAATAAATAACATACTTGAGATAGTGATAAGTTCCAGCACACTCGCAGGTTTTGAATGCTTGTCACTTTCGGTAGGAGAGTTAAATATCTTTTTCTAAATCTGAATTAAGATACTTCATAAGTAGCAACAGAGAGAACTCTGTGGTGGTACAAATTACACATTTGGGCACACCTCGTGTTAGACACTTGACAATTAATCTTCGGCTTTATGAATTTCAAAGTAAACAAATTTTTTCTCAGTGATCAAGATTATTTTTAAATGTTCCCAAGGTACCTCTATCCAGCTGTAACTCTGCTCATGCTTTCCTTAATCATCATTATAGCAAAGACAGCAAGAAACAGCTGTAACCAATGCATATCTCATTATCTTTTCCTTGGCAGGCAAAGCGTGCATCGTATTTCATATCTCCCACCCTTTGCTGAAATATATAAGCTATCTGTTATTTTTCATTCCTCTTGTATCTGAGTCACGTAAAATCGTTACTAAAGCTAAAGATTAAGCAATTTGAAATAAGTGCAGTAGGAATTTCTTCAAGAGCATAAGGAACCATACAACAGACAAACAGTGGAACCTGGTTAAATTAATCTTAGATGAGCCTCCAGCCAGAGGCATTCAGGGCCTGAACTAAAACGAAGCAAGATGTGTCATGCCAGTGACTTCATGAGGCCTTGCAGTAAGACTTGAGGTTTATTTCACGCTAGCTACTGAATACTCTTTGTTTTTTAACTTCATTCAGCAAGGGCTACACAGATGTCGTGAAAATCCCGGAAGGGGCAACCCACATCAAAGTTCGGCAGTTCAAGACTAAGGACCAGAGCAGGTTCACTGCCTACCTGGCCCTGAAAAAGAAAAACGGTGAGTACCTTGTCAACGGAAAATACATGATCTCCACTTCAGAAACAATCATTGACATCAACGGGACTGTCATGAACTACAGCGGCTGGAGTCACAAAGATG
The DNA here is from genome assembly GCF_964195595.1 of Calonectris borealis. Lineage (NCBI taxonomy): Eukaryota > Metazoa > Chordata > Aves > Procellariiformes > Procellariidae > Calonectris > Calonectris borealis. The sequence goes on along the minus strand of NC_134312.1, from coordinate 114,707,913 downwards.
ATTTCTTGCACGCAATGGGACACTCTGCCACGAAAGAGGTTCTTATTGTGCAGATACTTGCGACTGATCCAACTCAACCAGTGGATGTCCGGTATAGTTTCTTCGTGCCAAAGAAGCAAGGGCAAATGACTAACTCTGTCACCAGCAGTGGCAGCAGCAGCAGCAGCAAAGTAACTCCACAGCTCATGCAACCCCGCTGGGTTACGGGGCCGTGGCTTTCTTGTTCTCGAACATGCGACACAGGGTGGCACACCAGGACTGTCCAGTGCAAAGACGGGCATGGAAAATTAGCTAAGGGATGCCTTCTCTCTCAGAGACCGTCAGCATTTAAACAGTGCTTGTTGAAAAAGTGTTAACCTGTGGTTGTGATCTTCTTTAAAAGAGGTTTGATTAAGCCATTGTTGACATACTGGTATTAGGTCTGCCCAGACAGAGAGAAGCAAAGGCTTCAATGTACTTACATACAGTCGCAAGTTATGGGCAGAATCTGCCTATTTGGACCAAATGAAGATGTGCACTGCTTTAAATAATAGTAGGGTGATCTTAATATGTCAAAAAACTAAGCATTAAACTTGTTATAAGCCCTCTGTGTCTGCAAAAATTTAAAATAAAATAATGCAAAAGAAGAAAAAATAGTGAATGGAGGATCCTGGGATATTTGAAGGTTACAGAATCATCTCCCCTTTTTCACCTACCTCTAATACAGTATGTCCTTAGAAAATGTCACATGTACCCATGATACCACAGTAGCTTATTTTATACTGTTTTGTAAATATCTTTCATTTGGTTTGTCACTTTATATCACTTGGTTCTATTAAAAAATCAAAAGACAAACTACATAAGCAAAGTGATTGACCAAAGTATATCTGCAGCTCTTGTGGACTTGGTCCATTCTTCAGAAAGGGCTGCAGATGTTTTACTGGAAAATGAAGAGCTTGCTGCTGGTATAAAAAAGTAGTACCTTTTGGTTTTGACAAAAGGAAGCACATTTTCATGCTAGGAATTTCCCGACAGCAGATCATCATTCTATGACAAATACTGTGTTTCCACCAGGAAGGAGCATTGCAGCAGCTTGCGGACCAGGGACCCCCACATGTACATTGCTCAAATACCAGCACCATCAGCGACTCCTCACCATGTGTATGTCAGACACACACAGGAGGAGGATTTGGCTGCTGGGAGGAATTTGTGTACGCTTTGCTTGTAAACCTTCCACTAGTTCCAACTGTGTCACGGCTTGGGGTCCTTGTTGTCGATGAACAATAGCTGCTAGCTGCTTCTTTCCATAAAACAAAGGCATACTGTATTTTGTAGAAACTAGTTAGAGAACCAAAAATTACAGGTAAGATAATCAAGTGTCTTCTAACTCAGATATTCTGAGTGTTCAACTGCTTTCTCTGTTATTTTCTCTATGGCTTCCACCTTGAATCTAACAATGTGTAATGTACCTACATCTTTTGAAGAGGCTATAAAGGTCAAAAATACACAGCAAGCAGTTAATATTTTGTCACTGTTTTGTCCATCACGTCTAACTCTGGTATTCATCTTACCAGCAAAAGTTTGTAACTATTTGTCTTTTTTGATTGTTTTGTGTGTGTTTGGGGTTTTTTTAAAAGCTATAGAAGGCATTCATGCTTTGTGTATCCACCACATTTGGGAGGAAGAGGGATCACTAGGAAGTCAAACCACATCAGGATGTGGAGGACTTGCCCAATATCAGTAAGACTGTTTCCACAGTACAGGCAGTAGCTGGTAATAGTTTTCATTGGCAGCAACTTCTGAATCCCGTTATTGTCTGGTAGAAGTTCTGTGACCGAGGATGGGCATTTCACCTTATGCAGGTAACAGGTCAGAGCCTGATAGCAACCCTGTTAAAATTGCTTCCTTTTATAGCAGCAGGCTTTGAATTAAGCCCTAGGATAACAGGTACCGAAAGAAATGGTTGTAATACGCTGATGAAAATAGAGTCCCTTCTGTCTTTTATTCCTTCATTCAGCCAGAGGAGAGTATGAGACTGCAGGAGGATTTTCAGACAAGCCTCACGGCTGCAAGTCCGTGGTACTCGAGCACTGAAATACCCCAGGCTCTTGTGAAAATCCCAATCATGAAATTAGTAGGAAAAACTTGTTGGCATGTGCAGCAAGGGCAGGTCTCACTCCAGGCTGACACAAACATGTTTTTGCAACAGTGGCATGTTTGTATGAACTCTAAGAAAGCATGTGATGATTTCAAAACAGCATAGAATTGCTACATCTACAAGTATGAAACTTGGAAAAGTATCTGTTTTTGTACCCTGTTCTAAATAAACCCCAGTAATAGGGGCAGGGCCTCCTCCTCTGTCAAAATGGATTACCAACGAATGTTACTAGTCATTTTCAGCTTTCAAGAATGGTGTGGCCTTCTTACTAGGAATAGTCCTCTGCAAAATTGTGAATTTTGAGGAAAATTCCCCACCTGATCTGTGATCCCACCCTGAGAAGTGAGATCAAGGCTCTGAATATTTGCAGAGTTCTGGAAAGTTAAGATTTATGCCTTCTCTACCTATTAACATAAGATCACTCTGAAGTGTCCTATTTTCCTTTCAAGTAATTTAATTTTTATACTTATATATGTTACACGTGTTCTAGAACCTCTCAGAAAAGTTCATAACAAACAGAAACCGTCATGAGAGGAAAAATAAGGAGACTTAATGTGTCTCAGCATAGACTTAACATTTGTCTTGGCATACAGCTGCTGTATGCAAATGCTAAGTGGCATTTGTTTTTCCTGTGTTTTATCATAATAGAGACAGAATGTGCAAGTATTTGTGTTTGCATCATAGTAACAATTTATTGTATATTCAACAGGATGAGTAAAGCTTTTGGGTGCTATTCAGACTCCAGAAGAGTAATACCATACGCGGGTATAAATTTAAAGCTTCCTTAGATCAAGAGTATCTTTTTTCATAGAAAGAGTTTATTTATAAAAAATAAATAAATATGAGAACAAACCACTATAGTGATTTTTCCCTTTTCACCAGTGTAGCAATGAAGCGAATTAGCATGAGCAGAAAGCAGTTGCCTTTATATGGTGAGAGGGCAAAGGGGACAGACCAAGGAAGCGACCCTGAAAGTGTAAGACAAACTAGGTCAGCCTGCTCTAGTTCACACTTGCTTTTTAGCTGTGCTTTGTAGTCAGACTCCAGTTCCAAACCTTGCTTTTGTCAGGCATAGCTATCCCATGTAACTGATGAATGAAAAAGTGGTGCAAGGTATGTGACTTTGTCACTTCAACTTCTGTTCTCAACTAAATTCCTTGTCACTCACACTGTTATGTCATTGTTTACATTACTACCAAGTGTTGCCAGACAGGATTCCTAAAATGCACCTAGGGGATAGAAACCCGGAGTATTGCTCTTTGCATAGAAAGAAACAATCCTCAGTGTTAAATTCACTGCTGACTTTTTGGGATGCATCTCCAGTGCCCTTAGGTGGGGTTGGACCCCTAAGGTTTTTAGAGCATCTGGTTTTCAAATAAGACGTTCGCATTAGGAAAAATGAGATACAGTCATCTTTGGTTTGACTGTATACAAGAAATTAAATTTAGCTGCCCTTCCGTGGAAACAGTTTTATCACAAGGGGGAGAGGGAATAATCTTGTGGATTAATCACAACTGTAAAAAAAAAAAAAAAAAAAAAGCAACACAGCACTGAAAAAATAAAATAATTTATTGTTTTTACAACTGGTATGTGAACGGATGTAATGAATTTATTTATTCTTATTTAACAAAAATACCAATTGTGCAAATTCTATATTTAAAATGTTTTGCTATCGTCTCTGTCTCTCTTTCTCGCTCTCTTTTAATTTATGCTTCAAATTTATGTTGAAAGTACGCCTTTGTGAGTTTACATAATGTATGGCACTGGTTATTTTTTGTTTGTTTTTATTTAGAAAACTTTCTGCATGAATCAGGAGTATATGTGTATACATGTGTGCACACTGTATAGATGTATATTCTTTTTCTGCTACCATCTTTTTCTTAGAGCAGTTGTAGATTTTTAATTTTGTGACACCTCAAAGCTCCTTGTTACACTTCACTTGGAAAATCTCTCAACTAGCAAGTCATAAAGGTCTGTGGACCAAAAAAACCCCCATACTAGCTCCTAAAGAAGTCAGACGACAGACTCGCTTCGCTTTCGCGTGTGCAGTTCCTGCTGCACGCCTCAGTGATTTACCACCGAAGCTGGTAGGAGTCTTACCCTTTGCTTCAATGGGAGCAAGTTCAGGCTTGTAGTAAATGAGAGTCCTCTATATGTGAATGAAGTTTCTCTGAGTTGTCAGGGTGGCAAGTGAGTCTTCTCTCATGCAGCTTCTTATGTTTAAGTGAAAACACTACAGAGAAACTCTTGTGTGCCTCTAAAAATATAGCTGAAACAATGCATGATTTGGTTTAGGAAGACTGAACCATAAAAAAAGCTACTTTTTCAGTCTTTCCACCATTCATATACATATATAAATATGTATATGTGGCTATAAATAGTCAAAAGCCCAGTTTGGAAGGCTTTGCAATGTTTTACTTTGTTGTATTCTAGCTCTTTGCACCACATCAGGCAAAGTTAGACACAAAAAAGCCAGCAAAGCATGCGTTCCCAGTGTTTCTTGAAAATCACAATATCTGTTTGCTTCCACTTTTCACCCAGTCCAACTACTGCTGAACTCAAGGGAACTTCTATTGGGTCCAGTGTAAGGAAAAAAAATGCAATATAGACAAACCTACAACTTTTCTACAGTCAGTTTATTTAACAGTACAAATGACTTCTGTAGCCACTTCACCGTAAAGCCAGTACTTCAGACCGCAAATAATCGATTTCAAGCTGTTGAAAGCTATCTTGCCTATCAGTGCCCACATTCACACAGGTTAAATTCCAGCTCAGCCTCTCTGCCCAGTGTCTGCTGCCGCCGTCCAGGCACTACCAGAGACCCGGGGCCAGCCACAAGGCGTTAGATGAATTTGTGATGGCCAGCGGGTGATGCTTCCTCACTTAAGACCCACTCCAAAATGCCAGGGAATGCCTATAAGCCTTGACTTTGACGAACTTTAGGACAGGCTTTCAACGGGATTTGTAAGGATGGAACAATAATTGTCGGTTTTCAGCACTATGTTTAGGTGAGCGTTTTTCCTCGTGCTAATGAATGCCGTGCTGTTCCTTGTCACTGAGGAAGATGGAGCCTATGGCAGGAGCCAAAATTAGATTCTCTGAGCATGGGCTGCAATTTTCAGAAAAGTTGCTGGTTTGGCAGAGTTTGTTCCTTTTTTTAATTGAGTGATTAGTTTTTACAGGGTTGCCAGAGAGCATCATTGCTTTCATACTTGTCATTGGTAACATTTTCAAGAGGGTTTTTTACTGTGGGGACGCTGATACTAGCTAGTATAGTAAAGCCAGTTCAACATTCTTGTTTTGAATAACGTTGCAAGCGCAGATATTTCTGGTTTATCACGTGTACCAGTAATGACTCTTAAGGTGAGGGAAATTGCCAGGCCCTCAGCTGGCACCACAAAATGTAGCTTTGGAGTTTAGAAGATTTTATTACAGGTGTAAGTTTCCAGTGACAGCATACAAAATTTGAAACGCCCCAAATGTATTCTTCGTCTGCCAGGTGAGTGCTGTAAGAACTTATCTCCAGACACCAAACATCTTGATAGTGTCCCGCTGCTCTGCACGCTGTGGAGTTGCAGGTCGAAAACAAAACTCACAGTGTCTTTTGCCCTGAAAGTTGTCTGTAGAGGCTCACAGTCACTGTAAAGACACTAAAATAATTTCCACCTACATCTTGCATGATCCCTGTTGGAACACATACGTGGGCATGTGTAGAACTTAACTGTGGCTAGATGCAAATGCATATTTTTTGTGTGTGCATGTGTATACTTGTGTATATGTAAGCACATACGTGTATGTATATACACAAACGAGTATTTGGATCTCCATTACTCCCACTCACAGGGCAAAACAGTTACACCGGTTTTAGTTATACCTATGTAAATTCAGAGTAACTTCATTACATCATTTGGCTTTGCAAGAGCTGCTTCAGACTTATACCACTTCAAGTGACAGCATAATTTGTCTTTTAATTTATAGGAACTGGTTTACACAATTTATCATATGAACTGTGAAATTTTCAGATAGTTTATGATATGAAACATACTCATTGACAGTCAAGGGTATCTGCATTGTTAAAATCCGATCAGATACAGGAAATAATATACTGAATTCAAGTAAGTTGGAGACAGCGTAATACTCCTGTATAGCAATAAATCCATTTAATTTCTATTGCCAGGTCATCTGCCTAACATCAGATAAGATAAAACGAGAGAGGTATTGTAGGGAAGATTAATGGGAAAGCACAGCATTTGGTGTTGCTTAGTTTATTTTATTATACACTCTATTGGTGTCAGCTTATTCTGGGAAGTGTCACTTCGTGCATTACATTGGCTGAAATACCAGTACCCTTTGAAAAACCAAGATGTGTCACAAAACTTTTTTTCATCCTAGTATGTGTCTAATCGAAGAGAGTTAACATTTTTAGAGCACTACTATGTCAGCCAGTTTACATCATAAATAATGTTATGCAAAATATAAATTCGTTTGAACTGAATTGTACAAGGTCTACACTGTACTATGACACATTGAAGGCCAATATTTTGTTTTGTAAACTATTACATATGTATAATTTACCAGTTGTAATCTTAAAATATTTGATTCTGTGATTTCAGTAAAAGTAATAAATACAAACTGTATCATAGGTCCAAAATACTTGTCCTATATGGTATATTTGTGGGCTACTGTTTGCCATTTGTGCCCCACTAGAGAGAGATGAGCAAAAAGAGATTGAGCTGATCCCTACATTAAGGCATAAATATTCTTTCTATATGTAAACATTGCACTTTAGTTGTGGTGGGGTGGAGTTCTGCCAAAGTGGTTTTGCAAGTCATGAAATGTAACAGGGAAGTGCAGAAAGTGGCATTCGGTGCCTCTCCAGAGCCTTAGACAAAGTTCCTATTTGCTGCAGTCCAGAAAACTGGTATATACCGGAGATCTCCTGAGCCTCCCCAAAGCCCCCATGAAATCCATGGGATCTGCCCAAAAGCAACATCCTGCAGAATTAGCGGATTAGATATTCAGAATGAGATTCATAATTAGCCATATAAACCAATCTAAGAGTAGTAAAAACCTGCCAGAACGGGTGATGGAAGCGTACGGTGTGTGTAGAAGTGGTGGTACAGCATATGTGTCAAAGGGAAGATAAAAGCAGTAATTGGGATGGGGCTGGTGAGACAGAGCCGTATACACACTCCAGTTAAGTGTGGCTCTTAAGATGCGTTATTACCAAGATTTACTTTTCTAATAGAACCGTATTATTATGCATTATAATTCAATATTCATGCTGATTTCTTCCTTATCCTTTCTCATTCCACAACACTAAGTTGGAGTTTTTCTTATTGCTGAAAAAGATGGTTTCTTTCCAAAAGTGAAAGCAAACTCATCCTGTCCAAATCTTACCCCATGTGCGTGTCTAATCTATTGATTGCTGGCATTTTTACGAATTTTGGATTTTGCCTTTTTTTAATGTGGAGGTTTTGCTTCATTTTGTTTTACAAATTGTAAATGGAGTTGATTCTTATTTACAGAAACAATTTATATATGCCTAGGAATAGCTTTTCTTCCTAGGTTGTTCAAACAATGGCAGTGAAGCTTTACAGAGCTGCCAGTACCTATAGAGAGGCCCAAGGTCTTCAGAAAAATTTCTCCAATCATCTGTCACACTACGTATAAATCTGCTTGAACCACATTACAAGAGAGCTGTCCTGCTAGTGCTTGGTACAGTATATGTCTGTATTTATGCACAATATTACATATTTGTAATATTACTATTACATAGTCTCTATGTCTATAAAGATGTTTCAGCAAACCTTGATAAGCACTTACACTAGATGGTTATAAAACTGGTCACCGCCCATCAGAAAGAATACAGTGGTCAACATCAGTGAAGGGTGCAGTGAAAAACCTGAGCTAGAAGGCGATTTTACCATTTATCCTGCCTAAAGGGTTTAGGGAGATGAGTCAGCCGCTGCACTCTCTTCAGTAAAAATGCACTAGCAGGTTTTCATCCCCCTCTGCAGCTGTCCTCAGCCAGGATGCTGGAGCAGAGCAAAACCTCCATCAACTCCCTGTCTCCCCCTGCCCACCTGCAGCTAGAAATAGCAGACGTGCAAACTATGCCACAACTTTGTCCTCTACTTTGATATTTCTTGTCTCCTGGAGAACTCCACAGGTGTTACCACCTCACAGGCACTTCAATACCTCCTGTGTATTTTTGTCTGCATAGCAAGCTGCAATGTCACCGAGTGATTATGGCAGGTCCTATCTTCCCAAAATTCCATTTTTATTTCCGATTTAGAGTTTGCAGTAGCTCAAAGAAAGCCATTACTGGGAACGGAAATCCATTCGTATACAAATCAAATAGAGCGGAGACAGCAGTATAGACTTTCTCAAATGTCCAGTGCTGCCATAATCCCATTACTGTGCAGGGACTGTTCTCTATCAGGAAGATGAACTCATTCTCTCTTAATGTATTTTCCATCTCTTCATAATGTGACATTTCACCTCTTCAGAAACTATACGTAATTACATGTGAGGAGGAAGACTTCTATTCCCAAGACTCTGAACTTGTAGACCCAAATCCCATTTTTAGGTGGGGATGCAAGATGGATTTGATCTCATTTCAGTCCTCTAGCCAAAGTGATCTTTTTGAAAAAAACTGTAAGTTTTGGAAACCTCAAAATATATCCAATAATTAAACTAGAAAACGTCAAGTCTTTCCACATTGCTTACACTGTTACCTCACTCTCCTTATGCTATGCTTTGTGAAGCTTAAAGTAATAAATTCATCATACTTGGACCACTCGGCATTCTAAGCTGACCCAAGGATAGGGTTGGAGAGAAAATGTGTGGGAAAAATAATTTAACAAAAGCCAAGGAAAAATTACTATTTTCCATGCTTGTAGGACCAGGGCGGCAATCTCTTTTCTTTCCCTTGATTATTCTGGGAAAAGTATGTCTAAGTGAAAGCACACAGACATTTTCTTTAGCAGCTGCTCAAGAAAGCTTTGTTGTAGCAATCATGTGCAACCTAAGGATAAGCTTATTAAAACGCCCATTGTGGCCACTGACACCATAGTCTCACTGCCCCAAGTGTTGCTAAACAAATACAGTAGGACAGGATAGTGGGATGAAATTCTGGAGAACGCATGTGCATTTAGGTATGGGAGAGAGAGGGGTGCCTAAGAAGGCGTAAGGGGTAAGAAGTGTTGCATTCTGTAATCTTTATTAGCTTTAATGCGTTTTGCCACAGGAAGCTCATAAGCATGTATTTTTGCCTACCTGTAATTTGGTCCACTGGTGTGTCTTTGTTTTATTTCTTCCATCTATTCCTCTGTCTCAGTAAGACTTTACCTAAAGGACCCGAATCTGTAGAATTAAAGCCAAACCCTCCCGCACGTCTCTGACTGCATAAGCCTGAGTTCTGCTAAACAGACTCACGTTAGTAGCAACGCTTCCCAGTAAATCGTCAGAGGGGCGCTGAAGGAACGGTGTCCCCTGCCCTTGCAGCTGCCAGGAGAAGAGGGGGGCGGGGGGGAGCCCGGCAGCGCGACGCGAGAGCCCTGCTGGCATCGGCTCTCAGACTGTCTTGAGGGGTGAAGCTAGCTGAACTTTCAGATCCTGCGTATGTGCAAGGACATGCCTATCTCTAGCTCATCTGAGCGCTCGCACAGGTGTGCATCAGAAATGAATTCTTTTAATAGTGCCGGCTCTGCTAGTCGCCTTTTTCCCCCTTACACGTTTGTGGTGTTATTTTCAGAGAGCGCAGTCAAAATGGATTTTACATTTTTTTGCTCTGGAGGCACTGAGGCACTTACTCCTTTTAAGCTTTGGGTTGCTGCGGCAGCAGGTGGTGTGCCTGGGCCCTCTGCTGATGGGAGCTGGGTGTTCTCATGTCCACTGATAATTTTGCTTACCCGCTGTAATGGTGGAGGGCCATACGCCCCGGTGAGGTTTGCAGATGTAAATTCTGCCCTAGCCGTGCCGGTAACCACAGAAGGGCCGTACCCGTGTGTTAGTGCACATAAAGTGCACATCCTTGCAAAAAAATGTGCAAATTGCCCTCGACTGGCGATCCAGCAGAGGCCCATTGGAAACCGACCCCGCGCAGCCATAAAGCCGTCAAGGTACCACAGGGAAACATCTGCTTGGCAAGCAGGGAGGCACCGGCGCAGCGAACATCGCTACGGTCCCGTAGTGCCTGAGAGCATCAGGTAACGCACATCTTGAAACGGTTGAAAGCTGGCAGCAGGCCACCTAGGCAATTGCTTAGATGGCAGCTCCCCAACGGGTTGGCAAACAAGCTTAGTTACCTAGTAAAGGTGGTCTGTAACTAAAGGGTAACAAAAATTATACTGGAAACTTTCAGAGCACTTTAAAGTGGTCAATTTAAGACAGGGCCCTGCCCACTGGAAGTGGTCCTTTGCTGAAGGCCTCGCTGTACTTAGGGATGGTTTTGTCCAGAAAAAACAGTGTTGGATGCATTCTGTGTGGGCTGGGAGGAATGTTTTCACACTGATATTTATGTGGCATGCTAAGATCTGACAGCCATCCAGAGGGGTTTCGGCCAATATTTCATTTTAAATATATGCTGCGCACAACCGAATAAAAGCACGTGAAATGGCATTGCTTCTGAGGGGTAAACCGAACGGCAGAGCGGCCGCAGATAGCAGAGACAGACTCCATACGGTAAACCAGCAGCTACAGAGATATAGGTTCTTTCGACAGGAATTTGAGCTATGAAAGGATTTAAGGGGAAATTACCAACCAGTCTGGCATTCAAATGCCAAAATACACAGTCAGACTCTTGGCCGTACAGGCACGCTGTAATGCTCTTCAGCTTCCCTTCAAAGGGAGAAGGGAAGTTGCAGGACTTCTCTGTGTAAGCCTCAGCCTCTTCATCTACACAGGAAATCACCATCAAAACGCTAGCCCTTCATCAGGCTAAAACGAAACGGTGAACTTAAGTATTATGTATGAAGAACTTTTCCTTCAGAGGAGAGGAGAAAGAAGCAAAGGTTGTCTTATTTCCCTCTCCATCAAAATAATTATTATTTTGAGATGAGTTCATTGTATATTTTTGGCTTTTTTTTTTTTCCTCAAAATAGTTTCTTAAGGCAAGGCAGAGACAGAGCCAGAACCTAAGACAAGTTGTGAGGTTACTGTGGAACAACTTTGCCTCCAAAAGGTCTCTGCCTGCCTCAGCCTGCTGAAGGCCTTTCCAGCATGACCCCAGTCTCGGGCTCCTGTTCCCCAGAGCCTGCACCTTCTACCCCAGGAGCCATTTCCTTTGGCCGCATTCATAATGTTTATTTAAATCATCACCTGGTTTGTTTTCAGAGCCAGTCAGATTTCTAGAAATATGTAAAAGAGGATGATAACGACCTAGTAGATTAGGGGGAAAAAAAAGACACTGGCAAAAAAACTAGGAGATGTAGTTACTTCTCATTTACAACTACAAAAGAAAAAAGAGGGGGGAAAAGCTCCAAGAAGGAACAGTATCTACGAACAGTATCTCTTCTATCTTGAATCTGGATGTAAGCCATAACCAGGCAGCATCCAAAAACTCTGGAAAACTCAGGGAGTTAATTTGGATCTTGTAGAAATCCATATATTGGGGTAAACTTTAAAATATAAAGCAGAACAGCTAAAATAAGAGAATGGAGTAGCGATAGAGGAAAAATGCTTTACTTTTCAGGTAGATGCAGCAAGGGACAAGAGGCGACTGAGAAGGGAGCTCGGACAGGTTAGGATAATTTCATACAAGATTAAACTTATCAAATAAATGTAAGGAACAAAATTTTTTATTGTATAAGGATGAATATGGATTTCCATTAGAACTAGTAGCTGAAGACTCAATAGTCCAATTATTTATGAGAATGTGGATATTGTTACTAAAAAAAACGAAGATTGCAGCCCAGATGGGTTTATCATTTTAAGCCTTTTTAAAGCCTGAAATAAAGTCTTAGATGATTTATTTAATTAGATAAGCCAGGAGGTTCCTACTCTTGCATGGAAGCAATGGTAGCTGTGATATACAACTCACAGAGGGGTGGGAGTGAATCAGTCATTCCTAATGTACTTCCTAACGTAACACTTGCGTTTAAAGCAAAGGGTTAGTAGGTAGACTAGAACGTTTCTTCGATACACGTGCTCAGGTCAGTAAGATGTACCATAGGGAACGCACCTCACAGACAAGGGATTTAGACTGAAGCTTGATTAACAAATGCCCCAAGGGCTCTCGGTGTCCTTACACAAGAGAAAGCCGCTGGCTGAACAAAACGGGAACGTGGGAGCACTTCTCCTCTCCATGGGACCAGAGTAAGGGTCCCGGCTGAAGGTGCACCATGACCATGGGTTGCAAAGGCTCGTTGAGGGACAGTCTCATGGTGCTGACCCCAGAAATTTGTGAGAATGAAGGGATAAAGCCTGCTGGGAGCCAGTCTTTGAGCAGGGGTATGAGTCCAATTCACCTGACTAGTTCAGTAAAGGTCCCGTGAGTAAATAAATAGCCTGGTCATTTGGGACACGTCTCAAAGCACTGCAGGAAAGTAGTTAGAGGACCACAAAAACTACATTGGTATCCATACGGCAATAGACAGAGGTTATTTTAGCAGTGTGAAATGTTTTCTGATTCCAACAGCACACAAAAAAAGTGCCAAAGCAATTTGCCAGTGACAATAATGTGTGGTGTAATGTTGAGGATGAAAAACCTTCGGCTGGGTTTGACCCAGAATAAACCATTCCTGGGTCTACTCCAGTAATATTCAGTGTTAATCAACTATATCTGGGCTTTTTATCTGAGTAGTATCTGTCACTGGAATATAGATAAATACTAAATTATGTCTACACTTAAGGCAGAGTCCTTAGTGTTGACTTAAAATGTAACTCATGTTTCTAAATCATTTCAGTGAATTTGTAAATCCTATCCTTAAAGTTTTTGAAATATATTTATTATTATTTTTTTAGTCTGCTATTTAACACCATAGTGTGCTTCTAGCCAAGCCCTGAAATCCCACGCAAGGCAGATTATGTTCAGTTCTCTGGCTGTCTACATATTTTCCTCCCCTATGTACCTTACAAGCCAATGCCTGAATATAGCCCTAAAATCATATCCTTAGCGTACACCCAAGACACCACATTCAGTATCCTGTCACCCATCATATTGAACTGATTGATTCTACCAGGATTGTTAATAAAAGCATAATTTCAAAAATGCCTTTTTACTTAAAGCCTTTTTTTTTTAATGGTATAGTAGTTATGGCAACTGCTTCCTGCCACCTCTGCTGCCAAAAGCCACAATCCATCCATGAAAAAGAGCTCCTCAATCCAAACACATTTTTCAGTGGACAGCAGCATTCCCTGGCTAGAGCACACTCTTCCCTTCCCTCCTGGCAAACTGGAAGCCAAACAAAATCTGTAACAAATGTGAGCTGAGAGTGAGGAATTAAGTGAACTTCTTTCAAATGACTTTGTATTTTCACACGTTCATGCAAGAAAAAAGAAAGAAAAAACTCTCGGGGACGGGCCGGGGGGGAGAAAAAGACAGCCACCCCCCAGGGCTGTTCAATGAAAGAAAATGTTTTCCCCTCTTAGAAATCACGTTTGGGATTCAAACTCTCTTAAAAGTCTTGGCATAATAGTAATTAAAAAATTTGTGAGTTATTTGCCCTTCTCTCTTAGTTTTATTCTACCATAGAGGTCAGTGGCAGGATTTCTTAAGTCTGGTGTATTTCCTGCATGATGATCAAAGTTTGCTTTATGAATTTGAAAATAAAATGTCCCTATTCTTTGCTAGTACCAAAACTCTGCTTCTGTGAGTAAGCCTTTCTGGTCTTGACACAAAATAATTCTTAAATTTCCTGTTTGACAACATGGTAAAGCTTTTAGAAAGCTTTACAATTATTCTTATGGACTGTATTTATAAATACTTTTTCCCTCCCTAGGCTTAATTCCAATGCACAGTTATATGGAGCTTGCTTGTCTTTCCCTTGCCCCGTTGACTGTGACCTTTTACCCACTCAGAAAATAATTAGCACATTTTCCAGCAGATAGTTGGATGATTTCATGCTTTCTTATTATGAGAAAACATTGTAACAGACCACTTCAGCAAACAGTCTAATGTGCTGCTCTTTCAAGCCCCTGTATAGTGAATGAATACAAATGTACAAGAATGTCAAAAAATGGAATGAATCAAGAATCGTGATAACAATGAGAGCAGCCACTTGTCAAGCAGGAATTCTCTTATAGACTGAATTGGTAAGTTTTATTAAAATGCAAACCACCATCACGATACAAGTCACTTTTTGAAATTTTTGGCTGGGTGTGAGAAGAAGATAAAGCTCGAGTTCCTGTACTAATTAGGCATTGCACACATTGTGATCATTAATAATTTCCACCACAGTAGCTTCAGCCTACAAGTTATTTTGCAAACAAATTGCAGAAACACGGTGTAGACAGTGTAAGCACCCAAAAGCACACACAGTACACAAGCCTGAAATTAAGAAAAATAGAGGGGAAGGAAAAGTAACAGCAGAGACACAAGTCCAACCCAAAATTGTGAGGCCAATATTGCTATGGTTTTGCTTCCAAGCTCAGCAACGCGGCCGCATTCGCCTGGTATTCTGCGCTAATGCAGTTCTCACTGATTAAAATCCTTTTTCTCCCCATGAAGTACCTACCTTACTGAGATTTTTGCCTTCAAAATGATTTTCACTGCCTCCGTGCAAGTGATGTATTATATAGCTATCGTCTTAGGCATTTTAGCTTCTTTTATACAATAAACATAGAGAGCTATTGCAATAGCACTTCAGAGTATTTAAAAATCCCTTCCCACTGGTTAGCTTAATGGCAGCAGTCATCAAGTGGCCCCCTCATGCATGTTCTTAGTGTGCAATTGAGTTGTGTGGCTAATGGTGGAGTTACATGAGCCCTCTCTGCGGAGTAGTCCCAAAAAAGAGGAAGGCTGTACACCAACAGGGATGTCTGCTCCCTGCTTTTGTCTCCAGTTCCCGAACTTGAGCCAGCATGCATTGCAGCAACAGGAGAATGAAAAGAAATGAGAAGAAAAGCAAAGCATATACGCATGACGCCACAAAATAAAATGAAGTTTGTATCTCCAAGGATTCACTGATTAATTCATTGCTTGGATTTTCTGCCAAACAAGTTATGCTGGGTTGATCCAGGACTAAGGTAGCTGAAAGAAAATGTCGCCATTCGAAGCATATTCCTAATCAAATATCCCCAAGTTTCCCTTAACTGTGAAGTTGAGCTGCAAGATTTCAGAATTTGCCTGTTCTTACACAGGTCAAATGAAGCGGTGACAAACAAAGAGGCACCAGAAGATATCCTTAGACCTGCTTCCCAGCTGAAGCAACTGGAAGACATAAAAGTCATAATTATCCTGGTTTAAGTCACACAGTGAGCAGAAGAACAGCCAGGAATGTACTGTGGGCTTCTAGGCTCCAAAATAGCGATATAAAACAACTGTTCCTCTTTTACCAGGATGTCCTACAGCTGCTTTCGGCATCAGGTTGACATTCTCAGTTATTTTTTTCATTCAAGTCCCCTCTTGCAGCTGCATCCACAGAAGTAGTTCCCCACTGCAGGCAGAAGCGCTGGTCCTGCCTACAGCAACTCCCGAAGTCCCTTTAATTGGTCAACCCAGGCACTTTTGCTAATTGACAGAGAAAAGTAGGCACTTGAAAGGTACAAGACTTGTGGCTTTTGCCATTGACCTTAGGATAAGATGAGCTGTGCCCCACAGGCTCTTGTTTCTCTCCGTTGACTACAAAGGGGGTGGAGAGTGTCTAGTTTATTAGATGTGGAGAAGGCTTCCACCTTTGACCAGACAAATCCACCCCTGGCCTCAGACTGCTCTACAGACTGCTTTATGGTACAATGGTTGACTTCTGTGCAAGTTGGTCCATGAAGACAAACACTGCTGTCAAAAATTATTCCAGTGGCATGTTGTCTGCCAAGAGCGTATTAGACTGTTCCTCTTATTAATTTTTTTAAGTCTAAATACATAAACCTGTAGCAACTCTTTCATAGTCTTTCAAAAATTTAAAAAAAATATTTTGACGCTGGGGAGGGGTTTCCTCTCACGGACTTTCGAATCTGCATCTGAAACAGTCTTTATAGGTGCCTTTTAGATTCAACAGAGAGAAAATGGGCACTTCACACATGCTATTCATTTCACCCTGCAGTACACGTCCATAATAGGTTAGATGAATTGCACATTACGAATGTGTATTTCTTTCCAGTGACAAAGGGACATAGGGTTCAGATATAGACAGCTACAGTACAGTTGTCTGAAGCTGAGCGAGATGAATCTCATTCCAGGTCTCAAAAGGGCCGAAAGTGCTTGGGAGCAGTATCCTGTTTCCAAAGAGCTTTCAAGTAAAAACTCAGTTCCAAATGGCTACAATTCTTTCCAAAAATTGACTGGATGAAGGCAGGTTTGTTCTGCAGCATTTTTTTTCACTGAGCTACCATTGTGAGAATTAGTAATGTTCCAGTTCAGACTCTCTCCCTTCCTATCATCCCTCCCCCTTACGTCCTCCAGCTCTTACTTCATTGCAAAGTTATCTTTAAGCTTGTGTAAGAAACTTTTTGGTATAGAAAATATCTGCAGTGAATTCAAACCCCCTCAGAATGTGAAGGTTATACATACTGCAATGATTGTCAGAGAAATGCTTTGCTCCCCTCCCCCTGCCCAAAATATATTCCTGTGGAGTGATCTAATTTTTATGCTAAGGCTTATTTGCAGAATTTTTTACTAATATGAATTTGTTTAAAATCAAATTATGAAGGCCTTGGAGAGATGCGAAAGTATTTGTTTCACTCAGCCTTGATATACAATATTAAAATTGTACGTCACTACAGAGCTTTTAAAGTCAATTATTGAATTATATATTAGTACTGGTTATTACAACTCAGTATCCCTATTCCACATCTACTATTGGTAAGCCTTAAGCTTCAACAAGCTGTGACGGTGAGATCCAAACTGTAACCGTGAAATACATGGTGGCTTTGAACGCTATGCGTTGCGCAGAATCTCTCAGTGAGTAGATCTCGTTGCCGCGCTACAAGCACAAAGAGAACCCAGCTCCTCGCCCATTCATTGTGTGTATACTTCCACTATGTCTTCTTTTTTGGCTTCTTTACCCCATACTGAATAAATGTAATCAAGCCAGCTGATGCTTCCGTGTCTATGCAGTTTTTCCACAGGTGCCACTAAATTCTCTTAAATATGCTCCAGCTCATTCTCTGAATAAAACCCCGACATCCAAGTTTCTTTTTTCACTTATAACAAAACAGTGGTTATAATATAACCATATTATAACCAAATTATTAAATGAGCCAAATGCCTTACCTGAGCTGTCAAAAAAAAGAAACAAGAAAAAAAACCTCCCCAAATATAAAACCTTGACTCCCTTTTCTGAGCTGATACGGTTGATTTAAATGTCTTCAACTTCATGAGTGCATAGAGCTCAACACTCCGTATGCATCCATGATGGCTGTGGCAGTAAGAAAGGCAGAAGTGAGCAAAATACTAGACTCATCAAGAGGACAAGCTTTGGAGAAAGTGGTGAAAGAAGTTTTTGTATCCAGGCAGACTTTACACTGCTTGATTTCCACTATATCTCTCCCAGTTCCTGGGAAGCTTCTTTTTATCCTTCTACTTTAGCTGTAGGTTTACAGATAACCACATTCAAAAGAGAAGCCTCGTAACACAGGGGAATCAAACATTTGTGGAAGGCATCAGATCTCTCAACTCCTTTCGGTACCCAAATGATTTCTGCTCTAAGAAAAGGTGATGTTCTTTCATTTGTATTGCTTATTATTAACATGTGGTATTTGATTAAAATCATGAAACTGAAGTCATAGTAAAAAATTACTTCTACAGGATGTGAGGATTCCTCCTCTAGCACTTCTTGTGAACACTCTCATCTTCAGGGTTTATTATAAAGTAGATCCCATTACTGAGTTTTCAGAGGTTATAAATATGAAAGGGGTTTTTTTCCCCCTTCAACTACTCCCTCATAAAATGGAAGAAGACTAGTAGAAATGTGTCTTGTTCTTCCCATTGCAGACAACTAAGCTAATTTAAAAATCAAATAATCAGCCCTACCTATTAAAAAAGGTAGTGGCAATAGGCCAGAGCTTCCCCTTGCTAACACTTGTCATTCCATGTAGCTCTGTGGGCATTGGTGGAATGACTCCACATTGCACCCACATAAATAAAAGCACTTTTGGCCCAATAACCACAGATTTACAAAAGTCAATGTACCACAGTGGCATCAGTAGCTCCTAAAGAAACAAATATTTTAAGTGCAGTCCCTAACTCCTGAGTAACGCATTTGCACTGCTCACCAAATGTCATGTTGTCATGTTTACAAAAATATGAATGCTTTCATGTGGGTCTAGAAAGGTAATATTTACAGTATAAAGTTTATCTGCTTATATAAAAGTGTTTGTCCTCAATTTTCCTGTTGGTCTAACATAGAATTATCTAAGATGATTTCTACTTTTGCACACAAAATTACAGAATTAAGCTAGTGAAGTATTTCTTTGAGTATTATTAGCAAATTTCATGTGTGCGTATGTGTGTGTGACTAAAGAGTGTTTAGTGCCATCTTTTGGGTGGTCCTAATACTACAGAATAGCTTAATCAAATCAATTACACATTTGCCATCATTCACATGCCTAGGAAGCCATGTGTTACTAGTTCCCTAAACTTGTTTCTAGAGGGTTTGGGGGTTTTATCCTAGAGTACAGCTCTCCGTAAGGTTTTGCTTTCTAATGTGTATGAGGCCTCTAAAGAACAAATGGGCAGAGATGAAGGGGGCTGTGCTGGTTTCAGCTGTGCTAGTCAGCGTGCAGGAGCAGGGGCACTATCTGCCACTGTGGGACCAACCTAGCAGAATCAGTGAAACGAAGGCAAGGAGGCTGCATCCAAAGAAGCGTGGCCAGCAGGTCGAGGGAGGTGATTCTGCCCCTCTACTCTGCTCTGGTGAGACCCCACCTGCAGTACTGCCTCCAGCTCTGGAGCCCTCAGCACAGGAAAGACCTGGACCTGTTGGAGCGGGTCCAGAGGAGGGCCACAAAAATGATCAGGGCTGTGCAACGCCTCTCCTATGAAGAAAGGCTGAGAGAGTTGGGGTTGTTCAGCCTGGAGAAGAGAAGGCTCCGGGGAGACCTTATTGCAGCCTTTCAGTACTTAAAGGGGGCCTGTAAGAAAGATGGGGACAAACTTTTCAGCAGGGCCTGTTGCAACAGGACAAGGGGGAATGGTTTTAAACTAAAAGAGGGTGGATTCATACTAGATATAAGGAAGACATTTTTTACAATGAGGGTGGTGAGACACTGGAACAGGTTGCCCAGAGAGGTGGTAGATGCCCCATCCCTGGAAACATTCAAGTCAGGTTGGATGGGGCTCTGAGCAACCTGATCTACTTGAAGATGTCCCTGTCCATGGCAGGGGGGTTGGACTAGATGACCTTTAAAGGTCCCTTCCAACCCAAACTATTCTATGATTCTATGACTCTAGGTACAACTGGTGACAGCAGGTGTAATTACAGCATAGAGGAAGACTGCTGCTCGACAGCGGGGTGAGAAAACAGACATTTAGGCCTCTTGCTTGGCGCAAGGCTATTGTGGAGCTGTTGGGGACGGGAAGTGCCGGTATCAATCTCATACCAACTTTGAGAACTGAAGGGAAAATGGGTCGGAGGAGCCTTGCCCGCAGTAGCTCTTTGAAACAGGACAGATACTGCAGTTTCTACAAGCTCCTTCAGGGCACTCCTATGGTGCAGGAGTATATGTGCACCCTCACAAAATCAATCAAATGTCACCCTCTGCTTACACTGTTCAGTTCACAATAACTGCAAATTACCTTGATAGGCAGCAGACACTTATGTAACAGCTCAAGTCTCTTGCTTTTTTTTTTTTTTCAATTTTTCAGGGGAAATTGTTTAAAAAGGTATTAATATTTAATTATGAGATTTCAGTCTTCTTCCAGCATCAAAATGCTTCCAGCCCTCCCCACAGCCACAGTTAAGTGGAGACCGTACACGGCTGATTGGCAGTAGTCAGATGACAAAGAAACTCAACGTGAGGATGAATTGCTGGGAGTGTTTCCATGCTACATACAGAAATCCCCCAGCCCTTTCTTAGCACACAAATCCCCAAATCCCCAGCAGCAAAATATTTTCCTATTTAGAAACACTGTTTTTTCCAACTTTGGCCAATGTTCATGCTATTTTATAAGATAATTATCCATGTATCCCAGTCACGCCCTGTATCACCAAATTTCTTTCTTCTGACTCCTAAGACCAATAGTAAACTCATTAAATTAATTGCTTATATTCTGTCTTTATTCTGTATTCCTTGCTAGCTCTAAAAACAGATCATATGTCAAAACAAAAAAAAACCCCAAGCATCCAAAAATCCAGCTTAACACCTACAATACATAGAATTAAAAGCATACATGAAATATTATGCCCATGGCACCTGGCACATGGTAACTAATAACCAAATCTAGCCATAAAACCCTGCCTTTTCCACAGATGGTCTAAAATAGGATTAGATGACAATCTCCCTTTGAAAAGATTGGTGGTCAATTGGTTTCATCTTAGACAAGAACAAATTCAGTGTAGTGAAGTAGGTAATGCTTTCAGCAGGGTTTCCTTTTCCCTTAATGAGATGAGAGGCCTTTCTACCCCTTATCCCATCCTACCCCGGGACAAATGAGCTACTTCCCACAGCAAAGCCTAATTTCACGTGCGATAGGGAGAGTACGGGGCTTGGAGGTAGCTGGGTTTTGGATATCCCCTTGCCAGCAATATAGGCCCACAAAGAACAGGTCAAGGTTCATACTGTGCTCCCTGACTCATGGTCCCAGAGACAGCACAGACAGAGCCAAAGGAATTACTCATGTGTGGAACTGCGTTTATTGTAGATATTTACAGCATTTGGCCTTGAAGTCTAGAGCACGAGCTGATCCTTTTTTGCTAGCTCTTAGGCTTGAAATGACATATGCACACACTGCAAAATTTTAGACAAGGCAGCCTCCCCAACAAAATGCTGATGTCTGCAGTTAAACTTATCTCTGTGTGGAAATGTTCCCCAGGCACCACTTCCTAGTCCAAGTGCTTGTTGGAGGCTTTTTGGAGGTGTCAGAAGGTTTGCATTCCCCTACTCTTGGATAATCAAACACTGCTCACAAGCTTGTCTGGATGTTGAAATAAGCCCAAGCAGGGAGTTTACGCATGTACGGTTTGTAGCATTTTAGGGACACGAGTCTGGAAGGTAGTTTCTTCATTGGTGTATCCCTTCCTCTGCTGTGGTAGGAGATAGATGCGTGTAATTCAGTCCAGAAATTCATCAAGTTCAATTTTACAGCCATTGTGCCCTTTGTCTCCATCCCTCCTGCTGGAAAGCAGGTCTACCCATGCACCTACAGCAGACCTTATCATGAAACTGCACCCGTGAGAGGCCACATAGGCTATGGATACGGCGGTCTCCAACATCAATAATCTGGTCTTTTTTCATTAATAATTAAATGTCTGGCTTGTGGACAACTATCCACAATTTATATTGCTCACAGTTAGAGCTTTTGGTACTTCTCACATTATAACAATATTAGTACAATCAAATGATCTAATGGGAGTTAAATGCACAATGTATTTCCATAGTTCTTTGCAGAGTTGCAGTAGTCAAGAAGAACTGCACTGTGCTAAGAAAGCGGCACATGTGTGCCAGGACGCTACTGTAGACGGAAGCTACGAAGAGACTTCCAGCCACACAGATCAAAGCCCTCAAACGCAAAAGAGATGCTCAAATGACATGAAGTCAATGGGCCTCTGTTCAAGCGCAGCTGTCCACCGATATGTGAAAAATACTGTGGGACTGGGGCCACAGAGATTAACATAAAGCAACAAATGCTGGCAGTTTTAGCAGCGGATGTCCTCACCTTAATTGACTTTTGCTTTTCTGCCCTTCCTGAAGCAAACAGCACAAGTTAATGTTGTCACTTCTTACAGTTTCTGAGCTTTTAGTGTCTTATGTCATAGCTTGAGTGTTTATAGTTCTTCAGCTTGTTTCCGATACTATGTTTAAGTTTGAATTCTTTTGAAAAGGTAAAAAGAGAAGATTTTTCTTGGAGAGTTTTGAAATCCACATTAATAAAGCTGGCAGGGCCCTCTCAGTTAAATTTGGTTTCACTTTTTTGTCTTATTAGCAATTTCTTTACACAACTTACTTTAGCTCATGTATTTACCATATAAAGCAATGACAGCTCAGTTGGCATCACCAGAATTATAAAAATGTATGGGTTTATAAAGTGGAATTTTTTTACCTCTCTGTTTGCTAATATACCTGATGATGCTTTGGTTTTAAAATGTGTGTTACATGTGACAGCTGTGCATATTTGCTAGAATTTTTATACTACGCTCAGTTCATAAATGTTATTGAGCAACAACCTGTGAGATTTTTAAATAATCAAGAAAGAAAATGTTGGTGAGAGAAGCAGCACAGAATAACACTGATTTTCTTCTTTCTAGCTGATTAAGAATTGTGCTGTTCTACTTTGTAAGTATAAGAACAATTCCAGGCTCAGAGGGAGCCCTCCTATGGGACCTTGGAGGTCTCAGAGAAGGGGTTCCCTAGCTGCTTTCATTTATGCCTTTGAAGCCACATAATATGTAACCAGACCACGCTTCCCCTTGGGATGTCAGCGTCAGAAGCCCAGAAAGTCTTCTCCATTCCATGTCCCTTATTAACTCCCATGGGATTATCCTGGGCTGCCCCTGGACCAGCCCAGCACCGCCCTGCTCTTGCCAACGCACCACTGAAGAGCAGCCCAGGATGACTTTGGCTAGCAGCTCTACCGAGCCTGAAACAGCCTGGATCGGCCACAAGCAGCTGGAGGACACTCTCGTGCCTCTTCACCCACTTGCATTTCGCAAGGGACACGCAGATGTCCCTCTGCCCAGGCTTTGGCGCGCAGCTGAGGCAGGCAGAGGCGACTGCAACCCAAAGAATTTGGGGTTGCCTCAGCTGTACTCCCTGCGGATGCTAGGGAGCCGGCAGCCAAACTAGGCATCAGACCCAGGCCTCTTTCACAACAGGAGAGGGCATTGCCAGTGGGTAAGGGTATATGACGCCTGCCTTCCAGTTATGGCCAGCTTATGATCAGAAATGACAGCTGAGTTTGTGCAGGCAATAAAATTAGTTACTCTGCTAAAAAAAAAATGATTCCTTGTGAAACTATGATGCATTTTTCTGTCCACAATATTTTAATCACGTTTAAATATTTTTTTTAATTAAAACTTATAATCCTCTAAAAAAACAGAAGGTGAAACTTAACAATAAGAGAATGAGTCAAAATACTGAGATTAATTGGTAGATATAATAATATCGGGAAAAGCCTTCCCCATGCTTATTTGCCCCTTCCCTCTCTTCTTAGGCTCACATATTCCTAGAAGACTTGAGACATTTCAAAACCTGTGATTTTTTCCCTTGATCAACCTTAATCATATACCCAAGCCTCTACTTTTGCGTTAAGTATAGCTTTTAACTTTAAAGCATGCATTTGGCAAGCTGAACCATTCAGTCAAATACACTGTGACTTCCCCATGACACTCATGGAAATAAGACTGAATGAAAAGGTTTCATGAACATCCCACGCTCCCCGATTTTAGTTCTTTATCATCCAAAACAATAACGTATCTCGTACCACGCTATGCAAAAAAGAGTTGGTGGCATAGTGAAGACAGCACATCAACAGGGGTCCCAAGCATCTCTTGCAAACGTGTTCACATGCTTAGCTTTATACCCACTGGAAATCAAAGAGCCTGTCTACACCATGACAGCAAAGGCTTTGCATAAGGGTTTGCGTATTAAAGCCGAGAGGAGAAATTTAGCGATGCTAAATGGAAGTTAGAAAAGAAAGTTTTGTTGACTAGCTTTTTGGTGTTTGTTCTTAAGCAGGAATGATGTTTTTCCAGAAGACCTACTGGTAACAGGAGTGAAAATACAAATCCAGGTATTGGTTCACCAGTGTCTGTTTATTTCTTGCCGTGCTCTCTTATAGTGTCTATGGTATAAACTGACACAGAGGATGGATGGAAGGGTGTTTTGTTTTAAAAACTTCGTTTCTTGTATAAGCTATTGCACATGCTTCCTCTTGATATCCTTTGTAAACAGAATATTTTAGTCAACATTTTATAAGTTTTCAATCCTGCAAACACTCAAGGGGTTAGCAAGATGCTAGAAGTCAAGCCTAACTATAAATATTTCCAGGATTGGGGCCTCCATGTCTGCTCCAGTTCTCTTTGTTAACATTATGTGATTGAGCTACGTGTTACATTGCTGCAACGAGGGTTGCTCACGTGGGCAAAGTGTATTAATAGTCTTAATATGAAGTTGTGCAAGTGAGGTTATACGCCAGAGGAGTGGCCCGCATGAGCTGCTCCAGATCAGCCGGGCAGATAGCGAGCACGACTCTGCAGTGAACTATGACAGCGATTTAAAATTTTCCAAAAACTGGAGGGAGCAGCAAAGGGAGGCCCACACTGCCCCCGCGCTCGCACTCTTCCTGCTGACGGCTACCGGTCCGATCCAGCCCCTTGATGGCGGCAAGCAGCAGGTGCACGTGCAGGGAGGGAAGCAGAGGGCGGCAAGAGGCCCCTTCACCTTACCTGCCCTCCTCAGAGAGGAGCAGAGGAAGTGTCAGCAAGGGACAGCCAAAAATGGGATACCATCAATCCAAGCCTAGTAAAAATGGTTTGATCGATTTCGTCAAGCGTTTAATTCTTGAACAGAGTGCCTGGTATTAGATTTTTGCATGGCTTGGGGAAATCTTACACTGCGAATAGGCAGACGAGAAAAGCTGAGGGTACTAGTTTCTGTGACAGCAGCAAACGTGACACCCTGCTTCTGCGGCCCCCTCCCTGGCGCCCCGGGCTAGAAGGGGAAAGGCAAAGGGGAAGGGCAGCAGGTGACGGTGACAGTAAAGTCAGGCAAAAAGACAATGAATTAGAACGTGAAAACCACAGAATATCGTTCTGCATTGCCTTTCTGCAGCATTTTTAATCAGAGTACCTCTACCAGGTGCGGGTCCCCAGGGACTGCCGGGGGGGCTGCAGGGGGGCCTCTGTGAGGAGCGGCCGGGGCTGCCCCGTGCCGGACACAGCCGGTTCCAGCCGGCTCCAAGCCACCCACCGCAGGGCGCGGCTGAGCCCCGCAGCCACGGTGGCGGCGCCTCGGGGAAAGCCTGGGTAAGGAAGGGCAAAACGCTGCCCGGCTGTGAGGGGAAAAGTGTGAGAAAGAGCCCTGCGAGCCCCGAGGGGAGAGGGGGAGGAGGAGGGGAGGAGGTGCTCCAGGCGCCCCAGAAGGGATCCCCAGCAGCCTGTAGGCAGGGCCCACGCTGGAGCAGGTTTGCTCTGAAAGACTGCAGCCCACGGAGAGGTCCCATGCTAGAGCAGGGACAATATCTGAGGAGGAAGGAGCAGCAAAGAGGAACTGTCATGGACTTACCACAACCCTCCATTCCCCATCCTCCTGCACCGCTTGTGAGGGAGGCAGAGGAGTCAGGAATTGAAGAGCGATGGTGTATGAAAAAAAAGTAGGGGGAAGGAGGGGTTAGATTTTGTCTGTGTTTCTCACCATCCTACTCTATTTTAATTGGCAATAAATGAAATTAATTTTTCCCAAGTCAAGTCTGGTTTGCTCATGGCAGTAACTGGTAAGTGATCTCCCTGCCTTTATCTCGATCCTCGATCTTTTCTATCTTATTTTCTTTCCCCTGTCCTGCGGAGGAGGAGGAATGAGGGAGCAGCTGGGTGGGCAGCTGGCAGCCAGCCAAGGTCAACCCACCACAATACCCTATAGTTCTTTGCCTAAGATTAGTGTTCAAACCTTTTATTTTACTCATTTCATCGATAAAATGGAGATGAGATATTAAGCATCCCAATGTGTCAGGCAAAATCTGTGATGAAGTCTTGCACCCAGCTCAGCTGACCTTGTGATTAAAACAACGTGTCAGCATTGACGTACAGATATATTCAGAACTGAGGGAGACCTTTTAGGTGTCTGTTCTATCCCAAGACACCTAAACAAGTCTTACTGACTTATGTGCCCTTGAACCTGAGAGCAAACAAGGATTTGTCTGAGGTGGTAGATGCCCCATCCCTGGAAACATTTCTCATTTACTTTTCCCCTAACATTAAAGAAGTGCAAAGGAGCAATCTGAAGTTCCAGACTAACATTAGAAAACAAGGGGGATTGAAAGCAGAAAAAATAAGAGGTAGCCATCCCATGTCCTATTCAAAATGTGGATAAAACTGTCAAAAAGCGAGAACAGATTAGCAATACCACGAGCCCTGTCCTGAAACAACTGTAACAAGTTATGTCAGAGCTAGAGGCTATGCAAATATCTATGAATTGCATGGATGTAACAAAGGTATTTTGCTAATAAATTGCTGAATATCTTTGTACCTCAGTTTTCTACCTGTTAAATAAAGATAACATTTGCTAGGGGCTTTTGAGGAGATACTCCTTAATGACTGCAAGTTGCTCATTTGAGAGCCATGTAAGCACAATGAGGGAGTCAAAAATATAATGCTTAGAAGGAGGTAATTAATGAGGGCTCCTGAAAGCCAACAAGCTTTTCAAAAATAGAGTTGACCCAGCTACTGGATTCAGTAACTGACTTCTACATATTTATCGCTTTTGTTGGACCTAAGCTTAGGTGATTTGCTCCTCATCTCAAAAGGAGCCTGTAGCACAGCTAGGTCTCCCAAAAGCTACAGAGGCATCTTACCCTATTTTGGTATACAGCAAATATTAAAGAAACATAGAACTGTACTTAAAACCATGACTTTGCATTATAATCTCTTGCAGCATTTCTGAAATATTTGCTTAGGTCATGGGATGAATTGATGAATGCCTGGATTAAAGCATCTAAATAAAGATCCTGATGCAAATCCCCAAATTTGCTGTTAAGTGAAGCTGCTTTTTAAGGTTCTTTCTCTTGAGGTATATCTTGCTGAGATTTTTACTTGCTTACATGTTATTTCCATCAGTTCTGAATAAAAGAGATGCAGGCAAGAGTATTTCACGCTTGGCTGGCTAGCACTTTCTCCACTTGTGATACACGGCCAGCTTGGCAGCAAGATAGAAGCTAACAGACGATCTCCATTACAATTACTTGCAGGTAGCGCAGAGATTAGTGAAAACACTGGGACTAGCAACCCTTTTGGCCTTAAAAAAGTTGCACTGACATATCAAAACCTCTCTCTTTACAAGAGGAAAGCTCAGAAGTGTTGAGGTTTATTATTCAACTGCTGGATGTGTAACTGTTGCTCAATTCTCTACCCTTTTTTCCCCAAAGTTTCACTCTGCTTTTTGAGTAAATAAAGGCATTTCCCAATTTACTTCTCAAACGGCTACTGTTCCATGTTGGTTTGAAGCCTCAGACTTCAGAGAAAGAACCCAACAGTAAGCTGAGGAGACTATAAATGCCATTTCCCATTTGTGATGCAAGTCTCATGGAAGTCAGCAGCTGCCCAGCCAATATAAGCTCTTACTTAAAATCAAAGCAGGATTTGAGATGGCAAACACCAATCATGACCTAGTGTGTAAGAGTAGTCACTGAAATATATGTAAAAAAGGTTAAGACTGCTCATAACATCCACCTCTGTGCCAACGCTGACAGGAAGAGTAGCATCTTCTGGTCCCACGCACTCTACAGATATTCCGGTCATAGTGATCCAGATGTCAGACCACAGAGACAGAAAGACATCGTCATTTTATCAAAAGGAAGCAAGGTCAGTGCCTCAATAAATTCAAGGACCGTGTCCTCAGCATACTGAGGACCACAGAGGTGGCTCACGTATTTGAAACAACTGAAACTCTTCTTCTTTTTCACCCTTTCTAGAAGGTGGTGGAGGGCTTCTGGCCTGCTCATATAGCAAAATCTACCCTTGGCTGTACTGAGCAGGGCTTTAACTATGTGTCAGACACCAGTATGGCACAAGTTGGGCATTATTTAATATCAGCAAAGGTGACAGAGTGATCTAAGATATTTGGATGTTAAAATGCAATATATATAACTTTTATAAAGAATACCAAATACCCCCAGGACTGGTGTCTGGGGAATTCACTTTCATTATAGTAAGTGCAGAAAAACATTTCACAAGGTGCAAAGGCAAGATCCATGTCTAAAGAAAAAGAAAAGGGGAAGAATTGCAATCTAACGTTTTGAACACTACCTTGATTATTGCGATTAGTATAATATCTCTGCCATAGGCGATGGAGAAGTTGATAATGAATACAAGCCTGTACTTTAAACTGTGTTTTTAGGTAACCTCAAGCAGTGTGTGGGACTGTAATAGAGAGCAGACAATACACTGACCCCCATACATGAATTTATAACCACAGTTAGAAAGGGTCTAACTTTCTTCCCTAGATGTCATGGTAATTTAAGAGGGAAAAAAAGCTGTGCCAGGCAAAAAGAAAATTTTCACATGAATGCTACAACAAAGGGCATTTATCCAGCAGCGGCCGTCTTCAGACACACATAGGAAAGGTGAGGCTTTTTGGAAAGGGCAAGGCAGGAAAAGAGGAACCCTCTCAGAACAAGTAAACAAACTGAGACCCAGAGGAGCCCCAAGAACTGTAGTTTGAGAGGGCCAGCCACATCCCTGCAAACCAAGAGGAAACACCATCTAATTCGGCTTTTAGCAAAGCATGGATTAGATGAGTCTAAACGTGTATATAAATTGTTTGGGGAGTGGAGAGTTAATCACTTTTCTTAATGTTTTTTGCCCTTTGTTAAATGCACTGACTGCCAACTCTTGATTATCCAGCATAACAGGGAGGAAGGGTGGGGTAAGAGGGGATGAAACAAAAATATAGATAAGGTGAAGCATGTAAATGAGGCTATTAAAATCATATAGCGAGAAAGTGAAGAGGAAAAGGAAGGTTAGTAAAATGGATCCTCATATTAGTACATCCTCATGCACGTTAAGTTCAGTACAATACGATGTGTACGTGGCAGTTTAGGCCTGGAAGCAGTATTGCCACGAGTTAATAGACCCAGCAATGGTAAGACAGCAACACCAGCTGAGAGGTTTCCGGCCCTTCCCCTGCCTGCCAGGCTGAGCTGCCCGTTTCCACCACTTGCTGCGATGCATCACACCCTCTGCTAAGCCACCACCATTGTTTGCGTGGCTGTGCTAGAACTAGGGTGAGGGAACTCCCCAGCTTGAAATTTAACTCCACCGAAAATGTTTGTTGTTTAGGTTCAAATTTCTTGATACTTTCTATAGGGAGTATCAGCATTATATAGGCTCTGGTCACAAAGAATGACCAGCACATGTCCAGGTAGACCAGGAGAGCAATAAGCACAGCACTGTCTTGCAAGATGGAAATCTCTTTGGAATCAGCATGGCCAATGCCCACATCTGCTAAATGATGGTAATTGTCTCCTACATCACACAGACGTCTCGAAGGTAAAAAATTATTAATAGGTAAAGTGATGAGTTTTCATTACAAGGTCTTTCATGGAAACTGTAACACTTCTTCCAATACTTGTGAAATCCTCTGTCCAAAGTACACAGAGAAAGTGTGGTATCTGTTGAAATCGCAGTGTGATAAAAATATCAAAATGTCATGGAGCTCAGGGTATGCATGAATGTGCTCCTTGCCAGTTGCCGAGGGACTGTGCAGCCAACGTTACAGTTATATTTAACTTCTGAAACACTTTTGCAGACACGCTATAATGCAACGTTTTGTTTCGCCTGATTGCTTTTATTTGATCCCTTCTTTTCAGGGAGATTTTTTGTATATTTGACACTAGCAGTTGTTTTGACCATGAAAATTTGGATTTAGGTCAGCTGTTCACAAGCAATTTAGATGGTGACACAAATTCTTCAGTAGGACTACTTCTACCACCAGAAAGTGAGATACACATGTCAGACCTCAACAGTATTTTAAACCACTTGCCTGTGGATTTACGTGTGATACAGTCATGTCTGAATTCACATTCTTATGCAAACCTCCCTCTTCAGACTTACCGTGCTGTGATAACAGACCTTTGCTACGATGTGTGACTGAAAATAGCTGGGAGGAGAGGTTAACATAAAACTGAATGCTAGGCCATCCCCTAGGTGTTGATCTAGCCAGAAAACTCGTATTAAATATATGCACAGCTTTGCCTCCGCTACTCTTAGAACATATCACTTAAAATGCATTAGCTCACAGGTTCTAACAAGCACATCAATCAGCCGGGAGGTGCTAACAGCCTTTGATGTCTCGGATCAGATAGGGATACTACAATAGACAGTTATACACGTGGTTATGAACGCGGCCAACGTCAAGATCAAAGCCTGGCCTTCCCCACAGGGCCGATTCAGCTCAGGCGCATCAGCCAATGTGGACCATTAGCAATGCACTGCCTCCTCCTTTGGACGCAGGCAGCTGCAGAAGGAAAGGCGCTCCACATCAGTCCCAGCACGACCCACATTACCATCTTCATCACCTACTATTAGTGTCAGAGAAGGGTGACGTGGCCTCGTGGCTACAACACGAGGAGGACACTGAGAGCCACAGGTGACTAGGGGGATTTTACAGCTGCCCGATAAACAGTAAGGGAACGTCAAGACCCATGGCTGCAGTCCCTACGCTCTGTAACTGACTTTTGCCCTCCCTGTCTTTCATTTCCCTCCACTCTTGCCCAATGATAAAATGGCTGAAAACATTTTATTGTGCACAAAACTCAGTACATTTTTCACCATGCTTATTTCAGGAGCAAACAGATAAACCAGATGTAAAAACTTGTATGAAGAAGCCACAAGAAAAATACAGCTGAAAGGTAGTTTGACAGCTGATAACATCGTCTTTAGGAGATGTGTAAGGTGACCTGGATTACATATGCTCCCACCTGTGCCCAATAAAAAATTGTTAAATCAATTAGAATGCCTGTAATTGTATTAAAATCATAGGAGTGGTATTACATTAGTCAGTGCAAAATATCTACAGAAAATTTCTTGGTGATCTAAGTAAGAACCCGCACAAAATAAATGGATTCTTATTTCTACGAATGTTGTTGAGTTTAAACTAAATCAAGCTTCCTGGCTGCCATTACCTTTATCAATTGAACTAACCTAAATCCTAAACCCCAAAGTCCAGAGCATTATATTTGCTTATTAATAAAATGTTTGACCCATGCAGCCAGAGGTAGACCAGGTTCCCACTGAATCCAATTTTGATAAAAGTTTAGTAATGGAAAGCAGAAAGAATTGGTAGGGCTTCATTTGGAGTGCATACAGGCCTATCTAGGCTATTTAGGAATAAAATCTGGGGGCTCCCAAAATTTCTGCATCTATTTTTTTTCAGCAACTTTGATAATTAGCTCATGTAAAAGCAGAAATGGTGGGGAAACAGATAACCATGTTAAGTCACATGATTCTCCTCCTGGGAAAAAAAAAAGTATCCTCCTCATTAAAGTGATGATGCACATTGTTTTGCTTTTTCCCATTACTGCTGATTATCAAAACACTTAGGCAAAATTAGGGGGTTTCTCTCTTATCCCTGTTATCCTGCTTAACAAAAACCAACTGTTAATGACATCAAAATCAATAAATAAATGGAAAAAATAATAAGCTAATCATGCGTATCATAAAAGACGTCTTAGAGGAACAATCTCCATAAATAATCTTGTTCGGTACAGTCACTCGCCCTGAATGACGACGGATTCCCTTCCTCTGCACGAAGCCAAACCGCTCATGCTGCTCAACAGCTAATAAGAGAGTGCTTAGAACAGAAGTGTTGATTGTGGGTGAACCTTTCAGTAGTCACAAGCAGCAATGGGAAAAGAGTTCTGCAAAATCAGATGAACTTCCCACCAAAAAGAATGGCTTAAGGTTATTGGAAGTGTTCTGAGGATTTCTTTAACAGCGTCAGGTCTTTAATCCCCTATTCAGTGGGCCTAATGTGCCACCTGCTGTTTTAATTCTAATTCTAACAGTTTTTGAAGGAAGCTATCATTCGGCAGCATTTAAACAGGCTGAAAAAGTGTGGGGTGTTTTTTTTAATTTTGGAAACAGCAGTTGATACAAACACTGGGAAAGAAATTAAAACTTCACCATTGTTAATACTGCTCAGGTACTGCTAACACTTAGGCCTAATCCATAAAAAACTGTTCTTGCACTGTAGACTAAAATACAATGATCTGTTAGCTCCATCTGGTGGCTTACTTTGCATTACAATTTTTGGTATCGATCTTTTTTTTCCCAAGAAGCACTAGAAATTTATTAAAAAGACAAGTTTTGTGCCTTGTCTAGGTTTTTATCCCACTAACTGAAATTCTGCAAAAGTTCAGTACGTTTATCTTTCTAAATCTTGATTTACACAAAATACAATTGGAGTTGCTATGGAGTAGCATTGATACAGATCGCAAATACACGTGCACATGCCTTCTAGTCTTGAATAATCCAGCTAAACTCACCGGGGTTATTCACAGAAACAGATGTAAGCACTTGCACGGCTATACGGGTGGAGTGTGGCAAGGCCGCAGGTTTGTTAGGGCGCAAACCTTTTGTAAATGTTCCTTCACCACTTGAGTCGCGTTCACGCAGTGCAAAGCATTTCTGTGCCTGCCTGCGTGTTCACAGCAGCACAGACGTAGGGGGGGACCAAGGCAGCTGCTGAGTTGTTACTAAAACACTTTCTTAGATATTCTATAAAGGCCAGGAAAACTTTTGTCTTAATCACGGAACTATTGAGAACAGTACTAAAATGTTTAGTATTGTTTCCACCGGAGCACGGTTTGCAACCTGGGAGATGAACCGTGAAACACTCTTCCAAGAAAAATTTTTTATAGGCGAGTGCCACCTGGTGGAACATCGGGAAGACGTTTCACACCAACAAAGCTGTTTTAAGGTGGTCGGGGCCTTTTCAAATCAGAGATTTTACATCAAAAAATAACAGCAAAACATTATCACAAAGGTGCACCCGGCAGCTGGGTGGACATGGCCTGGGGGGACACTGAAGTGGCCTGGCTCTAGTCCCTGCTCATCTATGCATTACACTGATTACGCTGATGGACTAGGAGGTTTTTGCATTTTTAATTAATATCTTTGCAAGCGTAACTATTTTGAATTAACCTAAGTTCAAAAATAAATTCTAAAAATGCTTTTCTTTCAATTCCATGTTTTATATACCATATTTCTAGACTTTTAAACTTGTAATTCCCTAAATATTCAAAACACACACAACTGCTAGGTATGCATCACATGCAACACAAAATTAACAGCATGAATGAACCGTACCTTTGTTGTGAGTTTTCTATCCTAGGAAAAGCATGACAGAGTTGGGTACACGTTACCAGATCTCAGAGATAAGAGTAGAGATTGGCATACATCTCTGACTCGAGCAAAAAATTAGGCCTCTGTTGTAACTGAATGGGTATTTCCGCTCCTGACTGATTAATGAGCGGCAGTCACAGCCTCTCAAAGCCAAGATTCTGCTCAAAAAGCCCAACGCTGCCTGCTGTATACCAAGGAAAATCCCTCATTTGAGGCCCAGTTCTGGTTTTGCTCATCACTATATGGCACAACAGCACTTTTGTGGAATAAGTAACTGGAAAATTGGGTTCATCTTTCCATATGTTTTTTACACAGCTTCAAAAAATGTGTGTTTCTAAACTTGTATGATTTACAGAACACCATGGGAAATACGTGTATTATCGCAACATAGCAGTCCATCAGACTGTGCAGCTGACACAGAGCATGGCTCCAAGTGTATCTGGCGTGGTTTAAATTAGGAAGAAAACCCTTTGGTTTAGATTTAGTGGCATAAATGGGACTCTCCATCCTGAGAGAACAGTGGATACATAAAACTTCAGAAATGTTCGCTCTGTCACAAGGATGATATATTTTGCTACTTCTGGTTCTAGCCTCTGAGTTTTACGCTTGTGTAAAACACAGCATCGACTGACACTGAAGCATCTTTGTTTAATTTGGAAGTCCAGGAGTTGTCACCAGCAGGTACACTGCTTCTGTTTTCATTCTCACATTTGCTCATCGCTTCTTTGCCCTCATCTTCCAAAAAGGCCTAAGCAAGGAGAAATCAGTATTACTCGGGCAGCGCACATCGCACGCGTGTTACGTATGAAGAATTAAGTGGATTAGCCATACCACTACGGTTGGTTATGGCTTCAAAGGAAAATATTGGCTGCACCTACATAAATGTCTCTGTTTAAGTGATTTAAAAAGAACCATTTCCCAGAAGTACAGGTGCACAGCTGACTGTAGCTATTAGGGCCGTGAAAGGGCAAGAATTGCTTTAAAAAAAAAAAAAAAAAAAAAAAGGAAAAACCACTAACACGACCAGGGATCTCCCTCTCTCCCTCCCTCCCCCGCAGAGGAGCTCCGGGCTGTCCACCTGCCGCTCCCCAGCCCCGGGCGGAGACCCGAGCCCCCGGCCGGCAGGGCAGGGGCCAGCAGCCGCCCGCAGCCCGTCCAGGCGCCCCAAGGAGCGACGTGCCCCCCCGCGGCGCGGCGCGGCGCGGCGCGTAGCGCGGGGTGTCGGCGTGGGCGGCAGCAGCGCACCCCTCCCGCCCCGCACAGAGCCCGGGCCGCGCCCGACTGCCTTCGGGGGCCGGGGGGAAGGACGCCCCCGCCGTCGGGCGGGAGCGGGGAGGGGGAGCCGCGGGGGCGGGGGAAGGGGCCGCGCCGCGGCAGGGCGCAGCCCGCCCCCCACCCGGCAGCCAAGGGCCGACCCCGGGCTCTGCCCGCCGCTCCGCGCCGCGCCCCGTCCCGCCCCGTCGGGGGCGGTGGGGGGGAAGGGAAGGGAAGGGGGGGCGGGGGCCGCCCGCGGCCGCCTTACGCACGCAGTGAGCTCAGCGGCCCGGGGCCGAGGGGCGGCGCGGCGGGGGGCGGCGGGCCGCGCCGGGGGTGGGGGCGGCCCGCGCAAACCCCATAAAGGGCGGCAGCGGCCGCCCCGGCCGCCGCACTCACCCCGCACGGCGGAGGCGCCCGGAGCGCAGCGGAGGGGGCCCGGCGCGGAGGGCTGGGGTGGCGTTCACTCCGTTTCCTGCTCCGCTCTGCAAGGACGGGAGGCTTCTCGGCGCTCGCCTCCCCCCGCCCCGCGGGGCCGTGGAAGTGCAGGCGAGGCCGTCCCGGGGCTGCCGGAGGGACGAGCGGAGACTCGCCGGAGCTTCCTCCCCGACCGCTGCTGCTGGGGAGAGCTGAGGAGGCGGCGGGAAGGAGAAACGGCAGCGAGAGAAAGAGGACAGACAGACGGAGAGACGGACGGGGGGAACGGCTGCTCCCCTCGCAGACCCTCGCTCCCTGCCGCCGCGCCCCGGCCATGGGGAAGCCGACGCCGCCTCTGCAGTGACCGCGGGACCCGGCGCCCGCCCGGCCCTCCCCGCCCCTCTGCCAACAGAGAGACACTAAGAGACCCCCAAAACCTGAAAGCAAAAAATCCTATATCTATCTATATATATACGTAGACAAATAAAGAAATAAAAAGGGCTCCGTCAAGCCAGCGGCCGCAGCAGCAAGCCTCGAGCTCGGCGGCCGCGATGAGGACCGGGGGGCGCCTGCCAGTGCCGGTGCTGGCGCCGGTGTTGGCGGCGCTGCTGGGGCTGTGCAGCGCCGAGCGCCCCGCCGAGCGGCAGGCGCTGGTGCTGCCGCGGCGCCTGGGCGCTGCCGGCGGCCGGGAGCGCTTCCGCCTGGAGGCCTTTGGGGAGCGGCTGACGCTGGAGCTG
Organism: Calonectris borealis; assembly: GCF_964195595.1. Lineage (NCBI taxonomy): Eukaryota > Metazoa > Chordata > Aves > Procellariiformes > Procellariidae > Calonectris > Calonectris borealis. Next base: position 114,671,992 of record NC_134312.1, on the reverse strand, counting down.
GAGCCCGACAGCAGCTTCCTGGCCCCGGACTTCACCCTGCAGTACCTGGGCGGGCCGCCGCCGCCGCCGGAGGACGACCTCTCCCGCTGCTTCTACTCCGGCACCGTCAACCGGGACCCCAGCTCCGCCGCCGCCCTCAGCCTCTGCGCGGGGATGCGCGGCGCCTTCTCCCTGCGGGGCCGCCAGTACCTCATCCAGCCGGCCCCCGGCACCGCGCACCGCCGCGGCGCCCACCTCCTCCGCCTCCGCGGCACCCGCCGGGCCACCCCCGCCGCCCGCTGCGCCGTGGCCGAGACGGAGGCGGAGGCGGCGGAGCCGGAGCCCGCCGGGCACGCAGGTACCGTCGGGGCGCCGCGCCGCCCTCCGCGGGGACGGGGAGAGGGGGATGGGGGGGATCTGCCTCGCCCTGCGCCCACCTGCGCCCCCGCCCCGACGGGGGCTGACGGCGCAGCTCCGGCTGGTGCCTCCCCCTCATCCCCGCCCCGAGGGGCGGCGGGGAGTGCTCCCTCCTGGGTGCGGGTCCGGGTATCGCCCCTCCGCCCGGCGGCGACTTAAGGGGGTTATTCAGCCGAGGCTGCCGAAGTTTGGGGGCGGGAGCCGGGCGCGGCGCTGTGGGGTACATCTCTTAGGGGCAAATCTTGAGTGTCGGTGGGTTTTGGGTTCCTTACAGTGGTCTCTTGCAGCCGGATTTCTCTTGTTGCGCTAACCTGCGCTTTCCCTCCCTCTCCCTCTTTCTTTTTAACGCAGAAACGAGAAGCAGAAGGAAGAAAAGGTTCGTGTCCAGCCCCCGCTATGTGGAGACCATGCTGGTAGCCGACCAGTCCATGGCAGAGTTCCACGGCAGCGGGCTGAAGCACTATCTCCTGACGCTGCTCTCTGTGGCGGCCAAGCTGTACAAGCACCCCAGCATCCGCAACTCCATCAGCCTCGTGGTGGTGAAAATCATGGTCATTTACGAGGAGCGGAAGGGACCCGATATCTCTTCCAACGCAGCCCTGACTTTGAGAAACTTCTGCAGCTGGCAGAAGCAGCACAACCCGCCCAGTGACCGGCACGCCGAACACTACGACACAGCAATCCTCTTCACCAGGCAGGTGAGGGACACGGACGAAGGTCAAATCCATCCCTATGCCCATTGCTCCCTACCCCCGGGAGGCCCCCTCTGCCAGGAGACCTCCGAAAAAGTGTTCAGAGGCAGTCTTGTGTCATCAGCTTCAGCAAAGCAGGCTAAAAATGAAATGAACTGCTTTTTATTTAGTCGTTTATTTTGCTGTTTGCGCCGTCTCAGGTGAAACTCACAGTACGTGCAATGTATTTCTGACTCTCATAGTTTTCGCAGATTTAGTATGGAAATTACGCATTTTATTTCTACGTGTAACCCTTGTGTATGTTCCAAAGACAGATTTTTGCCATCATACCCATTGAAGTGCTGAATATTTATGCTCTTTCCATAAGTAAAGGCAAACTGCCAGGGCTGCATGTTTCTTGCCAAGGTTAAGTCTCTGATCTGATTAATAATGAAACTGCCTTTTTTTACAGGACCTCTGCGGTGCCAAGACATGTGATACTCTTGGGATGGCTGATGTGGGAACAGTTTGTGATCTCAACCGCAGTTGCTCTATCATAGAAGACGATGGTTTACAGGCTGCCTTTACAACAGCCCACGAACTAGGTACTTGAAACTTTGCACGGCGATTTCACGTGATGAATTGAAGCCAGCTCGATGCCGTAAAGCAAAGAGCTGCCCAGCCCGCACCGCGGGCTCGCCCTGCGGGGCACGGAGCACCCTGCGCTCCCCGGCGCAATCGGGAGGAGGCAAAGCTTTGCTGTGTAGCAGGGTTGAACTGTGGAAAGAAAATCGGTCTGCACGGCGTTGTCTGCAAGAGCTGTGTATTTGACTGATTGCAGAAAAAGAGCATGTGAGAAGCCTGTGAGGGGAGCGAAGATACAGTGCCATCTGCTTAAAGTTTGGCAGTATTCAGATTCAGGTTATTATTTAAAGACCAGACTGTGAGCAGCTCTAGAGTAATATTTAAAGTAGTATTGGTAATGCATAGGACAGACTTCCTAAAATCACACACTTTCTTCTTTTTTTTTTTAAGGCCACGTGTTTAACATGCCTCATGACGATGCAAAGCAGTGTGCTGGTATTAATGGAATAAGCCGGGATTTCCACATGATGGCATCTATGCTTTCCAATTTGGATCGCAGCCAGCCTTGGTCTCCATGTAGTGCCTACATGATTACAACATTTTTGGATAACGGTCATGGTAAGATTATTAAGCTTTCCATTCATGTGGCATTTAAGCTCTGGAGTTTAACTGCTTTGCTTTTTTTTTCCCTTTCTTTTTTCTTAACGGAGTGCTTTCTGCTACAGCATAGAGTTAACCTTTTACATCCTGCAAATGGATTTAGAAGACCCTTAGTTTTACAAAAATGGTGGCACAAATTGGCTCAAAGACTTATGTTACAAAGCAAATGCAGTTCCAGAGATGGAAATACATTTTTCCCTTTTGAAACCGAACTCACTGACAGCATTGTCTGCTTTTTTTTTTTTTCCTCCTTTTTTCTTCCTTTTCAGGTGAGTGTTTGTTGGACAAGCCCCACAAACCAATCCAGCTTCCTTCTGACTTGCCTGGCACCTTGTACGACGCCAACAGACAGTGCCAGTTTACATTTGGAGATGAGTCCAGGCACTGCCCCGATGCAGCCAGTACGTGTACGACGCTGTGGTGTACTGGCACTTCTGGAGGACTGCTCGTGTGCCAAACCAAACACTTCCCGTGGGCAGATGGCACCAGTTGCGGGGAAGGGAAGTGGTGCATGAATGGCAAGTGTGTGAATAAAACTGAGAAGAAGCATTACGATGTAAGTATTAAAAAAGGAGTCAGAATATATTCTGGATTGCAGAGTAGCGCGGATAATGGGAGTAATCAGTTAAAAGGGCTTGAATAAATGGAGGCAGACAGCTAATAAAACAAACTTGGAGCTGTTTTTTAGAAGTGGCTTAGATAAAGATGAGCATGGTTGTGGTTTTTGTGGTTTTGGTTTTGGTTTGCTTTTACTGTATTAACTTTTTTGTTCTGCTTTTGCTTGTCATTCCAGACACCGGTGCATGGGAGCTGGGGGTCCTGGGGGGCGTGGGGAGAGTGCTCCCGGACCTGCGGCGGTGGAGTCCAGTACTCCTTCAGGGAGTGCGACAACCCTGTCCCAAGAAACGGGGGGAAATACTGTGAAGGCAAGCGGGTGCAATACAGATCATGCAACATCGAGGACTGTCCGGACAATGATGGTAATCTTTTCCCCATTCTTGAGGCGGAGGAAGGGTATCTTGTGGAGGAAGAGCATGTACAGAAGATGATCTAATGTCCACCTGTCTTTCCTCTGCCTGCAGGCAAAACCTTTAGAGAGGAACAATGTGAAAAGCACAACGAGTTTTCCAAGTCTCCCTTTGGAAGCGGACCTGCAGTGGAGTGGACACCCAAGTTTGCTGGTGTCTCTCCAAAAGACAGATGCAAGCTGGTCTGCCGAGCAAAAGGAACAGGATACTTCTTTGTTTTACAGCCAAAGGTATTTCAAAACTATACCTCTTCCATCTAACCATGAATAAGATTTTTCTTTCCTCTAACTCTTTATGTGAAGTTAAGGAGTGTAGAAATCTGGAATTATGTCTTTCTTGTATTTAAGCTAGATTCTTCTCCTCTCCCTACGTGTACAGCTTGATCGGTGCAAGCATGCTTTAAATACTCTGGCATTCCAGTTATTTCACACATACCACCTCTTCTACCCACGCCACCCTAGTTTCCTTTCCTCTCCTTCCACCAATTTGATTACATTGAGATATGTTTGGAAAACTGTGGGGGTTCTTTGCCAAAACATTGATGCTTTCTCATACCGGTTACTAATACGCTGACAGCTTAAAATAAACAGAAGGAAAAATGTTCATCTTGCATAGCTACTTGAACTCGCTGTCATAAGGTGTTGAGAGCCAATAACTACCAGGGCGATGACACAGATGTTTTTTGTAGAGCAGTACTCCTAGAAATAAAAGATACATTGAACACCATTACAAGCAATTTTGGTCCTGTACTTCGAGGACATGACTACCTCCTAGTGACATTAGAAAACAACATTCTTTCTTTATATGAAATGAGTAAAACAGTTTTGTGGGTGGAGGGGTTTGAGGGGGGTATTAATAGAAAATGAAATTGGTTGTTTTCTCCCATCACCATGGCATCATTTTTGCAAATGAGAAGTAGCACTACATACCTCCAACTATCTATGGGCTGCTTTGGTTTTTGGGTTCAAAAGCCTTGAAAATAGAGGTGCTGCAGGTCTTCCACCTGTCCATATTTTGTATGTGTCTGTATTACGCAATTTCAAAGCAATGTGCATCTTCTAATCAAACGCCCTACTGCTTCTTTCCTGCAAAGGTTGTGGATGGTACCCCATGTAGCCCCGATTCCACCTCCGTCTGCGTCCAGGGACAGTGCGTAAAGGCTGGCTGCGACCGTATGATAGGATCCAACAAGAAGTTTGACAAATGCGGTATTTGCGGTGGCAATGGATCCACTTGCAAGAAAGTGTCTGGCACACTTGTTAGAGCAAAGTGAGTGTATAACTGCTGCCATTATTTTGTTCTGGTGAATGTTTTGTGGGTGTAAGCTTTGGGTTTCCACATCAGTGAGGTGTTGCCCCAGTTTATTGTTGGAACTGAGATTTGATCTGTTGGAGCCATCTGACTGAAGATAACTTACAGTGAGATCCCAGCGAAAGGAAGCCCCTTCCACGTGGGCACGCCTCTGCCATGGCAATAACATGGGATGTGACTTTGCAAATCCCTTAATCCATTAATTCAGTTAGGTTGGCTGCTCATGAGCTTAACGCTTTGGCTTCAAATGAAATTCAGTCTTGTGCTGGGCAGCTTCTTCCCTTTTGCAGGGAAGAGCGGAGGACTCAGTCTTTCTCTTTTCTCTTGGGCAGACCCGGCTACCACGACGTCGTCACCATTCCAGCCGGGGCGACAAACATCGAGGTGAAGCAGCGAAACCACAGGGGCGCGAGACACGACGGCAGCTTCCTCGCCATCAAAGCCGCGGATGGCACCTACGTTCTCAACGGCGATTACACCCTGTCGACGCTGGAGCAGGACATCACCTACAAGGGCAGCGTGCTGAGGTACAGCGGCTCCTCCGCCGCCCTGGAGAGGATCCGCAGTTTCAGCCCTCTGAAGGAGCCTCTGACCATCCAGGTCCTCACGGTGGGGGACCTGCCGCAGCCCAAGATCAAGTTCACCTATTTCGTGAAGAAGCCCGCGCAGGCTGGGTCGGAGAAGGCGCCCAGTAGAAAGAAAGAGTCCTTCAACGCCATCAGGGAGATCATCTCCTCCGAGTGGGTCATCGAGGAGTGGGGCGAGTGCTCCAAGTCGTGCGGCTCAGGCTGGCAGCGGCGGGCGGTGGAGTGCCGGGACCCCCGGGGGTGGCCGGCCGCTGACTGCGCCCGTGAGCTGAAGCCCAGCGACATCCGTCCCTGCGCCGACGTGCCCTGCCCGCAGTGGCAGCTGGGGGACTGGTCGCCCTGCTCTAAGACGTGCGGGAAAGGTTTCAAGAAGAGATTGTTGAAATGTATTTCTTACGACGGCAGCGTGCTGCCGCAAGAAAGCTGTGAGCCTTCCAAGAAACCGAAACACCTAATAGACTTCTGCAACGTTACGGACTGCAGTTAAATAGTATAAGTTGGGAAAGCTAATTTTTTTTTATTATTTTATTTTTTTCCTTCAGAACAATGCACTGAAAAAAAGAGGGCTAGAGGCAGCGCATGTTTTTTTGCATACAAAATTCATGGTGAGGATCCGTTGAGGTGGGACAGTGCAAATAGCTTTAGTTGGCGTTGCATCCTACAACTACCCTGCCAACTGAAAATTGGATAGGATAGCAGACCCATGTCACTCACTCGTCTTCAGCAGATAAGGCCCGAGGGCATTATAATTGCCTTTTTTGAAGTCTGTTACAAATTAAACAAAACATGAGCAGTGGCCAAAACACGTTTAAGCAAACATTTTGGGGTTCGGTTATTTCTCCCTTCATTTGGATTTATATTGTGGTACTGATCAAGTCCCCATGTGTAGGAAGGGGAGGGAAAGGGGAGCGGAAAAGATAGCTTAAAATAATTGGTCAGGGCTTACCTACCTCACGAAGAGCAAAAAACAGGATTGGAAAAGGAGCTTTAACTATGTCATTCATGGCTGCTATTGTTTCAGAGAATAGTTTTATATAAAAATAAAGCCATATTCTCTACCTGTAAAGAGTAAGAAATACCAAGAACAGTCAGTCAACTCCACAATAACTAGAATGTCATTTTTTTAAAGTATCTTTATGTCATCCCAATGTGCCTGTCCATTTCTCTGATCCACACTGATGCCGTTGCGGTGACATGTAATCCAGAGGCTAGAAAAAGTGGAAATTTTTACGGAGCAGGTAGCGTCTCTGAGTAATTGCTCTCTGTGCCTTCTGTGTACTTTCCACTGGCCTTTCTGATTTGAGCTTGGTCTACCATCCTGTCAACCAGACCGATGGCATTTGTGAGCATTTGAGTCATGCTTTCACATTCAAATCTTTTACCTTACCCCAGCCAATGGAAATTACTTGCATTTGGGTTAAAAAAAATCAAAGAAATCCCGCTATGAATGGGAACCTTTCCTATGTGGCCTCTGATGGGTTTGTAGTGCTCAAATGACTGATAAGGCGGGAAGACAAAGCTGAAGGATAGCAGGTCCATCCACAGCAATACGCCAACATTCGCATAATTAAAGTTTGTGCCAGTCCATAGACAATGAGAGAATATGGCTTTCCATATGTATATAGTAAAATATATTACTATAGATTTTATATACTTTATAAGTATTTTATATTTCTTTCCCTTCTGGGAAGGGTTATAGTTTGTAATAAATGCATATAATGAGCGTATTTATTTTTATACTTCTTGTCTAATGTGATCTTCTAAGTTATCGCTTTTTTAAAAGGACATATAACAAGGATAGAGTATTTATACAGTATAATATGTTACTAGAGGTAATAAATGAACCCTATAAATTTTGGAAATGGAGCGTCTTTATTTCACTGGAGTAAAACTAGGCCATTGAGCGGAAAGAGCTTGGACTCTAAGGCAATGTTACGAAAAAAGCTAAACCCCATTTTTCAAAATGACTGGTAGCTTAGGCTACTAATTGACTGTGTTAGTGAAGGGGTTTGGAAAACTCTAGCCGTAATGTCATATACCACGTTAAAAGGGGTAATTTTCTATTTTATTACTTAACCATTAACAGGGTGCTCAGTACTGTTGTTTCATCTTTTAAAAAAAATGCAGTGCAACTAGAGTGATGCCACTGGTTTTAATAACGGCTTAAAGAGGGAGCATTGCTGTCAGTGGTGTTTATAACCACAAAATACGTACAAAAGTAGCAGTTTTACCTGCTCCACTTAACCTTACCCTACTGGGAAAGCAGCAGTCAAAATTCAAAACCATTAACTAGCAGTCAGAGGTTTCCCTCACAAATTTCTGGAGGGCCTCCTCATCATGCTTTTCTAATTAGAAGTACTGTATGAATGAGCTGTTCTAACGCTGTCGGTAACACGTTTTATAATGTTAAAATACACTCTAAGCATCAAGAAACTGATTTTTGCTCCCTCATTTCTGATCTCATGACCACTGCAGTCGAGGGAAAATCTTCTGTTGAACTCGGTAGGATTTTTGCCATGGAATTTAAGACATCAGTCATTTATGAATAGTTTTGGCTTTGTGTCATGTAAAAATCTATTAAAACTTCCTTTGCCAATGTTTGGACTCTGTCTTGCAGAAATAGTTCCCGCTTTATTCCACGGATAAAATCCTGGCCCCTCTAAAGCACATAGAAAAATTCTCATCACGTCACACTTCATTGAGCATTACTTTGTCTTTGACATGCAGAAATACTGGGGAACATTTTACTTATAGCATTATTTAGGAGGGACCCAATCACTTTCTGTTTTTACAAATACTTAAAAGTATTTATAAATAAAACAAATAATACTTTGTTTAATTTTATATATGTATATTTACACATGTACACATTTTACTACAGCAGGTTAAAATGAGGAATATATATATTTTCAAGAGAAAAAAATGCATTTTTATTTTCATTTTCTGCTGTTGCTCTTTCTCCTTGTAGACTTCATAGCCTAACACGTAGCTGTCGGTTGGTGTTGCCTGAAACACTCTCCGTTTAAGGGCCCAAGGAGCTACAGTCCTGAAACCGCAAGACCCTGCCCTATCTACAGAACTGGCGAGATCCCCCCGACTTCGGGGTGATGGAGATTGCCCAAATGTGTTCTCATCAACCTAGAAGAAATATCCAAGGCAAGGCTAGGAAAGCCCTGAGGGGGAAACAGCTTCCCCCAGACCTACCCATATCAACTAAAGCAAGCCCAAGCTGCTGACATACTCTCACTTCCTGCAGTAGCGCTTAAGGAGGCTCTTGGGAGAGAAAAATGGTGTTTCACAGGCACCGCCTTTCATGCTGAAGGGAATTTAGATCCAAGCAAACGCAGCAAATTCCCCCTTTTTTAACAAAAGGTGCTGAAGTGTTCTGCATTTCCAAAATACTTCGGCCCGCATTACCCTAGATTAGATCGGTCAGCCCCGTGGTTAACTGGAGCTAAGTGAGGAGTCAGAGGGGGTGAGGGAAGTCAAACACATTCGGTATTTTACAATAACAAATGACAATAACAACAACTTTTTTTTTTACACTCTTGCAAACGACTGCATAATAAAATGAGTGATGAACTAATAAAAAGTTATGATATAATGGCAGCGTATTTGCTATGGTGGCATTCATTTCTTTGGAGCGTAAACATAGCAGCAGCAGGTCAACTCGTTACCCGTATTTGTAGCGCAGCTGACCAAGACTGCATTTCCAAGTCATAGTTTACTGACTACATGTTTTTCTTTGAATAGATCATGAAGTCTCAGCAGTTTCATCTGCTATACAGTAATATGGTTCATGAAATTATACCCTCTTTTTAATAGAGCTGGGTTATAGAGAACATGCTCCAAGTAATGCATTAATTAAGCAATGCAAGCAAAGAACTGCTCCCTTCCAAAGCGCCCTTTAGTTACAAGTCTGCTGCTCTGGGTGACCCAGCAAAGGGAAACAAGCAAAAACAGCGGAGCATAGTTCAGCTGTGTAGCCATCAAGATCACAATTAAACACATCCCCTGTAGCAAGAGTCTGGCAATTCATAGCTTTTATTATAAAGGACTGGATAGTTAAGTGCTTTTTGTGTGCACATTCGTTACTGTGAGCAGGAATGGCAACGCTTTATTACTGAGTCATAAGGCACGCTCTCGGCAGCAGAAGTGGCACTGAAGCTTGTGCAGGTGAGTGTAAGAGCTGGTGCTTGCTGCCAGCCCAGGCGCTCTCTCCTTGGGCCAGGGCCACTGGTTCCAACGATGCCCAAATGGGCTTCAGGCCCTAGACGAAGACTGTTGTTTTCAACCAGGTTGTCTCAGCTGTGCAGCTTGACAGATCGGGTGGGAGGTTTCCAGTGCCCAGCATTTCAGCTGAGGACAACCTCACTCCAGTTTGGAGCCGAATTTATCTGGCTTATGCAGGATATGCAGAAGAACTACCTTCCAGGCTGATGAGATGTAAAATTGTGGTATCTATGCTGGGTAAGCACTATAAATGGTGCTACTAGAAAATTTGGAGTAGCTGTTTTCCTGTGGCACTGTTAAAATCATAAATAATATGATTTACTGCTTGCAATTGTATTAAGAGTAAATAGAAAAAAAAAAACAGTATGGGATAGGGTTCTTAAGCTGCTTAAGTGTTCCCGTCTCTTTAGTCCAATTGTTGCTGTAAAAACAAGAGATGTTGGTATTGCCCAAATAACTTTTTTGCCACTGATTGTAATACATGTGGTTTCAGAGCAGAGAAAGGTTGGTTGCGATTATAGGAGTTGGTTCTGTTTGACTTTCAGAGTAAAGAAATAATTCTATATATCTGGTATGGAAAAATCCTGGAATTGTCTAGAGCTGCTATATACTTCAGCAGCTGATAGCTGCATTTCGGAGCCATTAGCTGCCTGAGTATATTCGGAACTGTAATTTTAGTGTCAGGACATTGACTTAGAGCATAAAGGCCCCAGAGTTATGTATATGAACAGCACTCTGATTTACCAGCAAAGCTGGCATTTCACTTTCTGAAATGCAGCTCCACATAGCTTGTAATGTAAACTGGATTCTTTTGTTTGTAGTGTCACAGTAGGTTTCATTCACATCAACATCTCCAAGCACTGTATATGTTTCAGTAAAGCCTGGCACACCTTGTACAGAAAACAAGTGAGATCTTTGCTTTTATCATCTACATCGCGAGTGGGTAAGCAGATGCAAAGTAACGTGATTTGTTGAATGTTGTAGAACAAATAGGTGATATGGTCGAGATGGGGGGAAAATTTTACACAAAATATCTTAACCCACTAGCTAGGTTAGGGAATGGAGAAGAAAATACTGCTAAAGAAATTCGGAAAGGCAGCTTCAGAAGAATAGCCCAGACTCCTCAGCAAACACTCCCACCGTAATGTCTGGCTTCTGCTCATCAGCTGGCTACGAAATTGCTCGCACAGCTTTGCTTCAACAGCCCGACATTATTCCCGGCCTTATATAGCTGGGAAAGCTTTTCACCCCATGCAATCGCAAACATGGCTACCAACCACCATTTGGAGCAAAGATCAAATCCTGTGTAATACGGTCACGACTGCTAGGTCCTCAAGGCAAAGAGGGTACAATTAAGTGGAAAGTTTTCCCTAGCAAAGGTCACCCAAATGTGGCAAACCGATTGCCCGCCCCCACACTCCCAAAAAACAGAGGCGAATGCCTAGGACCACGTCTAGGCTACAACAGGAGTGTAAGTTAGCGTTCAGCAATAGCCCTCATTTTGTATAAACATTTGCATTTTGCCCCATTTTGCATAAACAGAGTGCACTGTTGTAACATGTGGAGGCAGAAAAAGAACAGACCAGGAGATTGCCACCTCTCCTAGCAGCACCCGCTTGATAGCTCCTCCATGGCGGCACCACACCTTAATGCTTTCCTAGTAAAACAGCAGCTACAAACATGCATTCCCGCTTGCTATTCCCCCTCAAAATGCAAAACGACCTGTACGGAGAGAAGGGAAGTCAAAACATAGTTATCAGGTTCACAACAAGTGGTGCTATGAACGTGGTGTTTTAATAAACGCTTGTGCTCCCGGAGCCTGGGGCAGACTGATTATTGCTGGAGATGAAAGTAGCGTTGTTTGGACTCACAGATCTATTTCATGGTACCTGACAGTGTAAGAGGGTCTGTGCAAAAGAGATTTCATGCTGGGCAATAGAAGTACAGTTCCATACAGTACCTTTGCCTGTACACTGGCTACATGTGATTGATAGCTTCAGTGTGATGAAGGATACTCCTTTTGTCATATTGCAGCCTATGACCAGATGAGAGCTCAGATGCCTGGGCAATATTTAAATTTAAGCATCTCAAATCTAAGTTGAACCAGTGCAAAATCTGTCATCCTTAATATACTGTACTTTTATGTAAGAATGCTACAAAACTAATTTGAGTTTCTACCAGCTCATGATTCTTCCCAGATATTCCATTTGAAAATTAATATTTTCTCCAATATTAGTTGCACTCAACTATAATATTTTTTCCTACAAGCACAGAAAGGAGCTGGTTGTTCCAATATAGTGGGAACAATTGGAGCTGAGGGAAGAGGGAAGTCATATGGTAGAGATTATAATCAGGCAAGCTGAAAGCAGTGGCCATTTTAATTGTGCACCAATATATTTTTCAGCATAACTAAGACAATATGCCTGTCTTCTCCCAAACAATTTAAATATATACTGCCACTTTGTAAGATTTTTCATATAAAAAGGTGGAGATGAAATTAGGGATAAGAAAACAACTGAAATTTAATTATTTGGATTAAAAATTTCTCTGTCCAGCAACATGTGTTAATGGGGAATCTTTTCCAATTTTTTATTCTAATTGAAAACAAATGCTATCAAAAATATGAAGCTTTAAAACAATTCACTTCTGTTTTTCCTATTCTGTTTTCTTCAATTTTCTGACAGCCAGACTGACAGAAAAATGGATGCTGCGATACCAAGAAAGAGGGATGCTCAAAGACATAGACTGAAGGCACAGCTAAGCACAAAAAAGTGGGTCATTCTGCAACGTCTGGCAGATGGGCAGTGACTAAATCTGACATCACCAGGGCATCGTTTACATTCGAATGGCTTCAAAGTTGCACAGATATTGACCACATCCTACTAAAGTCTGTACTTATGTTTCTCACACATATGATCCACTTTTGCCTACCAAGAGCTTTGAATAATTAACATAAGCAGCAAAACCATGAAGTACTCTTTAAACTGAGTCACAAAACTGGCCTCGTCTGTAGCTACTTTAATAAAAGAAAGCTGTCTTGTGGGTACAGCTCTGATTCCACAGGGCACTTAAGCGCATGCTTACACCCGTGCTGATTTAGGACAGCACTGGTTAAACCTGAGAGAGGCAAAAGAAAAGCTTACCTTCTTTTGTTTAATCTGAATCTTAATTACATGTTGAATTAACTCCAGAGGCCAAACTTTGAGTAGAAGTTTTTCACAGAGATAAAACTGTGTGAGGGAAGGGAAGGGAAGGGAAGGGAAGGGAAGGGAAGGGAAGGGAAGGGAAGGGAAGGGAAGGGAAGGGAAGGGAAGGGAAGGGAAGGGAAGGGAAGGGAAGGGAAGGGAAGGGAAGGGAAGGGAAGGGAAGGGAAGGGAAGGGAAGGGAAGGGAAGGGAAGGAATTTTGTGGAATTGTTAATTGTGGAAACTTTTGAAACATATGTCAGAAATTAGATTTCACAATCAGGCCTGGGCAGATTTAGAAGTGAATTAAATGCAATGTGATGTCCATCTCCTTTTTCTCTCCCAGTGAACCAATACACACATTTGGAGATATGCTAAAATAATGAAGACTGATGTTTTCCATTTCTCATTATCCTCCTGCTAGAACAAGTGCAGAGCACAACACGGAAGCACTAGAGGGACCCAGCTGCCTTTGATGAATAAAAAAAAAAAGATTAAAAAAAACCCTCTGCACATGTTTCCTCTTGATTCTTTTAATTTATAGTTTTATTTATTTATACTTTTAAAGGAATAATAGTTGATGTCAGAAAGGAGAGCCCCCAGAGTGACATCTGAATTCAGCTCCAGCTGGAGCAGATCCAAGGGGACACTAAACAGCTGCCTGGCAGACAAGAAGGTCAGAGGCATTAAAGAATATAAATGTTAAAATCCTGCATAAAATAATTTTGAATCTGATATAAGCTAGCAAAAGCCAGGCAATTCAGAGCTAATGCTTCCATTTGCATAGGGACAAAAATTCGTATAAGCCTGTTTCCAAAGCTCAGTCTGAAGTAATGGATATTACCCACATAAGGACACTGGCTTTGGTGAGGCTAAGTCATATACTTACAACATTATTCCAGGTTTTAAATTAAATTCCTGTTGGTCTGACTTTAAAAATCCATAGATTGATATTATTTAAGTCTGTGCCACAGATGTTCTCAGCACTGCATGACAGCTTTAACTGCGAGGAATGAATGAGAGAGCTCCTGCCTTTGGGGTGTAGCGCAGAGGAGGAGGAGGCAGAGACCGACACCGTCCTGCTGAAGACACCCCCGGTGCTGGGAGGGCAGGAGGGGGCTTTGCAGCTGGACTCTCCTACGAGAGATGGGGTCTCGAGAGTTTCTGGATGAGAGTCCACAGATGACACTGACAGAATATTTGTTGGGAATTTGACAGGTATGTGAGCACTTGAAACAGTCTCTGGGTTGCTTATAGCAGTATGGAAATTTCACTTTCTAGTATTGAGAGGGTCATGTAAAGACTTGAAGGAGAAGATGAAGATGTTGGCAGCAGCAGCTAATTTAAAGTAAGCCAGTGACATCACCTTGGTGCCAGCAGTGCTTTGGGGTTTTGCAAAGCAGCCTCTCTAGCCAGGCTCCCCTTCCCCAGCTGCAGGTACTTGCATTTCCCTTGGGCTCCAGGGCCGCTGCGGAGCTGCAGACCGATCGAAACCCACTCCGGCGTGGGGCCAAGCACAATCGTACGTGGCCTGCAGCCAGGGTGAACCTGATCTGAGCTCAGAGCTACCGAAATAACTTGCGTGTTTGGCATCATTGATTCTACACATCGCTGGTTTCTCTCGAGACACGTGTTCTCCCTGATAGCATGCAAATTATTTGTTTAAAGAATGAAAAATAAAGCCTAGGTTTGCACACTAAGATACCAGGAGAGGGCTTCCCATTGGAAATGGTTGATCTGATGACTGCAGACTACCTAATGTGCAGCAACAAAGCTGCCTGTAAGGATGAATAGGCCATAACTTCCAAGAATAGAGATAACAGGTCCCAGTCATTCAGCATAAACAGCCTTGCAATGGCAAAACTACAAAGGACTTGCTAAGTCAAGAGGGGACAAAATCTAGTTTATTGTCTCCAGCAGAGACTTGGTTTAGTGACTTGGCCTGAAGAGGAACACTGTGTCAGAGAACAGAAAATACAATTTCATAAAGTTACTGTACTTATTGTCCAGGTGTTTTCAGCTGTCAGTTCTGGGGGAGAATCCCTTAATGTCAGTGACTATGGAGAGTCCGCTGACAGAACTGGGTTGAAGAGTGACATTTGACCTGATGTTATGCAGACAGCCCCAGCTCTGCACCCATGAAGAGCTGGCCTGTTGTGGAGCGGTGTTGGGAGCTATGTAGGGGAAAATGAAAAGATGGTGGATTTTTTCAGTGCCAGGAAAATGGATCCTACAATTTGCATGAAATTTCAGTTGGATGCCAGGAAAGTGCTTCAAAGAATGGAAATTATTTGCTACTCAAGACCAGAACTACTAAAAGATAAGTGTTTGGCACACACATTTTCGTGACTCTAGAGGAGAATTTTTAACTTACAGGCATGCTGCTTAGCTGCTTTTCGCCACAATTCACATGGCCATGGGTTTTTCCATCTACCTGAGTATCTGACATCCTGAATGTCAAGTGGCCTAAATCTACTTCATGTTATCCTTCAGTGGGGCCTGATGTATATTGTAGCCAGCCAGTTCTCTTCTTGCTTCGGGTCTGCCTACGCATCTGACTAGTGAAAGCTTGTTTGCTTTTGCCAGGGGCTGTTTGACAGACTCACGCAAGACCTGCCTAAGTAAGGCTTGCTCTTAAAAGCATTGCTGGCATAGTAATGTCATTGAAGAACATGGAAAAAAAAAACACAACCCAATTTTTTATAGCTGTAACAGCAAAAAATCATAATGAAGATGCATTTACACTGGCCTAAGTCCTTTATTCTATTCTGAGAACTGATCTAAGCTATACCAACAAGGAAATTTCATTCGCCGATCTAAATTAGGTTTGCACTTTCACATGTACAGAAATAGCTCCACTGGTTATAGCCATGTTGGCAAACCCAGTTACATACAGACAGGCATTAAATAGCTTTCTCTCTCTTGCGTCCTTTAGGAAATCAGTCTCCCTCTCCCTCTTGGTTTTCATGTTGAGTGGGAGGAAAAGGGAGGCAATAACTCTGTTCTTTCTCTTACCCCTCCTTGCTGCTCAGAGGTGCAGGAGATGACAAGGCCAGCGCTCCTGCTTTTCTCCCGCATTTCAAACTACAATGTGGTGGGATTGTGAAGGAGGTTGGGGGTCACACATCTTCTCTTCATATCCCCATGCCTCTGCTAGTTATCCATTACCTTTAAATATTTGGGCCATCAGAAAACTGGGGGAGATTTCAAAATATTTCAGGAGCAGGGTAGCATACGAAGTTTGCTGACGCCTCCACCAAAACCATCTTAATGGACATAACTTTACACAAATAAGCATCCAGTACCCAGGAGAGTAAAAATTTCACCTCATGTGCCATTTCAGCTGGCTGAAGATAATAAATCCCACCCCATATGCTTCTCAGCAGGGTCTGTGATGGAAAAGCTGACAAACTCTCAGAAGACAAAGCACAGTCAGCAGCACTTTAAAATCTGAGGATGGCAGCATTATTTTTGGAAACAATAAATGCTATTTTTAAACAGTTTAATATTACAATCCTTTGAAATCCAAATGTGAAGGCAGCGTCATGCAGAAGCAACAGTTACAGCAGTCTTGTTTAAGCTTAAATTTAACATTAAATAGTCATTACAGGCGAGCTTTGTTCCCTAGCAATAAGAGGTCTGCACATTACAGATGCACGACTTCTTCAAAGAACTGCCAGATTATGGGATTACTCTAAGGAAAATTTCGCAACAGTGTTTGATTCCTTCCTGATGAAGTGATTTTCCACAACACTTTGCTCTTATAGCATATTGGCAGATGAAGAGAGACTGGGGAATGAAATGCATTTGCTAGCGGTACATAGTAACAATAAATGCAAACCTCAGTGTCCTGATTAAGGAGTCCAACCCTATGGATATACTTATAACGGTAAAGCCACGTGAGGTCAATGCAATTCCCTTTATAAGCAGAGTAAGATCAGCCCATTCTTCTTAGCAAAGTCACAGCAGGGAGGTTTGGGCCCAGAACTGTTAAAGTCACAATTATGACTGGAAACACATATCAAGTAGAGTTTGAAATATTTCAGATTCCCCAATCTGTCCAAACTGTATGCAGAGCAAGGATGGCACAGCCGCAGGGAAAGAGCAGGAAAATGCAGAGCTATACCGCTTTCCTCCACCACAAGCAAACGGAGGCAAGCGGCCAGGCAGCCCCCGCTCCGAGAGAGCTGCGAGGGACCCCGTGGCTGTTCGGGTGGGCTTCCTCCACACCAGGGACGCGGAACAGCTTTGCTGAGAAGCTGCTCCAGGTCACCTGGGGGAAGGAAGTCCTTGGGACGGGGAAGAAGAAGATCCAGCAGCTTCACAGACTCCTTATCCTGCTGAAGGAGGGGAAGCAATGGCAGCAGGGGTCAGCATTTGGCCCATTTATTAGCTTTAATAGTTTGCTAGTATTTAATTACAGGCTATCATCTCAGCTGAGCAAGACCGCAGACTCAGATAAGGCTTTTTGACTTGGAAAATCTTCTTGAGGGTGGCTCTGGCAAGAGAGACACGCAGGTGAGAGGGGTGGTCTCCAAAGAAGCAGTTCTTAGCCATGACATTTTCTTTGCAGTAGGTCTGGGTCAGAGCCTTTTTTTCTCATGCTTCGCAAGCCAAAGGGCTGCTCCCAAGGTAATTCCACTGCTTTGGAGATCTGACCATGTCCTTCTCCCCAGCCAGCACACGAGCGAGGGCCAGGCCTCCCAGGCCAGGAGGATGCCTGCACCTTCCCTGCTCGGTCCGTGCTGATTAGTTTAATGTGACCCCAGGTGGCAGATGCAAGAAATATGCCTCGGAAGAAAAGTCTGAGTGGGACATGTTGGCTGCAGCCCTTGAATTAGCTGCAGCTGGTTGAATTTGGGGCAGTGGCTTTCTCTTCCTCTGCCTGTAAAACGCTTTGTACTACAGTGCAACAATAATACAGCTAATTACAGGCCAATGTTTGCTGCAAGTGATGGAGATTAAAGTGTATTATGATGCAGTCTTTAATTACTAAATTTCCTGCATTTGGTTACTTATCTTTACAGCCTGCATGTTCTTTTATGTGTGTAATAAGTGGTGAAATGATGCTGTTGGCCAGTTTAAGATCGAGAGGTAGAGTATTATTTTAAGTGGCTTTACCAGAAACAACTTTTTTAGAGAGCAGGAAGCTTTCCTTTTTTGTTTGAAATGTAAATATTGTGCAATGGCATATGTGTTGCAAATGTTAGAAAGGAATTCTGAAAAGCTGTTAGCAGGTGCTAGAAGAAATACCGAGTAGCATATTTGTAATGGTTGGAGTAAAGATAATTTATCCCTTATTGTTTATATTAATCTATAACTTTTTCATCTCAGTAGTTGCACAAATAAGCAAGCAATTTTTTTTATTGTGTTTTTTAGTTTAAAATTGGAGAAGATTTTTTTTTTTATTTGCCAAGGGCTGAGTAGGTCTTTCAAATGTGATGGGCTCTACATTAACAAATGTCCATGTGTTATTCAAGCACAACAGCAGAGCATAAAATCCTGTCTCTGCATGTTGTACAATAAGCAGCTATAGTATCTGGGCCATATGGTCTTCTCTTTCTTCTCCATTCTTTTTCTGCATTGAAAAGCTTGCTTTCTTTCTATCTTTTTTTTTTCCCCATCCATGAAATGTGTACTTTTCTTGGGCAGAGAGTGCTAAAATGAAAGGAGAGAGAGCAAGTTAATTTATAGGGTGAGATAAGGTGATATCTGTTTTGAAGCAGATTTGTTGAAATTAAGGATAAGTTTCATTTCAAAATCAATGAGGTAATGTTAGTCCATGCAGCCCCCTAGAAGAATTAAGCTTTCATTTTTTTCTTTGACCGATCTCACCTCATACCCTCCACTTTCTCCCATTCCTGAAAGGAGAAGATATATATTCATTACATATAGCTCTGCGCTCTGTAACCCTTCTCCTCCTCCTCCTCCACCACCTGCAATGAACGGTGACTCAGAGGTGGGGCTGGCAGGGCGCTCAGAGAGGGCACCGCTGTTCGTCCTGTGCTCTGCTGGGCACAGCCCCCAGACCGGGGAGGGACAGACGGACGGACGGACACCATGCTGGCGTGGGACTGGTGTCTCAGAGGCGTCTCTGCAGCCACCCCTGCCCCCTCTCCCCTTCCTCGCCGGCGGAGGCCTCTGGTGCTTTGCAGTCCCTTTGAGCCGAGGTGAGGGCCGGGACACAGTGACCTGGCGGGCGGGCCAGAGCCGGTCAGGTCGCCTCTTCCCCGCCTAAGAGTTTCTTCTGCTTTCCCTTCGTGTCTGCTGTGGGGTAACTTATCTCTTCCCTAGAATCCTAGAATTGTTAAGGTTGGAAAAGACCTCTAAGGTCATCGAGTCCAACCATCAGCTCAACACCACCATACCCACTACACCATGTCCCTAAGCGCCTCATCTACACATCTTTCGGACATTAGGAGAAATTTCGTTACTGAAAGAGTGGTCAGGCCTTGGAACAGGCTGCCCAAGGAAGCGGTTGAGTCACCGACCCTGGAAGTATTTAAAAGACGTGTAGATGAGGCGCTTAGGGACATGGTTTAGTGGACATGGTGTGTTGGGTTGACGGTTGGACTCGATGATCTTAGAGGTCTTTTCCAACCTTAATGATTCTATGATTCTATGATTTTAAATACTTCCAGGGTCGGTGACTCAACCACCTCAAAAATATCTATCTGTTGGACAGAAATTTCCACAAATGCTCCAGAGCAGGATATGAGGCCTGCGAACAAAGAGTTAAACCAGCTGTAGGGGGAGGCTCCCTTTCCTTACACAAGCACTGAAGGGAGGATCTAATTAAATGGCTCCTTGGGAAGTGTGGAATAGAAGATGCTTTTGGGGAATCCTATCTATACATTCAGGATTATAGGACAGACTAGGCCTTAATGTGCTGCTTTTCTGTCCGTTTTCGTTGATGTTATTTTAGTTTCCTACTAACAGAACATTCTGTGAGGAGAAAAGCCTTGTTGACAGTGAATATGTTTTGCTTTTTCAGTCTGCATTTTGCACTATCCAGATGGCTAGTGGCCATCACATCTCAGACCTCTTGCAGATACATCTTTACGACTCCAGTCATCTGCTATATGGCATGTACAGTAAGTTCATTTGAACTTGTTACATGATATTGCCATGTCTCAGGTTCCCTCTGCCAACTTGTATATTGCATCAGTGACATACCCGCCATGGCTCTGAGCAGCGTGCTGAGCACACTGACAACTTACATGACCGTCATAAAATAAATGCTCCAGTTCATCGACCCCAGACTGAGCAGTGCTGGCATACTCGTTGCCCTTAGATCAAATGGCAAGGACAGTCTTTGGGACGGGGAAGTCCTTTCCTGTGACAGTATGGCATGTAGCACCGAGATGCCTCGGCCCACAGCTGGGACGCTCACACCTTAGCACAGGGTGATCACCCAGGAACAATTTAAATTTTGGTAAAAATGAAGGTAAAATGTTTGTTGGTGCTGAGCACCCATTATGGCTGCCCCAGGCCATGCACAGCTAAGATTAATTGAGCTCAAAGCCCATTGCAACGGGAGCAAATCAGACTTGATAGCTCACATATAGGGCTTAATTACTCTGGAAAGACAAGTCTGTGTGCCAAAACTGGTGACGAGGACTCCAGGGCACTTTAAAGTCTGTACAAAAGACGGAAAATCTAGTGCTTCTTAGAAAATATGGGCTTGCCAAACATCCTCTGGATAGTCCTGCCTGTTAAGAAGACGCTGTGAACACCTTCTCAGCAATGTATTTAGGTGCACCATGGAGAACTGCAGTTCCCAGTATGCTCAATGGAGAAAGATGGGCATGTTGGAAGAAGATGGAAGGGCTGAGGAGGCATAGTAATTCAAACCATCAAGACTTCTGCCTCCCCTCACTTACGTCTCCTCTTCCTGGGTCACACTGCTCAGGCTTCGTGTGACAGGTAGCTACCTCCAGCCAAGTTCAGACACACAAATCCCTGCCTCCTTTCACAGGGAAGGGTTAAACTTTGTTGTCTCGATGACATTGGACCCCATTCCCCTATCCTGTTGACATTAAAGGTACGGTCTCAGAAGCAAGAGAGAGAGAAATATGACATTGTAGAAAGTCTGAGAGCAGAATCAGGCCATAGTGTCTTCAGTTTCCCTTCCCTAATTCTACTTCCTTCAAAGAGGTAAAAGTTTGGCGAAATGGATCCTTTTGGAAACAACTGCAGAGAGAATGATTTTGCATCGACACATGAAAGCCACATTTTAAAATTCTTGTCCCAAAACCTCATGCAAAATACTATGGCACCTTCAATGATCAACCCCAGTTTTCTTTCTGGTTCAGAGTTGTCTAAAAATAGACAAGCCCATGGAAGGACTGTGGGCAAGCAGTGGGGATTGCACCACATGTATGGTTAGACAGGCTTCGATTTTTTTCCAGCATTGGTTTCTTTTTCCAGTAAATACTATAAATTAATAATATATTAATATTGGTGAAGAGAAATCTTTAAATGACAGGGGAGTTACAAAATAAATGAGACCTGGGAAAGGGAAATGAAAACAATTCTTTACACCTTGTATAATTTGACGTTACTTGTAACATTGTGTCACACCAGCTCGCTAAGTAGTCTTAAGCCAATACCTAA
The DNA here is from genome assembly GCF_964195595.1 of Calonectris borealis. Taxonomy (NCBI): domain Eukaryota; kingdom Metazoa; phylum Chordata; class Aves; order Procellariiformes; family Procellariidae; genus Calonectris; species Calonectris borealis. Next base: position 114,650,721 of record NC_134312.1, on the reverse strand, counting down.
TGTTTTTTACTGTAAAAACTCTTAAATTTGACTTTTTTTTAGCTAAGTAAAATAAGTAAAAACCAAAAGATATGTAGATATAAATAAGCAACCTCTGAGGTAATTTAAGGATATATCAGTTATTGTCCTAGACTTCATTAATACTATATTTGCTTGATTTTAAGCAATTCTGTCTCCGTATTTTTAGATTTAGCTAAACAGCATGAAAGCTACAATATAGGCCAAGCCAGATGTGAAGAGAAGAAAGGTCCTTTAATGGTTCTCATAAAATCTTTCGACTTGCAGCCTTCATGGTGTTTTTTTCCGTAAAAGGTATCAGTATTTCCAGTTGCAAAGGTTTGTGAAGGGCATGCAGGAAGCTTAGTTACATAATTATTCTCCCCTTACCAGTGCTCATAAGAAATTCTAGTTATTTTCTTCATCACTTGGTCTTGCATGATTTTCCAGCGCATTCATTTTCAAATAAGCTTCTATCTGTGCAGTATGGCAAACTGATTTTTCGAATCTGCATAAAAGCACAGGAAAGTTCAGGGCCACAACATTTATTTATTAAAATTTTGCTTGGTAGGCTAAAATACATGAATGGAAATGAGTCTTCTCAACATCAAGCATGTTCTAAGGCAGCAGCTTGCAGAATAATAAGTTAAGCATGTCACTGGTTCTAATTTTAGGTAATTGAGTACTTACTTATTTCACAGTACTCTTCCTGCTGGGGCAGAGTGTCTGGCTTGTACGCACATGTAGCAGAGAGACCTTGTAACTTTTTATTCCCTGCCTAAACCCCTTGTCCCACTCAGACGTCTCTGAGGAGGCAAACAAGGTTCTGCCACCCCTGATGGCTCCTCTCTGCAAGTCCTGCGTATTGTGAAGCCCCATAAGTTTTCCCTCCTGCTGTTTTATTGACAGTTTCTGAGCATCCTCTTTCATGTGCTCCTCCGGCTTCCGCAGTGACTGACCGATTATGTCGGAAGTTTTACCCTGGTTTTACCCTGTGTTTCAGACAGCAGTTTCCATTTTTCTTTCTAGATTCTTTGGACCAGTGTGACTGGTCACTGGACCAAGTGACCAGTGACTCCTCTCCATTCAGTGTATTATCGGATATTTTAATGAAAATTTATTTCAGAGTTTCCACATCTGTGTGTTGAGATAGGAAGAACATATGAGCTGAGGTTTTCTGCTTACAAGTCATCACAGTAGGTTTTCAATGACCAAATCTTGCTTTAGTCAGTGAATGCAGCTGCCACCTAGAGACTTCACTCCTTCCCAAATATACGTCTAGGTTTTCGTCTTACTGCCACTACAGAAAATTCACTCGTCTCTTGCACTTCCATACTTCCAGACATGAAGACAGAGATAGAGTTGTTCTCACCCAGTTACAGTTTGGAAAGCAAGACCTTTCAATCCTATCCTCCACAGTAAAATAAAACAAATGAGATAATGGGCTGGTAGATGTACTATTTATGCCAGCAGTTTCAAGGAACTGTCAGCTTCATGTCAGGTGCCCTCAACATCAGAGAAGCCAGTTTTCTTTCATATTGGAACTAAACAGACATTTTATTGATGTTGGCTTGGTAGTGTTCAGTAAGGGATAAATTCTGATCTTGCTTGAGCATAATTAAGGTTCACAGTTTGGGGGATTACTGTGAAATTTGAAGATTCTATTTATTTTTACAAGATTCTATTTATCTACTCCTCTCCCCAAAGTCGTTCTGGGTTTGTATGTTTGGGGAGTTTTTTTCTGTGGAGGATTCCAGCAATTTAGTTTTCTATCTGTCGTGTATATTAATATAACACAATATTAATTTGTATGTCTACAGTTTCGGTAAGTTTTAGATGACTACACATTGCTAGATATTATTTCTAACAGAAATGGAGTAATAAACTGTCATCTTGACTTGTTGGAATAAGAATACTAATAAGGACCTCTTAGAAGAGGAAAACTGTCATAACAACAAAGAAACTCAATAATGGTTCAAGTTAACATAAAATAAGGGTGTTGATTAATTTGTAATCTGCTTTTCCCTAAAGTGTATGGGCAGTCTGTGAGGCACAAGAGTCAAGAGACAGTGTCATTTCCAGTTATTGAAGAGAAATATGCAGAATATGGCATTCTCCCTTCACATCTCTTATACAGCTTGAAATTGTTATTTTATGCTTCCGTTTGTTTCTGTTCATTACTGACCTTCGTTTCTCGCTGACCTCAGTGTGCTGACTGGTGTAAAGAAGGGACAGCAGAAGCTGGACTCCGGAGGCCAGACATCCTTATGGATGTCCTTACTCCCTTTCCTCCCTTTACCCATTTCTCCATCAATGACCTAGAGTTGTTAGTTACTTCTTTGCTTTTGCAAAACATCTGAAAAGATTTGGAGTAATTGAAACTCCTCTAGACTCTCAAATTTCCACTTAGGCCTATTATAGACTTCAGTGACAGAATAACTTATCATTTACAAAATAAAATTCATAGCAATTGCCTATTGTCTGAAGTGCTATTTTCATTATGTTTTTGAAGATAATAGTTGCCAGTCAGAAAACCTGACGAGTTTCCACAGATTGCATTTCTTTTTTGTCAGAGGAAACACACTTCTGTTCTGTGATTGCATTTTTCTGTAATTTTTGTGGTCTGTAGAGGGAGAGATTCCTTGAACCTTTCTCCATTACCTTTCCATAACCTCATCACTTCTCATGTCCAGCTCTACTTCTGAACATATGTTTATATTTTGTGATATAATGTGAGAATAGTTGTGGTCATTACTCAGCCTGGGTGAATTTCATGGTAATTAATGTTTTGGTTTTTTGTTTTCAAAAGATAAGTTGCCTAAGGGGCCATATCTATTTATAAGCTCTCCCCCATCCCAGACTTCCTAAATTATCATGTGAAAAAGTGCTTTGTTTTTGATGTAGTAACCATCTGCATTAGGGGGAAAGGTTTGTATTTCTGCATTTTGCATCTAGTTCCTGAGCCAGCTAAGGGTGTCATGTGCAAAGTAAATAATTAAAATATCTTTTTAAAGGACTGCGGGGAGTACAAGCCTTCACTGTTAGTTAACCCTGGAAATAATCTCACACAGATACAAGGAAAAGAAATAATCTTCAGTCCAGACATCTACATGCTCAAATTATGCACTCACTGGACTCATATATGCAAAACCCACTGCTATACATTATTCATCTCAAGACAGCACCATTCTTGGATGGATTGCAAAACTGGGCTTGCAGTGGCTGATACTTTCTGCTCGCCTCACTCTTAATTTCTTCTAGACAAAAAATGTGTATGCTAGCATGCAGATGGCACTAAAATGACTAAAGGGATGAATTTGGCTCAGTGGAATACAGCCCTGTATAAGGTCAGTATTATTTTGCTGTACTTGAATGTAACTTCTTTGAGCATGCTGACTGCTATACTTCTATTGCTAAGAATGTAACCAATTTCAGGACTAAAATTGTTAAAAAAACAAGTATGGGGCTTGCAAGGCTTAGGAAGTGGAATGAGCACTCAACATAATACTTTGCTAGATATATAAATGCATTGCAGAGATTTGTTTATTCTGGTATCTCTTATGGTGTTTCTAGTTCCCATAATGCTCGCCTAATGTATTTCACCTAGGCTAGCTAGAAGAGAAATCCTATCTTGTTTATGATTATGTTCTTTCTCAATTATTGCAAGGCTGACTGTGGCATCCTCAAAACAGTAGCCATCAGAAGGCTATTCGGTACTATAAAGGCTATATGTTTTACTGCAACAAAAACACAGTTTTAGGGGCTACTTATAACTGTAGCTGAAAACTGAAAAATCTCATGAGTGGGAAGGATGACTAGGGCATATATTAAAAGATAAATGGCATTCAACAACATTTCCCAAATAATAAGAGTCAGAGAAGACCTCTATACCAAGCTGCCTGTCAAAAAATAACCACTCTTAAAATAAATAACGAATTCCAAATAAGCTATGGCACGATGGTCTGTACTACAGTAGTGTGGCATCTCAATTCATTACCCTCAAGAGAACCATACTTATTTCTAAAGACCCCATCTCATTAACGTTGTGATCTTTCAGTAGTAAAACATGGCATCTGTTGTATATTATTGTTTCATTCTTACAGCACAATCAATACTCTAATCTGTTATGGTACTTTCAGATTAGTGTTATTATTTTCAGAATAAGCAAATAGCAAAAATGGAGAGGAAATGGAAGAAGGGAAGTGTTCCACAGAGAGAAACATTTCACAAACAGCAGTGGATCATCCAAGCATGCTCTCTGCTGTGCCTCAGGAAAACAAGTCATTTACCAGATGTTTCAAATTGTGTGTAAAATATAAAAGAGCATATTGGGGAAAATGTATTTAATGCTAGAATACTTGTCTGTCTATTGTAAGAATACTAAATGTGAAACATGAGCTAGCTTAAAAATATTAAAATGCATCCTCTTTTACCCTTGCAATATATAGCTATATCTTTCTCAAATTATTCTCTTTACTTTCAGGATCTGAGGAGATTTTTGGGTTTGCTACATTTTTCTATCTGTCAAAAATGAACTGATTCTTCTTTTTCTTTTTACTCTCTCCCTTTATTGACTTCCCCCCCTCCCCTTATTTCACTTTTTTTCTATGATGACTCTTTTAAGCAGGATAGAGATGTGGACATGTACAATAAATACTTGGGTGAATGTCAAAAGACAGAGATCTTCTACTATTCCAGCATGCACAAATGGAGAAGAGTCCAGACTGCAGAGGTTGCAGACAGGGTGCCTGCTACACTGAGTCTGCTAGAAGCAAGACAGCGAAAGTGTATTTTAAGAAATTTGTTTTTTAGCGACTCCTTATTACTACAAGAGGGGAGAAATAGGGGCCAGTATGAAAGCTGCCAAAGAAGTGGGAACGTTATGTCTTGCAGTGCAAATTATTACTTGGGGCACTGGCTTTTTGGTCTGTGATAAGTGAACGCAAATTTTTGGTATCCAGGCTTGGTTGAAATAGAGGTTGCAGTCCTGTGCACACCTAGCCTACAGCACCATTGATCACATTTCCCAAGTAACAAGCAAGTTATAGCAGTGCACAGCAAAACCCCCAAAGTCCATTTTCGTATAGATTTGTGCCTTGAAGGTGAGCTCCTGTGTATCCTCTGACATTTGATAAATTCACGGTGTTTTTCTGAATATTATGCATACTACAAGAGAGTGGAGAGCAAAGAAGAGAAAGATAATAGTATCTCGCTTCTCAAAGTGCCAAAGGGATTGCACTAAGATGTTCACCATGTTCTCTCTGAGCAAAACATCCACCCGCACCCATGAAGGACATGGGCATGGCAGGTGTCTGCATGCCAAGAGGCTCAAAGCACAGTCTAGCCCTCATTCTCCACAGGCCCTTGTGAAGTGACGTTGCAGTGACATCAGTACGCATGAGCTGAGGAGAGGCTCGAGCACAGAGGAAGCCTGTATGACTGCTTTAGAGGTGTGCTGAAGGAGCTGTGCTTAAAATAAGGAGACAGACAACACGTGGTAACAGTCCTGATCCGAAGGGGCCTCACCCTGCCTGTGAAAGACGTAACTCCAGTTGAAACTGGGGGAGTAGAAAAGAGGGGTAGTGGAGCAGCTGGAGGCATTACCAAGTGTCTTCTACTAACACTGTGCCAGCTGACTTCTCTTTTTTCTTAATCTTTTGTAAGCCTTTCCTGAAAAGACATTACTCAAAATATGGCTAGCATCTCTTGAAGTGATAAACTTTCCTTTTGGCTATATGACTGAGGTACAGCATTTGGGGTTTGTAAATTTTCAAGAACTGGCTGATTTGCATAGGCACATTATTTCTTATAAGAGGAGCTGGCAATGCTGCCAATAGTTACATTTGGCCAACAATTTATTTCCCTTGTAAAATCCTGCTTCTGCTGGGGTAAGTTATTTTTCAGTGCTCTGAAATTTCTTATGCCAGGCCTCTGCCTCAGGGTGAATACTTGCAGTTTTATTTTACAGTTACTTATGTGTTTTTTCAACATTTCTGCCAAAAAAAAAGTCATCTGTTCTCAAGATAATTGTGGCATGATGCGTTTTCCCATGTCCCTGAATTCTTACAAGCGTTCTACTGGGACAGGACAAGATTGTCATGCTTTGTAGCAGCAACTTGACTTCTGGACAGGGAAAGCCGTGTGTGTCTTTGTGGAAAAACTGCTTTGCTCATGAAATTTTGCCCAAATGTGGTTAAATGCCTAATAAGCCTTTGAAGCATCTCTCTTCTACTATGCTAATTTGAAACTCACTAGGGTTTCTCGGCGAAAGCTCTGACGCTCCATCTCCATGGGCTCAGAGGTTCAGAGTTGAGCGCAACATTGCATCCAGCAGTTTTCAGGGCTGATGCAGCAGCAGAGCAGCCGGTGGCTCTCCTGGGTCTCACAATCCCTCTGTCAGCCCTGGGACCATCCGCCCTCAGCGTGGGCAACACAGGCACGGGCTGGGTCAGTGAATCCTGGGGAATAAAAAGGATAGAGCCGGTTTGACTGGGGGAGGAGACAGATTTCTGTAGCTCTCATCCAGGGAGTTCTACTTTTTCTGACTCAAACCAAAGCCTGGAGGCTTTTGAAAAGCTCTAGAATTTAAGAAAAGCTCTAGAAATTAAGAAAATGAGGATAAAAACATCAATTTCTCAAACCCCTCTGCAAGGACTAGTTTTAAAACCTGGGGTCTGAAAGTGCCCAGGTTTAGGATGGCTCAGTTACAGCCCTAGAAATGAAGTGTGCTGCTTAAACTCATGTCAATTCCCCCCTGCCTGCCCCAGAAAGTTTGTAGGTGTTTTTCTAATTGCAAGTGGTGGAAGCATTGTTTTACAATGTTTTCAGTCTAATCAGTTCAGCAAATTAATAGATTGGATTACATTTATCACAGTTGCAAGGCAAACTTTACAAAAGAAACTTTCTTGCTCTTTGAGGTTATGAAGGACCTATGTGGCTTTAGAGTGAAGGACAGAAGTAAGAATACTCACGGCAATGGTTCAAGTCTACAAAGACGCTAATAAGTTCTTGTGGGGTTGTTGAAGACCACTGCCCTCACACAGGTATGGCAAGGGAAGAAAATTGTCTGTCTGAGTTAAATATAAATCACTGAAGAGAGAGCAGGCTGAATCCAAATGTTTTCCAATGTGCTGCAAAGATATACCTCAAAAACCATATCTAATCAATCTGTCTCATTACATTAGAGAGAAGTCAGTCATACATTCAGAGATATTCATAGGCCTGATGGAGAATTTGTGCAATCCGACAATTTACCATGGATTAATACCCATGGTCCTTGTGGTCCCAGAAGAACCTAATGATTTATGTCTGAGGTATTTTTTCCACGTGAAACAAGTGCAGTGATACTTCTCCTAACAAACGGCAAATATGTAAGAGGATAGAGTCTAATTGTTTTGGGAAAGGAACTTAGACGGACTTAACATCTGGGATTTGGGTTTTTTTTTAAAAGGAAAGCAAGAAGACCACCACGTTAGAAGGCTTTTGGGGAAGAAAAATGCTTGTATTAAAGGGAACTGCTGGAATGGTTAGCAGAGATAGGACTTGGGCTGTCAGAAAACCCTGGTGTTTGCCCAAGGTCCGTTCAGCTGGTCACCTTGGACAGTGCCACCATTTGTCCTGTGACCCTTCCCATTCTCCCAGGCAACATCAATCCTGGTGAGAAAAGGGTGTAAATCAGTGTCCTCTAAGAGAAACTAATGCAAGAAAACAGGCTTCAGGCACAAATTAGTTTTAATTTAGCTGTTGTAACCCATTGTTTCAGAGAACATGGGAACTGCTGTGTTACATAGAGACCTGATCTATTCTGATCACAGCCTGACTGTATAACTCAAACTGATAAATAGCTTCTTTTATACTAAACATCTGTGGGAAAGGCTGCTTCCCATGCTGGCCACATGCCTGCTAAATAAAACCCAGAGGAAATTGGCCAGGCAGTTCTGCATGCCATTGTGAGAGAGGTTAAGGTTCAGCAATGACCTTTGGTCCCTTGCCCCTTGAACTGATGGGGCTAGATGCACCATGAAGTTGGCGTACTAAGTCTTCGCTTTGCTATAGGAGTGCCTTGACCAGTTAGGTTATTCTTTAAAGGCACTAGCTATCACAACTTTGGAAATGTGTTTTAGGTGGCCAGAGTCCTGCTTTTCCTTCTCCATCAAAAACAGAGATTGCAAAAATGCAGAGTAAAAAAAAAAAACATTAGAAATGTTGAAATGAAGAAGCTAGACTGAAATATTTTTTCAAGCTAGTTGATTTATGGAAGGAAGTTTTATTAATAGTAACTTACTAGTTACATAATTGGCTGCATGCAGAAATCTGTAAAATTATAGGCCAATAATCTTTTTTAATAAATGTATTCATCCCCATAAAATAACCAATGATCAGCTGTGAAGCAAATACTAACTATGCTCTAAAGACAGATTTCGGTGATGAATGATCCAATTAACCAGACTGCAGAACTCTTTTAAAACCCTTTTTTCACTCTTGGTGAAGTATCTTGGTGCTTTCACAACGTGTCCTATAACAAACCTATCAAAAGGACTGCAAATAGAAAAGTCACATTGCAGTATGATTTTGCAGTTCAGCGTTTGATGATGGAGAACAATGCGTGCTCAGACACATTCAGTGTACCAGGGAGGATAGAAAGAATTTCAAAGAAGGAAAGAAGTACTGTTGTGAACTTAGTGGCAACTCAGGCCTCTGATTCTTTCAATGCTTTGGGACACATTTACCTTTATACATAAGTAAATCCATTGAAGACAAACATGCAATGGCCGAAGCTAAACTTTTGTATGAATTTTGAGATGATTTGGTATATATCTCTCTGTGGTTACTCTCGAAGTTGGGTACTTGGAAGTGGTAAATGAGAAATTCTGTTTCATTCAACTTGAAAGATGTAAATCGAATTTAGTAGCTTATGGGTCTTCAAAGAAAAGAGGTCAAAAATTGAGGAAGGGAGCGTCTTGTTTGAACAAAACAGAAATTCGCTTTGCCTGCCCTTGTGCAAATTTTCCTTGATGCTTGATATTAGCAAATTGTTTTTCCTGCAGAGAAGTGCAAAGAAACAGAAAATTTTAAAGAGGTTATTTATGGAAAGTAAATATTGAAATCCTTAGTACAAGAGCTTGCTGAGATGCCTGATTTTAAATGTCACTCAGCTCTTAAAAGAAAAGAAAAAGCCTGCTTTATATGTCAGCCTAAATACAGACCAAAGAGGGTTAGGGATACCGAACACATCATTAGTCATGGCAAGTAACCTAGTAAGAACTGTTTGCTTGTGTATAATTGGTGATAAATTTTACCTATCTATGTAAAAAGTGATCCTATTCTAGGCAAACAAGTCTAACTTGAGCAATTGCAGGTCATCACTTGTTTGGATGTAAGTGTAATGCTTTCTTCAGCAATGTTACCCAATTTGTAAGACATCAGAGACCGTACAGAAGAGGGAGTTCTCGTGTCCTTCTCCGCCTGACCTTGGTTTTGTGGGTATTAGTCAGACCTTAAACAATGTTTGTGTTTTTCATCAAAGATAAGCTCTCAGGCAAACAGGAAGAGGGTGTAGTAAAAAGTGAACATAAACCACACACTGGAACTGCTGGCATCCAGAGATTTTATCAGCCTTTTCTTTTTTATTATGTATTTGCAATATACCTATCTATTGTTTTTTCTTTCATTGCTGTCTCTTGGCACTAGTAAATATTATATAACACAGGGTATATTCATGTCCAGACTGAAAATTGTTATGCAGTGATTCCTTCGTTTGCATGTCCTTTATGAATTTGCACAGTTTGTGTTGGATACAGTTGACTTGCAAGTGACGGCTTCATGAGAATGAATATCATGAGAAAAACTCAGTCTTTCTCTACGTTTATCCAGCCAAATAACAACAAAATTTTTCCTCTATGTATGTTTCATGTACATTCTTAGAGTGAAAAAGCTCAACAATTAACATGTGTGATCTGAGGATTTGAAAGCAAATCAACTAATACAAAAGCAACTATCTCAACTTCAAAAAAAGTCACTGATGTGCAGAAGCATTCATTGAGTCCCTCAGCGAGGCAGCTTTTAACTGTGGCTTTCTCATACAGAATATGGATACTGTAGAGTAGACCAAATGCCCCCAGAGGCTAGAAATAATTTGGCCCTCTGAAGAAATCGCTTGGGTAATAGAGACATTCAGCACTTTGCCATCTCTTAATTTGTCTCTAATTTTGGCTCACCCTATTTCTCTATGAACAAAACTATGCAGTCTCCTGGAAGTTTTTTCATTTAGATGCAAGACAGCCTCTGTCGCAGTCTCTTTCTCTGAAGACGAAGCATTATTAGTAATACTTTTTTTGCCTGTCTTGTTTGTTCAGCTTTATAATTTATTCTAGGTTTAGTTTTGTACTGTATTTAGCACAGCAGTCCCCCAGGCTCAGCTGAAGCCAGCATACAGCATTGTTGTATAAACAGAGTCCTGCTCCTTCACCTGCATAGTGCAATTACAAACAACCTGCTTTAAGCAGCATTGGAACTTGGTTAAGTTACTAGCATTTCAAAAATATTATTAAAAAGTTGCCCAAAAAATATTGCCCGCCTTAGTTGGCTGAAAGCTGTCTTTCCATCCAATTTTACATATGCCCTTTTTACCTCAACGGGAATTGCACTCTGTGGCAACTTGCGCTCAGAAATGTCTGGAGCGATTTACCTTGATTTTCTTGTGCTGAAGATGATTTTGTTCTCAAGGACGTGAGATATTTGCAGGGCAACAGAGCCGCGCTAGGGTAAGTCCTGAGGTCAGACCTTGCGTTACCCTTCCTTTTCTAGCAGATGCTTTGTTGTTTTCTCGAGGTTGCTGCTACCACTTTAAAAACAAGCATCCCAGGAATTTTCTTTTGAAACAGGCTTCCCCTTTCCAAATCCAATTATACTATTACAGCTGGGTCATTTTCAACCCCTGCCGCATTTTTGGTTTTTTTACTGAATTTATTAAAAAGCATGGCCCTGCCGTGGGGAAAGCGAGGGGAGTTTTCACCGTGCTGACTCACAGCTCTGCTCCGGCGACCCTCGTGGCTTCTGGTGGGTTCCCTTTGGAAACCATGGGCAGGCAAGACAGAGGCAGCCCCGCAGGGGCTGGGAGAAGGCGCCGGCTCCCCTCGGCGGGCCAAGGGCTGTCCGGTCCAGCCCACGCAGGATGAAGAGCAAGCTGGGCAGGCCTCGGCCACCCAGGGATGGAGGGGAGAGGTAGCGCCCAGGAAATCCCCCACCTCCATCGAGCAGAGCTGGGCTGCTTCCAGGGGTGCAGAGAGGCAGGGACGACCCCAAACTGCTGGATTCACCGTCCACGACTCTGGCCGCACCTGAGCCTGGGCTGTGCTCTGTGTAGGGGTAACAGCTGGAAGGACTTGGCAGGGTGGACGTGGGGGGAATTGCAACAGGACAAAGGAAAGGATGGAGAATGTGGAAGTGGGTAACTGAACTTCATCATTCATGTTAGTTCAGATAATGGGGTATGGTTTAGTTTAGCAACAGGAGAAAAAATTCAGCACGCCAGACGCCCTGGTAACATTGCTCCTACTCCACCATCTAAATCCTTAAAACAGCAAAAGCAATTTGGAGTTAAGGTTGACAACTAGTATTGCCCTTTGATCACCTTTGCATCATTTTTGAGCGGAGGGCATGGTGTCAGTGCGTCAGAAACCCCGGTGCCATCAGAAACCCCATGCCATGAAACATGTCGCACAAGCAGTGGCTCTACACTGTGACTGTAAAATAGCACGCCTGCTCACCTGAGGTGCATGATCTGGGAGAAAGTACCTTCAGAACTGTCATCAGAATTTCATAAGAAATCATTTCAGTGTAAAGGGAATAAATATACAAGACTTTATTAACTAAAAAAAAATGCTCTGAAGCACTTCCATACAATTTCCCCCTCTAGCAAGGTTACTCTCAAGTGTCGATTAGCATTTGTGTTGTAGCCGTGTATAAAGACCCTCTTGTTATGGGTAGTGAACGAGGGCAATAATGAACCATGTTGCCTTCTTCAGAAAAGTGGATATCTGTTCTTAGAAGACATTAGGAAATTTTCAAATACAGTAGAATTAAATGTAGCTTCAAACTAAAGTATAACATAGTCCTGTGCAATTTGTATTTGCAACAACAGAGTCCTGTTATTCGGGTTTAAATGGGGATTCATTAACATGGATTTTTTTTAATCAAACTCTTAAATTTGTCTTTCAAATTCAATCTCAGTCTTTCTTAATTTAGTGCTCTGGGCAACCACAGTGGATGTTACTGCGGTGCTTCATGCCATCGGGCGTGAAGTCCCTGCGTATCGCCCTGAGAGCTCCCACCTACGCAGGGTGACAACGGGCGCTGCACAGGCTGAGATCCTGCGGGAGCCTTTCGGTAAGCCTAGAGGCGCCAGTCGGTTCCTGCAGAAGGACACGTAAGTTGGGAGGATGCCACTGCTCTACTTAGGTGTCTTTTTGTCAGAGCACTTGGCAAATGGCTCGTTGTGTAACATTTTGCATTGCAGCAGGGCTTTGCAGTCAGCGCTGCCTTGCTCGGCAGAAACAATGAAACAAATCAAGTAGAGAGGCTTTCAGAACCGAAACACGCGTTCATTTCTGTTGTGAAATCCGGTATAAATTTCCTTAACACTTGTGCCACACACAGTGAGGGAGGGTGAAGACGTCTGTTTCTGACAGCTATCACTGTTTCTTGCTTCAGCACAGTGTTTTATCTCTACAGCTGGAAAGAGGCTCAAAGTTTATAAAATGCCTGAATCTGGGTCAGGAAATATTTCTGCTTATTGCAAGCTGATTTCCCCATCTGATGTATGCTGGAGGTGTTGAGAGCAAGATGTTGCTGCACAACTGCTGAGTCGTTGCTCTCCCTTCTGATAATGAGCTGTTTGGAGGCCAAGAAGAAAACTCTGGGGCAAAACTGCCAGGCAGGCAAGCAGCCCACTGTATTAACTGATACTTTCCTGTGCTCCTGTTGTCATGTAAGTGTTTAACCTGAAGGAAAAGAACACAAAGAATCACAAACTCTTGTACCTGAAGGGGCACCCACCAGCACCCAGGAGGGGAGAAGGACACGCAAGACACTGGGCGTGCAACTGGTCCATCAGCTGTGGGTAGGGTTCCCTGGTGTCCCGTATCACTTGTCCCCTTTCTTCCTCTCACACTATGACATGGCAGCATGGTAAGGTCTTGTCCCCACTAATGCTATTTCTTACACCACAGAGAGATGGGGTCAGTCTGACCCCTTACAAATCCTGAAAAATAGTGTGTTAAATAAGCCCAGCTGGGGATTGGGATGGTGGGAAGGAGATATGGGCTCAGCTGCAGCTAGTGTGTGTCTTAGAAACACCTTTCAAGTCATAAGCTCTGTCCTTAGAGGGTCTGGCACTCTCATTGCCAGGGAAGATGCTCATAGTTTCACCCTCCGAGCTGTGGGGAATAATCCCTGGCAGTTTCTCCTACTATTTTCCCAGGAAAAACCATGAGGCAGTTTTGCATCTGTGTTCCTGAGCATTTAATCCCTTCTAGACCTCACCAGTGTCAGAGCTGGGACAGGCATTAAATAAGAAGATTTAGCAGTTCAAGAGGACTGAAGTTTGCCTCTGCCTCTACACCGCCAGCATTTCGGGTTAGTGTTGGGCTTAACAGAGTCATCCTCAATTCTGTACCATGGTCACCACACACAGCATTTACAGCTTCCCCCTCCCTGTTGTCCTCTGAGGTTTGTTCTTATTGTCCCAATCTGCATTTGCTGCTTCCCATCCTAGAGGCAGCTGTATTTCACTACTGAATAATCTGCGTGTTTTTATTTCAGTTCATTTTGTACAGCATTTATCTCTTGAGATTAAAAATACACCAGAAATCAAGATTTGTAATGTTGTTGTGATTGTTTTCCTTTTTATAAATTGCAAACAGTAAATCACTTAGTCTCATTTAATAAATCATGTCATCTAAGCATCTATTTTGTTTATGCTGTTTCTTAGTTCACCTTGGCTCCCTTTTGATTCCAATCATATGAAAATGCTCAAAATCATATACTGGCTTGAAAATGGATGGTTTTCAAAAAGAAATCTTTATTGCTGAGTCTAACAAGAAATACTGCTGTGTATGGGTGTTTGGTTGCACATATATTAGAACATCATGTCGAAACAGATATTTTGAACATAAGTGAGTTAAGAGTTGAACTCTAAAAAATCTTTTACTTTTTTTTATTATTATTTTTAAAGCCAAATTATCTTTTTAAAAGCTGTGGCATGGAAATGCAAGGAATCTGTTTTTTCTTTTTTTTCCTCTTCCTTTTATTTCCCCCCCACTCTTGGATATTGTCACACAAAATCTGACTTTGGCTCAGTCTCCTTCACCGATGTAGTGAGGTTAAAATATAGCACAGGTTACCGGTGCAAGCAAGAAACCTGTACCTCAGAATGGTCAAAAGACAGTGAGAATGCTCTCTAGAATATGGAAGTCTCGGATGTACCAAATGTGAGAAGCACATTTGAGCCCAAACTTTCCAGCTGCCCTGCTTTAGGATGTGGAGGATTGCCTACTATTTTGTGAAAGGAATGGGAATCGTGCGCATGTGTCTGCGTGTCTGTGTCAGGGCTTTTGTTTATGAGCTCGGTCACTGTTTCCATTTCAGAAGAAACAAGATAAATCCTTTTGACATTCCAGCTCTTTCTCTTCTTGGCTGTAACTGATGGTGAATATTTTAGATTTGGCAGAGTTTTGTCTGCCCTAAAACTACATTTCTTGACAAATAAATTATTTGCTGGTAGAAGTTTGCCAGCTCTAGTCAGGACTGTAAAGGTTTTTATGCATTTCAAACCTGAAGAAGAGCCTGTGGAGGTTTTTTCCAGCTCTCTATTGTCCTAGTAAAAGATATGGCCTCTCTCAACAAGCCTTTCTTACCATCATAGATCATCATGGTTCTGTATCTGCATAAAAGTAATATTATGCATGCCTTTATTTCTGTAACGTGACTTGAAAATGTTTATCACATCCTTTGCTTCAGCATGTTAGAAAAGGGTTGGGGGTTTTTTTTTGAGATTTAAGGAATAAATAGATGATAGTTTATTACCATAATCTGTTAGCCTCGGTAAGCAAATGGCTCTTGAAGAATCATTCCTCTAGGATGTATATGCATTTTATGGTTTTCTGCACGCTTCAGAAAGTTAATGTGAGAGTTGTTCTTTGCATCGTTAACAAGTTCGGGCAGGACCATCCACTCGCCACTGATAAAATGTTCTACTTCGGGCAGCAAATTCTTCAGGCAGGAACACAACAGGGGGAATAGATGTGTGTTACCAATTTCTCACACGTTTTTTTTTTCTTCTTTCTTTTGGGAATTCTCATCAGAGTCTTTATCCCTTGACAGATGCAACATTTTCCACCTCGATTCTCTGTGAGGTGGAAGACATTACGCATGTGATAGGAGTAAGCTTTCAGAGGGGTAGCTTGTTAGTTATGCAAAGCTGAGGAATCTATGGAGAACGATGATGTATTCTCTGTTAGCTGAGAAAAGCCAGAGGTTGACTTGCTTCTGCCAAACCATGTCATGTAGTAGGCACTAGGATAGGAATGTGATGGGAGCAGTACAGCACCCAGAGACATATCTTTCATGGATTTCAAAAGAATGTCCTGCATCGTCATTTTTTTGGTTTAATTGTGACAGACTAATGTCTCGCTCGCTGTAAGCTGGATGAGGCTACCTGCAGAGTTTTCAAATGGAGGACCACTATAAGCCTGTTTGTGAAGGAAAACAGAACTGGAAGACAAGAAAAAATGAGAAAGTAAAAAAGCTGAAGTTCTGACTCCTTGGTTCTGTTGAGGAATACCCACACACGCACTTGTTTTCATTCACTGTTTCTTTTCCTTTCTGGTGCAGTAACAGGCTTCTTCCACAACTGCCGGTTTGCTGAGATTGTATCCAGGGGTTTCTTTTGCTGTTGCCTGAGAAAACTGGGTTCAACAGTAGCAGAAACTCTTAAAGGAATGTCAGGTACAGGTCCTTAATTAGGTTGTCGAGGTTGGTGTTGTGGGGTTTGGGGGGTGGTGGTTTGGTTGTTTTAATTGCATCTTAATAGGATTCTAATTTTTACAGTAAGAGCCTTGAGAAATATGTTTCATCTGAAAGGCAAAAACGCATCTGTAGAAATCTGAGCAATGTTTTATTAGCCTTCTCTTTACAGCTATTTACCTGCAGCCAATAACAACATTGTGTATATTATTTTGGGTGTGAATATCAAGAGCTCTGAAAGAGCAGAATAGAACATCGAGAAGCATTGAATGTTTTGTGGGGTTTTGGTTGTTGGGTGTTTTTACTGGGAATAGATAGAAATCAACTGTTTGAGCAGACACTCTGAGTTCTTAATTTTGTAGATATAGATACTTATACATCAAAGAAAACCAAAGTCAACCCTGTTCTCTTTTTGAGAGAGAGGGGGTAAAAAGAGAACAAGGGCTGTACCATGGTGCTGTGGCAGTTCCCGTCATCTCAATGCTTTTGCTCAGTGACGTTTGTTGGGCGCATTGCTGGATAGTGGGCAGTGAGGGAGGCAGCAACACCTCTAGTACAGAAAAGCCCAGCTGGCACAAAGTAATTTATTCACTAACTAATGGAAACTGGGTGTGAGTTGTTCACCCAGGTCAGACTGATGAAACATCTGTGAATTGTAGATAAGCAGCTTGCGAGTCCCTAAAGTCATAGGTGGCTCTTGGTTCAGGTGTGAGACAGGGAATTAATGCCTTTACTTTTCCTTCTGGCTTCAAAGTACTTTGCAGAAAAAGCATAAACAAACTGCTCAAAAATTAGATTAAGGCGCAGGGATTCAGGTGATTTTTTGATTAATTTTCAGACCAAGTGTAGGCTTACCACTTACAATGAACTTCAGTAGAACTTAAGTGGCTTGAGCTCATTACTCAAAAGCAGGTTGAACAAATTTGAAAATGTTGGTTGGTTTCCCCTCAGCAGCACCGGGACAGCAAAACCCTCCTTAACTAATCAATCAATGCGCAGCACCGCCATCGTTAGCTGTTTACGTACA
Organism: Calonectris borealis; assembly: GCF_964195595.1. Taxonomy (NCBI): domain Eukaryota; kingdom Metazoa; phylum Chordata; class Aves; order Procellariiformes; family Procellariidae; genus Calonectris; species Calonectris borealis. The sequence continues at coordinate 114,633,674 of NC_134312.1, read as the reverse complement.
GCACCTAATTCAGTAGCGCCTTGATCTCGGGTGTAGTGAAATATGTCCCTGCCCATTGCAGGGGGGTTGGACTAGAAGATCTTTAAAGGTCCCTTCTAGCCCAAACCATTCTATGGTTCTATGGAGAGGTTTGCAGATTGTGAAAGAACCATCTGGGCTTTCTGAGGCAGCTTCACCTGCTAAAGCCAAGTACGGGCTTTGTCACACTAACCACTACCAGTGATAGATGCTTTTTCCCTGTAGCTATTTTTAGCAAAATAGTCTGAATTCAGGATATTTGGTAAACATCAGCATCTGATGTTTATTTTACCAAAATAAAAGCTTCTGCGTAATTTGTAAAACTGTAAATAGAGCAAAAGCTTCCTCTGCATTGAAATTTGATTCATTATTTGCTTGAATGACCGCACAAACAGCACAAAACCCCTGGCCATGAATATGAAGCGTATGATAAGACAGAGAGGCGTTCTGTTCACTTCTGTTCGTTGGCACCTAATTGCTGAGCTGGTCACTCTTCAGACTCTGTTTGAGGTAAGTTAATGGTAGCAGTATGGCTTTTAAATCAAATACAAAAATGCAAGGTGAGCATCTAGATTTTTCTGGTTAGTTTTCAAGTAGGCCCCTCAAATTGCTTGCTAGTTGTGTACTTTGACTATTTTAAGGTAAATTAGTGAAATATCCGGTCACAATTGCGTTTTGTTGTTTTGATGCGTAACCAATGAAGTACAGTCTCTGCACGGCAAAGAGTGGGAAAGGAAAGTCCAGAGGGGTGCTCAGGACAAACAGGCTGCGCACAGGAAAGAGATCCAGCCCAAGGCATCTACGTGCGATGCACGGGGCTCGCTGACACCGGCCGCGCCGGGCTCTGGCGGCGGGTGGCTGCGGACACCGGCCCCGCCGGGGCCTGGCGGCGGGTGGCTGCGGACACCGGCCCCGCCGGGCCCTGGCGGCGGGTGGCTGCGGACGGCGCAACGCCTTTAGCTACAGGGCGAAAAAGCAAACAGCCCTGGGCCGACGCAGGCGGGGAGAGAGCCCTAGCGCTGACGCCTTCGCCGTTTCAGCGCTCTTTGACGCGTGGCACCATCCCGATGTTCCAGCAAAGGGCACCGGGGCGGCGGGGCGCGCCCGCCTTCTGCCGCGGGGGGGCCGCCGCAGCGCGCGCTGCGGCCGGCGGCCGCGGGGTGGCAGGCAGCGCGCGCCTCCCTCCCGCTCCCGCCGCGGCCGCTGCCTGCTGCCTGCTGCCTGCTGCCTGCTGCCTGCTGCCTGCCGCCTGCTGCCTGCTGCCTGCCGGCCCCGCCGCCCGGCCTCCCCCCCGGCGGGGAAAGCCGGGTTTATTTGTTTCAATCTTCATTTTAGATAAAAAGTGGCGTGTGAAGTGTAAACCGTCCCTAACGAGCCGAACATGATCTGCATTTCAAAAGCCCTCGGAATAAAGGCTACAAGTAATTTTTAGTTCAGCTGATGCAGAAAATTGTGATAAACGTTACGTGCACCGAGTGAGTTTAAATGCACATTTGCAAAGGGTAAATAAATTAATTTGGGCTTTCAGTGGCATTGAAACATTTAATTTACTTGATGGGAAGGCAATCCATTCATATATTTTTCAGTAAATCTTTTCCCACAATACTAAAAATTGTGATTTAGATCTGGTATCGCTATGTCTTTGGTCACGATAACAAAATCCGGTTTTCTATTACTACGTACCTAAAGAGAAATGTGTTAAATCAGTTTTATTGGTGGTTGCCCGATGTGAACGCACCACCCAACTTTGCTAGAGTGAATTTGGGGCGCAGGCTGGAGGTCTAGGCTTCCCAGTGGAAGACTGGGGTTGCAGCTGGCCATACCCACCAGTACAGCTCCGGGCGTCCCAGTATGGCCCTCCTCCCAAGCCAGGCAGCTGTAGCAGGTCTCCCCCTGTTGCTGGGCTCTGTGTCCCCGCAGGAGATGTGGGCCCTTTGCTGGCAGAGAAGCGGATCTTGGGCTGCTTGGCAAAGGCAGCCCGGCCCCTGCCCCAGAGTGTGGGCAGTGGAGGAAGCCCATGGCCACTCCCAGGCAGCTCTGGGCCCAAAATCCCTGGGTATGGAGGGATTTGCCCTTGTTCTCTGCAGGGTCCCGATTTCAGCTTGCAGTGGTGCAGAGGAGCAGAGCGGGAGAGCCGTATAGGGCAATCCTCCTCGATGTCCATTAGTCCCTTGTCATGGTTTATCCCTAGCTGGCAACTAAGCACCAGACAGCCGCTCGCTCACTCCCCCCCACCTCCGTGGGATGGGGGAGAGAATTGGGAGAGTAAAAGTGAGAAAACTCGTAGGTTGAGATAAAGGCAGTTCAGTAATTGAAATAAAATAAAGTAAAACAGTAGCAATTATAATAATAATAACAATAATAGTAATAATAGAGTATACAAAGCAAGTGATGTGCGATGCAATTGCTCACCACCTGCCGACTGATGCCCAGCCAGCCCCTGAGCAGCGATTGCTGCCCCCTGGCCAACTTCTCCCAGTTTATATCCTGAGCATGACGTCATATGGTATGGAATACCCCTTTGGCCAGTTTGGGTCAGCTGTCCTGGCTATGCTCCCTCCCAGCTTCTTGTGCACCTGGCAGAGCATGGGAAGCTGAAAAGTCCTTGGCCAGTGTAAACACTACTTAGCAACAACTAAACCATCAGTGTGTTATCAACATTCTTCTCATACTAAATCCAAAACACAGCACTATACCAGCTACTAGGAAGAAAATTAACTCTATCCCAGCTGAAACCAGGACATCCCTTCAAGCCCTCAGCCTACTCTTGGCCCCGGGGTTCACGGCTGCGGCTCCCCTGTTGGGCATACAGTCCACGGGGGTCAGTGACCTAGCATGTGGCAGGGCCAGGTGGTGGCTGGCCGCCCCGTTGGCTTCTCGGGGATGCCTACCCCTCGCATCGTGCCAGCACCAAACTAACATGGATGTGTCTGGGAGCAGCACAGTTATAGAGAGATGCCTGGTTCGCTCCCCAGTGCCCTCCTTCCCTTTGGCCTTCCTTCTGCAGTGCCACTAAGTGACAAATAGCTACCCTTTGGGACAGAGGCTGCCTGTCTCTGCAGCAGCCAGGCACGTTCACACCGCACTTACATCAACAGGGACCCACCAGGCTGCAGCTTCAAAGAACTGGTTCAAGGAAAATGTTAAAAATAGAATAATAAAGCTAAATGTCGCGGTATATTGATTTAAGATAGATTCAGAGATACACATTTTTAGTATCAATAAGGACTTCCATGATTAAATAACATGGCCTTCAGTTTAACACAGCCACTGAATTCCTCTGAATTAATTTGTGCTTCAAGTTCAAAATGAGGTATAATGAGCTATAAAAGTGCATAATTAGATGGCCCATTTCATCTTAGAGAAGCTGGTCATATCAGCCTCCTTAGCCCAGCTGAGTGAATTGGCTAATTAAGTATAATAGCTGATCAGCAGGCATGGACTTTTGGGGATTTAGTTTACTTACTCTGTAGGGTCATGCATAATAAAAACTTAGATATTCCATACTCTTCAATATTTTTCTTTTCAAAATACTAAAGGTACTACTGCTGCGGAAAAGAGATGGTTTTAAAAGAATAACAGAGTAAAACATTTAGCGGTAGCCTTCTGGGAGATCCAAAAGGTGCATGTGGACTTTGAAAGGGCTCCTACCTTAAGTGCTGGGACTGCCCTCTGTAATGTGGATGCTTAGGAAAGTGTCTAGGGTAAAAGAACTTTCAAAGCTGAGAAACAACTTTTCCCCCTTTCAGTTTTAGAGTAGATTATGGGTTTATTTATTTTTTTGGTGCAGCTGTACTGCAAAATAATGCATGGGGGCGTGTTCTATGGTAGTTATGGTTATGTGAAAGGTTATGCCTTTCTGCTAGTTAATATACACTTTCCCAAGCTCGCATTTCAGGAATAGTGTACAGGAATAGACAGTTCCTTTAAGATTTTCCTACAAGGAAATTAAATCCTAAAACCTTGTGTTCTGTCTCTATTTTAATATTTTATCTATATTTTCTGATCTAGATGTCCCTGCCTGTGGCAGGGGGTTTGACTAGACGATCTCCAAATGTCCCTTTCAACCCAAACTCTTCTGTGATTCTATGATCTATTTTTTTCTCTTCTTCTTAACAGCCATTTTTGAAAATATTCTTTTCCTGCTCTTTTAGACTCAGTTACCATTTGTGCTAAGTCCTTGAGTGTTCTTCATTGCATATAGGCTAAAGAAGTAACCAGATGTTTGATAACCAACACTTGTTAGCACTTCAACACTACCCTTCCAATATCTTCCAACAGGTGATAGACATCCTGTGACACAGTAGTTAGCTTCCAGACATAGTTCATGGACATCTTGGGTGTCACTTTTTTTTAACTGAAGTAAATAAGTAATTGTGTGTATTGAGACCACTCCTTTATTCTAAACAGCCTGCAGAACAAGAGTAATGCTTTCTGTTCTTGGGTCATCTCATCCTCAGTCTGTCCCTAGCTAATGTATGAGCTGGCTTTTGAACTATCCGTTATAGTCAGGAGCAAACAGAACCGAGTAAAAAAATATATATATCATTGTGTAGCAAATTTCTCTTGTCCCCCATCTCCCAAAAAGTATTTCATGGACACTTCAAATATTTCTGAATCCAAAAGTGGAAAGGAAGGATTTATAATTTGCTTTGACAAACTGAAAACGAAATATTTTGACTTTTCAGTTTGAAACAGTATTTGGTAAAATAACCTCAGAATGTTTTAGTTTCACCTTCCCACCCTCACTAACCGGCTGATAAGGCTGCCCACCAGTCAATCCCCAACTTTCTTCCCCAGCATCAATTCTTGTCTGCAGATGATCATCTTTGGAGTTGTAGGAAAAGTGGCTGAGTGATAGATGAAACTACTCTTTTGCTGGAGTGGTAATTTCTTCCATACAAAGATATTCAGGAATAATGTAACATTTTACTAAACAACTAAACAACTTTTAATCCATCAAACTCCTATTCATCAACCTACGTAAGGGCTGTCAGGACCATCATCATGAAAGAGCTATCAGCGTTGACACCAGGGAAACTGAGAACCCCTTGCTGAAATACAAACTTTGTCAATAGAGCTGGGTGTCCCTGGTACCCAGCAGTGGTTATATTCAAAGGGCTAATGTATTCTTTCTGCAGTGCTACAGAAATCTTCAGAAAAAAGTTAGCAATAGGGAGGATGGCAATGAAACACCTGAAAGTGTTAGTGATCTATTGGGAGGCACCTTTCCTCTGTCCACCTCTCTTCACTGCCAAGAGCAATGCTAGCATTGATTGTCAGTTACAAGAAATTGTGTAATGAATTTAAGTATCTTCATAATTTTCTAAATATTTGATAATTATAGCATCCATCTCCAAGCTTATTACATAGGAGATGTGCCTACAGAAATAAACTGGGCAATAACTTACATGGGACTACACTGACGGGCAGATAGTGAAGACTTGGGAGTATGAAGCTGTTTCCTTACTTGCCACCCAATCAAGAAAGTTTGGTGCTTGTGGTGTACTCTCAAATGCTTGATCCAGCCTGTACTGAGATGACTCTGGTAATGTGTCTACCTCTTCTTTTTGGGAAATGGTTCGACAGTTCGATAAGATGTTTTAAGTTTTCTTGTAGTAATTGCATTCCTCTTCTTGGCACTCCGGTTGTTTACATCAGCAGAGCGGAGAGAAGTCCTTCCCAACGTTTTTATAACTTGGCAAGTGCAAAGAGGCAGCTTTGTTCCAAATTGGGAGGAGAAATAAATGCATTGCTTAACCAAAATCTCTTTGCTCAAGGAAGAAATTGGCAGTTTGAAACTGTCAGGTCACATCTAGTCCCACTTAATATTTCAGAGGGTTGCTTATATGACTGACTTCTAAACAAGTGGACATATAAGACTCCCAGTATAAAATTCTGATGGATGAGAACAGTTCATTTTAAACATAATGAGACAGATGCTAAAGATAAAAATATTTTTGAAAGAGAATTTGATAGGATTATGGAGGAAAGTTAAAACTAATTAATTTGATTCGACTAATATTGAAAATGAACATAAGGATATTTTCCACAGCTGTTTGTTAGTAAAATGGCTGATTAATTTGATCAAAAGGGAAAGCTTAGGGAGGGGAAAGAAAATGGAAAAGTAACATATCCTTCTGAGGGTACCTTTTCAAAGACAGTTAGCTGTTTCTCATGGAAAATCCTGCAAAACTCCCTTGTTCATTTCTGAAAATCTTCCTTTCTCATGGTTTCAGATGAAGGTTGACTTTGCTGTCTTGAAGCTTATACACACACAAAATGATCCCTGTTATTTTTATAAGCTGAACTGCGCTCTCATATTTGGCTGATCAGAAGAGATGCTGTGCCGAGCCCCGCGGCCTCCCTTGCAGAATGTCTAATATCTGCAACTGCTTTCTTCTGGCAGAGAAAAGCACAGTGGGAACTGTGGATTTAGTGCTCGCTGAGACTAATGAAAACCCTCCCACTGATATCGGGACTAAGGATGAGGCCCTAAATTAGTTCAATGCAATAAAAATGAACCCATATTAGTAGGTAGATACGGTAAATTTCATGCCGTATCAGCGGAGATAAACAAAATCAAGCCTTTTTAATTTCATCAGCTTTCCTTCCTGAAGAGTACATGTTTTCCAGCTTCACTGTAGCAAGGCTGATCTGCTATATTCAGTGTATTACACACACCAGTGGATCCGTGTATTTGAGCCTTAAGGCCCAAACTCGGCTGAATGCAGTGAACGGGGATACCCTCCCTCTCCTCAGAACGGGACCTGTTGCTGCAGTGATCAATAGAGCATTAAATATCACCTCTTATTACAGTGAATGCCGAATAAACACCACGAGTCCAGTGCACCCTCGGCTGGTAAATATTGACCACTGACAGATGAAATGACTGATCTGAGAGGCTCTTTTAATTATGGGCTCTCTGCCAGCGGTCGGGGGGAAGAGCGCGGTGGGGGAATCGGAGATGAGCAGGGTAGGGAGAAGAGCTTTGCTGTAGGGAGCAGAGCTTTGCTGAGCGTGGGTACGGCACTGCATACGTCTGCGGCGTGGGCCTGGGCTGTGCGACGGGCGTGGGCACGGCTCGGGACGGAGGTGGGGATGTTGTGGGCAGATTTCACCCTTGTCTTCCACGCCTAATCAGTGTCGTGGTGGTGGGAGAGGGGGTGCCCCACATTTCGGTTCGTAGAGCTAAGCAAGAAATAACTTGAAGGCTCTAGTGTTTGTGAACGTTTGCCTTTCCTTCTGGGATGGGTTAACTACAGAGACCATAGCCTAACGGCCTTATGCGAGCAGCGGCAAAGTGCGCCTGTCTGCCTTGGCCATGTTAGCATTTCTGTAGGCAGGCAGTCTGCATGACACAGCTTTACCCCACCTCCCTCTCCTGCCTTGTCAGACAGAGAGATTTGCATTCAAGCTGGCAGAGCTCTGTTTTCAGTGTTTCTACTCCTATAGTTTCTCTCTTCTAAAATGGTCTTTTCTGAAATTATTGTAATTTCATTTGGAAATAATTAGATTGATATTATCAATAAGTACTAACATATGTTTGGATTTGGATATTCACTGCATTAAATGATAGCATTTAACATTCTCTTCATCGTTTCTGAAGATGCAGCTATTCTGTAAAGCTATTGCTTTAGAAGTGTGTGTTTCTCTGTAGTCACCTCATACACATATTTAATAGTAAACGATAGCCTAAAAGTAAACACGTGCGGCAGTTTGTGCAATAATTATTGGTATATAGCAAAGACTTTTATCACATTATTCATTCAAAAGTCTTCTTACAGTTACAAAATGGATCCTTTATAAAATGTGAAGATACTCTTCCCCCTACTGAAATATTGCTGAATACTCAGTGTTACCCGGCATCGTACTCCAGTGGGAAGCTATTGGACATTTCAGAGAGACTGGAATTTGCCCGGGCTTTAGTGCTTTTGAAAAGCTCCATCGGAAAAGACCCATGTGCTACTTAGCCCATTTACAGCTGATACTGTTCTAAAGTTTCTGTTCAGAGCAGAACCACTTGGTTTAGGCACCTACCACTGTACTGAGGTATTTACACACCTATCATTGTGTACGTGCTGTTTGAGTTATTTCATTTTCCATTTCCATTTTCACTTTATTTATATTGACTGTCACCTACCCTACCCAAAATTTAAAAAAAATCATCTATTAATCTTAATATCGGTACAGTTCTCCTGAGTGATTGGTGCTGTTAAGCGAGATGATCAGGGTACTAGAACAGCCCTGGCAATCAGTGCTAGAGAAGGTTATTGCTCCACATGTTCTCCAGAGATCCCTTCCAACCCAAATTATTCTATGTTTTTGTGATTCTATGTTTATTTGCCCCATGGACAGGTTTTATTCTGACCTCTGATTCAGGATTTTTGTTTGTATTTAGGCATCATGATTATTAGACCCTTTTTATTTCTTGCTCAGTATTACTGATTTTCTCTGATTTAAGGAGAAGATGAATGACTTCTACATATAGGTAAAATTGACATCTTAAGTGTAGATGTTATTAATAGGAAACTTAATATAGTTCTTAAAGTAGTTAAACTGTAGCAAAACTGCATTTGAAAAGTCCCAGCTTGGATCTTAAGTCAGAGACTTCTTTGTGTTCTGTTGCATGTTGGAAAACCAAATGTTTTTCAGCATATAGAGAACGATTTTTACAAGTCAGATGGATTATACAAGCACAATGGCAGTCCTTGTTTCCTAACAAAGGAATCTGATGCTGATACTCATTGAGACTAAAAGTATCTGAAAATTTGCCCTGGCAAACACTGGGAATCTTGTGCCAAGTTTCTCCTCCCTCCTGCTTGGCAAGGCGAAACTACCTCCAAAAAAAACCAGCTGAGGAACTTTTGTACAGTCTGCTGCTACATCGCTGAGAAGGCAGACGGCATGGAGCTAGCCTTTCTAGCTGGGAGAGAACAGCTAGAAGAAAGATATCCCAACTGTTATTCATTTCCTGGATCTCCAGCAGGTTGTTTCAGGGTCCTTTTCTTTCCCTACACCTTCTCCTGTCCCAGGAGTGCTGAAGGGTAAGTGCATGAGGCTGAGAACCCATGAACCAGAGCAAATTACCCAGGGAGATGGTCATTCTGAACCCGTACCCATTACTCTGGGTTACCTGCCAAACCTCTGGTGAAGACGCTGACTTTAAGGCCAGGCACCAGGCACACATCTATGCCTGCAGGGAGCGATGTGCCTTCCTGCCTTGCAGAGCTATTTTTCTGTAGTTGGTTGGTAAGCTTCAAGTATGGGAAGACTGCAGACCAGAAGGGTATCTATGTTGGGTTGCATATCAAGATCCCTGATTATTTTTAGGAATTATTTGGTAATTACATTAGTAATTACCAAACTAGTAAATACTAGTGCTCCCTAGCTCTTCTTGTGACATTTTTTAATTCCATATTCACTTTGCCTGTATCACCTGTGGGTTTACAGACTTTTATCATATCACCCTCCAGTCATCTCCCCTCTAAGCTGCGCTCTCTCCAACAATGTGAAGAGTAGCATAGCAGTGTCCTCTGGTTTTGTTCTCCATTCCTTCCTAAAATTTTCTGACATTGTGCTCATGTTTTGGTCAATGTGCAGCAATGTGATATATTTAGAGAACCATCTGTACCATCTATAAGGTCTCCATGAAATGATTATTTCTTTCTTGAGGACCTATCATTGTATACGTACTGTTGGAGTTATTTCATTTTACATGTACTTCACTTTATTTATATTGAATGTCATCTGCTATTTTTTTAAATCACTATGCTAGGAGATTCCTCTGCTGCTCTTTAACATCCTTGAAGTTGATTTTTATATCCTTAGTGAATATTGTCACTTCAAAATTCAATTTCTTTTCAGGTCACTTATGTCTATGTTGAACTTCACCGAGTCTCTGCATCTGTACTTGCTAGGCTCTGCTGGCTATAGGGCGCCTTGTGGAAGAGACCCCATTTAGGCTACTTGAAGGGTAAAGAAACGTTTTATTAAATCCACATTGAAGAACAACTTTTCTGGCCCTTTTCTCTGTTTTACCTGAGCATCAACAAAATGAGTTTGGCAACTTCATATTTAAAGGGAAGTTAAGCATTGTAATCTGCAAAAGTGTTGAATATTTGGTAACAGTTGTTGTTGCATGTTGCTCCTTAAGCGTCATCAAACACACCTCTCCAGTGACAAGAGTGCATCCCTTTATCTTCGCTGGCCGCGGGCCTTGAATCACCTCCCCCCTTACTGTCCGATCCAGGGCTGGGCTGCACCTTCTTTCCTCCCTGCCTGCAGCTTCCAGCCATGATGAGTTCAGCTGGTCCAGCCTCAGCCGCAGGTCCTCCTTCTGGAGCTATGACAATTGGCCAGCTGGCATAGAGACCTTCTTCGAAACACAGCACAATAAAATCAGCACAAAGTGAAAGACCAAGGTTAATAATTTCTTTTTCCTAAGCTGAACTGCATAGCAACAGCTGAGGCAGGTTTGCCTTGTCCCACCTCTGACTCCAAGCCTGTCTCCGTCTCCCCTGGCAAAACCTCTGCAGCCTTCTGGATTACACCTGCAGGCTCCTCTTCTCTGCAGAGCCAATTTTTAACGGATCACTTTGACCTTCTTTCTCTCAGGTAAATCAGGACTGTCACAGGGCAAGACTGAGGCCTTCTCTGCGGTTATAAACATCAGGTATTAGATGAACGGGAACGCTCCTTGTGGAGTCCATTGTTTTACCTTCCCCAGGGGGGCACTTAGGTAATCCTGCACAGCCGCCTTTCATTTAACTCCGTTCATTTTGGCAAAGGGTTCTGCAACACTTAACAGTGCAATCAGATCAGACACGTTATTCCTAAAAGCACCAGAGATTTATAGCACACTTTTTTGGTTCACCTCAGTTCCTTTGGGAAATCACACTACTTAGTTTTGTAAGCATATCTGCTGTTTGATTGACAGTACTGTGATTGACCACCAATTTTACTGAGTTTTATGGCTTCATTTTTTCCTTTGATATCATACCCCCTGGATCATGTGGATATGACAATCTCATTTATAAAAATAAAAATTTCCAAACCTCATGAGTCTGGAAGGAAACTGGAAAGTAAGAACACATTTCAATGTGTAAAGGGAAACAGAAAGACCAGAAAGTTACTTATATACCTAAAATAATCACATTTCCCTTTTGAAGGCAATAAGGGCATGTGGCCATAGGAACGTACAAATTCATAACTTGGAATACCTGGAATTAGCAAGACTGAAATAAGGCATTTCTTAGAGCTGGTTGTTGGACTTCACTTGCCTGTTCAGAAGACAAAAAGAAAGCGGGATATTTGGCAAAGCAAAGCTCTAGTATGGGAGAGGATTTTGGTTTGTTTTTTTTTCTACAGTGCATGACAGTCTTATGCAGACAGCCCAGGATGAATTACACATAGGATTATTTTTTTTCCTTTAGTGGGAGATGTATCTGAGGAGACTGGAAAGAGAGGTACCCTAGGAGGCTATGGAAAGAGGGCATTGCAATGTCTATTGATTGATAACCAGTCCAGAAAGTAATTGCATTGAATGCTCATAAACATCCTCAAAATATCACTTGAACAGAGGGATGAGACAATAATGATTAATATCTGGTTGTCCAGACTACTATTTCACTGTGTCTTCTTCAGTATTTTCTCGAGAGGTCTTACCTCTGTTGGCTTAGGTTAAAGTACTGAAAATGTTTCAGATGTGCAAGTTATTACTTCTGCTAAAGGAAAAGTGACTCTATTATTTGAAGGCTCCTTCCTATGACTTTTTTACTAGTCATTAAAAAAAAAATACAGGCAGAAGAACAGAAAGTAAAATACTTATGAATACAGCTCCAGAATACAAAACTGAATCTAAATACTTGAATGAACAGAATTAGATGTTATGATCTCATTTTTTAGCTGTATGTGGATTTCTCTATAATAAATAGTCCATCAAACTATATTCAAACCCTCTCCTTTTTTTACAAGCATTCTAATATGGATTTTTTTTAAATGATTATGCTAGCACTGCTATATAATAAGGTGCAGAAATATGTGCAGATTATCAAAGACTTTTCATAACTGGGCATAAATAGAGCTTTTGGAGAAAGTCAATGGTGTCACAGCCATGCCAGAATTCACTGGTCTGTCTCTTAATTTTTATATAAAAAATCGATTTTATAGACAATAAGAAAATCCTTGCAGCATACATTTCCAGTAGTATATGCACTGTGCTAGGGCAAAAGCCGGCCTCTAGTCTTGCAGAAGTATTATTTGTTTTTTCAGAAGTGCCTCTGTATACCATCCCTTGATGTCTAAATCTAACATCGCCATTTATGGCATTGCACACTTTTTCCGGGAGATACTTTTCCTGCAGGGAACTCTCTCTGGCATTATAAGGCAATGATGGATTAACCATCTTCCATAGTCAATGTGGTTTCAAATATGGAGAACCGGTACTATGCAACCGTCCCCTTCTTTTCAGTTTGGTGAAATTTTTGCTTTTTTATGAAGGTGAAAAGGAAAGGAATAGAGTATGTGTGTGAATGCAAAGCAGGAACATGAAGTATTAGATTTTCACTGAACTCCACCTGTGAAATGATGCACGACAAATGGGTACTCACGTTCTAGTTTGTGATCAAGGTTATTATATGCCATGGCTTTGGCAATTTCTCTAAATAGGGTTGTACATACATCCTGCATTTCAGATAGCAACGAGTCACTTTTTGAAATTTGGAGGGAAGGAGGAGGTTGTTTCACTACCATTTCTCCTTGCTTTTTCTGCCATGCCTCTTTTCTTTTTCTTATTTTGCTATGGAAGTGAAGACAAAGTGAGGTAGAAGGGAAACAATAAAAATGGACCTATGCGTAGCTAGCACAAAAAACTTGTAATTCATTCTGTGGGAGTATTTGCCTCCCCAAAATGTTCACAAAGATTAGATTAAAAAGGATTTATTTACAAAACTATAAAAAATTGGCCCTCTTAGTTCTGTCTACTGTGGTATGGAGTATTGATATTATGAACTTGCTCCAGATGCTAGCTTTTCATTCCTATGTTTTTCTCAACCTCTTTGGGGGGGTTTTACATACATTCTTTAACAATCCACTGCAATCAAAAACTCAGATCTGTTCAGAAGAGAAGGAAGAATGCAAATTGTGTGACATTGTTATGTTTTTACAGTCCCAGTGCCCTCCTTTCTGAGCGATTCACTTCCATTAAGTGAAGAAAGTAAAATTAAAATGAGTGAGGTGATGTGGAGTTTCAAGCCACCGATGTCCTGACATCTTTTTACCCATTACCTTCAAAGGTCTAGTGTGGAGACAAACTGGAAATCACAAAAAGGCCTGAATGGACCTATGGACCCATTTATCAGCCCCCAGAGCCATGTAGTCATTCTTGATATGCTCCAGATCTCCATTAGCAGTATCACTGGTGTCCACGTGGATGAGCGCCATGTAATAGCAATGGGCAAGCCTCAACTACACCCCAGATCAGAGCTCCCAGCAGCAGCAAACCTGCCAAGACAGCAAGCCAGGTCAGTAAATGAGTGCCTGTGAGTGCCTAACTATTACTAATTTATGTAACTGAAAATGTAAAGTTCCCAAAGCTTTTAAAAAAGCTATGGAAAGAGAAAGACAGCATTTCTAGACACTTATTTAATAGGAGTCGGGAAGGGAAAGGAAGTTTCCTTATGCAACAAGGACTCATTTTATTTCTTATTTTTGCTCACATTATTTTTAAGATGGACCCAAAGCCGGGACTGTTACACAAAGAAAACTATACAAGGCCACCACAACACAGATAAAAATACCAAGGCAGTCAGAGAAAATTACTTTTTTATCTGATTATTCTTTTTTTCCTCAGCTGGGTCAGGTTGTCACTATAATTCTGTTTCTCCCTTTCTCTGTCTCAAAAAAGGGTTTGCTGATCACGTATGATAGGATCATCAAACCTGTGAAAATGAATTGTGTGAACTTATGCTATCTGCTGATAAATTTTACTTGAACCTGAAATGCTCCTCAAACAACTTCAGAAAGTCAGCAGGCACTGGATACAGATAGGTCAAGAAATCTCTAATAAGAGCTTAATAAATCATTGTTAGCTCATAGATGAGGCTTGATCTCAGACAAAACTCTTCTTCCCTTCAAGTAGAATATTTCATGCTGGTCCAATAACGCTCCAGTGAAAATCAGCTCTTCGGCTTCTTAGGTGTTGTTCCATCCCAAAAGTGAGGCCATGTTGAAAATGTAAATTTTCTTTTCAAGTTCTGCCATTAGGACTTCTCAAGTGGCGCAGTTCCAAGGAAAAACCATCATGTTTTACCTTATAGCCTCGCTACACGGAGTCATCAGTGCTTGAGAAAGAGAGGGATTGATTTTAAATTTACAGGTAACAAGTACTTAAAAGCAGAACTGAAAGCTGATTTGAAGCTTCCAATTCAGTTTCCTAAGAAGACAAACTTTAAGTGAACGCCAATTGGCTTGCACGAGTTGCTGATAAAATCTATAAATCACTGATATAAATACATAGGTTGGGGATTTTTGTTCTTTGTATCTGCAGCTTATACTCAGAAATTTTCATGTTCTGTCTGTCTGGGCAAGATGAAATATCTTGTCCCATGTAAAAAATGATGAAGAGAGATATAGAGCCTAACTTCTTTTCTGTTCCTCCCACTCCCAGTCCAAAAAACAGAGAAAAAAAAAGAGATAAAATAATCACATCAAATGCCATAAATGATAAAAAAGGAATTTATGAAGAGGGATTGATGACCCTAATGTGAAACCATGTACAGCTAAAGCAATTTGCAAACCCAGAATAAGCAAACAGAAGGCTATCATACCATGTTCAACAAATGAACACGTTTTAAGGTTTCGTTGTCTGCACGACAGCGGCACAAGTGAGTATCAGGCACTGTGTTCTTTTACAACTTACGTGAATACAACAGAAGGGTAATGAGTATAAACAGGGAAGAAAAGACTCAGATATGAGGCTGCAGCATTATAGTGTTTCTTCTTTTTTCCTTTTTCTTTCTGAATCACTGTGGCAGAAGTTATAGCACCAGCAGATACTCACACAACTATCTAGCGTATGTAAGGCCAAACTGTAGGCTAGACAAAATTTTGCATATGGTCATAATAAGAAATAAAGATTAGTTGCTTAATGCCAAGTCTGTGCAAATCTCTAACTCTTTGCTAAAGAAATAATTTGGCTGTTTAGAGATTTAGTCTACTTAGTAAGAAAGAGAAACTGATAAATAGGCATTACTATTTTATTCCCTGCACCAAAAATGGCACACAGGAAAAGCAGTGCAAAGCACCCTCCTGCTGTTCCTCTTTCGTCTTCCTCAGAAGTAAGTTCTTTCACTTTTCTTTCTTTCCCCTACTGCCCTTCCTTACCCCTGTGCTGTTATCATTTTCTGTTGTTCTGCCTTTCTCTTACAGCAGCCACCCATGTGCTCTAACTGGTAGTAGGACTTACTGTGCTGGGCACAGCACGAATACTGATGAAGAGCATTAACAAGTTAGTCCTTGCACTGAAAAAAATTCCAGTGTGTAGAACTATCTGTTCTCTATTTCTCTTCCTGACTTCTCTCACTTCTTTAAGAGTAGAAGTGATAGGCTGTTAAGGATATGTGAGATGAGTTCAGCCCCATATCAGCTATAAGAAATTTTGGAAATTGCTAATATGCTGCTGGAACTCTCCTATGAACACAAGAGTAGAAGTAGCCTTTTCGAGCAGCCTTTTTTTTGCATTAAATAATCATAACAATAAATAATCTTCTGCACCTTTCCTTTTCTAGGCTGTCTTCCCCATTTTTTTTCTCTCTGATACGGCTGTAAATTGTCAAGGTATGGTTAGCATGATTGCATGGGGGCTGTGTGAGGTGCTTTGCTTATGTAGCATGGAACAGACACTTGCTAGTAACAAAGTTCATGCATCATCCATGGTCAAAAAGAGCTAGCTTGACGACTTTCACAACCAAAGGAAGAACCAGTTAAAAACAAATTTTATCACAGCGTGTTTTTTAAAATAGGTACTGAGGCATTGGTAAATATGTGTGGAAGGCAGGTGTGGCCAAAAGAATAATTTCTTCATTCTCCAACTCTAAATCTAAAAGTCAGTCAGAGGGGAAAAACACTCCTTTCAAAGGGAAGTGCACACAGGGGAAGTGTCCTTATCTGTATCTCTCTGCACGCAGCATATGGTATCTCAGATACATAAAGCAGCACAAGGGCCTCGTTGAGCCAGTAGTCAAGAAAGCAAATAAAAATCAAATGATTCACATTACTTCTAGTTGTGCCTGATGCCCCAGCTGAGAGAACAGGATTCCCATTTGCCGCTACCCGGCAAAGAACCAGGACCTACACATGTACCCACAATGAGACCTTCTGGCATTTGTAACGCCATTGACCTGGTGTCCATGAACTATTTCCTGGAGATGCTCTGGTCAGGTCTCTCACGTGGCAGGGGTATTTTGGGACCACCTTCTGCTGGTTGGGCTCTGCCCAGCTGGGACACATGCCAAAGCTCCTGGCTGAGCTTGCCATGAGGCAGCCTCACCTTTGGCTGGGAATGGCCAGGACTCCTCTCCGACAGGGATCACAGCAGAAGCAGACGAAAAGTGTGCTTAATTAACACTACCTCTTGGTTCCCTTTTCTTATAACCAGCCCCCTTCTACCTGAATGACCTTCTTGCCACAGGAGATCAGACAGACACCCTTATGCCCACCCACACAAATGCCTCCCTTGGCCAGGGCTGTTAGCTTCTGTAGGGCTTCTTGCCCTCCCTCCTCAGCATCAGAGATGTTGACTGTTTCAGATTTGCTTTCTTCCAAATAATCAAACTAACTTCAAAGTCACTTGCACAAAATGTCACACAGAACCAAAGAAATTTGACCACCATAAAGCTTAGACACAGCAAGTGAACAAAATGAAGGGGCAGGGATAGAGGAGAAGATGACATGGCAAAAATACAAATGTGTAATCAGCAAGAATAGGTAGGGACAGAAAGTGGCTCTCCTCCTACCTTGCCCAGGGGAAGATCTCCTTGAAGCCATGCTTTCACACTGCTGCAGGACCAGCTCATGCCTGCCTTGCTCTGAGGTTAGAGACATTCAGTTCCAGGCTATTAAGTAGGATCTTTTAAGAGATTTTAATATTTTAGCTCTTGTGTTTCCTAGATAGTTATTAAAATTCTTGTAACAGGGTTAATGAGAAGAGGGGGTCATCAACCTTAATGTTTGGGTAGAAAATGCTGACTTTCCTCCCACCTCTCCTAATGCTGTACAGTGCAGTGATTGGCACAGTTTACTTTGTAGAGAGGGCTACTTTCCAGTGATAGGGAGAGATTAGCTGATGGCAATGGTCTGGGACCTTCTAGGATGAATGGTAGGATTAAAATAAAACATTGTGAGAGATGCATGACACGATTCTTAAAAAGTAGATATGGCCCTTAATGATTTTATCAGATTCATCAGTAATGCCATGAAGGCCAGTGATGTAAAAGAAAGAAAATTATATTTGTAAATTACATCTTATTTTGGAAAAGGTATTAATACTCAACTGTTGTTGAGTTGTGTTGTTGTTGTGTTACAAGGTCTGCGGTAAAGTTTGTGCCAAACTAGAACTCACCTACAAAGTTGACAAAGAGAGATGACTAAAAAGAGAGAAAATTTAGTCAACTTTACAACTTTCCTCAGTCAGAAACACCATAGGATACATTCAGTTCTTTAATTTGGGGGCAAGAGCTGTGAGAACAGCTTTGAAAGCAGAAATCACCCCAGCACTGACTGCCTGACTGATACTGGGATCAATTTCAGTAAACATAGTGAGCCTGTGGGAGAAGAGATGAAGTCGGGTATGACTAATCTGAATGTCTAGAGATAATAACTTCTCCCTAGTTAGAGGAGTGCGCTTTATCCAGTCCTGCCTATGTGATGTTTCTACATTCACCATTACAATTTATTGTTATTATTATTATGCTTTTATACCTCTGGAAATGTATACAGCACCTTACACTATTAAACCTATAAGTTGCTGCTTCTTGCCAATTCAACTGTGAAACACAGAGCAATAATATCAGTGATATAAAAATTATATGACATTTTCTATAACCTATATGGAAGAATAAAAACCTTTGTATTAAGTATTCTGCTCTTCAAATGACAACAAGGATTCCTAGCAAGAGGAAGGAACTTGCATTAATCAAACAGGAGTAAGAGATAATTTTGAAGATTAACCATCTAATTTGGTTATTTTTGAAGTGAGAGAAAGGAAACAAGATAGTGAAAATGGAAGTAAGAATGGAGTTCATAGCTCATGAATTGGTTAATACAGCTTTCAGATGTGTTTAATGAGGTGGCACCTTTGGAGCTATGGCCCCTGTCTTCCTTCCCTCCCTCGCATCCCCCCACATCCGAAGGAATCAGCTTTTCCCTAACAGCTGAGGCCCTTCCTTGCATAACAGCAGTGCATCCACCCGAGTGTGGTGCTGGCCTGGAGCTCTGCCCAGCAGAGGGATGTAAGGAGAAGAAGGGGCAGGAGGCATTTACTCACCACTCTCATAAGCTGGGAAGTTCAGAAGCAAATGCGGGATGCAAAACTCTTGTGTAGATTAACAGCACCAAGCCACATACTGATTGATCACTTTAGTTTTCCCATTGGTGAAAAACATTTTGGTGCTTATTCATTGACAAATTACTGAATGGAAGACCTGGGAAAATGCCCTTTAAAAATGAAATGGCTTTATCTGCACTCAGACATTTGCAGCCATGAATATTCTAGTAAATGGGTTTACAAGTGGGAACAGTCACTGCAGCATTACAATTATATGCAGTTTCAGAAGATATCCACGAAAATGATGTTTGAATTCATAAATATCATTAAAAAGTCAAAGAATTACATTTATCAAACACATAAAGAGCAAAGAGTCCCTGAGGACTGGGACCAGTCTGGACCAAGCAGTGTATGCCTTGATCCTGTATTCAAGTCTCTGTGGCCACAAATGTTCACCCAAGTGGTTTCAGTAGTGAGATCCAGTGCAACTGATTGAATTTTGATTGTAAGAGAGCCACAAAAGACTGCTTATAAACTGTCTGAGGGAAAACAAGAGTAATGAACCGATTCAAACAAATAGCATGCTGCTCTTAGAAAAATGAACCATTGCCTCCGAGCTAAGGTACCCTTGTGGCCAATGTTGCTTTCCGTTGTCTCTGCAGAAAAAAAGAAGACAGAAGGAGCTGGCCACAGGTCTAAATTAGTTAAATTACTCCATGTTATTTTTACAGTACAGTATCAATAGCTTTTATTATTTCACAGACATCAGTATTTCTAAAACAATATGAGGGCTCTTTTCTTTATTATGTTTTTGTAACCTTCCCCATTGTCTTCCCTATGTACTTCCAGCAAAATTGTCATTGATTTCAGTGCGAGTCTTAGTAAGATCCTCCACATTTGGCTTTTATTACTTGGGATTTAATCTGTGCTCTTAGAAATAAATATGTTCATTTGCCTTTCGTGTAATTAGCCTCACAGATTGAAAGTTGCAAGTAATTTTGAACTTACCATAAGTAAATGCATTTAACAGTATGATCACCAAGCTGTTAAATCTGAAATACTGGAACCTGAAATTTTATAACATATGCATGATTCATAACCTTGTCTACACTAGAAGAAAGATACGTGTTATTTCATACCAATATGATGCCCAAAGATGCTGCAGGCTTCTGGTGTTGTAACTCTGTGAAAAGTATATTATCTGGCTGTTCTGCTGCAAAAATGCAACAAATTAATGCTGTATTTGATCATTTACCGTTTTATTGCTTCCTTCAGCAATGAAGAAGTATCAGGGGTTTTTTTTGGGTAGGCATAGCCATGCATGCAAACTGATTACGAAAACAGAATATCATGGAAATGTATAACAAGTATATGACCCACTCTGAACTACCAAATTGCAGGCATTTCTGGCATCCTGATGTGATCACACCTGAGCCATGTTTTCCAGTCCTTCTCAAGAGTCCTATGCACGAGGGATGCACTCCCAGCCTGAAGGAAGAGAAAAAGGTCCAGCTGCTAAATATAGCTGGCCCTGTCTCTCCTGCCAGCTGTACTCCAGTCCCAGAGTCTCGCCTGGCCTGGCATGACTGATACAGCAAAAGAAAGGTCCTCACTTCTAATTCTGATTCTGCAGGAATGCTGCAGCTGAACAGAGAAAGCAAACATTATGAATATAGCTGACTTTAACAAAATGATGATTCTGACCTTCTTTGTAAAGCTCTCTGTGATCCTGGGATGAAAACTGAAACACCCCACAAAAAGTGGCTGGAGTGCCACTAGCGCTTCTGGCCTCTGCTCTGCCCCCATCCCATTCTTCGTTTTGAGATACTGAAAATCAAATCCTGCACACACACAGGCATCTGATTCAATGTACAGTAAGGAAAGAGTTAGTTTAATTGCTGTTCAAACCCCTTACAGTAGCGCTTCCCCATACGTCTCAGTAAAGTTGATCCGGCTCTGCCCTTGCTAACCACGGAGCTGGGCATCCAGGGAGCAAGAAGCCACGATGCCTGAAGTTACTAAATACGATCCAGTTCAAGTCTAAGCAGACATTTTTATTTGCTGCTTGGCTCAGTTAAGGTGCCACATTGTGTCTTAATTATCACTTTCTCACACCACGCTGTTACATCTGTAATATCTTTAATAGCTTATACGAGCTGCTTACTGTTCTTAAAAGTAGCTGCGTTTTAAAGGGCAATATTTGCCTATGAGAAGGAATAGCCTGGAAATGATGCTGAAGTAGCCTTTCAAAGTAAAGGAAGCAAACATTTTAAAATGTTTGTGTTACGTTATTTTAGTCGCAAAGCATAAACATACAAGCAACAACACTGTACTGTCCCCAGTGTCCTCCTGCTTGCCCAGTTATGACAGCCCCAAAGTAGGGACTGTGTGGGGTGTGTACAGTGAAGCGATTTTTTGAAAAAGATAGATAATGGTGGGTTTTAGGTTCATTAGGTGGCATGTGACATTAGGTATAGGAAAAAGTTAAACTGAAGAAGTGTCTGCAATCGAAGCAGTAGAATGATTCCCATAGGGTGCATTGCAACAAAGAAATGTCAGAATACTTTATTCCTGTCTGTCCTTATTTGGCTCAGCTAGCTGATTTAACAGTTTATAGGTAAAGCTTCTAGGCCTGGTACAGCTTTATGCACTCATAATGTAGAAAAGACCATGAAGGGCACTCTTTCTGCCATGGCTATTACAAACCCTTCCCAGTCTCAGTCACAGAGCCTTAAAATATAACCTAAAGATCACAATAATTTCAGCTGAACTGATGCCTGCAAGTGATGCCTGTTCAGAGTCCTCAGAGATGGGGCCCAGACCAAGATGTCCGCTGTCCCTCTTGGGCAAGCAGCACCTCACTCTGACTATGGCAGAGCAGCATTTCCTTTTCTTTTTAATGCCACCTACTTCTTTTCAACTCCTAAACCTCTCTGAGATAGGTGAGAGTTAATAGGGTATGACCACACTGAAAAAAGTCATTCTCAAAAGTTATGCTGATGGGGAGTGTTAAAAATATAATGCAGATGGTCTGAACACAGAGAAGCAAAATGAATGAGGCGGACAGCTTAGTATTTTTATTTTGTAACCAGTCAGTCCTAGATGGTTACCTTGTTACAAACGAGCCCCAGTTTGATCCTGGGATGGGCAGACCCATGAGCTCTTCTCCCAAGGCATCAGTTGCAGATCACTTCCCTTTCAATGCACCCAGGGGCACATTTCGTGGGGACATTTTAGCGGGGTTCTGGCACTCCTCTGTGACGGCTGGGTTCTATACTTTTTACTCATCCCAGTAGTCCCAGTGATGGATCAGGGCTTTAAACATTTTGCTTCAGCTAGAGGTTCATTGGGCACCTAAAAGACACATTAAATGACTCATGTATGCCCTTCTCTTCATGTCTTAAGGGTAGCAGTGCATAATGTTATCAAGGGCCTCTTTGAGTCTATCTTCTTAGCATGGGTTTGTAATATTAAGTATAGTTTTAACTTTGATGGACTTGCACCATTAACATTTAGTGGAATATTACAGGCACTTTATCAAATCATATACAGAAGGGTGACAGGGCCTTTTACACCCAGGCTGACATTTTAAACTCTGTATTTCCAATGTTTTTGTGTCACTCACTCACCTTGTAAGCACAAGTAATGTACAGAGTCCCCAGCTGTGAACAACAAACAATGTGTCAACAGTTTCAGCAGGAGAGTGGCATTTTTGTTGGACAGTTTGTTTCTTTCACTCCATAAAATATAAACTGTTTAGCTTGGCAGAGTTGGATTTGCACTCACAAACAAAAGAGAAGGGAGAAAAAAAGCTCAGGCAAGGAGTTTGGGTTGAAAAGCAGGTGGGGGGTGGCAGGAAGCCTTAGATTTCTTTCATTTTATGGCTTTTTTATTCTTTACTGCAGAGTTCAAGGCAAGCAGGGGATATCAAAAGCTGTATTTTGTTTTCTTATAGTAAATTTTAACAATAAGAATCTGGAAAGTGCCACAGTGCAACATGTTGCTTCAGAAAACCCTGTATTGGAAGTAGCAGCTGAAAAGGATATTCACCTCGCAGCTGGAGTTATGAGAAGGGGGCTGGGAGGATTAGTTAATTTCTAAGATGAAGCACAAAACAATTTCACCTTCTAACCTTCCTTCCCCTTCCTCTCCTTTCAGTGAAGAATAATGAAGAAGATAGGAGGAAGCAGAGAAAGGAGATTAATAACATATTTTTAGTGCTCTTGGAACCAGATAGAAGAGAGTGGCAACAGAAAAGTACATACTTTCTATGCTTTACTGTATTTGCTCCCTGGTTTTCAAGCAGAACGTAGTGCACACAATTTCTATCATCATTCACGTGACAGGAATAAATGCAGTTGTGACAAGCAATAAGAAGGCCTGTGCTGTATTGCTATTCCTTCCCACGTCCATACTCAGCATTAGCTAGTCCTCTCTTTTCACCAAGCCCTTTCTGTTCCTTAATTCATGTGACTATGTAAAATGTACAGCTTTATTTTTTTTCTTAATTTTATAAACAAGAGCTTTTCTCAGACCGGTATTTGATGCCTGGATAGTGGAAACAGAAAACCAGAAGGTGAATAAAAATAATGCTGTATTTATTTTATTTTTGAACTCTTACATTCTTGTGGAGGTATGTTTATGGTGCTTGAATAATTGTGTCGACAAAAGCTAGAAGACCCCAACGATTTTGAATTCTAATCTATTGCCTCTAGCCTGACTTCCCAAGTACTCTCTACTTCCCAGGTACAATCTATATGACAAAAGATTGCAGGACTGAATCGTGACCTGACATGTGTGGTACAACCTGTTATTGCAAACAGAAATGTATGCAGGGCAATTGTGGAGGGAGCAGGATTCTTTGGGAGGCCTGTTCTCTGTCAGTCCTATAAAGGGTAGTAATTAAAAGCCAGACTGAACCACATGGATTCTCCAGGCATCAGCCGTCTCCTCCACTCTCATGGCTGACACTAGAGGAGGTGCTAGCCTTCATTTCCTGGTTATTGACCTCCTGAGAAGGGGCAAACCCTGACCCACAGGAATCCTAGTGCCCCATCCAGACACTGAGCCTGCTGTAGTGAATATTGCACCCTCCATTTCTTGCCTCATCAATAAGTTCTTCCTCCCTCCTCTCTTCCCCAGCCCTTCCTCAGTTTTAGTCCCAGGCTCCTTCTGTGCCCGTCTTTCCCTTCCCTCAGTTCTACCCCAGCTCTTTGTGGGTCATTAGGTGAGTCTTGCTGGGACCAGGGTGAGGATTGCTGAGAGCACAGGGCAAACACTCGTGTAGCCTCCAGGTTGCAGTGGGGAGTTTTGTGCAGCCCTTGAAAGAACTACGCTAGGGCATAATCCCAGCAGATGGAATGAACAGAGATGAACAGCTGCCAGATGCTCTGATGAGCAATATGAACTGAAGTTTCCAAATGCACATAATTTGGCCAAATTTGGGTAAGACTTTGCAGGGGACAACCCACAGCGTATAAATCCTTCTCGCCACATTTGAACTTGGAGCTCCAAAAATACTAGAGCCACATTTGAACTTGGAGCTCCAAAAATACTAGAGCTGTCACATGTATTATTCTATAGGAAATTTTTAGTGTAAGACAGGCAACATGTTTGTTCTTAATCTCCTTAAAAATCACTGAGTGATTCTAAATGACAAGGTATAGGGGACAGGTAGACAGCACAGCATGTTTCAGCCCAGGAGGTTGAAATACACCAATACTGTGATGCAATATTACCTTATACTTAAAAATCTACCTACCTCCAACACCTGGTCTACTGAATTAAAGTTCTTTACTTAATTACAAACTTTATCTACAGAGGCTTTCTGCAGATAAAAAGTATTAATGTTTAGGAAGCTGACCCAGTCCCTTGGTGTTCCCTGGGGTGGGATCCATCTGTTCGACTACCTAGGAGTTAGGCATTGAATCTCAGTTAGTCAAGGGAGAAACAGGGAGACAGGCATCCTCTAGCAGTATGTTATGTCTCCACAGCCAGCATCTCAGTCACATGGAGTAAATCATCCTTGAGCACTGCTTGTCTCTGTCAACTGACCACAGTAGGAATTTAGGCAGTTGGTACAGTTAGACATCTAATGCATAAGTATCTGAAGTGAGGTAAGATAAATCCTGGCAGAGGAAGCTTTCTATTAACAAATCGGAGTTGGAACCAGCACTATAATACATTCTGGCTTTTCATCTAAGCTTATAACACTTTGAATCTCAGTCTCATAACTAACCACAGGAAAACCCAAAGCAGATTTTGAGGGGAGAGTGGGGGAGGCAGCCTTTCTGTAGCAGAAGAAGCCTGATACCATCTTGTGTAATGATAAACCCAAGCCAAGATCTGTATCAGTCCCGACGGTTTGGCAGGGGAAAGTGTGGAGAGGATATAGAGGCCTGTTTTTCACTCTTCCACTAAAGAAGCTAGTATGGCTGAACCAATAGGAGATGGTTACAGCTTTCTTCTGGTATAGGGCCAAGCAAATTACCTTTCTTCAAGCAAGTGAGAAAGCAAGAAAAAAAGTTTAGGATTAGCTCCAAGAAGACAGTCACCACCCTTCCCACACAACTGTCACTGTGGAAAAAGTGCTGGTCTGTAGGACTCCAGGCTTCAGGTGCAATCAGGATGCTAAGATGAAAAAGACCCAGTAGGTTGACACATATTCTGGGTGAATTATAATATGCTATTTCTCAAAAGAGTCATTTTTGTATTTTGGGTTTTGATCTATTTTTGACGTTCAAAGCATTATGAAAGAACATTAAGTGAGTCCAGAATACTTAATCTCTGCAAGAGGGTATATAAGTCATGTTTATTTCCAGCTAAGAGAAGCTCAGTCTCACTGTGACCAAAGATCAAGTGATCTCAAATGTAGTGCAGGGAATACCATCTTATTCCAAGCTTTTTTGGACAGGATAGATTAAAATTGGTTTAATATGTAATATCTTTTGAGTATTTGAACATTCCCAAAGACTATGAGGGGTATTCTTGCCTTTTAGTTTTCTTTATTCAGATTTCAAAAGAAATTGAACTGTAAGCGTAATGGATCTATCAAGGTTTGTGTTGGACCCTTCAAAAAATTCAGCCCCACATTTATGCCTTGTATTGTAATGAGCAATGACTCAGCTAACATTTAGCAGAACAATTCTTTCCTTTAGATTTATTATAATTTGAGAATTACAGGCCATCAGCCATTGACTGCTCGCGTGCGACAGGCTGAAAGTCTTGCTGATGTTTAGTGGCAGACAGTATCTTCAAATAGTAAAACATGATGACATCAATATCACTGTGATACAGTTGACGGAGCTCAGCACTTAAGCATTGCATGCTAGAACCAAGGGCACACATTTCACTGAAGTAAGGTCAATTACCACTAATAGTCTTTCCTAGAAGTTTAAGTGTTATAAACTGTTTCATAGGATCCTAGGATTTGGATCAGAAAGATCCAGCATTACCATCCTGAGATTTTTTTTTTTTTAAGGTGAGAAGCTAAGATCAGTGTTTTGGGCATATTCTCTGCTGTGCCTCGTATATAATGTGGCTATAAAGCCAGTATAAATTATGCCCTTGCTGCAGTAGTGATACTAAGTAAGGTAGAGGGACTGGCTGGAGTATGGGAGATGTACACTGTCCTCCATTGCCTCTGGGGGGGTAATCTCTAAAGAAATATAATATTGGCCATGCTCTGAGAGGAAGCGAGGAGAAGAAGTTCCTTATACCTCTAATGATTTTCCTTCTGTTTTCTTGAGGAGCTCTGAGGAACATGTGGAAAAATAGAGGGCTTTTGTCCTTCCCGAGAATCTCCCCTGCATTCAAGCAGATCGTTTGAATTCTTGCCTAAGAAGGAAAGAAATAGTAGTTAGTAGTAGTTAGCTCTTTTCCTCTGTGTGTGCGTCACTGACTGGGTATAGGTAGGTTATGTTTTATTTGGTTTTTTTTTAATATACATATTAAGTCCTTCTCAATTCCCAAATTCTGCCTTACTTTATTTTGTAGGCCAGACTGGTTCATCTTTTCCCTGCCATGTTACTGCAGACCATGTCTGAATGGATTGTTTTGAATTTTGAACATCATTACATTTAAAGCGTATGAACTTAACACTTCCTTTTATCATTTTTTTTACCATTTTGCAAAGAAATACACAATTTTGAAGGCAAGTGGTGTGACTTCCCCTGCAGTTTTCAATGGAA
Organism: Calonectris borealis; assembly: GCF_964195595.1. Lineage (NCBI taxonomy): Eukaryota > Metazoa > Chordata > Aves > Procellariiformes > Procellariidae > Calonectris > Calonectris borealis. The sequence continues at coordinate 114,606,923 of NC_134312.1, read as the reverse complement.
GAGAAGACTTACCATATCCTACATTCACAGCATTAATACAGTAACATTACAGGTAGTTTTCACTAAGATAGGTCAGGTTCTAGAAGCAGGCAACCATGGTAGCATAGAGGTCCATGTGTTTCAGACTGGTTGTTTCTTGTTTAAAAATAGCTAGTGTATCTCAACACTATGCTGCAACTCGTTGTACAGACACTTCTTTTGACATCTGAACTCCTTGCTAGACTGCTGTATCTCTAAATCAGATACAGTAAGTCTATGTTTCTTTATAGCCTTTAGAACTTAGTTCTAATCTATAAAATCAAGAAAAGGTTGCCATCTTAATACAAGATGGGTTAATAAAGCAGTTAATAGGATGCTTTGATATAAAGCAGATATAGGATGCTATACAAGTTGGAATAGAGTTTTGGTTATTTGGTGGTTTTTTTTTACTTCTCAATTGAATTTTGGAAGTTGTGGGGTAAGAAACTCTATATTTTTCTGGGCTGGTTTTAAAAGAAGAATTACAGGGGAAAACAGTGTTAAAAATAATTAATCTAGAACTATATGTCTTACATGTAATTCCTGGAGTTTCAGAACTGAAGCAGAGCGCAGCGAGTCCAGACAAGACAATTTAATATAATGAATTCAAAATATCATTATTTTCTCTCCAGCTTACAGCTCTATACTTCAGCAGATTAATAGGAAATATATAACTAAAATTAATCTCAAACTATTAAAAATGGATTATGAACTTTTATATCCAGTACACTGTAAGGTTTCACATTTTAATCTGACTTGCATTTTGGTGAAAGCCTGGAATCTTTTGCAATTTGGTAGATGTCAAGGGATTTGGGACAATAAGTATGCAAGTAATCTTTTGGACTCTTCATCTCCCTTCTTATGACAATTAATAAGTGTATTATGTTTTAATTTATATTCCATGAGGGAACTTGATCATCCAAATGTATAGTGATTCTTTACTTGTTTTCAACCAGTCAAGGAGCATTAATCAAAGCTATTCAGAATCTCTTAACCTGCAGCAGCAACAAGCGCTATATTCATAACGAGTCAGTGGACATCAGCAGATTTCCCCATGACAACACGTGTATGGGTGTTTTGGCAGGTCTGAGGTTTGCATGGTTCTAATTCTATGAAATATGCCATTCCAGGTATGGAAAAAAATTGGAAACAGATTCTCAACTTTCAACCCAACACATGCAAAAATAATAGGGCAGGAAAGAACATAGGCCTCCCTTCTTTCCTATTGAAATTTCTTTAGCCCCAGTGTTGTGGAGGATGTTTTTGAGACACTGATTACTCTTCCTACCTCATTTGGCAGGCTGCCAATGCAGACTTACATTACTCTAGTCTCGCACAGAAAGCCAGAACAGGTGATTTTTGTACAAAACACCTATCAAGACCTAATGTGGGGTATGTTCACTTAGATTGCTTTTTGCTCCACATTTTGAAAGAGTGCTGAGCAAACAATTCCATTTTAGAGAGTGTTTTGAGAAAACAAGGTTAGAAGTTATAAACCCTGGGTTCTGTTTCTAGATCTGTTATTGATTTGCATATTATCTCAGTCATGTAATACTTGGTGCTTCCATTTTTCTGCATACTTACTTGAGATATTAAAGCATAATGCAGAAAGGTAGTATAAGGTTAGAATACTTTTGAGATCCCTGCCTAGAAGGTGCTGAAAAACTTGTAGCCATTGCTAAGGACCACTGCCCTATTCCTGCTTCATTACTAAAATGCTATGAAACTCCCATCTGGTCTTTTGCGATCTAACAATCTGTTGTTATGGTGGAGGTACATAATAATTCTTTTGAATCTGTAGGGATGTATTTACCATTGTGTAGTTGCTGTTTCAGTCTCTGAGTACTTAACGAGAAAAAGGAGGAAAAGTATCTACACTATTTTTTACCTATGGTCCATACACTGCTGTCCATGTGCTCAGATTCAAAGGCAAACAAGTCTCTCTGGCCTCCTAGGGAGGAGTTATTTGGATCCAAAATACTAGCCTAGTGTTTGGTTTCCACCAGCGCAGCCCATCAGGCAGCTTCTCTCACGTGCATTTCAATATTTCCTTCTCTTCTATGTTTCCTGTGAAAAACTCTTTCAGAATTATTGTGTGCCACTACCTCACCACCTGTGATGCCTATGCAAAGCCTCCCAGTGACAAGAGCTATACAAAAGACAAGCTAACCACAGTGACTTCTGATACTCGCTGCAATACTCATAATAAAAGCTAGTAACCAAATTTAAGGCTGAAAAGAATTAAAAGATCTTAAAAGGATTCAAAAAGTCATAATTCAATACTGCAATTCAATATTATGGTGGTGCTTAGGATAAAACATGTTCTGCATGTTGGTCATTTGCAATACAGCAATGACTCCTGGTGCCATGCATGAGTTGAAAATTCTGTCTGAATAAAGCCCATAGTTACATACAGAAGATTAAATGAACAAATGGGTTTACACATTTGTCCACAAAGTTTCTGATGAGATTGTTGTGAGGTTTCTTTTGGTTTTCTCTTTTGCTCACGAGGCAGATTGTCTGTCCTTATCCCAACAGCCTCCAAGTCAGCTTGTGCCTCCACCTCCCTGTTCAAACATAACAACTTCTTCCCATTGACAACTTAACGTCAGCTTCCCTTTCATACCTGAATAGCCCTGCATGCTTGTGTTTTCTCTCTCTTTTCCTACAGATCTTATTCCATCCTTGGTCATCCTTGTTGATGTTCTTCATAATAGCCTTTTGTAGGCATAATAGAGTCTGATTCCTTATTATAACCATGGGAATGTAGTTAATGGCTTAATTTTTTCTTTAATCACTGAGGAATCGATTCCTTGTTCCCTGAAACACAGTATATTAGGAAGACAGTAAGAAACTTATTAATGTGGAGTGGAAAAGTTTCTATCTATTTCCTCCCTGGAACCACCCCAAAAGATGCAGGGGGTGATGAAGACTGGCAACATGTGGGTGTTTCCTGTCTAACAGAAGGAATCCACCATGGGGAAAAGGGCACCATGCTGAGCTCTCAAAATAATAGGGCAGCATATGCGTTTGTAATGTGGAAGCTCTGTTAGGCATTTCCCTCTCCGAAGTAGCATGTTCCGTGCCTAGCACACAATAAGTAAACAAACAAAGCATGAGTGTGACTCTGCACTAAAATCATGCAATGTTCCCTTAAGTGAATTTCCCTGTTGTAGGAACAACCTGTATGGAGAAATGTAGTGAGTGTAGCAAATGTTCTCTTTCCGTTTACATGTTTAGGCTTTGCTTAATGGTATTCTTGATTATAACATTTGTGGTTGCTTCTCTCACTCAGACATCTACGCTCCACTGTGTTTTTCATCCAGCTGAAGTTACACATCGTTGACGGCAAGTTTGCTATTAGGTCTTTTACTACATGGATGCTTGTCACTTCATTAACAAACCCATTGGGGTATCAGCTTCCAGACAATATTCTGCCCACACAAAGACTCCACTTTAAACCGTTATACACTTATTTGATTCATGGCAAGATTAATACATAAACTTAGAAATTGCTGAGCTATTGAAACGTGCCCTATGAAAACCTTTTCCTTCTCTCCAAGGAACTATAAACCTGTGGGGAAGGGAGAAATTATTCCAAACAGGGTTTAGCCCTTATGAAGATTAATATTCTAATAGGAGGCCGCTGTCTATATAATCACAACTGTTCTGCAGGAGATTTTCCTTTCTTTATGTGTGTCTGCCTTACTGTCAAAGAATGTTATTGAGGAATACTTTTTATTGCTGGTTTCGGCTGGGGGAAATGGGGTGCCTCTCGCACGCTCTGCAGCAGCGGTTCCAGCCCCTGCTCTGCTGTTACCCCAGGCGCACGTGAGCACACACGTCTCAGTGATGAGCCACAAACTTCTGTTTTCATGTTTCATAGCTGAGAAATTAGATTTCTCCTAACATACGCAGTGTTTGCATGATCTATCCAGAATAAGCACCTTATTAAGACACTGAAAAACAGCCTAGTTAGAATTTCCCTAGACACTTTGAAGGTAAGGCTTAGAGAGACTACTTCTTTTTTCATATTGATGGTTTCAACAGTTTGGTGGCGATGAAAAATTTTTGCAAATCTTCCTGAACTTTGAAATCCGAGACTCTGACCAAAAATTGCTTTTAATACAGAACTTTGATTCAGAACGTTGACCGTGGGCCTACATTGTCAGGGCTCTGCCTGGGTCGTTGGCTCCCTGGGGAACAGGGTACTAGGAATGGCGGGGGCTCCCCTGGGATGGCAGGGCCCATCCCACGGCCCCAGCCAGGAGCAGGGCAGCCAGGAGTGATGGGGCAGCCCCAGCCCTGGCATCGGGCACCTCCCTGGGGATGGGCCGAGGCTGGGCCAAGGCGTGGGCCTGGGGGTGGGCCCGGCTTGAGGGACCCATGGCCGAGCAGGGAGGCAGGGCTGTGGGGAGCTGGAGACCGGCCCTGCTGCGGCATTGCTGGGGCAGGGGCTGATGGCCCCGAGATGGGGTCCTGGGCCCAGGGCAGGTGGTGGAGCCTCAGGGCGCTGGGCAGGGACAGTCAGGCCTGTTAGTGCCCTCAGGGCCTGGAGATAAACTTGGTGACCACCACATGGCTCATCCAGTACCTCTCCTGGATTTCAGCTGGAGTGGTTTTAAACGGCAGAATTGTGAGTGGGATAGCTAATGCCTGCCTGCAGCAGGCAAGATTTTGAATCATTAGGTAAACTAGTCCAAAAGACTGTTGTAACCAACCTATATTAAATGAACAGACATGATCACGGCGATCCCAGTTGCTTCTAAACTTTCATCAGAAGGAGCAATCTCTTTTAATTATTGCAATGTGACTCAGTTTTCTGCATTTCATGTCCTTTGGAATCATTTTGAAGAGATTTTACTCCCACTAGAAATAGAATTACGGGGCTTTTGCAGTGGTGTTATTCTCACGATTCTCCTTTTGACACATGCTGATACTGTATTTGATATGACAACAGCTTTGTGATAAAAGAACTTAATATTAGTCCTGTAATTGCATTTCCTCAGCAGCGTATTGCACAGCTCAGGGCCCACACTAAAGCCGTAGTGGGCAGACCTCTCAGCTGGAGGAAATTGTCATAGATCCTCTGACTGGCAATTAACTCAAACTGAAAACTCGATTCTCAAGTTTTAGAAAAAATGGGACAAAAAAATCCATCAGCTCTCTTCCTCTGTAGAAACACACTAATGTCCCGTTCATCTCTGCTGGTACTGACTTATGGTCTTTTATGAATATGCTGCCTGTCCATCTTATTATTAAAGAAAGGTGCTGAAAGGCTTTCAGACCTATTTGGATCCAGGTGTTACAAATAAGATGGGTTTGATGGGTTTTCTTAATTTGGTTGCTGGTACTACAACTGGAGCTCTCTCTGCTTAGCACTCTGCCAACAAGAGAGAGGCAATATTTGTATCTTACTTGCACACGTGGGAAACCAAGGAACAGGAAGATTCAGTGAGGTCCCCAAAGCCTCCAGAGCTGGGGAAAACCAGATAGGAAATCCAAATCTGCATCCAAGACTAGTGTTTCAAGCATCCAGAAGCAAGAGAACAGCATGTTGTTACGGTGAGAACTGTTTTCTTCTTCCCACCCCCCCTTTTCACAATTACGGGATAATCAAGTGAAGAAAATTATTGGGATGGCGTCTGAATTATGCCAGGATATGCTGAGTACCTGTAATAAAACAAAACAGAAACTTTGTGGTCTGATAGCCTAATTTAGATAGATACAGGGATTTGGGTCTGGCTGTCCCGTGCTGTCAGCATGAGGGAAAGTTCTCATATATCCCAGTCTATGACCCACACAATACAAAAAGATAATGCATTAGAAAAGGATAACAGCATGCTGTGAGAATTGAACTGGCTGTTAAAAGCAATTTTGAAATAAGCATTGTACAATCTTTGTGATTAATAGAAATAAGGGGAGAAGAGAGCTTAAAAAAGACTTCTGTGGGAACATTAGAAATTCAGCTCTAATCCTTGTGGGCTCTGTGGATTACATGGAACAGCCAAAAGTGTATTTAGCAGTGTATGTTTTCACTGCTTTTAAGCCAATCAAATAAAATATACTGAAACGCAGTTAGCAACATTATTCTGTTATTGCTTTGTCATTGTCAGTGTTTTGCACTACCCAGTGGTTGCTCAAAAAAAATTCTTCCTTGAATCTTGGAATAAGACCTTCACATGCCACAAGGACCTGACTCTGCTATTTGTCAGAGCCAGCACTCTCCTTCGTCCTCAGCATCAGAGACTGCTCAACTGGATCCAAGCAGTGGGATCAATTACACATATTTCTGAAAACCCCTGCAATGAAAGCAATCCTATTGATTTCAGAGAGAGTATTTGCCAGAGCAGGGAGCTGAAGAACAGGACCCTGTTGGGGCAGACACCTTTCTCAACACACTTCTAAGTTGTTTACTCTGTGAACAGTCCATTTTGTTCTACTAAAATGACAACTTACTTCCTAGAAAATAAAAAGATCTAGTTGCCAAAGAAAGCAGCAGTTAATGGGGAAATTCATGGTGAGAAGAGCAAACATCAGGAGGAAAGTAATCTCATTTTTCATTGTGGAAAGTCCTCATTTTAAAACCATAAAATGCGGTGCATATCTTTGGGAAAACATAAGATCCATATTGCATTTGTGTCTGCCTGTCAGCATTGTTAGCTATTAGAAACTGATTTTATCATTACATTTTTTCTCATAATAGTTGTTTCTGCCACGGTGAGTGCTTTACTCCTGTCTTTTGAAAATATTTTGATGCTGTAGAAGAAATCAAGCAGCATTAGGAAATTCGCACTCTTATTGATTTTAAAGCACATGGTGTATAAGATTCAGCAGGTCATTTCAGAAGTGTTCCTCAGTTATTTAAATTCAGGGATGGGGGCAGGGACAGAAAAACTCAGAGGGAAGCTTGATGGTTTCTTGAGAATTGACCCATCGAGAAGGAAAAAAAACGTTATACCTGTGGTAATACTGGTCACTTCTACTTGTTTTTGCGTAGGTAATGGGTTATTACTGTCATATACTTTCAAAACAATAGTTCAAATACCATATGCATTCATATACTTCTACTATTTCGAACCGGATCCTGAGACTTTTTCTTGCATTGAGTGTGCTTTTAATCTGTGAATTCCTCATGAATTCAAGTAAATGCTTGAGGAATAAAGTCTGAGTGTGACTGAAGGTAGCAGAATTTGGATTACACTTTTTGAAAAGCAAAACCAAAATAGCCCAGATCTTTCAGATAACTACCCCATGCTTGGGAGCTTATTATGGGTGTATACCACAAAGTGATACTGGACAAAATACAAATACAAATTCCTCAATAGGAACACTGTCCTTAACCCATACCAGAAAAATGTGGTGTATCATCTGTTATGTCTCTTTGAAGCTGTGATATAGCACACCAGCCTACACACACCTATTTCTCAAAAAAGCTTTTCAGGACATTACAAATATTGTTAATAAACAGAACATATAGAAGTAATGTATTTAGGCTTATGCAGTTTGCCTGAGTAGACACTATTTCGTATTTTGGTCAAGAAATTAGAATGATTCAAAATCAACTTGGTATTCACTAAAGGGATCTAAACTGGCTTAAGTGACGTTATCTCAAAGTATAATTGTAAAAAAGGACAAGCCATGGGGTTGCTGGCTCTCTCTGAAGACCCCTCTATCGCTGGCCTTGGTTTTGTGCTATTTAACACTTGAAGTGTGACCTGTAAGGCTCTATAAAATCATTGCTAACAAAGTTTGCAGTCAACATGAGTGCTAGGACAGCAGCCAACAGCAGAAAGGACGAAGTCACTGATTCAGAGTCGTCCGGGTAAGCGGGAGGCAAGCTAGCAAACCACCTTCCTCTCGACACGGCACAGTGCAGCCACGCATCTGGGAGTGGGGACTGGAGGTCACGCTCCAGTAGGAGGCCATGGTAGCAGATGGCCAGCTGAACGTGCAATCACACGACTGATGTAGCCAATGCAATCTTTGACTGTATCATTGTGGGTAGAGAGGAGTAGGAGATACACCTGATTTTGGGGTTTTGCTCTAATGCCCAGTTTTGGTATCAATGATGTCTACAAATCTGAGGTGCTTCTTCCTGATTAGAAATAAAAAAGCCAGGCTTTACAGTCAGAGAGCCAAATACCTTGGGGTTTTTTTAGGTTTAAAAAAGAAAAAGCAATGGTAACTTAAATACTCTCAGTCAATTCCTGCCTGGGGAAGAAGGGGGGAATGCGAGGCCATCAGGGCAGTGTGATGCCCTCCTTCTCCAGCCAGGTCCCATCCCACAGGCCCCATCAGGGCAAGCCCAGCCCTGCTGGGACACCAGTTTCCCCAAGGGCAGAGCCGACAAACTCTGACAGCACACGAAGGCAGGTATTTTCCCCTGCGGGGCATTTGCAATGGCAAATGTTCTTTCTAAAACATAGGGTGTGCCGACATAGGGAATTGTGCAGGAGAACCTCGCTCAGGATCAGACCAATAGCAGAGTGGAGTGAGGTGCCACAGGCATAACATAACCCACATAAGGAACAAAACTGTGCTTCAGGCAAGCCGTGGTCTTTCTGCAGTCCCATCTGATACTGACTTCTCACAGCAGCCTGTATGGCAGTTCTGGTTTCTTGCTCACTAAATAAAATTTGGCTGTTGACATGGGCTTCCTTTTAAAGTGCAGTAGCATTACCTGGGCATTTGTGGTGTAATTGCCAACAGGCTACTCAGGCACTAGCACAGTAATGCGCCTTCCACGCAGCAACGGTAGGCACAAACTCTTGCTACTCCTTTCCGTTCAACTTCTGTGAGCCAAAAATAACACAGAATGAATTATACCACATAATAATCCCTGCGCCCCAAATTGAGCTCGCCACCTGCAATGTTTGGACAACAAATGCTGTTAATAACCTTTCTGTCTAAACGTATGACAAGAAGATCTGCTTCTATTGACAACCTTTTTCTGTGAGTGAAAATGAAATCTTAAAACTCCTGTCAGTAAAATACCCTCAGATAGGAAAGTCTGTCCTATCTTTTTTTCCATATGGGTCATTGTAACTCGTCTCGCTAGAGGTGCCAGGAACTCTGTGGCTGGCTCTGGTTGTTTACTGGATCATTTTGTAATCACTTTCAAGAGAATTCTGCAAATTAAGACAGAAGGTCCCTTAGAAATTAACCTAAAGGCGAAATGAAAATTTGTATGTACATTTTCTTTGAGAGCTGGTTTACGGCAAGCTGTGGACAGGTTCCAGAAATTTGAATCTGATGTTTTAATGGCTACACCAGAAGAGCATCAAGAGCAAGCTGTATGCCTGGTGTCAAATCATGGCTACCTCAACAACACTCCAGTCACAGAGACACAGTCATGACTGCAGAGACACTCCTCCTCTCCCTCTCTGTCTTTCTCTTGCTTACCACCAAATGTTTCCACGGAGCATGTAGCTATAATATTAGGGTCCAACACACCTAATGCAGCTCTGTGTGGAGAGGTCTGACAGCTCCCATCTCCTAGAATGGTTTGTTTCCACCCTTACTGTGCTCTTCCCTTTCCATTGATGCAGCCGACGTAGGGTCTCACTCAGATGGCATGGGGCACCCCTCTGGGGCCATCTGGCTCACAAGAACTGCTATGAAGACAAGGAGCAGTGTGCCAGCCACATCATCTGTGGGCACATCTCATCTACTAATTTACCCATAATACGAGAGCAGGTTTTCAGTTAAATAAGGTGCTCTACAAGGTATGGAATAAAGGATTACTCTTTCAGTCTTAACAGACAGGATGAACAAGAGGTTGAAAGGAGGAGGATGAGAACAGACTCACTGATGGACAGGGAACTCCAGCCCAGCATCCCCAAGGTCTTTGGGCACCTCTGTTCACTGGGTGTCAGGTCCTTGAAAACCCTTTGAGTACATGGGCCCCAAGAATCATAGAATCATTAAGGTTGGAAAAGACCTCTAAGATCATCATGTCCAACCGTCAACCCAACACACCATGTCCACTAAACCATGTCCCTAAGGGCCTCATCTACACGTCTTTTAAATACTTCCAGGGATGGTGACTCCACCACTTCCCTGGGCAGCCTGTTCCAAGGCCTGACCACTCTTTCAGCAAAGAAATTTCTCCTAATATCCAATCTAAAGAATATCCTAATATCCAATCTAATATCAAATCTCCTAATATCCAATCTAAGAAGCTTGTGAGGGAGCCAGAAATTGAGATCACATCCTCTGTTTTCCAGTCCAGGCCCTGCTCAAAAGGCTTCTGGATAAGGGCCAACTGCTGCAGGGAGCAGAAGTGGTATGTCCTCTGAAAGTATGTCTTTACCAACAGCCTGTTGGTTGTGCTCTGCCCACTGCAGTGCTGCGGCTTGGTCTGGCCTCTCTTGCCTGTATGCTAGAAGTGATTGCTGCTCCTGAAGTCTGTTTCCTTCTAAGTCTACTTGACAACTTCATTGTAGATGAACTGGACCATGTGTTGAAGGGAAAGCTGAGGCTTGCTTACCTCGATTAGTCTCACAAAAATAAAGTTACAGGGACTGAGTTGCATGGGTTTTATCAGTAGCTATTTATCCTGTATTTCCACTTCAAAAATAGCAGAGAGGATGGAAGTATACAGGTGAAAAAAGAAATCTTGTGACTGCTGAAAGCTCTACTGAATATCAGTTGGAATATCAAAGAGTTTGAAAGGTGATATTTTCTATGTTTTTTACAGTTGTCCTTAAATTCTGCCTGGTTTGTACCTTAGTTTATGTCTCCATGAGGGAAAAGAGACCATTAAGTTAAGTTCAGCATGAGAAATTATCTTTCAGCATTTGACCTGAGTTAATAAACATGAATTGAGAACATGTATTACTTTCTACTGACAGCATACCCTGGAATATATAAAACCAGAAATAACGTGTGGTTTTTTTGTTGGGAGACAGTCTAATGGTTGTTTATTCCAAATTCTCAAGTGAAATGCTAAGAGTGTAGAAATTTTAACAAAACCTTGCTGATTTATACAGAGCATGAGGTGCTGAAATTAAATAGGTGTTAACAAAAGCAAAACGAAAAATACTTTTAAACAATTGTGTTGAAACCCTATTTCGTTGTAACAGCTCATTTTCTTGTCTCTCCTGCAGCCATGGTTTCATTAGTTCTGCAGTGAAAAGAATCATCCCGTCCAGGCAGGATCGGAATCCTTAATGATAGACAGGATGGAAGGAAAAAACTAAGTAGCCTTAGTATATAAGGCAGCCTAACTTTGGTCCAGTCTTGGAGAGCACCCCAAATGTGAATAAAGAATTATACAGAATTGCAAGAGAATCTTTGCTCTGACTTAAAGCCAACATCCCTTTCTTCATCCAATAGCTCTTAAATATGCAGCTTTATTTTTTTTCAAAGCATTACATTGTCAATGCAACATGTTGCTTTTGGTGAAAATCTCCAGACAACAACACATTTACTTCTGCGGTGTCAGGTAAAGGAAATTTTCCACGTCAGATTTTTGTATGTTGGGTGACTACTAAGCTATCAATGAATTAATTAAAGAGACATTTCCATATCATACGTCACAAATTATTACTGATACTACAAGGAAGAGAAGTGTTGGAAGGGAGCTGCCATTTTGTGATTCATCATGTTTCCGGCTTTCCTCCTGCTTTGTACGCATCCTACTGCAAGTAGCTGCTATTGTGTTGTTACTGATGCATTTTTCACACAGGCTGTAATCTCAGTCTTTGCTTGCAGCGGTGAACATTGTATTTCTGTATTTTCTGCATTGTTTCAGAGGCCAGCAGACTGCAGATTTACATGCCTTGCTCTGTTACACAAAGCATGCATATTCACTAGAAAAAAAAGTCGACAAAAAAGAAGAGACTGTCTTGTAACTCTCATGCAGATAAAAGGAGCTGAAATCTTCTACTTTAATTACACCAGTATTAAAGGATGAGAAGTCTCCATGGCAACCTTATTGTCATATGGCACGCATAAAGCTCCAAGTATCCTATGAAACTACTATTTACCTTTTTAAATACTGAAGGACAGGGGAAAAGACATATTAAGGTGTGCTTCAGTAAACATCAATACATAGCTGCGTCCATAAATAACCAGAACAAATCTGAGGTCTTTACTGGTGGGATTTTTTTAATCGGTCTTTGCATGTGCAAAACTTTTATTCATGCCAGTACTGTTCAGGATCTGCATGAGGACTCCAAGGTCAGCCATGTCCTTGCATGAGGAACTTCCTCATTCTTCTCATTAACTGCATCTCAGATTATCATTGTAAGGGGAGAATAGCTATTGTAGGACCCTATCATACACTACAGCAGGGAGTATACCTCCTGGGACAGAGAACTTACCAGAGGTGAGACAGAGCAGAAAACAAAACATGGCCACTTCCTTTCCCCAACAGCTTTTAGCAGCATCTTTTTTGTTGTTTCTTCTTTTTATACTGGCAAATGAAGACCTGTAGGCCTGATACCAGCGTAGGGCAAACTGACAGAAGCTGCACTAAAGAACCAAATTCATAAATGCACAGACAAATATGATATTGGGGAAGATCACGTTGCTTTTTTGTAGAGACAAGTCATGCCTTACAAATCTGCATGAGTCCTCTGAAGTGGATTGAGTGGACTGAGCACACAGACTCATGGTCTACTTCATCTCCAGAAAGCTTTCAGCAAGATTTCCTCCTCCCCAAGCAGAAAGCTCTTCAATAGACTCAGTTGTTACACACTAAAAGGAGAAAGTCCTCTCATGGATTAGTACTTTACTAAAAGGTAGGAAACAAAAGGTAGGAACAAATGACATTTTTGCAAAAGGGGAGAGGTTGCAGAAATTGGTGCTAGGACCTATGCTGTCTAACATATCCCTAAATGATCTAAAAATGAGTAGAGAGTGCAGTGTCAATTTGCAGATGATACTAAATTTTTCAGGGCAATGATCAAAAGAAAAAAGTCAACTGTGACAGGCTGCAGAAGGTTCTTAGAAGAACGATGGGTGAATAAAACTGCATATGAATTTCGCTGTTTGAGACTTGATTCACAGGAGGAAAAACAACCCTCACTTTGCATACAGAATGATGGGCTCTGAACTAGCAATTACCATTCAGAAAAGAGATCTTGGAATTATAATAAATAGTTCTGTGAAAATGTCAGCTCAAAGCTTGGCAGCGGTCAAAAAAGCAAATAGAACAGAGAACAAAAGAACAAACATCACTAGGCTGCTGTATAGATCTAGATGGTAGCTGCATCCTCAGTAGGATGCATAACCTTCATCCCCCCATCTCAAGAGAATACCGTACTATTAGAAAAGGTGCAGCAAAAGGTAACATGGATGGTTAAGGTGTGGGGCTTCCATGCAAGAAGAGATTAAGCAGACTAGAACCCTTCAGCCTGCAAGATAAATGACCTTTATGATACCTATAAAGTCATGATAATGCAGAGGTAAATAAAGGATGATTATTCACTGCTTCCCAGCACAAGGACAAAGGGGCATCAAATGAATCGTAAAAGCAACAGGCTCAAAGCAAACAAAAGGAGTCACCTTCTTATACAATGCATAGCTCAGGTGTGGAATCCCTTACTGCTGGAGGCGGTGAGTGCTATAAGCTTTCTCAGGGGTTCAAAAAGAAATTCAGACACATTCATACAAAAAAGGTCCTCCAAGGATTGTCAAATGAAACAAGTCTGAGTCTCAGGCTGAAGAAGCATTGCAGTGTGGTTCTGTCTCTTCCTTATGCTCCGTCCTATGCATCCCTTCTTAGTCACCATCAGAGACATAGTACTGAACAAAGCAGACATCCACCCTGGCCTGGACCAGGCATTCTTATGTCAAACTATTATTCCACCACATTAGAAGTGAAATACACGCATTCAGCAAGTTTTCCTCTGTAGCATGGATCTGTGCTTCCTATACAGCCGGTTAGGCCATCTCTATCTCAGTTTTGTATATGCTCTCTTAAGCAAGGCTCTTCAGAGATATCAGCCTTTCCTAAAGAGTCTTGATCCTTGAGCTACAAATCTAGCCTATTCCCTTTCTGACCACTGAAGGATATTCCTGAGCTCCTGATGCAATTCTTGATCAAAACAAGGAAGAGGTCTTCCCTTTCAACTTCGAATTCTCAACAGGTCAGTTGCGGGTGGATAAGCCAATCTTCCATCCATTACCTCTAACCAGCTACTGTCAGTGTATTCCATAGCAAACTCTTGGGAAAAAATAGTCAAAACCCAGCTGCAAATACACTCCTTGTATTGTTTAAATGTATCTTAGACTTGGCACAATCTAGATTTGGACAAGAAGAGGGATTAAAAAATCTTAATGTATGCCTTCCTGATGATGATGGAGGGCCATTTTCATCGCTCTGCGCTTCTGTGCAGGAACTCACCTTTGGTCATGCAGTACTGTAGTTTTTCGTCAGAAAAATAACATATGTCCAAGGGTGTGCACTTAAATAGAGAAACGTACCGAATGCGTAGGGAGGATGGCAAGCTGCAATTATGGATTGCTACAAGGATCATTTCTTTCTCTCTCTTTCTATTCAGCATCTGTATGAAGTCACGGTATGGACTCAGAGGGATAAAGTGCAACAAACATTTATTATTTCTCATCCTTATAGCCAATTTTAAGAGTATGGACTGGGTGGGTGGACTGTAAAATGGGTGAAAAGCTGACAAGAGCGTTGGGCTCAAATAATAGTGGTTTGAAATGTAGCTAGCAGCTGATTATTGTCAGTATTCCTCAGGGTTGAGTGCTGAGCCCAACTGTTTGACATCTCCACCTGTGACCTTGGCGATGTGACAGAATTCAACTTTGTGGATAACAGCAAACCAAGGGTAAGCGGTCGGCAAGGCAGAGGGGAGAGCTGCGTGCAGAGAGACCTCAACAAGCTGGAGAAATGGGCTGAAAAAATCCTCCTGAAGTTCAACAAAGACAAATGCAGTCTTTCATCTGGGACTGAACAATCCTGTGAAGCAGCACAGGCTGAGAACTGACCGGTCAGGAGGCAGCTTTGCAGAGAAGGAACTGGGGGTGCTGGTGGCTGACAAGTCGAACATGAGCAGCAGTGCACCCTTGCAGCAATGCAGGCCCACCGCATACTGCACCGAGTTAGAAAGAGTGTAACCAGCAGGTTGAGAGAAGCGATGCCTTCCCTATATGCAGCTCTTTCAAGGTCCCAGCTGGAGGACTGGTGAGAGAAACACCAACACACTGGAGCAAGTCTGGGGACAGACCGCTAGGACACTAAGGGGCTGGTGCACAGGAGAGGCTGAGGGAACTTGGTTTGTTCAGACAGGAGAAGAGGTGGCTTCAGGGTGGCCAGGGGACCAACTGCCTTCTTCAGCTATCTTCTGGGGTTTATAGAAGAGACAGACTCAGAATAGCTGGAGGTGCACAGCAAAAGGACAGGAGGCAATGTACACAAGTCACAACCGTAAGGTAAAAAGGTTACAACCATGGCGTTCACACACTGGCTCAGGTTGCCCAGTGAATTTTCAGAACCTCCATCCCTGGAAATATTCGAAATGTGACTGTACAAAGCCTGACCAACCTGGTCTGACTTTGAAGTTAGCCCTGCTTGGAGCAAGGTGTTGAATTAGACTTACAGTAGCTAATTGTCCTGGGGTGCAAAGGGGTGCTGGCCGTTTCTCTAGCATATCAAAGAGAATTGGGTGCACCTATTCATGTGAGCTGAACAGGTTGGTGTGGAGCTGCTTATGCAGCTGCTCAGAGCATCTGGAAGAACTGTCTCCTCAAGGTCTCTCTCGCTGTCTACCAAGCCCCGCAGAACATAAATACCTCCCAGCTGGCAAGCCCATGTATTCTCTGTAGCACAATTCGTCCTGCAAGGAGGGAAATTACTATATGGCTGTTGGCATTTTAAAGATGTAAGGGGATTTTCCTTCTCACCTGTGGATATTCATAGCTGCAACACTATCGGGGTAGAGACTGGAAAAGTGTTACTTTAATGCTTTATTGTCTGTGCATTTTTTTTCATGTATTTATTTTTATGTAGTTATTCTAGTCGGTAAATTACCTTATTTTGCACTTTTTCTGGTTTTGGGTTTCTTTTAATTGTTATTCTTTTGTGTTTGGGTGGAAACCAACAATTCTTACCTTTCATTCTGAAGACTAGGAAGGCTCCATCTTGGGTAAATACTTATTTATTCATACCTAATAGAGCAGAATTACTCCCACTGGAGCTATTAGTCTATCAGCTAAGTATGTAATTAAGCTTTTTTAAAGCATATTATGTACTCAGCAGACCAGAATGACAATACAGAAGTTACTCTAGTCTATCTGGTAAATAGGCAATTATACCTGTTATTCAAATTTTTATTTACTGTTTAAGAGAGTCATTCAAGTCCATTAAATTTTCTACAGACAGCACTCTTGTTCATCTTTGTATGTAACAACGTTTCATTTATTCAACTGAATTGAACATATATTTTGAGTTAGTGGGGTGTGCATGGAGAAATATATGTTATCCAACATGTGATGAATGTCTTAGATGTATAAAATATTGCATCTAGGGTGCATCACTTATCTTCTGTTTGTTGCTGCTTCTCTTGGGGCTTCTCCAAGCTTCCACAATCCTTACCATGAAGCATATGTTAGGATTTTGAGAGTTACTAAAACCTGCCACAAAAATAATTTGCCTTAACATGAGAATGATATATAAACCTATGGTATTCCTGTCCTGACTAACGACAGAATAAACATGCAATACAACTAACAGGAACTGGATGTGAAAGCTTTACACTATAGGAAAAGGAACATCCCAGCTTTTCTATTTGTTTTTCAGGACCATTTCATGGGAGCTTTTATGAATTAAGCTCATCCTTATTTAGCAAATACTTACACAAGTTTTCTTCCCTTGAAGTAAACCAACATTAAGGATAGGTTTGAGCGCCCTGCTTAAGCAGGTGCTCAGTTTATATCAATTTTGAAAACATCAACACTGAAGAGTGATGTCTTTTAAATAATTTCTAGAGACTTCTAAAATGTTTTTATTATACTTTTATGTGTTACGTGTGCAATTTAAAATGCTTTAAAATGCCACTTAAATAGTGTAATGTTCTATAAAATATGTAGGACCTCCATTGTAAATGGATCCGTCAATAAGCAGTGATCTGCAAAAGTAACCATCTGGTAAAAGTTACAACTTTTAGGTGTTGATCCAGCAATGCTTTTAAGCACAAGCTTAACAACTTTATCAAACAGGTAGTCCCAATCATACTAGTGGAAGTAATGAGACCATTCCTAGAAATACAAAAAATGAGGCTTTTTCATCTTTTAAGTTTTGTCCAGAAGAAGAGTATGCCTGAATTGATGAATGCCCAGATTCATCATAACCTAGATACCTGTAAATGGCTTACAACAATTAGACAAGTCATTTACTGTCAGGAGTAAGAAAAGTAGTTATTTTTGACAAACAAGTGAAATACCATTGCAGATTTTTAATATTGCCATCTCTCAGCATAACCAACTGCATTTTTTAAAGGTTTTTGTGGAACACTGAATTTAGGCAAGAAGCGTTTTTGAAACTAGGAGGATGGTGGTGGTGGTCTTTGTTGTAGAATGTGAAGAAGACACTGAGCAGGAATCCCTGTGCTCAAAGTAATGCTTCTTTTTTCTTTACTCAACAGAGAGAATGACAATAAAAAAGCAGCTCTTGTAGGAAACAGACCTTTAAATCCAAGCCTATTAAAATCTGTAAAATGACCTCTGTTCTGGAAAATGTGGATGATGCTGATTCTCTTTCTTCCTCCAAATAACAAACGGCCTTGGATATATTCAGCTACATTCCAGCCTTCAAACGTGGATGCTACCATGAACTATGCATTCACTTGCACAGCATATTAGTAAAGACTTCTTTTATCCTGGTATAATAATGGAACAAACAATAAGAAAAGTTTTAAAAGCCTCGTTTTTACATTCTCTGTTGGCAGACGACCAAGATTTTTCTTCTCTGAATGTTGGTTATGGTTTCAAACTATAGCACAAGTTCATCAGCAATCTTTGTGTTATCAAAAAATCCTTCTTTCTTTTACTGTCACGCCGGCAATGTCAAAAGTGTTATACATTTGAATTAGTTATTGATTTATTATACCTGTAGAATCTGAGCTATAAGATACAATTTACTTTCTGTTGCAGATTCTCTTGAAGACTTTCAATGTATCTTACAAAACAGAAGTGAACTTAGCACTCTGTGAGTAGCTGTTATTGTCCAATTTAACTTATGGTTTGATAAACAAGGAATACAAAGGTTAGGAAGCTCACAAAGGAAAACCTTGCCACTTCTGAGAATAACTCTCATGTTTTGCTTTCAGTCCTCTGTTCCTGTTATTCTTTCCATTTCTCATTGTGGCTTTCAAAAAGTAATTGGGATTTGATCCTGTGGTTCAATACCTCCTCAGTTTATGAGTTTGCACTTATGTTTTCTTGCAGTTTGTATCTTCTGCAAGCTTTGTGCATAAACACCATGAGCCAGATCCTTATTTGCTGTAGACTAGTGTAACTGCTCAGATTTCAGTGGCTGTCCTGCAATTTGCAACAGCAGAGGCTCTAGCCATGCATTCCAAACATAAATGGCATGTTTTAAATATCTTTCATGAATTTAGTGGGGTTTTTTTAATCTGAATGCTAAAGTAGGATTTACCTAATCCTCAAGAACACTGCTTTTTTATGGGCATTTTCTTTTTTTTTTTTAATTATCCCCAGGTGCCATCAATCCCTGTAAGGATATCTCTGTCAAACAGGAGTTAGAATATCACTGTTTCCTGAAGAGGTCACTCCTTGACTGCTTGTCATATGGACACAGATACTGTTGACCAATAGTATTGCCTTTAGGAAGCCAAAACAGTATTTCTTTTGAGAGTTATGGTTATGAACACACGTGTATTATATGTAGCAACTTTTTTTTTAATGTTTTAGTAAAACTACATGTGGCCAGCTGGTGTAATCAGTGGTTATAATTAAGACGTCAACTTTTTTTTATAGGTAGAAATATTTTCTGTTCTGAATAGAGAAAATATCAATCATTGTGGATAACAGTCTGCAAATCCTACTTTTCATTGACAATCACTTTATTGTAACTAATGACATGTAAACTTACGCATAGGCTGTGAAGCATCTTTGAGATTACTTGTATTCATTGCTATATTTTTTTTAATCACTGTTGCATTACTAGCTGAGTATACAACCAAAAGTAAGAGACCTTGGGAGAAGATTTTTAGGAGAGGAATTGATTAAAAATGACCTTTCATAGCTTCAGTTTTCCAGCTGATTTCCCTGAAGTGACCCTCATTGGTCATCAACCAGTTACAATAACTACCTTTGATCACCATAAACAGGTGAATGGAATTTTAAACTTGTGCTTTATCACAGGAATGTCTGACATGAAAAGAAATAATGAATACAATGTAGAGGGTGGTATCTTAGACAGACAGGGACTCCAGATAGAACAAAGAAAATGGATAAGGATATGCTCATTATATATGTGCCTTACACAGACATCTGGCCCAATTTTCCTCTCAGAAAATCACCCAACCAGAAAAGTTCAAAAAAAAAAAGGAAGCAATGGTTAACTCAGAGCAGTTTCCCAGTCCTCCTCACCAGGCGATCCCAGCGATTTCAAGCCAGAACAAGAGAAGGGGATACCAGGAGCAGAATGGGAGCATGGGTACATAATGAGGTGGCTTCTTTTGGAGGAAGTTGTGGTGGAAGGTGTTTGCAGGACTGAGCTCAGTTACAGCTGTCCATCTTGACATAATGCCATTGGTTTTCATGGGAATTGCCCCGCGCTGATAGGAGAGTCTAGGCAGCTCTCTTGTAAGTTGGACTGCATGATTGCATTGGTGTGTTCTTAGTAAAATCCCATACCTATCAAAGTTGGCACATGGACAAGCTAGGTGCTGAAGAGCTGTGGAGAAACAATTTTCCAACAGAACAGATTTTTAGCCACTCAGCATCAATACAAGAATATAGAGCTTCCCTATGTCCCTTCCTCCTCCATCGCCCACCTTCCTGGGACCCTAAATAAGTCTGCACGGAGTGTTGCTTTCATGACATGGTGAGGACAAAGTCCTGTGCTGCAACAGTTTTCACAAACTGACCCATTCTGATGGCTAAACAGGATCTTCAGAAAGAACGTCCCTATGGGTGAGGGCTGAAGTACTTGATAAAATGTTGCCCCTACTGCATCCAGTGCGCATGGATCAATACAGGAGGGAAGAGCTCGCCTTCTCCCTACCCTTTATAAAAAATAGTTACTAATTGTATACTGGATAGCCCATTGTGTGATGCATTATAACAGCATAATTCTGGATAGGTGCGATTAAATGAAAATGTACACGGAGATGCCTTCTCTTCTGATTAAGTTAGTAATCTCTTGGCTTAACTCCTACAATCCATTTTACCAAGTCTTTCATCCCTCTGAAAGACAATTTTTCAGTTCCAAAATGGAATGTATATGGCTTGATTATAAGAGCCTCCCTTATGATTATATGCCTGTGCTGTTCCAGCCCTTTGCTTTTCAGTTCCACATCTTGTGTCACCACATGACGAACTCTGCAGAATACAATTAACAGCTGTTGTGCTGCTGGCAAGGGTGACACCGCATGCAAGCTGCCACCCAATTCAAAAGAAAAACCTTAAAAAAATGTTAGGAGATTGAAAAACTTCCACCCCCAAAGTTAAGGCATACCATGAAAAACGGGCCACTGCTTGAAAATGGATCACTTGAACAGTTATGGTAGCTGGCCATGAAATCTCTAGAAAATATTTTCCTCTTCAAAAATTATTCCTTAAACAAAAGCCTTGATCTCTGTAGGAGAGAGCAGGACCTCCAAAGACCCAAGTGTCTGGGAAGAATAAAGAAGGTGCATTTGTCACTTGCTAGACATGTTGTTATTAATGGTATTTTTTATTTGTGTTAACAGCTCCTTGATTCCAGTAAGTCCGTCTTATGGCAAGAAGTCATTGTGAGATGTCTGTGGGGCGTTTTTCAGAAGAGTGAGCTTTAATCTTCCATTTATTAGTCCTTGGCACTCACTTCTGAATCCCTGTGCTTTTTCTCTGTCTGTAGCCCCAGGACTTGGAGATTGCCAGTTCTCAGGGTTTGAGGAGGAAGCCGTGGCCGCCTCGCGTAAGGGCCGGAACACAGTGCCACCACAGACGAGCACGGGGATAGTCTTTCACAACTGCAGTTTCCTTCTCTGAATCCAGTGCCTCCTATGGACATCGCCTCCTAACCTTAGCCAGAAGCACTGGTTCTCCACGACGAGCATCTTGTGCAGCTGGTGTAGGCCAGACAGCCAAGAACCAGACCAAACAGCTCTGGTTTTCCGTGCTGTTTGCTGCGGAGGAGATTTACCACTACTCGCTCTTCTGAAATCCTGCTGTAATATCTTGTGAGGCTTGGAAGTGAGGGGTAAGGCTTGGGGTTACCCACCGTCTAGCTAACAGAACGACAATAATGTTAAGAGGATAGCGTTAGGCTGTGTCCCTTGTCCTCCTTCTGCAACACCCAACCACCCTTCATTTATAACATGGGAGATACATATGAATTCTGCACTGCACTTCAGTTTCCTTCCTCCAGCTTCACTAAACTTCCAAATCACTGGGTTTTCCTGTATGATTGTTTATCAGAACACAGGCTCATTGCCTATTTCTATATATGCATATCCAAATATATATGTGTGTGTGTGCATCTATGTATGAATGTAAAAGTATTTATATATACAAATATAATATATCTATATGCACAGATGTGTACATTTAGTGTATTGATAGGAAAAAGAGCAACATGTTTATAGCTTTTATATGGGGTTACACCATCTCTGCATTTTGAACCAAAGCAGAGCCATAGTTCTTGAAGCAGCTTTTTTCATTCACGTGTGGCCAGAGTGTGATGGCAAGGTATGGCCAGTTCTGTCTTAACTTTCTCACCAGAACTTGTTGATGAAACCAGTCTACCTAATCCTTCTAGTGCTGTATTCGGGATATCATTCATGACTGCACTTGAAGGAGGATCATTTAGATTCAAATCTTGCTTCTGTCACTGACTTCTCATAGTGGATTAGAAAAGCCATGCAGTCTTTCTACCTTATTTCCTTACAGACCAGGGAGCAGAACACCACTGTAAGAATACTGACAATATTTTTATTCTAATGTCCTCTACTGCATGGGGATCGATACAAAGACGCTTACATAGAGCATTGTAAATAGGAGACACAAGTTGTTCAGCTGAGCTTTTTTGGGAAGCTGAAAAACATCTAGCAATTATGAGGATGTGTTTTTTCCCCACAGTTTATTAATACAAATCACTTGTTTCTATTGCCAGTTCTAGTGAACTAGCAAGCTGCCAACTTGTGCTAATGAGCATACAGTCTGAATAGTAATTCCAGTGCCACTGGCCATGATGATTAGGAACATTGCTGAATATAGATGGTGCTGTCTTGACCCTTCTCTCTGCCTCCAACTTGAACAAGTTCTACCCTGCTCCAAAACATTTGTCATCTTTAACTGAAAAGTTTAGAACATTTTGTTTTGTTTTTCAATGAAAGCACTCTGCCGCTTCTGAAAGCATCCTTATGTAAGACAGAGAAATAGCCAAAGGTTTGCTTCCATGTCCTGAGGTTGCTCAAGGAAGAGCAACTGCATTTTGACTAGAGCAATTCAAATACTGAAGCTAATAAAAGTGGCTGCCTTCAGACAGGTGATTTTGAGGCCTTTCATAATTGCAGACTTGTGAATATGGTAGTTGGGTTTCTTTCTCTTCCTCATCTCACCAACTCCTCATCTACCATTTTTGTTCCCCTTATCAATTTGTATAAGAATTTGAGGTGTAGACACACAGCCCAAAAGAATTTTGAAAGGCGAGGTGCTGAGTCCAGCTAACAGGGACTGGGTTCTTTCTCATGCAAGAGTTAAATAAAATAATGTTATCAAATACCACTCTCCTGTTTCAATCCATGGAATAGGATCCTGAACGGAATGACCAGGGCCCATTAGCATAGGGTGTCTGCTCAGCAAGCGACATTACACCACCATTTCCACGCACAGCATGTCGGACTGCTGTCCGTTCAGACCGGCAATGCCTATATTCCCTTAGGCTTCAAGAGGAAAAGTTAAGCTTTCTCCAATGTAATGGTTCCTGTCAAGTCATGCAATGTTGACAACAGCGAGGGAGCCATGTATATTTTGTTGCAACCATGAGGATTAAAAGGATGTTATACAAAAGAGGGCCTTTTAAAAATAGCAAATAGCTACCTTTTCCCAAGCAAATACGTAAGAACATAGTACTACAGAGGACTACTTGCTTCAACCCTTATAACTGTAGGCCAGAGACTAAAGGATCAGCAGAATAACTATTTTCTCCCTCCTAAATATGCAATAACTATTTCCTCCCTCCTAAATACAACAAGCTACAATTCCTACCCAGTATGCTCCTCTTCATTTGTCACCAGTCTTAGCTCATTCCTGCTACTTGCTATTTCATCTTTATTCAAGTAAATAAGTATATTAATTTGTAATCCAGTTTACCAGCAGACTGAAATGAATAATCTATAGTCTGGTGTTTGTTTCTATAAAACCATTTCCTATATAGATCTGTTTAGCAAAGAAGAAAAGTAAATTTAGCGATACTTTTCACAAAGACGAAGTTCTGAAGGTCACAAATACCAGCCAAGCATCAGTAATTATAACGGACATTGATAAGGGAACTTGAGGTTACTCACCCTATATGCTGGATGCTGCAGGAAAAGGTGGCATCTGGCAGTTCGCACTGTACATTTCTCAGGAAAAATAATTTCAGTAGGTTCATTATATGAGGGGGGAAAAATCCCCAAACACAGAGACCTTCCTACCACCCCTTCATTCTGCTCTTATCATAGGTGCTAAATAACAAAGACAAACTGAGACAATACGTGATGTGTTGAGAAAACACAAGATAGAGCAGACTTTGGAAGAGAAAATGTACCATAGCAGACAGAGCTGTTCTTTGGACTCTGATGCATCCTTCACCAGCAACTGCTGAGCCAATGAAACTTTCATCTACCTATCCCCAACATAAGCTTTTAAAATCCCACTCAGCATTGAATAGTGGAGGCATCATGACTGTGTTCTGATGTTCTGTTTAAAACTAAAAAAGCATTCTGTTTGGAGCAGAAACTTGAACTTCACTGAGTTCATTGTTTCTTAAGTGGGGATATTCATCATCTTCTTGTAAATAGTTCTTTAATGTTAGCCTCTGCCATGTCTTCAGAGGTCTTGCTTTGTTTGCACTGAATGTAACAGAGGCCAACACTTCCTATGAAGTATACAGCACAGTGATGTGTATTTGTAAACAATCGACTTTATTAAAAAGGAGATAATATTTAGTAATTTCTAAACATTTTTTACAAGTATTTCATACAATTTAAAAATTCCAGGCGAAATTCTTAGGTGTAGCATCCCTGAATCAACATGCGAGAGAGCTTTAAGTCATATTCATGGTTCCCTGAATCCTGGGCTGCTGGATTTTTCCTGAGGCACAGAACTAAGTATTAGAATAATGCTAAATTATTCTGGTAATGCTGGGCTGCTGGTAATAGCCCCTGACAAACTATGGGGATTTATTGCTTTCTGGGGTACATCACTTTTCCTGGCACTGAGATAATTTGGTACAGAGCTCTCCATACTATTTCAGTGCTTTCCAATGTAATTGAAGGTTTGGCTGATAATTTAAAACGCTCTGTAGAAGGAATGTGAAAAATAACTGTGACCAGGGCATTGGTACCACATTTTAGCTTAGTAATCTCCAGCTTGTTGCTCATCCCCTTACATACCTTCCTCGCTGACTGTCATTCTGAAAAAGGATGCTGTTCACAAAAACTTACCATTGTCCACTAAAACCATGTGCAGGATAAAATGTGCAAAATAATCCCCCTGAAATTTTCTTTAATTAAAAGAAAAAAAAAAAGAAAGAGGATTATTAGTCAGGTGATAAGCTAGCTCTCCTTGTACCTTTTACTTTGCTAGTTAACTCACTTCAACCACAGATTTTATGTCATAGATGAGTGTTTAATGGCTAATGCTTAGTTTCAAAAGGAAATAAAAGTCGAGTTTGGACTAAGTTCTTAAATTTCTGATTTTGATCCTGTCAAATCATACATCCTCAAAAGCAATGTAGATATTTAAGAAAGACTATTTCATTACTCAGATTCTGAATTCTCATACTGAATTATGAAAAAAAAAATTGATTGTTTGGGAGGGAGGGGGTTTGGAAAAGAAAAAACATCAGTGTTAATGCCTAAACCCAAGACTGCTGTGGTTACTGAATTTTCCCCAGATGTTGTTACTGTTTGCTATGCTTCACCAAGCACTACTGATTAGTTTATTAAATAAATGTTTCACTAAGGAAACCAATAAAGCACAGAAGTGCCTGTATTTTTAAATAGTGTTTATCAAGTCTGAATGAAATGCAGCCTTTCAGCAGATGCCTACTGTCAGCATAGATTTATAAATCACTGTCTGGTGCTCTACCAGAAAGGATATAGTGTTTTTGAGACACTCCTTGCTCTTAACCGAAATAATGCCAAAGGTGTTCTACTATTTCCCTTCCTGTAGGCAAATGTATGAGGATGGTATGAACAGGGAAATTTCTGACTTGCAAATAATTAAAAAACATCCACCTATCTGCTTCTCTGCTGCCTTGAGCTTTTCTGTAGGCAAAATGTAGGTAAAGATTTCACTAGCTTTTATGCAAGTTTACAAAAATAATGTATTTCTACCTGTAGAATTATTCTATTCTGTAGAATATAACCGCTATACTGCAGAGATTACACCTACCTTAACATGGTAGATATAACTAATGGGGCCATAAGGTATGTTGTTTGCTGCCTAGGAATGATGGCATTCCTGCATTATGCTTTTTGTGAGCTTTATACAGCAAGAGGCAGGAGTGCTGAGTACCTTCCTCATGTGACAGAGACCGGCAGTCTGTGCAGAGAAAAACAAGACTGCCTTCTAGGAGCGCTGTGATAAATTCTCCAGTGGCAAAGGTACTGGCAGAAATCAGAAACCCCGAAGGAGATAATAAAGTGGCTTGTGTGGAGATAAGTAGCAATGCAATCGTAGACAACATTTTTGAAAAAGAAAGCAAGCATGTATTTTTTTGTGTTATAGTCATTAATAGTGTATGTGTAACTATATGCCAATACTACAATAGACCTAATGCATGCTAATGGAGTGGTCAGAAAAAGACATGGCACTCTGTCAAAGCAGGACAGAGTTTGATATTGAAAATCCATTTTAAATATTGCATTTAGTATGCAGGCCATCCTCCGAAAAAGATGTAGCAGAAAAGCATCCCAAAGTGGCAATGAAACTGATTAGAGGTGCGAAAAGATTTCCGTTTAAAGGAGGAGAGAAGATTAAGTCTTTTTGACTAGCAATGAGATAAGTAAAGGGAGATGGAAGGGAGTCAGAAATTAAAAGCCCAGTCCAGCTAACAGTGGAGTTGCTGGGAAGCCTTTCATTAACTTCAGCGGACGTTGGAGTATGTCTTCTGTCACCTAATCCTGATTGTTCTTCCATGGTGGAGGAAAAGAGAAGATACTAAATAAAATGTACAATGAAATGATATTTGCCATCTGAAGTACAGTGTACCTGTTTTACTCCCTACCGCTGCACACTGACACAAGGAACCTACAGGAAAATAAGGTGAGATTCACACTTCTCCCAGGTACCAGAGCAGATACAAGCACCACTCCTGACTAAGAACCACGCAGCCGAATCTTGCAGAGCCAGGAGGAGAAGGTGGTGCTCAGAGGTGGCTAACGCTCAGAAGATGAGACTACCCCTCAATGCCATTACAAGATAACATGGGGCAGAGATGAAAAGACATCTTCCCAGCCTCCCCTCTTTCCAGAACCAGGGGTTTGCCCAACTCAACAGCTCCCCTGCTGCCACAAAGTACGTCCAAGCTCTTCTGACGGTGCTCTGAAGTTGGGCGGCTGGTTACATGCTAGAAAACCTGTAGAAGATTTATCATTCCTCATGTTCAGCCAGTTAGCAGCTTGGGTTCAAGAAGAGACATCTTCAGGATGTATATAAGATATCCTGTTAATTGTTTTGAAGTGATTTCTCTAGAGGTAGTCTAGAGGTAAAGAAATTTAAATGCTTGTCCTAAGCATGTGCCTTTTTTCCTATTACATCTCCTCTAGTGCTCCATGTGTGATAATCACTATTTCTAAACTGCTAGTTAAGCTTCTGGAGACAGAGATGCCTGATTATAGTGAGTTTCAAAACACTAGTGCACTGGGAACGGGATTTTCTCCTTGAACTGTGCCTGAAGATTAGCACTTCAGGACTTGTACACTTAATGTAATTTCACCAATCCTGCATGCTTTTCAAAACTACCTTTCAAAAAACATTTCTGATAAGGTATGATTTTGCCATCATGTGATGCTGATATGGAGTTTTCTAAGGAGTATCGTTGTGGCTAGGACCTGAGCTCTAATCTTTCGTTGTTCTTTGCTATGAAGTAGTCTTCCTTTAAAATCTCTTTCTGAGAACGAGAAATAGCTTTTGGTCCCAGAAGGCCCTCACCTCACCCCAGCACAACCAGACAACACCGCCCTGACATCGTTCTTCCTCTTCTCAGCCTTCTACAAACACCCTCCATGATGCTGGGAGCAGTGGAAAGAGGACAGAATATTTCTCTTTGTCAGATGGACCTTTCAATCGTTTGTCCGAAGGATAAGTATTTGGGAAGTAATAATTACGGCTGGGGAGTGTTCAGAGATGTTCAAGGGACTTGTCCCCTTCTGACAGAAAGAAGTAACAGCTACAGAAGGTCCATAACCTTGTTATGTGCAAATGAGTACTGAAGTCAAACGTGCTACGCTGGCTTACAACTACTGGACAATTTTACGTGACTTTCTTGGGAAATACTGAAATGTGACTTGCTGAGAGAGCTATGAAGGGGAAGGGACTGCAAGGGAAGGAATCAACCACAAAAACTGAAGAACAGGAAATAAATAGCAACAAAAGGCTTTTCTAAGACAGACTGGCATGGTGATCAAAGATGATTAATTAAAATAAAAAACCTGGAGATGTCAGAGTTTCTGGGAGCTCCCTACCAGATCTGAGTCTCCTTTATCTGATAAATTCTATTCCTTTACTACCAATGCTATCTACTGGCAAAACCATATTATTTTTTCAGGGATCTGGTTCAGGGACAGACTGTGGCCTGTGACCAGAGGAAGACACAGAGAGCAGATGCAATTCCTTTGAAATTAAGTTACCCACCTGGTCCGAGTTTTACTCTCAGCAGCTAACATATAACTGAAATTTCCTTTTATACGTTTAATTCAGGCTGTTGCATAAACTAAGGGATACACACTGCAGGGTAGATAAAACCAAGAAAATTTGTTTTTCTTTGTTGATGGACAGGTTCTTGTGTACATTTAAAAAAGCCACTCAGCTGTGCGTTGATAAACAAAACAACGGGCTTTCAAGTGATTTGGCTTGGTGATTTGGGGTTTTGTTGTTGTCGTCAGTGTGGAATGGCTAAATCCTTTAAAAAAATTTCATTATGTGTTTCTGTGTCAGCCTTCCCCTCCAAGCTGCCAGCAGCAGGAAGCCCTTTATGAGCAGAAACACCTGTGGATGTTTCTCATTTTTCTGTGCATACTTCAACCTTTCAGAGGGCATTCCTCGACTTGCACCTCCTCATGCGAAGTCAGAGCTAACCCTTTGGTTTTGTGAGACCACGGGGTGAGTATTTTGGCCTCTGGGCCCCGACTGTGGGAATCCTCATACGGGGTTAGTTACGGCGGCGTTTAAGCAGTTAGCAAGAATGACTCTTGAAAAATACTTTTAGGCGGAGTACGGTCCTGGTCTGGTCATGGAAAATCTTTAATACTGAGCAGCACGGACAAGCGTGTTTGGGGTTTTTAGCCAGCGGCGCGGTCGGCGGTGGCTCCCGCGGCAGCAGGCCGCCGAGCGGCTCCGGAGAGCGCGGGGCACAGGCGGCCAGGCTGGGAGAAGCCCGGTTTTGCTGCCACGACAGCCGCCAGCATGGCCGGCAGCCACCCTCACCAGACCGCACCCCGCCCCACACGCTGATTCTGCTCTTGCAAACAAATGACGACGATTTCAATCTCAGTTTACAATCAGGACTTTAATCCCAGCAGAAAACCCCTCGAACGCAGCGGCTGACGGCGGCAGCGGGAGGGAGTCTGGCGCAGCCTTTCACACCCCTCGGGCGCTCCCCCCGCCGGCCCGGGCCCCGCCGAGCGGGGGCCGAGGCGGACAAAGGCGGCGGGAGGCGGGGGGACGCGTGAGGGGCCGTGCCGCGACGGGGCGGCCCCGCCGCCGCCACCCACGGCGCCGCCGGGACACCCCGGGGGCGGCCCCGGCGCGGCGGGGGGCAGCGGGCCCGGCCCGGCCCGGCCCCGACGGCGCCGCCCGCCACCGCCACCCTCCCCACCCCGGCCCACCGCCGCCACCGCCCCCGGCCCGCCTCCGCGCCGCGCCGCGACGGGGCGGTCGGCGGCTCCGCGCCCGCCGCCGGCATGGAGGCAGCGGGGCGGCGCGGCCGGGCCGAGGGGCGCCCCGCCTGGGGGGTGCTGCTCCCCGCCTTCCTCCTCCTCCTCCTGGCAGGTCAGCGGGGCCGGGCGGGTGCGCGTTGCGGGGCGGGAGCCGCGAAGCCGCCGGCAACGGGTGCGAGCGGGGCTGGGAGGGCGGCGAGGGCCGGGGCCCGGCGGTGGCCGCCGCGCTGCCCCCCGCCGGCAGCCGCCGCGGGCAGCGGGGCCGCGGCGGTGTAAGGCAGACGCAGGGGCTTTTTCTTGCTGTCGGTGACTGAATTGGCAGGCGGAGTTGGCACAGGCTCTCCGGGGCGTCTCGGCGGACCCCTCTCCGGCGGGGCGTGCTGTGTGTGAGCCCTCGCCGGGCTGTAGGGAGGGTAAATCCGCGCCCTTCGGGAGCGACGTCCTGAGGTGTGCCGGCCCCGGGCCCCCGGGCAGGGCGAGGGCACCCCTCGGTACCGCCGGGTTTGGTGAGCAAGCGGGAGTGCGAGCCGCGGGCGGCTGCTGCGCTCGCTTCTGGTCGAGTAGCTGTGCTTGCCGGGCGCCTTGGGGGCATAGCCGGAGGGACAGGTGCTCGTGCCAAAAAAGGGGTAACGGTACAAAAAGCCTGAAGCTGCTGGCATGGGGGGTCCTGCAGGGATGACGGTGCAAAAGCCTTGGCATGGGGAGCCCCGCACACAGGGACGGCAGTCGCCCCCCGTTGCTGCTCCTGCACTTCGGAAGATTGCTGTCCCTCCGGCTGCCCCAGTTCCCTTGTTGGGGGGCTGGTCTTCAGAGCGAGGGGTCAGTTGTTCCGCTTTTTTGTGCATTTCTTTAATACAGGGCAATCGCACAGGTTTAGGGCGCAGCCACATGAGCTGACGCATGTGCTGCGTCGCACAGCCCTCTCCGGCCCTCACCCTCAGTTGGCGCTTGTTTTCAAGCAGAGACCAAGCATGAGCAGGTTCAGAGAGGTGACCTGCTACGATCTCATGAGCAAGATGAAGGTCCTGGGTGTTGGATCAGCAGCACGAGCCGTTCACTACGCAGTCAGGGTGCAAAGGAGCCTCGGTGCGAGGTGGGCATTTGCAGCCAGAGGTGGGGCGGGAATAGGAGCGTGGCAGCAGCTGGGATGAGGTAGGGTTGTCTGGATCCCGGGACACCAAAAGCTGGGCCGGCATGGATGAAAAGCAGAAATGGGAATGGGAGCAAAACCTACAGGGAGAGGGGGAACCCCTTGGTGCGATCTGCTGCCTGGGGAACGGGCGCCACAGCCTACCGGGAATGCAGAAGCGTAGTTTGTCATCTTCGCTTTCAGGTCTCCACTGTGGCAGCGTGCGTTTGCGTGACCGGAAGGGTCACCAAGGGTGACAGTGTGCGGGGCAGGGAGTCTCTTTGGGTTCATCCAGGCTGCGGCTGAGGTCTTGGCAGTGGGCAAGGAGAGACCGGGATGAGATTCGGGAAGAGTGGAACTCGCGAGGACACTTTTACAGTGCAGTAGCAGTACCCAGAGACAAGAGGTCGATAGCTTTAAAATAGCTTCTCACGGCAATAAAAGGATGTTTCTTAATTGTAAAGAGCTCTCTTACTGTAGTTTCCCAGGTTGCGTTGTCGTTCCTCAGTCCGGCAGAGCATCGCTGCTGGAAATGCTTGTGGCCCCGGCGGGGCAGGGCAGTCTCTGGTGCGGCGATGGGGCAGAGAGGGCACCGCTGGCCCCGTGCTGGGCGCTGCCGTGCCACGCCGGCCACGGCCCTAGCGCTGGAGCGGAGCGAGGGGAGCCGCTGCCAGCTGGCAGGGGATGAGAGAGCCCCAGGCAGCTCTAACTGACACCCGGGGCTGGGCAGGGCCTGGGGGAGGTAGCCCGTTCCCAGGCAGCTTCCTTCTCCTCTCCTGGAGCTCAGCGGGACAGGCAGCCCGGCCTCAGGTTTCTCTCTGGACTCCTTGCTGGCATGGAAAAAGGTGATCCATGGTGCCTTGACGTTTCAAAGTGCTCTTTTTTATTTTAAATGATTAAATATGAGAAGGAACTGATACGGCCAGCTACAAAATACCTGTACACAAAGTGCCTTCCGACTGGAGTGCGGAGTGAGTGGGAATGGGCTGCCATTTGGATTACAGGGTCAGGTCGCGCCTCGAGTGAAGTCCTGTGATTGTATAAAACTGTTAGATTGCATTTTCTTTAAAGCTGTGCTGTACAGCAGTTTGTTGTTGCTGCCGTTTGACCGCATGAATGTTATTTTTATACAGCAGAAGATTGTCTGGCTCAGTGTGATAATGACTGCAAAGCTTACTGCTGTGATGGGACTACTCCCTACTGCTGTTCATATTATGCCTACATTGGGAATGTCCTTTCGTAAGTATATTTGTGCGTTAGAAAAAAGCTGATGTGCTGTGTTCATGGACTTGATGTAAAATTGGGTTGTGGGAAACTGTGTTTTGGCAATAAACAGTGGCAAGGTTTGGGGTTTTTTGGTTTGATTTGGTTTTTTCCTTGCTGGTAACAAACATCAGTATTCTTCTAAAGTTTCATGTTGCATATATTTTTGAAGCATACCAGAAAGCTTGCTACATTGAGGGTTATGTGCTTATGTACAAAAATACAATTTGTGGAAGTAAGCTTTAGAGGTGGTGAGAACTTTGTTTCAAGCTCTACAAATGAAAAGGACTGTGAATAGAAATCTTGTGGGTTTTGTTGAAATGCTTTATTGCAATACCTGAGTCAAACCACTATGCAAATGACTCGGATTTGAGATTGTTTTTGCTTTGAGTACTTCTTTTTTTTCCTTTTCTTTTTATTGACTTGTTTGTTTTTGTTAAATGGTGTTTTGGCTGTTGGTGGAATTTATTGAATAGATTCTAGGTGAGGGTAATCTGACCCTTTAACACTGTGGTATGAACAGCATGTTTCACAGTACTTAAAAAAACACAGGAGGTAAAATGGGGTGGATATGAGTATTTCCTATCTAGAGAAAAATAGAAGAGTAAACTCTTGATTAAAAACATAGGCTCCAGTGCAGCTGTTAGCTCTGCATTGGTGAGGAAGAAGAGAAGCTTGCATGCTAGTGGACCTGACTCTAGGCCCTGGGCTTAATTTAAGTGACAACCCATAAATATTACATTCATGTGCAAGGACAAACCTAAACAAAACATAAAATGTTGCTCTTCAAGACAGGGCATCTTACCTTCTGTTTCATCAACCCCACCAGTAATTTCCTTAACCTTTAGCATGCAGTCTGTGACGTATTTTTGGTTTATATTCTTGACTAAAACCAGAAAAGGAAAAAGAGGTATGTCATACGGACTGCTCAGTGCTTGAGGAGGAGTGAGTGGGAAGGTGGTAGTTGCTTTTTCTAAAAAGACTCCTCTGTTGCATGTTTTGTTTTAGCCATGGTACCCGGGGAACATGCCAGTGTTCCCTTCAGCATATTTTATAGCACTTTGAAGGAGTAGGCAGGGTGACGGTATTTCAATACAGAATTGATCCACAGTTTTTAACGCAGCTCAGACACTTCCTCAGCTAAAGTAAATAAAATTGTGATAGAGCACCAGAATCCTTCATTGCTCTGGAAATAAAAAGCATGTACTTAAGATTGATTACTGTTGGAGAATGGCAAGTGATTTTTTTCCCCTGCTCACCTAGGGAATGTCTACTTTGATTTTTTTTTTTCTTTTCTCATTCCAAAATTACTTTCCCATTTACATGTGTGGAAGAAGGTGCTGTGTTTGAATACCTTATTCCAGTTCACATATGGTTAGGAATGATGGGCACAATAGCATATGATATAGCATTATAAGAAGAAGGCTTCCCATAGAGCAACACAGCCAGTGGATTTCATGTCCCACTTCCACGTGAACATCACTGGCATTTGTCTAGGCTAATGTCAGAGCTCTGCTTTGGAAAGGATTGACTAGGGCATTCTTTAGAGTGACTGCTGAAATGTTCAAACCATGCCTTCAGCGCCAGGTTGACACCTAGTCTTTTGTATGTTTATTTAACAAATGTAAACAGCTATTGAATTAGAGCTGAGTGCGAGTGGCTGTGACACATTGGAAAGGTTTGCGTTTATCTGGATGGTTTTGAATACTGGAGGGGCTCTTACAAGTGCTGTTTGCCACAACATGTCTCGAAGGAGACATTTGATTCTTCTCCTTTTTGTGGTTAAGTACTCCAGTTCACAGACTTGAAGACCAGTCAGGAGTCATTATACTCCTCTGACCTGATATTTTGCATGATTGAGCCATAGATATGTTTTTTTTCCTTAAAAGCTGTTTTGGGCATGTCTTCTTTAAACTTGTGTGATCTCATTTTGAAAACTTCAGGCATTAATGAGTTGACCATTTGTCCTGGTAAACTGTTCTATAGTTCATTTACTCACACTGCTGGGAAATTTTGCTGGGAAACGAAGGTTGAAATTCCTACTGTCAGCTCTTAACTTATCTGTGAGTTTGAAATGTGGCCCTAAGTAGTCATCATGACAGCTCTCAACCTTATCACTGAGCTGGGTGAACTCTGTCAGCCTCACATGTAAGATTTGCTTTGTTTCGCTTTGCTCTGCCCAGGGGTCAATTCTTTGGCCTTCCTTTGAGCTCCTTCTAGTATTTTCACTTCCTTCTTGAAGTGTGGCTAGCAGGGCTGTGCACAGGGTTTTGACAGAAGCCTTGCTAGGATTATTTTTTCCTGTACCTTTCTTTGAGTACCTATTTTGAAGCAGCTATCTGTGATGATCACAGAAGACATAAATGAACTCTAGCAATTTGTTCCAGCTCTAGGTCCTTAAGTCACGGTCTTCAAAGCATGTCTACTGCTTTAAGCCTGCAAACTGGTCTTTGCTAGGCTTACTACCTTGCATTTAGTTGCATTGCAGAAGATGTTATTGTCTCTTTAACTATGCTCCATCAGAATAACCTTCCCTTTTCATTATTTGGCACTGTATT
Organism: Calonectris borealis; assembly: GCF_964195595.1. Classification (NCBI taxonomy): domain Eukaryota; kingdom Metazoa; phylum Chordata; class Aves; order Procellariiformes; family Procellariidae; genus Calonectris; species Calonectris borealis. The sequence continues at coordinate 114,572,445 of NC_134312.1, read as the reverse complement.
GGTCTTTTTTTTTACATGCAAGCTTTTCCCGCAGAAGGTTCATGTTGCCTCACCCCCAAATGACAAACCAGTGAAATTGCATTAGAAGAAAACACGGTCCTTGGGATTTGGAAATGGCGACTAGCGACCTGTCTGCTTATGTCCTTCTGTTAACAACTGTGTATTGAAATCTTTTAAAGAACCATTTTTATTCCAACACGGGTCCTTATTTTCCTGTGTCATCATTTTTGATCCTACTGTCTGCACCGAACAATGGACTTGATCTGTGTGGGTGCTTTCAAAAGTGCCTTTTTACTGTCTTAAACACCATTAGTAGTCCTCAGTGTTGTATTGATTCCTCTGCTTCTTTAGAGGTTGCCTATGCTTCCTCATTTGTTTACACTAATTTTTCTGCTCTCTCCATTCTTTATAAATCTGCATGTCTTTCTGAAGTTTCTGCTCTTTATCTTCTCTGGGATGTTTTTTTTCACAAGTATAACTCTCTCTTGTAGTTTTGGAATAGCCTTTTGGTGTGCAGTAGGTTCTTTTTAAACAATTCTCTGTTTTGTTTCACGCCTCTCACTCTTCTCTTTCTAGACCCATATGCCAGCAATTGTGCAAACAGACTATAAACACCAGGTGATAATGTATATACTGATTTTAAAACAAAGTCAGTGTGACTAGATCATGATCATTAATACTTAAGTTGCTTGTAGCTTTTAGGTGGTTAATTAACTCTCTTTACTCGTTAAAATGAGATTCAACATTGAGATATTCCATATAGAATTTTCTATTTTAAGAAATCATCATGTTTTTAGAACACCGGGGAATTTTTTTTCTTTAGTCAGATGAGGTTTTCAGCAAACATCCTCCAGGCTATGTGCATCTGTGATTAGCCTGTTTTTCTTTCCCGACGTGAAGAACAGATACAGAGTTACCGGCTCACTCTAGTTTTAGGATTTCAGGGCCTGTAAGAGATGTTCCAGTAACTCCATCTTTAGTTGGACTACAAGTATAATCTGTAAGCATTCGAGGTCAGTGATTGAGTCATCTATAATCCCATGAGCATCTCTAATGTAAAGTAACACATCCTTCCTCCTCCCCCCCCTTCATGATACCCTTTCAGAGCAAGTTGTTGCAGCATTAATGTTCCAGCTAGATTTCCCTTCCCACTAGTTTTCCATAGCTACAGCCTGTCATTATTTCCTCTGATGCATGTGCATTTCCTCCTATTTATTTGCTCGGCATCTAGTGCTTAATAGTTGGCCCTTCTAAAAATGTTTTTTTCTTGGACAAGTTACAGATTTATGTTTGGACTTGTGCAGCATATCAGAGCTGTGTCTGTGGGATGAAGGAAAAGGTGCAGGGATGCTTAAGCGCTCCTGCCCATCTTTTCACTCCCCACCAGAAGAAAGCTTGGAGGCAGGCAGGCTTCCCAGCCTTCAGCATCCTCCCAGCCCTTTGAGTCAAGAAACTCAAACTGCCCTCCTCCTCTAACTCAAACTCCTCCTCCTCCTGCTTCTAAGCTATTGAATCATTTGTGACTGACCTTTTATCAGTTTCCCTGTGCTGCGTCTGCTTCTGCAGCTTGCTACCAGGCTAGGGACTGCGAGGACCGCATCGTGTTTTCTCCGTGACAGATGCTTCAGGTTTGCCCACCACAACAGTACCTCCCTAACTAACCAACCAGCAGCATTTTGCCTTCTGTCGCTCAGAGGAATTGGAGACATCTGGTTATTGCCTTCAGCTCCAGCCTCAAACCACAGAGCTCCTCAGAGGTGGGAGTTGGTACGAAAGGGGTTTCTTCTGCAGAACCCAAATTTGAGTGCGTGTTTCTGACAGTGCTCTTTGTATTTGCTTCTGAGAGGCCCCAAATTGTCTGGCCCTCATGCTTATCCTGGTGGATTTTCTGTGGGCTGATTTCCAGCTTAGTCTTCTCCACCACGTTGTGCCTTGTGTTTATCATGGCCCACAGGTAACTTCTGAGCTGCGGGGAGCTCTCTGGGCAGAGATGTCAGGAGTTCCATGCTGTCAGCGGTGGTTCTGGATGCTGCCTTTGCTCTTTCACAGCACTTCACAGCCAGCAGCTGTGAGTTGATGTGGAATAATCCCAGATTCCAGGTAAATAATGGAGCAAAGAGGACCAATAGTCCAGCTGTTCTTTCAAATTAATCTTGCTGGGCCAGTTGGATATTCAGTGGAAATGAAGGGACTTACACCCAGATTTGGCCCATAGTATTTAAGAAAACTCATCGATGAAATATTCGGCCCTGGTGATTGGTCCGTATTTTCCTGCGTAAGTCTTTAAGGGGAGTAAAATGGAAAATCGGCTTAAGCAGAAAGCTAAGATGCAGTGATGCTGCATTACATTGCAAAGTGTCTGAAGTTTCTTGGTAAATGTCTTCAGAATGACTTACTGTAAGGCAACTTTTATTTAGAAAAACAAAGCAAAATAAAAAAACCCACATGATTGCAAGGACTTCAGAAGTAACTGGAGGAAAAAGTAAATAAAAACTTTATAGAACTGTGATCTCATTACAGGTAGTGGATGGTGATTTGCAAGAGAGTAGGTGGAAAAATCTTACCAGAGCTAATGAGGATGCAAGAGTTGTTCAGTGACCGCTGAAATATCAGCTGCTATTTACATGAACTTAATGTATGTTGGAGGGGCTGAATTTTTTGGGTGGGTTTTTTGTTTTGTTTTAAGTCTAGAGGTTGCACAATGTGGCCAGGAAGGAAGGAAGGCAGACAGAGAGAATGGGAGGAAAAGAGGCAGAGAATACACTTAGCATAAAAATTGTGTGCATGCCTCAGCCTGCAAAACAGTAGAAAAAGCCATGTGTATTTAAGCGTGGCATTTGACGTGGAGTACTTTATATCAAGTAGTACTTTTGAGAAAAGCAGCCGACCTGAGAGAATGCCATTTTTGTTTGTGAAACGAAGAATGTCCCTTAAGCTGATTCACTTGATATGAGAATATGGGATGGAGGATGGGTATGGAGGAGGAGCGCACCAAAGGACAGAATTAACATTTTAAGAGTTAGGAATATAGAGATGTAGCCTCTGGAGTTCATAGTGAATAAAAAAATTTCAGGAAGCTTGGCATTCGCTGTAGATTCCAAATAATTAAAATTAGACAATTTCAGGCATCCCACAGTAAATATGTGAAACAGCATATGGGTTGGGGATGGTTCTGTGTCTGCACGACAGTTGTATGGTATTCTGCTTAAAATAAATTTGTGTTCCTCTTCATCAACGTAATGTTCAAAATTTCCCATGATTGAAGCACTTTGGGACAATATGTAAAACTGCAATTTACCTGGTAGTTGCCATTTCATGCCTCTGGCTCTGTGACTTCTGATACGATGCCAGAGGTGCGCCAAAGGCCTGGTTCAATAATTATTTTTTCGATTTGGCTTGAGTTGTGGCTTCTGATCAGGAGAGTCTTCCTGAATGAGCGCATGGAGCAGAGCCTGAGGATGCTCGTGCTGCGTGCTGGGGGCCAGCTACAAACGTGTCATCGGTAAGGGCCAGACTCTGATAGGTAGACTAAAACGGTTTCCCTTTCATTCTGTGTAACAGGTGAAAAGCAGTTCAGCCTTTTAATCCTTGGTCTTCAACACCTGGAGTACCTGTGGAAGCATGCTATCTGTGCTTCAGCCTGGGAAAACCTCCGCAAGAGAGGTGTCCAACTCACTCTGTGCACGGGGTTGATTAACCACAGCTTAGAGAAAGATCTAGCACCACGTTTTCATTGTAAGATCTGCTGGAGAGAAAACTGGTATTCGAAATGTGACCTTTGCAAAGTGTTTGAACTTCCAGTTGTTTTTTGTTCCATGCCTATTGTCCCAGTTCATATCCTTCAGCAGAGAATGTGCGATCAGATTTACGACCAGAGCAGCATCTGCTCTTGATGACGGCTGCAGAGGAAACCCTTGTCAGCACCAGAATTAAAACACAGGGCGCCTCTTCTTTAGCCCTTTGTGGTTTCATTTCTGACCCTGTGTTGTGACAGGCAGCTCAAAATGGGAAAAAACTGTTTTGCTTGCCAAACAGCAGCTCTCAAAAGATAGCTCCCGCTTCAAGTCTCCCACCTCTTTTTTTTGGGTGTCTGACTAACTGTTTTGAAATGTTTGGGACTAATGGGATTGGGTTCTTTTCTTTGTTTGATCATTTTTGGAAGTTTACGGTTTTTTATTTTAGTAGGTAGCCATAGGAACTAGAATACTTTTTTTAGTGAAAACTGGAAGTCTTTGTAAACATGCAAGTTCAATTGTTCATGAGAAAAAAGGCTAGCATGGTTTTGTGCTAAAACTTGAATTGTTGACATGTCTGTGGATCATCTGTTTTTCATCATTTGGAAGATTGTTAGAATTTGGCCTGAAAATAGAAGCATTAAGGTATAAATCACCGAAATGCTCTGTGTGGCTTACAGAAAACTCTAAGGGGGAAAAATAAACATTCATAAGGAATTCAGTGAAATTAGCTTGCTTATACTGCACTGTTCATTTTGAAAAGATGTTTCAGTGAAAAGGAGAGATCATTTTGTGTTTATCATTTGCAGTGGTCTGTTTTGGAAGTCTGTAGGATTTTCGCATGAGGTTTGGTCATGTAAAAGATAAATGTTTTCTTAACACTTAGTAAGACTGACGTAAAGACTGAGCCTGGGGATTATGTTGATCACAAGAGGACTGTCCTTTCTTTATAAGAATTTTACCTTCTGTCTGTTATTTTATAGCCCCTCACAACTCTTTCCCTTTTTCAAGTGGGGGAAAGGTCCACCTCTGAATTTGGTAAGAACCTCTGACTTTGTTCGGTCATCTGTACCTCCGAAGCTTTCGAGAGAATTCAGATAGTCTGCCAGGCATCAGTTCAGCAAAGTAGTTAAATGCATTTGTAACTTCAAGGTGGTGAGTAGGTGCAATGGATAGAGTCCTCATCCTGTTGAAATCAATAAGCTAATTACTTCAGTGGGGATTTCATGCACTTGGCTCTAATGGGACAAGTTGTAAGCTGAAGTACCTTGTTGAATCCAAGTGTCAGAAAAAACCATTTTTTTCTTTCTCATTTTTTTTTAATCACCATGGTACCTTCCACGTTCACTGCCACCTCATGCTCCTTTGCTCCCAGTTCAAGCGCTGCTTAATAAGGTGTGTCACTCACTCCTGGAGGGTCAGGAGATACACAGGACAAATCCCACCTCAGCTGATTCAGCCACTCCTTGCACATCCAGTGCATACGTGCCTCCCCTATCCCCAGCTGGAGAATTTCTGTTTTATTGGCTAATTCTGAGATTTCACTGAGCTGGTGGGATTCTCAGAGGGTTAGTCTGTTGCGTTTTGTAGTGGTTGCTCTGTAGTAAGTAATATCACACCAACTCAGAACAGGGTTATTAATGAAGATACTTCTGGGTCAAAAGCTGTGCAAGAGGGCCATTTGATGCTGCACACAGTGTAATTGCAGCCAATCCAAATAAAACCTGTGGCACTGATTCAATATTTGAACAATATTGTCCTAGAAAGATAAACTCTCATTCTAATCTTAATACGCCTCTTTAAGGGACAGAAACGACGTTTGGTGTATATAAGTGAGTTATTAAAAATTAAAGGAAATGAACTATTAATTCACACGGCAGCCACAAGTTCCTTCGAGATTTATAACCGCAACTAGATAGAAATTCCACAGTTAATACAATCTTTAGAAATTCAGTGAAATTTTCTCAATGACTTTTCTCTATTTAGAGAAGAAAAAAGTTGTGACGTTTACTTTTAGAATCACTTACGCTATCATAAAAACCTTTTTTTTCCCCCCGTAATGAATTATTTTTGTAAAAGACAAGATTTCTCCTGGGTCTTACTCTATCCGTAAGTATTTAGTATGGGATGGAGAGGCATTAATACCACAAACTGGGCAGGCATGTTTCGTCATCGTGTCTCCCTCTGTTGGCTCATCCACACAGGTAAGAGATTTTTACTCCTATCATTAAATGGAGTTATTCCTTTTGCTCACAAGGGAGGCTTGGTTTAATGTTGAATGTTCCAGCTTCTCTCTCTTTATTGAGGCCGGTGGTACAGTTTGTCACAAGCTCAAGAGGTACTAAGGATCTACAGCTGCTGTTGAAACATCTGTTCATCAGCCCAGATGCAGTGAACCTTATTTTTAGGTGCCTTGTGGACTTGCTACGCTGCCATTGAAGCGTAAAGGGACTGTGCAAACTATCTCTACTCCAGTCCTTCATACAGTCCATGGTCAAGGTGATCTAATGAAAGTATAATTAGGGTACTGCTGCCCTATAGCTATTTCCAGCTGCTGAGCAGCCCATAGGGCACCGGTGTTAGTAAACTAGGAACAACAGATAAAATGCAGTCCCAAATGTGTGTGCTTACGCTATGACATTACCTGCAGTTTTGGTCTGATACTCTACTGCTTATTCCTGTTGTGCCCATGCATTTGACTTTTTCCTTCTAACAGCAGGGTCAGAGAGGGCCTGGATGTAAGCAGTGCCCCTTCCTTCCCTTCCCTCCCCTCACCACTGGTGCTCCCTCCTCCTCCCCAGGAAAAAGAATAGAATAGACATAATTATTTGGGACAGGAGGGAAGCAGTTAGCCTTGGAGAGTGGCAATTTTCGTTTGAAATTCTACTTTCCCGGTTTCCTACAATACTGAAACCATCTAGAGTACTGGCTGGCGTTACGATCCTGTTCTGGTATCTCTGTTGTTGCAGCACCACATTGGTGGTGCCCATCAGCAGCACTCGCCGTTCGGAGTTCAAGGCTCCGCGGATCCTGTGGGACCCCCTTGCCAGGAGCGCTCCAGGCCAGCGGGCCTCTGCGACTTTGGCTGGGGTGGTGAACGGGGAGGGGGGAGGAGCGCTGCAGAGCGCTTGTTCTCGTATCACGATGCCTCTGCAATAGACCCCTAAGCGTGGAGAAACGGAGAAACAGAAATATTCTGGTGTCAGACTGAGGAGAGTTCAGAAATAGAAGACAAGCATTGGAGAGACCCAAAATTAATTACTTGAGTATAAGTAGCACTTATAATATGATGGTATTTAAATGATACATGACAGCAGCTCTTAATTCTTTTGTTTGGATCAAATCCTTCAAGTCCCTGAGCTTTTGGGCCTCTCCTCATCTGCTGCTTTGGAAATGTAAACCAAGAGGAGAGAAAATAAGCAGCCAGCATAAATTTAACACTTAACTTTTCATTGTTTGGACTAAAGCAACTGTAATAGTACTTTGTACAAGACCTTGTTGAAATACATCTCTTGGAATCTTTGAGGTTTTTCTGGAAGAGTAACAAGAATTTTGTTAGTGCGGTATTTTGTATAAAGAATACAGCTTTTTTGTATCATCTTTGCTTTCCACTTGTGTAGTGTATTATCTTCCAAGGGTTTCAAAACACTTAAGATTGTCAGTTGTGTCAGTCTTATTCTCGCAATATCCTGTCAGGCAAGGCTACAGTGTCTGGGCATCATTGCCTGTCTGCCATCCACGTGGCGTGTACGCCTGCTGGGGATGGCTCCTCCGTTCTAAGAGCAGTATAAACTACCACAAATACAGATTAATTATTTGGGTTATGGGCAGAATTTTGATTACTTGGAGCGAAAGTTTGATGTCTGAATGTAGACACTGAATATGCCACCTATAAGCATATTCATATGAAAACCTCTTGGGATGGAGAATGGCCTTGCGTGTGAGGAGTCCTTGTGTGCCATGTCCAGCACAAAAGTGCTCTCAGCTGTGAGTGAGAAGCCGTGGTGTTAATCTAATCCAAGTAATTACTAACCTTCCCGCAAAATCTCTTTTGTCAGAGCATCTCATGTGCAAACATTGCATTCTTTTAAGACAACAGCTATTTTTGTCTACCTTTCTGTTTGCCGACATCTCTGCTCTGGGGCACAGCTTCTCCCGAATTGCGCCGACTACTTGCTGTGCGGCATGGTCCTAGTCCCCAAAGACCTTGGTGTGGCTGTGTCTGATGATAGCTAATATATTTACATGGCTGAAAACTAATAAAGTTTGTTCAGTCCACGGCGGTAACCTTGTGTTTGGCTTGGAAATAGATGGCCTATTTACATAAACTGAAATTATGAAAATGGATGACAGGATTGCCAGTCTGCTTACCTCGCATTGCTTTCCTCCGGTGGCTCCTAGCAGGGGTAATTTGATACTAAATTCCAGTGGAGAGCGAAAGAATAGAGCTTCAAGGGGATGGGAGATGGATGAAAAGTTATGGCCCTCATTCTCTGTTTTCAACAACATGTAAAATTGTCTGAAGTAAAGCACAATATGTCTTTGTTCCTGAGCCTTCACGATTGTGGAACGAAACTTAATGATTGAATTAGCATATTTCCAGAAATGTAATAAAATGTCAGCTTGACAATAATGCTTTCAAAATTGCTATATGACAGGGGTGCTGTAAACATAGTGGCATGTCTGCTGTATGTTTTGAATAATATGCTACATTAAAATAATGTGGTGAGATTAGGAGGGGAGCTATGGTATTTAACGTCTGTATTGGTAAGCTTACATTGTCGCTATCTGCTAATATAATTTACTTTGCATTAAAATGCTGTATTCTCCTTCAGGAGAGGAAATTTTTCCTGCATGCTCGTCACTCCCCTCCCTAGTCATCCTTTCTTTTGAAGTAGATGTGTGAGGAAGTGCGATCAGCTCGTGAAATGGCCTTCATGGCGTGGCTGCCTGTGCTAGCAGGGGCTGGATTTAATGGAAGGTCCTTTTGCATTAGCCACAAAAGTAAGAATTTGTTCCGTTTCGGGCCTGGGCTGATCAAACATTTTGAAGCTCTCGGCAAGCTGGTAGGTATGGGGTCTCTCTCCTGTATTCCTCTTCAGTCACAGGCTGACAACAGCTACTTACAAGCTGACCTCCAAGCTGGCGTCTGCGCAGCAGAGGGTGATCAGTATTGTTTGTCCAGCGGGGACAGTCACTTCTGCGTGTCAGCTGGCCCGTGCCCTGCGGGGGAAACAGCCCTGTTTGACGTCACTCAAATTTGGCAAGTTACAAAGCAACTTTGGGTTTTTGAGCCATGCATCCTTGTTTAACAGAGGGAGGGTCTTTTTTTTACCTCCTGCAAGGGAGGTTTTGTTTTGCGTGTCTGTGACCAATTCCCCAGAAGGATGCCCCGGTAGGCATCTGAAGAGCCTTGCGATCCCCTCCGAAGGGCTGGGAAGCCATGCCAGGGGATCCCACTTAGGCAGGTGGGCGATGGGAGGCTGCAGGGAGGCTGTTGTGATTGCCAGCCCAGGGCTTCTCCCTGAGCTCTGTGCTGAGTGTCCACTAGATCGTCAGATATTTTTGGGAGTCCAGAAAAATAATGCTTGTAGTTCATCTCAATGTCACTTGAAATCTGTCAGGTACAGCTACAGTCAGATACCTTTGAGACAGCATCAGTTCAGTTTCTGTATACTTCTGGTTTATTTTTCTTCCAGAGATTTGTTGTCATCGCAGAGCTACTTGCAATCCCAAATTACACCAGGAACTTGCAACGACTAGTTTATGCTCTCATTAAAGGTTGACTCATCTCTTCCGTGAAGAAGTTGCGTTACTTGGAAGTTCTTGTTGCTTAAAAGGTGGGGAGGTTACTCCCCAGGGGAGGAGGCTTGCTGGCTCATCCAGAAAATCAATGGGACTCCTTCTGAGGAGCTTCCAGCTGCCTGGACTCCGTCGGGGAGAGCAAGGCTGTGTGGAAGATGGAAAACTGCTGCTTGGTACTCTCTCGCTATGCCTCGTCACATGCTGGGGTTTAAAGGAGAATTGCTCATGGCATTTTTGCTCCATAGTTGAAGGGAAAGGGCAGGTTGTACCTCAGTACTATGAGCTCTTCCGCCAACCGAGCTCGCTCAGTGGGGGCCTGACCCCACTGCCCATCTCTGGTGGACACCTGTGTTTTCTCCTCCCTGACCTGCCTGTGGTGCCGTGCTTTGGGAGGGCGTGGTTTTGGGTGCATTGGTCCAGCCTGGTGCTCAGCCTTTGCTTGGTGGGCTGGGGACAGCTGGAGGGCCCCCCCAAGCGAGGCTGGGACCTGGCAGGGAGGACGCGGAGGCCTTGCGGGTGGTGAGGACGTGCTCTTGCTGCATGGCTGCCCCCTTGTACCTTCCTGGTAGGCTCCCAAGGCCACCCCATCGGGATACAGCCCTTGCGTTGAGGGAAAATGCAGTACCTCTTTTAGCTAATATAAAAGCAATTACTGCTCTGTGAGACTGGTAACTGGAAAGCAAGTTACCAGTTAGCAGCCGTTGTTTAAATCTGAAGGAGCTATGACTCAAGTCAGGGTTTGCACTTTGGCTTCATTATGTGTCAATAATTTAATGTATGTTGCAGTTGCTGATGGGGCTTTGTAATGAGATGCCGTTGTTCTTCCAGGCTGAATACTTGCTGTGCTCACAGAAAACACTGGATGTGTGGATACGTGAAACAAGTCAGCTGATTTATTACTGTTATCTGTCACTTGCATTGAATGGTTTTAATAACTGCCAGAACTAACAGCTGCTTCATAACCGCCAGTAGCACCGCTATAGCTGTTGCATTATATTTTTATCACTCTCATTTTTTTCTTCAACTTGTGTCAGGAGATACAAACTGTCAATTAACTGGGCAAAATCCTCTAGTCACTTGATTTATACTGACATGCGCTGGCTGAAAATATGGTCCAGCATGAGAAAAGCTATGCAATTTTCCTCCAAAACTGGCAAACAAAATCTTTCGGGCTGTCTCTGGGCCATCCAGAAGAGCGTTGCAGCAGCTCCACCGCCATAAGGATTCCCTGTGCTCCACTGGCCACGCTCAGGTGTAAGAAGTACCTTTTTCCTTGGTATTGTACACAAAATCCTCGTGTTGGCTTTGCAAGAGCAACACAAAGCTTTCTGTCCAGGTGCCTGTGCCATAAAACAGGGATTGGAGGTTTCTCCCCCTGTGAATGCAAATCTTCAGCTTTAGGTTTTATGCTCTGACCTACTTAAGAAGTTGCTTGAGGCTGAACTTCAAACTGGCCTCTGTTTTGTAGCCAAGTGTTTCCAGTCCTGTTTTATTCTCGCGGTTTTTAGCTGCTTCTTCCTCAGAAAATAGCCAGCTGATTTTACTTGTCTCTGTCCCACCTGCCTGGCCTGCCGGTGGACTTGGAAAGCCCTCACGACGACTGCAGCAACACAAAAGCCTCGGCCAAGCTCTTCCACATCGCTTGGAAGAGCTTCCCTTGCCAGGCGTTTGCTCTTCTGCTTTAGCAGCTCCAAACAGGCCCAGGAGCCAAAATAAAAACAGTTTGGTCTAGAAGGTGCAGCTTATCCACTGCAGGACCATAATGGTTTGGAGGGAAAAGCTCTCCTTTCTCTTCGTCGCATAGGCTCGGCGTCACCGCTGCTGTTCGATGGGGCGACGATGCTGTGCCTCTCGTGCTGTAGGGATGCATGCGGGCATGGATCAGCCATCCCGAGAAAGGTCGGGCAGCAGTCCCTGGGTGGGAGCTGTCGCTGCCTCCGCCCAGGGAGCCGAGCTGCAAGCAGGACATCTCTTCAGAGGAAATTATGCATTGCAGCGGTGTTACTCCTCAGCACTAAATGGCTGCTGCTGCTTCTCCCAGGCTGGGAGCCCCATCTTCCCAGAAGGTGTGTGTCCCAGAGCTGTCCGTCCCCATGAGCAGGGTCCCAGCCCTTTTCTCCATGCCATGTGCCAGGGAAGCGCTCTCAAGAGAGAGGTTGGTGACCTTCCGTGGGACGCTTCTGTTGTGTAACTACTCCTTCATTAAGAAGTTAAAAGGATTAAGAACTGGCTGACATGTCAAGAAGTGGAGGCAGCAAAGAATTATCATGTAATGAAGGTTGTTTGCAGTGAGGTTCTTCGGGGATTAGTACTAGCACTGAAAATTTTCCAATGCCAGTCAGGACCTAGCATGTAAATGCAAAATCCCTGGTCGTAAATGTGTGTGTGTGAGAAAGATGCATTTTAAATGCATGCACTTCGGAAGTTCTCAGATGACAGATTTAAGGGTGTTTCTGTGACCTTAATTTGTTCCTCTTCTGCATACTTTTTGGGTCAGCCTTCAATTACATGGTTTTCATGGAGCAGTGAGATTGTAATATTCGTATATGTCTTCCATGGAGATGTTTTCAATGTGTAAGGGCATGTACATCTCTATACAGATTTAAACTTGGCCCCTTATGCATATTGCATGCAGTAGTGCAAAAGATCCCCTCTCTGATCTTGATATGGGCGGTTTCAGACCAGTAAGTGGCTTGGGCCTTTGATGACCAAAATTCTTTACCAGCTCATATGAAATACATTGCTGGCCTCATTCCAGCTGCTAGTGGTTACAACCAAAATTCATCATAGCTGATGCCAGGCGAAACACTAGTTGGATAGCTCAAACCAGAAGCACAAGGGCCAGAGAATTGAGTGTGCCCTTTCCTTGCAGAAGCAGTACCTCCTGGCCAGGGTGAACAACCAGCAAAGCAGTGCAGGGATGCTTTTTTCTTGTTTTCTCTGGCATAACTTTCCTGAACACAAACAAGATGTGTTCTCCTGTGATGTTAGCACGTTAAGAAAAGGCAATAAAAATTTCAGCGTTCTAATTGTCATTTTTATTGTGGTGTTTCAGGAATTCAGTCACAATACAATGAGAAATGATCTACGCAACCTAATTAAAAACATAACGAAGTGCTTTCCAGCCCCTGTGTTCAAAAGTGTTTAGGGATCCCAGATCCCATTTTATGTATCCAGCAAGAGGCTTGCTTTCAGAGGAGAGGCTCTGGAAGACCTCAAAAGACTCAGACTTTCTGCAGGTGGTCACTCGTGGAGTCACCCCTGGCTTTTGGGACACCTGCTTTCTGTGGCCAGAATTTTACCCCCTGTATTGGAAAACTGCATATCTTTGTGTACACTGACTTCAGTGCACTTACTTCCTGGCTTTTTAGTCTTAGCACCATGGCTCTTTCCTGTTCTTTTTTTTTTAAAAAAAGAACACCCCCCCCAAAAAAGCCCTTGCGTTTTCTGCTTGCTCAATTAATTTGATTCTTGATCCTTCCATACTTTCCCCTAACATTGTTACATTATTTCTGCTAAACCATGAAATATAATAAATAAACTCTTAATCAGATGTGACTGCATTCCTATTTTTGAAAGCTGTCCAAGACGGTGAATTAAACGAGGGAGGGAGGGGGGGTTTGGATTGTGCTGTGATCTCTGATAGTTGAATATAGGTTGAAAACTCCTTTGAATTAGTGCCATCAGATGTAATACAAAATACCTAGAGTTTCAGGGCATCTTCTCAAATAGAGGTCAAGAAGAGAGTGAAAATAAGCTCTATTCTGTTTGAAATAGATTTCAGTAACAATATATTCATTCTCTTAAGCTACTTATCATATTTTTCATAGCTATGAAACAAGATTTTTGTAGTTGTATTTTTAGCAAGATATTTTCAAAACTGTCTTTTAAAAAAAAATTTAAAATCTGCCTTTATATGTCTGTCTCAGGCTTAATTTCTGCAGTCTGAAAACAGATTTCCAATGGTCATGAAAATGCCAACTTGATTTATCTTGAAGTCAATAGGAATCTTGTTGAGGCTGTAGAACTGGACTGGTAATAAATGCCTTTGGTCCACGTGCATAGCAATGGTTGATGCATGGTTCATGTGTGCCATTTTAATCTCTGAAATAAAATAGATGGAAATGATGGCTGGAGCCCGATCATCATAGCAATGCATTGTCAGTGTAGTATCCCTGTGGCATTCTTCCATCTCTTCGTGAACCAGGATGTCGTACCATCCAACTTTGTACAGTAAATGGGCTCTAGAAATTTTTCCAGAGACTGTCTGCTGAAGGGGACTACCTTCCCCGTGGCTTACTGCACAGATCTAGCAACTTTAAGAAGACGTTGCCTTGATTTAAAGCCTCTCCCACCCAAAGTCAGGGTGAATTTGCTGTTTTGCTTCTTTTTAAGTTCTCAAACTGTTTGATTATTCCCTGGCAAATCAGTTGTTGCCTGCATCTTGCCATTTAATAGCTCTGTCAACTGATCGGTTTGGTTTACTTTACGTAATTGTATTAGTTCATGGTAAGCTGTCTGTCCAGAGGAGCTCACAAAGGTGGTGGCAGGGCTCAGCAGGGAGGTATGAGAAATGAGGGGTGATGGTGGAGCATATCTGCCCCCTCCAGGGGGGCTTCATGTTCGAGGAGAGGCAGGAAAGGGGTAGCAGAGGTTGTCATCCTTCAAATATAAGTGCCAGTTTTCAGGGATGTTTCTTCTTGCAGAGCAACCTGCAGAGTGTGAGAGCTGAAAGGGGTTGTGGAGAACATCATCCACTTAATCCCTCTCTTTCTGGAAGCCTGGCCTGTTTTCAGGATATGAGAAACCAGCCGAAGCTGTTTCATGAATCACCTCCTCTTTCTGCCAGGTTGCTGGCACGAGCAGCACGTGGAAAGGCAGCTCGCTCCTCCGCGTGCCCAGCTCGCCCATGCCTATGTGGAGGTGACCACCCATCCCCAAGGTCTCCCACCACACCTCACCAGGGCAGTGAGGAGGAAGACGAGGAGAAGGTGGCGTTTTACTCCAGTGGGGTCAGCAAGGCAGGAGGGGGTGTGCTTTCAGATAGCCCGCTGGGCTGGTTCTCACAAGGAGTGGGGCGTAAGAAAGAAGCATCTACTGTGAAATACATAGTGATGTCTGAACCTAAGTGACCTTTCCAACACTGGTACAAGTTTCTGAAAGCCTTCGTGTTTAGTGGGAACCAGAGTAGTTTTACGCTAAGGCGTGTTGTAACATTTCTTGAATCGTTTTACAAGGGCCAAAGTGTTGTTTAAAATACTGTTTATTTTGTAAGTACATGTGATCATGCTGGAAGTGTATGGATTTGCTGTAACCCATGGAGATGTCGTCTTTTATTTTGTTTCATTTGTAGCGAACTTCTTTTAAAATCTGCTTGGTTTGTAACCTGGCCCCCAGTTCAGCTCCCAGGGAATCAGCAGAAAGTTTCATGCTGTATTTCATGGGCTGTGGCAGAGGAGATTGGAGGACTGTCACCTTCTCAGTGGTAATACTATCCTCTCCTCCTCCACCTGAGCAGAAATGGCATTTGCTTTTCAATCCTACTGCTGAGTCGACCAGTCAGCATCATGACTGGCACCGGTTATGGTGGCTTAATAGCCAGTTGTGGTTACTGGGAGCTGGATTCCTTCCAGTTCAAAAAGTGGACCGAAGCTATCAAATAATTTCGTTGCTGATCTTACAGCAGTATTTCTGAACTGATCACATGGATACAGATTTTATTACAGCTCCCCTGGGTGTCTCAAGCTCTCAAGCAGTGCGTTTAAAAATCAGTGTAATCTCCATGTAGCACCTGAAGCGAAGTCATATACTAAACACAAGACTGCTGAGTTTGGCTCCAAGAGAGGTGCTTTGAAGTAAAGCTGATATATTTTGAATCTATTCGCTTAATGCCAGGAAGCAGGACAGTGAATATTGCAATGTATAGTCCACGTCTGGCAGTTTCCAGTGAATTAGTTATATTGCCACGGAGCAGGCGGTGTGTAACACAGACAGCGCCTGCAAAAATAGCTAATGTGCTGTCGGCTTTAGGGCTCCATTTAAAAGGCAGGGTGATAATGGAAGCACATAATGTTGCTCAGACATGAATATCTACTGCCGTGGTCTGCAGGTCATGCTGTAACTGCTCTCTAAATTTAAATAGGTACTTACTGTGTGCATCTGCACCAGATGGCACAGGTTTAGCACAGCCTGCGCTGCACTGAGTGAAATGGAGCCTTTTGTGGTGGTGGTGGTGGTAAGACTATGTCCAGCAAGATAGAAATAGACTTTTCTCCCCACATAGTACCTTTCACTGCAGTATCTGTCAGTCAAGCAGATGATGCTCTGTAGGAATGAATGACCAAAGGGGGGTGATGACCCCAGGTGGGAAAAATGTTATCAGCCTGAGCAAGTGCTTGATTTCCTGGAAGATTCCTTGTACTGAGATAAGTTGTTGTAGCCAGACCAGCTACCTTTAATAAAGTAAAAGCGTAATCTTTTCAGCAACTCACTGTAGTACTCTCCTATTATCACTTTAGTAAGGGGATGCAAATGCCTTGTCTTCAGACAATTTGCATCTGCTAATTCAGCTGTGGTGCATCTGTCCTGATGTTTAAACAGTGCAGTTACCAAACCAGGAATTTAAAATCCCACAGATAATCCAAGTTATAACTAATTTTTAGCGTTCTGTCACTGGATTTAAGCTTTTTTTGTGGTCTGTTTAAACCAGGACACTTAGGACTTGCCCATTCCCTCTGAAAGTTGCGCTCCCCTTAGCCGGCAGAGGCTGCATGGCATGCTTGGGCTCTCAGCTCCACGCATGTCTCTTGGCTCCCTGGGCTGGAGTCACAGTGGTCCTGGCATCTATAAGGATCTCTGCACATGCAGTACCTCCACAGAAGTCTATTTATAGTGCAGGCTTGAAGGAAATGTAAATTAAGGCATACACTAGCAGGTGACAGAGATAGGACGTGTTTTAGAGCTGAGTGGAAGGCAGGTCAGTTAACCTTTGTTTTGCCAAATAGGAAATACAAAAAATATATATGAAATCACTCCATTTTCATGAAAAATAAAAGTAATTAGTTACTCTGTAATCAAATGACTTCAGAAATGCTAGGTAGTAACAACTGCTGTATTCCTGCTTGCGAGGTGCTATTATTTTCCTGACGTTTCAAAGGAAGTAAAATTGGGTTTGTTCTCCTGAGAGTCAATTAGTTCTCTGCTGGTAAATATTTCTAAATCTGTAGGTAAAAAAAGAGTAAAGCTTCATCAGTGCTACAGAGAACAGGTCAATTGTGTAACTGCTTCTGCAGAATTCGTTAGCAGAGTAACACGTAAAAGCAGAAGGTTAATTTGCAGAGATTTGTGCTCGTCAGCCCCAAGTCCTCCAGGCTATAAGACTGCTGCACTGGCTGAGGACACTGCTGCCCACAGGGGACCAATTTACCTGCAGCTTTTTTGAAGTCCCACCTTCTGGTTTCCAACTAAAACAGGAGTTTCATTTTACAAGTGTAATCTAGTAGAGCGAGGGAATCTACCCGTCAGTGGCTTTTTCCACCGACTGCTTTGTGTTATGGGAATACTGGTTTGGCCCTTAAGTTGTCAGATTTGCCACCATCAGTCCCCTATGGCTTTCCAAGGACCAGTTCCGTGACAGTGTGTCACTGTAGACTGTGACCACTGTTTTAATTTCAGAATACAAACTGCTGCCAGGGGAAAGATAATTATGATACAAATGCTGTTATTTTCTCTTTTCTACAAAAAAATATACAGGTGTGGTGTTGAGAACTAATGTCAAGAAAAGCAAAATTAGCCCTAGGATATAAAAATACCTGTTTAGTCTAAGTTCAGTTTTTAAAGAGAAATCGGTTACAGGGTAAAATCTCGGCTCCTTTTGGGTGGATGAGGAGTGGGGACTAGGCTGTTAAACCCAGGATGTCAAACAAGTTGCAGATTCTTACAAGTTGTGCTCATACATTTAGAAAAAATTCATTACACTTTAAAGAAGGAGCTTGCCCCTGTTCTCCAGTTTATAAATATTTCATGCTGAAATAATGCATGGGGTAGCAGAGCTCACACCATGCTGCAGGGCTGGAATCACTTTTTTCGGATTCTGATTGAAGTGGATCACTGGGGAGCTGTGTGTATGCTGAAGCCAGCGTACCCAAATCTGCCTCTGCAGGGTTTGCTTCTCAGCAGAAGCATATGAGAGGAACAATTTGGCTAGCAGGCACTGAATGCGGTCTGTGTTACTTGCTCTCTAGGTTGGTACAGAGGTTGAGCTTTAAGAAAACTGGAAAAAAAAGTAGTATGTCTAATGTTATTCGGTAATGTAATTACAAATGCATTGCCCTTTTCACCAGGTAGCGGGC
Source organism: Calonectris borealis (assembly GCF_964195595.1). Lineage (NCBI taxonomy): Eukaryota > Metazoa > Chordata > Aves > Procellariiformes > Procellariidae > Calonectris > Calonectris borealis. Next base: position 114,554,555 of record NC_134312.1, on the reverse strand, counting down.
AAGTGAAATCAGTGCATGACTCATTAAGAAAAAAGCTGCCTTTTTTTTCCCCTTCTTTTTTTTTTTTTCCCCTTTTCTGGCCCAGAGGTTCAGATTTTGGGCTGCTAGTGGTTAACAAGGTAATTAAAGGGTTAGTCTCAGGAGACAGTTATGGGAAAGAAGGAGAAAACCGCCTTTCCTTTTTGTGGCTTTGGGGTGGAAAGGTAGATTCCCTGAGCATCGAGTTGGGAGTGCTTCGTGGAAATGGGGTTTGGCTGCAGCAGCGTGTGGCGGTGGAAACCACAGGCGGGTGAGCTGCCCCCACCCGAGCATCGAGGTGGTGACGAGCCCGACGGCCGGCGGCTCCCTTCGCAGAGCTGCCCGAGACCAGACCCCTGGGAAGCAGCGGCTGCTGGCCTCTAAGCAGGACATGGGAGGAGGCAAAATGAAGTTCTGGGGATGCCGTGCAAGGAATGCCCATTAAAGCTCGTCATTTATCATGGAAATTAGGTATACAGGGCAGACTATTTAGTGTAATTTAGTACTATTTGTATTCCCCAGGTCAGCTCATTTTATCTACATAAAATACTTAATTTCCTGTGCTCCGTCTCTCCTAATACTCGATTTTGTCATGAGCCCCATAGAATATGGGGATTCCTGGTGGTCATATGTTTCTATTTATCTGAGGGGGAAGATGTAAAAGAACTGGAGCCGAAATAAACACTCTGTCAATTAAAATATTATATGCTTTTTTTTCTGAATCACTAGTGATTTGCATGATCTGGTGAGAACTACTGGGAAAAAGCCTTTGGAGAAATATTACCAAATGCCCAGATGATTTGCATATTTAAACAATTCATTCAGCAATCTGTTAAATCTTAAATGATCTGTTGAAACAGAAAATATAAATCACCCAGTATTTTAGTACAAATGAGGTTTCTTCATCAAAAGATAAAACTTAATTGTGCTGTTCTGTTAGCAGGATTTTTTATCCTGTTAAACCTTTATAAGGTCAGTAATTAATTGTTTTACCAAGCCAGTGGTTTGTTGGGGATTGTCTGCATCGTCCCTGTTTCTGATGCGTGGGAGAGAAACACATGTTCCAGCCAGACTATAGTTTTTGTGATTCATCAAAATTATCTTAGCTAATACTGGGATTTCCTCCCTCTTGGTTCATTTTGTGAAAGTATCAAGGAGAGAATTCAGGTTGAAGTGGTGGATTAGGACTAGTGAAAGTCACAGGTAAGTTCTTGGCTCTGGCACTGACGTCCCAGGCAGCCTTGGGCAAGATGTCATCAGCTCGGCCTATAAACACATTGAAGGAATCAAGTGTTCCCAAATCTGTGAGCGTGTGTGTGCAGTCTTTTTTATTTTCTTTTTTTTTTTTCCTGGCTGAGTAGGTTCATAGTCTTGGTTGAAACCCTGTGGTACTGTTAGTCATAATAAAGAATATTCCCTGTTTACTGGATGCACTATGACAGAATTTAAGAGTGAAATTAAGTTAGAATTACCTCCACATTTTATACTGCCCGCGTCCCAAAGCTCCTAGGAACCAGATATTGCTTTACAGCTCCTTTTGGAAGTAGCAGAAAATAATTTCTTTTCCTTCCCTGTGTTTGCAGTATGGCACCATGAGATGCAGTAAGTTGTCTAAACATTTTAAATGAGCAAGGGATGGAATTACATCACCACTCACAACCCATTTCTCCTGATATCTGGTCCCTTGCTCCACTAACTGCATCTCTATGCGAATCTTTACCAGATGCAGATCAGCAGGGCCTGGCATAGCTAATGGACTCAGTCCCTCATCTTGCCCTGCAGTCAGTTGGCCCTAAAGTTGGAATTTGGTTTCTTTAAAAGTCATTTTCATTTTTTAGAAAGAAACAGGCTGTTCTAGCTGGTGACACGGGAGACTTAGAAACTGATTGGCAAATTTGAATGCAGGAAACAGACTGGTTAAAATCCAAGTGCATATGTGATACCATTTGTTTTTAATGTTACTGTAAACAACTCATTTCTTGTGGATAATTAAGTACTTGGAATTCTTTTGTCTTGCATTAAATGTTTCAAACATCAGGAACAGGGTAGTGGTTGTTTTCATCTAAAATGTAAACTCATAGTTAGGTTAACAAATAAAAATACTGACAGACTGGCAAGGAAGAGTTAAAAAATGTGAAACTTTAGTCATGGAAAAAGAATAGCATGGGTGCTGCTACCTCAGCAGCCTGAATTGTGCCAACACCTCCTGTGTTTCTGTGGTGGGTTGACTTTGGCCGGCGGCCAGATGCCCACCCAGCTGCTCTCTCACTGCCGCTCTTCAGCAGGTGGACAGGTGGAAGAAAATCAGATGAAAAAGCTCGTGGGTTGACATGAGGACAGGGAGATCACTTACGAGGTACCGTCATGGGCAAAACAGGCTTGACCTGGGGAAAATTAATTTATTGCTGGTTAGAATAGTGGATGGTGACAAACAAGGACAAAAACTAAAACACCTTACTCCCACCATCCCCCCTTTTCCCAGGCTCAATTTCACTCCTTTGTCCCCAACTCCTCTGCCTCCCCCCTCCTCCAAGCAGCGCCAGGAGATTTTGGGGGATAAGGGGTTGCAGTTCGTCCATAACAGCTCCTCTCTGCTGCTCCTTCCTCTGCACACTTTTCCCCTGCTCGAGTGTGGGCTCCCCATAGGCTGCAGTCCTTCAGACAAACCTGCTCCAGAGTGGGTCCTTCCCATGGGCTGCAGCTTCCTTCAGGGCACATTCTGCTCCAGTGTGGGGTCCTGCAGTGTGGACACCTGCTCCAGCGTGGTCTCTCCAGTGCCCGCCGGGGATCCCTTCTGGGGCGCCTGGAGCACCTCCTCCCCTCCTCCTCCCCCTCTCCCCTCGGGGCTCGCAGGGCTCTTTCTCACACTTTTCCCCTCACAGCCGGGCAGCGTTTTGCCCTTCCTTACCCAGGCTTTCCCCGAGGCACCGCCACCGTGGCTGCGGGGCTCAGCCATGCCCTGCGGTGGGTGGGTTGGAGCCGGCTGGAACCGGCTGTGTCCGGCACGGGGCAGCCCCGGCCGCTCCTCACAGAGGCCCCCCTGCAGCCCCCTGCCAGCCCCTGGGGACCTGAGTCCAGTGGAATTTCAAAACTTAAATCTATTTAGGATCTAAACTAGTTTAGGTCCTCAAAATAAACCCTGCAGAGATAATGCACGTACCTTCTCCACCTTGGGAAGGCTGAGGTTTCAAGGATTAGCAGTGTCTGGATCTTGGTCTCTCGGGTAGCGGTAAGCTTGATGGTAGCGTCCTTACGGAAGCACAAGCATCTCTGGCATGAAGATGTGCTGGTAGGAAGCAGTGCTGTGAATGCTGTGACTCTGCCTGTTTGGGGGTGCCCAGACCCAGACAGGAATAGATGCAGAAGAGAGGTCCATCAGGGTGAAAGTGTCAGGAGGTGTTGTTGGCTTCATCAGCGTGGAGACAGCAATGCTCTGCAGACAGCTGTCCCAAACTGCGGGTTGATCACCCACCAGATCCTTTCCTTCCCTTATATCTGCTGCCCTGGATGAGCTGGGAGAAGGGACACAGCTGTGTCCAAATGAGGAGGTGGTCTCCTGTCAGCCTCTCTGGGGCTAAAAGCCCTGGCTGTTTCCCTGCTGTGGCTCAGGAGAGGTGGTGATGAGCAAGCAAAGAAGGTACTGAGAAAAATGTTGAAGACCTCTGTGCTGTCAGTGTTTCTTCTTCTGCAGCACCCATCTGGCTGGAAGCTGTGCTCCTTGTCTTCCCCTGTCTCCATGGCGGGCAGCTGAGGCTTTTCCAGACAACCTCACTCAATAGCAGGGCACCCTTACTATTCCAGTGGCTCTCACTGATAAGGATGTGATATGGTTCAAAATTTGGGGGGGCAGGGTTACCTGATTTTTAATCATGACATTAAAATTACATTAATTGGATTTACCACACAAAAATGCTCAAAAGCTTTTATAAGTGAGAAATTAGATTTACAAATCCTTCCATGCCTTTACAGTACAAATCCTGCCAATAAATACTAAACACGTTTTCAAATATAAATCCTTTCTTTACCCTTGGGGTGGAAATCACTGATTTATGAATCCGAACGGTAAAAATCCTGAGGTTCTATCAGATTTACAAATCCTGGCATAATTTTTAAATGGAAAATTCTGGTCTTGCATTTCTGGGTTTTTTATCCCTGGAAGAACAGCACATGGTTTGCATCTGCTTCTACTTCTGCATGCACTGGCATAGGTCCTGGTGTTCTATTTCAGCCTGGGTCGTCAGTAAGAAACGTCCTAGTAAACATGGTAGAAAGGAGAGTTTTTTTCTTTCTCTGGAGACTTTAAATGGTTACATGTTGAGTAATGAGTAATAGCAATGGAGTGTGATTTGCTGCTGGCCCTTCTTGGCAGTGGCATGGCTCCCTTTGGTTGGTGCATTTAGAGGTCGGCTTCTCCCAGGGCTGACGGTCGAGGTCACCCTCTTGGTCCTGATCCTGAGATGAGGGGCAGGACTGGTAGAGGTCCTGTGAGGATCAGCGGGGTGGGGAGCTCAGCAGTGGCCCTTGGCAGGAGATCAGCCTGGCCAAATGCAGAAACCAGCAGGACGAAAATAATCCTGAAAGGCTGCTCAGAAGGAAAAATCATTTTTGCCAAAACGGTAGCGGAGACTGTCACATATTTAAAATGATTTCTGATAGAGGACTAAATTTACTTCTGAATAGAATGGAAAATAACTTTTGCACGTAAGAAGTTCTTTTCTCCTCTTCTGGCAATCGTGTTTGTGTCGTCCTGCAGACTGCCCTGGTCTCCATCTTCTCCACTGTTTTCCTTCGTTGTTGCTCCCCAAGGCAGGTTGTTTAGGTCCTGACAAAGAGAGAAGAAAACACAACTGTGCCAGATAGCTACAACCACGTCTTCACTCTGCACTGATGCAAGCTGTTGCTCAGGGTTGCATGGCTGGCCGCATCCACGCGTCCATCGCACTTGACTGTTTTCCTTTGGAAAGTTTGCTCCCCATAGCCAAGGGCAGGTAACATGCAGCTCAGGTAACATGGCCGGGGGGTACTGGCTCGGCAGTAGCAGCACTCACTTTGTTGCTTCGCACTTTGAAAAACTGAGTAACTTTCTGGAACAGCTCCAGAGGCTCTCTGCATGAAACTGTGTTTTCAGAGGCATTGCAGAGGTAGCAGGCGCCTCAGTCAGCAGTGGCTTTTATTGCAGCCCATCCCTGTACGGGAACAGATGCTTTCAGACGCTGACTGCCTTCCTGCCCTGTTTAACACCACTATGCCAGGACCCTCACAAAACTGACCCTAGGAGCTTCCAGGGCGTGTAGCACTGTTGCAGCCTGCGAACTTGCCTTACGTGCCGGTGCCCTGGTCAGAAACGGCCTTCCACAGCTGTGATATGGGGACCCAAGATTGCCCTCATGGAGTAGCTCCCATGAAATGGCCATATCATCTTTCTGTCTGAGGCTTTAGCTGAGCAAACACCTATGCACAGGGATATAAACCAGGAGGATGGAGGTGTAGTGAAAGAAAGGTGAACTTAAACAAAGCAACAAGGAAATCTTTGAGCCCTGTCATTTGAGATTCTGAAGTGAAAGCAGACTGGATTTTGACAATTACTCTGTTTAAAAAATCACAGTGGTGAGATGGGAAAACCAAATACTTCGCTCCATCAGTGGACGTATTGTCGCTAATGGAAAGCTACCCTAAAGACCTCTTAGCTCTATTTCCTTATTTTGAAACTGCCAAGTAATTGTCACATGATATTTTGCATAATTTGCTAGTACAAATGTTGTCATTGTACTCCTTGTACTATCATTGTACTCCATATAATCCTTGAAAGAAATACTGACTCAGGTGTGATTAACAGTCGGGGGAGAACCCGATACACCTGGGTCAGAGGCTTGAATGTTTGGTAGGTCCATGCCAGCAGCCGTTGCCAGCTTGACTTCTGCTCCACAATTTAATTCTGCATATTTATCATGCTTGCTGTACTATTATCTAGTACAAAGCCAAGAGTTTAAATCATACTGATTTCCTCAAAAACACCTCCTTGGAGACACCTTAAAAATCAGGTGAATAGTCACACTCCCAAGTGGCCAGTGGGACAACTTAAAAGAACATGGTTACAGGCTGTCTTTAATTATCTCAAAGTCTGAGTTTCTTTTACATTTGACCCATTGCTAGCCCCTAGAAGTTATTTGAATGGTTTTAAACTAGAAGAGGGTAGATTCAGACTAGATGTAAGGAAGAAGTTTTTTACAATGAGGGTGGGGAAACACTGGAACAGGTTGCCCAGAGAGGTGGTACGTGCCCCATCCCTGGAAACATTCAAGGTCAGGTTGGATGAGGCTCTGAGCAACCTGATGTAGTTGAAGATGTCCCTGCTCACTGCAGGGGGGTTGGACTAGATGACCTTTAAAGGTCCCTTCCAACCCAAACGAGTCTATGATTCTGTGATCTGTCAAACCCATCTTTGGCCATTCTTGTCATGCTCATGGAGATGAGGGGTAAGGATGGGCCATCTTAGTGCAGACCTGATGCCGGGTCCTGGGACTTCCCATAACCAGGAGGATTTCCATTGCGAACACCTCAGGGGTCAGACTCTGATCTTCTGTGCCCAGAGGTAAGAACTGCACACAAAGGCCAAAAGGCCAAAATTTCCATAGTCTGCAAACCTCATAAGCAGGCATTATACCGTTGACACAGAGACAGTTAGCCTGGCATGGTTTGAAGTTGTTTTTCCTGAATATCTGCAGCCCTGTTGTGTCCAGGATGCACTGCGCTTACCGCATGTATGCAACACAGTACGTACGCATGTATTTCTTCCTGGGAACAAATACATGTTTTCGAGGTGGTTAATGAGAAGCTTAGGTTCAAAAAGATGACAAAGCAAAGCTCAAATGTGACACTGTCTTGCCTTACAAAAGTGTGAAGAATATGAGCAGAATGTGGACTTACGGCTTTCAGAAAAAATACAGGCTTACCTCAGAGTTGCTTCATTTTTTATTTTGTTACAGCAGGAATGGCTGATACATACCTTCTTGAAAACACATGCTGTTACTTGTACTGTGGTTGCGCTTGTTGTAAAGCACGCTCTCTCTTAATGTCATTTTGAAGATAGTTTATGAACAATGCAAAAAAATTCAAAACTTTATGAAAACGAAGAACAGGAGTATCTCTTATACTGATGCCAAACTTTGAGTCAGTGCTCAGAAATGGTAAATAAAAACATAATTGAGAGGTCTTTCCTTACAAGAGATGTAAGATTTTTTTTCTGTTTGCCAGGAATGCAGAGCTTCCACGACGAAGGAAATAGGGAGTAATATAATGTCAGTAATCTTGTGTCCAACTCCAAGATATGTATTATGCATTAATAGTTTTTCCTTGGCAGGCAATGAATTTCAAAAAAGGTTGGATTTACACCGCATAGATAACATTGAAAGAATTATGTTGCCAATGCCATCGTGGCTTCCAAAGCATTTTATGTTCATGCAGACTCAATGCTGAGGCAAAATAACTGTTTCCAATCACCAAGTCCTGAGCCAAGAGCCTGCCTGGTTCCCGAAATGAAAGGAAATGCATTAATAGTTCCTGGTTTATTTGAAACATGGGGAAGTTGACACAAAGATTAAAAGAACTGAAGTGTTGAAGGGGGTGAAACACATTGGCGTGGATTTTGATCAGACTTGTTCTACAAAAGCTCACTTATATTTTATTACATACCTTCTTGACTTTTCTGCCTGGTTCAAAAGTGCACAGCAGTGCCATTAAGATTCCCAGGGGAGTGGGTACTGTCTTCTTGTATTACATTTGTGTCACCATTTCACTGCTCGTTTTTAAGGTCTGAGCATGTAATAATGATCTGAGAAGTGCATGTTGCTTGTTAAATAACTCATCTTCTGCTACAGCACCAGTTGTGTGAAAGAAGGAGCATCACAGAGATTGACAGGGGCTTAGGGCTATGCATAGCGCATAGGGCATGACGGGGTCCCAGCATAGCAAGTTATCAGTGTTGTGGTCTTCTACAATCTGCCATGAGGATTTCATGGAAGCCTTACAATCTCCTTTTTCCTACCACTTCTACCATGAATGCCTGATTTACCTTTTTTTCCCCCTCCACTGCTTTTCATCTTGCATGTTTATACAGGAGCAAAGTGAGTGTAAACTCCTGCCCTTCTAATTTGCAGACTTTTTACTGTCGTTTCGCATGAATGTAAATGGCCACACTAAAGTGCAAAACATGATGAAGAATGGGATGCGCTACCGATTTTTAACCTCTTTATTAACAGATAGCTGAGAAGACCTATGTCTTTTCTCCTGGGGAGTGACTCCACTCCACCCAGCTTCTTGCCCCATGACTTAGTGCCAAGTAAAAGAAGAATTCTGTATTTACCTGGAGGCCTTTTCCCCCTTTATACAAAACAAGCAAACCTACAGCGTAACTCTTTGCTTGGATTCACTCATTCCATTCATCCTCCAGTCAAAGGGGGAGAAAAAAATCTAAGTGTTACGGTACAAAAGAGGGAAAATCCCTGAAGTTTACTACTTCCAGCAGCTACATGCAGCTTATCTGCAGCCCTCAATGCTTATGTATTGAGCACATCAAGGGTTAGTGTTTCAGTAAGGGTCCTGTTTGCCACAGCGCCTGAGGCAGGAGAAGCACCCAATAAACCAAAGTCTGTTTTTGAATAGAGATGCCTGGATGAGATTGAAACTATCTGTAGTATGTTCTGGGGCTGCACTTTTCCATTTATTGCCAGCCTTGCTTATGCATCAGTGCCCTGACCCGTAACTTCTTCAGTTTCGGTTCATAATTAGCCCAGATCCAAACTAATGGATCATGGAAATTCAGTGGTAGCCACAAACGGCTGTACATTTATTTATGACTGCCAGCCTCTTCGGGTGAGAACTGCTTGCGAATAGTGAAGGAAATTCAAGCCTGGAGTCAGACTGAATCACTGGAGGGCTCTTCAGCTCGGCACCGATTTCTGGAGCACATTCTTTATGTGTTAGACCCTTTGAAAGCATATGCTAAGAGAAAGGAAAGGATCCTACAGCCTGCATCAAACTCTACATTTCTGTGCAGATCTTTGCCCTCTGACTGTTGAGGAAGCCTCTAGCACTGCTTTTCAGTATCTCCACATCAATGCAGTAGAACACTTGGAAATTATAAAACTTTATTTTGCAATAGGGAGATGGATGCCTGTAGGAAGCAGCTAATACGTATGAGGATTAGAAATCCTGGGTTCTTTTCCAGGAACTGCTGCAGTTCAACCTCTTGTGCCTCCTCTTCTTTCGTAAAATGGGGTTGTTTACTTACCTTACAGGAGTGCTTTTATAAAGCTAATTTCTGTCGTAAACAAGATTTGTAAAACCCAGTTTGGGACACCAGCATCAACTTCCACAACTTAAAAAATGTTATTTCTTGGCAAAGCAAACCTACTACATAGGAGTGAATGTATAAAGAATCCATCTCTCTTTTCAGATAGTGAAGAGAAGACAGGCACTGGAGGCAAAATCCAGCCTGTGACCTCTAGTTTGTCCAGCCATGCTATCCCTTCCAGCATGACATCTCCATTTTATTTGATTGCTTCAGTCAAACTTACTCAGATCCTGTCCCCGGGAGTGGAGACTGGTAGGGTGGGAAAGGACTAAATATCATCCACTTCTCCCTGTTAGCCCCAGGACAGCAGCAAATCTTCTTTCTGCCACCACTGTAACTTCTAGACTATGATTTTCTCGGCTGCATTTCCCAGCTTTGCCCTTCAAGCACTGACTAATTTCTTTACAGCTCCACATAATAGGATGCTGCACACACACTAAAAAAAGTGCCTAAGGTTTCCCTGTGGAAGGTTAGTAGGGTGGGCACAGGTATTAGTGAGAGGTGTGATCTAGCTTTATCTTCACAAATTTAGATGATACACAGGTGTTTGCTGAGTTTACCCTTAAAGAGAATGTGTTTCCTTTTCTTTTGTAGTGTTGGGGTTGTCTTTATTTTTCTCTTTCCACATTAAATCATGGATATTTTTGTTTTTTCTGGAAATGATGGTTAACCAGTTACTATCAAGTCTTTTTAAATGTTACTGGACTGCTAAATAAGGAGTTTTGTTGCCCCTCATTCTATTTTTGCTTTCTATTTAAACTACTGTCCCTTATCTCCAGTGTTTCAGTGTGACATTTTAATGAATGGCCTGTTCCCTCAGCTCGGTTCACAAAAGCTGTTCTACCTCTGGTTTTATGTCATGTCAGCTTGAGATCAGAATAGGTGAGCTTAACCTCTGAGCATCTGTGTGTTATATTTTTAAATATAATGTATTCTTTGCCGGTCTGTGCCAGTTCTGATATCTCTACAGTGAATTGCTTTGTATTTGCTCTCACCAAGCAGAAAATTTTGGAAGAGGCAGAACTTTCTACTGCCCTGATTCGGAGGTCACATTAACATTACCAAAACAAAAAAAAAAGCCCAGACATTCAATGAAAAACTATGCAACCTGGTCTAAAATGGCAGTCAAGCTTCATGCAGTTAAGGTAAACTAGCTCCAGTTTTGTGTGTTCTTAATACATCAGGCTGTCATTTGTGGCAGTTGAGTAAGTAATTAGCAGAAACCTGAACTGTCCCTACAGTGTGGATGGGAATCTCTGGAGAGGAGGTGGAGCAGGCAGCTAAGGGCCAGTCCTGGGGGTTTCTAAGATAGATCCTCCCTTCTAATCAGCTAAAAATCTGACTCGTCCCAGCATAGGTGCTGGGTACTTGGATAACTTGGAACATCTCTCTCTGAGAGCCTGAATCATTGAAGAATATTAGATTTAGGGCTTTAGGTTATTTATCTGCTTGTGGCGGTTTGACCTTGGATGGTGTTGTGGTTTAACCTGACAGGCAGCTGAACACCACACAGCCATTCGCTCACTCCCCCCCCAGTGGGATGGGGAAGAGAATCAAAAAAAAAAAAAAGGTAAAACTTGTGGGTTGAGATAAAGGCAATTTAATAGGACAGAAAAGAAAGGGAAAATAATAATAATGATAAAAGAATATGCAAAACAAATGATGCACAATGTAATTGCTCACCACCCGCTGACCGATGCCCAGCCAGTTCCCAAGCAGCGGACCAGCGGCCAGCTTTTCCCCTAGTTTATATGCTGAGCATGATGTCATATGGTATGGAATACCCCTTTGGTCAGTTGGGGTCAGCTGTCCCAGCTGTGTCCCCTCCCAACTTCTTGTGCACTCCCAGCCTGCTCACTGGTGGGGTGGGGTGAGAAGCAGAATCATAGAATCATTAAGGTTGGAAAAGACCTCTAAGATCATCGAGTCCAACCGTCAACCCAACACCACCATGCCCACTACACCATGTCCCTAAGCGCCTCATGTACACATCTTTTAAATACTTCCAGGGATGGTGACTCAACCACTTCCCTGGGCAGCCTGTTCCAAGGCTTGACCACTCTTTCAGTAAAGAAATTTCTCCTAATGTCCAATCTAAACCTCCCTTGGCGCAACTTGAGGCCATTTCCTCTTGTCCTATCGCTAGTTACTTGGCAGAAGAGACCAACACCCACCTCGCTACAACCTCCCTTCAGGTAGTTGTAGAGCGCGATGAGGTCTCCCCTCAGCCTCCTCTGCTCCAGGCTAAACAACCCCAGTTCCCTCAGCCGCTCCTCATAAGGCTTGTGCTCCAGGCCCTTCACCAGCTTCGTTGTCCTTCTCTGGACACGCTCCAACACCTCCATGTCTTTCTTGTAGTGAGGGGCCCAAAACTGAACACAGTATTCAAGGTGCGGCCTCACCAGTGCCCAGTACAGGGGCACGATCACCTCCCTACTCCTGCTGGCCACACTATTTCTGATACAGGCCAGGATGCCATTGGCCTTCTTGGCCACCTGAGCACACTGCCGGCTCATGTTCAGCCAGCTGTCAACCAGCACCCCCAGGTCCTTTTCCTCCGGGCAGCTTTCCAGCCACTCTTCCCCAAGCCTGTAGCGTTGCCTGGGGTTGTTGTGGCCGAAGTGCAGGACCCGGCACTTGGCCTTGTTGAACCTCATACAGTTGGCCTCGGCCCATCGATCCAGCCTATCCAGGTCCCTCTGCAGAGCCTTCCTACCCTCCAGCAGATCAACACTGCCACCCAACTTCGTGTCGTCTGCAAACTTACTGAGGGAGCACTCGATCCCCTCATCCATCATTGATAAGATATTGAACAGGACCGGTCCCAGTACTGAGCCCTGGGGAACACCGCTCGTGACCGGCCGCCAACTGGATTTAACTCCGTTGACCACAACTCTCTGGGCCCGGCCGTCCAGCCAGTTTTTTACCCAGTGAAGAGTGCACCTGTCTAAGCTGTGAGCCGCCAGCTTCTCTAGGAGAATGCTGTGGGAGACAGTGTCAAAGGCTTTACTGAAGTCCAGGTAGACCACATCCACAGCCTTTCCCTCATCCACTAGGCGGGTCACCTGGTCATAGAAGGAGATCAGGTTGGTCAAGCAGGACCTACCTTCCATGAACCCGTGCTGGCTGGGCCTGATCCCCTGGTTGTCCCAGACATGGCTCGTGAGTGCCCTCAAAACAAACCGCTCCATAATCTTCCCCGGCACGGAGGTCAGGCTGACCGGCCTGTAGTTCCCCAGATCCTCCTTCCAGCCCTTCTTGTAGATGGGCGTCACATTGGCAAGCCTCCAGTCGTCCGGGACCTCCCCAGTTAACCAGGACTGCTGGTAAACTGCCTTGACTCTGTGTAAGCACTGCTCAGCAGTAACTAAAACATCTCTGTATTATCAACATTATTCTCATCCTAAACCCAAAACACAGCACTATACCAGCTACTAGAAAGAAAATTAACTCTATCCCAGATGAAAAGAGGACAGATGGCTGCCAGATACCTACCCAGCCGCTCTCTCACTCCCCCTCCTGTCAGGGGGAGATGTCAGGGAAAGAAAATAAGATGGCAAACCCTGTGGATTGAGATGAGGACAGGGAGATCATTTACCAATTACTATCATGGGCAAAACAGACTCAACCAGGGGAAAATTAATTTAATTTATTGCCAATTAAATATAGAGTTGAATGGTGAAAAACAAAGACAAAAACTAAAACACCTTCTCCTTACCTCCTTCCCTTTCCCGGGCTTTATCCCAGGCTCAACTTCACTCCTTCATCCCCAACTCCTCTGCCTTCCCACCCTGAGCGACACGGGGGGTGGGAATGGGGAATGGTAGGTGTGATTTGTCCATAACAGCTTGCCTCTCCTGCTCCTTCCTCCTCACACTTTTCCCCTGCTCCAGCGTGAGCTCCTTAATGGGGTGCAGTGTGGGTACCTGCTCGGTACAGTGCTGTAGGAGTTGGAGAAACCATTACTTCTCTCATTGACCATAGTTTTACGCAGAGGAAGTACAGTAAGAGTCATTTGAGTGCTACTGAGGAGAAATTATTCTGAAACCCTGTGAGCTAGGTCCTTGTCTGGTGAGTATCTGCACTAGTATTTGTCAACTTTCATAGACCCACATTCTCTCAAGCCAGCTTGGGATCTGAAACAACTTTTTTGTCCTCTGGAAAGAAAGGAGAAGCTATTTTCCACATTGTGAATATTGTCACACATGCATGGTGTTGATTAATTAAAAAGAAGCGAGGCTCTTTAGGAAGCTGGGAGAGAGATCTTCTCTCTGCCCGCCTCCTGCTTTCCCTCACCCTGAGATGGCTCGTTCACCTGAGGCTGAAGGTTGAGTAGTGGGGCCAGAAGCATGGTGCAAAACGCCAGTCAAAGGCCGTCAAAATTCCTGTCTTGGCGTGCATCCAGTCTAACACAGCTGTAAGGCTAGGAAGAGCAGAGTATTTGATCATGACTTCTGTATTGGATATGCGTTTAAACTCTCTCTCACTTCAAATCAGACCTAACTGCTTGCCGGTAGTCTGAACTGTCAATGATTGAGCATGATTTACATTTTGTTTTTGTAGAGTTTAATTCTGTAAGGAACTAAATAAGCTAAATGAAACAGCTTTCTGTGCAATTAGTAAATGAGAAAAAGGCAAAATTAAAACATGGCTGTTCCTTTTGACAATTAAATAGGAAGAAAGGAACACCATGGTTTAAACCATATGAGCTTTTAGCTAAGCCTCTCATTAGGAGGGAAAACCTTTTTCTCTGAAATCTCCTGAACCCTGTTTTTGAAGGGGGGAAAATAGGAAAAAGCACTTTGTCAAATTGCTGTTTTGAAATGGAAGGATTTAATTTATCTGTTTCTCTGCTTCCCAAAAGTTAGTGTTTACAACAGGGTCTCCAGACCACCCGTAATCTGGTAATGGGTCTAGCACAACCTTCAGTCTCTAAACAGATGTTTATCTGAGCTTTATCTGATTCCCTTGTGGTGGGAGGGTCTGTTCATAATCCCCAAACCCATTAAAGAAATGAGGGGGTTGTAAAAACATTTTGAAATAGATGAAACACCTTTCAAGATAAGTTGCTGATAAAGGAAAGGAAAAGCACAGCGGAACTGAAATGATTCCTTGGATACTTCATGCTACTTCTTCGGCAGCTGCAGTTTTTATATATTACTGTGGTGACTGTACTGTGAGGCATGTACTGAACAGTAGTTCCGAAATAAATATCTTAGATGTTAGAAATACAGAGAGACTACATTTTATTTTACTTTCTTATATTCACTTTAAAAAATGCAAATTGCTTCTTACAAATAATGGTGATTTGTCATTGACGCAGTCCCGTTAGAAGCTTTGTCGTCTTTGGTGAGTGCAGGAGATGAAAGCTGAAAATCAAGTGATATCTTGATGTTTGAAATTAAGGTCTTATAAAACATGCAAGCATGTATGTTACTTTATCCACATGAGTTCTCTGATCAGAAAAAAAGAAGCTGTAAATCTCTTTTTCTTTGTAATTAACTATGTGATAAAGCTGGGTAGAAACACAATGTGGAAAAAAGGATTATTAAGTAATTCCTAAGCAAAACCAAACTACAGAAACATTACAATAATTAAGTAGCTAGAAGATCACATACTTCATTACTCACAAGCTGGCAGGTCATAAGAAAGGCACAAGTGCATTTTTATGGCAGGAAATACGTCCATTAAATTACACCATTAAGTCATATACACCGGTCATTGTATTCTCTTGCTTTATGGGTTTCGTGTCGACTTCACCTTCTGTTCAGTGCTGTAGACAAGAGGATAGCATTAAAGAGAGGCAGATAAAAATGCATTTACCTGATTGTTAAGTCATGTTTTTTGTTCAGGCAGACATACGTAGCTGAAGTATGAAATAGTGAAACTGCAAAAAAGCCACTCAGAGTGTAAGCTGTCCATTGCAAAAGCCTGAAAATGAGAACTGTATGATAAAACACCTTCACATTTTTCCCTGTTTTCCAGTTCCTTCATTATACTCACTAATGTTTTGCTTTCCTCCTTTTTTTGAAGTCTGAAAATTTTTCTTCAGTGTTCCTGGTAGTGCTTTGTTTTTGTGCAGTGATTAAATTTCCTCAAAAATGAGAGTGGCTAATTTGCTAATTAACACAGCTAACACCTTACTCAACTGCTGTTCTCATTTTCCATGGCCCTTTCTGCAATTTGTGGCTGGATGTATCTTCATCATGTGGCCAAAACATAGTGGCTTCCCGTGGGATCTCACTCTGTGATGGGAGTATGTGTGTGCCGGGGGATACAGTCACAGGTTTCTGCTGTATTTCTCATACTCCTGGATGCTCTCGTGTCAGGCGACCAGAATTTGGGCCCTCCCATGGCCCCCACTCTCGCTCACTCCCACAATCTGTGTGTGCCATTGCTGTCCCATTCCTAAAGCGTGCCTGTCCCAAACCTTCAGTCTGGTTGAAATGTTCATTATTCACTTGAAGGGTGAGAAGCGGCAAGGCCATTGTTTGGAAAGGAATCCAAGGGTAGAGCACAACTGCTTGTAAAACTCTGATCCATTTTAGAGGAATCAGTGTGCCTCATTAGCTTCACTTAACTTCAGGATTAGACCTTCTCGGCCATTATGTCATCTAGGCTGTCAGTACTTAAAACCCTGTTAATTCTTAACTCTGTTCCCAGCCTCCTTCCGTGTCAACTCATGTCACGTATTAGACGCAGTGCATTCTGCTGCTTCTGCCAAGTCCAACATACTGCCACTTATTTTTCTGTTCCTGCTTTCCTCGTTCCCCTTGAGCTCTGGAGTCCCAGTGCAACAAAGCATTTAAACATATGTTCAACTCTAAGTGATGAAGCGTTTTGTTGAGTCAGGACCTTTGCATTCAACTCGGCCTGTTTGAGTGTGAGTAGCCTTTGAAGTTTGAAAGGCTCGGAGGGGACCAGTTAATGCTTTCTTTTATTAGTGTTTTTGGTTCTTCAATATAATTGCTCTTAGATTCCAATTTTTTACTTTCTCTGCCTTACTGTACCATCTGCCTTTTTGCTTCACATCACTCTGTTCTTCTTTCATTTACCACTTGTCTTCCCCAGAGTTGGGAAGCATAATTCTGGTTTGTACCTCAGAAAATTTGCTGTACAGTACAACTAGTTTAATTGAGTTGGCAGTTCAGATTGGCTGGTCCCTGGCATGCTTCTGGTACCATCAAGCAGGTGACCAAGAATGCCACTCTCATGCCATGACGAGACCTGTCCGAGGGTACTATCTCACCTCCGTTTGTCCTGACGGGATGAAAATATCTGTGCTACTTGATACAAGGGTGTTCCTGTGTTTTGTATGGGAACAGTCGATGCATGCAGTGGCTTCAGAAAGAAAAGAATTGAAAGTTTGGAATGGAGGTTGCTAATTAGATCCTTCTCTCAATCTCTGAGCCCAGAGCTTTCCCAGAGCTTTGGTGACTTAGCACTGACTCAGAGAGATGTGAGTCCTTTTGATGTCTTTGCATATTTTTTTTTAAACCTGCAGCTTAGCTTTGAATTCAGAACTTTTGCTTGCATTGCACTCCCGGGTCACTGCGACCAGGCTCCTGCTATCACAGGCAACCCATCACGTGATTGCTTTCATGGATGTGCCAAGCTCAATATTCACACCTCTCAAGTAGCTAACCCCTGCTGCATCTGCTGGAAAGCTGTTTCGGAGCCATATTCTTCTGATCATTGAAAATCTTTTTTTTTGCAAGCTTCCTCTACAAATATGTTAATTCTAGTGATGCGTTTCTAAATTGACCCTGAATATGCCATTTTGATATAAAACTGTAAAATAGCTTTTTTGATCCCTTCTTAAGTGATGGTGTTTCTAGACTGGAGTTGTTTTGGGGAGCTGCTTGTGTGGCAAAGTATATATCCTTGCACGTATCGCGGCTGTGTAGGCTAAAGTGCATTTCTTGATTCAAGAGTGTAACTCTTGTTTAATAGATGGGGTACATGGTTCGCTTATGCCAAGGGACAGAATTCGGTCCGTTTTCCTGGGGAAACCTTTTTCTGTGTTACTTCACTGCACTGTTGACCGATCTGCCTGCTCTTTCCAACAGTTGCATGTACGTCTGAAGTGATTGTAATGGACTATGACACTTGGAAAAAAAATTGACCCCGTGAGCATGTATCTTAATGAAAACTGTATTAATATGTGGTTTAGCGGTTGTGGATGCTGTTGATGTTAAATATTTTGCAAGCCATATAATGGCATTCTGTCACTTCCTTCACACTGTTGCAAAATGGTGTAAAGTTTAGATTAGTAAGAGGTCGTGACATAACAGCAGTACTTAAAGCCTCAAGGAAAACTTGTTATGTTTACAGATCGTTCTGTCAAAATAGCTCAGATCTTCACTACATCTCTATTTCTGCTGCCAGAGATATTTGCATGGATATGAGCTCTTCTGGCTTGCGGATGCCATTCTTGTTTCACAGAGCCATGATGAATGCGCAGCCCTGTTAAAGAGCACAAAATTACTAGAGCGTGCAGTATGGCAAAGGACACCTGAAGGTTGGCTGTGCTTTGGTGTTCCCGGTTGTGTTTTAACTACTGTCAAATGTGATAATCACAGCATGGGAGAGCCTTCTGCCAGGCTTCCTCACGTTTCCGAGAGGAGGGAGCACAGCATTTCTTTTCAAATAGTCAAGCGAACGTCAAAGCTGTTACCTTAGGCAAAACTAAAATGGAAGGATAACATTTTAATTGTCTGAGACACAGTGGATTTAGGCTTTTATTCAGCAAAGCACATGAAGTCTGTTGTCTTTGTTGGGAGTGTGATATTTAAACCTAAGCATATGTTTAAGTTCATTCCTGAGGTTTCCAAGCGAGGCCCTTGGGGAGAGCGCTTTTTACCTTCCCTGCATGGGAGGGGAAAAGGCGTTGGGCTCTGTGCCTGAAGAAGTCAGGGCACTTCATATGCTACATCTCATTAGCGTAAAAAGCAAGGTAAAGTGACACCGAAACTGTGAGGAAGGGACCAGGGCAAAGGGGTGTCTCTTCTGCACATCTCTACAGGAATAAGCAATGTCCCATCTCCTGGGAAAGAGGAGGCAGGGACTGGGTCCTCAGGCTGCTCTCCCTTGCTGCTCGCTGAGGTTTCCCTGTCCTTCGTCCCGGCCATGCAGGCAGATGAGCAAGGATTTCATGCACTTGCAAGGGAAGTTACTGCTGATTCATAGGTAACTGGCTCTTCTCCAGCCCCCAAACAGCTCCTGAGGTGGAAGAGGTCGAATCTAGCTCAACGTTACTTAATGTAGCATGTGCACACGTTTTTATCGTGCAGTGACTTCTGCATCCTCAGCACAGCTGCCTTCAGATAAAGCGACTTTCATCATTTTATGGAATCTCTAAGAGCCACAGCCTACAGTTTAATTTTCAGGTTTCTTTAGTTTTCTGACTCACAGTCCTTTTCTCCAGAAACATAAAATGATTCATATACGCAAGCACTTTACTCCTTTTACATTTGTAAATGGCACTTCATGCATGCTTAATGAGGGTATTCCAAACCACTAAAACCATAATTTGCTTATGCTACATAATAAGGTTTGAATCCTGCAAAGACTTTTGTAAATACTTTCAAGTTCATTGTAGGTTTTTGCAAATGGTGACTTAGAGCCAGAATGTCCACTGGCTTAGACTCAGCGGGTCTTTGTGGTCCTTGTAAGCTCTGACCCAGCACCTGGGAAGAGAGAATAAGAAAGAAAAATGGAATTGGTGCTATAAATCTGATGCAGAAAAGAATGCAGAAGAGGCTCTTTTATTGCTTTCACAAGGGTAAGAGTTGAATATTAAAGTACATTAGAAAAAGGAGATGGAAAGAGAAGATGAAAAACATTTTTTTTTCTTTCACTCTGCTCCAGAATTTCTAAAATTAAACTCTCAATGTCTTATTATTTTTATTGGAAGATATGAAGGAAAAATCCCTATGCTGGGTAATTCAAAGCCCAGATAGATTTATTTAAGACTCAAAATATACAGTACTAGCTAGCACTGCCTTTTTTAAAAGTTATTGCACCATTACTCAGGCAATACATATAATTTATCATTTTCTTTTTAAAATGGAATCAAATAATTTATGACGCTGGATTTTTAAGCTCTTAATCCAGACTTTTTCTCCCAGATCGTCCTGGAACCACTTCAGATTATTCAATGTCCAAAAAAATACTACATCTTTTTCATTTGTCTAACAGACAGAATTCTAAAGGCAGTAAAATCTTGCAATTTGAGTTGAAATTAATAAATCATAAATGCATTTTGGGGCCACAGTTTATGTTCTGAGAATCAGATTTCTGAAAAAGTCAAAACCCTTTTTTTTTTCAGGTCCATAAAGTAGTGTTGGTTGCAGGCATCTGTTAATTTTCAGATATTTTATTGCTTTGTCTTATTTGATGTTATTTTTACTTTGTTGTTGTTGTGAAAAGGGATTTTTGGTTACCATCTTCCTCTTCTTTGTTGCCTAAAAAGGCAAAATTCTCTCCTTCTTCCTCCCTCAATCTCCGAGAAGAAAAAAAAAAGAAAAGAGTTAATAAACTTCTGCTCTGGCAGTAATTTATAGCTCACTAATGTCAGTGAAAGAGTATAAATGAAACAACACTATGAGTTAGGAAAGGACCATGAATTGCATGCCACGTGCATTGAGCTGTGCAGGAACTGGAAGGGGCTTGGCTTTTCGCCGTCAAAGCTGTTTTCTAGTTGCAGATGTAGTCACCAGGTAATTGGCACCAGCCCTGGCACTGCTTCAGCAAGTGGGTCCCAGTGCTCCCTCCCTCATGGTTCTGGTGTCCATGCGACATTCCATTAAAAGGAGCGGGAGCATTGCTGGTCTTTCCAGAAGGTGCAGGGGGGAGACAAAGCCTCCAATTTGTTTATACTCTTGGGATGCTTTTCCAGTGACGTTGTGGATAAATACGGTTTGCAGTCCTGGTGTTGCTGCGTTCAGGTGTCTACTGGTGTCTCCCAAGACAGTACTTATTTCAGACAGAGGCAATTTATGAAGAAACAGTGTGTTCCTGAGAAGTTGTTACTCTGGATGATCTGAGGTCCCATGCAACTTTAAAATAGGTGATGAGGATATATCCTAGGACGCCAGAGGAAGATCTGTGATCCCCCTTGAGGGAGAACGATGGACTCCTGAAAAGTGGGCTGAATGAGCAGGGAGCATTTCAGGTATGACGATCTCTGTGATGCTCTTCCAGTTCAGTTCGCACAAGAAAGAGCTGCAATCAGTTTTGTAATATGTGGTCTGTGGCATTTGCTTGGTGGCTTCTCCCTCTGCACCCTGTGGTCTTCATTCCTCTGAAAGCACATATTTGGCTTGTGCTGTCTGTCAGGAGCTGGTAGTGCACTTCTTTGCAATGACTCACCAAGTGTTTATTTAGGGGCTACGTTGCATCTAGGCAGAAATCTTTCAATATTAAAAATATGTTTTACTTAGCAATTTACATAAGCTACTAGATTGGCATCTAGGTTACTTTGTCTTCAGAGCTGACCACCAAGAAGGAAAAAAATGTTGCTGTTGGCGTCAACTTTTCCACAATTGGGAAGGAGATCTTGAATCAGCAACATGCAATTCTATATGAAGCATGGACTGAATGCAAGATACCAAGTTTGGGATTTTGCCTCCGTTAGAGTATTTTGAGACTGAATGCTTGAACTATGGCCTTCTTTGGGAAGTGTGGCATTTTGCTTCTCAAAGACAACCCTGTCATGGAAAGGATTTAACTGGCAGGGAAATGACATGTTGTTACCTTAATTCACTCAGTCATTGAGTTTCAGCCAGAGATACACAGTAAGTGAGTTTGGCACGAGTTTCTGCTGCCACTGGGAATGGGCAAGGGAAGTCTTTTCCAGCGCTGCCCTCCTCAGCCACCCGGTCCTGGTCTCTGCTGTGCCAGCTCGTGCCGCAGTACTCAGGGTAGTGGCTAGATGGCACACACAAGGCTGTTGAGAAGGAGACAGTCTTAGTGGAGAAAAATACTGTAAGCACCAGCCTTCACCAAAACTTTGCAAGTGAAGTTGATCGGAACAGGCAGAGGAGTGTGAAACTATGAAGACAGACATCAAGGCCAACAGCAAGAAAATGAAGGGAGGACACAGAAGACATCCTGGAGAGTGGCAGAGCTCTCCTTTGGTTTCCATATCTAGTGTTTACGTCTCTGTTTAGCCCATTGCCTTGGAAATGATGAGGAACTGCTCTTTTTAATTACAGCCATCATAGTTCTTTCTCTTCTAAAATTAATTAATCTGTGGGTTACCTCCGTCCTGCCTTGGTGCTCCTCTGCCTCACGGAGCAGAGTTAAGAGCCCCGTCTTTTGGCCCTTTCCCTTAGTGCCTGCTCACTTGTTTCACTGACCAAAACACAGTTAGGCCTGTGCAGGATGTTCCCTGGCACATCAAAATCTCATCACGCGTGGCTGGCTTCGGGGTTTGTTACATGCTCAAAGCAGGCAGCAGACATGCTAAAAGGTGCCGAAGTATCAACCCTTCTGGCAACTGTGACTCTACAGGCTTGGCTTCAGGCCGGGTAAAAATACGCTCTAGATGCATGCCTGGGTAAAACTAGGCAGGTTTGACTGTCGATCGCTCAGAGATTGCAGGATCTGACAGGCAAGAGGTCCAGAAGTCGGAATAGTAAGTCAGGCTCCTACAGCAAGAGCTTCCCAGGAGGGGAGCTGTGGGATTCTCCTGTGCTGAGCTCATGGAGCGTGCAAAGTGAAGCATTTGCAGAAGCTGGTATAAATAAAACCACTGTCAGAAAGAGTATGTTAAGAATTATCAGAAAGATAATATTCCTGGGATTCTTCTAAGTGTTTACACCCAGTAACCCAGCTGCCAAAAGTGAGCTATTACTAAGGGTTACTAACTCTGTGGTCTTGGAAGCCCACCATGTTGTCCTGACCTCTCGGGCTTTGATGCGCAAAGGGCTGGAAGTTGGGCAGCAATTTTAGCCTCTCCCATTGCCGTTGATTCAGAAGGTGTTTTAAATGGCAGGCTCAGCCAGCAATGCAAACTGCAGGCTTAAAAAGAATAAAAATCCCTAAATTAAAGCAAAGGCTACACTAGGTACAATTGTGCCATATTTTTCTATTTAAGTCAACGTCAGGTTGGGCCTTGAATTCAGAGCACAATGAGGAACATTTTGGAAAGTGGAAATTGCGTTATGGTTTCTGTTTCCTTTCCAGGGAAGCATGTGAAGCACATTACAGAGCGAGGGAAGGTCATGACTGCAGGGAGCAGCACAGGATGTCTGAGAGGGAAAGGTGGGGCGAGAGGAGCTGCTGCAAAACAAGGACAGAGAAGCAGCAGGAGAGCATGAGGGTGAAAAGTGGTAACCGGAAACCTTACAATATCTTAATCAGAATTCTTTCACATAAAAGGTCAAAAAAAAAGCTTCTCCCCCCTTCTCTATTTCTGACTTTTTTTAATCTCTTCTTTTAATTTAAATATGCATTGTTGGGGTTTTTTTCACATTCTGGCAATGTTCTGAAATTTTTGAACTGCCAGACAGATAGACTCAGTGTTTCAAAACCAGCATCTGCATGTGCGCACATACTCGTCTGATGAAAATGCTGGGCAGGCTGGGACTGATCAAAATGTATTTGTTTAGGCGTGATCAGTTAATAACAGCACTGTGTATTAAGTATTGTGCTTGCTATATTGCAGCATGCACCTCCCGGCTATATTTCATGCATCGTTCCCTCTGTTCCTAAAATTATTTCTGAGCCAGCCCTGCACTGAGTCTTAAGCAGGGTGGAAGCGATGCCATCCCTCCCTCCACCCCTGCTGTCTAGGGCAGCGGGAAGATCTCAGGCCTGTCGTACACAGGCAGGGGAAGCAGTTTGGGAAGCAGCTAGAGGAAGAGCCCGCTTTCTCTACTCTCCCTTTACTGTAGCAGCTATGTTGTCCTTTCCAGGATTGCTTATTGGAAGCACTTTGCAGCACTACTGGCCAAGCAGCACCTCCGGCAGTGTGCTGGGGAGAAAAGCGTATGGTTTGGCATAAAGGAAGTAAGCATAAAATGTCTACATATTTCTCAAAAGGCAAATTGTCTGAAAAGTCTGTCTGACGATAGCCCAAACCAGAACAAGCTGTAATTACATATCCTTTTGGTTTGCAGTTTTATGATTTTCTCTCTGGTTTTGCAAGTGTGCCACAGTTACGCTTCAGTGGCTCAGCAGCCTTTTAACAAGCTGTAGAAAGTACCCTATTGCTCAGGCACTGGCAATACTAAAAGATGGTATATACTATTCTTTAACCCTTTGCAAGATTATGTAGCTTAACAATATGGAGCAGTCTCAAAGTGATGACCTGTCCACAAGGAGCTGGCAGGAGGGGGGTCAGGAGTTGGGATGATTACCCACTACCTTTTCATTGTACAGCTGCTACTCAGGATATTCTGGTGCTTGAGTTAATAATCTTACAAATATAACAAGGTAGAGAGGGAACGGCACAAAGGAAATTATTTGGAAGGAATTAAACATTAACAACGCACCTTAAATACAACCGAGTAGAAGCAAAAGAAGGGAAATACTGTTCAAGTACAGGCTGTACCCAGTTTTAACAGGCAGGCGGGATTTGTTTACGGAAGCAGACAATCATCTCCTTCCTCTCTGTGGTAAAACGTGTCTTTAAAGGAGGTACTAGTAGGAATTTTGTCTAAGTACAACTTGCGAAGTAAAGCCTCAAAGACAAGCCTGGTCTGTTTGAGTTGCTACTCTGTAAACTAATTATTTAATTTAAAACAGGAGGCAGCAGCTAGCTGACTATTTAACTGATTCCCGAGTTGGATGGCTTTTCAGTCCATGCTACCCTGGTGTCGGTATTCCCGGGCTGTAAAACTCTGTGGTGAGAAGGCTGCTGGCTCAGCCATGGGGTACCGCAGCTGATTCAGTGGCTCCTCCGTCAGCTTTTGCCACGGGATTCTCAAGGTACCCCAGCCGTAAGGGCAAGATGCCCTGGACAGCAAAGCCAATCTCTTAGAGGATCACTGACTACGTGGTTTTGTCCTTAAGAAAATAAAGGGACAACCGTGGAGAGGGGCAAACCTCCCAGAACGGGTCTGCCTGCTCCAGCGGAGGCAGGAGAAAATGGTGCGCGACCCCGCTGCACTTCTGCTATCGGTCCAAGTAAACCGGGGTTTGCCAATCAAATTAAATAAATAGCCCAACACCCCCTCCCTCCAAGTAACATCAAATCTGATTAAGAATCCAAAGGGTACGTTTTTCAAAACGTCAGTGGCTGGATCAGAAGATCAAAGATCATTGATTTTTTTTATTGTATTTTATCTCAGAAAATGAGTTTTAAAAAATCCCTTATCAGCTTCTTTTTGAATGCCTGAAAGGGGGGAAAAATAAAGGGTGTTTATTAGTATTAGCAGTAGTATTCCAAAATGTATTGCATGCATTATTATTAATGTTATTCTAGAGATGCAGTGCCAGCAAATCATAGATACAGAGAGTTGGCAATAAATTAATTGGAGAACTAAAAAAGTACTGGAAATTAGGAAAGATGATGAGATGGAAGAGATCAGCTGAGCAAAGTGAAGACTGAGATGGCACGTCTTTCTTGCACTAATATGGTAATGAAATATAGCGAAGACAGAGTGGGAATACTGATCTTCACATGCTTCTAACAACTTCTTGCCATACTTGGTCAAATTTCTGTAAAATTGCTAACGTGAGCTATTACAGGATGAAAAGACCTTTATGCCAATATAAATGCATCTCTGGTGCGGAGCTCTGTCACTTCTGCAGTGATAGTTTCTAAATTGATACAGTATTAGTAAGCTGGGCTTTGGAAAAACTGGTGGCTTTAAGTTCACCTGTGCTAGCTTTAGCCTGTGTCCTCCGGTAGAGGACACGAGTCCAGGCAGCATGGCAGGGAATCCAGGGCCCATAAACACTACATAATGCACACAGGGAAAAACAACCCAAACTCCCACAGAAGTTGATGGGTTCTGGGCTGACATTACCTCTCAGAAATGAGACTTGATATTATGGTAAATAGTGCCATGAAACCTTAGTTCCTGACTGTTTGACAGTCAAGAAAAAACAGATCTAATACCGTGGATGATTTAAGAAGAAAATAGAGAAGAAAACAGCAGACGTTATCGTGCCTCTGTGTCGTACATGGTTCTGCTGCAGCTCTCAGAAGACAACAGAAGAGGATGAGAAGAAGTGCAATGACGAGTGGCCGGGGTGATCTGGCATGAAGCGGTCCCTGCACACAGGACAGCCAAGTAGGACAGGGCTCCTGCAGGATGGGGAAGAGTTGGCTGCTGCGCCTGATGCTAAAGGTCTGTAAAATCACGAGCAGTGCGGAAGGGGTAGCTGACAACCGACGAGCTGAGAGCTAGGAGGCTCGGGTGAAATTACTGGGCGTTCAGTTCAGAATAGACCACAGGAGACAGTTCTTCAGATACGTCACGAAGCTGGGGAGCTCTTTGCCGCATAAGGCTGTGGATGCTAAAATTTACATGAGCTCAGGACGAGGCTGAGCAGGTTTGCAGAAGAGAAATTCACTGAGTGATACAGTTAAAAAACAAACCAACCTGTCTGGGTCAGAAAGTTGCTGAGCTGCGAATCATTGAAGGAGGCCAGGAGAGAAAGTTTTCTCCCTTTTCTTATGCTCTTCCCGAAGCATCTTTTTGCCTACTTGCCCCTAGTGGCTTCTCCAGTTTAAGAAAGCCTTTAAATGCATTCCAGGGAGGGAGAGGGCTAAAGGAAGATAGGAATCAAGAGAAACCACCTGCTTGTGAAGGACAACAAATGCAAGAAGGGCAGGGGTGTGAGGGTCGCACAACCCACAGCTGAAGAGCCAGGAGCGTGGGGACAGCCAGCAGAGCGCCAGGCAGCACCCGCTCCCTCTAAGGCACCCAGGGGCAAGGGGTGCTGCCCGATGGGGACACGGAGGGACGTGCAAATGGAAACTGTCTCCACAGCACCTTCGGAGAACGGCGCCAGCAGCTGGGGCTGTCCCGGCACACTGAGGAGGTGTGGAGGCTGAGTGCTAATGTGAGGGGAGGGGGGCAACCCAAGCCTCAGCAGGAGGGTTTTGGGGGGAGGCTGAAGCAGCATTGGGATGCAAGGACATGGCTGAAGGTCTCTAGTGCAGCGAGGATGAGCTGGCGGGCATCTGTCCCCCTGTGCCTCGCCTCGTTTGCCCTGACCCATAACTGGAGCCAGACCTGTGCATGCCCCCATCCAGAGGACACCTCAGAGGCAGGAGGAGGCCAGGGTGATGTGCTGCGCAGCATCCCTTGGCCACAGTGATGCAGGGAGTTTTTGGGACATGCACTTTGCTGGGGATCCCTGGGTGGGAAGAAGGGGTGGAGGGGGCAGGAGGGACTGTCTTGGTGCCAGTGGGATTAAAACATTTTGCATTACAGTCTGCGGGGTTTCTGGAAAAGCTGACTGAAAGGTTTTTTCTTTTCTTTGCAGTTTTGTACTAATAAACCAGGCTCCCCAGCAAAGTTTTATGCTCCATACCATACCACATGTGAAGTTAGGGCAGAACCCAAGAAGGAAAAACAGAGGCCAACAGACTACAAAGTCCCTGCCATACAGCAGTGCAGGCCATGTATACCTGGCTCCCAGATTTTGACAATGCATTTAAAAATTTATGCCTATTCAGTAATCATTCTTCCTTCAGGAAACACTAACCTATTGAGCCATAAGATTTTTAGGCCTCTCAGATCCACTGTCCTCAAAGTGCAGATGACCGCGGAGGCGGTATTCGTCTTGAGGAAATTTGACATCCACTTTGTTTGCCTAAATCCCAAATTAGTAGCCTTCTGGAGGAGGAAGAGGCGCTAAATGAACTCCATTCCCACTCATTAAGACCTGAAGGAGCAGGGCTGCCCTTCAGTCTCTCTCCTTTTCTCCAGTCATCTCAAGCCTAGCTGTCGCAGGCTGGAGCAACTGCTGGTGACGCCTCTGCCACTTGTGTAAAACCCTCAAGTTACCAGTTCCCCCGAGGGATGGGTCCTCTGACCCCGGGCACCTCAGCTGCACCGGCTGCAAGAGCTGTGAGAGCCCTGCCTGGCTGCAGCATTGCCAAGGCATTGGTGCCACCCAGCAAACGCCCTGCTCCCCTGCACAGGGTTCTGCTAGGCCAGAAATGTTAAGCTGTGAATGAGATTTATATTCTTTCCAGCGGGCTGTTGTTAAAAGCAGGTGGAAAGCTGCTTCTCTGAGTATCTGATTTTTACTCCGACAATTTCTCTTGACATTTCCAAGGCTTTAAAATTATTTTCCCCCCTCTCCATCTTTACTTTTCTGTGCATTGTTCTTCTGTGGCAGTCTTTTTCTCTTCATTGGTGTTGCTTCTGTAAAGGACTTTGCATAATGTTTTCCTTCAAATTGTACCATTTCCAAGTTTTCCCTTTATTTCAAACTTCCTAGTTGCTATGTGACTCTGCTGTGTGGTTTCTAGGTCTTCTTTTGCTTTGCAGTGTCCTTTTTCTCTTGGGCACTTTCCCTTGAACAGCTCTACAGTGGTGATACCATGAAAAATCTCTGTGTATCTGTGTCGCTATACAGAAGTCTACAATAGCAGTGAGAGAGAGACAAAGCAAGCATTTTTTAATATAAAATAAGGGATATTTATTGATAGGATATTTGTTTTAAAAACTTCCCTAATAGCCATTTTATAAAGCATACATGCTTATGTGTTTTCATACATTCTAGTCATACCACAGGCGTTCCACAAAAAGAACAAGCGTTTATTTTTGTGCTGTGTGCCCAGAACTGCATGACCGTCGTCCTGCCAGGATTTGGTGCTGAAGAAGGTGCAGCCTGATGTTCAGAGGCAGAGTGCTCCTAGTTTCACTGGAGGCCATTGTAAGTGGCAGGGGCTGCAGGTCTCTGAGTCAGGGTGGGTTTACGCTTTGACTCACCGTCAGAGAGTGATATAGCGTTATATATATTCTGTTATAGATATTTGGGAGAGTACATCTCCTGAAGTCCTCTCAGACAGATCCTTTTCAACTCAAACACTCCATTCCTGGAACAGTTTCACATGTGTGGCACAGGGTCTGATCTGAAGCCCACCGGCAGCAGCGAGCGCCTTCCTGCTGGTACTCAGTCAGGCTGTAACCATCCTGCTGGTACTCAGTCAGGCTGTAACCAGATTTAAAAAGTGACCTACATCTTTTGCTCCGTATCTCAGGCTCTCTTTGCGTAACCATCCATAGGTGATCTAAATTTACTACTGCAGTGTGAAAATCTGAATCCACGAGCAGCGGTGGGTCTAACTATTTAAACTGCTTTTTGTCCTGATTTCAGAACCATGAGTAAGACTTGCACTTACCAGTTTTGTCAGCAGAGCTAAGCTGGTGAATATTTTCTTTGGTGACCATTTTTGTTTCTGATTCATGGCTATACCAACAGGAGCTATGGTGGGGACCAGCAAAAGAATGCTTTAGTGGATATTCCTTATTTTGCTTACTGAACCAGGTTTGCTAGCCCGACAGAAGTGGTTTTTGCTTTCCAGTATAGTTGTGTTCAGAGTTAGAGGCCTTTTCCAACTTGGAAGTTTTGCCCGTGGACTTCAGCCCTTTTTGAATTTCAGATGCAGGCAGACACAGATGGGCTTTCTACAGCTGTGTCTTGCCCTGCCACTGTTTCTTTGCAGAGGCAAGATGGTGCCAGTCAGCCAGCACTGCCAAAGAGTCACTAGGAAAAGCTATAGGACTGCAAATGAGTCCTCGGATCTCAGTTCCGTCACCCAAAGCAAGCTGGCGGGTGTATAAGTATCTGCTTAATACCTGAGGAAGGGTGGAAACTGCTTTTGAAGATGGTATCAGATCCTCTGTCATCTTTTTTCCTTTCCTTATAAATACTTCTTATGTAAAGTAGCACGGAATCGTCATTTAAATTAGTGGAGCGATATTGCTTTGGAGCAGTTGCTCTTCATGCGGAAGGGGAGAGTGGGCTTTGGGTGTGAGGCTCGGGTCTCCGGGAGGCGCTGGCTCATGAAGAGGGTAACCCATCGCTCAGGGCAGATGACCGAATGGCATCTGGCTGACCACTTCTGGAACAAACGGGACACCTTTGCCTTTGGAGACAGGTGAGACAAACTCTATTTAAACTGTGTTTAAAATGGGCTTTGTTAATAGAGAACTATTAATTTAGCACTGGGAAGATAAGGTGTGCTGTGTGTTACCCACTTCTGTCAGCCTTTAGGATGGAGGTTGGGTTTTCCTCAGGGTGCATCTGGTTAGAAGTGCAAGAAGCTGTTGTGGTTTCTGGGATTTGAGCAGGTCAGCCAGGCAGGGCGTACCTGGGATGCAGGAGCTGGGCAGCAGTAGACCGCGTACAAAGCAGAAA
Source organism: Calonectris borealis (assembly GCF_964195595.1). Lineage (NCBI taxonomy): Eukaryota > Metazoa > Chordata > Aves > Procellariiformes > Procellariidae > Calonectris > Calonectris borealis. Next base: position 114,524,848 of record NC_134312.1, on the reverse strand, counting down.
TGCAATGCAGGACCTGAGGCCAGTGGTCAGCAGTGGCTGATTCTGCTCCTTCCACCTGGGAGACGGATTATTTCAGCGTAACAGAGTTCCCTGCGACTCTGCGATGCAGCCCTCCCGGCAAGGGGCACAGTGATTCATCCACTAAGTGGATGTAGCAAAAGCAGTAGCGATTCACTGTTGTTTATAATAGGGGTACCGTGCATTATGCCTGATTTTTTAATTGTGATATTCTAAGAAAACTTTCCGGAATGAAGAGAGTGTTGTGTTAAAGTGTCTCCTGAATCAAACTGTTTTCTCATACGGCAGTTTCTCTCAAGGTAGAGATAATATTCCCAGAGAGAGCAGGATGGGAAAACTGGAGGTCTCTTGGTCACATCTTCCAAGAGCATCAGACTATCTTTTTGTTAGATGCAAACTGTCAGGGACGTGAAGGGCGTGGGGAAGTATTTCTCAGTTACTCATGGTGGTTAATACCAAAGCACTTGATCACATCAGTGTTTTGAGCTACTGGTTTTATGGCCAGGTGCTTGCTGCCATGAATTAGGGTTTTGTAAATTAGGCCTTTATATATTCTGCAAAATATTAACAGGTTTACTCTCCCTGCACACTCTTCATTCATTGCTACATAACAGCAGAGAGCAATTTAGATCCCTGGCAGTGTATTTTAGTAAGACAGCAAATTGTTTGTGTTTACTTATGCTATAGAATTCAGTAATTGTACTGCAAATCTTGGCCAAGTTCCTCAATAGTTGGGGCCTAAAAACAAGCTCTTAAATTCATATTTAGGTTCCTAAGGTCTGATTTTTCAAATATTGAGTCCATCCTGACTCTTGCTGACTTTTTGGCTATCAGGCTATCAGCATTTTGAAAATCAGGCCTCTATGTGTTCCCACACTTGTATGGGGAAGCTAAACTATGGTTTAGGCTCCTTTTAATAGTTGTCTTTGTAGTATTGCAGTGCCTGTTTTATTCTCTACATTGCAATAATTCCTAGTGGAGCTTATTCATGTTGACAAACTATCAGTTTGGATTGATTAAAATGTCTAGTAAAAGAGTTGCCAGCAAGGTTGCTATTTGAAATCTTTGCTGGAAGATGAAGAGGTGCATAGAGTAAGAATACTTCTGTCAAGTCACTGGGTATTTTTCATAGAAGGGCAGGCTATAAATACCATCTTTAATATAACATATGCTTCACTGCCTGTGTCTGACAACAAACCTGAGTGAACTAGGGTTCATCAGAAGGGCTGATTTTGCCTTCAATATTATTGGGAGCTCTTCAGTGCCTTTTGGTGAGGTTTTTCTCTCATGTGTCAGTGCACTAAGGCTTCCTTTCCTTTCTCTATATAATTTCAAGGAAAGTCTGATTCTTTACTTCAGGGGCTGAGCTAAATTCTTTCCTCTGGACCATTTTAAAAGAAATCGTTTAAGCCTCAAATACTTATGCTGGCTGCAGCAGCAGATGTGTGAAAGAGTGGGCATTCGCTTTGCTTTTTGCTGCTCATCCTCAAAGAAGAGGAGGCTTTTCTTAATCTGTGGGCTCAGAAGCACAGCAGAAGGACTTTTTGACCTAAGATAAAACAATGACAAAACCACTCCTGTGGAAGCACAGCATGCAGGCGCTTCGGGATGCTTCTGGAATATATTACTGGGGATTACTTACTCTTTCTTTTCAAAAAAAAATCATACCGATGCCTTTAGGAAAAAAAAAAGTCTTGTGTGATGAGGGGAAAGGGAAGAAATTATTCTTGGTAATATTTAAAAGTTGTTAAATTCAGAAGGCCCTGGAATGGGAGGATTTAACATGGGGTAAATCAGCAGAGTGATCTGGCACGATTGCAAAGGCGACTTTGAAAGAGTTTTGCATTTTGGTCTTGGAGATCTTTCATTTCTTCTATTCAGATGCCCTGATGAATCAAGATCTGCAGCATTTTCAGTAATCAATATGCACTTTTTTCCTCAAATGAGGGCCACTCCTGAGAAAAGAATTTTGTTTTGTAAACATCATTTGGCTGAGAATGACTGCATGTTTCCATTCCCCTTGCAGAGGCACAGCCATAGCTGGAATTGTTTTTGGTATAGTATTTATAATGGGAGTGATTGCTGGGATTGCCATCTGTATCTGCATGTGCATGAAGAACAACCGTGGGACTCGAGTAGGGGTCATCCGAACTACGCACATCAACACTATCAGCACGTACCCAGGTAAGGAAGCGAAGTGACAGCCCTGCAAGAGTGCCTGCATTCGTGGTAAAAGTCTATCTTCGGATAGTTACGGCTCCGCAGTAAATGGGGGACGTGAATACAGCAGGCAGCTCTTCTCAGTCCGGAGGGGAGCGGCATGACTCCCTGCTGAGAAACGCGAGACAGCTCAGTGTGCGCAGTGTTCGTCAGTGCAGCACTCTGCCTGGGCTAATTTATTCAGCTATTCAGTGGGCTAATGAGATCTGGCGGGGTGCCATACTCACACAGCTGTATGGCTTGCGATGCCCGCAGTAGCACGTTGAGACCTCGCTCAGGGCGGTGCTGCATTGTGCAGGATAGACCTTCTCCGTGTGCCAGAGGCTCTCTGGCAACGGATCAGTTGTTCTTCTTTTGTTCTTCTGGTTCTTGTATTAGCCCTTGTTCACGTGCAGTCAGCTCCCTTTCATTGTCGGATATAATGGGGGCCTGACATACCACAGAGAGGGGAAAACCTGGACAAGAAGGTCTGTGGGTCATAGCGCAAAGGCTTCGAGTGGTGCCACATGGAGTCTAATGCAGCCCCAGCTGGCTGGTACTCGGCCAGAGCTCACAAGCCCTGCTGGGTGCTGCAGGATCCCAGATGACTTCTACAAAGGCACACAGACGTCTTTGCGGTGTGTTCTCTGCTGAGTGTCCCAGGAGGGACTGCTGGCTGGCATGCGGTGCTGGATCCGAGCTACCTCTCTGCATCCGCCTGGCACCGTGCCTGAACTGATAGGAACTTGGAGCACGGTGCAGAGATGCCCGTTGCGCCTTGGTCAAAGTTAGCTGAGACCTGGCAGTGCTTGTTAGCTCTAGCTTAGCGTTGGACGTGCTCAATGGAGGCCTGTCTGTGGGTTCACATTGTTCTGGTGTAATGGTTTTTTAGGTGCAGGGCAGTACCAGGGGAGGCACAGAGCCTAAGTCAGATCTGGCACTGAGCAAATAAGCTGTTACAGGCTCTGGGGCACCCCACGGGACAGTAGGGACCCCTCATGGGTCTGCTCCAGTGCAGTTGTGCCCATAGTGAGTGGGAACTGGTACATCAGGCTGTAACTGAGCTAGCTCTGTGCAGAGCCGCTCTGCACCACACTTGTCAACTCACGCCAGTCTAGATTGGGGTACAGGAGCACCAAAGGTGGATCTGCATCCAGCCAGCTGGGGTCTGCAAGGCTCATTTGTCTGGCTCCCCACCACGAGAAAGTGGCCACGTTGTTGAAGAGCAAAACTGACCCTGGAAGCAGCATAACGGTGTTTATGCAATGTAACTATGTCTGTGCTTCAATGACACTGTTAATTACAAATCCAGGAGCGATTGCCTTGGGATAACTTGAGAGTTCACTGTAATAAAAGGCAATGGTGTTTCATGGATGAAGTCCCCTCACCCCACTCTTACAGATCCCCTGCCTTTATATTCCCTCCTGTTGCAAAGGTTGCGGCAAATCCCAGGTGCATTATGTATACTTACAGGCAAGCTATGCAATATTTATTATGCATTCCTTTATCACATTCACTGCTCTGAGTGTCTGTTTTCTCCCTCATGCTCTTACTTTCCAGTTAAACTAAAACCATCTATAATCATCCTTATCATTGCAACATTGTTTTGCATAGAGAGATGAGTAATGAAAGAAAACTGCAATATTCTCAACCATGAATTGCTGAAGAGCTACTTCAGGATCTAATAGTCACTGCAAGCTGTAAAAACAAGAGCAAAATGAAGATTCCAGGGCTGTAGCCTTTTCCTCCCCAAGTCTGCTCCTGCAATGACTCACCCCTATCTCTCCACCTCCAGGCAGTTTGGCTCTGCATGCTCCCCATTCCTGGTGCAAACATTAGTTTGAGCAGTGCTTCCTCTCAGCAGCAGCAATTTTTTGGAGAATGGGGAAGCTCTGAAATTATTTCCATGTTCCCTGCTGTCATGAACACTTCTGGATGACTGACCTGGCTTTGACTGCAGGGTTTGTGATCCACCTCCCCCCTGCCATTACCTGTTTTGGACAGGAACAGCAAGCGAGGGGATGCCCTTCCTTTGGCCTCAGCCACAGTGGCAGACGGGTTTTCAGAGAGCAGGGAGTGCTTTTCATGGCACACTGGGATTTGAGTCTCTTCCCCCCATCAGAAACATCCTAGGTTTCTGTTTCCTCTCTATTCAAGTGCTATTTCACTGCCAGTCTGCCTGAGACATCTAGGGAGGGCGTAGGAAAGCATCCATGGTGACATGAACAGAGAAGCTGCAGACTCTGGACCTTAAAATTTGTAGAGACTACTCTAGTGGGGTCTTGATATGGAGCCTTCAGTTCCCACCGTGCTATCATTCTGCAGCATTTGCTGTCTTTATGATCCCTGAATTAATCCTCCCTCTGTAAAGTTATTAGAAGTAGTTGAGAAAATGTTTTCAGCTGTTTGTGAATATTTTTGTTGTTTCCTAAATGCCTGACCCAGTTTACAAATGTGGGGCTCTCCTCAGATGTCTCTGTTGGGGTGAACAAGGCGAAAGCTTTGTTCTTCCTCAGCCCGAGCCCTGGGAAGTCCTGGGAAGAAGTCCAGCATTTGCCCTGGAAGATGTGACGCTGCTGTGCAGTGAGGAGCTTTCAGCTGTGTTTGGCATGGCATGGCACGGCACACGTCTCCTGGGGATCCAGAGGGTGGTTGAGAGGTCTGTGGAGATCAGCGAAAGCCGTCAATTTGAGAGGACATAAGTCCATGTTGCTGCTGAAGGGGGTGGAAGGGAGTGGATCTGATAAAAACCCAACCTTCCTCCCCTGAAAAAGTTTAGCTCTGCCACATCACCCTGGTATCATCTGCCATATGGCCACTCAAACGCTGTCACCAGCACAACATGTCGGTGGGCACACGGCTAAGCAGTGAAGGAAAGGGCAATAAGCAAGGGCTTGCATTGACATAAAGGGACTGTATAATGACAGTTTGAAAAAAAAGTGATGGCGTTGCCAGGAGACTTGACATCTGTTGTAGGGAAGTCTGAATGTCAACTAGAAAATACTTGGAGGCCCGCATTTTTAACTATGTCTTCTTTTTTCTCCCACTCCAGTGGCTCCACCACCATACAGTTACGAATACGAAATGGAGTACCCAGCTGACCTACCTCCACCTTATACTCCAACGCCACAGACTTCGATACAGTATCCCCCACCCCCTCCTTACCCTGGATATTCAGGGAAATAGTCTCATGGCTTCACAGGGATATTAACTGCCTGTTGAAACAGCCAGCACCGTTGGAACAAATACTGTCAGCTCAGGGACAAATAGGATGGGGTCTGCATCAACCCATATGGCCAGGTGTTGAAATAACCTGGGAGGGTTGCCAAGGCTCACGACGAAGAAAAATACTGTCCACTCTGGACCATCATATTTCATGATTAAACAACGCGTGACCAAAGAAACAGTTCCTGTAAGTTAGTGCCTGATGAGTAGAGCTTAGCATCAGTGCTTAGCTTCAGCGGCAGCCCATTACAGCGCGTGGGAGTGGGGGTCTTCCCATGTAAGAACACGCACGTGGTGCAAATGGTTCAAGCTCTTTCAAAAGCACAGGAGGCAGCTGCTGGGGCTTATTTGGGGGGAAAACTCCAACTGTTGTCTTCAAGAATGTGTTACATCTTTTCTTGAAGTGAGGGGAATAAGGAAGAACCAGGAAGACTGAAGCTATTTTCAGTTCTACTTGAGACCGATAATACCCGACGATCAGCTGTGCATATTGGTCTGATAAGCATATTATCAAGAGAAGTGCTGTTGGAGTTATTCAGTAACCAAAAAACAATGGAATTTTTTTTGGCCAAGTGCAGGTTGTTTTAAGTGCCTACTTTTAAACAGTTTGAGACTAGTTTTAGCCTGAAATGTAAACATAAAGAGCATTTTTAATGTGAAATACACTAATTTATAGCTGATTTACTTTTACCTGGACTTAAATACTGTATACATTGGACATGTGCTACAATGACTTTTATATCAGCAAATGATACTTCGTTTTTTGTAAAAAATGCTGCATCGGGAAAACTCACAAGTGGAAGAAGAAATACAACCCAAATATTAAAACACAGATTTTTCTTCAATTGGATTGCATAAAGACTATTTTTTTTTTAAATCATATTGCTTACCAGTAATAATGATACTCAGCCTAACCAAAGAGATGAGCAGAGAGACTGTGAGCATCAGATTACTTTTGAATGTTGTCTTGGGCATTTTAAAACTGTAAGTCACCAAATAATATTTTTTGCATTTGTCACACATATTGTTTAAAATGTCTTAATCTCTACTATGTAAAGTACAGGCCTTCATGATTTAAAATGTTCCATATACTTACGGGGCTAACTGTAATTCAGCAGCACCTATTTGACTTCAGAATAGAGTATCCCATTACCTAAAGCATCATCCTTTAATGGTAAGACTAGTATTTTTCTCAGTTTTATATGCGAACCACGAAGACAGTGGTTCTCTTTGGGGATTTAAAAGTGCTGAATGCCCTTAGTTTGAGTGGGGTGGCTGGGCAGTTTGAGAATGCTACAGCCAAAATAGCAGAAGGTAACAAAAATACAGCATCTAGAGTTCAGGACAGAGCACCAGGTCCATTTCAGAAGGAGAGACTACCCTGATTCCCAGAGATCAGAACGCATTTAAATGTTTTCCAGTGTGGCCCTCATCTTCTTTTCAGGTGTATCAGTGTATTAATGAATAAAAAAACAGCTTGCAAAAGGTGATACCATATCCAAGTGAGGTCGGCTGACAACCTCTCATCACCCCCTAAGTCTGATATTTTTGGCATTCAGTCCTGATTCCGGGAAGAACTCAAGCAGCCTTTGAACTTTGAGCACAAAAGTTATTCAGAGGCCTTCTTGTGAACAAGACCTTATGGACTGTTCTTGCTCAGATTCTGTAATTGTATTCGTCCTTTCCAGGCTGACTAAGCTTATCCTCTTGAAACCCCACTTGAAAGCGCAAATGGCTTCAGTCCTCGCCACTGCAAGTTCAGAAGATCTATGTTGTGGCCCTTGGCCAAACCGAGCCTTGAGTCACAGGCCCAGTGGCTACCTAGGCATTTGTAACCCAGTCAGAGGAGAACTGCGCTGCGTCATAGATTTTGGTTGCTGCTGGTCCCTTGGAGTCTTCTCCAAGGAAGGAGAGTTGTATTCTCATTTCTGTTTTGCTGCTTAGAGGTGACAAGTCCGGAACTAGGTTATCCTTACAATTACTTCTACTCTGCCCTACGTCCCGCAACATTTCAGCTGGTACCATGACCTCTCAAGAGACTGATGTTCCTCAGTTGAAATCTTCCCATGAAGTGCAACCTTCTGCGCACGATGTTTTGGCAGTCCCTGCTCAAAACCATCTGCTGGGGTATTGATGTGCCTTCAACGTGGTGGCCAGCGTGAAGAACAGAATAAGCATAGTTTTCTCTGTGGGAAGTCCTGTTTGTACCACATCATTCTACGCTAGTACCTCAGCACTTTCCAGTTGATCATACGGGATGATATTTCTGTGCCAAAAAGTTACCTATAGATAAGGAGTATTGTCATTTCTCCCATTCTTGTATTTCATTTCTTTGTGCTGAACACGCAGACACACAAATCAAAGCACAGTTTGTTTTTGATGAATCCGGTCTCCCGAAAAATACAGAGAGAGAAAACTATCCTATAGATTGTAAATCTTCCCTTAGAGGAAGAATTTCTCCAGCTGTGACATTTGTCAGAACAAGTTATAGAGCAGGTTTCTTAAATAAAAAGGCATTTCTGGAAAATAACTAAAAGTCTTTGATCACAGAGTCCTCTGTTTTTCAGCTTTACGATTGCGTGTTGCCTCTGATGATCTTGCATAAAGGTCACGGTGAGTGAAGTACCTACAACGTATACATGGCTTATTCCAGGGGACAATTATGGAAATAGGAATTTGAGAATTTCATAGCGATAGCGAGCTATTTGTTTGATATGGAAACACTAATGTAGATGTTGATTTTAGTATGTTAATTAATCTTCTGCAGATTCATATATATTGGGCCATACCAGACAATGATTTTAATCTCAAAGGACACCACATCTCTTGTCCTTGCTAAGGGCATAAAACATAAAGGTGTTGCCCTTCCAGCAAACCAGGTAAAACTAGTAGAGAGTAGCCTCTTTTCAGAGAGAGGTGATGATTGCATCGAAAATAAGCAAGCAAACTGAGACAGCCAAAGAGGAGGAGGGAGTGAGAAAGATTTATAAAAGTAAAGGAATGGAACAAAGAAGTTGTTGCTTAAACAAATGGGAGCGTTTGCTAATACTCAAGTTTTATTAGTTGAATTTAGTTGAAAAAATTGCAGTGTTGTTATACCTTAAGTGTTACTTTCTTTGTGTGGAAACATGTAATTTGTTCAACACCTCCATATTCAAAGTTCCTGCAGTGCAGATATTGCCGGCCAGTAGTCGTTTATTCTGTTTCACATGAATAGCTTGCAGATGAGTGGACTAGTACAAAGACTTTTTACTTAGTCACACTGACTTATTTCAGTCTCATGCCCTACATCATACTCTAAAGTAAGAAAAAAAATACAAAAATGTAATCTATGGCTGGGAAAGGCCAAACGATCTTTTGCTTTTCTCGCTTGGCAGTGGACAATATCACTAATTTGGTCAGTGAATGTAGTGTTGCCCTGAGCAGTTCATATACTTGGACCAGATGCTACTGATTTTCTTGTGGTCTGGGGTTGCTCTGCCTTTGGTTCACGATTTCTAGGCTGAGCTGGGGAGGCAGACGGGGAAGGTCACTGTGTCAGGAGTACAGGACCGGGTCCCAGGAGCCTTTCTCTGTCCTTCCGTAGTTTAGCACATTAGATGGCTGCCTGGTTGCACGGTTGCTGCTACGGATTGGAAGCAGCAGGAGTTGCAGGTGCTTACAAGGGCACATATGCTTGCATACGTGCTGATGCCAGTCCTCTTTTGTGGAAAAAAAAAGAATTCTGTGTGATGTCTTAGTTAATCATGTATCGGGGATATTTCAAGCCATGATTCATTTTGCAAACTTAGTTTAATCTGGCATTCCTTTAACTTTTTGTTCCCAGAAAGAGCTACTTCCAAACTAGTTATCTCTCTGACAGCCTACTGTTTCTCGGGTATATACCAAACAGCAGGAGGAATGTATTTAAGAGCTAATGACCCATTTGGGAGACTTTACAAATTAGGTAATAATGAGTTGGAGGAGTTAAAAGGCCAAGGCAAAGCCAAGGGAAGTTAATGTGCTAGGCTGCCATTACCTAAATGACACACTCCGATGAAAGGATCGTTAATGCTATTGTAAGCCTTTTTTAATTAATGAAAAATGTAACGATTTGCTTTTTTAATGTTGATAACTTTGAAAGATGCTGTTTTACCAGTGCACTAGACCGGATTTTCGATAGTGCCACAATGAAAAGATCAGATTGCTCCATAGAGCACCTGGATCGATATTAACACTGTTCTCGGCATAGTAGAAATAGAGTCTTTCAATTTAAAGCAAATGTTCTCAAGACCCTTTGTGAAACCACAGTGATACTTTTTGGACATAATGGGATAGTTCATAAAGCACTGATGGCTATCAGAATAGTAAATGTTTGGCATTTTTTGTGTTCACTTTCATCCTGGAAGCTCTCCAAATACTTTAGTAACTAGAAAAATAATTATTTTAGTCACCTTGGAATAAAATGCAACATGTATTTAACAGCACACAGTAATAGTATGTAACACCCTGAGGCAGAAACTGCACAAAAGAATCAAGGGAAATTGAATATATTTCTTCAGTTTCACTAAAACGTCAGTGCTTGGACAAAACACCTTGAGAAAATAAAGACCAGGACCTTCTATCAAGTGGTCCTTATTGTTTTCCAATGGGTACGCCCAGTCTACTGGTGGTTTTTATATTGCAGCAATGTATGAGGTCCGAAAAGCAGAGCCCCGGTCCAAGCCTGGATTGTAGTGCACCCATTCTAAAAACACCCCTCCTGCTCCATCATGATCTTGGTGTGCAGCCAAAAGAGATGAACAAGCAGAGGACTAAAGAAAGGAGGGGTGATGGTCCCTCACTTTACAAAAAGGAAGGAGAGATGGGGAAAAACAAAATGGTCAAGACTTTTTGATTTTGCATGACCTACGGAGGACGCTCGCTGATGCTGTTGCCAGTGACCGTCACTGTAGGAAGGGCAAAAGCGATGAGCACAGGCTGTGCTAAGAGCTGCCATGCAATCAGGAGAACAGCCCAGAGAAGGATCCAGGGAGCTCCGGCTTGGGGATCATGTAACTCAAGTTGCTGGAGGCAATAACTAGAGCAGAAACGTTTGTCTGTCCGGTTTGCTGTGAAGATTAGATGGTCAATATTTACACAGCACTGGGAATGGGAAATGTGAATTATTTTTGTTACGCTATGCACCGTTAGTATTTTGCATCCTTGGTGGAGAGTAGGAAAGGGCAGCCTTTGGATGCCATTGCTATCACAGTGGTGACTAAGAATGGACTAAAGCCAACAGAAACAAAAGGAAAGCCAAAGACTTAGGTGTTTCTGAAGAAAGTGGGTTTTTTTGTCAGCCTAGCATATGGAGCCGGTTCCTTCATGGAGGCGAGCTGGCCTGCTGCCAGCGGAGGCAGCTGATTTTAAATAGCTGAAGCCTGCAGGAGGGAGGCTGAAGTGGGAACTGTGTAATGCTGGTTTTCCCCAGGCCGGAGTCTTCACCTGAGCCCTCTGCTCACTCGCAGGAAACCTGCTGAGGGGGAGGCTTCTAGGCAGTTCTCTTTTCTTGCATTAATGCCAGGCTGGCCATCTTAGCCCTTTGCAACACATCTATGATATGTTCATTTTCAGGAACACGGGCAAAACCATTTTTTCATGGCCAGTAAGCCATCCCCAACTTTCTCTCGATAGATCCTGCATCGTATTGACGGGAAGTCCTCCATTACAGGACCTAATCTGGACACTGGTGGGGCCTTTTGCCAGTTTATCCAAATTGCCCAGTCTTTTTTATATTACAGCATATTTACCAGTGACTCATCTCGTTGCCCTTATTTTACACGCTCTCTCAAGATCCCTCAGGGCTGTGTCCTTATTTTACTGCTGCTTGCCAAAGAGCTTTTCCGAAGACCGCTGATCACAGGAAAACATTTTCCAAGCAGACCCTTCCCCTGCCCCCCTCCATTGCCACCGCTGGGAGCTGCCTGGGGAGGCTGGGCTCTGCAAGTCATCCCTGCCCTGGATTTAAACATCACCTCCTCCGCAGGGGAGGAAGACCAGCTGTTCAGCAGCTATCCTGAGATCACCCTCAGCCCAAGCTTTGCTTGTGATGAAACTCCGCTCTCTCTCTCCGTTTCCAAAAATCCAAATGTGGTCAGTTTAGAAAGAGGAAAGGGAAATGGAAAAAGAAGTCATGCCCACATCTGCTTTCTGGTTTAGCTCAGCTCCGAGGGATGTCTTTTTCCCCGTGTATTGCCAGCTATCAGGTTGACAGCACATCTCCTCTTTTCTAAACATTTCTGTTTTCCTTCGCTGTAGATCATCTTTAACAGGAGAGGAGGGCATGCTATGGGCATCTGTGAAACTGCAAAGCCCAAACATTCTCTGGGGCTGCCTTGAGATTTCGGTACCTATAGCCCCTGCTCTGTGTCTGGACCTTTGTGAACAATCGTTCAACTGGGAAATTGTTTTTACCCTTTTTGTTGAAGTATAATACACTTCCTGGGTTAATTTTTAGATATGTAATGCCCCTTGGTCTTATACAGGCAGTAACTTGTTGGTGATTAGGCTGTGCTTAATTAAACAAAATGTTAATCTATGGCTGGGAATCCAGTGAACCCATGTAGTAGGCCTCAAACTCTTTCATTATACCCTGAAACTTGAACAATAACTCGACAACTACAGATTGTATAGATTGTACAGTGGGATATGCAGAACATACACGTGGAATAAATCTGTATACTTCCGAGTGGCCCTTGTTGGAGGCCGAGTATCATAGCAGTGAGCTGCTTTGTTACCGTAATGGGCTTGGGGCGGTTGGTTACTTGCCAAGGCATAAAGGGATACCAGGGTACCTGCCATTTATTGACAGCTAAGAGACAAGGTTGCTTCTGTACCTGCTACTTCACATAACAAGAATTTATGAAATCATCTGAGGTTGCCCTTGTCGATTATCATCATCATTATTTCTGTGTTGAAAAAACAAGGCAGAGTTCTTGTGGGCATTCATCAGAGAAGTGCTGTGGTAGTGCAGTCTCCACTACTGTGCCTCAGCTGAGACCTCGTCAGGTAAATTCTTGAGATTTAGGAATGAAAATAAATGCATACGTGCTGCATTACTGTTCCTCATTTGGTGGTGCTCTTCCTCTGAGGTGGAGGGTGGGGGATCAGCCATCTGATTCAGGATTGGGAAGTCAGCTGATACACGTGTGTGCGCCTAATGATGAACTTGGAGATAAACCGTCCTACCTGGGTGATAGATTTAGGCTCCTTACGACAAACTGTGAACGTTTGTTTAAGAGGTCTGCCACAGCCCTTGCTACGCTATCGCTGTATATCCATCCTCATGATCCACAAGAGACTATAGCGAGGTATGAATGGTCCCTGACACATCTGAGAGACTGGTAGAGTAAAACAAGGCTTCCACCAGCTCTCACTATGTGATTACAATCAAACTAGGGCAATTAGTAATCCTTCTGTACCGGGGAGGGCTCCTTTCCCCAGCCGTGAGTGCTCACACCCCACTGTACAAGCGGCTGCTCCCGGGTTCTGCAGGGGTTGGTGTGTGGCACCTGCAGGGTGGCAAAACGAATGGGGGGCATGGAAGTAACTCAGCTTGGCAAGAGCCAATACTTATTTTCATTGAAAAACCTATCATTAAAATCCTTCTGGTTGCTGGTTTTTATTGCTGATTATAACTTCTGGTCAGCCTCAGTGAGTGAAATTGAGGACGAGCTGTGACTAGTGATGTGGGTGCAGAGAGGGGATGCTGTATGAAGCCAGGATTGAAGTCCTGCGGAAAGGCAAGCTTGACCTGATAACCAAGAAGCCTGGGAAAAGTCACAACATAAACATGTAGGTTTACTGATGCTTGTCTTTAAAGCCAGAAGAGTAGCATCCCGATGTTCCTATCCCTTCCACACCTGTCATATTCATTTAAAAAAAAAAAGATCAGGAGCCCAACATATGTTCTTTCTCTAGCTGATAAGTGCAGAGAATTTCCTTTTAAAGCCTGATCTACTCAGTGGTAAGCTTGGACAATGATCCTTCTGACACCAGTAAGGATAAGAGGGATTGATTCAGATATTAGATCTTGGCTTGTGGGAAGTGAGGGAAAACAAAGCATCCCACTAGTTGGAGCTCCAGATTCACTGACGTTTTAAAGCACTTCCCCATCCATGGATAATAGACTTATTTTGATCATGATAGTCAAGGTACCCGATGAGAGTTTTCATAAATGAAATAGGACAAGAGTGATCAGTTCCGTCTGCGACAGAAGAATAATTCTGGTCTAGACAGAGCAAAGGATCTGGTTCACCTGGTGCCCTATTCACCATGACCCTCATGTAAGACTTGCATGATGAAGTTGGATTAAGCAAGGTGGGATCTACAACCAGAAATACACTCACTCATTTTGTATCAATTTGATAAGCTGGTGTTTTTGACCTTTGCAGTTGAAAAGGGCAATTAAGTCTCTGCCATTTGCTTCTTCCATGCCCCAAGAGTAAGAAAACGGGGTACAGGCTGACCTCTGGCAGTAGCTCTGCCTATCCTTGCCCTCCTGCAGAGCACGGTGACAGCGCGGACAGGGGAACAGGCACAGCTCCGAGCATCTGCATCCAGCCTTGGGAACTGCTGGGCAATTATCTGGCCAACTCTGCAATCTCTAGACTGTTAATTTTTGAGACAGTGTAATTACTTTGCGTAAGTTGTCCATATCTGGGTGCCTACCCGAGAGTTGAGAATATTTTGTTTGACTTCCCAGCTTCTGAAAAAAAACCTCCTCCTTCCTGTATGAATGATACATTGCTATGAAAGGCCAATTCCAGTGGATCCAAGGGCTAAACAAACAAAATGATAAATCTTCCCTGAGCTTCACCTGAAGACTTCCTCACTTCAGGTAATTAGCTCCAGTCCACCCTGGGTACAAGGGTACACCCAGCCTTGTACCTAGGAAATGACAGCCAAGGATTTCTGCTAAGGGGAATTTCTCATGCTGGGCAGTGGGAGTGATTTCGGCGCTGCTTCTTTAAAATATGCGTAATGCAATCTAATTTAGAAATATTTCATTTATCCTGGTTATGAAAAGGAAACAGAACAACAGGAGGTAAGGGAAATTTTCAAGTGCAGATAAATCTTTCTGTTCTTCATATCTTGGAGGTCAGTGTTTAAAAGTAAGAAGATGTAGATAAAGATCTTCAGCAATTTTCAGTCTTCTCTTGCCTATATATTTCCCAAGTGGCTGTCAAGTGTTATTTCTTCCTGGTGTTGTCAGCTTCTATTGCCTGGTACATGATCTATATTTTAATTGACAGCCGGTAACAGCCATTCCAATCATAGTGAAAATGGTATTTTATAGCCAGTGTGGATGGAAGTCGTAACTTGAGGATGTGTCAGTCACTTGTTGGAAATATGAATAATTGATACTGAACATAATACCTTTTCACAATCTCTATTTATTAGAGACAAAGCAATCACAAAATAGCTTTTTTTTCCCCTAATGGTTCCTTTACGTATGGTTTGCTAGTCTCTGTGTAATTCAGGAAGAAAATTACTCAGCATCTAGTTAGGGTCTGAGTGAAGACTTGAACTTAGAAATGTAATTGGGCATGACAAAATATTCAGTTTTGCCCACGGAAATATTGAATACAAAGTTGATAGTTAAAGTGTCCTGCTAGCGTCATTCATTGAAATGTGCTGGCAAGACTTCAGGAGAGGTCTGCGTGGCGACATGGAGGTGCGATTGTCGCGCGTTGTGGCACACCTGGGAGGGCAGCAGAGAGGACACAACACGCAGACCCGCATCGGGGAGGTACACAGGGGCTCTGGAGAGGCTGCACCACACGCCAAGACCGCTGCTGTAAGCCCCTTGCCCCCGTGTCTTTGCTGCTGCATTACTCATGTCATTATTAGTAAATTAGAGTTGGGTGCGTTGAGTTGAGTGAGGTCTGATATCCCGCAAAGGCAGCATGAGAACAGAGTACGTATTGTGGTTTAACCCCAGCCAGCAACTAAGCACCACCCAGCCGCTCGCTCACTCCCCTCACAATGGGATGGGGGAGAGAATCGGAAGGGTAAAAGTGAGAAAACTTGTGGGATGAGATAAAGACAGTTTAATAGGCAAAGCAAAAGCCGCGCGCGCAAGCAAAGCAAAATAAGGAGTTCATTCGCTACTTCCCATCGGCAGGCAGGTGTGCAGCCATCCCCAGGAAAGCAGGGCTCCATCACGCGTAACGGTTACTTGGGAAGACAAACGCCATCACTCCGAACGTCCCCCCTTCCTTCTTCTTCGCCCAGCCTTATATGCTGAGCATGACGTCATATGGTATGGAATAGCCCATTGGCCAGCTGGGCCAGCCGCCCTGGCCACGCTCCCTCCCAGCCCCCGGCGCACCTGGCAGGGCACGGGAAGATGAAAAGTCCTTGACTAGCGTAAACGTTACTTAGCAACAACTAAATCATCAGTGTGTTGTCAACATTATTCTCGTACTACACCCAAAACACAGCACTATACCAGTTAACAGGAAGAAAATCAACTCCATCCCAGCCAAAACCAGGGCAGTGCGGTAGGACAGGTAATGCCTTGTAAAGGAACCTTTTGGTCTGAGCATCCATTTACATGGAAGATGAAGCTCCCATGGTGTATTTGGCTTCACTGGTGATTAGTATGTTTTCTGTTACTTGTGTGGTATTGCTGAGCTTGACTAAGGCTCATCATTGGCTTTCCTCACTGATCTTGAAATTTAATTTTTCTTGGGCTGGAGTGTGATACACAGACTTAACGATCTACACCTTTTGCTGGGACCATGGCACCGACTTCAGTTCTTGTGGTGACTGCAGGCCACCCCACCTGCCCTAAGCCCCTTAGTGGAAGGAAGCATGGTTACCCGTGTGCACGCTGCAGGGGTGTTGGCAAGACCAGAAGGAATTTAAAGCCATCTAAGTGGGTTGGGAAGTGCTCCTTTTTTAAACTTTGTACCTGATATTGTAGGTTATAATTTGCCTTACAACAGACAGCCTACAAGAAGGTTGTCTTTTGATAAATGAAGGGTGAATATGAGTTGCATAGGACGGTTTTCTTTAAATTGGTTGGTTTACCCTGAAGTGAGCAGCTGGCCTGTGGTTTTGGGAAAAGAAAGGTTTTTTTCCCCCTTTGTTTTCCATGATTTTTGAATGCTGAATAAACTTTCACGACCTGGAGGCAAAAGTAATGAAATCACTGTAATACAGGAAAGCTTTCCACAAGCCACGGGGTTTGTAGCCTGCTTAGGCTAAGATGACCTCGTCTCCAAGTTTTCACAGTTTTTTCTCTGTCTTCCATATACACCCAGAAGGTTTTTCTCGGCAGGTTTTGAGGACTTTCCAGAGTTTTGCTGGGAATATGCAGCAGGCCCGTTGGAGCCACCACACAAGAGTCACAGGCAGAAGGCTGCCGCTGTTGGGAAGAAACGCTGCTGCCGGCCGCATGGCCGCCCGCGCTCCCCGCAGGCCTGATGGGTCTGGGAAGGGGCAGAGAGGTCTTCAGCTCAGATGCTGCCGATTGCCTGCTCCTTGTGGTAAATTAATTTTGTCTTTGAAAGAGATTTGCTGCATCTTCGCAGAGCTTTCCAGAAAATTCAGATTTATTGTGCGTGCATTTATACTTCTGTCCAGGAAATCTCCAGGCTTAAATAAAGGTTGCTGAAAAAAAGGAAGAAAAAAAAGATGTTTTACCACAGGCTAAGCTAATAACCAGTCCTAGTTATCTTATTGCAAAATCAAGTAGAAATAAAAGTCAGCATTGTTTGTTTTAATATTGACAGCAACTTTCCCTTCCTCAACAGCACTCTGCAAACAACAGGAGTCACCCCACAGTCAGTAGCTATCTCACAGCTTAAAAAAAATAAGCAAATACCCATCTTTCACATAGGGAAGATAGAGTCTTTTAAAAATCTCAGCTGAGCTGAAGAAAGGAAGAGCTCCCTTCCCATTTAAAGCTGAACCGAAGCTGTAAGTTCCATTTTTATGCACCAAACGGGACGGATCCTGATGGCTGCCCCTGTTGCAACAAGGCACAGCAGCACGGTGCCTCCCTCTCCGTGGTGGTGCCATCGGCATCTGCGTTTGGTGGGGACTCTGGGGCAGGAGGAGGTGGTGGAGCTGGTCTGCAGTGCCGTTGCACAGCCGTGGGGTGGGCTCCGCTCCCTCGGGCTGTCTCCATCCCTGGTGGCTGGCACCTCATATCCAGCTGGGATAGGCCAGCTTCTTCACGAAACATTGCTGGAAATGTGAGTTTAATGAGACTGAAGTCAGCAGGTAGTTTGGCAAATTATCTTTTTATGTCCGTAGTTGATTTTCACACATCAGTTCCCTCTCCCTTTCCTCTGAAAGCTGCCTGTTGAGCAAGAGCATGAGTACATGAGTAAAAGTCCCTTGGCCCCAACTCTTCTGACCTGAGTGTAATTCCTCCTCTCAGCAGGGTGAGCAGCAGCTTTGAGCCCTTTGTTTCTCTTTTTTGAGAGAGGACGGTGAATATGCTGACAGGTGAAATCCTGACGCAAGATGACTGGGTCATCCGGGGGTGGAACGCCTCTCCTGTGAAGAAAGGCTGAGAGAGTTGGGGTTGTTCGCCTGGAGAAGAGAAGGCTTCAGGGAGACCTTACTGCAACCTTTCAGTACTTAAAGGGGGCCTATAAGAAAGATGGGGACAAACTTTTCAGCAGGGCCTGTTGCAACAGGACCAGGGGGAATGGTTTTAAACTAAAAGAGGGTGGATTCAGACTAGATATAAGGAAGAAATTTTTCACGATGAGGGTGGCGAAACACTGGAACAGGTTGCCCAGAGAGGTGGTAGATGCCCCATCCCTGGAAACATTCAAGGTCAGGTTGGACAGGGCTCTGAGCAACCGGATCTAGTTGAAGATGTCCCTGCTCGTTGCAGGGGGTTGGAACTAGATGGCCTTTAAAGGTCCCTTCCAACCCGAACTATTCTATGATTCTATGATTGTATCCACAGTTACGGCCCTTCATTGTGTCACATCAAAGCAAGCTCAAGAAAATACCAAAAAAAACCTTGCAGGTGGAAATATTATACAGTGAGACCTGTGCTCATTTGCTGTCACTGGTCTGCTCATGGGTGCCCAAACCCAAATCGTGGCAATCCCCTGAAGAAATGACAGCCAACACGTTTGCTCTGGCAAAGAGCCCTCCTCTCCTGCAGAGCAGGGACCACTGGTCTGTGATTTGGGGGCTACCCATCATCCAGCATTCAGTTCTCGATGCCATCAAATATCTTCTCTCTGACTTCATGCTTCATCTTGAGCTGAAACGTTCCTATTTTATTTTAATAACTGCTTTAGTAACTGAGATTTTTTCTTCCCCTTTTCTTCACTCCCCAACATATAGTTAGGGTTTCTATTGGCACAAGGGTGCCCCATTTGGCTACATCACACTGTTCTTCCTGGGTGGGAGTAACTGTATGGGAATTAAGTACCTTATACCATAGTTACAACAAAGGAAAGTTGTACTGCTTCACATGTACTGTCTACCATTTAGTTGTAAATGCTTCTCAGAACGGCAAGGAAACTCTTTATATCCCTCTTACGTTACTCTCCAAGGCAGAGCCCCTTCTGCTTTTGGGGACCTTGCAGACACAAATCTAAAAAAAACCCCCAAGCTAGCACAAAAGCCATCTCATTGCCTTAAAGGTTGTTTGACTCTTCTAGTGAAAACAGTGAAGAAATAACTAGGAACTATCACAGAATTTCAGAAATAAAGGACCGTATTTGTTATCACTAATAGCAATTTATTGTGGGTTTTTTTCTGTAAGCTCCCCATTCCCAGCGTGTTGTTGAGGCACGGTGGTGCTGGGGGACACGGCGAGTAGTGGAGCAGGCAGAATCCCTCCGTTCCTCCAGAGAGGGGCTTGCCTTGTTTGGAGTTCAAATTCACATGGTTATCTCTTCTTCCAGAGCCAGCTCAGCCCCCAGTGGTGGTACACACCAGATGAGATCTTGCCCCCAAATACAAGGTAGGGCACAACTACAAGCACAATATAAGCCAGTCTCTTCCTTAGTAAGGATTTAAATATAAATGTTTTTTTAAAAAAAAAAAAAAGAAAAATATTCTCTTACCCATTTTTCAAAGAGTGGGTAAATTCTTATTAGGTGGTATTTCCCAAAGGGCAAGATGTTACGTCATTACCTCTAGGCAGCTGCTGTTTCGCTGTTGCATGAAACTTTGGAGAAACACCTAGGCTAAATTGGAGTTCTTAACAGAAACACTGTGTCATAAATGGTCATGGGCAAGCCTTGCCCACCACAAGGGCACGGAAGGAATGCCTTTTGCAGGGCAGAGAACCGACGGTGTGTGGTATAGTCTACCCACCAGCTCTGAACGGTGTACACTAGTACATTTATTTTAGTCATCTTTCTAGGAGGGACAGTTAACTCTATGACTTTAAAAAAGCACCTTAAAGTTTAGAGGAGGAAGAACTTCTCTCATGCTTGACCCCGCTCTTGTCACCAAATAACAACGGTGCACTTGAGGATCTCTGCAGAGCTCAGCGAAGCAAAGAGTTTTTCAGCTGACGAAAAGGAGAGACATTTCCGTGAACGCCACATAGGCATGAGGTGGTGTAACCTCACTGCATTTAAAGGAGAAAGTTAGTATTTCAGAACCTTCTTTTTTTCTTTTTTTAATATGGATTCCCCACAGGGTTTCTAGGATAGGAGAGATTTTTACAAGTAAGCTGCTAGTGACAGCTTTTCTTGACTCGGCACACGTGGGCAAGTGTTTTTGGCATTGAGGGTAGGCTGGTGGCGTGGTACTCGTCTCCCCAACCCTGATACACGAGAACTCTGGGGCCAACATTTCTGCTCCCTGCCACCGAGCTGGCATTACAACTGGGGCTGCCCGCCTGCTTGCGCTCCTGCCGGTGCCCCGCTCCCCGTGTGGCACCCCATCCTCCGAGAGCAGCCTGCGGAGGGGTCCTTCGTCTCTCCCGCCTCCCACCACCCCGGTGCTGAGCCATTGCCCCCACACCAGCAGTCCTTCGGGTGCTCCAGCCTACATAGGACGTGTCTCAGCAACGTGGACCCCTCTCAGCATTTCTGATCTGTTGCTCGCTCTCCTCAGCAGGCTGGAGAAGAGAATATTAAGTCAAGGTTGAGGCATTCAAAGGCATGAAGCTGGGGTAACTACTGGGTTGCTGATGACTTCGGGAGGGGCTTGGGAAGACACGTGCAGACTGGCAGGCTCCGGCACCATCGACATTATTAGTTTTCTTGTCACCTCGGCAGAAAACAGAGCTTTCTTCAGAGGCAGCCTGCAAAAATTCCTCCAGAGCCCAGGGCCTTCCCAAACCTTGTTTCCATTAGGGATGAAACGTGTATACGCTAATTAAAGAACCAGCTCCTAAAAGGCAGCGTTAGCCGAAGAGCAGGAGAGCGGCCCAGCCCCCGTAACACTGGCTTGTGCTGCCCTGGGGGGCTGCGCTGCCGCAGGCAGTATCCTGGTGTGCGGGGGAGAATGGCTGAGTCCACCAAAATCGGTGGAAGTATTCTCACTGCAACATGTAAAGCGCGTACCTTGGTCTTTCATGTATGAGAACCTGTGGTTATTACATTGCTTTCTTGATGGCAATCTTCTTTTACATCAATTATTTGAAATGTATCATTCCTCCAGCAGTAATACACGAAGTCCTTTCTTTTCTGCGTGCCATTTCTCATAGTTTCAGATCAAAAAGCTTTTGTGATAAGCAATTATTTGTTACACGCACATTACATGCTGATGTAAAGCCTAATTTCTCCGCAGCGCAGAGACGAGGTGGAATAGTTAATATCCCCTCGCTCTGAGAAAGGCTGCAGAATAATAACATGGGAAACTGAAATAATCATTCTGCCATCAGTTGTTCTCCCCTGGGCCTGCCCACAAGAAGTCATATGGATAACTGTTAGAGGCAGGCATCGCTGAAGATTGCCTGCTAATTTTACTCCCTGTAACATAATCTGTTTATTCAGAAGATGCGCTCTATCGTCTCTG
Source organism: Calonectris borealis (assembly GCF_964195595.1). Taxonomy (NCBI): domain Eukaryota; kingdom Metazoa; phylum Chordata; class Aves; order Procellariiformes; family Procellariidae; genus Calonectris; species Calonectris borealis. The sequence goes on along the minus strand of NC_134312.1, from coordinate 114,503,425 downwards.
CTGTGATTCAGAAGAATCTTAATCTGACGTGGTTTCTTTCATTCTTTCCCCTTTGTAATTAATATTGCTGCATGAAATCTGAGGCTTACTCTTTATTGCAAGCAATATATTATGAAGTGATTCTTTTAGCTCAAGAAAACATAATCTGTACTTCATTATTAACTCTCTAAATCTGCTTTTCTTTTATAATAATACGGTTGTCTTGGGAGATGGTAGTTAAACGTCTAGATTTTTGTTTTTATTGCAAAAGAAAACTTGATCAAAATGGGAGCAGGAATAGTCTAGAAAAGTATAGTTTATATAATTATTTAAATACATTGAGTTTGTTTGAGTTTCAAACAGCTTCCCAAAGGTGAGTATCTGTTGATAACCCCGTTTATGAGATACCCAAGGGACAGTGGCTCTAGCTCGCTTTGCAGAATGGCTGGTTTTCCTTTTCTTATTTTTCTGTTCTTTTTTTCTGTTCTTCAAATTGAGTTTGGCCTGAGTTTCTGAAATTTGAGTGCCTGCAGCTCTGAGCCGTTTCCCCAGAACAAAGATCTGACTCCAAGCCCCTCAGTTTGAGTAAGCAGTACCCGGAGCTGCATACGGAGTGCAGAGAAGCAGCGGGCCAGCGATCAGCGTTTCACCTATTTACCGGACGCGTTCTCAAACCACTAACCAGAGGTTTTCTTCTCACTGTCCTGCTTTTCTGCTTTCCCCTGGGGTCCTGCGTCAAAGCAGATATTGCTCCCTCATCCAGTGGCGCTTCTCGTTCCCATACATCCCACGCTCGCAGCAGCACTAAATGAAATATGAAAACTTGCCCCAAATGCCATTTTAGTTATGCGACAGGGGACACTCTCAAGCAGTCAAAATGGAGAGCAATTGCCTGATTACGCAGTAAAATCAGTTGATGATAAATCTTTCTTTCCCGTGGTTCCTTCCTTTCTATTAATGTCTCCTTCCCTCATTATTTTACCTTCATTTTCCTTTCCAAATATGTAACTGTTAATAGGATAGTTGAATGAATAGGACACTCACCTAGGATGTACTTTGCTTTTGCTCATACCTCTGCTGCAGCTGTGATTTTCAACATCTAATCTTTGCTGTGCTTCAGTTCCCTGTCTGTAAGGTAGGGATGGCATTTCTCTGTATCCGAGGGGCTTTGTAAAACAGAATCACTTAAAGTCGGCAAGTGGTTCAGGTATGGTTCTGGTGAGGCCATTAAAGAGCTTGAATAGATTAAAGGAGTGGTGTGCCTCTGTCTGCTAGCCAAAAAGCTTTTAGGAGACTGCCAATCACATCATCTGTCCTGCCTGTAACAGGCAGGGAAACGGGGCTGTGGAGGTTTGTGTGTGTGTGTGTGTGTGTGTATTCATGAAAGAGAGACCATGCGGAGGTCTTTGCAAAGTAGAAGAGACCTGTGTCCTTAACCACAACAGTGGATAGCCCTCTGTAGAAATCTGCCTGTGGGTACAGATGAAGATAGAATGATTCTGACAATTTTAGAGAATAATTGTGAATTCCCCAGCCCTGGCTTATGGATGGTGATGGAGTTTTGCAGAGGAAATAATGTTCCCCAGCAAAAGCGGAACAACACTCTGCAAGCTCCCTTGAAGCTCCTCGAAGCCCTGTCTTGCCTCAAGGCACTCCCTCTAGGATGGACATTTCTCACCCAAAGGCCAGGAGGGCCTGCGTCTAAAAAGGCTTGCCTAGGCTGCCCACGTAGAGAGTAAAATGAAAGACTTGAGTATCAGTGTTGGAAGAAATAACTGAGACTCCCCCCAGCGCAAAACTGAGTTGAGCTCGCAGCCTAAGGAAGCCCATCACCGGCAAGGCTGATTCATGGGTCAGTTCCCTGGGCCAGGTAAGTCCCTGTCGTGGTGAGTTGTCCCCTGCTTCACTTGAGATCGATGCGGTCATGTCCCTCCTCAAAATGCTCTTCTCTCCTTCTCAACACTTCTGACACACATAACTGCACACACGAGCAGTTGTCCTTCTATGTTAGCGGTATGTTCTGCCTAAGCATCTTAGTGGCAACACCAGGGTCTTAATATTTCGGCCAATCCAGGAATAAATTACTGTTCAGGACTATAAAAAGAACAAACATAGGTGGTTTGACAAAAGATGGGACAGCTCTGTGGCCTTTTGGGAGAATCACTTGGAGGGTAACCAGAGATATCCTTGTTTTGCTTGACCTTAAGAGTCCTACTGGGGCAAATACTTTCCTCCTTTCTTTAGTTCTGTGTCAGTGTTTTAATTTTCTTATTGTCTCTAACTTTCCTTCTGAAGCAAAGCATTCTGCATAAATGATGGCAGGGCAAATAGTAATAAAACTGTATTTTGTGGGACACGCACCCTAATGAGCCGGGGATTGCTTTGTAACTGTGTATTAGCACTGCAAAATGGTTTGTCACATGACTGTGTTGGCTTAAATCACCCAAAGAGTCTGAGAAAACAGGCAGGCAGGAAGAAAAAAGGCCCCCAGATTCAGGCTTAGTCTCCCTCTGAACCTGCAGGAACTCATTCCTTGATGGTCCAGAGAAGCAGGGAAGGATATGAGGGCTCTGACAGATGCTAAAAATTCATCTTCCCTTAAGGAAGGTGATCAGTTAAGGGACCAGGCTGGTGCGTCACCTGATGATGAGCTTCTAAATGTAAGAGAGCGATTCATGTGGATGAATCTGGTCCTCAGATCTTTTTGTGTATCAAAATGGGTCGATCCTACTTTTCAAAACAATGAGTTATACCACACCGTACATAGATTCTTGTAGGGAAGACCAGGACACGCCTGAACTCGCACAGATCCGCCGGATCAGCACAGTGAATACACACCACGCTCGTGTCAAGAGCACGGCCAAAGTAGTAACAAGTGTGAGCAGATCTCAGCAGTTTGGTGGAGAGGAGAGGTCAGAGTGAGGTAACGCTGGGGAGGTGGAGTTACATACTCCACAGCCATGCCACATGGGACACTTGGCTATGCAGGTTGGCATAACTCCTATGGGACCTCATTTCCAAGATGAATGTTCTCGGCAAGAAATCTGAAACTCGTGGAAGGCAGACAGAACCGATGTAACCAGCTGAAGTCTTAGAAAATATGAGTGAATATTCATGCAAAAATGTTTTCGTTGTTCGACTCGGCCAAAAACCTTGCTCTGACTTTGTTGTTCTCCTTGTTGAGAAAAATGGGTTGCAGTAAGCACAGCTTTTCAGACTACAGTTTCCTACATTTGTGTCATTCTTTGGACCTGTAATTAAATATTGAAGAGACAAAGGAGACTTGGCAGGCAGTCATACTCCCAGCAGTCTAATGTCATACGGTTTCCCTGAAACAAAAATGTTCTGAAACAGATGAGATAATGTACTTAACTTTGAAAAAAGAGCCACTAAGCACTCACTGGGCAAATACTCTCGTAACATTTTATCATCTGTACAAGAAAATCAACACTTCTAAACCATCTGACTGTGGCAATGGCAGCTGAAGGTCCGTGTTAACATTAGACCGGATTTTTGCAGTGCAATGTTGAGTTTTCAAGGACCACTATTTTTCTGTTTCTCTCCAGCCAAATTAGGCTCAAAGCAGTGGGAGGGCAGATGTCTCTTGAACTGTGTATTCCTTTTATGCAGTGATAAAGTAAGAGGTTTTTTTCAGGTTCTCCTAGCTTTTGGTGAAAGGCCATCTTTTCTTCTCCCTCCTATTACGATTTTCAAAAGAATCTCCAATAAAACTGTACAAACAGAACTGCAATAATTATATCTGTCTTGGTAAAACGAAAGGGTTGCTGTCTGCCTTTCCCAGCAGAAGGGATAAACTCGGTGCTTTCCTAGAAGCTTTGATTATTACGCATCCATGTATCCCTGACCTCCCGTTTGCCTTCAACTGAAGATTGTTGAGACTGAAAGAACGAGTAAATACACATAAATTTTTAAAAAGTTTGCCACTACTTGAAATTCTCCTGCCACAAGCAGCCCCCAGATAAAACACTGCGACAGGAAAATTCTCTCTTATGGTCTATTCCATTTTATTGGCCTAATTCTTCACACAGCTTAATCAGGGAGTGAATAACTCCAGAAGCTTAATTCTAAGTAAAACATGACTTCTTATATTTGCATAAAACTTTCTTCCCTGGGATTCAACAAGTTTAGGTTCCTGCTAGTTTTATGGCTTTTCTCAGAACTGGTTTCCTTCAAAAGAAAAAATCCTGCTTCCTCGTTCCTGACTGCAGGAATCGGAGTCAGACCTGCACCAGCACGCACAGCTCAGCTGACGTCCGTACAGCCAAATGCCTTCCCGGTACGGATCTGCCCCATCCTTTCCATGCTAAAGGCTCCCTTCCAGTAACACTAGGGAAGAAACCAACTTCTTCCTCCTCTTTTAGATCCTCACTAACCTGAACATCGTGTAATGGCTTATTTGTATGTTTACTACATGCTGCATGAAAGTTAAACCACTAAAAACTCAGCTGAACAGGACATTGCTTACACTGAAGCTACTTTTGCAACTTTTTAATGACTATAAGATCGATTTCTTGTGTTGGCAACATTAATTAATACCACTGCTGCCATGGAAGTGGTTATAGTTAATAATGTTCCCCCTGTTTTTTTCTCATTATTAAACCTGAAAGTCTTTTATTTTTCTTTACATTACAGAAATTTCATGTCTGGACTCTCTGAAATTGCATCAAGCTGACCCCTGCACTATAACTTGTCAGTCTTTTCATGAAGAGAAGGTTGCTGCTTTGGGGAAACAAGGGCAGCCACGGCTCTTGACCTCTCTACAGAAAGAAAGGCAGAAGCAAGATCCTAGTTCACACTAAACCAGAGACAAAAGCCAGGTCTCAGATTTATCCCTCTGGGTGCAGAGGACATGGGCCTCGTTAGAACAACTCAGCAACCTTGACTCTGACAGTCTTCGATCTCTGTACGATGCCTCTGGTAGAACTGACGTAATGTGTGAATTATTTTCTCATAAACCAAATCTAAATTTGAGCTTCTTATACCTTATCCCTTAAACTGTCATCCAAAGAGAAGACAGTGTTTGTGTGACTTCTATTCTGTGCCATAAATTAAAACAAGACAAAACTCAGATTCCCATATCGAAAATGACACACAGTATTTCTAGTACTCAGCAGTAAGGAAAACTTTATTTCCTCATTTTCTCCCGTCTTCTCTGATTCAGTAAATTCCATTTTGGAAGCTAATCTTATTAAGTAGCTTAACTTATTACAGGCGTGATGGCGGGCAAGCACGCATAAGTCTAATATCCAAATTATTCTCAGGGAGACAATCCATTGTGTCAGCTAGTGATCAAAGTGTCCATTTATATTCACAATGCTATATACAAAATGATTTAATTTCAAAATCTAATTTTTTTTTAGCCATAAATGATTATGTGATAAACAAATCATTTGGAACCTAAAAGAGTGGTATCATTGTAAATACCTCTCTGTGTCTCAACTTAACTTAATCAGGGATGTTGAAAATCTGAGAAGCTATGACCCAAAATGGTTCCCTCAGCTGCGCAAGAAAGAGAGAGGATAGAGGATATCTTTACTACATTTTCAAAGGCAAACATAAAGAGGGAACACTATTAGAAGTGTTTCTGCTGTTCTCAGTCCTCCCTGAAGTTGTAGTCCAAACAGGTATTTTAAAACTCTATAAGCCTTGTTTTAAATAAGCAGCCCAACGAACCAAGAGCTATTCTGGTGAGCCTTTGTGTTGTCTCTCTAAAATAAATAACTGGGTCTCTTTTCTGAATAAGATTTCACATTTGTAGCAGAAGGTGGCATCCTCTCCATGGGACACTGTGGAATTTGTTGATGTTTTGGAGGTAAAGAAGACAGAGTTTCTGTGAATTCTAGGATAAAGTATTGTAAAATAACGCTCTTTCCTATCTGTTTCTTGGTTAAATAAAACATCATCACTTACAGCACTTCTTTAGTTTAATAGTCGGCATTTGCCCCCAAATCCCAGTCTCAATGAGAAAAACATCAGTCAGTATGGCTTATAGATATGAAAATCTTTTGTGGGCTTTGGTTAGTAATCCTCGTGTGCACATATAGCAAGAGTAAACATCCTTGGGATTATTAATGTTAAACAGGAGAACCAGCTGTAGAAAGACTCATGAAAAGGCTTAAAACAACCCAAGGTGTTCTTGAGATACTAGCACTTCCAGAAAATATTGAAGAGAAACATGTGAGTCTTTCTTCAACCCAGTCACAGATTTCATTCAAAACTTCATTTACTTTATCTCATTTGTCATCTCTGAGCACAGGCAATATCTCTGGTCTTTTTTGCTGGCTCCTCTTCACTTATAGCCAATGCTGAATGTCTGAACACTGATGCAGATTTTGGGTAGCACCCGGCTGAGTCTCAGGGTGTGAAGAACCTCCTGTTTCCCCAGCATACAGCTCTCTACCATTTGCACAACTGGATCCTCATCTTCCTCAGGAAAATCTCACTGCTCTATTTCCAGATGCTCCTGCAGCAGCTCCCTTGCTCCTGCTGCAGACGCCCGGCTCTCGTGGGGAGCAGCTCTGCCAGCACCAGGGCTCAACGCCAGCAGTTTGGGTCCTCTTCACCTGCGCAGCCTTCCCTTCAATGTGGTGGCCAGAAGGGCACCGAGCTTCACACCAGCCCCAGCGAACAGTATGTCTGGTCGGAGGTTTTGTCCCTGAGGCTGCTATTAAAGCCACTCTGAAAAGAGAGGGCTGGCACCAGTGCTGCAGTCAGGAGGATGCATCTGCACAACTGGTTTAAAGGCTCCTGGGCACTGGGACATGATCCCATACTGATTTTTTTGAACAGTTTTGGCCCAGAAGGACTAGTACATTGCCGAACAATTCTTTGGTATGACTATGGGACTTAGCGTGGACCAGGGAGCCCATTGACAGCCTGCCCGCAGCCAGGCTCTGCGGGGTAGCCAGGGCTCAGGTGCTCCATGGGCTCAGGGTGCTCCGTGGCTCCTGGCCCCAGAGCCAGGGGACAGTCATGGATAGGTTTGATTTACGTATGCCTCCAGGCTATGCATGTTGGTTTTGATTTCAAAAATTGCCATAGATTTTGGGTCTCTCAAGAAAAGCAATGTAAATCTATTTTGGCTGTGTCAATGTAGAGAAAAGGCTTTCATTAACTATGTGATAAAAAATAAGCTTTAAGCCACAAGGAATTATGGCAACTTCAGGCATCATTCTTAGCACGCCCTGTAGCTCTGGGTAACATCCATGGAGCTCTACTGTTGTGACCGCAATGAAATCAGCTGGGGGGGGGCGGGGGGCAGGGGGCAGTGTGCGTACCTGTAAATTGTAGTGGTTCTTTGGCACCACTGTAACTGCAAGAACTCCATACTGGTGAAGTTTTTGAGTTCCCAGTTTCTGTTTCAGGAAAGCAAAAATAATTTTTAAATCTGACCTTTTGCTGGAGTGGTGACATGTAGTATCCTGCTGATCAACACTTTTATTTCTGGAGTTCCTCAGCCATAAACACTTTGGCTGTGGTATCCATTAGTATTTCTTATTTCCACACTAGTATAGCAAGTCATTCATTTAGCTTCACATTTATATTTGCTTGCCAGGTTGTGTTTTCTGATATGTAACAGAATCTTTTTGCTGTAGTACCACAGAAACAAGACCTGCTTTGTGTGTGAGCAGGTATTTACACGTACATGTGAGCAAGCATGTACTTTTGTGTGTAAGTGTGTAAAAATCCTATAGGGAACATGGGGGGAAGGAGGGGAATAAATGATTCCCCATGACAGCAGCACATTAATTCAAATGAACAGGAAAATCCTTGCATCTGGGAGGTGAATCACTTGCCAGCACGCTCCTCAGGCTGTAAGACCCAGAAAGTAATATGAAGTCTGCTCCCTCCCCAGCATGCATGGGGAAAAAAAAGTTCAAGGAATAGGAAAATTAAAGTTTTTTGCTGTCAGTACCATTTTCTATAACAACTTCTTCATGCTTCTGCGTTTCTGATGTAAACAATGCTAGTGATAAAAAGAGAGCAAACAAAATCAGAGGGAGGGGCGACTGGAACGAATCCAGAAGTGTCTCACAAAACAAGAGGCAGGAAGAGGTACGCTGTGAAAAGTCTTCCTCGCCCTCCTTCCTTAATTCTTCATCTGCCTAGTATTGCCCCCGAATACCCTTAATACACTCACAGCTCGTTTTCTGTAAGCAAATATCTACCATGTGGCACAACTCTGAGCTGCGGTGCTGTGCCCCACTTCAGCCAGCCTCCTGGGCTGCGGCAGGGAGCTGCGCGCCTCAACAGGGACGAGTCCTCGGCCGCTGCCAGCTTCTGCCTTATGGGTCTCTGAAGTGCTGGGTAATTCGGCTCCCTGGCTGATAATCACCTGTTGTTTGATATAGCTTCTTAATTATACCATGAATATGTGAGGAAACTGCTCATCTCTTTAGAGTGTGGGGAGTAAAATTAAAACTGTCTCAGTTTTCTCTGTTACTGTGTGGGTGTCAGCTCAACAAACTAATATGGAGCAGACAGCTATCAACTGAGATGTCAAAAGAGGCAGTCATTACAGCAGCTGGAAAGGCTGCTATGGACTTCATTGCTGAAGGAAATGTTTGCTTAGTCTGTCTCTGCAGGTAACAATGAATCTATTAAAATAAACTCTGAATTCATTTCCTGGCACTTCACATTTCTTGAATGCCTAATCTCTCCCTACTAAATAGAATTGTTGTTCAGGTTTCAAGGATGAAACGTGAATAGGTCTCCAAAGATATATATTTTTAAATATTATGTTTAGTAACAGTAGCAATGAGGGAACTCTTGCATCTTCCCTTTATTCTTCTGAGCAGCCAGGAGCTGGTGTAAAGACTTCAGATCTGCTGTCTTTCAGGAAGGCAGTTATTGTGTGATGACTGCCGTTTTGGTGTTTCTGGTATGTATTAGATTAAGAGGAACAAGCACTTCTTGGGTTTAATGCTTCAACCTTATCATTCTGGAGGCAATAGCATGTTAATTCAAGTAGAAAAGGTGTGGATGATAACTTTATTCACCTGCTCAGTGGAGGAAAACCAGCTGTTCCACAGTGAGGCTTACCCGTGAATAACAAAGACAAGGGCAACACAGTACCTGTCAGTGTATTTGGGGGCACCGCCTGGAAGGCAAATAGGACATATCCTTGTGTCAGCTGGCATTCAGCAGCACCAATTTCATTAATGTTTGCTGGTTAGTGTTTTGCATTTTATTTCATGCAAGAATGAGATCTAGTTATAAGATCAGTTAGAAGAAGTATTTCATTAGAGATGCCAGGTGTTCTCAATATATGTTGTTTTATAACTAGCCAAACCTCTTACTGCTGAAACACCTCAAACTGTGCTTGCCCCAGTGTACTTTAAAACCATATCTTTCCTCTTATTCTTGACAAACAGCTGTCTGCCCAGAGAGTTCTTCTCAACGGCTACTAGAATACATGAGTTTGGGATATAGCTTGTATTTATAGAAGGTAAATCTGCCAGAGACGTGAAATTCATACTTACTGAGTTTTCTCTACTGGTCGGGAACGAATGGCTATTCCGGCAAATGTGTGAGCAGCCACGAGTATCCGTCTTACTACTGTCAAAGCTCTGCCAGTGCCCTGAAGTGCAGAGGTGCAGGGTCACAGTCCTGCGGACCGCAGGGCAGGAGGCGGCCGCAGCCTGTGGAGAGGCAGCCTGACCCACGGGAGCCCTGTTACAAGTCATCCCTGCCGCTTGCTGGAGAAGCAGTGAGAAGCGTGACGCGGGTCCTGCAGGGTCTGTCTTTGGCTGCCTCCTCTGCCTCCCTGTCAGGGCTGCTGCCGGCCTCTGGCACCAGCCCCGGCTGCCTGCTGCTCCCCGGCACCTGGGGATTGCGGGAGACCGGCAAAATGAATGATCACTTACCTGGCTGTCTTGAACTGCGAGGGGATGCCCTCTGAGGTGCCTCTGCTGCTTTCTGGTCATCATTTTGGGATGCTTTCTGGTTAAGGGTGGGCTTTTCCTTCAGTTCCTCCTATGTTTACCATTTCACTGTGTTTCAGCCCTTGATAATGACTTGCCTGGGTACTAAACTGGCAGCGAAAGACTAGATTAGGCCAAATGTATTTCTTTCTAATTGGAAATCATCTTGAAGTGGGATCTGGGTGCACAGACCATTAACCAGCTTTAACCACATGAGGCCCAGTGCAGCCCTTTACTTGCTGTGGGTTGCCTCTTGCAGATAAGAGTAAAATACGTAAGTCAGAGACTTCACTTTTAAAAGTCACAGTTGACAATTGTACATCTAAATATTATGTGGCTCAATGATTAAGAGGCAAAGGAACTAGTGCAATGCAAATAACCATGGAGTACTTCAATAAATTGGAATAAACTCTTTAAATACTGCCTATACACAGTGCTGATAATCATGGCTAGGTTTAAAAAGACGTGTATTGTGAGTCTCAATTCTATCCTAGAATAAAACCTAAGGATTCTTCTGCATAGCTGGAGGAAAAATCTGTTCTTCTCTAAAAACAAATTTCCAACTTTACATCTTTGTGTTGAATGAGTGTATAGCATGACAAGTTGTTGGTTTTTTTTTTATTTTGTGAGTGTGTGGGTGGTTCTTTTCCCAGACGCTGGTTAAAGAAGTCTTGTCACGTGGCTTTAGTTCTCACAGTGCATGCAAAGGGTGGTTTCAAGAAGACTTTCTAAATGTAAAGCTGGTATGATATATTGATCAAATCTACTTCCTGACATATTGTCTTGGAAGCGAAAGAGAAGCAGCCAGTATGCTGGTTTGAGAGGCTTAACTAGGAAATATTCTGAGCCATTATGTGCGTACAGAGAAACAGACCTTAAGCATCTACTCAAAGTGTATGCTTGGATGTTGACCTGGCACTGTGGAAGGTTTCCCTAATTTTTTTTCCCTCCAACCATCACGACTTTGAATTTGAACTTGAAGTTTATCCACACAGTGCAAATGGGGCTTTGGAAAAAGAGGAAATACTGGATTAAGCTGAAAGCACCATTAAATATGGAGGAAAACTTGGAATTGTAAGTGTCTGGAGGAAAGACCAACCCTTTAGTAGGATAGTCATTAAAGAAAAGCACACATTACATCCAAGATAGAAAATTACTCAAAATAATCTTAGAGGCTGGATCTTTGAGAAGCAGATTAAAAGCAGGAGTTTAATTTAGATAGTCTGAGTCCATCTTGGAGGACAGATGGTATTTCTAGAGATAAAAGTTTGCCTTTGAATACTCCCAAGATCAAGCTTTGGCAACATTGTGATCACATCCCTTAACCTTGGTATAAACTCTTCACTCAGGAATGAATGCTACTGTTTTATTTAGAACAGAATAGAATAGAACAGTTTGGATTGGAAGGGACCTTTAAAAGTCATCTAGTCCAACCCCCCCTACAGTAAGCAGGGACATCTTCAACTAGATCAGGTTGCTCAGAGCCCCGTCCAACCTGACCTTGAATGTTTCCAGGGATGGGGCATCTACCACCTCTCTGGGCAACCTGTGCCAGTGTTTCACCACCGTCATTGTAAAAAATTTCTTCCTTATATCTAGTCTGAATCCACCCTCTTTTAGTTTAAAACCATTCCCCCTGGTCCTGTCGCAACAGGCCCTGCTGAAAAGTTTGTCCCCATCTTTCTTATAGGCCCCCTTTAAGTACTGAAAGGCTGCAATAAGGTCTCCCCGGAGCCTTCTCTTCTCCAGGCTGAACAACCCCAAGTCTCTCAGCCTTTCTTCACAGGAGAGGCGTTCCATACCCCTGATCATTTTCGTGGCCAAGCTTCCAGTTGCTGGAAAGGAGATGGTGAGGTTTGCTATTGTAACAGCTGGATTCTGAGTTAAAGCATTCAGCAAACAGGGCAGAAATTGAGCATGGCATATGTGATGCTTACTTTGGTATACTATTGAGCCGTTACCCCAGGCTTTGACTGAAGCTAGATGCTGTCTTCAGGAATGATAAAAGGTGGCTAATTAATGGCTGATTTGCCTTTTCTTTCATTATGTGTACCACGGCGCTACATTAAATGTACTTCTATTTCATGTTAATCCACTTGGGATATTCTTACGGTATGCAAAAGTGTCTCTCCACCACTACACCTTTTCTCATTTTATTTTGATCAACCTTTTTGTGGGAGTTGATGGTAGGAGGAGATTCTGTGACTTTGATGTGTTAATATATTTTTAACTAGAGGCAGATTAAAACTATGTTGATATGGTGGTACAGCTGTGCTCTGCAGTTCACCCTCAAGCCTTGCTCCCTAAGCAAAATGGGGGGCTGGGGGAGGTGAGGGAGCACAGAGGGGTTGTTCTCCTTGTCCTCATGAACCCACTAGACTCTTCTCAGTGATCCACACTGAAGTCTTACCACATGATGAACATGGGATGCCGGTGGGTTGTGCATCCAAACCGAGAGCTCAGCAGATGCTCCTGGTCCCTCCAACTTGGACATAGTTCCAGCCAGTAGGGCCTGTAGATTGGTGGGTTCCGGGGGGTCCATTGCATGTAAGTGTATTTAATACTGTTTTGAGACATTCTTCTCTTGAGATGCAGAATTATCTCCTCCCCACTGTCGGGTCAGTGTTACATGGTGTTCCACATGGACTGTGTGGGTGATGTTAAAAGGCACAAAATACAGATAATGCACTTGGCATTCTGTGGAAGTCAGAAACACCGAATAGCCAAACATGGCCTGGAAAAAGACTGAGTGATAATTTCAAGCTAGAATAACTTGTTCATAATTGTCAGTTTGACTTTATAAAGTGAATTGGTCAACCCTTGCTTCTTACCCTACGTGTTTTTTGGTCTCTCTACAAGCTCAGAGGAATCATTACATCTGTTTGTATTATTCCATTTTAAGTTTACTTCGCACCATATAGACAAGAAATTTAACTTAAAACTAAAGCCAGCTTATATATCAGAGTGTTTTGCTTTGGCAAGAAGCAAAATGGATTTTGTGGTAAATTTTACAAACATGAAGTCACATGATAACAGGAACAGAATATAGCATCACAGTGTCTTCTTGGAGAATGAAAAGGATATCATAGGTAAAACTCGGAAGATAAAAGCAGTTATAACTATATGTTTAGGGTTTTATTTTATGGGCAGAGGAAGAGGCAGAACTGCTGGTTTTAATTCGTCCCTAAAAGATAAAATGTAGTAAATGTAAAATGGGGCTGGCTAGACAACTGTAAGAAGAATAATGCGTAAGTGTTGAAATACAGTAAGTATTGGGGGAAAACAGACTGAATCTTAGGAATAAATCCAGGACACCAATTTATTTTTATGATTTTCCAGGGAATCCTAAGCCAGTCCAGCTCTTAGTGATTTTTGCCCCACATCCAAATTAATTCCTCTGTGTGCATCCAAGTCCTGCCAAGTGGAAATGCAGGATTGCTGGTAACAGCCCGTAAAGCTCCCCATCGCCTCCCTTTCATGGGCCACTTGAAATGTTGTGCTACGTGTTTGCTGCTGTCCCTTTGGCTAACACCATGAGGAGCAGCTCCCGTGAAATAGGCATAAACAGCTACAAATTGACTTTCAAGTGGCTGTCAGACACCTGGAGACCCACAGCTTCTGCTTAATGGAAGCACAAAGCCAACTTTGCAAAACCCTAAAGGCAGCCGGAGTTACAAACGTGACTGATGTAGCTATTCCACTGAGATACAAAACCACTGTATTCAGAGCCAGGCTTGCCATCCAACTCACAGCAGAGCTCAGTGTTTCTGAGTTATAATTCAGAGGATTTAATCCTTCTGAAGGAATATCTGTATGATCGCAGAGAAGGGAACCTCTTACCTTCCTTATAAGATGTTATAAATAGCTCCCCAGAAAAACGAACCTTTGCGACATCCATGAAATCTAATGAATGTAATATTTTAGTCTTTTTGACACAGCACAACTTCAGCTAGCGATTAGATCTGTGTCCTGCATATGCATGCATAGAACGCAGTGACAGAGATGGATATGCTTTCTCAGTTGAAATAATATCAAGTTTTCCGAACACTAAATTCTTTATTTTAAGCATATGGTGCAAGAAGCTTTTATTTGGTTTATCTTAATTGTTAAACCAAACAGATACAAAACGCGTGCCAATATCTTGCCTTATGCCTTTTTTCAAAAAGTCTCTTGGAACATTAATCTTCCCACTGACCATGTTGGCAGCTTTCCTCCTGAGCTCAGCAGGAAAGTGAGATGCCTGCTGAAGGCCTTGTAGGATCCAAAACTGCATGTTTTGAAAGTGTCAGTTTTACTGAGGGCTTTCTCTCATGAATTCTCATTGCAAATAAAATGATGCTGGGGGAAAGGGGAAACACTGAGGGGCTGGAAAATAACAAAATCACAATCCATCTTTTCCAGGAGTGCTCATAAAACTGAAGAGAGGAGGAAGCCTATAAAACAACCCCTAAAATAAGTATTTACTTATTGCGTTAACCCTTCTTACACGGTTTTTTAAATTAATCTATTGGATTTTTTTCCCAAAGACCATAAGGTAAAAAAAGGCTCAGAATGCTAAACAGTCTTGCACAAGCTGATGTGATTTCATATACCACTTTATACCTGATGTCTTGCACAGAAAACCTACTTTATAAATTCAAGGAAATGTTTTGCATTCAGTGTTTCTGATTTGTTGATACCTCCTTGCTAAGGAGCAAAGACTTTTCAAGTCATTATGTTGTTAAAAAAATAAATTGACTTTGATTCAGAATGAGGGTGAATAGATAGTCTTTTCACTAGTCTAGCTGGACTGGTTTCAAATCCTACTTTAACTTGATGCATGGCAACTTGCTCTCATAGCCTCAGATATCACCTATTTCTAGAAGTGACCAGGCAAGAATGTTTTCTTCGGGAAGGCATTGTACTTAATGGTCTGAAAATTATTCCTTCAGATATGTATACTCAGCCTCTTAAAAGAGTATGTTAAAGGAAGTAATGTAGCCATAACAGTGTTATTCTTTCTTAGGGTTTGTTTCTCTTGGCTTAACTATTAACTCTTGACAAGCTGCAACAAAGAAAAATCTGATCTGCATGGAATTAGGGTTGATACAAGCTGAGTACTGTTGCCGGGTACTTTTGAGGGAGGAAAAAGTCAAGCTACCCATTTTCGACTTGCATGAACTAACTCGCCACGCCTGCATACCTTCTGTTCCATGACCAGTGCGTGCCTGAAAAAATCAGTTTAGTTTCTCAGTGCGCTTGTGAGGTGGGGATTCTTGACAGCTTGTATTGAGGAAAGTTGAACAACCAAGAGGATATGTGACTTAACGTTCCTGGGAATCTGTACTAGTCAGCCATCCAAAGGAGCATCTCCAGACTTGTAATCCTGTACCTTAAGAGAAACCTGACTGAGCTTTTATGAGTGTTACTTCAGTCACTTTGTGTAAAATATTTTTCTCTTTCTGGCCATTTCTGCAGGATGTTCGTGTTTGCGTGAGGCTTTCATAGGGCAGCCCTGGATTAACATGAGTATGGAGTTAGGCTGGCCCTGATGCTGTCCTAGTCTACACTAATGGGAGTACAAAGTGGGGTGAAACCCTGGGTGTCCAAAAAGAACTCCTGCTCCATCCCAAAACGTTCACGGACTTCGCTGGAGTCAGATGTTTCACATAAAAATACTCTAGTTCCCCTACAGCTAGATTAACAGTATATCGTGCAAGGGTCATAAGGCTTCCAAAATCCATAGGTGTTCTAAGAGCAGTAATGATTAGATAATCTTGATTATCCACAATATTCTGTGGTATATCTGTGGTATATAAATGCTCAGCCTACATAGTTTTTCTGTCACCATTATAGCCAAGGAAACATTGCTCACATCTCTCTCCAATTCCGTAATTTCTCCCATGCCTAAGAAACAGTAGTCATTAAAAAAACTTAACTACAAATCGTGCTACAATTTTGCAAGAAATCTTGACAGAGTAGCAGACCTCACTCAAATTTTGAGAGATAGAACTGTCTCTTGCAAGAGTGAGCTCTTTGGAGCTGTTGGAAGATTTCCCTAAATGAAATCCAAGGTAAAATGGATTATTGAGGAATACTACTTTCTGCTGGCAAGCAAAGCTGCTTCAACATGTGGCCTGAAGTAAGAAATGAGGAGAGAATCCTGAAAGCTTCAGAGAAGGAATTTCAGTTTGGGCTTTGGGGTGGGGGGCTGGGGAGGAGAGCCCAAAGCATATGATAGAGCTGACCTAGAAGAGAAGTGTATTGTAGCGGTGTGTAATCTCTACTCTGCTGATATACTATCTTCTTTTACCTGTAATATATCACTTCTCCTGAAAGACAAGGATGTGAACCGTGTCCCTGAAGTGCAGTCAGGGACAGCTAGAAGAAGCTCCAGACTTTCTCCTGCCACTGCAGAGCCTCGGCTTCCGCTGACACCCAGATGTCTGGAGAGTGAAGGGAATAACTTTGGTGGTCAGTCTCCAGCCAGAATACCAAAATCTTTCACAGCTCTCACCTGCTGCTCAGAGGGACCTGCTGCATGGTCCGTCAGTGTGTTCATAAGAGATTTTATGGCATTTTATGCACCATTTACTTCCTGACTAGATGTGCTCAGAGCCTCACTGTAACTCCTAAAAATGTTGCCATGCAGCCAAATATAACATGAGGCCAGAAGAATGCTGATAGCTTGTCAAAAACGAGGGAAGACGGACTCTGCGAATTGCCGGAGGGAGAGCCCCTGGCTGCAGAGATGCGTCTTGCTGAGGGGAACTTTGTCACAAGCTGCATTTCTTCTTCCTGGGAAATGCTCGGGTTGCACTTGCACTGGGGTATCGCGCTGGGATGTTGCTCCCTGTTGCTCCCTGGTCTGCCACCACCCTGCAGCAACCATGGTTAATCCATCACTTGAAGCTGGGGAGGAAGAGTCACTGGAGCCCACAAATACAGAGAACCTGCATCATCAGCCCCTCTGTTGGCTTTGGGAGCCCGTTTTTTTAATCTGCTGAGATAGTAGCTGATCTTTGAGAGATGTATGCTGGAAATGGAAGTATGATTAAGGAGACAGGACGTAGCCAGAGATGATAAAGGGCTTTATTTACTTCTCATCAGGTCTTATTTCATGAAGATTTTAATCTTCTCTTAAAATAGATACATAAACAGGAGAACACCAGCCTATCCACAGCCTACAATTTTAAAAGGACTATAAGGACTAACATTTTTTCCAGTGCTTTCTCTTGCTACCCTTCAGCTCCTGGTGCACTGCTCACATTTCTCATGCTGAAATCTAGAGCAAAATTTCTAGGCAAAGTTGGTGATCGTGTTTCCTTAAGTGCCCTTTCCTAATCAAAGGTAATTGCAAAGTTAGAAGGGTTTCTCTGATAATCGGATAAATGCGTTTGCAGTCAGTTGGCGTTCTGCAGACTCATTCTCATGAGCTTGAGGAAAGCTCACTAAAAATGGAAGTACCAGACTTTTTGCAAAGCTTATTTGTTCTTTTTTTCTAAAAACAATTTATCCTAACCCCAGAGCAGAAAACCTAGCTCTTACCCAGAAGGAAGGTAATTTATGTTGAACCTCTGATGTTCACTAATCAGATCGTTGGTATTTGATGATGGAATTATGTACCAAGGGATTTCCAAGTTAGAGCAAGAAAACTTCAAGTGGTGAATTTCCTTTTCTTCCTTCAGCTAACACCTTTGTCATAGAAATTACTTCCAGTGTATCTGACTGCACAAAGGAACTAGGACTGTTCCACAACTATTTTAGCCAATTATTTAAACCAGGTAAGAAGCTTTTAATCAGAGTTTACTGAAATAAAACAAAGAATTGCAAGGTTATGATGTTTGTACATATTCTTGGCTTAACATACGTAGCTTTGAGAGATTTGTTTGTAATTTGCCAATTTTTATTAAAACCAATGCTTTAATAATTTTCAAATTTAAAAAAATGGTAGCACTAGAAAAAAAATTGAAAGATTAAAAGAGTGTGTTTTCTTACTGCATAAAGACCTACCATATGTTTTTAACTTTTAGAAAATAATTAGGGAAAACAAGTCAAAAAACCTTTGCAACTCGCCTTTAAAACACCAAGCTGCTAAGGTTCTCATTGGGATGAATGTTTCTGGGACAGCAGAACAGTGATGCTGGCCTAGGGGAATATTTGACGTCAGAACCCACCTATGAAGACATAGTACACTTGGCTTCACAATGTGAAAATCACACTTACTTCATAAGTGAAGCTCATTAAATCGTATTTTTCCTCTTTTTTCATGAAACATACACATTACATACTTTTTTTAAAGAGACTGCTTGCTTGAATGAATTTAAGTGAACTGCTTTTAATTTTTTTTAATTCTATTCAGTGCTTGCAAACCTCAGGCTGCAGGGGATTGTTATTTGGTGTTTTAAACTTGAGCTGTGGAGGTTAGCTGGAATTGATCTCAAAACTTCCCCTTGTTTTCCGACTGACCAGACAATGCCTTTTTGTTTCTTTCGCCAGCTGCTTGAGTAGTAATTCCTGTAATCACAACGAGGGTGCTGCTGCTGTGTTTCTGCTGGGGAGAGTATCAGAAGACGAGGAATTCTTTTAAAATAGAAAAATCACTTCCTTTGAACTCCCCCAGGTCTTGTTTCTGTGCAGGTTATGCTGCTTTAAGACTTCTTGGTTCGGGTGCAAGTTTAAAATGTAAGCAGGGGTCCCATCACATTCAGATAAAGATCTTGGTATGTGTGCAGGGGTGCCTGGAGAGATCCCCGGCTGTTTCAGGGAGCTGCTGTGGGGTTCTGGCAGGAGGCCTGGGCTGAGTGGCCCCGCGCAGCCGCGGTCCTCCCCTGCTGAGAAACCCCTGCTGCTGGAGTCTGGCTTTGATTTTTTGCAAGCATAATAGGCAATTTATTCATAACAAAACTGACTGTTTTGCACTGTTTAGAGGAAGTAAGTCAGGAGGAGAGAAACAGCAAAAAGTCACCTATATGCAGATTCTCAGACTTACCTAATTTCTCAGGAGTTAAAGTCCACCAGGAAAAGCTGCTGGCAAACCTTTTCTCACATACCTCAGCAAAAATACTCTTCAGCAGAGTTTACGCTGGAAAGTGCCCACAACTATTCCTGATACTGGGATTATATTGACTAGATTAAATGCACCCTCAATCATCTAATCTTACATGATGCAGTGAGGTGAAGATGGTGTCAAGCACAGGAGTTTACTCTTACAGCACAGTCATGAATCTAACTCCAGAAACTCCAGACATCTTCCACCATCTCAGGAACTGAGGATACCAGTATTGAAGTATTGAAGTCACAGTAGTGTAACAAGGACTATAAAAGTGCAACTTCCAGTGCCAGGTTTGTACTCTGAAACTTGGTAACTTGCTTCTGTCTTCTAAAAAAAAAAAAGGCTTTTGTCCTTCAAAAACTTGGATTTAAATAGTGGAAAATTGACGCTATGCGCTTCTAACAGGTAAAGCACAATATATTATATCTGTCGGCAAGCTTTGAGTATTTCTGTTTTACCACAGAAAACAATTGTCTCAACTTTTGTTGATCTTGGTGATCTTTGGTAGTATTTCTGCAAGCTTATATGTTTGGGAAACCATTTTGTGGGGCGTGATATCGCTTAACATCACCAAGATTTTCTGCAAGCGTATTTCACATTGATGTGGTGTTTAAGTCTTTATTGTGAAGTTGTTACTAGTTCACTGTGTTGGGCTGCTTCAATAGCCCTGTGTTCTTTTAGAGTGAACACTCAATGGCATTGAAGAGCAAATAAAAATAAGTATCACACATCAGGCATTCTCATAAAACCACCCCAAACTTGTTCTGCCTGCTAACCAAACAAAGGAGTGTCTCAATAACTTCCTCTTAATGTAGTAGATTTTCTTGTGGGCTTTGCCTATCTTATTCTACCCTCACACAGACATGGATTACCTAAATTTATTCCAAGCAGTATCGATTTGCAAAGCAGAGCAATGGCCTGTCCACATTTGAACTGTCACCCCTTGAAAAATTGCTGTATCTGATAGAATGGCATCAGCATTATGCAGTGGTGAGAAATTTAAAGAGGAAGGAAACAGCCATGCGAACAACGCCTTACAAACTTGTTATATATAGTTACAGCTTCCAGTTTCATTAATTTTTTTTAGACGCTGCTGACCTCCTCTATAGTCACCAGCCGTTCAGCTGAGGAAGCTGGGCGTGCACAACAGCACAGCTGAGGTCAAATTGTAGGCTTATATTGATGCAACTTCACTGACTTAGCTGGATATAACGGAGAACAGCATGTGGCCTGCTAGACGGCTCAGAAGATAGGCCAGGCCCATTCTTTCAACGGATAATTGTAGACCTCTCCCTTCAGAAGCTGGTTGCAGGTTATAAACAGAGGAGAGAGAGAGAAAGCTCTCTGTAGTCACAATTCAGGGATGTGAAATACAGAGGGGGACAGGACTCAGGCACACCAAGTTCTTCTGTTCCGATCTCTGCAGCACCTTTGAAGGCTCTGAATTGCAAACAAGGCAACCTATACTGGGTCAGCAGATGATGCATCTACCCTCACTGCATGGAGGCTGCGCTGGCCTGAAGCAGCTCCTGGGAAGGTTTTGACTGAACACGTCATGTTGCCATCTGCAGTAGAGAAAGCTCAGAGACTTTATGAGTAACTTGTCCTTCCCTGTAGGAAGAAAAAGTGAAAACTTATAAGAGAAGGGTGTTGTGGGCAGTGGGGGGCACCCATGTCACCCACCATTACAATATGAGATAGTCCCTACTTGCAAGGCAGGGCTGCCTTCTACCGTTGGTAGATTTGGTGCTTTGCTCTGGATCCTACTCTGCATAAGTCCCTAAAATCTGTGGATATGGACATAGATGCTGGGTTTAATGAATGACAGATGATTTAAAAAAAAAAAAAAAAAAGGCAATATAGCCCAGTAGTCTGTTAGAGATTTCTGCTTCTATAGCTGGGATAATGGAATGGTTTGTGAAATAATTCTGAGTTACGACCTGAGTATTACAGTGCAGTGAAACTGGTGTTGGGTTAGAGTAAAAACCCAAGAATGTTGAAAAGCAGATATTTTTATATGGGAGTGTACAGGTACAGAATGGAATATACAAAGGCTGTATGTGAAAACTTGTTTGCAGCACTGTGCTGTTCATACACCTGCTTGGGTTCTCAGTTTAAGCTTTCCAAGTTAAAGTGATTGTAAAAGACATGCTGTGTTTTGTATCATCATTTATGGTTGTGGATTTCCTTCCATCTCTAAACTGCAATTAAATGTTCCTATCATCCTGTAAATTAGCCTTTCTCTTTTAAACATCACATTTGCAACTCTATGTTCATATAATCCTGTAATTATGTAACTATTTTCATTTCAGCACTGATTCAGCAATGTACTTAAGCATATGAATAATCTTTCTGAACCCAATGGGACTCCTCACATGCTTAAAATTAGGCATGGTTTAATTACTTTGCTAAATCAGCAGCTATACTGGTATACAGAAATGGGGATGAAGGAGGTGGCTTGCGTCTACTGTAAACACCGTTATTGAACTGGACATTTCTAAACTCTAATTTTACCTTCCTACTTTAAATGTTTTCAGCTGAATCATAGTATTGGAGACACCATATGTGAGGTATTCAGATTGAATCACATCTTTTAAAACTACATTTTCTCTAGAGGCAAAGCAGTTTTAAGAGGCTTAAGCCTCTTGCCCTGTGTGCTCTCTTGAAGTTGACTGCCCTTTCAGGCATGCCATTGCAACTGGTTGCAGACCAGCACCAGAGAGGGCTTTTTTTCCCTAAAAAGTGGATTGCTGTGCTTATCAGGATTACAACATGATCTCATATTGCATAGGTATATCTGAGATGGTGATAAACCATGATGCATGAACAGCAACTGATAGTGGAGATGGGAAGACTTGGGGCCACCTCAGTCCACTACACTACTGAAGAAAATATATGTATATATCTACATCCTGAGAAATCTCTACTGTGGTCTTCTATCCTAAAATTGCATACAGTCTAGGACCTATAACGTTAACAGTTTTAACCAAAGCGTATCCATGAGGTCTCTAACTTTTACCTTATGCTACATGAACTAGGAAACTTGAAGCATAGCCACTGAGGTGGAATTACAGCTCTTCTACATTCGGAAGAAATGGAACAGCAAGAAGTACTCTTGAAAAAGTGGGAACATAAAAGAATGAAATGAAACATTGCCTTTTGTAGCAGAATATGAAAGTCTGTACCAAGTATCTCCAATTTTTACATTAGGAAAAACAGACTAAGTTCTTCAGAGCTAAGTACAAATGAATGACTTCTATGAGGCCCACTGTTGTGGTAATTTAAAAGCATTCTTCTTCCTGTCGTAATGTCTTGTCCTACCATAGAAGAGCTTTCAGAGAGCAATGGTCTTCCCTGAGTCAAAACAGGACTGGTAGGTTCGATATCTTTGGTACTTACACAGTGATTATTTTACAAAAATATCAACACACAATCAAAATTCTCTGTAACAGGGCAGGCAAGAACAGCATTCTGTCCCAAAGTCAAAGTTTAATCTTAGCACACAAAGAGCACAAAAAAGTGTGAACATATGCTTAAAGACTATTTTAGAGATGTAGAATCCATACAACAGTTGCTAAAGTTCCTGTTTGTGGCTTAATATCCACTAATGGAGATGGACTTACCCGAAGCTGTGAATAATGAGAGGCTGCCCAGATAAACGTTTACGGAACAAGGTGGCAGTCTGCAGGGAGCCTGGATCTCAATTAAAAAGCCAGCACACAGCCCCATAAAAAAGAAGACAAAAAGAGTAGAGGAGGGGTATTTGTACTCCTTGGCTAGGAGATCTATTTGGAGATGTTCATGGAGTGAATGGGAATGGGCCCCTTATGAGGAAAAGAGGCTTTAGAAAGGCTCAAAGAGGGGATTTGATCTATTTGTTTCACAGATTAGGTTCTGAAAAATAGATCAGTCTGTGAAGAAAAGGCTTGATTATTGGTTTCTGGTTGAAGTTCTGTTTCATGCAGGTTTTAATGGTGGTGGCCTGGTGGTGGTAACGCTGCTGCTAGCAAAATGACTAATGCCCTGGAAGATATTACTGGAATAATTTGCCATCTTGCAGGGCTCAGTCCATAACTTTACCAAATGTTTTTTGCATCAAACCTTTACCTTCTGTCTGAGTATATCTTCTAAGCATTTAATGTTGATTTACAGATTTGCTTGGATAGAGAATAAATACCCTTCATCTAGTGAGATGGGCTTTTTTGCCTGAATTTCTCTAGCTTCAGCTATCAGACATCATATGAGTCAGTTAAATAGGTCTTTTTATATCTCATTCCACCAAAACGATCACTGAGGAACTATATATCATGCAGAAACACTGCTTTACCCTCTGATGTTCTAACAGCAGTCATCTCTGACTCCAGAGCTAGGCTACTGTAGTACAGGGAATCCAATTAAACAGCCTCTGTATAAGAAAAACATAGCGATGTTTAGCTCCTCAGAATGTAATTTAGCTATCTAAAAGCTATTCTGTGCAACCTAAAATTGGGATTATAAAGCTCCTAGACTATGCAGTCTAGAAATGAATGCTGTTTTGCATCAAAAACTGAGTTTTGCAAGTGAGAGGAAGGAACACAGCTTTTTTTTTTTTTTTGATCTTTGTTTTGTTATCAAGCACGGAGACTGCAGTGTCCCCACAACTTGGGTACTGCCACAGTGAATTTCTAGGCATTGACCTCAGTGGACTAGTGGTATGTGCTGGCTTCTCACAAGTTGCAATGGGAAGAGCTGGGTACCACAGGAGGGATCCAAAAACTATACAGCTCCTCAGTCTGTATTCTGTCTAAATGCAATCTTAAAGAAAATAATAAGGAAATTTGCAAATCCTGCCTCTCTTTAGGTCTCTGGAATTTACTTGTGGCTCCATGTCTTCCTCCAGTTAGGACCCCAAGTCCAATACCTGTGTTTAATAGTAGTTTACTTTGTTTCCTTGCAAGAATAGATCAAGGGTTGTTTTCTCTTTAAAAACATTCCTCAAGAACTGGCTTTGTGTATTTTGTTGCAAGTTTTAACTGGCGAGTGTGAAAAGTCTTTGGTAATGTACATTGAATAAACATGGGTCCTCCTCATTTTCTGCAAGATGACTATTTTGGACATATAGTTATTCATATTATTTGCTTTCTCAGATCTTTCACAGTTCCAGTAAAAGGGATAGGGATTATGGATCCCTGTTCCTATGCTTCATTTTTCATGGAATCCCTTGGGTGGGAAGGGCCTTCAGGAGGCCCCTAGTTCAACTTCTTGCCCAAAGCAGGACCAGCTCTTGGATCAGGCCAGGCTGCTCAGGGCTTTCTCCAGGCAGGTCTTGAAAATCCCCATGGAAGGAGGTTTCCTTTCCTTTCTTCTCCCATGGATGACAGCCATTATCCTGGTGATCAGACCATTCTCTTGAAGTAAACAGGCTGAACAGGTCCTAACAAAATTGGAGGTTTGATATTTTATATAACAAAGGGTGGTAGCAGCATCACCTTTCCTACCAAGCCTGCAGCCACTACTACAGTCCCTTAACACATCCAGATCTGCCAGTGGTTGTCAGGTGCCTTCCGAGAGTGTTTACTGGAGTATGGCTTTCAGGAGGTGCAAGTAAGGCTTGACTTTATGGTTGATTTAATGGCAGTAGATAAAATAACTTCTATTGATATTTAACTAGTGTGTTTTTATTTACAAACATAGGGACACATCTTCTCTGTAATGTACTCTTCCCTTCTTGTCAATGGTCTTCTCTTGTTTCAGCTCCTTGACGTTATCAAAACATCCTTCAAAAATTGTACTCAAGTTACATTGTGGGCAAAACTCTTTATAGAAATTTAAGGACAAAAGGTTCATTAATATTGATGAATAATGAATCATAGGATGTTGCCCGTAGATAAACCAGCTATAAACATTAATACAAGTGACCATTTAATGTAAACAACAAGTATGATGTTCTAATTTATTTTCTGCTTGCTAATTCATTGATTTATTAAATTGCTTAACTGGAAAAAAGACTTTGCAAATAACAATTTCATTTGTTACACACTTATAAATGTTTAATATTAATAGTTTAGGAATTGAAGAGTGGAGATCTGTTGGAATGATGTTACCACCTGTGCAACATGATTTTTCCAGCTTGCCCTTATCTTCCCATTGCTCAAGATTTTGATCAGCACAGGGCTCATGATAATCTCTGACTTGTGTGTACTCTGTCTGTGGAGGACTGGGATGAAACACCTCAGAAGAGCCTCCTACCTACCGTCTATGTGAGTAACCAGTGTACTGAAGGAAGAAGAAAAAATACCTCAGGCCCCATCTTGCACTAGCAAATGTGTTGAGACATAATAGATTTAAGGACCGTGTACATCAGAATCTGTTTGTTCTGCTGAATTGTATAGTGCATAAGGTACAGAATTTTATGCTTGGTGCAGCTGTTGGATTCTTACTAGTATTGCTCTGATTTCTCACTGCTTAGTAAGAAATTATTCACACTTGTGATGAGCATCATACAACGATGAGTCATACAATAGCTTTTTTATGCTAGATTTTTCCAACATTCACGAAGCTGTTTGTTTCTGCTTTAAGAAAGGAAAGTGAGTCCGAGTAGCTGCTCAGCTCCTGCCTCTTCCACTTTACTTTTACTTAATTTTCTCACGACCTACGTTTTCAGATGTTGGGCATAGAATTATTATGATGTAACTCACGATCAGTAACTCATGATCGCATTACTGAAATGATTCATTATGGATTATAACCTTTGACAATAGAAGGGTGGCTTCTAGCTGAGTAACTTCAGTGCTGCTAGACTCCAAGTAACCACCTCTGTTTTGCTTTGCTCATGGAATACACTGGAGTGGAGAAGCTGCCTAATGAGAACTCATCAAGGGTCCCATGGACGCAGGGTTTGTGAAGCGTAAGCAAGCAGGTTGTACCATGACCAGCTCCCAGAATTAATCTGTTTTCCTATTCATTCAATAAAGAAAGAAGGAGAAACCTGTTCCTACTCTTAACCTCTTTATTCTGTTCATTTTTTACTTAGGATAGTTGTCTTTTTCCTTTAGTTAAAAAAACCAGACACACCTGATTTTTCCTCATAATTTCTGTTCAGTTAACCACCCTATTCATGATATGACTCAATTGATCTTAATAAGGTTGTATCGGTAATGCACTTGATCCAGTGAGTTTTAAAGCAGTAGACGGTTTTCTTTTTTTCTCCTACATGCATTTGTTTCTTTAATTTTTTTCCTTACAACTGGTGGTAACACTCCTATTTTGTATTATAAATATGGGTATTTGTCTTCATGGGCCTGAGGATGGTTTGTTTACCACATCCTAATAAACAGTCTGATTACTATGAGGCCCTGATTATAACCCATAGGAAGTACATTATCTTCAATCTTCTGAGTAAGAAGTTTCTTAAATTTCACAATACTATTCAGAAAAAAAAAAGTAAATGTTACTTTCTTTTGTGTTTTGTCTTGTTAGCACTCATTGTCCCTGCTCTGTGGCCAGTATAGTTTGCCTTTAGGGATTTATATGACATGGTTAAACCTGTTTTAACCATTAGAGCTCAAAACTGCCTTAATATCTTTTGTGAAAATACTTTCCAGGGGCCCAAATAAGACTTTGGATTTGATAGTCCCCATGTTGATATTCTCAGTGAAAGCTGACGAGCGTTTGCAGCAGAAGCACCTGTGTGATGAGAAGCCCCAAGTATTTGTCATGAATGCTACAAAAATAACTGGTATTTTTCCAGAGGTGGTCTGGTAAAGATTTAATATCCTCAGTTTTGTTTTTATAAAACTTAGAAATCTACTTAAAAGGGACAATGGAGGATTCAGGAAGAAGCTTGTAAGCAAAAGTATAACAGCCCTGAAACTTGCCTTGTTTTTATTTTGCTGTGGACACTTGTTCAGCACCATGTGAGACGATAAAGGGAAAAGTGATGTACTTGGGCTGTTGTCATAACAGGGGGGAGCTGAAAAAAGCTGCATAAAAAGAAGTATGGACAGCAGGTTGAGAGAGGGGATTCTCCCTCTCTACTCTGCTCTTGTGAGACTCCCACCTGCAGTACTGCAGCTCTGGGGTCCCCAGCACAAGACAGACGTGGACCTGTTGGAGCGGGTCCTGTTAGAGGAGGGCCACGAAGATGATCAGAGGGCTGGAGCACCTCTCCTATGAAGAAAGGCTGAGAGGGTTGGCGTTGTTCAGCCTGGAGAAGAGAAGGCTCCAGGAGACCTTACTGTGGCCTGTCATAAAGGGGACTTGTAAGAAGTAAGAACGATGGAGAGAGACTTTTTACCAGGGCCTGTAGGGGTAACGGTTTTAAACTAAAAGAAGATAGTTTCAGATTAAGTATAAGGAAGAAATTCTTTACAATGAGGGTGGTGAGACACTAGAACAGGTTGTCCCAAGTTGTGGATGCCCCATCCCTGGAAGTGTTCAAGGTCAGGTTGGATGGGGCTTTGAGCAACTTGATCTAGTGGAAGATGTCTCTGCCCGTGGCAGGAGGATTGGACTTGATGACCTTTAAAGGTCCTTTCCAACCCAAACAATTCTAAGATTCTGTGAAAAGAGTAAATTATTGAATTTCATACTGCCTACAAGAGAAAGGAAAGACTCAGTCATTTATATAAATGCACTGGTATATGAAATTGAGGAAAATGTGACTGTTGACTTTTGTTCTTATGTACTTTTTAATTCCTAACCTAAGGAAAACTTTTGGAAAATTTTATGCTAGTTAGCAGCTGCAAAATTTACCTTCCTACTTAAAATTTTGTTTTAATGAATTAAAGCCTGCCTTTATTATATTGTGGCTGCTGCCCAGGCCTTGTAAGTAACTTTCTATTTACTGTCATCACTCCACTAAAGTTCAAAACTGCTGCTTTGTAGCATAGCTACAGGGGTTTGGGTTTTCAGACTAGGTATGCCATACATTTTTCCATGAAAAATAATGGAAGATTAGTGTCTTTTGCCTAGAAAGCCTTAGCCAGGACATTTATTTCATAGACATACTCAGCAAAGCATTCTAGGCATGTAATCATCTGAGGTGCCTCATAGATGAGAGATAAGTGCTGTTGCACGCAGGTGTGTTGCTAATATTGATGGGCAGATACTAATCACTTTGCGATTACTG
Source organism: Calonectris borealis (assembly GCF_964195595.1). NCBI lineage: Eukaryota > Metazoa > Chordata > Aves > Procellariiformes > Procellariidae > Calonectris > Calonectris borealis. The sequence continues at coordinate 114,475,359 of NC_134312.1, read as the reverse complement.
GTAGCGTGATGTATACTTAGATATGCACCCAAAGAGTGGAAAGCAGGGAATGATGAATTTGGAAAGCTCGTTTTGATAACATCTTTGCTGTTCTATTAAATTATTAAGGGCTGCCTCGGCTTGAGCACTCTGGGTGTCTATCACACAGCCTCCAGGAAGCACCTGGTGCACCCCGGCAAAGTGCTCAGGCCACCACCCCTACCCCAAAGCCCCCACCGCTACCTCCAGACAGGCTCCCCCTGCCTTGAGCTGCTTCTCTTGAGTCTTCATCTCCCTGCCAGCCTTGTAGCCCCACAGCAAGGCCCCCCTGGGACCTGACTGTACCCCACTGCCCACCCACTGCAAACCCCTCCTGCCCTCCCTCCTTGCCTCCGAGCGGTGGGGGGTGGGGGGGCAGTGGTGCCCAGGACCGTGCTGTGGTATGTCCCCTGTGCTGGTGGCCACCCGTCCTAAGTGTCTAGGATCCCCACAAAAAATACTCAGTCCTACAAAGCTGAGACACTCTGGCCTCCAAGCGGAGACCCGGGGCCTGAGGACAGCCTGCTCCCGCCTTTGCCCAGGCTGTGGTCCCCAGGTGCTGGCTCATGGACCACTTAAAGCCTTATATCCCACTGGGACGGGCGTCAGAAAGGATACCAGGCAGGACCAGGAAACCCTCTCCTGAGGCTACCCCTGCAGTAAGTGCGGTCGCCTCTCCAGCATGGCACAGCCCTGGGGTCGCTGGGCCACGCTGCCTGTGAGAGTGTTGAGGTCCCATATCTCCATCCAAGCAGGATGGCCACCTCTGCTGCTGCCATGCTGTGGGGTGGAGAGGAGACCCAGGCTGCCAGAGAGAAGCCTAGAGCTGCCACATCTGTCCTCCGCTGGGCCCGGATGGCAAGTAGGAACCAGGTGGCGCAGGCAGGAGTGCCCCGGAGAGGGGTGCTCAGGAACGGTGCTGAGGGAGCCGCCCAACAGCCCTGCAGGCAGCGTTCCCGTTCCCTACGCAGACTGCTTCCAGAAAGCCTGCGCTGAGCTCCCAGGGGAAACTCCTGTCTATATCAGAGTCCTGCAGCGAAAATGTCGTGAACCTCCTTAAAAAGTATGGTTCATGTGAGAGAGGACGAGTTTTGCTACATGAGCCCTTACTCCCCCCCTCAGCCCCGGCAGGGGATCGCCTTTCTTCCCATGTGCATAAATTTGTGCTGTTTCTTTCCCCCGGCGAGAGCCTCTGGATAAGTCAGCCCCTTCGCACTAGCTGGCCGGTTGGCTGCCACACAGCCACGCTCGCAATTTTTTTAACCAGTATTGGGAACACAAACTGAGGCATATGCTGCGTCTGCTGTCTCCTGATCCTTAAGCTGATCTGTAGCCATAAAATCAGAGCATTTAGTATTTTTACTTCTGTATCCAAGCAAACCATGCTGAGTCCGACAAGGAGGCCCCTCTTGGCACACTGCTCTCCAGGAGATGCTGAATATTTTCCAGTGAAGAATAAATCTGGCGAAATACCTGGGTTTTGTTATCCTAAATGAGCTGTGCATTACAGCCAAATCAAAATAGTTTGCTTGGGGCAGGCAGGAGAAGGGACGGGTAGAAATGGAAAACCGAGGAACTAAATTCACAGACCTGAAGGGAACAGTAGTGTTGCCTTTCCCAGTGCCTCAAATTTCCCTCTGAATGCTCTAACCCTGTGCTTCTGCGTAATACAGGGTCAGTGGTACCATCCCCTGCCGTCTGGGGATTCAAACGAAGTCAAGTGGTATGTTTTGAATGAAATTAATTAAATGTACTGTGGAAGATTTTCAGTCTTGTAAAGCAAAGATCTAAAGATCTTAAATTTTATCTGAATTATATATGCATGCAACTTTTTGCTTCTCTCACTGTCCAACTGAAAATAAACCTTTCCCATATCTGTTATGGACCAAATAGAAGGGAAAGATGTTGCTAGAAAGGTCTTAGCTCCCCGGACATTTTCAGTGTATGGTTTTATAATACCAGACTCATGGTCTGCCTCTTTATGCAAATATTTATGAAGTGCCTAATGTATATCTAAAAGGGATAGCAGAGAGAGATGCAGTTCTTTGAGTGTGATCTCATTAGGGTTCTATAAGTGTTTGAATTGGAGGAAATCTCATTGAAAATGGTTGCCTTCAAGCAGCATCCTAGTTGCCTTTCCGTATGTAAGAGAAATGAGGAAGAAGATAACAGGAAAAAGCCAAAAAAAATCTAGTACAAATACAGAGCTGTTGAGATCAGGATAAAAGCACTAAGAAGGCATTTTAATGCTGAATTTTGTGAACTTTGTGCTAGAGCTTTCAGAAAATATAGTCCCTCTCTTCCTGATTAAGTTCTGTCCAAAAGGAAAGAGGATTTAGTCTGTTCTTTGCAAGATAAACTAAAAATGTTAGTCAGGTGTCCCATCAGTAAGGATGGACACAGACTGTACACCGGGCACCACACAGACAAGAGCAAGTTTGTCTCTATTCTAGAAGCATGAAGATTTGGAGAAGACTTCCATGTTAGCCTTCCCTGCTCCCATGAAAACAAACATGTGTCTTTAATTTTCAAACTGCAGTTATAAAAACTAAACAACGAATATTCTTGACATTCAAACAAAAGTCTAAGCCAAATTTAGGAGTAAAAATTCTGCCATCCCATTTAAACACAACATAAAATGTTCCTTTTCACTTAAATAAATGGTTATGATCATTGCAGGTGCTACCTGTTCCTAGATATTGTGCTTTTCTGGAAATGCATCTCTCCAACCTAAACCTGAAGCTCTGGAGAGCAGGCAGCAGCAGGACACCAAGCGTTGAGTCTGTTTCTAAATACACACACGCAAACATGCTAGGACTGAACTGGCTGAAAATGTTGTTTCTCTGCGTGAAACATCAAGGGAGAAAAGATTGCTTTTCACATGGATTTCTTTTCTCCTTTGGGATCATTCCAACAAATTGTTTTCCGTTGAGGTGGAAAAATCCATCTGCCCTTCATTCCAGTTGGTTTTAATTCCCCCATCACCTGCCACTAGGAAAGTGGCAGATAGGGTGGGACTGGTGAGGAACGGGAAGCAGAGGGCAAGGAAAACACTGATTTTATCCAACACTATAATTGTTTCCCTAACCCTGTGTGTGTGTGTGGATGGCTGGTTTGGAAGGCACACCAGAGGGAAGACAAATCAATAAAAGCTGTTCTCACAAGTTTGAAATTAAACATTTATAAAGCACTGATAGAAAGCAGTTTTGTCTTTACATTTTTTCACTAACCAAAATTCAGTGGAAATTTTCATGAAAATTTTTTCAGCTTACAACGAAAGTTGTTCATTTTTTCTTTTAATTTCTTTATGGTTCTAGATATGACTTTCAAAATTGACCAATGATTTTGACTGGGGAAAGATTTTGATGTGCCTTCAGGGTAACAGTTAAGGAATGGTGAATTCCCATATTGTAAAGATCCAGATTTTTATTGCTGTCACAAGGCAGATAATTTAATGACCGGCCTTTGTACAGGATAGAAAAACTAATGCAGTCACTTGGAATGCATTTCCTTTAACATCTGTCAAATGCCAATTAAAATGTTTTCGTTAATGCAGTAATATATCTTTTATCATGTAAACTGTATTAAGTCTACTTCTGATTAACTTAATTAAATACGTTCATTAACTAGAAATCTGAGGGGCTGCAGATGAGAAAAATATTATTTGATGAGCTGTCCTTTGAGTCAATCAGCATTATTCCATTGGCAAAAGATGTTGTAAACTGGCAAGAAATGAATGGCAAATGAATGGCAAATGAATGTCTAAAAGCCAAAGGAATGGATGATGTTGTAATTACAGTTAATAAATCTGGACAAAAGGCGAGTTCCACAGCTGCCTTAGGTCTCTACTATGGCTCACCTGTGCATGACACAAAGGGAGAGGCATAACTTTAAGCAACCCTGTCACATGTCAGAATAACTTCCCTAAACCAGAGCAAATGAAGAAGGCAGGGGTGTGAGGCTGACCCCACCTCTCAGGACATGAGCTCCAAGCAGTGCAGGAGAGGATTTGTACCATGCAGGTGTTTGGCCAGCAAACACTCCTCTGAAGGGAACGTAAAGCCCCGGCGCTGAGCTGTCCTCTGGGCTCTAAGGCCCCTGACGTCATGCTGGTGCTCCGTAATGACATGCCAGGTGGAGTTGCCTGACCTGGTCCTGAGCAAGAAAGATGCAGGAGGGGGAGTATTAGTACCCCAAGCCCTGGAGAGGCAGGGAACCATTGCCCTTGCTCTCATCTCTCCAACCTGGTGTTTCTGTACTGTGCCACCTGAGCTTCGTTTCTGCTGCTCTTGGCCCAAGAGCATGTTAGTTCAGCACTTGTAGCTCTTACCTGATCTTACCTGCATGCGGAGGGTTTCTGCACACCAGCTACGCATGAGGGATGGAAGCACTGGTAAGAGAAGCAAAGGAAGAATGGTGTGCTTCAGGGTTGCTGCCTACCGAATACGCTAAGGAAGCATCCTATATCAGACAGAAGGATGTACAGCATAAATTGCTCTTGTCATCCAATGTGCTACTTGCTGCCTCAAGGAGCAGAGTTGCCTTTGTTTTGTTCCTGTTTTACAAAAACATGGTGTTCAGAATTTGGGCTAACTGTTGTTTTCTCAAAAAACCCTCCAAGATTACTTACTGAAGTTGAAATATCACTCTTACTTCTGAGGAGAAATGGCTGAAGAATGAGCATCTGAAAAGGGGATATTCTAAGGCTGCCTTAGCAAAGCAAAGCAATGTCTTGGAGAAAGGAAGTCTATGCTTCTTGTTTTCAGGAAAGGTACTTTAGAAGTATGGTAGATGGGTAATAGTGCAGGTACTTGGTGTAAGGAGACCTTGGACCGCTCATCAGTTGATTTAATTCAAAACAACTGTAGCGTTTTCATTTTCTTCTGTTTCTCCAAGCTGAAGACCAGGTCTCTTGACCTTGCTAAGTGGATACAAATGTATGTTTGCACAGCAGCAATGCTTTAGATTTTATTTTGACAACAGAAGTTATAAGTCATATCAGCATCAGGATGAAAAGCACCCTACTCAGGCTTGTTGATCAAAAAAAAAAATGTTCATTGGATACCAAAGTAAAAGATGAATCCTTGAGGCATCTGGTTACATGTAAGAAAATAACGTCCTGTGACTCAATTCCTTTGACTTTCAGATATGCGCCCAGGTAAAAAGCACACCCAAATTTACTTCCATGGGCTCTGCTGCTCTTGATGTTCTGACTGTAACATTGCATATGCATTCTTTTAAGTATTGTACCTCCCCTGTTTAAAATTCAGCCTTGGGTTTGGATGCGTACAGCTTGAAATTCACTTACATTTATGATACAGAAAACAGCTGTGGTAATGGATCTATTATAGTGTCTAAAGATAAACTGTATAGACAAGTGAGGAAGAGCATAGAAGATGAAGGGTTAAGTGATGATGTGAGCAGAAACTGAGTTCAAATTGGAGCTGTTATAAATTGAGAAAACAACATAGCTCCAAGGTGTTTTATGACTTGAAAAGCTATTCATTCTTTACATAACATTACCGTTAGTTACCTATGTAGGTTGTATTAAAATAAAGCCGAGAGTTAACTGAACCTTACATTTTATAGGTGCACGTTTAATTAAATTGTATGTTTTATCTGTAGTAATAAAATACAGACTCATCTGAGTTAACACACAGTTTTACAGTTTTAAGGTCTGAAACATCTCCAGCTTCTCCACTCAGGGCTGTTTGGTATATGAGCCATAACATCCATTGGGGGAAAGTGCTAATCTCTGAACCTTTTCATTTGCAGCTAGAAAGCTATCCTGCTCATCATGCTGATGCTGTATTAAGCAAGCAAATAAAATGGCTTCCTGTTCTGTAATGAAGTGAACCTGCAAACTCGAAAGAAAATCCTCCTAATCAGTGTAGAGCACTCAGCTTTGCATATGGCTTAAATGTAAAAGCACCAACACAGGGTAGTACTATAAAAGTGTATTCGAGCCATGCTGAAGGACACGCAACTGTTCCCCGTTGATGTTGGAGGACAGAGGAGAACACTTTTACATAAGGCACCGTTATGTGAGAAACCCTTATTTAACCACCTGCAGTGTTCTTGCAATGTTTTGTTGCTAGCCCTTGTTGACAGTGAATAATCTCGCATATTCCCCACTATTACAACAGGCTGACAAGCACTTTACTTCAGGTATAACCCAGGAGAAGGCCTGGTTCAGTATGCCCTGCTACGTCAGTTTTGTCTACTGACAAAGAACCGGACTTGCTTGATGTGTACTTCTAGACTATGATTTTGCAAACTGCATTTCCAAAACTTTAGAAGGAAAAGCGATGACCCGATCTGTCACTGCTCCCTTATCGCAGCACAGTTGCTTGTCCCTTACTCTTTTTGAAAACTAAAAGGGCTTCAATCCAGTTCCCCCTCAAACCAGCGCAGAACCCCCCCCCGCCGGGGGTTGCTAACCAGGCCGTCTCCCTTTGGCGAAGCTCTGCATTCAGCTCTGCAAGCAGTCCAGTGGCGTCGCCGTGTTTAGAAGGAGGGGGCTGGGAAGTCGTGTGCAATGTCACGGCTACGTTCGTCCTGCACGTTGGAGGAGCCTGAGCTGGGCAGACACCTGCCAGGCCCTGGCTGCCATTCCTGCGGCTGCAGCTCAGACACCGCGCCTGCTCCCGTCTCCAAGGTTTAAAACTAGAACATCCACTGCTGGGCAGTTGTCGTATGCGGAGGCCAGTGCTATGTCTCGTCTGTCCAGGCCGCATGACAGAGAGCTGGGATGCACCACGTGCAATCAATGTCTCAGTTTTAAGAATGCGCTGGAGTTTGGCCTATTTTTGCTTGTGCATAAATGAGTCGGGACTTGTGAATGGATTCAGATCACTGTCAGTCCACCCTGGCAGATGACCCTATGTGATGCCTCTCTTGAGCTCTGGCAACAGAAACTGTATGAAACTTTTAAGGTAGAATCAGATAGGGCTGAAAGTTACTTACTTTTGACTTAGCCAAAGTTGTGTGAATAAGGAATGATCTGGACAAAACAGGCCAAGAAACATTCCTGCTGAAATTGAGCAAGAAATTTCTTTGCAGTACTTTAGTGTCCATAAAAACTCAGAAGGATTTTCATGTCTGCTTCTGTTGTTGAGATCCAAGATGATTTATAGGGACAAGTCATGTGAAACCAATTTATCTCATTTTCTCTACAGGGTTTGCTGTATTTTGGATGTTCTCTGACTGAGCTGGGAGAGAAAGAAGGAAATAACTTTTTTTGGTTTTATTGCTATCTTGCAATGAATTTTCCAACTATGATGGATTTGCAGTGGATTCTCAGCCCTCATATAGCTGCTGAGTTCCCCAGAAGTCAATGGAGCCAACAAAAACCTCTGCAGAAAGGAACTGCTACCTGAACCCTGGAGATTATCCTTGATTAGTAATGGTAATGATTTGTGTTCATCAGAGGGCAGAACACATCTATCATACAGATAAACAACCTGCTCTTCTCTAAAACACTGCTTGTAGGTGTGAAAGAGATTGTTGAAGATTCTGTGTTTTGGAAAGCTTGGGCAAGCATCTCTAGCTGAAGCATAAGCCTTAGTCCCTCAAATACAAGCTTCTGTTGCCTAACAATGTTTACTGCATAGGTATGCAAAAATGTGTAACGCTAGCCCCTTGATTGTAATATACAGTGGAAATGTAGCTTTTGATAATTCTCTCTAAGGTTATTAGCTTTATGAATTCTTAGATGAACAAAACCATAAGCTGATTCTTAAACAACTACCTTTTATTAGCAAGCAATACTTTGCACAATCATTCCCAAGAGAAATTACACTGGTATCACACTGGTAACAGGAAATCACGAGTCATTTATGTTAAGGTTTGGTCCTTGACTATAAATTCTCTTTGAGCAAAGATAGTATTCTTTCATCTCTCTGTAATACCACCCTGGATTTGAATTTGAGGCTTTGGGTGTTACAGTAATGTATGCCTGTAATAATGCATTGCATGCACATTTACTGGGCAAATTTACATCTGGGATTTGCATGGTTTTTTGTTTAGTTTACACCCCGGAAGAAGAGAGGAAGCAAAGATTATTTGAAGAAGAAAAGTTTTATCATACCTGACCAGCCTGCCTGCTCTCTATGACGAGATCACTGGCTGCGCGATGAAAGGGAGAGCAGTGGGTGTTGTATACCTCGACTTCAGCAAGGGCTTTGACACCGTTTCCTGCAGTATTCTTGCTGCCAAATTGGTGAGATCTGGATTGACTAAGTGGACGATAAGGTGGGTGGAAATTTGGCTGGGCCGCTGGGCTCAAAGGGGGGTGATCAGCAGTACAAAGTCCAGCTGGCAGCTGATTACCAGTGGCATGCCTCAGGGATCAATACCATGGCCAAGACGGTTAATGGCTTTGTTTACAGGGTGGACAATTCGACCGAGTGCATGCTCAACATGTCCCTTCCAGAGTAAATTATTGTATGGTTATTTTCATTTGGGGATTCGCAAAACAGGTCGGGTTGAACACAAGCAGGTGTAAGATACAGTGAATGTGGTAGCTCTCCTTGCTTGTAAGGAGCACTTATTTCAGAATAATGCTTGACAGAGTGTAAACGTGGATTCAATAACACGCTGACTTCATCTGTACCGTAGCACGAAAGAAGTGGCGTAGGACCAGGCTGGAAAATTCTATCCTAAGTTGGTATTGCTCCTGTCGGCTAAGTTACTACTCCTGGGACTGCCTCTTGTGTGTAAAAAGAATTAGTAAATAACGGTATTTTCTCTTTAAACTGAAGTGGTAAAGCAGACAAGGTGGATAGCCTTAGTGTCGCTTCAGATGCTATTTCCCCGTGGTTCAGCATAGCCCCCAGCTCTGCCTATTCTTTCACTGGCCAATGCATGTTTCTCTAGGACCTGCCCCAGAACCTAGATTTACCATTCTTTCTCAGGACAAAAGTGGTATAAATACCACTGTTGTGGGTATTGGTATGAGAAAAAAATATTGCCCTGTGGTAGACAAGCAGTTTAGTATTTGCCTGGAGAAGAAAAACCTTCAATGTCCAGGAGAGAGGTGGCAGCCGGTTTATGTTTTCAATGGTTTGAGGTTTGGAACTTTTTATTGGTTGTTTTTGTGGACCTCTGTACCAAAATAGCTGTATTTGTATTTTATCCTTGAAGCAATATATGATTTGGGGGAAAAAAAATCCCTTAGCATTTTATCCATTTCTAGACATCTTTTCCCACCTGCTGTTTTATAAACTACAGATTTAAAGCACTTCAAATAGACCACAAGACACTCATCTTCCTATTTTGCTGTTCGTATCTTCTGTTTTCAGTGTGCCTGATGTACGTGATATGAGTCATCCCTGTCACTTTTATACTTCCTGACTACCAGCAGTTTGGGATGAGACTTTTTTTTTTCCTCGCAGCTGACATTTTCTTTGGGAGTAAGGGGCAGAGAAATATTTTAAAGTAAATTTAGTGTTTAAAAAGGTTGCCAAAATAATGTGGGAACTTCTCTCCTCAGTGAAATCTGAAAAGGCATAAATTTCATCCGTTTCCTGCTCGGGTTCTTCTATCCTGATCTGAAAGGAGTAAGAGGGCTTTTCAATTTCCATACCATCCGGGTTTTTCCACCCCACCTTTTCCTTGTCTGCCCTTCCAGGTTTTATTCCTGCTGCTTCTATTTTTTTTATTTCTTACTCATTTCTTCCTCCCACCTATTCTGCCTCCCCCATGTACCTTTCCCCCATCTGCATTCCATGTTCCATCTCAATTTCTCAACTTCCTTCTGATTTCAACCTTCTACCCACTCCTAATTCTTTTCTATCTTTCTTGGGAACAAGGATCTAAATTATATGCCAAGAGAAAGCAAACATCTCATCACATTGTAGAACCATATTGTCCTTAATGGCTACAGGCAAAAAACCCCAATACTCAAGTGCCCTTCTCTTTCAGGTGGAATATTTTTCCCCCTAGATATCTTCTATTTTTTTAGTTACATTTTTGGATGGAGGTAAGAAAAAGTGAACAAATATAATCTAAAATATAAAAAAAATGCTACCACTAATATAAAAATGCTACTGCCCCAAATATACAAATCCACAGGATCAAAACCTTGACTTTTTGTTCAGTTTTTCATGCTCATTTTCAAGTACAGCTGCTACTGAGATGAGACTGGAACACAAAAATCACGGCAAAGAACAGACACAATTAATCTTAAAACAGTGCAAGGCTGCCATATTTGTAAATCCTTATGACAGACTGTAAAATATACATTTTATCACTCCGTATTTAGTCAGCCATTTTTGTTCCATTTCCAAAGACACAGTCCACAGCAAAGATGATTATCACTTGTGTGATGTCAGAGAGAGAGAGAGCATTAAGCACAAACACTTAGCATCCACCTAAAGAAAATTGCATCATAAGAAGCGTTGGTTTGCCACATCTGATAATGTTCAAGTCTTCTACAAGCTAGTTAAGTAATGCATAGTGTTATTTCAGAGTAACACTTCTTTCTGAAAAAAGTACTTGCATTATTATTTCCTTCCCATTCCTATTTTAACATATATACTTTTTTAAAAAGAGCAAGATTGGGGGTTTCTTTTTTTCCTTAAGCCATGATTTGTATTCTCAGGTTGGGGGTTTTTTTTTGAGTCATTTCTTCTTGTGGAGGCAGAAAATCAATAATCACATTCAAAAAGAATGCATGTCAGAACCTGACAGAGTAAAATGTATCCCTACCACGCATACGCCTCAGATAGATAGACTCCACAACTCTACTGCTGTCCCTTGTAACCTTAAAAAAAAAAAGAGAAAAAGAAGAGAAAGATTGAAATCCAGAGATTCTCACTCTGAATATTGGACTTCTGATGTACTTTCAAGTTAGCAATTCATTAAGTGTGCCATTCTGGTACTGGAACAACCTATAAAACATTTACATTCCGTAGAGGCATTCATCATGTACAGACAGGAACAATGAAATATGCCCATTTTTAGAATGCCCTAAAAGACCAGTTTCCACTTCAACACTCAACCACAGCAAAGTTTTATGGTACGGATGGTGCTGCCTCAGATAAGAACTTGCCAAATAGACAAAGATCTATGACTGGACTGGATAAAGGACCTTCCACCCACGACTTCCATTTGCCAGGAGAGGAACTTCAGGTTTTCATCTGGACTTTGCAATTGATGCTGAACACTCTGCAGGATAATTTCAGTCATGTTGCTGATCTAAATAAACCCAATAACTAGATAAGCTACACAACTTAAAATGTTTTTGTCAGGAGAGAGTTCCTTATAAAAATTTCAAAAACGTTATTAACTGCAGAAGCTTAGGGGGACTTTTAATAAACCAGTTGTACTTTTACAAGCTCGGGGAAGGGAAGGGGGATTTAGCTGCCTCTCCTCCAACATGCAGTCTTACAGAGCCCAGCAAAGCTCATTGTTTCATTGCTCAGAGATAGGTACCTACTTGTGAGCAGATGCTGTTCTTTTCAGTGGGTTTATTCAAGTGCTTGGAGTTGTGCACTTCCTTAAATGCTTTCCTGAATCAAAATTCTGAGATGACATTCTTTTGGTTGACTCGGTCATTTCCTATTTGGCTGCACTCCTCCTCACAAAAGTGATTGGGTTTGCTTTCCAATGTCTCAGCAAGCAGTCAGAAATATCTCCGCAAATCTTTGGATGCCAATACAAATGCCAAAAATGGCAAAACAAAGGTACTCCATAGCACTTTAGATTGGCTTTTTCATTTCTATTGACAAAACCTCATTCTTTTCATCAACTGCATTTGTCCATTTTGATTTATTTTTATATGCACAGCTTTTAGCATCACAGCAAAATATGATTTACAAAGTCAGATCCAACTAACTGTAGATGGGAATATCTAGAAAGCAGGAGCATTGTTCAAAGCACTGATTTTAAAAGATTCATTAGTTGTGAAACATATCCATTCTTCTTGGCTTGTTTCTGTTTTTCTGTTCACTTCTGTTGTTTAGCTCAACACAGCACTTGCTCCAGTGTGAACTCAGTCTGCCCTAAAGAAAAAAAAATCTGATCGCTCTAAATCATAACATCTCAGTAACAGTAAGAGATAATATCTTCAGTTTGTTATGCCTGCAAAAATGTCTGGGCCAACAGGACTGCCAAGGCTCATAAAACTCTTGCGTCACTACCAATTTATTGGCATGAATCTATCATATCTTCCTTTGATGTTTACTGGCTCATGCCAACATTAACTTCCTTTGATTTTAACTCTCTGTGTGTGCTTGGGCATCTTTTGGTAGTGGATATTTTTGGTTTGTTATGTTTACATCTTTTTTTTTAAGGAATTGATGTACAAAATTGTCTTCAAATTTGGTGTTCTGAAAAAGAGAGGGTCTGCTCAGGTTGATAAGCTCTCTTCTTTTTGAATATTGAGATTAATGTGGACTTGAGCCTAAAAAGATATGCTCCAATATTTTCTCACTTGACAAATAATGTTTAAATGTCATTACTTCAGATAGTCTTTTTTTTTTTAAAAGGCGTTGAATTTCCTGCTATGATGAGACCCAGCTCTTTATAGTACAAAATGTAATCAGCCACTTTCCATTATTATATTGTATGACAGTATGACTTCATTCCTAACACAATTTACTTAAATTGAACATTTTGGCAGATGTGTGCATGAGACTAGAGGAGCAGAACTTCTATTAAATCACATCCTGAAACAATAACAGATTGTGTTGTAGATCTAGCTATCTACAGAAGTTTCCAGCTCTGCTCGTAACTTACCGCACGTTATAGGAGACATTAGGAAAGTACACCCAGCAAAAGACTGAAAACCACTCCACGATATGGCCAGAAATGACACGCATAGATAAACGATTTGATTTAAGATGAAGTGTTTTACATAGCACTGCTACCTAGTTAACAGAGGTCAGTAAACATGTCCACTTGTAGTGATTCCACTGACACTGGTGAGAGAACAATTTTTTAGTGAAAGACGCCTTTTTCTTCTACTCTGCTGTGCTCATATACTGTTTTCCTCAGGATAAGTGACAAACACAAAATGTGATTCTTTCTGCAGGCTGCAAACTGTGCAGGCACTGTGGGGGTTTTAGGAATGATTTGTGTGTGTGAATGTGTTACTGGTTGCTATATAGTAATGAAGACAGGTCAAAGAAATTCTCCTAGCACTTGGAATAAAGTCTTATGAGTGTCTGAGGAATCTCCATTAACAAATTCAAAGCAGCCTCTGAGATCTGTGTCTCCTGCCTAAACACAGGGGTACTCACACGGCAGAACGCTGCCGAGGATGAAACAGGATTGTCAACGACAGACTTCAACTCCAACCCCAAGGAGCACTGAGATAACTTTTAAGATATGTTGGGTTGAGGGACAAATTCTACAACTTGAGAAAATATTCTGTGGAAAGTCAGAGTGACCAAAACCTGCATCAGTATTCACATTTCACCCTTGCACTTTCTTTTGCATCTTCTCATTGGGCTTGTCTGTTCTAGATCTAACAGCTTTGACTAGGATAGTTTCAACTTGAGTTAAGCCAACTTTAGGCTGATCACAGGGCAGAAATATTCCGCGTGAAGCATTAGATGTGAGGCTTTCTGTACTTTGGTGGTAGAGATCAATTATTAGCACTAACCTGAAAGCATTATTGGTTCTCTGCAGCATCTAAAAAACAAAGCAAAAAAACCCATGACAAAACGAATTCATTCTGCAGACCTTGATTTTGGAATGTGCTTCACTGATTTTCTGAGACCACAAATACAATCCAATATGCTCAAAACATGGGTTCATCAAGCTCTAAGTGCCATGGGAGAATAAGCTTATCTCATATTCAGTACTATTTCCTTTTTTATTGACTTCCTGATTTCTTTTCAAAGACCTATTCAAAGAAAAGACGAAAAAAACCCACCAAAACATAACACTGGCGGTGTCACCTGGGACGGCAAATCAATAAAGAATGTACTTAAATTCTATTGACTTAAATCTGAATTGGGTGATAGAACAAAGTACACCAAAGATTTCAAACCTCTGACCAGAAAAAACTCTTAAAGCATGCCAGCCTTTAATGACTTTGAATAATCTTGTGTTCAAATATGTTTGAATACTCATGAAGTCAGATATTACTTAGGGCAAAAAACAACCCCAAGTAAAATCAGAAAATGTCTTACCAAAATTGGAACAGGAATTTGAATTCCAAATATAAACAGAGAAAATATGACTTTTCTAAGTAGATAACTGTTGACCTGCAACAAGTAACAAAATAGCTGCAAAAGCAATGGGCAATAACAATTACTATCCTGCTTTGGGTGGAACAGAGACCCAGTTTGACCTCCCATGCATTGAATGTCACTGAGTAGCTTTGACTTTTTTCTTCTACCACTGAGATCCAATGAAAACTTAAGGATAGACTTTTAGTCTCTGGGCTTCTCTCTCGTTTGCAAAAGACGAACTTCAACAGGCACTTCTTGTTGCAAAAAAAAAAAAACAACCCAAAACAAAGCAATACTTAAATGTAAAGTTATGACTGAAAAAAGTAAAGGATAAAGAAAATAAATAGAAAAGGGGTTATTCCTTCTATTGCCTGATATATTTTAAGCTTAAGGATCAGAAATCAGGAGACTGTGACTGTACTTGGCTGTTGTTATTCAGGTGTTACTGAGAAGACTTCCCGCACTGACTTTGGAGTCTTTGGCATGGAGTCTACCGCTGTGCATACTCGGAATTTGAAAGCAAGAGAAACCAGTGTTGGCTGCAGAGCTGCAGCAACCAGTCCCGCTCCCTGGACAAGAAGGAGATAAAAAATCATCTCCCTCAGACACAGCGTCTTCTTACTGCTTCCTGAGAGCAACCTTGCGTAGGTACCCCTTCCTGCACTGCACCGCTGTTCAGAACTGAGCCTTCAAGACTTCAAGAGCTAAATTTGCAGCTGATAAGGCTCCTGCCAATACACATCGGCTTACACATCCTCTAGCCCACTAGATGTCTTGTCCATAGTGGTACACAATACAGCAAGAACCCAAGATGACCTTTCAATCAGTAAAGCCCTCTGAAAGCGCAGTGAAGTCAGAAAGACCTACGGGGACCAAATCTTAGAGGACCTAAAATGCCAAAAAGTGGTATTGCCACACCTTACCATGACCTTTGCTAGCTTCTGTGGTAGTCAGGCCTTGAGCCAACAAACTACTCGTATAGCTGTTTAACTTCAAGCACAGAAGCAGCCACGCCACAGTCAGTAGGATTATTCCTATGTTAAATATTGACTACAGTAAATGTTTCGCTGGCTCAGAGCCAACAGACATTTGTTTGTCACAAAGGGCTATTCCTTTAAAGAAAGCAACCGCATTTAGCAGCAAAAGAAAAGGGCTGCTTTGGGAAAATGAGAAGTAGAAATCTACTTGAATGTAGAAAAGGGTGGGTTTGACTAGCTTGGCTGATCCAATAATTTCTTTTAGGATGGGTTGACTACCCAGGACTAACTTATAGATGGCTCTGTTAGAGCCCTCATCTGCCCACTGGAAGTGTGAAATGCCATTACTAAAGAGTCAGTGATCTCTAATGACCTCAGAAATCCTGGGGCTGTGGCACCTGGGGCAATGGAGAGGTTTTCTATCCATTCCTGCCATAAATGAGAGCAAAAAGTGTTCAAGTTTGTCCGAGTATTTCTTGTGTTTTAGTTTTCTAGTGTAGTAACCTATATTTAACTTTAACTTTTAAAATTGAAAGCCTGATCTTTTCAGTTCCTATTTCTACTAACAGTCCCTATTCATTTAAATAAATATGCTGATGGAAAGCTACTTTCAGAAGTGCTCAGCATTGGCTTATATTCTGTGGAAGTCAGCAGTAAAACTCCTACTGATTTTTACTTGGGGGTAGAACTATGTCAACTCTGAACAGTTTTGAAAAGCACAACTTAAGCGTCATTTTGACTAAATTCTGCCCAGGTATAATCATGAAGAAATGAAGTCAAAACATTTAATTAAATATGTCACCATATTTTCAGTCCACATTTTCTCCTTAACATGGGTGCATTGCCTGCACAAGCAGAAACATACCACAGAATAAGTCAAATACTTCCTACAGATACCGCTGCTTAATTCAAGTTGCTGTCATGACACGCTATGTAGCTCACAAAGTTTACCTGGAACGTGTTTGAAATATACCAGCTGTTTGCACCCTTGCTGCTACAGATAACTCCTTTCCTTTTTCTTTTTTGAATGCAGACATCTGAAAGAATTTAGGTAATTTATATTTAAGCTTGAGCAATATATCATTAGCATCCGACTAAAGACAGTAGATGATGCAGTTTTGCAAGAACAGAAAAATGGACATATGTATTGTGGTAATTTCAGCACACTGATTTTTAATGCCTCTTTCCCACTAGTTTCCTAAAGAATGAGGCTGTGGTTCCATGATAATTAAAGCCTACCTAGGTTAGGACGACCGCACAAACAAATCTCACCAAAAAATGTGTGCTTCAGCCAAATCAGTTCTGAGTGGACCCATTACCTACGTACCGGTGCTGGAGTAAGGTGGAAAAGCCTGGCTGAAGGCAGGGAGGGGCATGGGAGACCCTCACACAGGTTGGTTTAAATGGCTGTGGAATTGCACCAGAACATCTTCAGTGTTTCTTGATGTGGAGACTGTAGGATTGTCCCCTTCAAATTCTGTTTGGCATCCGCTAGTTAATAGAAAGGCTTTTGCTGATTACAATGAGACCTGGATCAGCCTGCAAGCATGTAATAAGAACAATGAATGTCCTGCTTTCTTAAGCATTTTTCATAAGATTAAGTGATCAGTGATGGTTCAGCCAGTTCTGAATGTCGCCAGCGCTGCTGCAATGCTAATGCGTTGCTTCCACCAGCCCACATGGGGGTCAGGGCTGTTCTCCTCATCTAGATGTATAATTACATCAA
Organism: Calonectris borealis; assembly: GCF_964195595.1. Classification (NCBI taxonomy): domain Eukaryota; kingdom Metazoa; phylum Chordata; class Aves; order Procellariiformes; family Procellariidae; genus Calonectris; species Calonectris borealis. The sequence continues at coordinate 114,458,455 of NC_134312.1, read as the reverse complement.
TAACTACCTTAGCAGATATATAGTTCTAAAATACACCATAGAGAGTGTATCATAATTTATATATATATTTATATAAGTGTATAGGTATATACATTTAACATAGTTATGTATATTAATAAATAATTTATGGATGTAGAAACAAAGTTTACGTGCCAGGAGGAGGGGGAAGGAATAGTTACTTTCACAGTGTGACAGTAAGAGCTGTACTACATTTGGTGTAAAAAGCATAAGAAGCCAAATGGAACAACTTAGAAATTGGACCCACTAATGTTAGATTTATCTGCTTAATTTCCTGCAAATTCTTTTTCATTTGAGACTTTAGAGGCTGAACGTCAGTATTTACATCTGTTCGTTATTTTCAGTATATTTAGGTTTATAGCCATGATTTAGCAGACATACTGTACAGCTACTATGATAGAAATATTTGCCCATTATGTTTTGAGAGGCTGCTAATTTCAGTAGAACTTTTCATTAATTTTCTCTGCCATAAGAATTTCTCCTTCTGTCTCTGAAAACTGAATTAGTATGAGGTTTCCTCAATGTATCATGTTCAAAATTCAGAGCAAATGACAGATATATTTGCCACCTCAGCTGTGCTGTTCAGCCCCCTGCCACCTTTTCAAAAATGTGGTTTTGTTTTTTAATTTGAAAAACAATTGAGGCTCCATTTGGGGCAATGAATGTGTAAGTAAAATATGTCAAGGGATGTATTTGAAATAACCTCAGTAATTTCAGAGTCATTTCTCACATTTTCAAAAGTGACTTTAAATGAAATTTAGTCAACTTCAAATGAATCGCTTTTGAAAATAGGACTTAGTGAGCTTTAACTGGATATTCTCTTTTACAGCTTGATCTGATTCCCTCTATGATTACATAGTGCAGTAGCTCACAATAAACTGAAGCGAGAGTTAGCTCCCGCAGAGGTCTTTCATTTGTGTACAAAGATAGGCTTTCATATGCAGGTGTCAGTATCTGTTCTCTCTACTGCACTGTGTTGATATTTTGAAAAAAATAGATGGTTCTTCAAATGTCTAACATGGCACTGATCCTCTTTAACTCCATGTATTTCCATGCTAATATAAAAGCAGCCACATCGCTTTCAACGCTTCACTAGTAGTTCATTAAAAAAATGCAAAGGATAATGTCAGCATCTCTGTCACGATGAATATTTTGATGTTCATACCTCTGCCGATGGGTGCCTGAACGAACAGGCTGCACAGGTGTGGATGCTGCAGAGGTGCTGGGTGCCTGGGGCCCAGCCCCAGCCCAAAGGCAGGGAAGGGGCAGCCCGGGTGCCCTCCGGTCCCGTCGGGTGCTGAGGCGGAAGGCACAGTGTGTACAAGCCCTCCGCACCCAGCGTGAGCGGGTTATGACGCTGGATCTGCGTGTTAACAGCTGATGAGAGGAGCCTTGCTTTAGCTTGCCGGTATGCAAAGTCTAGTTTTACAGCCTTTTTCAAAGGAACCAGTGTTGTCTGTACCAGTGGGTGCCTTTCACAAATCCTGCTATGAGGGAAGGAAATTCTACCTACTCTCCTGCTCTCAGTATGTTTTTGTGTCTCTGCTATAAGTCAGGGAAAGATATGTCCATTGTCTTGTGTGTAAAGGAATAAGGCAGATGTATGCCAAATCAACTTGAACAAATATTTTAAAATCCTTTTGCTGGGAGAAATTGCAGGGTGAGTACAAAACACAGTGGATCTAAGGATGGCATTTTCTTGTATACGGAACAGTCTGTGGTTCTTCATTGCAATCCCCCACTTGCCCCCTTCTACAACACAAAACCATCCATTACAAAGCTCCTGCAGTCACTGATTTATGTGCTTGTGATCAAACTTTCCTGCTTCTAATACTGTGAGCATTTTATAAAAGATGGTTGCAATTCCTAGATGGACTGAGCGTGTCTGTTCCTGTGCTGTTCTGCAGCTGCTTTATTATGCTCCTGGCCTCTCATCAGTGATTTCAGTCTTACTATGACAGTCTGCAGAAATTAATCTCTTGGAGGAGTTCATTTATATTTTGATGATCACCTAATCTGCGTAGCTGCACTGTGTACTATGCTTTGTGATAACAGTTCGTGATACTAAAATCCTGATAGCTCCCCCACAGCCATTTTCGAGGCCACATGAGATGATACCGGCCCTTGTCCCTGAACAGTATCAGCAGTCTCACTAAGCAATCTGATCTGTACTTTCTCATCTGTGCATATTAGCCTAGACTTATTATTTTGAGCCCCAGCTAATACATGAGAAGATGCTTCACGTGCCACAGTTGTATGCAAAGTTCTGAGGACGGCACCAAGTCAACTCGCCTGGCAAATGTGAATTACGGCTGCGGGGAGGGTCCGTAACAGGACTCAGCAAAGGATGTAATATTTTGAAGCTTCCTCCTCTTCCCCCTTCTTACATTTTATTCTGCAAAATAAATTTACTTCTGGATGATAACCATAGGAGGCACTAGCAATCTCTGCAGCATGTAAAACTATAGGAAGCCAACACGAAGCAGTACTTTTTATTTAAAACTAATATGTTTCCTTTATTTTCAGGTCTACCACTTGGCTTGAACTGCAGATCCTGAGGAAAAAACAACCAGATTTTGGTAATAGGGATGAAGGGAGATTTCTTTTTTCTTTCCACTTCGTTTCCACTTTAATAACAACCTCACACATATAGGCACTGCACAGGCTACTCCATGACGCTCTCTCACAGTCTCCTGATACGAATTTACAAACGGTGAGCTGAGAGTTACAGAGGCACACTTTAGCCTCTGCCTCCCAATCCTCCCATCACAAATGCTGCATGGCACTGGGAATGCAAACGTACCAGCGCTGTGAAGGGTGACAGTAGTTGTCAGAGTGAGAGCCCCAGTCGCTTACAGAGAGAGCGTCTGGGGCTACAGCAGTGTCAGCGTTGTTTAGAGCTCCCATTTCCATCCCTCCAGCTGGAGCCACGGTCTTTCAGGTAATCCTTTTAGTCTTTCAAATTACTGTATAGGGAGTGAAGAGACAGAAACCTGTGGCATCTACGCACCCAGCTGCTGCTGCTGAAATCACTGCACCCGTGTAACAGTTTCTTGGATTGGGTACTTTTTGTCCACATTTGAAGTGCAGGCGTATGGCTTAAGAGACTTCCTTGTTGCCTGCTGAATATCGGTGGAGTTGTGTTCCAGCTGAATTTGTCACTTTATAAGGTAAAGGCCTCAGACTTCACTTCCTCTGAACAGTCTCTGTTGACTGCTTCAGATTTTCACAGCCTTCAGAAAAGCTACTATATTTTCTCTCCAGGGGCAGTTGAGGAAAGGCTAAAGTATGTGGTGAGTTAAGCCTCCTATAAGCAAGGTGAGGAATGGGGATGCTTTTGTTAAAGTTTCTTGACAAATAGCTGTTTTGTGTTAAGTGGGGTCTGCTACTGTTCTTGAATTTATTGGTTTTAATTTCATTATTGCAAACTAGATGGGACTTTCAAAATCGAATCGAGCATTGTATTTCTAGCAACAGGTGGTAGGATGGGTCTTCGAGCATCCCAACCTACTGTGCTAGCAGTTAAGCAGGTATTTCAGGATCTGAGACACTATGCTGAAAGAATCAAAATAACAATGTATTTTCTCATTCTGTACAAATGTCTTCAGTTAACTGAACTCAGAATTTAAGATATACTTTATGTATATATATATATACATACATACATACACCATCTGCTAGATTTCCTGTTTCTATTTTTTATTTCAGTTCCAAGACAGTGTTGAAACAAAGCACCATATCCAACTCTGTACAGACAACTCCTTTAGCCCAGCTAGCGACCTTTTTTTTATCTTGGGGTCCATTCAGACATCCATGGAAGGCTTGTGTGGCCTGGAAAAAGTGGAACCCAGTTCAAAAATACCAAGATTTTTGTTTAATAACTTCACTACCTCCAAGTACGGTTGGTTGATTTATCAACAGCACCCTTAGTACAAAGTCTGTAAGGGAAATAAGGTGTGTATTAATAAGTTCAATCTCATACTAGGGAAGAGGAGGTAATGAGCCCAAAAGCTGAGAGGAGTGTTCGGGGATTCCTGGTCTTTGGGGAGGGCTGGACAGATATCAGACAGCAGGACAGCTCTGGGCAGAGCTACAGAAGAGCTAGATCCCATGGAGGGGAACCTGACGTAGACAAAGTTCAAGAGCTGTGTCTGTGGAGAGAGGGGCAAAGCATTGGGGAAACACAGGATGGGATAAAAATAAAAGTAAATCCTTGAGAGAAAAAAAGACTTAATGACTTTTGAATAGTGCTAAAAAAGCTTATTAGTGCGCTCAGAGATTGGGAGAAATCAAAGACATCCTGTTAGTTGCCTCTATTTTTGTTCCATATTAATGATTTGGGATATTCACACCACAAACTGCAATGTTGTTTTATCTGGGAGGACAAATCATAGTAGAACAAGCTGCTGAAAAGAGGCTGAGAGGACCATAACCATATCATCTGGTGGCCTTTATAACATGCAAAAAGCACCTCATAGCTTTCAGTTACAGGGGTGCAAATAGCTAAATATCATTTGCATAGTTGCTCTGGAGTTCCTGTGGAGTTAGATGCTCTCAAGGGTTTGCTTTAATCATTCAGAAATGCTGATTGTTCTCTGAGCAACGCCAGATAATGACTTGCCTGAAAAGAAATTGGCCTGTTGTACTGTAGAGTGACATTTTTATTTGTTGGGAGAAGCATGTTGGTATTGAGATGTTTGCATATAGGACGGTGAGGAAAAACAACACCAGAAAGCCTACACCTGCAATACTTTACTAGTAAATTGACCACATGAGACGTGAGGCCAAAAATATCTAGGAAGATTCAGTGCATGCAGTGGAAAAAAAAAGGAATAAACGTTAAACCCTGATTCTGCTAGGAAAATTTGCATTATGTAGTAATTGGGTAAACAAAATCAGGGGTACAGAATCAAATGAAGAAACAGCCATCCTGAAGATCTCCTCTCTATTGACACCATCAGCGAGCAACAATAGCTTCTGTCAACAAAGGGAGAAGCCATAATAACACCGTATTTGTTTGGTACGGAGTGATGTCCATGGATGTTCACATCCTAATCACTGGAGCAATTACTGTTGTTCGCATCTCCATTTCATTTCCTTGGCTGAGCACTCCTGGGATTTTGGACAGTGATTTCATTATTCGCTTGGCTCTGCCATTTGTATTGTGTACTGCTCCAGTAGATATCATCAACTCTTAATACTCCTGTGCTATGCAGAACAAATCATTTGCATTTGAGTAGGTCGCTATGGCTACTGGCTACCTAACTGTGTACTGCATCTGTAAAAACCAAAACCTGAAGGTGCTTTGCAGAATTCAGACAAGGATCAACTGTTCGCTATTTGAAATCATATCCGCACCCATTGTTGTTGCTAACAACATGTACTTGTGTAGGGTTGATTAGGGACAATCTCTCTCTTCCTATTTTGGATTAATATTTAAGGAGTCACTTTCTCAGGGCTGCAGGTTGACTCCAAAGGAAAAAAAAAGTCTCTAGAGGACACTTGCATGACAGTGAGCAGATTAATTATACCTGCCGTGGTTCAAGGTGTAGCATAAAACCTAAAGGTTTTCCATTAAAATTAATTGTGTGCCATTCGAAAATACAAATTCCTGCTGGAGTTGTCTCAAATAAATCTGGTAATTTACGCTGTAGTAGTTTTCAGAGTACAGAAAAACTCCTTACCTGGAACTAACACAGAAGGTGCCAGCTCAGTAGGATCCAAGTCTTTAACTTCCAGAGGTTCATTCAGAAATACTAACCCTAGTGCTTTGTTCTGTTCCCTACGTGAATCACAAAGGCAGGGAAACAGTATTATCCTCGGTAAAGAAAATGGTGAACACTGAAACGAAACGACTCCAGAAGGAGACAGTGAGTCAGCATCAAAGTCTGAACCAAAACTCAACTTTGCCAACTAGGAGCCCTCTCCTCAGAGTTGAGAACAAATGGAGAAATCATCTCCGTGAAAGCACTGGCTGTAGCATCATACTGAAAGAATCTGCCCGAGGAATCATCCCTAATATGAATAAAATACAGCTGACAATTAGACTAATAACAATAATTTTGTTGGTGTGGATGAGATAAGCTTCCACGATCAGAAATCCAGTGAACATTGGTAAATTGCATGTATTCTATAAAACCACTTGCACATAGTCGGAGACATCTGGCAACGCCGTACTTGCCAGACGCTGCCTGTTCCCCCTTCAGCAACCACGTACAGGTCCTCCGGTTACGAGTCTCTGCTGAGAGATCCATGGGAGCATCAAAGGGAAGTTTATTGCTTAAAATTAATCGAAGAATGTTCCAAGGGTTGCTATACTGCCTTTGTTTGCCTCAGCAAACACCTTAAATTAGCTATTATTTTGGGGGCAGGGGGGGCTGGAGAATTTCAAAATTTCCCTCTCTCCTCTTCATCAAAAGAACAGACTGTGTTCCAGGAAAAAACATACATCTGACTTGACCACGTGCTGCTTTGGTAAGTGTGGCAGCAAAACATAGGTGGGGTGAAAAAGCCATTCACTTATTTACGACTGAATTTCATTATGTTATGAAGCAGGCTGAGGTGTTTCATTGCCTATTGTAGAATAATATCAGCATTTGTGGATAAGGTCCACTTCACGAGTGTTCAATGAGAAATTGTATGGCTGAACAATGTTTCCATATACGTAACGTATTAAAACAAAAAGGCTGTAAAATAATAATAGACATCATTTGCACACAAAGATACACAGGCAGAGCATGGAAGTGGCCAAAAAATGAAACCTGACATGCATGCTTGGTCATGACTTTAAGTTATCACATTAAGATTGGATAACAAAGCTCAGCAATTAAAGGGAAAATCATATCTGAACATAGTTGGTGATTATTTGCTCAAAGCATTTTATTAGATTCGAATGTAAGCCCTATCATTTTGTGGTTCAACCTGTGCTGCTTTCTTCTTTGGGAAGACAATTCCCATTGTTTGCTCTGTTGTGAGGTGGTAATGGTCTTCATTGTGTTGCATCTAAGACAGCTTCCAAGGTCTGGTAAGACTGAATTTCTATACTAAGACAACAGGTAGAGAAAGCAAGGGAAAAAGTGTATTGGACCTTCTATACAGATCCTGAAAGATGACAGAGACTGGAAAACAGGACACAATCTGTTTTTTTTCCTATCAGCAGGTCATCTCCAAATTTTGTAGACCTTACAAACAGCTTTCAAAAGAGTCTTTAGTTATGACCTTTCAGCGTGCCTAACTTCATGAAATCTTAGCAAATATTGTCACTGGTTTTTGGATATTGTCACTTGTTTTTACTGGCTGTAAATGGAAACAGCTATCTCACAGAGGTCTTCCTGTACCTTTGACTTTTCCCCACCTTTTCACTTGAGCCTTCCCTGCTCTCCCCCAAGGTGTGCAATCCCATGGGTCTGCCCCACTCCTAGCCACAGGCAAAAGCGACTTCCTACCTGCCCGCCTGCCCACCGTGAGGAAGGAAGTGTGCTTGGCTCATCCAGAGAAGCAGCAGTTGAAATACTGTTTGATTTTAGCACTAGGAAGAAGTGATTACAAAGAACTACCAAGCCAACTTATAATAAAAGGGCTACATGAATCTATTTTGGTCTTCCATCCATCCCATCTGGGAGCCTAATTTTTTTTTCAGAACTTGCAAAGAGCTTCCTTCTGATTGCCTCCATTGTTTCTGCAAAGAATTGTTTTTGAATGACCTCCATCAGCTTTAGCAGGATGTTGCTTATTTGCAACCACGGCACTGCCTTTCCAATGGCTGAATTTAGAAGCCAACCAGTTAGAAACATTTGCACAGCAAATCCTTCCCTAACCCCTCAAAGGCAGGTGATCATTATCCTAACAAGCAGATAACAGTATTAAATTATTACAGCTAAGCCTGCCATTGTTGCTGTTTAACTCATTTTAATTTACAGGTTGTGTTGCATCATGGGTGTGTGTTTCTTAAAAGCACCTACTAATTGCACTTGTTGGATATACTTCGCATCTGTATGTTCGGGGCGGGGGGGGGGAGGGAGAAGCCTCATCTGTTATCTGCCTGTCAGAGATCTCTCAAATACAATAAGTGTGACTCAAGCAATTCCCCAAAGCCTTCATACATGGCTGGTTCATTCATTTGTATAAGAAGATTCATGTTTGCAGGAGAACGGTCTTCTAACTCCGGGGCCTGGCTGTGGGGGTGCAATGCACTAAGGCACTGAGGTCTCTCACTCCACGTTACCGCCTGCCTGACCCCGCAGCCCAGTTTGCCCTCGCCCGGTACGCATCCCTCTGCGTGCTTTGGCCAAGAGTCTCAGCGGATTTCAGTTCCGAGTTCAACAGAAGACGAGGGTGAGAGCAGCAGCTCGGGCGCCTGTTACCCAGCCGTACACGGGGAGACGTCCGCCACCTGCCTCTCGCGTGTCCTGGCTGCAGGTCCCCGTCACAGGGTGGCTCTGGTAGCTGCCGTCTTGGGAGCCGTGGTGGGAGCAGAGACGCTGCCACGGGGTCCGCAGGTCAGAGGCAGAATGGGTCAGGCTGTGTTACGCTGAATTTCGGCTACAGTAGCAGCTGTTTCAACATGAGACTCTGCTAGTACTTATTTTTAGCTCTCCTTACAGGTTTACTATACCAATTATTACAATGCTGCCGAGAAGACGAGAAAGTACGTTTGCTTTGGCCTCCTGACTACAAGCTGTTTGACAAAGCCCTAAGTTTTAATTTGATTCCTTCCCTGTTCAGCTGTCCCAAGCCTCAGCTCTGCCGATGCTCCTGCCTGCCTTCGTTATCGATAGCGCTCCCACAAATTTCGCATTGACCTTGCCATTAGCAGCGGGCAAAGGAATGCCGTGGAGAGCGCAGCTGTCTCCCCAGGCTGATCAGCGGGAGGCTGAGGCTTCCCCTTCGTGCACCGGCCTGCCAGGTACAGCCCCTGGCCGTAACGGCTGTGCTTACTCATCACCTCCACCCGGAGAGGAACTGAAAATCTCAGGTTGGTGTGCAGCCTTGCCAGAAAAGGCACAATTTGTCAAATAGCCTCTAAATCACATGTATGTTTGGGTTTGGGGTTTTTTGTGAACACCCTGCAACGACGGGGGTTGCATTTCTATATGCAACCCTTCAGAGTGGCGATGGCGCGCCGAGCCCTCGGGGCTCCTGCGGGCGCGGTAGCCCCCGCAGCGGCGGGAGCACGGCAGGCAGGGCGCTGTGCTGGCTTTGGAAGCCGTGGGAACGGTTACCGGTGGCGGCCAAGCGGCCGAGGAGACGGGCGCTGCAGCTGCCAACCACCGTGCGAGGGCAACCCCCTCACCGGTTTAAGGCTGGCCTGGGGGCTGGCCTGGGAGCCGGCCCGAGGCCGCACCGAGCCGCCGGCGCCGGGCCTGAGGAGCCGCCTCGCAGCTCGGGCCTAACCCCGCGGCGGCCGGGCCCGGGGGGGGGTGGCGGTGCGGTGGGGAGCGAGGAGAACAGGCGGTCCCGACGGCCACCACCGTGGCAGGCGCCGCGCCGCGCCCGGGCCGCCGGCGCCGAAGGCCGCCCGCCGGCGCTGCACCGGCCGGGCGCCGCCGCTAGGGGTCTCCGCGGGGCGGGAGGGCCGGGCCGGGCCGGGCCGCACCGCCCGCTCAGGGGCGGGCCGGGCCATCAGCTGACCGGCCCCGCCGCGGCGCTCGGCTGGTGCCGCCGCAGCTCAGTCGTTCTCCCCGGCAGCAGCGCGGCCCCGCGGATTTACAGCCGGACCCCGCCGCGTCTCGCCGGCCTCCCTCCTTCCCTTCCTCCCTCCCCCCCTCCCGGCCGCCGCGATGCTGCCCCACTTAGCCCTCCTGCTGCTGGCCTCCGGCGCCGCTCGGGCTCTCGAGGTAAGCGGGGCAGGGGGCGGCCGGGCGGGGGCTTCCCCGCCGTCCTCCTCCGCTTCCCCGAGGCTTTGTCTGCCCGCAGCCGCCCCTGCGACGTGGGTTCGCCCGCGGCGGGGCGGGGCGGGCGGGGGTCGCCGGCGCCCGTCACGCAGCCGGGCGGTGGGGGGCTCCTTCCCCGGCTGCCGTCGCCCTCCCGCTGCCGAACAATAGGGCCGCTCCCGCCGAGCGGGGCGGCGAGCCGGGGGGTGGCGGAGGCGGCGAGGGGGAAGAGGGCTGGGAGCCGCCGGGGCGGGCGTCCTCCGCCCCCGCCACGCGTGTCCGCGGCGGGCCGTCTTTGCCGCCGGGGCCGGCTCCCTTCGCTGATGCGGCTGCCGCCGCCGGGGCGCTTCCCCGTTAACTTCGGCCGCAGCCGCGGAGCCGTCTAGCGCGGCGGCGGGGGTCCGCGGGGAGGGGCGGCGGCGCCGCCAGCCGGCGGGCAGGGCAGGGCGGGGGAGGGCCGAGGGCGTCCCGCGGAGGCGCCGGCTCTGCCGCGGGAGTTTCTCCGCCGGGGAAGGGAAACTTTCCCTGCGTGGGGGAGCGGGGGGCCCGGCGGCATCCCCATGGGGGGCGCAAAGCCGGGCTGCGGGTACCGCCGCGCCCGGCGGGGGTGCAGCTGGGGGCGGGCAGGGCAGCGCCTCCCCCGTCGCGCACCCCCAGGCAGGTGTGCGGAGCGGCGGCGGCGGGGATCTCCCCGCGGGCTGGCGCAGCGGCCCTGCGGGGGCCGGAAGGCGGCGCCCGCGGGGGTGCGTGGGGAGGGGGCGGTGGCCGGAGCCGTGCCGTGCCGTGCCGTGCCCCCCCCGCGGGCGGGCCGGTGCCGAGCGGCGCGGAGGCGCGAGAAGATGGCGCCTCTGCAGTGCAGCAGAGAGGCGCCGCCGTGCGCGCTGCGGCCGCCAGCAGCCCGCGCCCCTGCGCGGCCGCCCCTGCCCTCCCCTCCCCGGGGGCGGCTCCTCCCGCCCCCGGCTTGGCGGCACCCTCCGCCGGGCCCCCTCTGGGTGGGGCTGGGGGTGGGAGGGGTCCCCCCTACCCCTCCTCCGGCCGGGGGGGCGGGTGAGTGCTGCGCGGCTCCGGGGGGGGTGGGAGACCCCGGCGGGGCTTCGCAAGCCCGGACCTCAAAGGAGGAGCCGACAAGGCTGGGTGTCGGCGTTCCCCCTTAAAAAAGGTGTGGGAGGGGAGAGTTGTCTCCTGGTCTCCTTCGGTCCTTGGTGGCCAGACCCTGGCCTTGAGACCTCAGCTTCTGTCCTCCTCTAGTATTAACCCTCCCTTCTGCCAAGAGGCGCTCAGCGGGTGGATGGGGGTAAGGTGAATGCCAACATTTAGCCTAAAAGCAGAGCCTGAAACTTGGCGCTCCCCCTTGGGCAGGGGGTGCAGGCCCGTGGCTCAGGTGCCCTTCCCAGGTACCCGGCGGGTGAGAGGAGGCAGCTCTCCATCCCGGCTTCCATCCCTGACGCCCAGGCTGCCAGCCACAGGCTCTTACTTCCAGGCGTAATCTTGCCAATGTTGAGCAGGGTATATCAAGCCGAGCAGTTGTGAAGATGCTCAGAGGCTTAAGGCTTCCAGTTACAAAACTCATTTGGGTTTTATCAGCTTGATGCGACCATTTGTTGTCTGAATGCAATAGAAGGAAATCTCTGCTTTGGGTGCATAGCTCAAGTGAAAAATGAGGTTTTATGATTGAGACCGTGCTTCAGGATAGACCACAGAGGGATGGGAATTTCTGTTGGTTCCCTGTAGCCCTGGCCTTACAGATAGGTGTGTAGGTATTGCCACTGTAAAGGTGCTTGCAAGAAAGGGGGCTTGGATTTTGCACCAAAACCGTTCGGGGGAGAGTCTGTATTCAGAGACCTCTGCAATGGTGTCTGCCTTAGTGATATCCAGAATCCCTTGCCTTGAAGCTTTTGCTTAAATGGGCACCGATGTTTCTGCAGAAGCTTTCAATCCTGTTCTGTCATTCCATGTAAACATTTGAGGCTTTGCATTTATCCTTTTTTTTAATGTTTGATAGTGGGATAGGTTTTGACATCTGGTCTTCTTGTGATCTTGATACTTGTAGGTTCATGTTTTGAACAAGTGAGTGCTTTTATAATACTAAAATATTTCATAATAGGAATTGCGTGCGTGCATTTACCGCACTTGAATTGTCTTCATATGCTAAAGTGTGAAATTTTGATGTTTGAATTAGATTCTCTTTAGATCTCTTTTCTGAAATGAAACATTTTTCCTGCCATTTTAACAAATACTTTCTGGAAAGCAGCAAAGAACCTGTACTTTGCTTTCAGAGGGAATGGTATAAGGAAGAGGGAAAGCAGGAACAAAACAAATTCTTTGTATATTACACGTGAAGAATTCCTTTCTAAAATTATAGGTAGATTAATATTTATTTATGCAACTTTAAAGGAAATATTCCTTAGTGATGCTCTGGTGGTTGCTTAGTGTGTCGCTTCTGCCACTGATGTGAATCATACTTACTGGGGTTAGGAAATCCATTGGCCAAGAGCTCTCATAATTTGCAAAACTGTCATATTCTTCAGTAGCTATTTTACCATTTAATATCTTTCCTTTAATTGTCTGATTTCAGTAGATAAATGCAACAGACTGTAACTATCCTTGTGAATTTGCGTGAATGATCCCGGTTTATAAATCCAGATTTCTTCTAATTAGCACACTGTTATTAGGATTTCTGCCATGCCTGTTCTGCTTGCTGCTCTAACTCCATGTTTATAAGCGAGAGACTTAATACCAAGCTGACTGAAATCAAGTTGTTAAGACATCAATACCATACAAGCTGACCCTCAGAAACTTAGATGACAAAAAGTATATTGCCTGACAGCTTTTTGTGAAACGGGGTAATGTAGTGTTTTATAGGGGGTTTTTTTGTTCTTTTTTTTTTTTTTAATGGAAGACACAAAATATTTTCTTCTTCATTGCTTAGTTTTCAGCCAGACCTTTAGAAATGACTTTGCAATGTGGGAATGGGAAGGAAGCCTTTCCTTCGCTTCCATTACAGACTTTCGGTTCCGCTTCCTGTCAGTTCTGTTCCCGAATTCCCCTGGCAAAGGTTTTTCATTTGTTGAAGGGTCCCTTTTGCACTTCCTATTTAAAATGCTGCCGTGTTGGCGTGGGCGGCTGCATGAGCGAGCGGGGCCGGGCAGGCGCTGTGGGTTCTGGTGCGTCGTCAGGATCCTTGGCAGTCAGGTGGACAAGTTAGAAGTGTAAAAAAGGAGCTTCTTGCTCCCTCATTTGTCTTTTGATTAATGAGCAACAGACAATTTTGAGACTTGCATTCTCTCCAAATGCGTTTTCTGGGAAAAATGTGATCAGCTGCTGTGCTTCTTCAGAAAACATCTATGAAAACATGAGGGAACTGACAAGATTTTGATATTTTTTAGGTTTTTTTTTTCATGAGCTGTTTGTGTGACAGATGCAAGTGATCTTTCTTAATCAGTTTTAATTGAACTGAATTTAATCAGTGTTGAATTGTATGGCAAACCTACAAGAAGTATAGTCTGTGATGGCTTTGCATGACTTTCTCTTTGCATGTGTTTAATAAACTGTAAAGGATAATAAACAGTTTGGTTTGTAAATTGTATGAAGAAAAGCTATGATGATTTCCTTTAATTGGCAGTCCATTTCCAATACAAAGCTTAGCAAAATAGCTTAAGAGCATGGTAACTTCATGTAACTGCTTGGTGAATTGGCAGCTGTTTTTCTGGGAAGAGTAATTTTTTTAGTGACTCAGTAAAATAATTAACACAAGCTGCCTGGTGTGGAGACTTGGTCAAGCAATTAGTAGATAGGATCACAGGATCCCTCAGGAGGTCTCTGGTCCACCCCCCTGCCCAAAGGAGAGCCAGCTCTGGGATCAGACCAAGCTGCTCAGGGCTTTCTGCAGTTGGGTCTTGAAAATGGAGCTCCAAGGACAGAGCCTGCACAACCTCACTGGGCAACCTGCTCCACTTGCAGTTTGGTTGGTTCACCTCTGGCTTGAAACATGTCTCCAAGCTGTTGCTTGTTTATTTTTAAGGTAGTATCTCTAGGCTTAATTTACATCCTTAATCCTGAATACTCTGAATGAGTGTCATTTTGACATCTGTCACATCTTCAAAAAAATGTGTATAATAATCAGGAGTTGAAAAAAATTGTATTTGGGTTTAATAAAAAAAATAATATTAATGTCTGTCAAATGTCCGTGTATATGTATACAATGTACGCATACATGTAATGCATTAAAATCACCTAATGTGTTAGTATAATGTATGCAGAAATATATTGAAATACCCAATATATTTGCATATTTAATGTATGACATTAAAATCACCATATGTGTACATCTGTGTATATACGTTATATTAACGTATAGGCTATATTAAACCAATAGTCACTTACATACCTCCTTATATCCAGGCAATGAAGAGATAGAATTCTAGACTGCTGCTGATAAAAATATAATTGGTTTTATATATGGTAATAGGTTCATTGAAATTGTTAGGTGAGCTGTCTGGTGTGGTTTTAACACGTAAGGCTAAAGCTGTGTGTTATTGAATTTAAATTCGGGGGATTTTGAAAAAATCCTGTGGTGTAAGAAGATTAAAAGTGAAGCAAATTGAAAAAATACTGAACGACTTTCTGTAAGCTTGGTTAACTGTTATGGCATGCTCTTGTGATGAGAGTTTACAACAGTTGCTGCCAGGCTGAGGATTGCCAAGAGCTATGTTGATAAGGAGCCTGAGCCTGGAATAATTCAGAGACAAAGGACTCCTCTCAAGAGAAGTAAAAACTTTTGCTCTGACCTGCTTTTTTTGTTTAAAACTGAATGCAGTTGGTCTGATGAGCCCTTGTTCTCACAACTTGATCTGGAATCTGCCCTCCTTCCCTGACTCTACTTCAGAAATACATACGGTTGAGGTATTGAAAACACCTATTTTCTGTCTCTTTTGGTGATACCAAACCAACTGAGAATATCAGCAAGTAATGGCTGGTGTGTGGTTTTGAGTCTTCAGCCCTAAATAAGTCACTTTTCTGCCCTTGATTGTAATGTGACATTAGTTCTGAAACCTGGGTATTTGTCTTCGTTTTTTATTCATTTTGATTACAAGACCCTTAGAGAGCTACCTGATTATTAAATCTTGTTGTGCTCTGCTGTAGATTCCAAAAGCTCTGGAGATGCCTCCAGTTACCAAAAATATCTACCTTTCCTTGTGAGAATTTAGTCATATAACAAAAGGGAAACAAAATAAATGGGGATAGTGGCCTCAGTTCAAGGGGATCAATTTGAATGACAGCCAGTTAGTATGTGTGTATATATATGAGTGTCTATTTAAAAAAAAACAACACTACATCTCAAGCTCCTTTCTATATGGAGGATATAGGATTATTTTGATACTGCACTTTGTGGCAGAACAAATACTCGACTATGATTCAAGTAATTACAAAACAAAATTTCACGATGGAAATACGGGTAAGGGGCAATACACTCCACAGTGTGTAATTAATGCCAGTATCTTGCAGTGGCTCATAAAATGGGCTTTCCAGACGACAAGCACATCTTGGTGTGTGAACGTAGAGATATTAAAATAAGTGATGCTTTTTAGAAGGGTGGAAAAACTTAAACCAGCTTCTGACAGTAAGGACACTGCTATTCCACAATTGTGTGTTGCAGGATTCTTGCCTTGCATTGATTAATAGAAACAGGAGAGTGCGACGGATATGGGTATTACTGGTTTCTGTACTTTAGTTTCCAGTGTAACAACTTTATAAGTGCTGTGGCTTCTTCAGCTGAGAAGCAGGACTGCTGGCATGCCGTGTTTTGTTGATGGTCCTCCCAGCAAGTTCAGGAGAACTTGATCTTCTCTTGCAGAGTTAATATTAAAGGATAAGTCTAGATTGCAGTGATTTACAAGGCTTTCCAAAAGAAGCAAACCTTCTGGTCAACTGATAGCATTCCATGGATTGTGGGACAGCTGAGCTTTAAACAGAGGAACGCGTGAGCCAGTGTGCTTTGTGGTTTTTATAATCTGGCTGCTCTTTTCAGGTGGTAGTTAAACGCTGCTGTTTGGCTGGCAACCAACCTAGCTCAGGAGCTGGCTGTGGAAAGCTGCTCTTCCTGCTTCCACCAGTGTCCACCACTCTGTAAGCTCAGCCTTTTCAGCTCTCTTTGACCCCTCTCTAAGCTGGTTTTATGATCCTGTGCCATGTTGAAAGAAATGAGCTGTGTCTTTTTTGGTAGGTGTCATCTGGCAGATGCTTCAGAGACCTGAGTCAGAAAATGGTCACGAGCTTCTTTGGGGAAGAGCAGCAGCCTCTGAAACCAAATTTGCTGAAGTTGATGTAATAGCATTTAATTAAGGTGTTAATCCCTTTGCCTCCCTCTGGTGACCTGCAGCAGAGCATGAACAGTCTTTTCACACCTGACCCCTCTTTGCTTCCCAATTGTTAAAAGTTAGTGTCAAGTCACGGCAAAAGGCAGAAATCCCCAAGGAGCTGCGTTCAGGGATGGATAACTCCATTGAGTTCCCACTGACCCATTTTGAGCTAATCCAGATAGGAATTCCCTGTTCACCCTTTCCTGGTCGGTCTTTCCTTACAGCAGAGTTTATCTATTCAACCACAGCAGATAACATATGACAGGAATGGGGCAAAACTGGTTGTACCTGTTAGTAAAAGCATTTAAAAATTGCTCCTTTTCAGAGCAGGCTACCAATGTGATCCAGTTTGGCAGTTTGTACGATTTACGTAATTGCAATTAGTAAAACAAAACGCATAGCTAATAGGAGTTCAAGATGGGGACAGGGTGAGCAAAACCTTACATTGTTTGGGAACTGTACGAATTTTGGACTTTCAGTTTTTGAAACTATGAAACAGGAGTTTACACATACACACCTCAGATTTAGGTAATACAGTTATTTGGTGCTAATAGATTAGAAATAATACCATTAATTATTATTTTTTTATCCATCTCCAAAATTTAGAAATAGTATCCAATGGACACACATAGGAAAAAAAAATAGAGATGGGGCAGGATTTTGGAGTTATTTCCAGTTCCCTGGTCATGCTATTGCATCGTCTTTGTGCCTGCAGCAAACTTTCTCTTACCTTATCAGCACATTTTTAAAGCTCATTCTGGCGCTCTGACCCTGTAAAATGGATTTTTCTCTAAATTATGGGCTCTGCAAAGGGCTGACTTCCCCCCCTGCCCCCGCTTTGTCAGATACCGTGATACAGTTTTGAGACAAACCGCTAACTTGAGTTCTTCTTTCTGTGCTTAGTTACATAAATTTATTTGTAACTGGAGTTTTGGATCTGGAATATGGAGTACTGAGCTGATACAGTACTTTTATTGCATTCTGCTTTCTCATCATTTGAAAGGTAACTTGAAAAACTACATTTGTTCCCTATGTCTCACCTGAAAACATGGGGAGATAGATCTTCATTGTATTATTGTTAAAGGTTTGATTCTGTTGTAATTAATTTTCGAAGCTCCTCATAAACTGAGTCATGGCTTCTAGGTTTGGTTTTTTTGTTTGTTTGAAAAAAAGCTCTTTCTATTACTTATCCCATTTAATGCCAGTATATTTGCTTACGTAAACAGTGAAAAATACAGTATTTTCTAGGGGAAGCTAAACTGAGGAAGAGAAGAAAACTGTTAATGCAACAAAAAAGCAGTGGCTTTAAAACGTCATTCATTATTTTGGGTATTTTCCTTTTTTTCTTCATAGGTGTTGTAAATTTAAATGTACTAAATGTTGATTGGTCGTAGCTTAATTGTTGAGCACTTATGGTATGTAAATTAGGAGGTTTTGTACATGCATAGCGTTAGTAAGCATCTAGACCTGTAGCAGCTCTTGGGTTGTTTTGAAGCTTGTTTGCTATTCTTCTGCAGCTCTGCTACTTGTGCCTTGTCGGTCCTCTGCCCAGTTCTCTTACGTATGAAGTGGAATAAAATTGCTTTTAATGACACATCTTTCAGCAACCTAATTTTGTCGCTGTTTCCTTTTGCCAGTTCTGTCTTCGGTTCCATTAAGTCTTAGAAGGATAATACTGATCTGAAGTTGCTTAACAACAAACTTTTTAAACTCAGAATTTTGGAACTCCAACTTGTCCTTCTTTCAGTGTTCCTTAGCTCCTAGAACTTCATTGCAAGCAACTTGCTGGTGGGAGCTTGTCTGTAATCACAGCATCCAGAATAATATGACTTACCAGGAGAATGTCAGCTTTACCTTACAAAAAAAAAGGGGGGGGGAAGGGGGAGGCAAAACAACCCCCCCCCAAACTTAGAATTTATTATTTAAATTTTATGCAAGAGAGTAAGAAGAGGTGTTGGAAAGCCTAAAACGTCAAAGAGCAAATAAGGGACCTGTAATACATGTGAGTGTTTGAGAGAGTTTTGAGGACTTCTGAAGGTCCCCAAAGGGACCTGGATGCTGGCAGTCTCTTCCACTTTTATTTAGATTCATAGAACAGTTTGGGTTGGAAGGGACCTTTAAAGGCCATCTAGTCCAACCCCCCTGCAACGAGCAGGGGACATCTTCAACTAGATCCGGTTGCTCAGAGCCCTGTCCAACCTGACCTTGAATGTTTCCAGGGATGGGGCATCTACCACCTCTCTGGGCAACCTGTGCCAGTGTTCCGTCACCCTCATTGAAAAAAAATTTCTTCCTTATATCTAGCCTGAATTCACCCTCTTTTAGTTTAAAACCATTCCCCCTGGTCCTATTGCAACAGGCCCTGCTAAAAAGTTTGTCCCCATCTTTCTTATAGGCCCCCTTTAAGTACTGAAAGGCTGCAATAAGGTCTCCCCGGAGCCTTCTCTTCTCCAGGCTGAACCACCCCAACTCTCACAGCCTTTCTTCATAGGAGAGGCGTTCCACGCCCCTGATCATTTTCGTGGCCCTCCTCTGGACCCACTCCAACAGGTCCATGTCCTTCCTGTGCTGAGGGCTCCACAGCTGGACACAGTACTCCAGGTGGGGTCTCACCAGAGCAGAGGGGCAGAATCACCTTCCTCGACCTCCTGGCCACACTTCTTTTGATGCAGCCCAGGATATGGCTGGCCTTCTGGGCTGCAAGGGCACATTGTTGGCTCATGTCCACCTTTTCATCCACCAATACCCCCAAGTCCTTCTCGGCAGGGCTGCTCGCAATCCCTTCATCCCCCAGCCTGCATTGATACTGGAGGTTGCCCCAACCCAGGTGCAGGACCTTGCTTTTGGCCTTGTTGAAACTTGTGAGGTTCACACAGGCCCACTTCTTGAGCTTGTCCAGGTCCTTCTGGATGGCATCCCATCCCTCAGGCGTGTCGACCGCACCACTCAGCTTGGTGTCGTCTGCAAACTTGCTGAGGGTGCAGTCGATCCCACTGCCTATGTCATTGATGAAGATATTAAACAGTACTGGTCCCAGTACAGACCCCTGAGGGCTACCACTTGTCACCGATCTCCATGTAGACATTGAGCCGTTGACCACTACCCTCTGGATGTGACCATCCAACCAATTCCTCATCCACCAAACAGTCCACCCATCAAATCCACCTCTCTACAATTTAGAGAGGCTAAGTGTCAAAGGCTTTACAGAAGTCCAGACAGACGACATCTGTAGCTCTTCCCACGTCCACCGATGTAGTCATTCCACCATAGAAGGCTGCTGGGTTGGTCAGGCAGGCCTTGCCCTTGGTGAAGCCATGCTGGCTGTCTCAAATCACCTCCCTGTCCTCCATAGGCCTTAGCATAGCTTCTAGGAGGATCTGTTCCATGATCTTCCCAGGCACAGAGGCGAGGCTGACAGGTCAGTAGTTCCCAGGGTCCTCCTTCCTACCCTTCTTAAAAATGGGTGCAATGTTTCGCTTTTCTCAGTCACCAGGGACTTCACCTGACTGCCATGACTTTTCAAATATCATGGAGAGTGGCTTGGCAACATCACCCAGTTCCCTCAGGAAGCTGGGATGCATCTCATCAGGTCCCATAAACTTATGTGTGTTCAGGTTCCTCAGGTGGTTACGAACCTGATCTTCTCTTACAGTGGGAGGGACTTTGCTCCCCCAGTCCCCGTCTTGCGGTCCATCCACTGGCGAGATGTGGGAAGAGAGGTTGCCAGTGAAGACTGAGGCAAAAAAGTTGTTGAGTACCTCAACTTTTTCCTCGTCCGTTGTTACCAGTTTGCCAGTCTTGCTCGTCACGGGGGGTAGGCTTTCTTTGACCTTCCTTTTCTGGCTGACATATCTGTAGAAGCCCTTCTTACTATTCTTTGCGTCCCTTGCCAAGTTCCGCTCCAGCTGCCCCTTGGCCTTCCTGACCCCATCCCTACACAACTGGGCAGCATCCCTATACTCTTCCCAGGATACCTGTCCCTGCTTCCACTGCCTGTGCGTGTCTGTCTTGCCCTTCAGTTTGACCAGCAGGTCTTGACTCAGCCATGCTGGTCTCTTGCCTTCCTTTCCTGATTTCTTACACCTGGGGATCGAGAGTTCTTGCACTCTATGGAAAGCTTCCTAAAGATCTGCCAGCCCTGTTCTGCTCCCTTGTCCCTGAGGGCAGTTTCCCAGGGGGTCCTATTGACTAACTCCTTGAACAGCTGGAAGTTTGCTTTCCTAAAATTCAGGGTTAGATTTGTTTCTACTTTGACATTATCTTTTGTTTCTCATAGTGGTATAATAAAGCTGTCGGGAATTTTTTTCTTTTTCCTGCTAGCCTTAACACCTGAAAAGCCAGTTTCTCCTTTTCTATGTGCAGTGTTCTTCATAATTGTGATGCCATCTCTGAGCTGCTGATGTGAAGTGTTTCAGTTTTCACTGCTAGCCTGTCAGGCCTGTTTGCATCCAGGCTGAGGCGACATCTCTGGTAAAAATCAGCACTTGCCTGCTTGGGTCACAAACTCTGTTATTTCGGTGAATGGGCAGGATGAGCTGGGTCGGCGGGAGAGGGGTAGATGCCTGTGATGGGCAGTTCTTGTTGTGCGGTCAGGGAAGGAGGGTTATGGTATCGATCTGCATTGGCACCATGCACAGAGCTGCTGGCTCGCCATGGCTGATAGGCTTCGTTAAATCCCTGCTTTGATTGCGGGGAGGACTTTCCTTTGGACAGAAGATCTAATACATTTCTGAAGGTGTTTGCAAGAAAATCCCATGAACAGATGAGCTTGGAGTGAAAATGTAATCTCTGATAAACAGCAGGGTAAAATTAAATCAAAGCATTTTACTTTGAAATCGCAGTCAATTTCTGAAAACATATTTAAATGAGACTTAGGGTTTGTCAAACAGCTTTAGATTAATTTATAGCTACAATACAAATTCTAAACTACCAAATTCCTGTTTAAATCTAACAAAACTTCTGTGGGCAATGGGGAAAAATACTGAAGGTCAAGACCCAGGCTCTGAAAATTGAGGCTGACGTACATTGCTTGGCTCATCTGAACTGGCCCCTTTCATTTGAGTGGGGCTGCGCATGCTCGAATATAAATGCGTGCATAAATGTTTGTAATGTGTTTTAAAGAAATTGTATCTCTTAACTGATAAGAGGAAGAAAGGGTTAATTAATCTGTCACTTAACAGCCTTTTGTTACTCAGAAGTTTTCTTTTATGTACTCCTTTATAAGCAGAAAGACAAAATGTGACTTATACGCTGCCATTAACTCGTGAGACTCGACAGTAGTGGGTAGGAGGCTGAGTTTTCTGTTGTGGCTGTAAAACCGATGTTTGACGCTGAGGATGGTAATTAAGTGGCCTCCTCATCTTAAAGAGGGCTGTTGAGGCCTGGAGCCCGTGTGGAAAATGGGCCATGGGAAGGGTTAGTGTTGGGTGAAGCCAGGGATGCCCACCTTGTGCTCCGCGTGTGTCCTGGTTTCAGCTGGGATAGGGTTAAATTTCTTCCTAGTGCTGTGTTTTGGATTTAGTAGGAGGAGAATGTTGATAACACACTGGTGTTTTCAGTTGCTGCTAAGTACCCTGTCAGGGACAGCTTCCATGCTACCAAGCAGAGGATGGGAGGGAGCATTGTCGGGACACCTGGCCCAGCTGGCCAACAGGGTATTCCATACCATGTGACGTCATGCTCAGTATATGAATGGTAGGCGTGTTCCAGGAAGTAGCGATCGCTACTTGGTTATCAGTCAGCGCGGGTGGTGAGCAATTGCATTGTGCATCACTCATTTTGAATAGTTTATCATTATCGTTATTATTTTCCCTTTTCTGTTCTATTAAACTGTCTTTATCTCAACGCACGAGTTTTTCTCACTCTTACCCTTCCGATTCTCTCCCTGTCCCACTGAGGGCAGGGGGAGTGAGCGAGCAGCTGTGTGGTATTTGGCTGCCTGCCAGGTTAAACCACGAGAACGTGGCTTCCCCCTGCCTGGACCTCCTGCCCCCTTGCCACCCCACCATTCAGCAGCGGGGCTTTGCTGCTTGCTGATGAATTTAGGTAAACTCTGCATGGATTTGAGGCTACCTCATTGTGTGCCAGATGTGGTTTTGGGGAGCTGAGCTCATCCTCTCTGAGAAGGGCTCAGGGAAGAGAGGGCCGGGACAGGAGTTAGTGGCTCTGATGGATAGAGGTAATTTAAAAAAAAAAAATTAAGTGTTCTTTAATTCCAGCTCTGGAGGTAAAACCAGATGAGAAAAACAATCTGTAATTTATCAAAAGGAAGATTGAACAGCACCTTAGTTGCCTCCACAGAGAGGAAATACCAGGCAAGAAGAGACATGTGAAGTACCGCTGTCTGGAAGGCATTCAGGTGGGAAACCAGGGACATGTTTTTGTGATGGTACGGGCTAGGGGGAAACTGAGAAGGGAAACATATTTTTTGCCTCCTGATGTGAAGACTGCGCAATTAATTTTCCAAAGAGGTAAATACAAGATGTTGGGCTCCATCATGGTAAATAGGAGAAATGTAATAGCCTCTGACGTGCAGGAGGTCAGATCAGATCTTCTCTGTTCAAATCATGGGATTTAAATTCTGTACCCACAGGGAACTCCCAGTACCTTTAAATACACACCCCAAGGGGAATACAGCAGTGTTGAGTCATACAAGGTTTTGTAGACAATAACACTGTTTGCAAATACAGCATAAGATATTTGCCTGTTAATTTTACAATACCGGTTTTGGTGTTATCAAAACATAATTAAGCCTTAAACTTGATTTATTTATTTTTTTAAACCTGTTGTGAGTTAGCATTTTCTGTGACAAACTGCTTATTATGGTTTCGGATTTCACAGCTAAAAATGCATTAATATTTGCAGAACTAGTCAAGGAAACAGTTGGAAAGTGTCTGTTCTTAGTGTTACGCAATAAAAAGTAAGTGATAAGTTTTCTGAACCCTTTAAAAGTTTTAGTTTTTTATCAGTCCTGCTGAAACAAAAGACCCTGGAGCTGGAACTGGGCACCGGTAGGCTGGGCTTGCTGGGCGTATTTCCCATGCTGCTGGGTAGTGCCGAACAAGTTTGGATTGTATCTGCTTACAATTGCCTTTGCTCCATGCATTCAGCCCAGCTCCGAGGCTCTCCAAAACAGAAATTTTAAAGAAAGAAAGAAACAGTTTTTAAGGAGTTGGCTTGAGTTGTAAATGGCCTTAACAGATAAGGAATGCTTAGGCATTTTCAAGTGTTCTCATTTTTTAAATGACTGAGCCTGCACAAGAAAAATCCTTGGGAGGATAATCGCTAAATAATATACCTTAGGAGCGATAGCTCCCGAGTGTTTCTGTAACAGCTGAGGCTGGTGTAAAAGGTGACGTAAGCCTTTGGGAAATGCTGTGTTTAAGACTTTGTTTATGTCCATTACTTACTGCTTTTTAATTGCAGGGAATAATTTGGGTAAGGAAAACATTTGAAATTTGAGGAATTGGGCACATCAGAAATCTGCAAGTTAGATTTCAGTACGGTAGCCTTGCTTCGGCTGCCAGCAGCTCTCCCTGGAATTAGGCTTCTGGCAAGGTATGAGCTTGTCCAGGGAGATGAAAGAAAACTGAAGTAATTGTGGGTCTCTTTGCTTATCTCAGCGCTCCATCAAAGTATCATTTGTTTTGTTCCTAATGTGCTTGTCTGAAGCCTTAAGATTTGCTTTGAATTCTTGCCTTTACTTTGCCCTTCTCGAAAGGACGGGTGGGGAGACCTCTTGGGTTCTCCCTCCCCTTGCAGAGCACTGCGGTTCTGGTGCTATTCCTCTGCAGCTCGCCTGCCCACCGGCCGATGGGTGTTGTCAGGAGCTGCCCCTCCAGAGCTGGAGGGGCTTTTGGATGTCTTCCACACAAGTGAAATTTCCTGTTCTTATTTACCGTGCAGTCAATAAACTCTTTTGTAATTCTTGTTAGATTTGTCTTCGGGTCAGTGCCGTCTCTGTCAGGTCTCTCTTGGTATTCAGCTGCTTTTGTCTTGCTCTAACAGTTCCAATTCTTGTTTCAGGAGAAACAATGCAGTATAAGGTTCACCAAAAAAAAAAATCAACCCCCCAAAAAAATCAAATATCACCCCAAAGAAACACACCCCTCCCCCCCAATTCTCACTCTAGCTGCCTTGCTTTGGGAAGCATATGGTATCGATGGCTTCCTAATTCAAAGGCTGCTTTTAATCATGTCAGCAGCCAAATTGCTGGTCTGCCTGCAGGTGATCTGCAAGGGGTGAAAAACGGGAAGACCATTTATGCTGCTCTGTGGTGGATGTTGTAAAAACCAGACTGAATGGTTTTCTGGAGTTGATGGGAAGAAATCCACAAACTCAACAAACAACTTACTAGTGTTTTTCGGAATCCCTTGCAAGAAACAAGTGGAAGAGTAGGGAGAAAGCCTTACAATTACTAATTAATCTTTGGGTGGTTTAGCGCTTCCTAAGTAAATGCCTATAGATTTTTGGGTAGTACATACCTTGCAGATTCAACCTTCTACTGCTTTGTTTGAATTAACAGTATATGTTATGGGATACCAAGTCTTTTTGCTAAACCAGGGGGTACAGAAGTCCGGAATTGATGGGTTGTTTTGAGTCAAAATGTTCAGAAAAGAAAGGGGGAGTATTTTTAGCCAACAGTTCCCATGAATTCAATTACACGTCATAAAAAAGCACATAAAAATTCCTTTGGGAAGTGTCTCTGTGTTTTCAGTCCTATGTATTCAAATCACTTATGGCATCTAAATTGGTACAATGTCGAGAACATTGAAGGTTTTGAATTGTATGTGCCATGTCCCCCTTGTCATTCTGCTTGTACTTTGAAAGGAGAAAACGAATCTGGGGCAAAAATGGCACGCAAAAATGCCTGCCCTGTTGGGATGTGGCCCCTTAAGTCTGTAAGAGGTGCTTTGCTATGTATGATTTTTACCTTTTCCTTTAGGAAACTAGGGAGGGCACATCTTTCTGAAGAACTTCCTTTAAAGTAATGTTTATTGTTTCTGGAAATGTTACTTTGGAGACTTTGTATAAGTTGGAAGTGGGGAGGGGGTGGGTGTCACTAATTGCACGTTCAGTATTCTGGCTACACCCTTATGTCTTTCAGAGAGGGTTTATCTCTGTAGTCAGTAAAGCCGAGTATCAGGAACAGAAGATGTATAGAGCCTAGCAGTGAAATAGGAGTTGAGCACCTACAGAGTTAAACTGAAACTTCATACGTCTTTTTTAACGTATTTGTACGTCTCTCTGCTAGTGGTTTGTTTTAGTCTGCTTAGAAAATTCTCCGCCTTTGTCTTTTCCTCTCAGACCTGAAATGATACTTTAAAAGTCCTTAATTTAAAAAAAAAAAAACAAACACCCAAACAACCAAACCAAACCATGAATTTTTGATTTGGTGGGGTTCTTTTTGGGTGGGTTTTTTTTGTGGTTTTTTGTTTGTTTGTTTTGTTGTGTTTTGTTTTGTTTTTTTACCCAACCCTCTCCGGTATAGTTTAAAAATATTCTTAAAACTTCCCAGACTGATTCTCCAGTCTTTGTCGGATCACATGTGTTGTATTAAAAAGTGTTTCCGGTGCTCATAATAGTAGATGTTATTGGTCTTTTTGTTTTTCATCTTAGCCGGGTTTATGTACAGTACGTGGTGTTAGTTGTATGCAATGCTTAGATTTGGTTTAAGCTTGCAAGCTAGATTCCCCTATAAGTAGCAGTAATGGGCAAGTGGCTTGTAAACCGACAGTTGACAAGTTAATTGCATGAGTTTCAATATACCTTTAAAAAAAAAAACAAAAAAAAACCCACAAAAAAACCCCAACCAACAAAAAAACAAAAAAACCCCCCAAGAAATGGAAAGGATATAATGGCTTTATTTTCAAAAGCAGCACTCTGGTTATGAATTTCTGTTTGCAGAGCAGTGTAAATAATGCAGTTCTACAGCTTGCATTGTTTTGATTAGGTGTTCAGAAATGCTTATCATAATTGCTGGATCGTTGGCACTTGCAACAGGCAGCTGGGATTTTTTGAGAAATTGCTTACTTACAGCATACCGCAGAAGTGTTGGAAAAATGAAATTTTGTTTAGACATAGCTAAAAATGCAATATTAATGAAGGAGAGCTTGTAATTTTAACTAAGAGTGCCTCATCTCAGTGAGGCTCTACTGTCCCCTCAATGTTCCGTAGATTTTTAATTTCGTAGTTGGTTTCCATGCTAATGCAAGGGATGTTATGACTTGTGTGAGGAAATGGGCTGGTTTAATTTTGTAGACGTGGGTATAGATACTGCATTTGTTATACACCCAGGTTTATTTCTTTTTAATAAAAATGAATGCTTTATGTAATGGTGGTTGTTACTGTGGTGTGGTTTTTGTTTTGTGTTTTTTTTCCCTAGGTGGGTTGTTAAGGGTTTGTGTACATGTTTGTGTACACTTCCCCCACCCCACCCCACCCCCCCCGCCCCCGACATGTTTGGTAGCTGGAGTTACCTGCAGAACTAATTCTGAGTTACGGAATAGATTTGGTTGCCTGAAACGGTTTGAAATATGTAGCCCAGCTGTACTTGAAAGTACACATACAACAAATATTTTGTTAATGCTGGGTTAGCGGACACACCCATGTCTCAGGGCGGATTTCTCTTTCTTCCCAGTTCTTAATGATGGGAGGAGATGGGAAAGGTGCGTTAAAATTACATGCTTTGCTTGCAATAATTATCACTAGGAACGGTGATGCTCAGTACGTGCCTGTGTTGGCTTTGATGCTGGAAGATCTTACAAACTTGTGTTTGGTCTGCTTGGTGCGTCCTCCGCACCGTCACTGCTACGCCTGCCACCTCTGCTTCTTGGTCTCTGCCTCCCTTCTTCGGTCCTTATCCTCGAAGCTGCGGTGTGAGCCACGGGATTCTGCTACGTGCCATGACTGTCTTCCAGAAGCGCCTCTCTTGAGCCCTCTGCAGGGATGGCGTTTCTGCCATCCTGCTTTAATTTTTTGTTCGCGATAGCGTGTGGGTGTACTTGACTCGGATTGTTGTTTTCCCTTCTCCGCGTGTGAGCACATACAGTTCCCACACAGATAATTTTTCTGAGGTGTCAGAAGGAAGCAATTTTCTTTCAGTGAAGCTTAGCTCTTAAGATGATGTTCTTCTGAAGTGGGGGTGAGCGAGTGTCTACTGATTCCCTTCTCCTGGGGAAGTGATGCCAGACCGAAGAGCAGGTTCTGGCAAGGCACTACAGTTCCCCTACTAGCCGCATCTTTTTGTCGGCTTTGCCCATACCTTTAGGAGGCAAGACACTCCTGATAGTTTTGAACAGTTATTATGGCTTTGAGGGAGACTTTTTTCCCTCCCCCCCAACAGATACCAGCTGTGAATGAGTTTATATACAAGGGTTGTCAGTTTGCCAGCAGGTCTGATAAGTCTGTGGACTATTTCTAATAACTTTGCAAAAGTAAGTGAAGAAGAAAGACCAGCTTCCATAAGCCTAGCTCTTTTGGACTAGGATGTGCATTTCATGCACCTATTTTTAGAGCCTCTTGGGAGGTGGAAGCAATCGTGCTGAGCCTTGTCTGGCTGTGTGGCACATGCTGCTATCAGTTGATAAACCCCATTGAAAAGGTGTGTTAAGCCTTGAAGAGGAAAATGTTACCGCAGTGAGCGTAGAGGATGGAGTAGGTTTATGTTGTGGTATGGGGTGGGTTGGTGCAGTGCTTTGGTTTCAAGAAACCAGTGAGTCTGATGATTTTAGTGTTCCCTTTTGATTAAAGTTGTCGCCTTTATGCTGTGCCTATGTTAGCATTTATGTTCAAATCACAAGCATGCTTGAGGAGAAGGTGCTGATGGGCTAACTTGCTAGGCTCGGCGCTGTGCTGTGGAGTGGTCTTGGGGCACGTGGGCTGGCTTCTTCGACGATGTTCTGTTCTGTGAACCAGAAGATGTTCTCCAGGCACATGCCTGAAACGTGCTGCCCCTCATGGTTACCCGCACCACATAACTGGACTAGGTGTGATTGGAAGTGAAACGCACCAAGGACTGGTGGAAACACAGCCCTTCTGCTCTGCAGGTCCTCTCCGCGTCTGATGTAGTCATAGTTGCAGAGGTGGTGGGAGGGACAATGTCTTCCAGCCATGACAGCTTGTAGGGACACTCAGTTTGTCTAAGGTAGCGTAGTCACTGAACCGTAGTCAGAAATGTAACAGTGCATGCTAAAAAGAAAAATGTGAGTATCAAACTGCTTTGGAAACGTCCTTGTGACTGGTTGGTGTAAGGCAAGGAGTTGCTGCGTCTCCTGTCTCCCAGTGTCACCTGTCTAATAAAGACACTGGGGCTGCCGTGTCCATGGCCAGAAGCTGCAGTTACGCACCACTGTCCTTCTGTTAAGGCTGCAAATGAAGGGGATGGGGAATATGATCTTAGTTTTTGCAAAGAGAAAAGTTCAACTTGAGGTTTTTTGCACCTCTCCTCTTTTTATAGGGGCAAAAAATGATATGCGACTATTTGGGAAAGACCGATTAAAGCAATCCATATCTCTTACAAAGCACTTAGTGACTCCTTCGTGTAATCTACAAGCACATTCCTCCGAGGGCACGGTCACATCCGCTGTTGCGAATGGATCGGCGCTGAGGAAATGTGCTGAGTGGGCATGTGGCTTGGACCCAGGCTCCCCAGGCATCCCCTCCTAACCTCGTGGGGTTTGTTGTTGTGTTCGCTGTTTAAAGGAGCAGTGCAAGAGCAAGAAAGGGTTTCCTGCCTCTTTAGGGGTAGCTGCTGCTTTCTCTTTTGGCTGTGAAGTGTATGTTTTGGAGAATATTTTGATGTGGTTTGTATGTTATGTTTGGATGTAGGCTAAAGTTGGCAAACCTCGATGCCTAACCTGCACGTGTGTGTGTGTGTGTTTGGTTGTTTGTTTTTTCCTAAGTACTGACTATTTGGAATTTCTAATGAAATTCAGAGAAATTATTGCTCATTTAAAATATAGAGGCTGGCTTCAAGTTTTCTTGGTTTTTTTTGGTTTTTTTCCTTGGTGGTGTGTTTTGTTTTGTTGTTTTTTGGTGTTTGTGTTTGTTTTTTTTTTTTTTAAATCCTTGCCAAGTCATCTCCTGTGTTGTTATCTATTTGGTGAAATTGTTAACAGCTTCATAGACATGAAAATAAGAAGACCCTTGCTAAAGGAGGTAATGACCATAGGGTGGAAATATAAAGCCTATTGTAGGTGAAATCGAAACAGTCTGAAATAGCACTGCAGGCTGTTGGGGTTGCAGACAGTGTGTGTGCTTGTGTGTTGACGTATATGCATACTAAAGATAACTAATGCTAATTATGGCTAACTGTAGAGTGCCTATCTGAGGAGAGAGTCAGATGGGCAGGGCTCATTAGTATCTCTGAATATATATTTGGTCACTTGAGTGGAAAATGTAAGCTTGGGGTTATCTTACGTCCCCGCCCCTTTAATAAATAGTACATTAAATTCATCCTGCTAATATTATCCTAAAGTTTACCTCTGGAGTAATGAAATCAAAGGTGGAGTGTAGCAGCTCAGGTAATAGAGAGATGTGACTTTTTTTGCTCTGGTAGTTTGTGTCTGCACAAGCAAATGTAATGTCAGCTCCACGGCATCAGGCAAAATCATAAGAAGAGTGGCTGTGCATGTGTAGGGCTCAACGCTCCAGCTCATAATGGGAAAACCAACAAACAAAAGCATCTCTAGAAAATGAAAACGTTACCCAGTTGGAAAAATAAATAAAACCCACCGTGACTTTTTTTTTTTAACAGGTCTGTAAAGGTTTCCAAGAGTGTATCTGTATTTTTGTGCTCTTCTGCTGAAAGTTGTGATGTTGGTAACTTACGTTACTATCCAGTACTATGCTGTTATGTATTCTTCACTGAGCACCTGAATTATTTTTCAGCTTTCATCTTTTACTTCTTCCTAAGAACAACATGATTAGATTACCAGCACAGCTCAGATGTTATGTTTGAGTTGAGGTAGTTCTTAATAATCTTTTATTAAAATTGCCCATTTATAATTAAATTAACTTATGGTCAAATACTCAGGTGGCTTGCAGAAAAGTTGGTGATAATGCTCTAGCATCATGTATTTTTCAGAATTTTTAGCAAACTAATTAAAATGCTACTTATCTATTCCTGTGTTTTTCTTAAACTAACAAATCTGTTAAGAGTTTCCAGCTGTCATTTAAATTTTTTTTAGATTTGCTTAATACATAAGATTAAGAAGGAGTATAGCTATCACAGTTTCAATTCCGTAATTTCAAAAACTTTTAATGAGCAACTTTCTTATGCCTCTTTATGGAAGTGTCTTGTAGTGTTGCATAAAAATTTTACAATCAAAGGTCTTGAAAGGAGAGTTTTGGACATAACTGCTGTAGGTATTTCCCAACATGATGCTTGGAAGTGCAAAAATGATCAAGGTACTCAACACAAGAAGTGTAAACCATGGTCAGTTATTGTCATCTAGGTGATAGTCCCAGTTTGCTATTTCACTGGTAAATATGCTTATTTTTTCTTAATCACCTAGAGAGCTTCACTTTTTAGTCTGCTAGGAATGAGGTATAAATGTGCATTATATGGGATCCGTTCTCTCGATGCAGAGTATTTCTCTGCTAATTATGTATCAGGTGTACCAATGGTAGATACTTAAAACAGTGAAGTTAAATGAGTGCCAATTGCAAATCTGGAATGGAATAAATGGGTGGAATAAATGACCAAGTATAATTGAAGAATATACTGCGCTGACTACGCATTGCGCATCTTGAAGCTGAATGTGCTGTGCATGTGTACAGCATGCACATGTCTCTAGGCACTGTAGCAGTGATTCCAGCGTGTCTTCCTCGGCCATTGTTATTGCTGGAAGAGATGTTCTGTCTTACCTGTAATGGCAGATAAATCGGGCTGACAGAGATGCTGCTAGGCTGGGCTCTGCTGGGTGTCAGGGCCGATTGGAGCTGTAAGAGTATGAAGAGGAACAGCTGGATATGGCAGCTCGCATCTGAGTGGCAGGCTTTTCTTTTGCAGAGAGAAAGCAATGTTTTCAGAAGTGTGATAAACCTTAATGGATGCAGTAATATTCTCATCAAAGCATTACTTTTACCCTGGTTTTCAGATGTTTGCTGGAGTTGCGGTTGCAGCGTGTTAGGTTGGCAGCGGAGGGGAAATGCGTGGAGGTGGCTGACCAAAAGCAAATGTTGAGTTGCCGTTCTTGAATGAGGATGACATGAAAAGTCAAATGTTCTGCCCGTCTTGGAGGGAGATGTCTTAATGCTTTAACACTGAAAGCTAGACTGCTAGCTTTGGTCAGAAGTTGGTTCTCTAGAGGGTAATCTTTGGTCTCTGTAAATCCATGGGAGCAGAAATTTTGCAACAAGTTCATGTACTTGCTGTTACATGAGTAGCGTGAAGTTATTAAGGTTTGGTATTGATAGGCACTGATGCATTATTGCAGAGATGAAGAGACTGAGGCAAGGGCTTTATGCAGTAGTCATGATCGGTTTATATGTAAGTTTGTGCCACTGTCCATCTTCCCCAATTAGATTTGAATCGCCTAGTGAAACCTAAACTGAGGTTGTTTGTGATTCAGGATACAGAAAAACCAGATCTGAAATTTGATGAAGTAGAGGAAATGTTTGACTTGATAGCTGGACTCCTAAATCTAAATATACTGGAATCTCGGCACTCCATCTGACATGAAGACACTTCCTATTTATATTTCATTTTAGGCTTTAACGTGTCACATGAGACTATTCGCTTGCAACTTCAGCAACTTGTGATTTATTGAGGGTACTGCCCCATATTTTATGATGAAGTCAAGTGAGGCAAATGGCATCAGTCAGGTGCTGTGATGGATACAGGCCTGGTGGCAGAGCAGGGCGTGTGGGTCTGAGGCGGTCCCAGCCTGTCCGGTGTGCACATGCTGCTTCGGAGCGCTCTGCTGCTCAGGGAGTGAAGAGCATTGTATGCAAGCCACCCCGGATAGCAGAGACCACAGGCGGCCGGTTTTGGGGGTGTGGGATAAATAAGCATGTCAGCTTTGAAGGCGAGGGAAGGTCCTGCCAGCCTGGGAGTCGTCCTTCTTTTCTGCACTTCTGCTGTGCCAAGTTCGTCCTGAAGTGGGAGGAAACTGCCCTGAAAATAAAGGGCAAAACCAAGCATCGTTGCATGTAAGGTTATATGCTGTACTTAAGCTTCGGAGTTTTGGAGTCCTGTGGGGAGCCGTAATTGTGCAAGAAATACTCAAGGTGGTTTAAGTCTTGAGGTTTTAACTAGCCAATGCTTGTACAGCAGGCATTAATAGTAGTTTTTATTCCTCTGCCATAGCTGAAGCTAAAATGAGTGTAAACTAGGAGACACTTGAAGTTTTCTACCTCCTGGGTTCTCAAAATGATTCTATTCCTAGAGGTGTATGTTGTTTTGTACAGCTGCCTGGCACTTACAGATCGTCCTTCTCGGAAGAACATCTATTATTGCTGCTGCACCCTTATGTTTTCTGTTGAGTTGGGATAAAAATAAAATGTTGGAATCATGTTTATAGTCAGGAGTAGTAATAAAAAGAGCAGCCAAAATCAGGCTTTTTTCTGTCACTGACTTCACTTTCAATGCTGTAGCTATAAAAAACCCCAAAGTAGTTGTTTCCAGTTGTCATTTTTAGGGCAGTAGTCAGTGTTGCATCTGGACAAGAGGGCGAAGAGGTTTCTTGTTTACTGTACTGTGAATTTCCATGTGTGCCTGCTAATAGTTCCCACAGAAATGCCTGTAATGTCACCATTATACGTTCACCTGTACTCAGGGAAGAAAAACTGGAAAAACGTGTAGGTGAGAAGTGAGCCTTAAGTAACTGTGAGAGACTGGTGGCTTTAGTCTCTGTTTCCTAGCTGTAAGAGGATCATTTTTTATCAGCACTTACAGTTTATACCAGTGTGTTAAGGGATGATGCCGCAACCAGTTAGTTGTATCACTGTCCTGAAGCCTGTCCTTAGATTAATTTGGTGGATTTAATTGGTTTCCCACACATTCCCTTTTCCATAGCAATATAAGCGTGGAGGCTGCATACTAATCAACGCTGTGTAAAACATGCCAGTTTTTTGAACACCTTGTGTGTTTGCTGAAGCACGTTGAAACCTCAGGTGGTAACACACAGGATTACCGCCAACAAAATTTCTGGTGCAAATGGAAATTTCCAGATGGGAAACTTCATTATGATTTGCTTGGAGGTGGACCCAGGCTCCTTTTGATTCGGTTGCGGGGTGGCCAGGTAAGCCCGAGTTTGATGGCGGGGTGCCACTTGTGCAGTTCGCAGCTGATGCAGCCAGCAGCTTGCCCAGCGCCATGCCTGCAGTGCAGCACCCCGGGGTGAGCCCCTGGCCAGGTCCTGGGGGGCCAGACGGGGTGGGATGGTGTTGTAAAGGGACACAGGTTTGCTTGCTTCGTTGCCTCGGGTGTGGCTTCAGTTTTCAGAGTCCTAATTATTTCAAGGTTGTGTTTTCACTGTGTGAGACACACTTGTTTTCTTCTGCGTATTGTCCTCGCTGCGTATTGTCCTCGCTGCAAGTTGGTGTTAATTAGGCCACTGTTGTATGTCATTTTTGCTGACAGGCAGGTTTTGCACAGACTCTTGCAGCGTGTTGCTGTGCTTTGGCTGCTCTGTCTCATGTACTGCCAGCTCGGGCGCTTGTGGATGCCTCTTAATCAATTTGGCCTCGGTGCGACCAGATCAAATGTTGCTCTGCGTGATCTTGTTACGTTCGCATCCTGTAGCTTACGCCAAGTGTTTTGATGCCTGCCTGTCTGCAGACAAGTTTATTTTCTGCTTTTTGTAATTTGTTTGTGACAAACTGAATGGAGACTTAGAAAATGGGATAACATTTCTGTAAAAAATTTGTATGATCGGTGTGTACGTGTACTTCAGTTAGGTTTGTGCGGCAGTTCAAAATGGGTTGTCTCAGCCCTTCACCTGCGGTGGAAGAAGAGCAGGCTTCTGCTGGATTGGTGGCCGAGCTCACCGCCGTCCTGACTTGAAGAAGCTAGCAGTCCCTGGGACTGTCTAATAGTCAGCATAGTTCTTAAAACAAGAAGTCAACAGAAAATTCAATTGGAGTCGGTCTGTCTTGAGATGTGTGTTTTGGTTTGTAAGCGGTTTCTGTAGCTTCAGTGGTGGCTGGTTTTGTGGGGAAGCATTGCTCCGCACTGGGGAAGCGGGGGATGCTCCTCACTGGTGTGTTGATCTGGTCCGGCGAGGAGCGTTTCACACTTCACCGGTGGGTTTGTGTGGGACACCGTCCTGAATTTACTGTTTGTTTCGTTTGTGAGAAAATAATTCCACCTTTTACTCTTTAACTTGTGTCCTTGGCAAAATGGCTAGAGGTCTGTATTCCCCGGTGGATTTAGCTGGTGTATGAGACGGAGTTGTCAGTGCTGTACATTATAGCAGTCTTGTTTGTGCAGGAAAAATAAAAGGTTGTATTTTTTCTTCCTTTTCGTCTCCCTCTTCTCTCTTCCTCCCATTTTTCCCGCCCAAAGCTGAGAGATGGGTATTTTAGACATCCTATGTACTGGTTCTTATAAGGAGTAATATTGCCTTTGATTCTTCAAGTTTGTTGTTATTAACAGTAACTAAGTTTCTCAGATCAGCTAAGGGGGATGTGGAGGGAGACTATAGATCCAAGAAAACAATCTTTGAATAAGATTTGAATAAAATCTTTTCTGTGGGTGTTTTGTAGAGCCGTTGTATGTGTGATGTGCTTTTTCTTAAAACTTTAAAGCAAGGATTTAATTGCTGGCAATTTCAAACTAGGTTTGGTTTCATGGCCTCAATGAGTTTGTGAAAATGAAATGCTCAGTTTGGGAAGGAAATTATTTTGGTCATTAAGGTCAGCTTTGATAGTTGAGTTAATGCAGAAACATGTCAGTATCGATGAAAATGTGATGTTCCTTTCTGATCTCTTGATTGTGAAGGCTGATGTGGGAAAAAAAAAATTGAATGGAACATAAATGGCCTATTTTTGCCATGGAGTCCAATTATAGTTCCTGAAACTGGCTCTTGATAGCCAACTTCATTCCAGGTCTTGCTTTTATTTTTGTATTCCTTGAAGCTTGGTAGACATTTAAATTGATATGGTCTTTGTGTTTGCTCTGCGTCAGTATGATTGTCCATAACAAATGGTTTCCAAAACTGAATGCAGTATTTTGGATTGACTAGTAGCAAATGGTTTCTGTGATGCTTCAATCTTACATTTCCACCTTTCAAGAGTCAACAGAACTGTGTAAGGCGTGAAAGTGGAGTGGGCTAAAAGGGAAAAAAGTGGGAGTCCTTTCCCTTCCCTCCTCTGGTCCCATTTTACTGAAGGCAAGAAAAGAAATGTCCTGTTGTGGTAGAATGCTCCACTTGCTATCCATTGTAAACTGTCCTGTGCAAAGAGAGAGGAAGAACTTCTTATCTTTCCCTCGCACACATGCATTTTGTTATATGATAACATAGTAAACAAATTGCATGTGCAGGTTCAGAATGCAAACATCAGCCATGTAACACTGATACCTTCCAAGAGTAAATGCTTGGGTTTATTTGTATTGTGCTGGAGACCTGGGATTAGTGAGAGACTGAATGGCAGCTGGGACAATGCAGGTTTTGTAGCCATGTACTGTTTTCAGTAGAATAAAGGATGAAGGAAGGAGTGCTTGAATGGTGGTCTGAAGAAGCTATTTGGTAAACAAAATTGATTTGGGGTATTTGCTTTTATAATAGTTTGCTGTTAACTCTCAAGTGTGCTTCACATCAAATTTTAGCAATAGTAAATTGCATCATAACTTTGATATTTTTTTTTCCCCTGACAGACTTTGCAATCTGTTTAATATACAGATAGTACAGTAAAAATAGTTCCGTATCCCCAAATCTAGATTTACACAAACAGTTTTTTAAGATTTTTTCAACCCCTCTGGTTAAAGTTTCTGCCTTCCTCAGTGGTGAATTTTGAGTGAAGCGATGCCAACATTGGGCAAGTCACAGTGGGACGAAGGCACTGATTATTTTTAACAAGCTTGCTGCCTTAATGTAGAAAGCCGAGCAACGTACTTACTGTGCTGTGAAATAACGTTTGAGAATTAATGCAGTCTGTCTGCGTAGGTGCATCCCCAAGGGATGCCCCTCCTGGGAGGGAGGGTGGGTGAGCCCTGCATGGCCGTGCTCCCTGCAGGCTGCGGGCAGCGTGTCCTACCCGCCATGGCACCGGCCTCCGCAACGGCCCTGACACTTCGTGCTATCTGGAGTTTTAAAAATCACTACTTAACTTTTCTAGTAAAATATAATGTTGTTTGGGGGAGTGGGAAAGACGTGCGTTTGGAGAATCTTACTGTAGGAACATTGCTAGGTCTGTCCACCTTACAGCTCTGACCCAGATTTTCAGCATACTTTGCTAATACACAAGCACAGAAAGTATGATCTAAACTCTTGTAGGTCTTTAATTCAGTCTCCTCTTCAATGGCAGTGGTGGTTTTTCAATGGTTCAGAAGGTTGTTTGGACATCTCTTCTTAAAGCTTCTTTCGTTTCCCTCGATGCAGAAGTACTTTGCCAGTGACCTGAGTGGTCCTGAACCTAGAAAAGAAACTTAGTGGTGGTTTTGTTCCTCTCTTATAGCTGCCTCTGAAAACATCTTCATATTGCTGTTCCTGTACCTTGTTATTTCACGCAAGCCCTAGTGCAGGAGATCAAGCAGTTTTTTAGTGCTTCAAAGGTTGCTGTGTGTATAATCATACTCATACATTGTATGATCGTTGCAGTGGATTTATGGTGTCTGTTTATTCAGGCTAATTGCTTTTGACAGACTTTAATAAAAAGTTTTGACTCAAAAGAGTGGGTAGATGCGTGTGTGGACAGCCTGTATCTTAGAAGTGAGAAAGCTGCCTGAGCTAGAGACAGAATGTAGTATCTGTCTGAAGAAGTGAGTTTTTCAAGTCCTGTGAAAACAGGCCAGAAAGGTCTGGTGACATGACCACCTTGCAAACATGAGAAAAAATGGTGTAGAATCCCCTACTTGTTTGAAAAGGCTAAGAACTGATGGCTTGCCATTTAAAACAAACCTGCATTTAATTTATTCTGCTATACAGTGTGGGAAGAAATGTGTGCTGTAGACTCTAAACTTGTCAGGCAAACATATTCTGAAGATTTACGGAGATGGTGAAAGGCATGGATATGGAATCCAATTCGCTATGAATGTGTAAGGACACACCTGGTGAAAACAATAACTCTGTTTTTCCTATTAAAAGCTGAGAAATTATTGTTGAAGAACTAAAATTCTCACAGTAGTTCGCATTTGGAAATCAGTAAGGTGAACAGATGTTTGCCAAGGTCAAGAGGTGTTGAGGGAAGGAAAAATCCCTTTGTGGTAATTCACCAATACTTAATGCTCTTTGGAGCTTGGAATGAGCTCGTTGCTGTACTTTACTTCTGAAATGCAGTAAATGGTTTTTATTGTGATTTGACACAACTGAGTTCACTTCTCAAAAACTTTTTGTTATGTTGATGTGAATTAAAACACTTGAGTAATATCTATATCGTGTGATTACTTTACTTTGTATGCTTTTCACGTTTGAAAATAATAGGTTGTTTTATGTAAAAGTATGTATTTTTTAAAGGGAAGTAAGTAAGGCTTTGCAGGTGCCCGCAGTAGGCACTGAGCCTTCCCTAAGGAAGTCGGTCTGTTCAGAGGTGAGTACGCGAGACCAAGTGACTGTCCGCTTGAGGTCTTGCTAAAGGCTGTGGGATCTGCAGCGAGGGCACCTAGAGCAAAGGAAGTACATCAGGTGGTCATTCTTAGGGCTTGTCTGAAATATTAGTAGTCCTTGACTGTTATCATAACTGTCTCTTAACCTTATTTTGTTAATTTAGATTTGATGCTTATTTTCTGCCTTTATGTAACAAAAGAAAATAAAAGTATATCTGAAATGAAGTATGCGTTGTTCTGACAATACTCTCGGTTACCTTGAAGCAACTTCAGCTCTCCTCATGGTTGTAACAATGCAAGTGAAAAACAATGCTGGTGTTCACTGATAATATTCCCTGTACGCAGAGGGAAGAACACAATAACGTGCAGAGGCTGACCCCAGAGAGTGAGGATGAAAGATGATGTGACCATGTCAGCAAAAGGGAAAACTGTGCTGTTGGTTGGAATGAGTTGAGGGACTCTGAAAAATAATTCAGTTTTCAAAGTAACGCGGTGATTTGCCAGTATAGAGCAACACACACACACCATCAATAAAGGCCCATTGTCATGCATGTACATACTGGGAATGTAATACTAGTAATCGCTTTATTTTCAGTAAGTCCTCAGTTTCAGGTCCTGCGTTGTGCAGGGTGCCTCATCACCACAGACTAAACGTGATGGTGAACGTTCGGCTTGGCTAAGCCCAGGCTGGGTGCAAGTAAGGGAGCCGCTGTCTCCTCTCCTGAGTGTTGCCGGTGTTCTGCAGCTGAACACTGTGCTGCTGCTGCGCTGTTTTAAGCTGAACCCTCCTGACATCTTGGCAAACGCTGGGAAGCCATGCCTGCCTTCCGGAGCTCCTGGGCAGGAAGGGGAGAGCTGGGGGAAGGCTGCTTGCTTACAGCTCGCTGTCAAGCTTGTCTCTTGCTGGAAGGTGGTGATGAGCCCCTGAAGGAGAAGGACCCCAAGCTCCAGTGCAAGTGTCTGACCTAGCTTGGGTTGAAAGCACTAAGCAATTCTTGGTGGCTTTCTGTATGAAGGTAGTGCTCGAGATGGTCCCAAGGCTGACGTTAAACTGGAGACTTATCTGCTTGGACATTTCAGCTCTGTGATGCACTTTAAGGTCATCTTTTTACTCTTTTCTCACTTTCCCCTTGGCATTTTCAAGGAATTCTGCCTAAGTTATTGCAGCTGGTATTCAGAGCTGCTGCTTTCAGCAACTGAACAGGGCTGGAAATGGGAAGGAGAACATGAAGGGAGTCTTCTGAGGGCGGGAAATAGGAAGGCAGCTGTAGGCTGCTGTAGAATATCTTAGCCTGTACATGGAATAAGAGCAAGGTTTTAAGGTAGTATCAGCTGGTTTTTGTGCTGTATTTTTAGTGGTACAGTTTCAACCTCTCAGCGTAAGAAGAGAAACTCAGTTGTACAAGACATGTCAGATTCAAAGGTTTCTGGCCCTGAGATTGAGAGTGTGAAAATGAATGTGTACAACTTTCTGAGAGCACATTCTTCAGAAGGGGAAAAAACATCCAGAGAAGAGGCTGTGTTGCAGCTTGCGGCAACCGTTTTGTCAATGTAGGTCATGAGCAATTTTTAATATCTGCAAATAGATCTGTGAGGAGAATTGGAGGAGAAATAATCTGTTATGTGTTGCTGCTCTGTAGCGTTTGGATTGTGGATAAGCTTGCATAGAGCTTGTGCTCTGCATCTACTACTCTAGTCAAATTCCCGATGAGGGGTCAGCGTCCCTGTGTAGAGTCCTTAGGCGTTGCATCAAGTGAAATAAGATAAACGTTATTTCTGCTTTCATGGCACATTATGACCTAGCTAGTCTTAAATAAGACTTGATGGCCACCGTGCTTGTTACTCTATTAGTAAGTAGAAATAAGGTTTCCTGTACTCCCCTTACAAGGCATCATTAATATTCAGTGGGACTTTCTGTAGTAGAGCTCCAGGCTCAGTAACCAAGTACAGATTTTTCTTCCCCTCCGTGTGTGACAACTTTCACTGGTTCTTATTACATCTCAATAAAACAACAAGCGGGAGGTGGGAAAGCATAGTATTGTTTCTTCGTTTGTGATGATAGTTATCAGGATGCTACAGCTGATGAGTTTTAAAAAGCAAGATGTTGTATTAATCTTCCAGATTATTCATTTAAAAGACAAAGAAAAAAATCCCACAAGTAAGCCACTGTTTGAAGGATTTATGTGTTCAAAATAGCAATAATATAATGGAGGTATTGAAAAATGAGTGGTTTTTGTCTTAAAGTATGTGGTTCCAACAAGATTAAAGAAACTGGTGATTTTTTTTTTTTTTTTTTTTTTTTGTTCCTTCCCTTAGGAGAGGACTAATGCTTTGGGGTTTTTGTACATAATGATCTGTGGTCATTTTAGTGTACTTACTGGTAAGGAAACAGCACTTCATCTTTATTGTGTCTTCTCATTTGGATCACTTCTCTCATATCTGATAACAATAGTTAACAAAGAATAATCTCATTTATCTGTGTCACTTGAGGATCTGAAAGTGCCTCAGAGTTCATCTTAACCTCTTTCATAAAAGTCTGTTAAATTCAATTAGTGTGAATTTGAAATAGTCTTTAAGGATGCTCCTTTTGAACGCAATACTTCTCATGGGCCTTCAAATCAAATGCATGTGAGCATCTCTCTTCTGTTCCCACTGTTGTCAAGACTGAGAGCAGCTGCTGTTAGTGAGTGGACCTAGCAGAGGACTCTTGGAGTCCTTAGTATAGTTAAAAAACCAGAAACCCCCACTCTGAATTTTGGCTTCTCATTCACCTCTTCAGTTAGTTACTTTCTCTATCCTTGTCTGAATGTGAGAGGTTTGTGCAAGCTTCTGTTAACTATAATAACAGCATGTCTTCTCATGGAAGAGCAAGAGCTGTCTGGCACAATTTTTCTCATGTTTCAAAGAAGTTTTGTGTAACTAAACTTGAAGGAGATACCTACTACTGCATTATTAGAAAGTTGTTACAAGAATGTGACACTGGAAGAAAGCCCTTGGATTTACAGAGTCTAGTCCCCCCCAAAACTAAGCAACAGTCCAGGTACTGCCATACGTTGTAGGTCATGGTATTCCATAGTGCTCGATAAGATCAGAAATCCAGAACCCACAGTGGGAGTATGCAATGTGAATAGGAAAGAGTAAGAACATCAACATGGTATTGTGCTGTCTTTTTTGTGTTAACACTAAAAACATTGAAATCAGTAAAGATTTTTGTAAAGACCATCTGTGGAAGAATTCAGATGAAGGCTGAGTCTTTAAACATACATTTTTTAGGCACGAAGAACAGTTGCTGTGAGATACCACAGGTAGGGTTTGAAAATTTAAATGCATGAATCGGAAAAATTTAATGTACTTCTGTAGCATTGGCCTTCATGTATTGGAGCAGTGTGGCTTGGGGTTTTTTTTCTCTTGTTCCATATTGCTTCCTGCATATTAATTTGCTTTTTCGGTCGTCTTGAATTGCATAATGGATCTTGGAAAGTTGTAGGCTTATCATAATTATCTTTCTCTCCGTTCTGGTATCACTGGAAATTTATTTGATTCAGAGCTGACAGAATTCCCTTAAGTCCAATTTTGGGTGGTTTTGCTTAGTTTTTTAAGCTGAAGAGTTGTGTTCTATAGAATAACTGGCTTGCACAGACAAGCCAGTAACTCCTTCTGTTTATTATTTCCAATAAGACTAAGACTCTTGGTTTATATGATTTCCTTTTGTAAGTCTGTCACGATTGTGCAGAGGGTATGTATATATCTGTTGAGTGATCCCTGCTAAAGGGAGAATTTGTGCTGTGATCCATCATGCCTTACTGCCGAACAAAGCTGTTGGGTTGTTTCTGTGAGGGCTTCCCTCTGTCTTCATCTGCTTGTTCTTTTCCCCTCCTCCTGTTCCATGCTTGCAAGTTCTGGGAAGGAAGAGGTTCTTGGCTTTGAGTGTTAGCACAAAGACATGAAGTTCATATCTATGGCGCACATAGTACGGTAGCCTTTAATGAGTAAAAGAACATGCAAAGTGCAAATTGTAGAGGGGAAAGCCTGAAATGTGCCCAGTTGAGAGAACGATGGAATATTACAATTCTTCCCCAAACTGTAGAATTCTCTGCCTTTCTCTGTTAAGCACTTCTGAAGGTCTGTTTCTAAAAACTTAGGTTTTTATCATTTATGTATGTAATAATGATGGACTTGGTTTTGGTGTGGTGGATGAAATTAAATAAGCTGTCTGTCTACTAGAGCCAAAAAGCAGAGAGACAGAGAAATGGCTTCATCTTGGAGACCGTGAGAGTTGGGCATAACATCACAGCTTGAAGGCCAGACTTTCTTTCTAAAGTGCAATATGATTATTATGAAAAAAATCATGATACTTAAAATTTTTATTATGAAAACCTGTACTGAACATGGAGTAGCTGCTCAAAAAGAGCAGCTGGGTGCACAGTGATGTAGAAGAAGGCTTGTGTCTAGTGGGACAGTAGGGTTTGGGTGGTCTTTTCTTATCTTTTTTAATAGCAGATGATTCAAGTACCCAAAAAACAGATCCAGGGCAGGATCTGTTTCAGCATAGGGTGTCTAAGTAATGGTGTATTAATTCCCTTCTCATCACAGTATTGATGTTATGGAGGGGTAGAATTTAATACCTTTTTATGAGGGAAGGATTGAAGGACTGTCCCTTCAAAACTTCTGAAAATTGAACTAAAAATGAATCAAAATCTGTCAACCATCTATTTGACTCTGTCATGTGGTAACTAATATCAGGCTTCTGTACATGCTTTGAAAGTAGTCCAGGTAATTTGCTATGTTGTTTAATCCTAGTGTTGACAGATTAGTTCCTTCTGGCTTGCTCATATTGGTGTTCTTGTGAGCTAAAAAAAGGTTTGTCTAATTAGAGACATGTTGGCATCTTGGGTAGCATAAATAATACCTCGGGAAGGATCTTACGGATGTGCTCTTCCTTGTAGCAGTCAATGAGTCCTCACCTTGCCAAACGCTAATGGTTAAAGCAAATGCCAGAAATACCTTGTTAATTCATCTTCACATTTTTTGTGGAATGAAATTGGGAAATCATTATTTTTATTAATAATAATAATTCTAGTAAGCCAACCAGTCAGACAACTTGCAGAGAAGACGGTGAGTCACAGGCTTGCCGCCTGGGCGGGGAATAGTCCTGCATCAAATGAAGATGAGGGGGACCTTTGGCCTATGTATGGAGTGCTGTAACAGTGCAAAATAGCTGAAACATTTTATGTTAAAACTAGTGGGTTACATCAGCCTTCTCACATGGCTCCGTTCAGATGTTTGTGGTTCAGCCAAATGGCGGCAGAGGAGGATACCATTCTGCATACTTTGAAGAATAACATAAGCCACATGGTCCGTGGAGCAGTTGCTTTAGCAGGTTGTGCCTCTGTGTTGAGGGCAGATAATGAACTGTATGCAAAATAAATAATAATGAGAATAAAGTATCAACCTCAGAGCTTCCTTTCAAAGTCAGTTGATGCAGGGTGGAGGTCCTGTTTCACATGCAAAATCTCAGCTCTTCTGGCCGTGGTGAATTTCTGCTCGGGTAGATAAGGGTTTGTTCAGTCAGACTGTAACACAAGAAAAATCTGCTGAGCAGATGGGTTGCAGCTTCTGTTCCTTCTTGGAGGAGCTTACAAAAATATTTCCTCCACTGCCGTAATAATTCTGTAGGTTTAGAGTAATTAGTTCAATAGTTTAGTGTTGTCTTTCTACAATAGGAAAATGATGTAAGCCTACAGGATTTTCCAAACCTGGAAAATGTGGTCTCTCTTTTCAAGGGAGCTTGTTTCAGGAAAACTCAGGTGCCTTATATACTTTAACTCACTTTGTCTAATTACTATATTGTCAAAAATAGAGGATGTTAGCACAGTGTAATAAATCAGTCATATAAGAGTCACGCTTGGAAGTGCAATTTGAGTATTGTGGTTTTTGTACTGGTTTTTTTTTAGTTATTATTTATGTAGAAAGTTACAAGTCTAAACATTTAAACAGCGGTGTTTGAAATCATATTGTCATCTGTCCTGGGACTGTACTGTAAACAAAGTCTGCTGATTTGCCCATATGGGCATCCCATATAGGATCTAAAAAGAATAAAAGCAGTGCTGAAGAGGTGATTTAAATAACTTATTTCCTTTCTTCCTTCTTCAAAATGCTTCTAAATTAAAGATACAATTCTGTGAGAGGTTGAGTACTAGTAAATTTTATGGAGTGGAGGTAAGATGTAAGCATCCCTCAGATGGAGTAGCATCCTCTTACAAACTATCCTTTTGCAGCCCAGTTTTAGCAGGAAAAGTTGAAAAAATAAATAGCATTAAAAAAG
Organism: Calonectris borealis; assembly: GCF_964195595.1. Taxonomy (NCBI): domain Eukaryota; kingdom Metazoa; phylum Chordata; class Aves; order Procellariiformes; family Procellariidae; genus Calonectris; species Calonectris borealis. The sequence continues at coordinate 114,414,172 of NC_134312.1, read as the reverse complement.
CAGGAAAGATATTATACAGAAGAATTCTTCTTCCATGAGATGCTTAAGCGAATGAGGTGCTGGAAAAGTGATGACTGAGATGTGAAGCTATGTTAAAGTCAACAGCTACTTCAAATGAATTCCTGAAAACTGAAGACTGCTATTTTGTTTAAAAATAAGTCAATAAATTACAGAGCACTGACATTTGAGTGATACAGTTCATTTGAGAAACTGACATTGCTCAAATGTGAACTTGTTTATCAAATTTGTTAAACTAGGATTGTTCCTCAATTTTTGACCTGACAGATATAATTTAAATTTGTTTCATGGTATGGAGTATGGCTCTGTATATAGTAATTTTCCTTTTCACATCCTTCCCAGGTTCACATGCATTGAAATAGATTTAAAATATAACTTACAGCAACTTAGGGTACCCTTTTGCAAGAAAAAGGTGCTTTGATATAAATGAAAACTAGGTCTTATTTAGGGCTTTTTTTGTATGCTTGCTCTCACCTTGTAGTTTCAATTTTAGAGGAGTGAGTTTCATGGGTATAACAAGAACCCAAAAGTTATTACTAAGCTTGGAATAATTCTGTAGTCTGTTGTGTTGCTGTGAAATATACTCTTCTTTTTCTTCTACGCTCTGAGCGTTGGAATACAAAACACAATGCTGAAATTAGATGGTTTACTATTAATGTATTTCAGTGCAAGACCTTAATTCGGTTTTGTAAAGCAGTTTTATGTTTGTTTTGGGGTAATGACAGCCTTTCAAGTGATGAGATTTAAATGCAATATCATAGGATTTCTGCATGTTAGACATACCAAAAGAAATCATAACACTTGTCATATTTATTGGTATCATTAAACACTTCTTCTGTCAAACTTGTACCCCTGCTGGATTGCATCTTTTTTTTTTGCTTCTTTTTTTTCCAAATGAGATAGAGGATATTTAATTCTGACAGGAATTGGTTTTTTTGTTGTTGTTTCTTGTTTATTATACTTGCTGCTATTAGTCAATACATTATATAGCCATGAAAATGACTAAAGACTGTTTCAGAATCTAAATGAATAGCTTGGGAGCAAGATTGGCTTTTTTTTTTTACCTCCACCTTCTTAACGCATTTTTTATTTGGCTTGTAAAATCTTGATTCCTCTCCCCCCTTCCCCCCCACCCCATGTTTAGTGTTAGTTGGTGCTGCACTAGATTTAGTGCTTCCTGAAAGTCATTCCAGTCTTCGATAATTCTGGTCAACCCACTTGTCATCATTTTTCTTCCTGCCAAAATGGCAGTTTTTATAATAAAATGTAACTAAACCATGCAGAGGTACCTGCGGGCTGGGGAGACTTGGTAGGCGTGAGGGTTTTCAGTTACTGTTACACTGATGGCTAACTGCAAAATCCATAAATTTGGCTATGGACTCTTAAGATAACTGCAGAAGAGACCTGGTCGGGTCTGTCTGTGTTGTGCCCATTCCCCCCGTTGTCCCCCGCCTTTGGTGATGCATGTCGTCACGCGTATCAAACTGCCTGCGCTGCTGGTCTGGTTGTGACCAAAGTTCCGTAGAGGTTAGACTAGAATAGGCTATTTCAGTCGGAAGGGCCCTACAACGATCACAAGTCCAACTGCCTGACCGCTTCAGGGCTGACCAAGTTAAAGCATGTTGTTAAGGGCATTGTCCAAATGCCTCTTAAACTGACAGGCTTGGGGCATCGACCACCTCTCCAGGAAGCCTGTTCCAGGGTTTGACCACCCTCTCGGTAAAGAAATGCTTCCCGATGTCAGGTCTGAACCTCCCCTGGCACAGCTTTGAACCATGCCCACGCGTCCTGTCACTGGATCCCAGGAAGAAGAGATCAGCACCTCCCTCTCCACTTCCCCTCCTCAGGAAGCTGTAGCGAGCAATGAGGTCCCCCCTGAGCCCTCTTTTCTCCAAACTAGACAAGCCCAAAGTCCTTAGCCGCTCCTCATGGGACATGCCTTCCAGCCCTTTCACCAGCTTTGTTACCCTCCTGGATGCATTCGAACACCTTATCATCTTCTTAAATTAAGGTACTCAACTTGAAGGTTGAGGGTGTGTGGGTTTTAGGGTTTTTTTTGGAAGCGACCATGTTGCTGGTAAGGTGCTCCATAGTGTTGACGGTGGGTAAGAAACTTTTGACATTGCACTTAGTTATAGACAGATATCTTTTTATTATGTTCATGTAGCTGACACAAAAATCTACCTTATCTGACTTGTTGGGAATACTTCCCCCCCACTCCCTGCCTTGATACTTTCCTGACATTTATGACCACATTCAGAGGTACTGATTTTTGTAGCTATATTTTAGTTTTTAGTCTCTCTCGCAGGAGCATGGAAGTGTTTGCATGCTGAAGCTGGACAGGCTCTGCACATGAGCTAGGCTTTTGCTGCGCTTGTGGCCCTCTTCGTTGCTTGCTAGTGTTTCCAGGGGCCCTAGCTGGGGAAATCCCTCCTCTCTTGGGTGCGTGTTCGCACGTGCGTGTGCAGGTCTGTTCTTCATTACAGATAGGATAGCAGAATTTCTGCTGCAGTCTTGCAAATATCTCTTGTAAGCACTTGGTTGCTGGGTCGCTCAGCAATTTGGGGAGGGGAGCGCTTACCTCCCAGCTGCTCCATGAGATAGCCTTGTAAACTCAATGCTTGGTCCTGGCATACTTTTGGTTTGTTTTTGATACTTATTTTGATTTCAGGGTACTCAGATGCCTGGGCCTGGGTTCGAGTAGCATCCTACTGGTACTTGGAAGATGACCTGAGGGAAGTGTTAAAACTAAGACTTATGGAATAAATACAACATATGCCTCAAGACCTTGTGAAGGGTATGGGTGAGAAGAATGGTTGGCTGCCAGAAAACTATTGCTTCCTCTGCAACCTTGGAGACAGACTTGTTTTTAATATATTTGTGGAGCAGGCAGTCCTTGAGCTGCTGTGGAGAAGTGGGCAGTGCGCTGTTGCGATGCCTTTTTGGCATCACTATTTATGAAGCAGGCCAGGAGGACTGCACACAAATACTTACACTTGGGTTAAATAGGTTGTAGTCAGGGCAAATAAACATCTCTGATTTTCCAGGAGCTTTTCAGTGGAGTCTGCTTCTCAACCAAATTTCAGGTTCCTTTTAGTTCACAGAGTGCTTGAGCTTCTCCAAAGCTGACAGCTTTTTGTAAAGGAGATGTGGGTCTTCCCAGGGTTTTCTGTAGTTTAGGGACGTGGCCCTTTTGTTACTGTTTGCCAGAAATATTTGTCTTTGAAGAGGGAGCAACTGTACTGAGCAGTTTTACTGAGCAATCAGTAAAATGTTTTTTGACCTATTTCTGTAGGCTGTTGACAACAATAATTGCTGCTGCTGTTTCTATATTAACATTATAGAATAAAACACTGTTTCTAAATTATTCATGTTGATTTTGACAACCTCTTACTCTTGTGACACTGTTCATCTCTAAAGAGAAATTGGAAGATGGCAGATTTTCCTTGGTTTTGACAAACAGCCATCTTAAAGTTGTGGGGAGACAGTAATTTGATATTTCCTCCTTTTCTAATTTGGGTGCTTTATTTTTATTTCTTTGTCCCGATTGCATTTATAAGAAAGAAAGAGATTTTTTCACAACTTATCTACATGAGCAGGTTTTTAAATATAAAGAGTCTTCAAAGCATTTGTGTTCTGCTTAGGTACCTAATAAAACTAGGAGGAGAACTAGTATTTTATGGCTTAAATAGGAAGTCTGACAGTCTGTATTCTGTTACGCTTTGCTATAAAGCTGATGGTTAACCAAAGGGCAAGAAGCCATGGATTTGTGTCTAGTGACACAAGCCTATATTAGCATGGCATATACCTGGTTTGCACTGTGGACTTCTGGAATTGAGCAGTGATCTTCACTGGTAGGGTGTAGTAGACCAGACATAGTCCAGTGGAAGAAACTCGATCTTTCTGCAGAGGATAACAAGGTTATCTCGTGTTTTGCTCACTAAAGTGTGTAAGGCCAAGTAGAATGTCCTTTTACACTCATTTTATTTTTACCTTTCTTCTTTTTTAGGAAAAAATAGCTATGAGCAGCCCCACTTCAAAAATAGAATTTTTAAAATTTTGTTAATAGTCATAGAGGAAGCAAACTGTTTTGCATGCAAATTGCTGCCGCTTTAGTTAACAAGAAACCTCAAATTTCAACCTGAGGGTGGTATAAAAGTTTGGAGGAAGCACAGGCGTGGGTTGGAAGAGTGGTGTATAATTTGGGTATGCTTAATTCTTCACAATATTTGAACCCCATTTTGATTTTTATTGTCAGCAGAAATTGTTAAACCTTAAAACTGTAGTCATTGACTTCTTGGTTGAAGGGCTGGAACTGGTGTTAGTATTAGAAATGGAAAGCAGGGAGAGATTATTTTAATCATCTCCTAAAATAAGGAGGGCATTTGTAGTAAGTTGTAGATATGGAGGCTGTTACTGAAAGTAGTTGCAAATGAAGCAATTAATACAAATTAAACACACTTTGAAGGCTTATAGAAGTGGCTTCAGGTTAGTGTTTGCAGAACAAAACAACCTAAATCATAGAAGCCATCTTAGGGACCTCTAGGGAATATTTTTTGATGCTTTGATGCTTAATAGCACATACAAGGTCTGATGCTTATTTTCATATTATGTTGTAGTCCTTAATTATAAGTTAATAGCGGAGCTATCTGGAGTGAAGTTGTGTTACTTTGGTCTCTTGATGGAAAACCTCTTGAGGGTAAAACCTTGTGTAGCCTACGTTTTCTGAGTATAACCTTAGTTGTGAACAAAGCCAACACTTGTTGAAATAGGGATTATGAAGAACTGTTAGCAAATACACTAATTACTTTTGTAACTACAGAAAGCAATGACAGAGAGAGTGGATGAGGAGGGGTGCTACGCTTTCTGTCTTAAATAATGGTGTTTGATAGGAAAAGGCCTTTTGATGTTAAGATGAAATGGTAATGAGCTGAAAAACTCCAAACACTTTTTTTTTTTTTTTGTTAAGGAAAAGCATTCCTTTTTTTAATTTTGTAATTAGAAAAACTTCTTTCAGTCCTCTATACTCTGCTACCAAAATCCTTTTTGAGTGTCTCAGAAATTGTATAAATGGCATCCAGCATGCCATGTGGATGTGGAATGCACGGATGCACTAAAGACCCTTTGCACCTCTCCTCAAATGGATGTGTTAAATTACCAGGGCTGGAAAAGGGGAAAGCAGAGGCATCTCTGTACTACATCTTAACATGGGAAGGAAACAGATTCCTTACATCTTAGTCTTTTAATGCTTGTGTGATGTCTTATTTTTTTCCTTTATTGTATTTAAGTCGACATTTTGACATCAAATAAACACTTGGAATGACTGTTTTCCCTCTCAAACCATCAGAAAAATAGCATGAAACACCTATTTTCAAAGACAGGCTCCAGTAATTAAACAACGTCATTCAGGTGGCTTTGTCCTAATTTGACCAGGTTTGTAAATATTTCTTTGATACGATCTGATGGGAAAATAGCGGAATTACGCTTTTCCTTATCCAAAGCAGTTATAACCGATAAGCAGTTGTATACCCGATAGGCTTTCCCTTACGGAGTTGTCTTCTGATCCCACTTTTTAGTGTTGATTGGATTTTCTTTTTTTTTTTAATATCCCCGCCTAAAGAAGGAGTTCTTACTGTGCTTTCTCTTTGAGAGTAGGCAAAATACCGAAAGCCTATACTTGAAAGGTATTTTAAATGTCTTTGCTGTCAAATAATATTTTAAGCACTTCCGCATTTAGCTGCTCTTAAAAAGGAAATGTAGCAGAGGAGCATGCAGGAAGATGCACACATCTCGAGGTGAAATGAGTCTTGTGGCTGGAAGACAGACCTCTGAAATGCTGAAATTCTTCAAGGGAGAACCTGCTGTCAGCTGTGAGCATTACCGCGGCCATGCATCCTTTCTTTCAGAACTTGTAACCTTACCACACTTTTGAAAGTTAATAATTAAAAAATTTATAACAGTTTAATAGTTTTGTTTGCTATACCAAAAATGTCAGGCTGGCACTTGAACATTTTGTGACATATTAGACTAATGTATTTACAGAGAGCTCTAGTGTACAATCGATTGAGGTAATTTTTTTCAGAATCCTGTAGTTGCCATTTTTCAAATTTAGGTAGTTCCCATTCTAGAAATTGATCTCTGACCCATATGTCTTGTAGAAGTGATGAGTAGTGTTTTATTTGGTCTTTGAAAACTGGATATACTGTGAAAACCCGAGCATAACTTTTGGAGTTAGCTTGAGACGGCGTGCTAATTGGTCTAACTGTTATTTAATGATTTGCCAAGAGGCAGGAGAAAAAGCACATGCTAATTCTTTGAGGTCATATGCAAAGTAGACAAAATAATATGTGATTACAGTTTCATTAATATGCTGGGAGTTTTTACTTTTGTAGAATACTAATAAAGCAAATAGTTGCTGTTAATGTAATTTGTGTCGCATGAGTTATTCTTTGGGAGACTAATCTGTCGAGAGCTTTAGGATTAGTCAAGGAGAGATTTGCCACTACAGACGTTACTGTAACAAGCTGGACTGTAGCTTTATGTTATTCAGCATTACTGTATAGAAGCTGCTTATGTGTGTAGATCAGTGCTCTAGATTATTTAATTGCATTGTGATGCAGATAATTTTTCTTGGCAGGGAATGAATGTAAATGAATTAAACCATTGGCTGTGAAGAAAACTTGAACGATACATAAAATTCTTCACCAACGCACTTATTTTAGCTGGATATACCTTTGATGTCACCAGTGATTCACAAATTCATGTGTTCAAAATGTTGTGACAGCATGTATGGGACAAATCACTTATCACCGCAGCTAGTTCTACTCTCATTTCACTCTCTTGCCTTTTTTGAGTTGTTTTTCATCTTTCTAAGTGTATGTGTTTTAAAAGAAATGCTACTTTTTTCCCCCCTGAAATACTGCTGTTCAGTCCCCTTTGTGATGGAACTGCTATTGGATGTCTCTGTTAAAGTCAATAATAGTTCATTAGGTTTTACGTTATCAGTAACTTGTGCAGACTAGAGACCTCTCTTGAAATTAGTTGTTATCTCAGTTAAGTTTAATTTTTTATTTTTGGCTTTGCTATGGTAGTGAAGCATCATCACGATGCTTTGCCTGGGGAGAAAACCAAACTGTATTTCTTCCCAAAGTGCTGTGATGCTTTTGGTCTTCAAGACAAACTTGATGGGAAGGGAGAGGGCTGAAGAGAAAGTTGTTTCTTTCTCTTGGTGTGATACGCAATATGTAAGTGATGTTTTTAGTGTCTTACCTGGAGATCTCGGGATAGACTCACCAGCAGTTTCTAGCACACCTTTCATTCCCTGGAAAGCTTTGCTAGTGCTGTCCTAGTGAAAATATAGTTGTGGTGTGGGGTAAAGCTTAGTCTTCAAATGGCAGCATAGCCTAGATGTACATTAAATACATCAGCTGGAAAAGTTGTGCATGTTTAGTCTTCTGAGCTGTTAAGTTTGGGGAGAGGCAAAAATCTGTGGCAGAGGCTGCTGTAAGAGCTGAAGGTGGAAGATCTGTGTAAAGCCATGAGGCATGCAGGTGGGCATGTTGGAGGTGAACGCTTCTGGATGTTTGCACAAGAGATGAAATGGTATGCAGTAATTTTGTTAGACTATCCCTTGTTTACTGGTTTTTGTGCTTTTTCATACCAATAGATGCCACACTGAACATATGAGCAGAATTACAACGCAAGGTTGGAAATTGGCATGCAGGCCTTATCAGCTCAGGATTGCTTGTCGTAATGAAGTTTTTAAAACATACGGAGCTGCTGAGGTGTTTATAAAACCGGGGTTTGCGTAGGTGGGAGAGACCCCAGGTTAGGGAGGAGGCGCAGGCAGTAAGCGTCGGAGACCCCACCCGTGCCAGCCAGTCCAGACCAAAGGAGCTTGAGAGGCTTCACGTGTCTCTATTTTTCTTCTCTCATATCCATCAGCCTTACAAAACTAAATGACAACAATGCTTTCTTGAAATAATTGCTTTCACTTACTGTTCTTAATTTAGGAGTGTGTCCTGGATTAAAATAGATCCCCAAAAAATCAAGGCTACGAGGACTGATCTCTTCCAGACGCCCTTTTCAGCAGGTGCCTTGGGAATGCTCTCGTGTCCCGTGGCGGGGCCCCGGCAAGAGGGGCAGCGTGGTGCGTCTTGCTAACAAGGTTTCATTTGCTACTTTGGTCGGTAAAATTAACAAAAGGCTGCGTGTTATGTAGACTTGATGCGGAGGGCTGCTTAGAGAAATGGGAAGAAACCGGAAAATGTGGCATCAGAAATACTCTTCTTAACTATCTGTTGTTTAGCGTAATTAGTTATTTTGGACCAAGAATGGATTTTTAGCTTTATGGATTTCAGCTTTTTCCTGTGAATTTTGTTGTAGTCTGAATGATTGCAGAGGAAAACAATATGTAGAAGAGTAGAGTGCAATATATAGCTTAATGCAGTAGCTGCAGGTTTTTGGCCAATGATCTGAAAAATTTATGTGTTTTCCTTTTTTTAATGTTAGAAGCACTGTCAGTCACTGTGCTTGTGACATGTTCGCTCTTGGGAAAATAGAAGTAACAATGCTGTGAAGCATATGCTTGCAAAATGGAGTGAAGGGAGATCTTTTAACCATACAGTCTTAATAGGAGTATCTTGCTTGGGTGTCGTCAAAAGGCCCAGCAGAAGCTCTAAATCTAGAATAGGTAAGGCCAAGGTCAGATCTGGTAATGTACTCCTCCTTTGCCCTCACATCAAAAAGTGCTCCTAGGCTTGATTGTTGTGTTTTGACCGTCATCTCTGCAGAAAGGCCTCCATCAATGTTGGCTGTTACTGTGGATTTTGCAGCAAGAGTAATTTATTGACAAGCAGGAAGCTGCCAGTTTTCGATCAGAAAAAGTGCCATAGCAGATCAACTTCTTATTTTCTTCAGAAATGAAATATCAGATGGCAAAAATCTTGGATTAGAGGCATGTTTTCTCAAAAGAGCAGGGAGATAGCACAAAGGCTGTCTCAGCCATGAGTCTGTTCTCCTGTTAAAACTTTGCAGTGTCACTGCAAGTTTCACAGATGCCGTGCTGAAAATACAACGTATAAAATTGCTGCTTATTACAAAAGGTGAGAGGCTTTCAGTTTAAACACCAGGGCTACAGAGTGATAGCAAGCACTTACCTTCAGATATTAAATAGTTTAATGTGTGTCTTTTTTTCCTGATCTAAAATTTTTAAAAACGTGGTGTTTCCACTCCGGGTGTTTACAAAAAGTCAATTTGGGAGCTCAGTGTTGCCATTTTAGCCGGAGATGTAACAGACAAATCCATTAACCTACTGTCCTTTAAGGACACTCTATCAGAGTTCAGCTTGGGAAGCTGAGTATTTGAATTATTCGTGATCATAATCTAAATGCCTTAGTTCTGTTTACAGTGTCTGTTAATTGCTGTGGTATTTCTTTATGGTTAGAAACATTTAGCTGTCCTAATCAATAAGATGAAGTGCTATGCTGAGCAGTTCATTAGTATGGCCCTGTCAACTCAAAATACAGAAAGCTAAATGTGATCATGACTTGCTCTGCTAATTTCATTAAGCTGGGAGATGTCATGTCTTTTCTGAAGGGAATGAGATTTTAAGTAGACAGTCATAGGTTGTCATGTTGTTAGCGTTAAATTGATAGCACTCCAAGTAAACGGCCACTTTTTTTTTTCCCCCCAACTTTAGCTGTCTTCCTAGCTAGAGCAAAAAAAAAAAACCCAAAAAGCTCCTTATTATAAAGCCACAAGGCAAGGTCTCCATAAATTTACAACTTATGATTTTGAGTGGAAAAAAAAATGAAAATCTGCCACAGTATGACTGCTTGCACTTTATTAACTTAGAGATCCCTGTTGGAGGAGCTGACTGTGAATAGAGTTCGCATTCACACGTCACCTGTGGAATGACTCGCTTCTGTTTTTATTGAAATTTTGATAGGGTTGTGTTGCATCTATAAAGAAAAAAATTAATTTGGAGAGTTTTTTGCAGGTGTTTGTTATAGATATGTCACGTTTGAGATGCTCTTCAGAGTTTCTGAAGATGATAGGAGTAAGCATGTGATAGTTGTACTGATCAAGGTGAGCCAGACAAGGTGTTATCCCAGTTACTGGAAAATTCTCTAATTACCCAGTGGAAGGACAGTGATGGCTGATTGTTAAACCATACAGAGCTTACTAGTTCCACAGGAGAAGACAAACTGAGAGAGTAAAGGGAAATCTCTGCCAGTAGAAGTGTTCCTGCTTTATTTTTTTTTAAGCTAAATTGTGGTAACATGTTAACATATTAAAGAAGGCAAGAAAATAAGTGTTCTCTCCTTTTCTAAAAAAAAATGAAATACTTGTTTTAATTGTGGCATTTTAACTTACAATGCTGAGCTTTGTAAGTTAGGGTAGTTAGATGTTGACTCCTGCAATGTTTCTTGGTGTGATTTTTTTTATTACTCTAGGCGTATAAAATTCATGCAAGTTTTTTTGTGTTTGTTTAAACAAAGAGTGGGGGAACTAAGATACGGGGTTTGCATACCTCTTGTAAGACAGTAATTCTGTTTCTTCAGTTTGTCATGAATTTTTAAAATGTTTTTAATTTTCCCCTTGAGAAGCCTTCTAGCTAAAAGATTAAAAGTTAAAAATGGATATTTGAACCTAATTGCATACTCTGCTGTACCTCGAATGCGACGGGTTCGCCTTTGGAGCGTGAGGGCCGGTGGAGAGCCATTGGCCTCTCTCTTGAGGAACCTGACCTGAAGAGGAGATTTATCTTAGCGTTGTGTTTCTCTGGTAAAACTGAAGCGAGTACTTTCAGCTTACACCTTCTGCGGTTGGCTACACCGGAGGGCAGAGGGCTGAAAGAAGGAGCTCTCGATCTGCCCTGATGCTGTGGTCCATGGGAGGGATTTAAACCAGTGTTGAGGTTTCTAGGGGAGGAGGGTCAAGTTGGTTTATAAATGCAGGTTCAAAGCTCACAGATCTTCCAGAATTGCATTTAATCGGGAAATTGTTGAGGGCAGCTCTGACGTTTGGCTCCGCACCCCAGCAGCGCTGGGGCGTTTGGAGGAGGGGGGCGGCCGGCCGGCGCTGGGTGGGTCGGGGGGTCGCGGGCAGCGTGCCCTCAGGAGGCGAGGAGCAGCGCTTCAGGTGGCCGCTGTTAAGCCTGGGTACGTTAATGCTCCTTCGGGTAGATGGTATTCTGTAATACTTTGCTGTGAGCAGCCCCATTTTGATAGCACCCCAGCCACTGCGTTTTAAGGTTCGGTTGAAACGAAGCTTAAGTGGAAGCTGCTGCTTTTCACCCACCGCCCTTGTAAGGGATGATAAAATACAGCCTGTGTGCTCAACATCAAATGAACTAGAGAGGGTCTTAAAAAAGACACATTGTGAGTTTTCTTTTTTTTTTTTCAGGAAACTCTTGAGGAAAACTTGTTACTTTTTTGCTAATTGTTAGTGACACCCCACCCCCCACAAGTATGTTTGGAAAAATTAAATTTCTGTTATCGTGCTCCAACTATGCATGTTGTTCTGTGTTTAGCCCAAGTTGACAAGGTGATCATTTTGGGCCCCAGAAGAGTTTGTTTACATCTTTAAACTCTGTGTTACGCTATTGTGTATTGGATTTCTGTGAAGACCTTATTTACATTTCTCAAATCTGCCTGAATGAAACAATTTCAGCTTTTGCTGCCATAGGTAGGTAAGCCTAGAGTTTGGTTCAGGCTTGCTTGAGCTGTTCCTGCTTTGGATGGACTGAACTGCCAGACATGAGGTTAAAACTTTTGGGTTTTTTTTTCCCTTCTCCTCCCAGGTGCCTGCTGATGGAAATGCTGGGTTGTTGGCGGAGCCTCAAATCGCCATGTTCTGTGGGAAACTCAACATGCACATGAACGTGCAGAACGGAAAGTGGGAATCGGACCCCTCCGGCACCAAGACCTGCATCGGGACGAAGGAAGGGATTCTCCAGTACTGCCAGGAAGTAAGTGCCGTCCTCGGGAACAACTGCGGTGGTTGTTCTTCTGAAGCACCAAAGTGCAGGCGCATGCTGGAGAGCTGAGTCTGTAGGGAGCTTCCCTTTCTTTTCTTTCTCTTCTGCTCTGTTGCCCTTTTGTCTCTTTTAAAGAAGTTCTTCCCAGAGCCTGTTAAAACAGCTTCAAAACCTGGTTGCTGGGGGTCACTGAGGCTGTTGGACAATTTTGTCCCTCTGTCTTCTGCCCTGGGGTATAATTTTGTATGGTATATGCACAATGAACTTCTTCCTTATAAAGTATTTTGAATGAAGCTGAGGTGACAGTTTATTACTTAAAATGCCCTTGTTCTTTCTGGGCTGATCTTGAAAGAGTCGACTGTAATACATCTTCTGTCATCCTACCATGATATTGAAATACACTGGGTCAGTCCAGAGTTATTGGTCTCTGCTGCACACTGAACCATTCAGAGTTTCTTAATAGAAAAAGCTTGCCCTACAGATGAAGTCACAATGACTGATTTCATATTTGAGAGCAGAAATTATTACCCACTCACTTATGTCCTAAGAACAGATTGTGGATCTAATTTTGTTTTGTCTCCATGCTGTGATAGCGTAATAACCTCGTACCAGTGTGTGACAATTTGAAAAGAAAATGCGGATTTCATGCCATGAAACGAAAGGGCACGGCTTGAGTCTCTTTAGTCCTTATGTCTTTCTATACCATCTCTGCCTTTTTTTTTAAGCAGGGGCTATTGCCTACTGCCATAGCAGTAGCTGTCTTGCTTCCTAAATGTCAAACCAATTCCTGCGAAAATGCCTCTCTAGAAAGCAAGATAATTCACTCTTCACATCTCTGCTCTCTTAGCATCTTCATTCCTGTCCTTTCACCCATTGATTGTTCCTTTTATTTCTTGCGGTGTTTTGTTCAGGTTTTTCTGAGTTTGGGCTTTATGGTCTAGAATATTCATTTTAAGGAAGAACTTATAATGGCTATTAAAATTAATTCTTCACCAGTAGCTTCGTCTTTTTACTAAAAGTATTACTTTGTGAAATTCATAATATTTTTGTTTACTACTAACAAAAATACCAAACCTAACCTACTAGTAAGGTTTCAGAGGTTTCTTCTGGTTTTCTGTTCTCTCCTTTGAATTATCTAAATAAAATCAATTTATATATAGTGAAATTATTGAGGGTAAGGGAAGGAATGGGTGGAAGTAGACAGTCCGTGAATAAAAGTCCACAAGGTAGTAGATCTTTCTAAACTTACAGAAAGAAATATGTGAATTTACGGGAAGTAAGAGTAGAAAGTTTGGGCGTTTTTAAGGCATGACTAGCTCAGTAGGTTGGCAATTCAGTTACAAATACTGCAGGTAGGGAAGGATTCCAAAACAAGGACTGGGAGGTGCAAATCTCAGCTGAATGTCAAGTGATCTTGAAATTTTGGTGGCATTTTTAAAAAAAAAAAAAAAAAGCCTTCTTAAAAATAAAATGAAGAGGAAAGCAAAAGCAGTCAGAAGGTAGTGGCCATATACTGTTAGATGACAAAGGGAATAATAAGGAAAGCTGTGACTGCACATAAGGAAAAAATTCTTTACTGTGAGAGTGGCTGTGCGGTGGCACAGGCACCCAGGCAGGCTGTGGAGTCTCCATCCTTGGACTTAAAAGCATAGCATAGGGGGTTCTGCCTTGTTGGGGGGCAAGGTGCTGGTGGGTTTACTTCCTAAAAATGGTGCGGGCATCTTACTGTCAATCTATGTTATTACAGGTGTGTGATTAAGGAGTGTGCTCTCATTAACTTCAAGTGAGCCATTCTGCTGTGGGGATCTGGCTTAAAAACCTTTTCCTTGCTGTGCTCACCAGTAGGCTACCTGTTTGTGGGAAACGGCCGATGTCCCGGCTGTCCTGCCCTATCCTTATTCCACCCACCCCCCCACACCTGAGCTGCACAACACTGGTGGAGAAGGGGCAAGCTGGTTTGGGGTGAAAGAGCAAGTGGCAGGGGCTGTCTGCCAGCAGCTGCTTTGGGGGTGGGGAGGAATCATATGAGCCCCTATTGTTTTAATACTGGTAATAAATTCAGAAATAAATAGCAAATATTAAGAAGGTCGGATCTACTGACAACAAGTTAAAACAAAAAGCCACCTGGAAGTTGATCCAGCCTGGCAGGGTGGAAGGAAGCTCCCGGTTCAGTACGGCTCTTCTCCGTCGTCTTCCCTGCAGCTGGGTCTGTAGCATGGTGGGCTTTGACTTTGGCCAGGAAAGGGCACTACTGCTTTGCTTCTGTTTAACTTTCCCATGACCTGATGAGAAACAGAAGAGTCAGATAAAAGCACCCACTTTTACCAAAGAAATGAATTTGTAGAGAAGTACTAGTAAATGCAACTCAAAATGGCTTCTCAGCTGTGGGGAACCCCTTGTTGCTTGATGCTCTAAATATGCTTAGTATCCTGGGGGTAACAAGTGAGGTGGTTTTCCTCTTGCCTTCTGCTGTTTACATTGGCTGCGAGACAGTGCTTGCTATCAGGCCCAGGGAATGGGGTAAATTTGCATTTTCCCATTAGCAGGAAGCAATAGGCATCAAGGCTGAGATGTGATACCTCCTGCATTGGAACAGTGTGCATGTAAAAATCTCCTTTTTGATTACTTTTGCCAAATACGACCTTTTCCTTCCTTCCTTTTCTCCCGTTCATGCTGCTTTTTTCCCCAAAAGGAGGACTGCTACTTCTTGGGGTGCGTTTTTTCTCAGTGTAGGCAGAGGCTGAGCGTATATGCTCTGCTAATCAAGCAGACAGGTACTCTGCCTGAATCTATGTTCTTCATGCTCCCTGGCACCATGGCAGCTTTCTTGGTTCTTTGGTCTAACTGTTAGTACCATCTGCTGAGGTACTGGGTTTTTTCCCCAGCTCTGAGCAGAGCCCTGAAATATGACGGGGAGCAAGGTAAGATTTTTCCCTGCATCTCCAATGAGAAATCTGTCCATCCTGGGTTTTGTTACGGATACCTTGTGTGGCTCTGCAACAGGCGTTGTGATTATGGCTGTAGTGCGGGAGATGATGCTCTACTGTGGTAGATCCTGTAGAGTTAGCTTATGCACCCAGTTCCTCCTACACCAGGGGCATATCGAAAGAGCCAACTGGGCAGAAATTCAGTGAGCAGCGGAGATCTTCCTCTGTGGCTCCTTGGCTCTAAAATAATACAAGTTAGTAACTTTTATCAGGAAACTCCAGTTAATCCAAAATGATACTCTGGCTTTGTTTTCTTCCATGGAAGGTATCTTACAAAAAATAAAATCTCCTCTTTCAGCAGAACTTACAAGTAGATGTGTTCCTGTGTCTCCCTATAAGCTGTTTTAAAAGAGCTTTTCCTGACGATGCCAGGCCAGATGCCTGGGTGGTGGGCAGAGCACTGGGTTGGAAGGTGCATGAAGTACAGAAAGGCTTACATTTACTGGGAGCCTTGTATCTTTTTATTGAGATTGTCATCGTTGCCTCTCCTCGTCCACTGCCAGCGTAGGTGGATTTTGAAGTCTTGATGTAGGAAGTAGCAGTAGAGGAGCATTGCAGGGGCAGAAAGGGAGGAACGGGGAATAAGCAGAACCACCTACATGTTTTAAAGATGTATGTCACTTGTTGCTTCGCTGCTTTTGAGTGGGAGCTCAGTGCAGCACAGGAACTGTCTGGATTTATATTTGGACAACACATCACAGTTTAAAGATGACAAAGCTCAGACTTACTTGAAAGAAAATGGAAGATACTTGAGTGAGGTACTTCCAACTTCCTTGAGTTCAATTAAACTCTGCTACTGAAGTCACAAGAAGTGGTTCTGGAAGCAGAGCACATCCACCTCTTCTGCCTTCAAATCTGCACGTTGTCCCTTGTTCAGCCTAAGCTGGTGGCTCTTCTTTTTTTTAAATATAGCAAAATCAAGCTTTATTGGGTGGAATGAGATGCTGGTTAGAGAAGTAGAATTTACTAGTGGTATCTTTTAATCTCAAACTAGCTAGCATGCTGCTATATTAATTGTACCTGTTACTGAAAAGTAAAACGGCATGGGCCTGATCTGCAAACAGCTGTCAAAAGCAAGTGCTGCAGGTGCTACAGCAATGCTGCATTAATGTAAATGGAGTGGTCATACCCGTGTATGTGCCAAAATCCTTAATGTGTTGTGAGGGTACTAGCTGCCACTTCAAATCAAGCCACTGATCAATCTAGTCCTGCTGCTGACACTGCCGTACCAGCTGTTTTGGAGAGATGCTGGAAAAACCCTGCCATACACAATTACTGGGTAACTAGCCCCCTGGGGAAAGTTTCTTCCTAACAACCCCTGATGGGTGGTTGGCTGATGTCCTAAAACAGGTGGGGACTGCTGCTCCTGGATTTTGCTTTTTGTTGTTTGTGGAAGAAACCGGGTACCCCCACCCACACATGTTCAAGCGCTGGGGTGGCATGTTACTGTTGAAGAAAGGTGTGTTTTGGAGCAGGCTGTGCTGACGGTGGAGGCCAGTCAGCTCCTTGTCTTGCTAAACAGTTTTCATAGAACCAGTCTGGAGCCTGCCCTTCGGCAAAGTACGTGTTTTCAGAGTCACGTGAATATGCAGAGTAGGAAGGAATTTAGGGGTGCTCAGTTCCCTGTTTAAATGGAATGAGTGTTCAGATGGAAGATATTGGTGTACGTTTTATTATATTAGCAATTTTGAACAGCTACTATGTGCTGAATTTTATGTTTAGTAATTAGGATACATTATATGTGTTCCTTGAAGGACTAAAATTATTTTGCCGTCTGTGCTGAACTCAGTGTCCAAAATGAATTGTAAAAACAACACTCACAGCTGGCAAAAAATTCATTTTGTCTAACGCATGTTTTTTTCCCCACTTAGTTTAATTTGGAGGGGCTCATTTCCATTTTATGTATGCATGGAGTTGAACAGAATGGAAAGGAATTGGTCTGAAAATTGGTATTGTTTTTTTTTCCAAGACCAAACCAAAACTATAGGAAAACTAGTTTGGGTCTGGATATCACGTGCATGGTTGAGTGGATGGAGTGTAAACCTGGGAGCCTAGAGATCTAGCTGCACCTTGTAATCAGCAGCTGGCTCGCTGTGGGATCTTTGGCTAGGTGCTTAGAATAACTTTCAGATGTAGAGCATATGTTGGCTTTGGCATCTCTGAAACCACATCATGACTGCTTGGTTTCCTTTGTAAAGTCATGACATGTGTCCATGTTCTTTCTAAACATCGAGATCCACGAGCATCTTGCACTGAATGTGTATTTCTTACGGAAGTCCTCCCCAGAAATAAAAAAATGAATTATAAACGCACACTGCTATGCTCTTAACTATATCTTTCTGTTACGTGGAGCAGAAAATAGTAGGGTAAATTCAGATAACCGATAATTCATTATAACTGTTGACAGAACAGTGTTGACATCTCTAATCTCTAATCATACTTCCAAAAAGGATCTTTGTGTCATTTGCTCAAATTGTCTGTGTTTCTGCCACGTTTTTAGGTAAGTTGCTGGTGAAACCCAAAGCCACTTCTTAGCCAGATCCAGTACAAGCTGGCATGTGACCATAATAAGGCTTTGACATTAATTCACCCCACAGCCTCTGGCTTCAAAGTAGTCCTCAAGTCTCCTGTTTTGTAGATGGGCCAAAAGGGCCTGCCCCATCTTCATTTTAATTTACTTGGTTGGCTCCCTAGTGCCATCATCTTGGATAATCCTGAGCTTGTTGCCTTGGGGCCCACGCCAGGCAGAATCATGCAGGCAGGCAGGACTGATGGCAGCGGTTCCCTCCCTCTCTAGTCCTTGTCCTTGTTGAGAGCTTCTAGAGATTTGTTAAAGGGTTTGTTGAACTGGCAGGGATGCTGAAGTTTTTAAAAAGAAAAAAATAGTTTGCCTTCTCTTCTGAGAAGAGAATTTGAGATGCAATGAAAATGGTCTTGCTGCTTTGATAATGGTTTCTGTCCATGTTACTGTGTCATTTTCATCCTATTATGAATTGTTGTTTTTATCTAGGCTACATAATGTGCTCTTTCTAGTTTCTCAAACCAAATAGCCACTGTATTGAAGAAGAAAATGGATTTTAAACCTTCACTACTGTAAGCCGCTTAAAAACCCATACATTTTGCTCTGAGGAAAAGGATCTGTTTAATGAAACATCATGGAAAACATACAGATTTTTGGCAGCACAGACTGTCCTTAAATATAAATGATATTTTCAAGGCAAATGTGTGTTGGTGTATTCTGAGATGTGCACAGTCACGCTTGAAAGTTGGGGTGAACGGTATCTTAGCACTCTTTGCATTGATTATTGAGGCCTTTCGTTTTACTTAGCTTTTGGTCCACAGCAAAAGTTGAATTAGTAGTTCACTCTGTCTGCCAGTGCTTAAATCTCATTTGCTTCAATGAAGGCTTAGATTTTGGAAATGCAGGGTCTACTACTGATGGTATATTTATCATGCAGTTAAACCTTAGTCTGCTTACCATGTAACCTTCTTGAGGAAGAAGTCTGGGCTTTTTAGCCCAGACTGTAGTCTTCCATTTAAGTATATTTCAAATCAAGTGACTAATAAAACTTGGAGCATATGTTGCAAGATAATGCCTGCCTTTCTTTTGTTGATAATAAAAAGGTTCCCTCTCATTTTTTTCCCTATACAGACCTTTTTTTTTGCATGTCTCAAAGAAATGGAATGAAAAACATCAGGATCTCAGTATGTTGTTGCTTTCATGATAAATTTTCCAACTCCTTTTGAAGTAACATGTTTTTCTTTTGGAAAGAGGGTGCTTCTGCTTTGAGGCTGAGGGAGGAAAAAGGATGAAAATGGAAAAGGATTGTCTGCATAAATATATTTAGGTAAATGTGTACTGCAGTGTTTAATGAAGCTGCGATGCTGCATTTTCCCCTAGATTAATTTTGAATTTCACAGATATGATGGACTAGATGAATGGCTCAGCTTAATCAGCTGGTTCCACCAGCATAGCGTTTGTGCCAGGAATACGATTGTTTCTTCTGTCCTCTTAAGATACATGAACGCAATGGCTGTATGCAGGTAGTCCTATTGCCTTTTTTGGTTCATAATTGAACTAGCAGACAACCATTTAGCATGTGATCAAGATGTCAAAAGATGTCTGCTAAATTGGAGAGATAAAAGACAAGAAGAAAATGTTTTACATTATCATCAGCATGCTGTGCTTGTGGTTTGCTCCTTAAGGTTACAAAAGAACCGGCTAACCACACTTGCTCAGGTCGGTCTGCATGCCTAGGGAAGGGAGCAAAACTCAGCTGGCCCAACTCTTGGCTTTACTGAAGCCCAAGAAACTTTGGAGAGGGCTGTGTAGCGTTGCATGTGGTCCATAGAGATGTTACCTCTCCTGCACCTGTGATGTTGCGTGGAAGGTGTCCTGGTGGGGACAGCACAGCAGACCTCTACTGCTGCGTTTCACCATTCTTTTTTCCTTCTTACATACAGACTTATCATAGTAAGCTGTCTGCTATTTTCTTTACAGATCTGTCTCCCAGACGTCTTACAGTACATAACTCTGAGATGGACTGGTAGCAGCTGTTCTTTTAATAAATAATAAGTCTAAGAGATACTAGGCATAAAGTATGATGATTACCTTAAGTAAAGAAAAATCTATTACAAATATACAGCTGTTACATTTCATCCCTTTTGAGGAGGAAATGCCCATGCTTATCTACTTTCTTTTCCTCCACCTTTTCAGACCATGCTTGCATGGACACTTCTGTCTGGCAGAGGTCTATCCCACTCTTACTGAAGTCGTCCTGGGTCCTCTTTAACTCCTGGCAGTTTCCATTCTGATGCCGTTTTTGTTCTTGGGGAGGGGTGTTTTCAGAAGTAGGTCAGTTCCTCGATCCAGCTTCTGTGTTAGCACTGGCTTGTGGAGAGATGTTAGCAGTAAATGGATGAGGGATGGAATAAGGCAGGAATCATGCCCTGGCAATGTCAGACTTGTGTCCAATTAAAGGCACTGAAACCACAGCCCTAGCATCTGTGAGTGTGCCTCTGCAGATGGATGGGTGCAAGTGTGACTCCTTCTTGGGACTGGTGCTCCTGAGAGCTGAGAGGCTGCTAGCAGGATTTGGGTATTTGCGTGGGTTTGAGTCTTTAGGGGCTTTTTGGTCTTCATTACGTCTCTCTGCATGACTGGGTGTACGTGTGAACAGGTAGTACGCCTGGTGGCATCCTGTATTTTTTGGGTCATCAGCATCCCTTATGGATGGCTCTATAGCTTTCCTGTGCTATATCTTAGTGCTTTTTCTTGTGGTAGTAGTTACTCTCTTCTGAGGGTTTTCTTTCTTTTTCTTTTTTTTTGGGGGATAGGTTTCTTTTTTCTCTTGTCCGTGTTCCACCCACCCTCCACCCCCGTTTCACCCTCATCCATCTACTTTGAAATATATGGAAATCAGAAACTAGAGATGACTACAGATGTGTTTCACTGTAACAGTGCATATGAAGCTTATTAGTAGCAGACAGTGGGCTGATCTGCCGGGATTGGTAGCACAGAATAGGTTCATGTTCAGAAGTTTGCAAGTAAAAGGGCATTATGCACATATTTTCAGTTGTCAGTTCTGCAGGCAAAAATAAAAAAGGGAAAGACAGTTTCTCTCGCTCCGTAGCTTTGAAACTGTTGGGAAGGTAATGCTTGCTTGAATTCATAGCAGGGCAATGCCCCAAGGTTGGATGGAGGAAATATTTGTTGATTTCTGGGACATTCCCGTTTTTCCCAAACAGTTTATTACCACCGCTTTCTAATTCATATGGTGGCATTATCACCCAGTTAGCCTTTATCCAATTAAAATTATTATTTAGTACTGTACTGAGTGCCTGCTTTAATCTTCCAAGTACTGCCCACTTCTGGCTAATAAAAAATCCCACTGATAATCTGTTTTTATAGATGTGTGCTCCTTACAGAATATTGTTCTAGATGGTTGTGGATTAATTGTAATTTATAATCATGGAGAGGTTTCTGAATATCTGGCCAATTATTGATGGCTTTACCCACCTTTTTCCTTTATATACATACAGCATGTTTTTTTTAATAGTTGAAATAAAATTTTAGCTATTAATTTTCTTTTTCTTTTTCCTTTTCTTTTTCTTTTTTTTTTTTTTTTTTTACTTGAGTGGGGTGAGAATTTCACTCGGGGTGTTACTGCAAATTGCTAATGAAAAAATTGGAAAGGTGAGGATTTTAGATTTTTAGATTTTTTTTTTCAGAGTTCTTGAGGCATCTGGCTTTATGTTGAGACTGAAAACAGAGCATTGGATTTCAGGTCCCTAAGACTATTCCAAATTGTTGTGAGGCCTTGGGGTGAATCGTTTTTAGGGAAAGGGAAAGTGTCCTTCTTTTTAGCTAAGAGAGGAGATTCTAGTAGAACGATACTGTGTAGTGTTTAGAAGATGCATCACAATATCTGTTAAAACATCAGCTTTGTATTTTGTGGGTGCCAATAGTTGTTGCATATATTAACAAAAAAAAGGAAAATTACTTGTACAGTAATGACAATACCATGTTTAAATTTTTTCTTCTGTCTGGGTATGAGTATTGAAATATGAATAATGTTAATCTGGATATGAGGAAATATGATCTGAAACAAAATCTTTTCTTGCCAGCATAGTTTCTCTTTCTATAAATATCACTGTAAGTCAGAAAAGCACTGACCCCGTGGAAATTTAATGATACGCAAAGTATCCAATTCCAGCTGTTTGAAGAAACCGCACAGTGTTTCTATTAGAATGTAAACCGATGCAGTTTAATTTATTTGGTTCTTATCCTAAGTCATATGTCGTCTTGAAGAACAGTGATAATTAAGGATTTATAAAACACCTAATTTTCTCCATTCATTACTCACTACTTCCACTTGGCCTGGGAAGACAGCTCTGCCAAAGAGTTGTGGTCAATAAATGGCTTTTTTGTAAACTCAACTTCTGAGTTGCACATGGGAAACTATTGGTTTTTTTGAGGCAGTATCAAGATCCTTTAGTATTTTTTGCTTTCCCTTCTTTGAGCCAATTACAGACTTTTAAAAAAAAAAAGGTAAATTTGATTTTGATGAGTATTCCTTTAAACATCTGTGAAGTGTTGCAACTAATGTTGTTTGCCCAAATTCCCACACAGTTTGGCAAGTCTGTACACTCCATCTAAGAGGGGGGGAAAAAAAATCAGAAGGGATCATCCAAGAAGCAGGAATTACATTTATGCTTCTAAACAAGGAACCTAAGGGAATTCGGTAAGATTGATCTTATTAAAGCTAAACTTGTAATACTAATAAGTTAATATGTGTATACTTTTTAGCATTTTAGAGGAGATTGTCATAGAAGCTCTCATTTTGAGCTGTTGTGGAGAACACATTGGTGGATATGCTAATAGGCAATTACTTGCTGAAGTCTGGAAGATGGCTTTTAAGATTTTGGTGCCAGTGCAGATCAGGGCCGCTCTGTTGAGCAGTGGTGTGATGTTCTCCTATCACCGTTTCATTCCTCCACCCCAGGCGTTTCATGCAAGAGCACTGCTCTGGTTTGGAGTTCGGAGTGACATGGCAGACAGAGAAGTCTCCCTTGTTCAGCCAGGTTCGAAGTTCCTGAATGTCCCCACTTTTGCATACTTTTAATTTTGGCATCTTGAGCCATTGTAGTTTAAGATCTGTAGCAAGAAAAAACAGTCTCTCCTATGAGAGGGTCAGATTGTGGGAGCTAATTTTAGAGTTTCTTACCAAACTAACAGGATTGCCGCTACAGAGCGGTTTAGCAGAAGTGTTGAGCTTAAGCGGTACACGCTGTTCCAGAAAGAGTCAGTTTTCTTCCCCTCCTCCTCCTCATTTCTGCTCGGCCAGATTTTAGCATATGTCTGATCTTGCGATGAGGAAGTTTAGGGAGCTGAACTGGCACAAAGCTAGCCCCCGCAAACAAACAGAAAAAAGGATGAGTTTCCCTCTCTGACCCGGCTCACTGAGGGTCAGATGAGCTGGAGTGCGACGCGGGAGAGGTGGAAGGGGAGGGCAGCACTTTCCCTTCTTATGGCAGCTGACCAGAGGGTGGCTTTGCTATGGCATTTGAACAGCGCGTGAAGCTTTTTAGATATTTCTGAAGGCGCTACATCTTTCAGCCTCTTGGTCCTATGCGTTTTCAGAAGAACATACCCACTTAATACCTGAATTTCCCCAGCAAATTTTCTCGGGCGATAGACAACATGAACAATTCACATGGGAAAAAAATGGTTGTTATTAGGTCTAGAAGACAGTTGTCAAATCAAGCCTATAATGAAGAGCAGGCCACTTGTTAATCAGAGATGCAAATGTGGCTCTATGATTTAATTTTGGGCAGCAGTAGGAACATAAGTGGAGGGCAAATAGATTCAAAATACCAGAATCTGTGCAGAAACGGAGAGAAAAGAAGGCAGGTGACAATAAAGAAATCTGAACAAGGCTGGTATTTTCAGGCAGGATGATGACAGCAGGAAGGTCAGAGGAGGATTGACAGATGAATGAAAGACTGAAAAATTTGATGTAATGCAATATCATTGTATGGTTATCCGATCTGAAATTTAGTTTTCTTGGGTCATTTGCTAAACTCTTCTTCCACAGGCCTGCCATAAGTATTTTGAGAAAAAGGATATAGACCTTCCACCTCAAATGTAGAGTCCCAACTGCTGCTGGTTTTGCTGTTGTTTTCCTTCTGCCAGGGTTTTGCAGCTGGAGGTGAAGGAGGAACGGCTGCGCTCAGGAGCATCAGTCTTACATGCCATTTGCTAAGATTAGGGTTATTGGTTGCTGTTGTTCAGCAAACTAAAATCCTGTCTTAAACATAACGCAGAAGTGGATTTGATAGTTGCAAATTAATGGGATGTATTCATTTATCACATTGTGTAGCTGTGTCATAGAATTTCTTGTGGGAGAAGCACTGGGCTGTCTTATGGGCTGTTAGAGGGTCAGCCTGGCAGGTGTCACAGGGCTGCACCAACAGATCAGTGCAAAACTCCTCGCACTGTGCTAGGAGTTTGATACAGAGTTATTTGAAGTCTGTGCAAATCCTTACATTGACTGTGCTGCTTAGATTAGTCTTCGGAGAAGGAACTTCAGTCTAGTTTAATGTCTTACTTTCATGAGTACTAAAGAAATTAAAGCTTATCTCTGAAACAGTTACCCTGCTAAACAACAGAAAATGCTAAGCCACAGAGCGCGGTAATAAAGTAGATTGCATCATAACATAATCCTGAAGATAAGAGCATTTAAAGCTTTGATCTGCTTTTTTTGTTTCAACAGAAGTTTCAACAGAAGCGTAGGTGTGGTTCTGTGAGGCGAGAAGTAATCTCTCTCCCAGGATGAGCCAAGGCACTATGGAGTGTTAAGGATTTTTTGTTTCTTCATCAGTTTGAAAAGCCTTTCCATCAAGAAGTACTTGATTGGAATGGTCAAACTTGATTTATTTATTTTTACTTCAGTCCAATTCAGTGAACTTAGTTCCTGTTGGAGAAAGGATGCCAAAGATAGTTTTAAATTAAATGCATTGTTTGCCGGTCTTACTGTGAAACAAAAGTAAAAGAAGAGACGTGATAAATGATCATACTTACTTTTAATATTAAAGTTCTTTCTGGATTTTGAGAAATTGGCAAATTGGAGGGTCATTCAAGAACAACAATTATTTGATTGTATTACTGCCACCTGAGTTGCAATTACCATAGTGACTCGAAATGTACCTGTTTGTGTAGCAATTAATACAAAGGATAAGTTTTTCTGCTTAGCTACTATTCATGATGCCAATCTGTTAAATACTGTTGTAGTAAACATTTTTGGTGGTGAAAAGCAAGTCAGTTTGATGTCAAAGGTTGAGTTTGATAGTACTTGTAAAATAATACTTGAACCCCTTTCTTGTTACTCTTTCCTTGAATCCTTTACTGGGCTTTCCTATGTAGAATGTCCTGTTCTTGAGGTGCTTTGAGCTTGTTTAGTTGGATGCAGCCATAACAATTGCATGTTAATTAGTTGTCTCAGGCAACTGGTTAATTGGGGAATTGTTACACAGTGATGAAGGAGAAATGATCATAGAATCATGGAATCATAAAGGTTGGAAAAAACCTCTAAGATCATCGTGTCCAACCGTCAATCCAACACACCATGCCCACTACACCATGTCCCTAAGGGCCTCATCTACACGTCTTTTAAATACCTCCAGGGATGGTGACTCCACTGGGCAGCCTGTTCCAAGGTACTGGACTCTGGTAGACTCCATCAACGCCTTTTGTCAGTGGGAGTACTCAGCATGTGGTGTCATCTTCTGGGCACTCATAGCTTCTGTTTTCTTAGCTTCAGAATTGGAAATGTTAATCTACATAATTCTAAAACTTCCTTTCCCCGCTCCCCCCCCCCCCTTTTCCTACCAGCACTAAGAGTAACGTACCTGAGGGTTTTCACATACTGTTTCCTCTGTGAAAGGTATTTGTGTATCTGCCTGGTAGGGCTCTGTTAGAGGAACTTGTTCTTCATCTGTGCAAAGGGCACTGATGTCCAGCTCGGGAATAACTGAACACTCAGGCAGGAAGAGGCTGATGCTACACATCAGACCTGCTCTCTCAATTGGCTTTTTGAAAGAGTATTCAACCAGGGTCACACTTTCTTTCCTGATTTTTAATGTTACCGTACCATTAGCCCAGCACATCTTAAAAACAACAGTCAGCAAGACAGGAAACCAGCTTGAGAGTGCCAGTAGTCAGGAATGGCTGAATGTGCAGTCTGAAGCCGAAGTCTTGTTAACACAGTAGAGCGTTTATTATGGTCATGTCTTTGTATTTCTTTGGAGATCGGGCCTCAGTGAGAACAGCAAGCTTCAACAGAAATGAAATCCTATTGCAAAACTCATTGTTTTCCTCTTCAAGAGCAAAATATACTATGAGCTTGAGGTGTGTGAAGTTCAGAAATGTTTGTGGAGTGGTGTTGGTGCTAAGCACTTAAAAATGATAGAAGTATTTACCTGTTCCTCCCCATGTACTTGGAGATGGTAGAAACCAGTTTTGTATTATGTTTTGGGACCACCTTACTGAGCTGGCCTGCTTCAGATTTCAAGTAACAGAGCAGTTCATCCAGGGCAGGAGTTAGAGCTTTGCAAGTAGTTGTGTCGTGCTGTCAGCAACCTGTTAATGCTGTTAGCCATGTTAAGTAGACGTGATTTTTTCATTTCATGTTGCACATGAAATGTGTACAAACGTGAACAAAGTTACAGCCCGTGGACTGAGATACTCAGACAGTATCTGACTGAGATGGGTTCTCTTTGCTCTCGGCCTGGGTTTTGCCAGTTGTCCGAGCGGGGTGGTAGATATGCTGGCAAGATGCATGGTGCAGAGGGACATGTGCATGGGCATGTGTCCAGCTGCGCAGTGTTTCGGATTGGAAAGCAGGTGCAGGATTACAGTCCTTCTTACTCTGTCCTTTAAAATGTGGGATCGACACATCTCAGAATATTCATAATCAGCTTGGACTTTAAGTTTATTCTAATGCTCCCTTTGCTCAGCATGCCTTTGAGCAGTTGGAAGTGCACATCCCATTTCTGCTTGAGAATAAGGTCTTACATATATTGGTGCAGAAGTTTTGTTGGATATGATTGGACTTAATGTTATGTCACAACAGTGTTGTTTCTAGGGATTAACATCGCTGTGGTCAATTGAGTCACTGGGAGCAATTTGAAGTGCTTCTGGTTTCTCCATTTGGCAATCGTCCTAATCCTTTTGGGATTGTTCTTTTGTAGGAGAAGAAAAAAAAAAAGCTTTTCATTTTTCTGGCTTTCTTTGAGTTGGTGGATTCAATCTTACTGTTCGAGAAGTCAGTGTCAGGGTTCCCATTGACTTCAGTGGAGCATGCAGTACAAGGCCTCAAAAAAATGTTTTGCCATCTGTGTGGGAACAGACTGCAGGAGGAAGAAGGCTGGCAAAAAAATGTTTAGCTTCTTTTTCAGTGGGGGATGGAGCGCTAAGACAGTTTGTTCTTTGGCTTGCACGCTTCTAAGCTGCTTCTGTTAAACATACAGATGCCCAATGACTGGGAACTTCATGCACATCTAGATTTGGTGCTTACGTACCAATTTATGAGCAGCTTCTGCCAGAACCTTTCTCCTCCTCATGTCTTCAAGGTTCTGCAGCAATGTTCATTAGCTGTAAGTGAAAAACTTACTCAAAAGCTTTGGCCCCTAACCTCTCCTGTGCTGTGTGAACAACTTGGAGGCCGTGAGTAGGGGGCTTGCTGTGAATGTGCAATGGTGGATCGTGGCTCTGAGAGGCCAAGAGCTCCACCTCATGTGTTCTCACTGCCGGAAAATAAACCAAGTGGGGGGGGGGTCTGCTGCGGTAATGCAGCAAGAGAGGGGGATTTTCTGCTACATGGGTTTTCACTCTGAAAAAACAGTAATAAGATACTATGACTTTACTAAAAAAGAGTGCAAACCGAGTGTTACGCAGCTGTATTGCCCTGGGAGACACTGCATGTGTACTTCTGTTTCAGAGCCACGGCTACCTCATTCTGCCACTACAGGCGTTGTGCGTGTGTGTGTGTGCAGTCCGGCAGACTTGGAAGTCTGCTGTAGAAAAAGGATGGTAGGGCTTCGCTTCATGGTAAAGCACAGATGATGATGCCCACTTCATTTCTTGCTTTGCTTTCAAGCTGGCAGTCACCCGTAAGCTCCAGGGCACAGCTTCACCTGAAGGATCGTTGGCTGAAAGCCCCTGTTCTCAAAAGGGGAGATGGCTGGGAGGTCCTCCTGTTAAATACCCACATGGGTGTCATTCACTGGTTCAGGATGATGGCTTATTTCTTTAGCAGCTACAGTATTAGCAGAAAATTGGGATTAGTTGGGTTTTCAGTCCGATTTAGCAACTGGAAATGAAGGTGCCAACCAGTTTACTAAAATAAGCCAGAATTTTTACATCTTTCTTGGACAAATTTCCAAGCTTTGTTGCAAACATATCTGCAGGGGACAGTCATTACAGACCTCTCCATAGCCTTCTTGTTTTCTCCCGTCACCCTGGGGATTTGAACTGTCATGAAGCAGAATTAGAGAAACAGTAAGTGCAATTTATGAGTAAAAGTGAATTCTAAGTGATCTGGGGAGCCACAATACTTTTAATGGTTAGTGAAGATTTCTTAATATCCTATTGGACATTAGCTTTCAGTAGTGCTTTGTGAGTGTTATCAAAGATGTGAGCAGTAGGTCCTGTTCTATAAAAAGCAGAATTTGCAACACGTATGTACGAGCTGCTTCCTCGGCAGATTTCCTTCTTTGTGTGACCTGCTGAGACCTCCATTGCCTGGTGCTTGCACTGCCCTTTACTGACTTTCCCCCCTTTTTTCCCAACATAGAGATGTGAAGCAAATTTCTGCGGAAGTCTCAGCAATGTTTATAATGCATCATTTTATTCTTTTACAAAGTTCTCCATTGCTTTGGAAAAGAATTGTGAAAACTTCAACTTTTTAATACAGTTTCTTGTTTTAGAAACTGAGCATTTCCTTGGGTTATTGGTTTGGTTTTGGTTTTGTGTTTTCCCTGACTCAAAGAAGCTGGTTATGTGGGAGTTCACAAATGACAGCAGTAATGGGGGGGGGGGAGGAAAGAAGAATTAAAAAAAAAAAAAAAAAAAAGCCGGAAAAAAACAGTTCTTTGAAAATATCCTTACTCCAAAGCTGAATACATGAAGCAAGTGAAAGTGTTATGTGCAAGTGAAGCAAGTGAAGTTTTCTCGTCTCCTAATGTGGAGTTTCAAAATTTCTGAAATGTTTCCAATAGTTTGTTTCTCAGTGATTTTTTTAAGGTGTGCAGGGGGCATATCTTTGTGTAAA
Source organism: Calonectris borealis (assembly GCF_964195595.1). NCBI lineage: Eukaryota > Metazoa > Chordata > Aves > Procellariiformes > Procellariidae > Calonectris > Calonectris borealis. Next base: position 114,385,352 of record NC_134312.1, on the reverse strand, counting down.
CATTTGTATCATAAGCTTTTTTATGCATTTGAAAATTATTTCAGATTGAAGTACAATGCAAGTTTAAAATGAAATCCTGTATAACTCCATGTGGGTGTAATCAGGCTGGAGTACATTTGTTGAGTTTATTCAACTTTCAGACTGCAGTACTGGGATTTATTGTCTGTGTTTTGGAGCATTGTTATCTTTTAGAGTCTCCTATTTGAAACACAGACACATGTGAAATGTAAAAGATGAAATGAACTTCTGCCTTGGTAGCAGCTCCAAATTGCAGTTCCCTTAAGTAGACAGGGCTTCAGAAAATGCTTAGTGATAGTTTCTATAGATGAGCTTTGATGGTGAACTTAATTTAATCTGAAATATGATTAATATTCGTAATGGAAGTAAGAAATCCCTGATTTATCTTCAGTCATGTATCCTCTAGGTTACTGTCCTAGGAGAGCAGTTTGCAGGCAGAATAACTGTATCTGTGTGAGATGGTGGTAAGGCAGTTTTGATTACTCTGAACCAAATGTTATGAGAAAGACTTAACAACTTGGAGAAGAACACAAATTTATAAATACTTGTGAAGAAAGATGTGATTTCCTTAGGAAGGAGATTTTTATACTATTTTATACTGATACTAAATATTCTGTGTTTGTATTTTAAAGCTATAGCCTATATAATTTATCTCATGCCCAAGAACAAGAATTATTAAAAAACATTGCTGCTCGATTTAAAAGAAGAAAAATGCAGTGTCATCTTAGAGCTACTCAGGTAATTACCGCAGGTATCCTGTTTCAAAGGACCAATCCAAGACACAGAAATATAAAACACTGAATACACATTCCTGTGCCGCTCACAAACAAGAAATGTTACTGATCTGAATGTTTTCTGCAGATGTGTTCCCTATAGCATCATTCCTCATGTTTAACAACTTTTTTTTTTCTTTTTTTTTATGATCAAGTTGTATTTTAGGACATCAGGTAGTCTGTTTCTAACTTGCACATTTTCCAAACTTTTTCTGTATTCCTTTCACTACAGGACTAAACCATGCATGGTTTTCTTGTATTCTGGATGATGAGGTACAACCACTGTTACAGAATATGACCTTATATTACCACTTCACATTCTTGGTACTAGAGCCTGAAGTTGATTTCATGAAAAGGGAAATCACAGCCACGTTTGTCTCTCGGGGCATGCATACAACAGAATCTAGGTTCTTAGATTAATAAATTACCCTTTGGCTAGTTCCACAGTAAACTCAAGAATGCATAAATTAATTAGATTATTAAAAATTAGTTCCCAGGCCTGTTATTTTGTGACAGTTCTTGCATGGCCCTGAGGACAGCTTTGACATAAAGTAGGTCATTTCATAAGCAGTGGAACTTGGAAATAGTTGAATAGAGAACAGTTACATTTTTTTCAAGTGTATTTTCATAGATTTTATGCTACTGCTTAGGTATGTTTTGTACTGTGATCTACTTAACAAACATAACTAACAATTCAGTTATAGTCACATATGTTCCCATTTGACAGAAGGGTGGGAAGTTTCTTTAGGTGAAGCTTGTGAAACTAGTTCAGGTAGGTAATTTGATGATTTAAAATGGGTATTATAGCCCACATACATTGATGATCTCTTTCAAAATCTGGGGAAAAGGAAATTGTAACTTTCCACATGTAGTGATTTTCACAAAGCTATTAAATTACTTAATTTCATGCCTTCAGAATGGTACCCCATCTTTCGACAGAAATTGCTGGCCCAAAATATGGTTCTTTCCCTGCCGGCCCCTTTTGAAATGTATCATGCTTGAGATGAAGTACAGTATTTCATCTTCATCATGACAATACAACAAAAAGAAAGGTCAGACTTTGTTGTTTCATTGTTCGGTTTTTGTTTTGTTTTGTTTTTTCTTTTAATGTTTGCTTTTTTAGAAGAATAGTGCTACTAAGGACTTCTGAAGACCCAGGTCAGGTAGCTGAGCCTTTATTGCAGTCCCTTGGATGCTGGTACTGTAGCCAACACAGTTTCGTTTAAACACCCTCCTTGTATATTAGTTGTCGTATACAGATCACTGACATTTCGTATATTGATGTGATCAAGAAAGGAGCTGCTGCCAGGAGAGCACTATGCCTCGCCTTCCTCCCACTGATGTGTGCTGTTGGAGGGATGGCAGCCTGCAGGAGAATCCAGAAAACCAGACCCAGGCTCTCTAGCTGCTTACACTGTCCCGCCTTCCTTGATATGGTGACACAGTGCTTCAGGCAACCCTTAACGAGGGAATGGGATGGAAGAAATCTTGTATCATGCCTAAAGGAGGAGGGTTTTTTTTGTCTGGTGGTTTGGTTTTTTTTAAAACTACTTCTGGCTGCCTGTTTTTTCCCCTCTTGGGAGGACGGCAGTCCTTATCCTTTGTACATGATACGTTACTTTGAGATAAAAATACCCTGTTAACTTGATTAGGTATTATTCCGTCTCATTGCTCTAATACTTAACCTTATTCCTGCAGAAATTTAATTAAAAGAAGCAAACAACAACCAAAAAAAGCCAAAAAAAACCCATTCCCCCCCCCCCAAACAAAACTGTTAATTGCTTCTAGCAATGCTGTAGAGTAACAGGCAGATGTAGTCTCATCTTCTGTGTTTGTACTCAAGCAGAGTAAAACTGTGAACGGGCTTATGGTGGTATGACAAAGTGGACTTTGCTGTATCTCTGTGAGTAAAAATTTCTGCCTACAGGGAAATAGAAGTGCTTGTTGCATGTAAACCAGTAAGTGCTTAAGGTGGACAGGGAAGCAGCTGAGAAGAGATGGTAAGTCCAACCCTGTTTACTCTGAGGTTTTACTGTATGAGCAGCTGGATATCCTCCGTAATTAGACAAGAGAGACTTTAGACACCTGATGTGGTAAACAGAATTTGCCTGGCAAGGCTAAGATTTTTGGTTTGGTTTTCTTATTGCATGCAAACATATTTGTGTTATAAAATCAAGGACTTGAAAGGCAGTGAGGAGAATGTGGTTGACCATGCAGCCTTATTTCTGCTTACATAGGCTTCTCCCTTCCCCATGTGCAGAAGAAGGCACTCAGAGAAAGCCAGTGTGCGAGTGTTCAGTTAAGTCTGTGTTAATGCACAGAGCCCTGTGCGTGAATTAGAGTTGGGCAGGCTACCTCATGTCTGGCACTTTTTCTGATTGCTTTAATTACAAGGTAAGTGGCAGTCTTCCGTGAAATTCCAGATAAAAAGCACATTAGGAATTTTTAAGAGAAGAGATTGTGTACATATGAAGCTTCTTGTGGGCGAACCAACCCAACTGGCCACAGTACTAAAACCAGCTCATGTTTCTACCACTCTCAATACCAAAAGCACTTGGGGTACTATACCAAGGTTTTGCATATACCCTGCTCACAGAGAAAAGCAGTGAGTGCATGTTCTCATGACCAGGAGTGAAACCGCAGCAACATGTTGATCTCTTCTCTCTCTCTGCCCCCATCTCCTCCCCCCATCTGTGGATAATGCCTAGAAGGTTCATTATCTCCTCACACACACCCCCCTTTGTTTTTGTTGTTTTTTCTTCTCCATCGGATAGGATCAGTAATGAAGGAAACTAGTTTGAGTGTTGAAATGTATGCTGGCTTTGCATGCTTGGAGGAAAAACGAAGAGGTTTAAAAGATGCTTAGGAGAAGAGGACAGAGCATTTGCTTCTTAGCACAGGACTTAAGAGTTGCAGGGTGGGCAGACAGTTTGGAAGCGGGAACTAACAGGATGCCAGGATGAGTGGATTGGAGAGGCAAGAGTTGGGCTGAAAGAAGTGGGAATAGTGGGTGAGTTTCATGGCAGGAAACTCTTCAACAGCAGCTCTGTGTGTAATAGTGGAGCAACTGAGATGTTGGGAGGGAGGATGATGATTTGTTAGATGGGCCGTAAGAAATAGTTTTAAAAGCAATGTGTCAAACTCCTAGATGAGGTTGAGGGTTGACCCAGATAGCCAGTGAGGCTGCAGCCATTAAAAACTGAAGGATGTTATGGATGCATGCTAGGTGATGTGGCCGAAGAAAAGAAGTATTATGTCTTTGGAAACTTGTCCTCAGGGTTGAATTAAAGGAAATAATTCTCTGGCTAGTTTGGAAGACACTCAGCCTGGGATTATTTATTTACTCTAAGTAATAAGGTGTGGTTTTAAGGATTGATTACTTCTCTTTTCTTTTAAACTGCAGGGTTAAAAGGGTTCTCTCTTCCCAAGCGTCAGCTGGAAATTAGTGCAAATACCTGAGACGTTATGCTGATTAAATTGCAGAAGCAGATACCTGGGATGGTATGGGGCAGAGCTGTTCCTTCTTGGTCACCTTGTTCTTTCTCAAGTTGGCCCATGACAGCGAATTTGGAAACTGCTCCAATGCAGCTGGTGCTGCGTTTGACTTTCCCTTCATACTTCTCTGAGCAAGTGAAGGAGTTGCTTGGGTTACAGAGAATGGCAAGAAAAGTTGGGATGCCAACTAGTGCTGTAGCTTTGCTTCTGTGTGCCTACAGGTTGAGAAAGGCAGGGGCAAGTGGCTGAGCTTGGAGGCATGACAGGCATAGCTGAAGCAGCAGAGACGTGGCAGAGAAGGAAGGGCGTTTCTGTTGACCATGGGAGTGTCTGGACTAGACTGGGGGGGTGATGGTTCCTGGCCAGGGGGCTGCCATGGGGAGAGGTGCGGGCTTGCGTTATGGAACACTGGCTGTGTAAATATGCAAGTTCCCTGATATTTGTAGTGCCAGGTGAAGTGCAACTGTGTTTTGCTTTTACTTGGTAATGAGGAGAGCCCAGTTCATATTTCATAACTTTCTCTGAAGATAGGTTAGCCAGAATAGCACTATTCCTGCATAATAACTCTTGAGGAAAAGTAGAAGAGACTAGGATGTGGTGGTTGGATGATGAGCCAGCGTGGCAATATATGGTTCATCTCTTGTGAAACACGACAGCTGCTGTCCGCAGATTTTGGACCTCAGGGGGTCTCCAGAATAGTCAACTTGACCACACATAACATGGTTTTTGTGTTGGTGTGCTAAAATCTTTCTAAAGCTTGCACAGCTTCTGTTCGTCGCCTTGCTTGTCGATTCGGTACAGGGGTTATGCCCATGCCTCTAACAACTCTGTGTCCATGTGAGAGGACTGCAGAGCTGACATACCAGAGATTTACTGTGCTTTATGGTTACAGCGAGTGTTGTTTCACCTGGTAAGCCTGCACGTCTAATGAAGAGTTAATGGCTAGAGCAGATGCACACAAAGCAAAGGTTAAAAATCATAACTTGGGCTCGCAGTTGCTGAAGAAACAGGCAAAAAATTAGGACAGCTGGTTGAAGGGCGTGTAAAGGTAATAAGCATCCATAGTTCCATGTGTTAAGTGTGTGCAATTTAATGTCTTTTTTTTCCTTTATTTGTAAATAAAAGAGTTCAAGGGACAGTCTTTCCACAAGAGTTTGAGGCTCATGTTCTTTCGTCATGGAGGTTTTTAGTTTGACATCATTTTTAGCCTTTAAGTTACATGACTTTGTAAAGTAAAAAAAAAATAACCTGACTCTCAAAAATTCATGCTTCTCAAGCCCGATTCTGAATTTAGATATTAACCAATGAAGATTCAAAATTACCTTGTACCAAGATTCTCTATAGTAATGTAGAAAAGTGGTTGTAAAAACCAGTAATAAACCAGAATATTTTGATATGAGATATGTCTAATACTTGAATCTGTGTATAGCTGCCTGTTTTGCAGATACAGATTGCAAGATTGAGGACAGGGTATTTCATTCAGGTTGGCTGTGCTTGTGTCATTGCTGCTCATGTGATGTCACTACTGCTGCAGCTGAGCTGGGACAGCTGGGATTCTGCAGCATTGCTGCTTCTGAAGTCATAGATTGGAAAGCTTGCAGAGGTACTGTGCACGAACACACAGAAATAATTATTGTATACTTCCTCTGTGTGGACATAACCAAACTCTTGAAAAATGAGTGCAACCTGTCTGCTTGTTACTGCTCTTCAGTAACATATCTGTGCAAAATAGTGGGAAGCAGCTGATCTTTTGTTTCTTTCTGTGGTTTTAACATGTAGGTTGCTTTCTGCCCTCTGATAGGAAAATCCTCAAAATGGTTTTATTTATTTATTTAAAAATGTACTCTAGAGAGGAATAGAAGTAGTTTTGATCCAACTTTAATTTGTTAATCTGGAACTGAAGGCTTTTTTCATAGTTGAAGCATTGTTTAGCTATCCTTCAGATACACTTGCTCTTAAAGGACGTTTTCCACAAGCAATTTTAAGACAACAGTCTTCCTAAACACTGGTTATAAATGTGTGTATTCTTTTGTGCTTGCAGTAACTGCAGACTACTTCACTGAAGTGATAAAAAAAAGTCTTTGTCCGTTTAAAGCACAGAGGTAGTTACTTGTGTCACATCCATGGTTTTTGTTTACAATTTTAAAAAGCAAATTGTCTGATAATTTCTGTGAACAGTTCTTAATGTTAAAGTAACATCAATATTGTAAGTATAGAATATACAAAGTTGCATCGTCCAGTTGGAAGGAAACTTGTCCACAGACCAACTTGTTTGATTGGTTTTTTTCCTTTTTTTGTAGGAGGAGAGGCAGGGAGAGTCTGGGTGTAATCAAAGTGTATTCTAGTTTGAGTTATCTTCCCCTTTCTTTAAGTAAATCAAAGCATTCAAATGATTCAAGTTGCTAAAGATGCAACTACTAATAGTCTGCTTTGTTCTGACTATTCACAGTAGTAATTTCTTCTTCATTTCTTTTATCTGTATGAATATTCCTTTCTAGCGTTTCTATGGTCAGTCTTGCATTTAGTTTTTAATATAGATACTGTCACTGACTGCCTGAGACAGATTTCAAGCAGAATGCCAGCTCATAAATACCTATCAGATCTGGTGTGCATTAGCACCAGTTCTTCAGTGGCACATTGCAGAGAGACTGGAGAATGTGCTTTTGGAGAGACTGAGCAGCCTTTTCTCATTGTGAGAGTAGAGAGTTGAGCATTGCATTTGAATTCAAGCTGGCTTCAAAGTCTTGCTGTGCCAGGTGCTGAAGCTTAGGGTAAAAGGAGGATCTAGAAACCAAACGTGTGATCTAATTTAAGCCAAGGTGTCAGGAGTAGGTACAGCAAACAACTGAAGGATTAAGAAAAAAGAATAGAAGGAAATGATAGTAAGAAAATGTGTCCACTTCAGACTGATACAGGGTTTGGTGGCAGTTAAACTAATACACATCTCTGATTTGGAACAGTTAGAATTCAAACTGATGTGTGAGGCACTTTGGAGAAAAATACCAAGGTGTTTAAATAAAAAATGGCAATTGATTACATGTTAATTTTGCATCTTAATTTTAAACAATTTTTTTTTGCCCCTTGCCCAGGTTTTCTGCCATTCCAAATTGTTGGTGAAAATGGACACCTATTCCTGAATATGCTTTACATTCTTCAGTCTGAGATGGTGTTTCTTTTTTCTTTTTTTTTTTTTTTTAATTCATGTTAAAGTGTAAAACCACCCTGTATTTTACAAGGGGTGCGTGTACATGTGTGTATGTGCAAGTGTGTGCATGGGTGCGTTCTATTCAACGGTTTCCATGGATGGAGCATACTCTGTTAGTAACCCAGACCATTTGTTATTCTGAAACTGAATCTTGTTCTCTTCCCTATGGTGATTCTGCTTTTGGAATATACAGGAAAAGATCCTGAAGTTCGAGCAGAAGTAAGAATAAATCTGTAGTACTAATTCCATTCCTATGCATTATGATAGTACTTCAAGATTTACATATACTTATTTCTATTGTTATTGTTTTTTTAATTGTGTAACAAAAAATGCAGAAGTAAATTGAAATAGCTCCACTAACTTCCTAATTGTCAGCTAATCTTGTAAACCTTTCAAAAATTTATTTGAAAAAATGATAAAAGAAGCAATATTCTGAATGGTCAGAGTTACTCCAGAAGATAAGGGGCATAATGAATAATATCAAGAGGTGAAATAATATGCTTTTGAATCTAAATGTCTTTCAGTATCAGAGATGACTGTGTCTCATATGATTATGCTCAAGTATTACTTCAAGATTGCACCAAGATGTACAGAGTTTGTTTGCTTCTGCTGAGCGTGTATGACTGGATGGAGAAACCTATTTATCTAATCACGTATCAGGGATTGATTAAAAAAGAAAGTGTGTCTCTTAGAGATTTCAGTTGCATTTAATGCTGGTATTTGAGTGCTGGCAGAGGTTACCCAGAGAGGCTGTGGAGTCTCTATCCTTGGGACATTGAAAAGTTGTCTAGGCACAGTCCTGGGCAGCCAGCTCCGGGTGGCCCTGCTTGTGCAGGGGAGTGGGGCCGGATGGCCTCCGGAGGTCCCTTCCGACCTCAACCAGTCTCTGATTCTGTATGGATCAGGGCGATCGCCAAAGGTGGCTAGCATCATTCATAGGACGTGTTTCCAAGTACCGCTGCGGTGGCTGAGTAGGAGTATCCTTGTTAGGTTTTAACAGAGAAACCTCTAGTAGGCTGCTTGGAGAAGCACCCTCAGGGTCGCAGTTGTTCAGTCTCAACACTCAGCAACTCACTCTTGTTCGCTATTTATGTGGTAAATTAAGACGATCACAAATTTTGAATTTCTGAAGGTGGTTGTAAACTGCAGCCAGGCTTGGCCGTACTAAACGGACTATTCCTGGAGTCGAGCGCTTCCTCTGCGCAGGATACGTGATCTCGTCATTGCTCTTTGACTCTTCTTTGAACTCCTTCCAATTTATCCAAGTCCTCCTGAACCGCTGCCCCCGCCGCTGGGCCTGGTATTCCTGGAAGGGCCTCGCCTCCCCGTGTGCCCAGGAGCCATGCCTCCCTCTTGCCCGCAGCGCAGCGCGAGGAGCTCGTGTTGGCCGGCAGCTGTCATCCACCGCCCCGGCCGGCCCCTGCTGAAATGGTCTCCCCGTCCCTCGTGAGCGGCCGGCGCTGCCTGTGCGCCAGGGGCCTGGGCACCCACCTGCCGGCGCTGGCCCAGCCGTAAAGCCTCTCGGCTGGTCTCCTTCCTCTCACAGGCGGGAGGGGCGGCTGCGGTGGTGGTGGGCCATCCGCTTCATGGCTTTGATCGTTTTCTCTGCCTCCCAACTCCATATCTTTCTGTTTTTCTCAGATTTGTTTCAAAATAATCTCCTGTTAGGTAACATACTCGATGAGGTTGTCATAACACTGTCACCGTTGTATCATCAACACCTTTGTATGTAGACAGATCAAAACGCCCTTTCTTTCATGAAGCACGCCTTCATTTTAATCCTAAACCCATGTGTCATCAGACTTGGTAGTGGTAAACATGGATGTAAACAAGATCACATTAAATTCTGAGTAGCCTGAGTGCAGAGGCTTTTTAGATTTTTGTTTCTGAAGTCGGTATATAAGGAAACTTAGTGATGAAAATGGCAGTAACTTTTAATTGCCAGTTAAAATTTTTAGATTACGTTCACCTCTGTTTCTTCCACCACTTCTTTTAATATATTAAAGGAATTACTCTGCAGCAAATTACAATAACGTTGAAAGTTTGGATCTCCTGTAACTTTCTAGAGCTGCTCGCTCTGACTCTCTAGAAGGAGCAGTGGCTCATTAGGGACACTATAAATAAATACGAGGCTCATTTTTCTGTGCCACTAAGTAGGTCCCGCTTCAATTCAGAGCAAATACCTTATGTAAGTCTAGTGAGGGGAACTTCCCTCACTGCATACGCGTTGCTGGCGTTAACCTATTCATAATGAGATTCAGAGCTTGTTTTCTCTTGTGAAGGGTGGACGGAGCTTTGTGTGAGCTGTCAAAGGAAATTAGGAGTTTAGTAACTGATGTAGAAATGGAAGAAGAGGCTTCTTTGTAGTTCTTCGTCCTTGTGCGCTTTTGACAAATACTGTTAACTACTTAGAATTTGGTCCACTGTACTAACCTGAAGTTACAATGGTGGTTTTGGGAAATAGCAAAAATAAAAATAATATATTAAATTTTTTCCGCTCTAATCTTATTGTTTCAATAAGGTTCTACAGTAATAGTTCACTCTTACTCATTAGAAGTTCACCTCGGGAAAGCAACTAAGTGTGTCTCTGTTCTCACGGATCAGAATCCTATTTTCTATCATTTTAAAGCTATGTACATGTTCCTGTGGATGCATAAACTGCTTTGAGTTTTTTTTCTTAATTTCCTTTTTTAACATTCTAGTCCAACCATTGTGAAATTTTTTTTTAGTTGCCTTCATTTAAGGCATATACTTCCTCTGTACGTGACAAGTGACACTTAACCCGGAGGAATGTTAAAATGTCCCCGATGAGAACGTGTCGGTGACACTGATATATCAAGCACGTGGTTTGTGACAGCATCCAGTATGACGTAACCATGGGCTGTAATTATTCAGATGTGGTGTCTGTGGACGTATGAACTTGGAAGAGTGCAGCATGACGATGCTAAAAGCAGTGTCCAAAGAAAATCAAATCTTTCTCTTGCACCTTGCTTGTTAGCTCTTGAGGCAGCTGTGGTACCTTGTGTAGTATTTACAGAGCAGTTGAGGTGTGAAATTTCCCACTGCAGTGACATCCTAATCCATTTTGGCAGTGCTGTGACAAGAGTCAAGAGCATGAGCATGTGCAGACCTGTTTGGTGGAACTGAGGGGACCCAAAGGAAAAGAGAAAGAGATTGAAGAGGAAAGGGGAGCTTTCCTTGAGTTTGCAACCTTGCTGTTCCAGTTCAGAGTTCAGTATTTGAAGCACTGATGGAGCAGGGGGAGCAGCAAGTTCCTCGCTTTCTGCGAGTAGTGCAAAAATGGTGGTATATTTGTAATGTGGACGATGACCATCAGCCCTGGTCACCTGCTGATAAAAAGAACAAAGCAAAGCTGCAATCTTCTGAGTGCGGGAAACTTTCACTCTTAAGTTCTCAGTTCTACTCTGTGGGTTTTCTTGAAGTGAACTATATCTCATGGGCTGGGTTAACATAGATGGCTGTATCTGAAGCCTCTGCGTGCGCTTTAACCATCCGTTGTAGTGAGCTGAGGGTGCTGTCGAAGCTGGCAAAAACGTATCAGATGGCTTCTGTGCAGTGTTTACACAAAGCAAGAGGTATATGATTAAAAAATGCTGTTTTGTAATAGAAGGCCAGGTTGATGTTCAATCTCTTTAGCATAAAGTGCATTGCTTAAGTAGTCTGTCTCTCTGTAGTCATTTCCTTGGCATTGTTATTGTACCTGGCCTTGTTTTGTGCATTAAGCTGTTTATATAGTTCAGTTTTACAATGATATTAGCCCCTTCCTGTCTCTTAACGAGAGTAAGTAGTTCTTCCCAAGTATTTCCAATCATGCTTTGATTACTTTCTGTTGATACCGTGCCTGTGGACCACATTCATTCAAAGACTACTAATCTCAAATCTGAAAAGGCTGTACTGTTGTTTAGTAGTGTCATTTAAAGTTTGAAACCTTTACTTGAGCTGCAGGTAAATAGCCTGCTTGCTTCGTTTTTGCCACAGTTACCTTTCAAGCCTTCGGTCAGGGGAGTGCCAGGAGGCACTGGCCCACTGGGGTGCTGTGAGCTTAGGGGAGATAGCTGATTGAGACGAATCCTTTTTCCTCGGGGCAGGGCTGTCGAGGTTCTTAAAGTGGTTTTTCAAGCATCAGTTTTGCGCTCCTAGAATTCACCCAATCTTGACCCAGCTCTCTTTAGTTGGGATTATGTTCCTTTTCCGCAGGGTGTTTTTGGACCATCTCCAATTACTTTTTTTCCCTCAGGTTTGTTCCTATTTCTTTTCCACTGGTAGGTATGAGTAGACTGTAGTTTTCAGTCCACCTAAATCCTCAAATCTGACGTACTCAGAAATTGGTAAGGGTTCCTTGAGGAAAGGCAAAGGAAAACTAGTCCCATCTGAGTTTGATGTTAGGGCTGATAGATTGACGATTCGAAAAATCAAAAGCGAGAGCCATAAGCTGTGCTAGCAACTGGTGCGGTGCGATGAGAGTTGGGAGTGCGGAGTGAAGCAGCAGGGGCTGAGCATCCACTCTGGGCACGCTTTGCAGGCTTTGCTTTGGTTAGCTCTAGCCTGGTGGTGTGGACTAACCATCCATAGGTGTGCTCCAGGAGCACGTCTCCCATTCAGTTTTATCCACGAGGAATCCGGTTTGTGTGCTCTGAAACCCCTCTACAGCGTGAACCGCAGTGGAGTGTGAGGTAATGTGCTCCTGATGAACCGAAATGCACACGTAGGTGTACTCATAGAAGGTGACTGGGAGGGGGGTCTGCACAAAAGGTCAGTGGCTAAGACCCATCCGTGGCAAAAGAAACCAGATAAGCCATTACTGACAGTAAAATTAAAAAAGAGAGGTGGGATAAAGGGATTGAGGGAGATAAAAAGCCAAGTATGTAGCTTGATCGAAGTTGTGGCTTACCGATAAACTAGTCATCCAGTTTGCTGATGGCATGGTTGTGGGTGTAGAAGTGTATTGCAGTATTAAGAGCAGATAGGATTTTCATCTCAATTTAGGGAAGTTGGAAGTAGGTTTATATTGGTGATGTAAACCTAAATATGAATAACTGATTCAACAGACTCTTAATGCTGTGCAGACTGCAGTGGGAAAGAATTACGATGTTTGTAAAAATGATTGAGGTAAACACAAAGGCATGCTATTAATTTTAGATGTATGGAGATTAGGCCCCATATATGCAGTTTTGCAAGGAGAGGATATTTTAGTCAATTATGAAAAACTCTTTAGCTGATCTTTAGCTTAAGCAAATATAACTGGCCAAGTTATATTTTGACAGCCAGCTGTTACCACCGTTGTATTCTGAGCTGGCAGACATACGTTTTTACTGAAGAACAAACACACCAATTTTTCAGGTGAGTGCATATACTCATACCATGAAGTAAATATAATACACAGCAGAAGAGGGAGAAGATAGGAAAGTGGGTATTGTATTGTGATATCCATGTTACCAATATGTATAACCCAGAGTGCATACTTGTGATAACATTTGTCTTTTTCATACTTTTAACGCTAGGTCTACCCTGAATTACAAATCACCAACGTTGTTGAAGCCAACCAGCCAGTAACGATCCAGAACTGGTGCAAGAGAGGATGGAAGCAGTGCAACGGTCACCCGCATATTGTGGTTCCCTACAGGTGTTTGGGTGAGTGACTGAGTTTGTCTGTTTTTTCCTGCTCTTTGGTGTTTCAGTCTCTTCATGAAAAAGAGAAGCTACATAAATAACTTGTTAGAGGTGGGGAGAACTGCAGTCTCATCTAGCTTCATCATGATATATTTGATCAGATTCCATGTGAGTGCACTTGCGCTAATTAGAGATGTGGCAGAAGATGAGACTAGTGGAACTATAAAAATAATTTTTATTATTTATTGTAGTGTCATCATAAGCAAAGCTCTGAATTATGATCAGGGAACTATTATTCTCAGGACTTGCTATACGTACGTAGGTTTGGTCAGTGCCCTGGAGAACTTACAAGCTAATTTAAGATAAGACAATGTCATCACAAGAGCAAATGAATATAAATTGGCCATGAATAAATTTAATCTGGAAATTATAAGGAAGTTTCTGCAGGAGTAAGGAACTTCAGCAGTCTTGTGGCAAAAGTAATAAGTCATCTAGTAATTTAGAAGGAAGTTCATAAATTTATGAACAGGAGTATATGCAGTTCCCTGCAGGAACGAGGAACTGAACTTGGACTTTTAAGGTGTCTTTCCCGAGTTATGGTTTTGAATGAAAAATTATCAGGAGTTGAATGTCTGCTATGTTAGGTAGTAAGGTAGGCTTCGCTTGCTGGAGGCAAAAATTTTTGAAGACATTTAAGCACCTCATGCCCATTAATGCTTTGCCCTTAGCTCCTATTTTATATTTTAAAATCCCCCCATAATGCTATTTTTTGTCTGATTTCCTTGTAATTGAGGCTTATGCAGTTGTGTCTGCCTGCATTTGTGTTGTCATCCTTCTCCTATGCTGCCATTCATCTTTTGACCCTGACTAGAATAGAACTAGTAGAAACAAAAGCCTTAGATACTGATGTTCCCAAGAGTTTACTGTGAGAAGAGTGGCCACATAATTATTTCCACTGGAAGAAAAATGGTGAACGTAGCTGTTACCGTCATTTCTCCATCAACCATCCCTCTGCTTTTTGTGTGTGGTTAAAGTTGGACTTTCTTGCATGTGGAAGTGCGTTAGAGGAGGAGGCTGGAGGAGTGGGTCATTTTCCTACATGTGAGGCTGGGAGTGCAGCCCATCGTGGGAAGTCGGACTTGCTTAGTGCCCAGCAGCTTGGTGTTCATCTATTGCTAGCAGCGCACGTTGTCCTCTCCTTTTGGCTTGCTGCCTTCATAGTGGTGAAGCTGGTCATAAAATGAACAGATCCTCTGAAATGAGAGGAAATCTTGAAAGAAAAAAAAGAAGTGTCGTGGGGTTTTTAACAAAGACTGTTCATTTATGTTCCGTGTTGGACAGTTACCCTTTTAATTCATTACTTTGATTTTTCTGTAGTCTAAAAAGTTGTGGTCAAATACCTTGAATACTCTTGCTGCCTTGTACGTCAAGGGGGTAGACTGAAGGCAGGGAGTTGATTGAATTCAGTTTGTCAGTGTCTCATGGCTTTGATGAGATTACCTTTTTTAATAATTTTACGGAATATCATGTTGGGTTTTTTTAATTTTGGTAACTAATTTTGTAGCCTGCACAGCTCAGTATGGGGACACTGATCTGGTTTATTAATTATCACCATAAGCAGTACTATGTCTGTCTTGGAATACTTCTTCCTAAATCTTATTTGTTACAGAGTTAAGGAGTCCTGAGAGCTTTTTTTTTTCCTTTATCTCCTGCTAATATTACTTCAATGTTAAAAGATGATTTGTTAAAAAAGTTGGATGTTGCCTGTCAGCTCTGTGTGTGCCTCCGCTATCTGTGGTGTGCTAGCTGGCAACCTCAGAAGTCAGGCACTGGCAGTGTCCATTCCTCAGTAATTTTAGTGCAAGTAGACCCTTGATGTAGACCACCGTTAAATCCATTGAGTCTGATAAGAATTAAGATGCCAAAAGAAAGTTTAGTAGTGGGCAGCTGATGGGAGTGTTGAGTCTTATAAATTTTACTTTGCTGTGAGAATCACTTTCAGCATCTTGAGTCAGCTTATAGTTTTTTCCATCTTGACGTTTGTTTTCCACAGAGGTGAGAAACAGTGAGTGACAGAAACGTGTCTGCTTTCAGGCCAGAGCATCTTCACAGTGCATTTGCGTCCCAGTCTTCAGCCGAGGCTTTCTGAGACGTGTAGAGAGTGTATCGCTACAGCACTTGGCTGCTCCGTTAGTTTTTTTTCTCTTTGAGACTCGTGCATGATGGTAGTTACTGCAGCTATTTGTGGCGGAATGCTTTAGTAATATTGATCAGATTTATTAGATTACACACATATTTTCTTTTCTTAAGTGGATGCAACTAAAGCATAAAAGCAGTAATTTAAATAGGGCAAAATGAAAGCCCCTTATTTGAGTCAGCCATGTGTCTTTGCAGTGACTACATAAATATGCCCCCTAAAAATGTTCCAATTGAACCCAAAGAGGAAGAGCTTTACTGGTTTAATTTAATTTTAAGATATGATTTTGTGCCTGTGTGCAGGGCTTTGCAATGTTCTTAAAACTGCAAGCTTTGAGAAAATGTTCTGTGCAATAAATCTCATTTACCAATGTATTCATTGCATGCTTCCAGGGACACAGGGGATTACTGTACAATTTCAGTTTGTTGAAGAGGGGAAACGTCTTGTGAAAAGAAAATTGTTGAGTAAATTTTAGTTACCTTTCTGAACACACTGAGGCATTTGCCTTAAAACTATCTTTATTTTTATCTTCCTGCTTTTAGAAAATGACATCTTCCATTGTGTGCTTATTATGGCTCGAAGCTCTGTTAGCCACCTTATGACAGAAATAGGAATCTAGGTGCGTATTTAGGTCTCTTGAATGATGGTGTCAGAGTGCTGCCTTCAAGGGAAAAAACAATCTGGGATTTGAGGAATTTTTTTTTTAGTAATACAAAGATTAAAGGGTTAAATTATGCTATTTGAGTGAGGAGTGTGCTGCTTGACATAGAGCCACGAATGTGTTTTCGGTGCTCAGGCAAAGATGGTGAGCCATGAGATGTGCTGGCGGAAGGGTGGAGATCTGCAGCGCTTCCCTGGCATGGTGTCGGGTATGCGTGCTGGCATCTTCACACCTGCAGCACGCAAAAAGCAGGTGCTTTTAAGGCCGAGCCCTCCAAAATGGTGACAGTAAGCTTGCTGTGGGGAACGGGCGGCAGGGTTTCATCAGGCAGTGCCAAGAAGCCCACGATTTCCGCTTTGTTTTATGGAAACTGTTCTTGAAAAATATCCTGGCCGCAAACCTGGCCTTGTTAACGTTGGAGGGAGGTCTGCCACCGGCTGCAGCAGGAGGGCAGGATTTCTGCCTGTGTTGGGGCAGCGTGGGCAATAAGCAGTTCTGGTTTGCTCTCTCCTCTCTTCACTTCTTGCCTGAGGAAAAGCAGCTGGTGAATTTGTGCAGTGTGGGCTGTGAAATGAGGTAATTCACTCTCTTCCCGGCTGGCAGTGGGAGCAGGCATCCTTGTCCCAATGCCGTGATTCTTTGAATACCTTGGATAAATGTATGCCTATACTTTTCTGAAGAGATGACATTTCATTTACTGTTGGTGAAATACACCCCAGCCTAGCTGCTCATTGTGCACCGTAGCCCTGGAGAGAGGGGAGAAGCTACATTATGCAGGTGTTCGTGGGTCGATCTGTGGGCATGGCAGACAAACAACTGCGAGGTGGGGTAAAGAGGAATTATCAGGGCATTGATTAACTGCGCTGCGTAAAGCGCTTGCTGGTATACTCACATGTGACTCCATTTTGTTATCCCGTTAATGTGTACTGCTAAGCACTGTATTCAGGCAGTGTTTGAAGGATCCAGATGTATTGGAATATCATTATGTATGTAGCCTCTGTCAATCAAAACGTGATTACTTGCAATCGTTTGTTCATAAACAAGTGGATTAGGTTATATGACAGGTATACTTTGCTGGTTGGTTATGCAGTGAAAAGCTGGCTTCTGTTTCTGGTTTCAACAAAAACATCTTTGAAAATATTTATTAACTTGTCATGCTTTATTACTCTTAACAGCTTATAAAGTTAACCACTTGTTGGTGTCAGAAGAAAAGGCGTACTCAAGTTTTGATACGCGTGCCTAGCCAATTATACCGAAGAAAACACCAAGGTTATGCCTGGAATGCATCATTTAAACAGAGAGATGTAATTGACAGTTCTTTTGGTTCATCTGGTAGTTTACTTGCAGTTTTAACTGTGGGATTTTTTCACACAAGCATGTGAAATGCCTGTTTACTTCTGCTACATGGCAGTACTTGCTATTTTTTTTCCTCTCAGCTCATTGTCTAGTGCACCTATTTCTGACTGCAGTGGTAAAGCTTCTCTTCTGGATACTTTGGAAGAACTTCCCACTGGCTTTTCCATGCAGTGCCTAATCAACAGAATGACATTAAATAATTGTCTCGGAGTTTTCCTGTCCCTGCTAGTTTAGCTGTCTGCCTCCAGCTTGCCTCAGTCTCCACTCAGCCATGTGAGTGATGCAGACAAGCCTCACACCACACTATTTTCCTAAAATAAAAAAATGCACTTAGTTTCAGCCTACACGACTACATCATGTCTAGTTTTTCTGACAGTGCTAGTTGACAGGAAGGAGAGGATCTCCAAAAAGACTGACAGTCTGAATTGCTTGGTGGGGAGACCACGGGTAGAGAAATCCTAGACGCAGTGAAAGGTGCAACTATTCATTGGGAGAAATATTTCATCCCTCTTCTTTGGTCCTTCACAAACAATATTCCTGCCTACTAATGATATTTTTGGTATAGTGCTGGCGGGCAGATGAGAAAGCCCTGCCTGCACAGGCTAGGCACACTTTTTTGTGAAACTGCAAGCGCTGCAGGGATAATGAGGTGTCCTAACACACTGGCTTCCTTCCACTGCAGCAAAGCTTTGGCAGGTGCTCCCTAGCCAGGTCCCTGCCCGGATCCCAAACCGTGCTTGGCTGCACACCGGCAGCTCTTTGGCGTTGTGCTGGCGGTCAGTTTTCTCCTGTTTCTGCGTCCTCGCGGCTAAGCTAATTGCGGCAAGCCTTTAGGGCCTCAATTCATCAAGTGTGTTCTTAAATGTGCTTCTGTGCAGTGGTGTAATTAAGAGCGTGCCCTGACATGCTTCATTGAATAGAAATGGTTTTCTCAATATACCTGAACTCTTTTGGCTTGAATTTTATGGTCAGCTTCCGTAATAGAGAAGAAAGTGGCTATTAAACATCAGTTGGGTTGCTGATCATTCGTACAAACAATAACAAGTTTATCTTTTTATTATAATTCTAAACAGCCGTATTGCCTTGTGGTTTGTAACTGTGTCTTTCCAAGTATTTTCTTTGCAGAGCAGGACTGTATAAACCGTTAAAGTGGCCTTTGGCGTGTTTCAGGGGACAAAATATCATCAGCTGGAGGAAGAGGTGGGGAGTAGGCAGAGAAATCCTGAATGAGATCGCTCACCACTAGCATGAAAACTTCCTCAGGCAGTCATGGATCTGTTTCTGGAGGCTTCCACCTCCTCACTTGAGCCAAACATCGGTTCAGCTGTTGGTTTATCCAAATCCTAGGTGAAGGTGTAGAAACCTTGAAGTGAAGAGATAAAGCAAAATTAGCATTCTGGTGGTGATCAGAATGTGCTTTTATGTATGACTAAGAGTAAATATAAAACATCTTATTTTTGTATAATAAGCTCAGAAGAAATAAATCTGAACTTGTGTTTTTCTCTGCATTTTTAGGGTGTACTATGTTTTACTTGTTTGGTGACTGCAGTAAGGTTTTAATTAAAAAGGATTTGTGGAACAGGTCAAAACACAAAAACGTTTTGAGATCTTGAACATAACAACTCTGCAGATCTACTCCAAAAGCAGTAAAAAAATTCCTTACAGGTAAACACTGAAAATGAGGAACATTGTTTGTCTCTTTACAATGGACAAAGCAAACCAGAACAGGTGATGTATACACTTCAGGAACAGCTCACAGGAAGCGGTCACTGACACGTTGAAAGTCGTCTTCGTAGCTACCTATTAGAGACAGCATTACAAATTGTAGTAAATACTGTTTCTATTTTTTTTTTAAATGTTTAGGAGCTTGGAAAGGTAAATCAGTTTTCTGCTTGAATGACCAATGCTAGCTGGACTGTTTTCTGTCTCTCGTAACTCTGTCCAGGCTATCTGAGATGTGTCAGGGATTCAAAGCAGCATGTTCCTGCTTTTTCTGCAGAGCTTTATATAAAATGAGTTAACCACAAAAAGTAGTGCTTAAAGAGTATTAGTGAGGTTAAAAAGAGCTCAAAAATTAGGAAAGGGGGGAAGCTAAGGTGGCCTCCTGACCGTAGTTCAACCCTTCCTGTGCAAGGGGTACCAGGGAGGCTGCAATTGCAGGGCGGTCCCCTCTGCCTGCCCTGCCCTGCTGTGTGCACCTGAACAGGCTATTCAGTGAGTTCTTCTGACCTCTCCCACAGCCTTAGTTACTGCTTGCCACTCAAATCCTGCCTGAAGACAAAACTAATTTTCCTCTCAGAAGTTTCTCTAACCTTACCCGAGCACTTTGGAGACACAGGTTTAGTTTCATAAAGGTCATGAGGTGAGGAGTGTCATCCCTAGTTTGTAGTTGGAAGGCTGGAGAAAGGCTGGAGAGAGGTTTCAAAATGAAAAGTATCTGTTGATAGTCAGGTTCCAAATGGTGAAGAGCTTGAAAGAGCACGTGTGCGTATGTGTGTGTATGTACGCGTGCATGCAAAGATTCTTTATGAAGCATATACGTATATTTGGTTTTGATAGATGTGTGTGTTCACACATGCACACAACCTGTGAGTAATACATGAAGCCACTGCGTAAGTTTCATAGCTTGTTCATTGTATGCATCCAGCTTTTGGAACAGACAAACCAGGAACTTTTCATCCAAGCATCTTTGTAGTGCCACAGAGCTGATTCATGGGGTTTTTTTGTTTCCTTCAACATACAGTACTTAATTTTGCAATGGGCGAATTCTGCTAATTAAAGTGTGTTGTTTGCTTAGCCTTTTAGGAAAGAGAGACGGGGAGAGGGAGAGAAAGGAAGTGTACATCTTACTGCATGTCATTAAATTGATTTGCACGCCAACGTCGGGGGAGAAATCAGTAGCCCAGCTCAAGTGCACCAATGCACGCAGCATGGGCAGCAAACAGGAGGAACTGGAAGCCATTGTGCAGCGGGGTAGCTATGACTTAGTTGCCATCACGGAAACATGGTGGGCTGAGTCTCACGATTGGAGTGCTGCAATCATAGAATCATAGAATCATAAAGGTTGGAAAAGACCTCTAAGATCATTGTGTCCAACCGTCAACCCAACACCACCATGCCCACTACACCATGTCCCTAAGCGCCTCATCTACACGTCTTTTAAATACTTCCAGGGATGGTGACTCCACCACTTCCCTGCGCAGCCTCTTCCAAGGCCTGACCACTCTTTCAGTAAAGAAATTTCTCCTAATGTCCAATCTAAACCTCCCTTGGCACAACTTGAGGCCATTTCCTCTCGTCCTATCGCTAGTTACTTGGGAGAAGAGACCAACACCCACCTCGCTACAACCTCCCTTCAGGTAGTTGTAGAGCGCGATGAGGTCTCCCCTCAGCCTCCTCTTCTCCAGACTAAACAACCCCAGTTCCCTCAGCCGCTCCTCATAAGGCTTGTGCTCCAGGCCCTTCACCAGCTTCGTTGCCCTCCTTTGGACATGCTCCAGCGCCTCCACGTCCTTCTTGTGGTGAGGGG
Source organism: Calonectris borealis (assembly GCF_964195595.1). Taxonomy (NCBI): domain Eukaryota; kingdom Metazoa; phylum Chordata; class Aves; order Procellariiformes; family Procellariidae; genus Calonectris; species Calonectris borealis. The sequence continues at coordinate 114,364,487 of NC_134312.1, read as the reverse complement.
CCCAAAACTGAACACAGTATTCGAGGTGCGGCCTCACCAGTGCCGAGTACAGGGACACAATCACCTCCCTGCTCCTGCTGGCCACACTATTCCTGATACAGGCCAGGATGCCGTTGGCCTTCTTGGCTACCTGAGCACACTGCCGGCTCATCCTTTTTTCCTGGCCTTTCTTCCTTTTTTTCCCTGAGTCCCAGCCAGAGCTCCCCATTCAGCCAGGCCGGTCGTCTTCCCCGCCCATTCTTCTTACAGCACATGGGGACAAGCCCGCTCCTGCGCCTTTAAGACTTCCTTCTTGAAGAACATCCAGCCTTCCTGGACCCCTTTGCCCTTCAGGACTGTCTCCCAAGGGACCCTCTCGACCAGTGTCCTGAGCAGGCCAAAGTCCGTGCTCCGGAAGTCCATGGCAGCGGTTTTGCTGGCCCCCCTTCTTACTTCACCAAGTATCGAGAATTCTACCATTTCATGGTCACTAAGCCCAAGCCGGCCTCCGGCCACCACATCTCCCACCAGTCCTTCTCTGTTTGTGAATAGCAGGTCAAGCGAGACACCTCCTCTGCTAAGCTCGCTTACCAGCTGTGTCAGGAAGCTATCTTCCACATGCTCCAGGAACCTCCTCGACTGTTTCCTCTCTGCCGTGTGGTATTTCCAGCAGACGTCCGGAAAGTTGAAGTCCCCCACGAGAACAAGGGCTAACGACTGGGAGACTTCTGCCAGCCTCTGGTAGAATATTTCGTCTGCCTCCTCGTCCTGGCTAGGTGGTCTATAACAGACTCCCAGCAGGATATCTGCCTTGTTGGCCTTCCCCCTCATACTTACCCACAAGCACTCGACCTCGTCATCACTACCATTGAGCTCTAGACAGTCGAAGCACTCCCTAACATACAGGGCTACCCCACTGCCTCTCCTTCCTCGCCTGTCCCTTCTGAAGAGCTTATAGCTATCCATTTACAGGCTGGATCGATGGGCCGAGGCCAACTGTGTGAGGTTCAACAAGGCCAAGTGCCGGGTCCTGCACTTCGGCCACAACAACCCCAGGCAACGCTACAGGCTTGGGGAAGAGTGGCTGGAAAGCTGCCCGGAGGAAAAGGACCTGGGGGTGCTGGTTGACAGCTGGCTGAACATGAGCCGCCAGTGTGCCCAGGTGGCCAAGAAGGCCAATGGCATCCTGGCCTGTATCAGAAATAGTGTGGCCAGCAGGAGCAGGGAGGTGATCGTGCCCCTGTACTCGGCACTGGTGAGGCCGCACCTCGAATACTGTGTTCCGTTTTGGGCCCCTCACCACAAGAAGGACGTGGAGGTGCTGGAGCGTGTCCAGAGGAGGGCAAGGAAGCTGGTGAAGGGCCTGGAGCACAAGTCTTATGAGGAGTGGCTGAGGGAACTGGGGTTGTTTAGTCTGGAGAAGAGGAGGCTGAGGGGAGACCTCATCGCGCTCTACAGCTACCTGAAAGGAGGTTGTAGCAAGGTGGGTGTTGGTCTCTTCTGCCAAGTAACTAGCGATAGGATGAGAGGAAATGGCCTCAAGTTGTGCCAAGGGAGGTTTAGACTGGACATTAGGAGAAATTTCTTTACTGAAAGAGTGATCAGGCCTTGGAAGAGGCTGCGCAGGGAAGTGGTGGAGTCACCATCCCTGGAAGTATTTAAAAGACGTGTAGATGAGGCGCTTAGGGACATGGTGTAGTGGGCGTGGTGGTGTTGGGTTGATGGTTGGACTTGATGATCTTAGAGGTCTTTTCCAACCTTTATGATTCTATGGAGCATCTTCCCAAGATTTCTACCACCTAACTGAAAGCAGTGGTAAGATCTCATACTAAATACCTTCTGGTCTCAGAGGAGGATTAAATGTTGCCAACAGATTTGATGTAGTTGTTAACTGCACAAGAAGAGTCAGTGATGGTCATCTCTGGATATTTCTAAAAGGTGCTAGGGAAGATCGTGGAAATGCATTTCAGTAAGCCTGTTTGGGGGTGCGGGTGGGGCTGCTTTTTCGAAGTGCTGAACACCTAGGAATATTGGACTTGTCAGTGGTATGATACTGAGGAAGAGGCTCTTCAAGTTTTATTTAAAGGCGTAAGTAGGCAAATCGATAGTGTGTCTACTTTGATTTTTCAAAAGAAATTTAACAAGGTCCATTTCCAGAAGCTATTAAAGAAATTAATCTACCATGGAATAGAAGAGAAAACTCTTATGTGGCTAAATAAGAAGAAAGATTAAAAAAAGGCAGGAATTAATGGTCCATCTTCAAGGTGGAGAAAGGTCACCAGTAGAATCTCAAGGGATCAGCTCTCATGCCTGTGACATCCAAAATATTTGTGATTTGGAAGAGAGGGTAAGTCGTGAGGTGACCCATTTGATGATGACACTAAGTTATTCAGGGTAGAATTAATAAAGGCAGAGTATAAGGAATTTCAGATGGGACTTTGATACTGATTGACTGGAGGTAAAATGGCAGGCGAAAATTGATGTAGTAAAGGCAGTGTACATGGGAGTAGCACACAATATAAATTAATCTTACCTTAGTGTATATGGTGATACTGTGAGTAGCCTTTAATTTCTCAGGACTGAGACCTTGGGTATTAATACCTGTGTGAAAAAAAAGGTTCATTAGTGTCAAAAAAGCAGTGTTAGGGATTATTAGGAAAGCAATGGGGAAAAAGATGTAGAACATAACTGTACCACTGTGTCAGTTATGGACTTATGTGTATTTGTGAACATTGTGTGCAGTTCTGGTCTTCCTCATAAGAAGTATATAGTAGAAATTGAAGAGTTTATTGAGTGATGATGAGTGCTTGAAGTATGACATGGCTCCCGTAGGAGAAATGGCACAGTAGATTAGAACCTTACAGCATAGAAAGGAAGATGCCTGGAGGCTCTGACAGTGCTCTGCGAAGTCATGAGTAGCTTGGAGAGGGGGGATGAGGAATGGTCATTCACCCTATCTTTCACGATGAGACCTCAGGTTATCAAATGAGACTAGCAGGCTTAAGGCTCCAAGCGAGCAGAAGTCATTGTATAGTTGTATATTTTGTTGCACAGTGTGTATATGACCTCCTCATCCCTCTGCCACAGAGTCTTGTGGATGCTGAGAGCCTACAAAGATTCAAAGCCCAACAGGACAGTTCACTGCAGGATAACTCATCAGGTGTTAGGGACCTTATTTTTGTGTCTGTGGAGGTGGTGGTAAAACATTGTCTTGGGGAAATACTGCTGCATGATCTTCTACTCTTTACACCCTTCTTTGATGTTGTGTTGTAGGTACTTGCTGTTGACCAGTTGAGCTAAAAGGTTTTTTTGGACTGAGATGGGCATTGTCATACTTACGTGGGTTCCTTTCCCGTATCAAAGAGTGCTTGTCATCAGACTTCCTAGCCCCGGCCCCTCTAACCTGCTGCCCTTCTGCTTTTCTGTATCTCTGAGAGCTGCTGCCCCTGTCCAGCTCTTCTTACCAAGTCTCTCTCTCTTACTCCAGGTTTTCCAGCCTCGCTCCCCTCTTTGGCTCACCAGGCACTACTGTCTTTTCCATCACCATTCCACTCAAGTCTCCTTGCCCCCGGGCACTGATGTTTCTTCACCTCTCCTTTCCTTCTGAGTAATCCTCTTCCTAGCTTGGCATCCATCTTCTCCTCTCAGCACGTCCTCTTCTGCTTCCTGTCAGCGTCTGCTATCCACGCCAGTCTTACTTGTGTCCACTTCCCAGCTCTTCATCAGCTCTGCCATGCGTCTCCTGTCATGTCATTTCACATCTCACTTGATGCTACCTGAGCCAGGCAGATAGAGAGAGACCTTGTGATCCTTCCTGGGAGCAATCAGATCAGTTTGTTCTAGCACAAAGGCAAGACAGCACTTAAGAGGAAAAAAAAATACCCTTCTGTCACAGCAAAAACATGCTCTGTGTTCTGAGTGGTAAGATGTTTGTGCATACCTGTCAGTGCTTCATTGGATGTAAAGAAAGGTATAACTCAACTTAGCTTCTATTTTATATTTTATTTTTCAACAAATTGCAATAAAATTTGCTTTATTAAAGCGTTCTCGATTATGGCTGTTATAGACACAGACTGAGAGTTGTTTCTGATGTTGCTTCATTTGTGTTGAAGGAAGATCCTGTTGCTCTGTTTGTCAGATGACGTAACTGCTGTGAGATATTCTACTTAAAGCTTAGCTAAACTAAGATGATTGAGTTCTATAACAAAAATGGTCCTTGGTTTCCCCTTTGGTGGTATCTGATGAATGTTTTAAATGGTCTTTAATTTCCCTTTTCCAGTGAAAAATGCAGATCTGTGATTCCATGTTTCCTTATAGCTGCTTTTAATTCTTCTTTTAAAACAAACAAAAAACCCCAACAAAAAAAACCCACCTTAATTCCTTAAGACTTAAGATCCCTTAAGACCACCTTAAGGGCTGTTCCTCTAAGAAGGTGACACGGCCGACAGCCCAGCTGAAGTGCCTCTACACCAACGCATGCAGTATGGGCAACTAACAGGAGGAGTTGGAAGCCACTGTGCTGCTAGAAAGCTACGACCTGGTTGCCATTACTGAAACTTGGTGGGACGAATCCCATGGTTGGAGTGCAGCTATCAATGGCTACAGGCTGTTCAGAAGGGACAGGCAAGGAAGGAGGGACGGAGGGGTTGCCCACTACATAAGAAACGGATAGAGTATGAAGAGCTGTCTCTGAAGAATAGCCACGAGCAGGTTGAAAACTTATGGGTAAGAATCGGAGACTGAGGCAACAAAGGGAACCTTGTGGTTGGTGTCTACTACAGGCTGCCCGATCAAGGGAAGCCTATTGATGAAGCCTTCTTACTTCAGCTACAGAAGGCATTGCGCTCGCAGGCTCTCATCCTGCTGGGGGACTTCAACCACTCCAAAATCTGCTGGAAGAGTAGCACGGTGAGCTGTAGGCAATCCAGGAGACTCGTGGAATGCATTGAAGATAACTTCTTAAGCTAGGTAATAGACAGCCCTACCAGAGAGGATGCATTACAGCTCTACTGGACCTCAACACAAGTGAGCTAATTGGTGACATCAACATTGGAGGCAGCCTGGGCTGCCATGATTGTGCATTCGTGGAGTTTGCAGTCCTGAGGGATATGGGTCAGGCGAAGAATGAAGTCAGGATCCTGAATTTTAGGAAAGCAAACTTCCAGCTGTTCAAGGAGTTAGTCAATAGGACCCCCTGGGAAACTGCCCTCAGGGACAAGGGAGCAGAACAGGGCTGGCAGATCTTTAGGAAGCTTTCCATAGAGTGCAAGAACTCTCGATCCCCAGGTGTAAGAAATCAGGAAAGGAAGGCAAGAGACCAGCATGGCTGAGTCAAGACCTGCTGGTCAAACTGAAGGGCAAGACAGACACGCACAGGCAGTGGAAGCAGGGACAGGTATCCTGGGAAGAGTATAGGGATGCTGCCCAGTTGTGTAGGGATGGGGTCAGGAAGGCCAAGGGGCAGCTGGAGCGGAACTTGGCAAGGGACGCAAAGAATAGTAAGAAGGGCTTCTACAGATATGTCAGCCAGAAAAGGAAGGTCAAAGAAAGCCTACCCCCCGTGACGAGCAAGACTGGCAAACTGGTAACAACGGACAAGGAAAAAGTTGAGGTACTCAACAACTTTTTTGCCTCAGTCTTCACTGGCAACCTCTCTTCCCACATCTTGCCAGTGGATGGACCGCAAGACGGGGACTGGGGGAGCAAAGTCCCTCCCACTGTAAGAGAAGATCAGGTTCGTAACCACCTGAGGAACCTGAACACACATAAGTTTATGGGACCTGATGAGATGCATCCCAGCTTCCTGAGGGAACTGGGTGATGTTGCCAAGCCACTCTCCATGATATTTGAAAAGTCATGGCAGTCAGGTGAAGTCCCTGGTGACTGAGAAAAGCGAAACATTGCACCCATTTTTAAGAAGGGTAGGAAGGAGGACCCTGGGAACTACTGACCTGTCAGCCTCGCCTCTGTGCCTGGGAAGATCATGGAACAGATCCTCCTAGAAGCTATGCTAAGGCCTATGGAGGACAGGGAGGTGATTCGAGACAGCCAGCATGGCTTCACCAAGGGCAAGGCCTGCCTGACCAACCTAGCAGCCTTCTATGGTGGAATGACTACATCGGTGGACGTGGGAAGAGCTACAGATGTCGTCTGTCTGGACTTCTGTAAAGCCTTTGACACTTAGCCTCTCTAAATTGTAGAAAGATGGATTTGATGGGTGGACTGTTTGGTGGATGAGGAATTGGTTGGATGGTCACATCCAGAGGGTAGTGGTCAACGGCTCAATGTCTACGTGGAGATCAGTGACAAGGGCTGGCCCTCAGGGGTCTGTACTGGGACCAGTACTGTTTAATATCTTCATCAATGACATAGGCAGTGGGATCGAGTGCACCCTCAGCAAGTTTGCAGACGACACCAAGCTGAGTGATGTGGTCGACACGCCTGAGGGATGGGATGCCATCCAGAAGGACCTGGACAAGCTCAAGAAGTGGGCCTGTGTGAACCTCATGAGTTTCAACAAGGCCAAGAGCAAGGTCCTGCACCTGGGTTGGGGCAACCTCCAGTATCAATGCAGGCTGGGGGATGAAGGGATTGCGAGCAGCCCTGCCGAGAAGGACTTGGGGGTATTGGTGGATGAAAAGGTGGACATGAGCCGACAATGCGCCCTTGCAGCCCAGAAGGCCAGCCATATCCTGGGCTGCATCAAAAGAAGCGTGGCCAGGAGGTCGAGGAAGGTGATTCTGCCCCTCTGCTCTGGTGAGACCCCACCTGGAGTACTGTGTCCAGCTGTGGAGCCCTCAGCACAGGAAGGACATGGACCTGTTGGAGTGGGTCCAGAGGAGGGCCACGAAAATGATCAGGGGCGTGGAACGCCTCTCCTATGAAGAAAGGCTGTGAGAGTTGGGGTGGTTCAGCCTGGAGAAGAGAAGGCTCCGGGGAGACCTTATTGCAGCCTTTCAGTACTTAAAGGGGGCCTATAAGAAAGATGGGGACAAACTTTTTAGCAGGGCCTGTTGCAATAGGACCAGGGGGAATGGTTTTAAACTAAAAGAGGGTGAATTCAGACTAGATATAAGGAAGAAATTTTTTTCAATGAGGGTGACGGAACACTGGCACAGGTTGCCCAGAGAGGTGGTAGATTCAAGGTCAGGTCAGGAAACATTCAAGGTCAGGTTGGACAGGACTCTGAGCAACCGGATCTAGTTGAAGATGTCCCTGCTCACTGCAGGGGGTTGGAACTAGATGGCCTTTTAAGGTCCCTTCCAACCCAAACTGTTCTATGATTCAAAGATACTTTTTTTCCCCTCTGCTATTTCTATCCCATATGTGGCTTATAACATTGGATGTGCTGAAGATTTCTTTAGTCTTTATTTGAAGTCCATTATGTTGTAGGCAGGATGGAAGAACATTGTCATCTCTAAGTGCTGGTGTTGTTCTTCTTCCTGTGCGTCAAATCCAACATTACAACTGAATAAAACAGGGAAACTCAGAATAATGATGTTTCAGGTTTTGAAATCCAAAGGAGAAAAAGCCGTGGTAGTGGGCAGAACTTTGGGAAAGAGCCTATTGGTTATGAGTGATGCTATTGAACTGCATTTCCAAAGTCTTCTGAGAGAGCAGGATAGGCTTGTGCCATGCTGTTTAAATACCCGTTTCTTGACTGGGGCTGTCCTGGGTGCGCAGGAAAGAGCAAGCAAGGTAGCGATTCCACTTGACTGTTACTTTGTGCAGAAGCAAATGGGTGAATTCTTTGAGAACACTGGGGGTGGTGCCTTGGTTTTTGTCATTGCATATGTGTTACTGCTTCTAGAGTCCCCTTGGGTCTGGGAACTGCTGAACCACCTCTTGTTGCATGAAACATAAATTAACAATGCTTCCAGGGTATAAGCAGCCTCTGGACAAAAGCTGTAATTGCACACTTTGATTTGTACGTTATGTCCATGTTGTTTTTTTTCTTTACTTTCAACACTATTACTGTGCCTATGTAATTTAGAGGTGGCCTTGCAATTAAGTTCTATTGCTTTGAATTTAAAGTGGTTTCTAGATTTGGAATTTTTTATGTCACAATACTTCCACCAAGACATCCGAATTACTTTTCATCAAAAATGTGTTTGTTTTTTAAATAGCACAGTAAAATGGCTCTTAATTTTTTAACCACAGCAACAAAATAGAAAAATATATATGTACTATAATCAACAGTATATATGTATTTGTTTTTTGTTGTCAAAGTGCTGGTATGAATTAATCTCTATATTTGCCTTTTTAATTCAGGCAGGCAAAGAACCCTGTATTTAATGACTTAAGTGGTTTTCTGTGAAAGGTATTTTGTCCTTCATTAAGAGACTTTAGACATTTGTTCATAAATATGCCCTTATGTTCTCACCCTTAGTGGATAGCCTGGCTTTTGGGGAAAGTTTGTTTCAAAGAGCTCATCTGTAACCTTCGGAAAGTTTGCAAAATGACTTTCGGTAAGAGTAGGAAAGAACTTGGTTAATTTTCAGTAAAGTATTTCTCATTTAGGGCACATTGCCCTTCAGGCAAAGAGGACTGATAAAGTTAGTACGTGCGATGTGACAGCGCAGCGCCTCAGCGTTTATCTACCCTCAAAGGATAAATTGTCCATAACCGGCAAGGGGAGGCATGGCAGCATTACGGGGCTGTACTTGAAGTGCTGGAAGTTGGTTAGGTCTAGCATTTATCAGACCTCGTTGCTGACAGCTTCGGGACGAAGGAGAGGTACGGCATCGCATCGGCTGGGCTCGTACCCAGGAGTGTTCCCATGAAACGGCAAGCGGGGATTCAAGGGCTGTAGGGCAGTGTCCACGGAGCTGTGCTGGGATGACACCAGCCGTCGTCGCACTGGATGGATCACTGCACTCGGAGTGTGTCCCTAGGGAAAGAGTTACAGCACTTCATGCTTGTGTAAACATCCGAAATCTTTGCAAGATGAACATGCTGACATTTGAAGGTCAAACATGCTTCAACACTTCCAGTCCCTTACCCACAAGGGCAGGCATCTTTATCATGCAAGCAGAAATTCCCTGTGGGTTCCTTCCTCTTTCACATGAAAACTTATACTCGTGGTCGATGCTAAAAACTACTGTGTAACTGGAGACATTTTGTGTTCAAATGTGGGGCTTTATTTTCTTGTGGAAAACTTCTGCAATGGAAGATATAAGTTGAGAATGGTTATACGCGATTCATAAGAACGAAACATCCATTAACCATCTAGGGATTCAGGTTTTGATGACTCCATGTACATACTAGATTATCTTTGAAATTGGAAAAGCAAGCTGTTTTTAGTATGCTTGTCATGGGATCAGTGGCAACAGAAACGCAAGAACTTTCTCAAGCAGTTGCATTTGATATGGTTTTTGTTTGTTTGTTTTTTAATAGAAATGTCCCAAATTCTCTCAATTCTTACTTTTGATGACTTTTTTGGGGGGGTTTAAAAAAAGTTTACTTCTCTTGAAGCTCTTCAAATTCGAACACATGGTTTGTCAACAGCCCTGAGAAGTGAGAGCCAAGTAGACTACAACTAGCAGCCCTCCATCCAACCCCTCTTCCAAACGAAGTGGAACAGTAGTATTTTTTTTTTAAGGAACCATTTTGACTGTGTGTGAGATTTTTGTGCTCGGAAAGCCGCGTGGAGGCCAGGCAGGGAAGGTAAGTGATCAGGATGGGGGCGGATGGTCCGAGGAGCCAGCTTGGCCGCGGGAAGCCAGGGGGCTGCGGATGCGGAGGCACTCTGTTCACTTCGGAGCGAGCTGTTGCTTGCCTCCTACCATCATCTGCCTGCCTGCCAGTCTTGTTTGGCCTGTTAGCATAGGGGGTATCACGAGTTTCTGTAGTTTACTCATCCTTGTTACAGGAAGCTGAAGGAAGAACAACTACGGTACCCAGGGGTAGGAATGCACTGGCATTCACTTGACAAAGCAAGCGTCTGATGGGATTGTCTGGGTGTTTTGTTTTTTTTTTTTTTTCTTTTTGAATCCTGTGCTTGCATTTATTTATTTATGCTCCATGAGAAGGCTTGCATTGGTTTTATTTGAAAGGGGCCATAACCTACTCTTCTTTGCTTGTGCCTTCATTGGGTTAAAAATGAAGAAAGATGCCAGTGTAGGGGAGTTACGAAGTGATGGAAGTGAAAAATTTGGTTCTGCAGAGTGGTTGTGCATGGCCAGTTTGATTTTTTCCTAGACTTGATCTATTTATGCATAGATCATACCAGCATAATATTTAATAATACCCACAGCCTGCTTGTTAACAAAAAAAAAGCTAATAGCTTTAATACTTCATTAGCTTGAAGAATTGCTGCTGATTTACTGATTACAGTATAGTCTTTCCTCATGAGTGGTTTCGTCTGTATTAGTGAATGTATGAGCAGTTCTGCATTTTGCTTTCGCTGTGGGTTTAAACTTTATTCAGACACTTTGAACATTCTTACTGATCTCCAGGTTGAGAAATAATAGTAGGGTTTTTTAGTATGTTCAGAATCACATGGAAACTTTTCCTAATGATCACTAAGGGTACTTAAAGGGGAGTTTGTTCCGGTTAAATATGTGAACCTGAAGCAAATACGAAGTGCTTCAGTTTTAGTAGACCATATGAGTATGCTTCCAAAAAAAAAAAAAATTATACTCGTAACCTTTCTTCTTAACCTGCTGAATTTTTGTGGTTGTTTTCCACCCAGGAATTTTTTGTGTGTACCTAAAAGAATGCAGAGTTGATAGGTAAGAGTTGTATCTTAGTTCTGTACTCAAGCTGATGTACTTAAGCTGGCCATTAAAAATGCTTCCTAATTGTTCAGTTTGAAATGCTGAAAGATAGCAAAAACCTGTGCTAGGGATAATAAATGAGGATCGTGATTATTGGAAATTCTTTACTTTCTGCATTAATATGTTTGATCTTTAACTCCCGGTGGCTTTGTCAGTAAATTCTTGATGTGTAAAATATTCAAATTACCCTATTTTTTCCTATTAGATCATTGCAACTAGGTCAACAGAAAATTGAATCATAACAACTTGATATCAAAGTTAATTTTGGTAACACAAATTAAGTTTGGCTCTGTAGTAATAACGGCTTTTACTTCTTTTTCTAGAAGGTACTCGGGTGAATGCATAAGCAGTGTCTGCTTCTGAGGAACTCTGATCCTCCATGCTTTGAAGGAGACTGGTTTTTATTTTAGTTTTTCCCTTAGCTGTTTTTCATTGAGCTGGTCTTATATATGATGTGTTATATATGATACCTTTTTATTGTAGTTTAACCAAGGATGCAATTTCTGAATATCTGTTATTTTGTCAAGCCATTCTCTTCCCCTCATGACTGTTCTTAATCTGTTACAAGATTATTGATTATTTACGATCAGGTCCCTGTGACTACAGCTGTTTGGAACCAGTCCACCCAACAGAGATTACAAACGCTTTGGGAAAAGGACTATCTTACCGTTTTTATGATACTTAACACAGGAGCATCCTGCCCTGCCCTGTGACTGAAAAGCCCATATTTTACCTTATAGTACAAATGAGAAATGATGAACAGCACGCACATGAGTCTACATCTGGAGCTGTTTCCTTTTACCTGTTTTCTGGGATTTGTTTATTCAGTCTGTACTAAATATGTGATAGACAAACTCCTTCCCTTTGTGTACCTTGGACTTTTTTTTGTGTGTGTGTAGTTTTCTTTTTGGAGAACAACCTTTAGGAATATTTCCTTCTTACAGTGAAATCTCGTATAAGTTCTGTAATCGACCTCAAATTCAGCTCCATGTGTACCAGGCAATTTTTGTTATATTTGTTTCGTAAGCTGGCTAAGCTTGAATTGAATTATGTAATTTTTCTTTAGTCTGCGAAGTTGGGCGGAGTTTCCATCTGATGGTGCCTGCACTGCTGTAGGGAGTTGCCAGTCACAGCCATCTGTGAACGCTTTGCTGAAGCAGAGTTGGAGGAAGCATTCAGAGGTTGATGGATCTGGGTTTGTCTTTCTACTGCCTGTCCTCCAGCTTTCCTCTTGCAGCTTGTCGGTTCAGCAAAGATCAGTTGGCAAACAGTTTTGGTGAAATGTGAGCTGAGCCGAGTAAATAAATAATTCCAAAATTGCCTTTCAGAAGGGGTGTCTCAAAACCCAGGTCTCTGATCTCGCTGATGGCATGGTCTCAGATATGGTAATGCTGGCAGGAGACCAGGTTGGAGGGTGCAGCTGAGGAAGAGGAGACCATGGAGCCACCCTTTTTTGAGAGAAACACTGACCTGGATTGGCCTAAGCCAATCTAAAATGTTCACAGTATTCACAATATTTTGGAAATGCAAGCTCCCATGCTTATCAATGGCCCATGAAACATTGGCTACCTAGAGTGTTTTTTGCTAGTTTTCTTGGGTTTTATACTTTTAAATACTGGGTTGACTTTGAAAATAGAAAACATAGCATGTGTAAATCACAGTCGTTGTATTGTTGTTGTGGAGCACTGAAGTGATACATCTTTCATGTTTCTTTTCCTGTTTAAGATTTTGGGAAAAAAAAAAAGTCAAATTTCAGTCTAGTTACAGTGTGAACTTCCCCTCCACATGCCCTTTTGCTCTGTTCTGTAAATCATAAATATTTTGATATGTCACTGTTCTCAGTTAGTGTGGGAAACAAGGTTTTTAGATTAAAACTTGATTGAATCTTAATCTAATGTTTTTTCTCTAGCCTACCCAGAACCTTTTTAGTACTTCATTTGTTCTTCTTTATTAACTAATAATGATCCCCCAAGTTAATTTGGCATATCATAAAGGAGTAATACTGAAGTCTTATATACCTTTCCTTTTTGTTAAACTCTCTAAAATGATAGGCAGCTGTAAAGTTTTATTTCAATTTTCAGTTATGTAACTGCCCTTATGATTTACAAAATGTCTCCTATGTCAAGATGTTTCAAGAGTAACTTTTAAATTCTAGTAAAAATTGAAGGTGTAATTTCAAGTTAAACTCTAATGCCATTTTTATTATGTATGACCAATTGACTGTTATCTGGTCTGTTACAACAGAATCAATTTGCAGCAGGTTTTTGTACATTATCAGGAGTAAAGCTCTTAAGAAAAATGTGCTCTAAACCAGCATGTGCTCTGCTGAGGCCAGATAGTTTAGTTAAGGGCCTTGGAGAAGTGGGAGGATGCCTTTCTGAGCCTCCTGAGTGCTTTGAGGTGCCACCTCTTTCCTTTTGTCCCCCTCCCCTCTTCCAGTGATATGGCTTTGCAGGGTGTCTCTGAGGTTGCTCATTGTGCAAAACGCCTGTTGTTGTCAGCTGCAGGCCCACAGGAGAAAGTATGCATGGTGTCTTCACTGTGTTTTGGCCTGTGTGCCACACCAGATGTGGGCTACCTCATGCCCAACCATTCCTCTTTGGTTTTTGGTTATACGATACCTTCTTGGGACACTGATGCCTAGAACTGCCCTTTCTTTTTTTTTTTTTTTTTTTTTTTTTTTTTTAGTAGAATTCCCCATTATTCTCTCAAGATTTCTGTTTATCACATGATGACTATAGCTGGGGATTAAATGGGGTAAAATAGCACCTTTGGGGAAAAACCTGCTGAAGAACTCATTGATGTTGCCTCTCATTTGGCAAAACTCATTTTCTGAAGTGCTGCTTAAAGCGAAGTGCTTATTTTGCTGAACTGGGATGTCACTTCACTTGAACCTTTTCTCTGACGTGGCAGGTTCAGATTTCTGAGCGAGAACAGCCATGCTGCAAGAAGTGCTTGAGCACTTCCTGTGCTCCAGCAGACCCTCTGAGGGGGGCCCACCTTGAACCTCTTTCAAATATGAGGTAGCTGTGGTCTGAAGCCTTGGTTAGATGGTGCAGTCCGAGCAATATATGTAAGAAAAAGAGATTTTAACCATGACAGTCTGTACAAAATTCTTATCTGAATAATTAAATCCTATTTAGGTAAAATTTTTCTTCTTGGCGATTTGACTTCAAAAGCAAGCAAGCAAGGAGGCACCTGCTGTCCTCTTTGGTCAGTCTTGGCCTGAGTATGTTATGAGTTTATTGACAAGGTGTCTCCTCTGCTGGTCTTTAAGAGGAGCACTGAGTGACGGGATCGGCTTCCTGGGCAGTGTTGTGGTTTAGCCCCAGCCGGCAGCTAAACACCACACAGCCGCTCACTCGCTCCCCCCGCGGTGGGATGGGGGAGAGAATCGGAAAAAAAAAGTAAAATCTGTGGGTTGAGATAAAGACAGTTTAATGGAACAGAAAAAGGAAGGAAAACAATAATAATAATAATGATGATAGAATATGCGAAATAAGTGATGCACACTGCAATTGCTGACCACCCACTGACCGATGCCCAGCCAGTCCCTGAGTAGCAGTCACTGCTCCCCAGCTCCCTCCCCCAGTTTATATACTGAGCATGACGTCATATGGTATGGAATACCCTATTGGCCAGTTGGTCAGCTGACCTGGCTGTGCCCCCTCCCAGCTTCTTGTGCACCTGGCAGAGCATGGGAAGCTGAAAAGTCCTTGACTAGAATAAACACTACTTAGCAACAACTGAAACATCAGTGTGTTATCAACATTCTTCTCATCCTAAATCCAAAACACAGCACTATACCAGCTACTAGGAAGAAAATTAACTCTATCCCAGCCGAAACCAGGACAGCAGTTAGGGCAGAGGCACTTGTGTGGAAAGAGGCAGCACCACCAGCAGACGTTGCGCTGGTGCACTCTTTTGTGTATATTCTCCTTTTTTAGTTACCAACACAGCTAGTGAGCTATCTGGAATGCTGTCTTACTGCCAACATCAGAGGAACTGCACAGAGTAACATCAGTTTTCATCTGCTGCTTTGAAAATTTTCACTCCTGACCAATTACTAACCTGTTCTTTAAGGCTGCCTCCTTCCTGGTGTCATGTGTAACTCCGTCCTAATATAATTTGGGTTCTCCTGAGCACTGCCTGTGAAGCAATTCAGCCAGCTTATTGTTCTCTCTCTATGGGAACTCCTAAGATGTGTTTCAGCTCATATATTTATATACACCTTGTCAAACGTATATAAAAATGTATAATGTACTGACTTTGATTTCTTTAATATCATTCTTGTGTTGCCTTACGCACTTGGGACAGATGCTTTGTCCTTAAATTTTTTTCAGTGATGGCTCAGCTGGGCGCTTTTGACTAGGGGCAAAAATCTGCAAAGGATTTAATTTTAAAAAAGAAGCTTTTATAGACCTTTCAGATGCATTACAAAATGTTCCATTTCAGTGGTTAGTCTTGATTATTCAATCTAATTTGGTCACCCTTGCTGTAGGCCTACAATATGATATATTTACTGTTCTTGTTAAATTTAATATCTTCCTTACTGCTGCTCATCTTACTCTAAAATCCATTTACTCTCTCAATTTTTTTATCTGTTGATGTGATACAAGGTATTTGAATAAAAATAAAATCTTCATTCTGATAATGTGGATTAGACTTAGACACTAGGCGGTGTTTCTGAGCATAAAGTCAGTACAAATAGCAAATATTATTTTATGATATTGCCCTCGGTATTTGCACGTAACATACTGTTTGTAGTCATCCTTAAGGACAGGATTCAGTTCTCAATAGAACATGATCTTGCATGTTAATCCTGACTTGGTTTCTGTTCACAATGTCTCATATATACAAGGAAGAGAAAAATAACTAAAACAGGTTGGAATTGATCACTTGATAAAATAAGAACATCTTCTACCAGCACTTGGTAACTACTGCTGTGTTCACTGAGTTTAATTCTTGCAATGAGAACTGGAGAGGAACAGTTTTGTCATAAAGTAGAGATTTTTCGTAGATAAAAACTACACTGATTTCTGGGTTATTGGTTGCTTTCATGGGAGGGTTAGTGACGATACAGAGTTTTTGCCTTTTAGTTAATTAAAGCAACTCAGCCCCATCATTAGTAGCTGTCATTACTTTCACATCCTATCCTTCAAATGGCACGTGGAAAGTTGGATCTTGGTGAACAGGATCCTGTACCCTTTCCCTTGTCAGTATCTTTAATGTTAGAAGCCAGAAATTGCATTTGCGTTGTTTTTTTTAAAAAAATATTTTCTAATGTCTGGAGCAGGTCCAAAAAATTGGTATGCCTAGTAAGGCAGGTGATTTGTCTGATCTAATGTACTGTCTTCCTCATTAGCCAGCAGAAAGTGGTGCAAGAAACCTATTCTGTGAACAGGAGACTTCAGTGTGTGATAGTGAGTGTCTCTCTCGTTTTGTCTGTCCATAAAGTTGACTCCACCATCGCCCTTGTTTGGGATAGGTAACAGAAAAACAAGCTATTCATGATCTTCTGTGATCATACAGAGTATGCGAAGGTGCCTGTGAACTAGGCAAGGCACAACTTTCTTGATGATGCTATAGTTTGCAACAACTTGAAAAACCCAAACATTAGGTCACAGGAAGGGTACAGAATAATTATGTTTTGAAGGCCAGTGTGACTGAAATGAAGTCAAGGATTGTCGCAACTTTGTTTTTGTTTGCTAGCATATGGGGAGTTGGAGAAGACTTAAGGGATGGATAGAATCGTGGGGTCACTCATGTTGGAAGGGACCTCTGGAGTCCCTGAGTTCAATTTGCTGCTCGAGGCAGGGCTGATACTGAATTTTGACTGGATACTCAGGGCTTTGTCTGGTGTGGTCTTGAAAACCTACAAGGACGAGAGATTCTACAATCTTTCTTGGCAGCTTTTCCCTATGCTTAATTATCCTTGTGATTCCCCCCCCCCCGCACCCCTCCCTTTATATATAGGAACCTCTCCTGTTTCAAACTATGGCCATTCTCTCTTCTTGCAGTGCTGTGAAGCAGGTCGCTCTGTTGTCTTGATGATGTCTCCATAGGTATGAGCAGGCAGGTACTAGCTCCCTTGAAGCCATTTCTTCTCCAGGCTGGACAAGCCCGGCTCCCTCAGTCTCTCCTTATAGGCCAAGTTCTCCAGCCTCCTTGATCATCCTCTGCTGAACTTATTCCGGTTCATCAATATCTTTTTGGGGATGCCCAAAACTGGACACAGTATTCTAGATGCAATCTAATGAATGCCAAGTAAAAGGGGTTAATCACTTCCCTCAATCTACTGTATGTGCTTCTGTTTGTATAGCCGAGGACACCATTGGCCATCTTTGCTGTCAGGACACACCGCTTGTGCTCAGCTTGCTGTTGGCCCCAGCTGAGCCTTTTTTGCAGAACTGTTCCCCAGTTTGCCTGTCCCCAGCCTGTATCGTTCCCAGGGCTTATTCCTTCCCAGGGGTAGGACTTGACATTTGTGCCTGTTGAATTTTATGACGTCCTGTCAGCTCACTCCTCCGGCCTGTCTAGGTCCCTCTGAATGGCAGCTCTGCCTGCAAGTGCGTCAACTGCCCCCGGTTTGGGGTCATCTGCAGACTTTTTGAGGGTATATGCTGTCTTCTCCTCCATATCATTGATAGATACATTAAACAAAACAAGTGCCAAAATGAAGCCCTGAGGTATTCGACTCGTTACTTCCTTCCAGGTGGAGTACAACCATGAGCCACTACTCATTGAGCTCGACAGCACAGTCAGTTTTTCACCCAACTAGTAGTCCATCCACCCAAACTGTGACATCCCAACTTGGATACAAAGATGTTGCGAGAGGGAAATGGTGTTGAATTCCTTGCTAAAATTAAGGTAGACTGTATCTATTGCTTTGTTCTTACTCACTGATCTTGCCATTTCATCCTAGAAGGCGAGTCAAGTTGATCGAGCATGATGTACTCTTTTTAAATCTGTTTTGGCTATTGCAAATCCTCATTATCTCCATGTGCCCAGAAATGGCTTTCAGTAGGAGTTGATCCATGATTTTCCCAGAAACTGAAGTGAGGAAGACTGGCCTGTAATTCCCCAAAGCATCTTTCTTGCAATGCGGTTGCAGCTTCTGCCTTTCTCCAGACATCAGGAACCTCCATCAGACTCTGTGATCTCTCAAAGATACGTAAATCAGTCAGGTTTTGGTTTGAACCTTGTATCAGAATCTGGTATGTAAATCAAAACTTGAAGCTTCTGACCATGAAGACTTTCTTTGGAGAACCAGTATATGACAGCTGTAGACAAGTTTCAGGGAGTTCTCTATTGGCCTAATACTTAAAAACATGGCTATCTAGCCATTCAGAACTATCCTTACATGAAGAAATTACAGTGTTTGTCAGTTGTCCGTTGCTTATAATTAGTGTTTTATTTCTAAAAAGTGGTGCTCGCCGAATGCAGAATGTAATGTTGCATTTAGTCTACCTGACTTGCTTATCTTTTAGCTTCCTTGGATTACCATGCTCAAGTTGGCTCCTTTCTTTCTCCCCAAGGTGTCCCATCCCAGCTGCCTTGTAGCTGAGCTGCCAGACCACACTGCCATCCTTCCTGCAAGATGAGTAAAGGCTTTACTCTGTATAGAGCAAAAACGCATTTTGTCAGGTAGTTGTTAATCTGGTTACCTGTAAACTTCGCAAAGCCTGAAAGTGGTTTCTTATTTTCCCGCGTCATTGATAATACGGCAAATTCCTTCGCCCACAGGCGGTAACAATTTGAGTGGAAGTTTGTTCTTGGCAAATAGAATATTCAGGGCTCAGCGGTGTTATGGCAAGTGATTGCTTAGGTAGTTAATAATCAGCAAGGTATTTCTGCTAAGCTGATCTTCAACGGTTGCTTATGGAGTTATTTATTCACTCATCAGAGCCTTTGCACAACATGGTATTGCAGAAACAATTACTGCCTGAACTTGATTTCATAGTGATTTCTGTTCTTTGCCAGAAGAGAGGGAGAGAGCAACAACTGAATTAAATTGTTGCTGAAGTAAAAAAAATCCAAATTTTTATAAAGAAACATGCAGAATGAAGGTGTTTAGGAAGGGAAAAACCCCACAAAACTGAAATCTTACTGAAGTAAACATTTCCTTGTTTAAAATGTGGTATATTCCTCATTGGAATCGTAGTGTTTGAAATGGCTTTTGATGGCCAAAGCTTAAAGGTGTCTGTAGCATTTTCATTCTTTCCAGCTATCTATAGGCTTATGGTCATCAGTCCCTCTAGACATCAGTGACTAGTGGGGCCTTCTCTAGCCTTACTCCTAATACCCGATGCTTTACCCCAGTTACAAAGAAATGCCCATGAGAAACACCTCATTATATAAATAATGCAAAGCACAGTGGGATTACTGGTCCCAGTTGTGCTGAATGATTTCCAAGCATCCTAGCTTTGTGCCATCTTACTGTTTGATTGGTGTCTTTAGCAAGCTGCTAGTACAAATACATAGGCTATTAATGAATTAATTAATCCAATTACTTCTTACTGTATGCTGTTTCCATTTCAGAGCCCATTTTACAAGTACATCTTACATGATGAAGTGCATTAAGTGTTACTTCAGCCAGAAGGGAGGCACGAAATTTTAACCTGCTTGGCGATTTGTACTTGCAGATCTTGCTGCAAAACATGTCTGCTGCCTGCTGTGAGAGAGGGAGCAGAAACAGTACCAACCGACGTGCAGCTTGTCATGTATCTCGGCAGCAGCAGAACGTGATGTTAATAGCTGGAGTGTTAAAATTCCTGCATTTGGTAGCATTTATGAAGCGTAATCTGTTTTGAAATTCAGCCATATTATAGCTTGTAAAAACCTGAAGGCAGCGGGGGAGGCGGGGGAAATAAGATTCACCAAGATACAATTTCTTAAGATTTGGAATGTATCTGCTTTTGAGAAATATCATTAAGTCATATTTGTTATTTATATTTAAATATAAAGAGTAGCATTAAAATGGGCCCTGCAGTATCAGTCACCTCTATTTATCAAATCATGGTATGCAGTTTTGCTAATAATTTCTGAAAAGGTTCTTAGAAATGTTTTTATTTTTTAAAAGCTGCTAGCTTTTGTTCTCTTTTGATGTTTTTGGAAAACCAACTTCATTAAAATCTTACTGAGTACAGAGAAGAGTGAATGTTGCCTTGAATAAGCCTGGGAATGGTTAATGACTTTCCTACTTAGGTAAACTATTTAACATACAGATTGAAAACAGTTAAAACCGAACCAAGGGGATTTCTCTTTATTTGTTGTCTAACTAGTGCTGACTGGTGTTTCTTGATGGGGAAACTCCTTTACGGTGCAACAGATAGCCCTGAAGAGGTCCAGCACTCACACCTGAAACTAAAAGGCTCCTGTAAATTAAGTAGTACTTTGTCTGGGGAAGGGTATGTGTTGATCCTGTATCATAAAATGAGGCACTCACACCTCCTCAACTTGTCCTTGCTGTTCTTCTTGCCGTGTTGCGATTGCCAAATACAAACCCTGGCACACGTGCCTCCAGCTCTCCTCGTGAATTTAGAGCATGGGAGGGGCAGGCAGTTCCCCCGCCAGTGGCAGGACCAGGAGGTGGAGGACCGGTTGATGGGAAACGTGACCGAGTGGCATCCAGTGCAGCTCTGCTGGTTTCTGTCACCTGCCATGGGAACCAAGGGCAATTGATCTGCGAGCGACCTGTGCTGGCTTTCCACAAGCAACTTCTCCCTTGACAGGCTTTTTTGGTATTTGTTTGGTGCTTGACTCATGCCATGCTCTACTATTGAATGTCCCACCTGGCAGTGATGTGAGCAGAACTGTAAAGGAGCTCATCAGTCATGAAAGAGATGCATAACTGGGAGAGGACTTAAGTACATGAGTACAAGGAATAAAGGGAATCTCAGAAAAGTCAGAAGACTGCAAGGCAGGAGGCAATTAATATTTTGAGATGCACACGAAAAAATCAAAACCTACTTTATATAAAATAAGAGCCTGAAAATGATGAAAAGAATGTATTTCAGCAAAATAATTCTCCCCACCTGAGGCTTTTTCTTAGTATCCCTGATTTTTTGGCTTTAACAATATCTCAACACTGGTCTGATGATTCTGGTTTAAAGACTGTTTCAGCTGTGTACCGATGACCTTTTTCTGTCCTGAATGAAACAGGTTCTTTCTTGAGGTGATAGGTGGTCCTTTACCAACTACATGTGCAGCACCTGTATGTATGACGAGGCCAGGGTAGCATTCCTGTTTCCTCCTCTTGAGTCTTCCTGGGTTAGTGAGTCCAGATAGTGTTGTTTCTTTGACGTCTGGTGAAGGGGTTCTTGGAAAAAGTGCCTCCTTGAGAGGAAAACTTTTGTTTCAGCCAGTTCCCCAAATACTTTTTGGTGTCCGTGGTGGTATACTTTGTATTTTACCTGGTTGACTCAGCAGCTGAAGACTTTGAGGTCCTGGGACAAGCTCAATGATGGCTTCTATTAGCTAAGTACTGTGAAAAGAAAAAAAGGCCTTTGGTGGATTTAAACACTGGGTGATGGAGAATTGCTCTGTATTATAGCTCTGTCACAAAAAGGGGGATGGGACCAGGGGAATCTTACCTTGCTAAAAGAAGCATTCCCAAATACCTGGAGTCTTTTCTGCTGCACCATTCTGGTAATAGGGAGTCCTCAGCATACGAGGTGGGGTTCAGAAATCCTTTGATTTTCTTTCCCTTTCGTTTCCCATTCCTTGCACCCCTACGCCCCACACATCCCTCTAAGTGCTTGCACTTCAGTGTGGAAGAAAAAGAATTCAACTCTTTTGAAGGAGAAGAAATTTTTATGAAGAAAAAATTTCAGGTTTTGTTTTCCACGACAACTTTTGGGAGGACGGATGGTCAAGATACTCTAATCTCTTGTCCCTTTCCAGAATTCCTTTCCAGACTGAGACAGTCAGTGCTTTGAGGAACAACATTTCTGTGTTTCTTTTACTGCAGCTTGCTGTAAAAAGCTACACAGGGACAGGATGCTTTTCAAACAGAATGGCAGCTGGCATGTAATGGCAGGTATATAACTGCATCTTCCAGACAGTACTGTGTAAACAGCCTGAGTGCACATACTTTTTCGTGGAGTAAAAGTGCTGTTATCTTTGAAGGTACCACTGTCCTATTTCCCTCCTGACTTTTTTCTCCTTACTTGCTTGTGGCCCAGGATACTTGAAATAATTTTCACTGTCCCAGGATTCTGCTTGGGCAATCTTTACAAAATCTTATTAAATCTTCACAAAATGGTCTCATTAAGCCTTTTGCATTTCAAATCTGTTCCTTAGAGTTTTCTAGTGCTGTTCTTTTTTTCAGGGTTATTCCTTTCTGTGAATTTTACCGACTGTTTTCTGTACATCAAGCAATTTCCAGTAAATTCTTGGGTTATTCTCTCCTCCCATTTGAGGAACCCAGTAGTTCCCTGTGTTAGCTGTGCGCAGAAGCAAGCAGTCTTTTCTAACTTGCCTTGGCTTCCAGCACCTTCCAGCTTTTCATTCCCTGTGCCTTTTTGTAGCACTGTGGAAGATCTGTTTTAGCTAGATATATTGCTGTCAGTTTAGGATGGGACCTGCAATCCCCAAAAAACAACCCCCCTGCTCCAAAAACCACCCAAAAACCCCCACCAAATGACCCTGCGGCAAGCACCCATAGGTAGCATCCTTCACTTTATAATCTTTTTTCCGCTGTAAGCAGCTAGGCTTCAGTCCCCAATGCATTCACCAGCCCTTCAGAGCAATTGACCATGTCCTGTTACAGATTTATCAAACACGACTACTGCGATGATGGAGTGAAAAGTAAAAAGTGGATCTGAAAAGTCTATTGGGCTGCAGAGAAGAGAGGGGAAGGAAGCAATAAGCAATTAAGCACGGTGCGAGAGGAGGGGAAAAGATTTTTTGCTTGGGCAGCATCACGTAGGAGCTTTGTGACCGAGGCAGGATGGAGTCAAGCCATCCAGAGTGACATCTCTAGACTTTTATTATTTCTGCTGTTTCCTAACTTACCATTTCCAAGAAATTAGGCAGGATTATATAATTGAGAGGGAGGGGGCTGTGTCCTCAACAAATACTCTCTCATTTGTGGCAGAAGCTTTGCAGATATAATCAGTGTGCTGAGGAATTGGAAGGGAGAGCAACTCAGTCCTCAGATTTCTCAACTTCCTGAGTGGACTTTGCAGCCTGCTTTTGGGCCCGTTTCTCAGTAAATCATGTTTGAGAGGCTGCATTTTGATTTGTGGTACAGGGCAAGAAAGTTTGCTAGTGTGAGTGGTTGGTGGTTAGAGAAAGCAAAGTGAAGGAGAAAACCCTTCAGGTAGCCTTTTTGGGGTAACCTTTGCTACTGGTCACACCTGATAACAAGTTCTGGGAGCCATTTAGGAAGATGGGGCAGGAGAAGGAATCCCAACACGTGACATAACCCATGATGTTGGGGTAATGGGCATTAGCACAGGTTTGTTATATTGCATTAATGACCAAGAGAGGGACAGAAAAGGCGTCTTACTGTACTCCCAGCAAGATTTTTCCTTGAAGATGGGGGAGACAATTGGAAAGAAGGAGAGAAGTAAATGAACTTAGTGCTTCAATGAACCGTTGAAGGTGCTGCAGACTTTTAAGGGCTGTTTATATGCTTTGTCTATAAAGATGCCAAAGCGTGTGATGATGTGTATTTCAGTCTTTTTGCATGTAAACAGATGTATCGGTTATTGGTGTAATGCATCAAATCTGAATGATGCTTGCATTCTGTGTGGAAAGTAAGATAGTTTTATCAGAAAATGCAGTCAGGCAGAAAAGTAGCAAAGTGAGCAGAAATGCCATTTATGTCTATGATCAAAGAGCTACAGAGGGAGGAGGAAGAAGGTTTGAGAATAATCCTTTGTAGGTATAGTATCTTATGAAAATAAAGACATAATAAACACTGTGAATTACTTACAGGTATAGTTCTCGGTATATAGTTCATTCTTTCATCTGGACAAACGTACTTTGATGGATTGTACCTAAAGAATTTTAGCCCTTTGACTCTGGAGTTTTGTGTGAGGTATTTGGACTTTCCAAAAATCGCAGTAGAACAGGTGATATATCAAGATTGGGACTCTTTGTTGTGACACTTATATGGATATTTAGATGTCAGTGAGTTCCTTACAGTGGGTTTTCTTTTACCTTGATCTTGTGTCCCTGGTATGGTCATATGTTGTGTGCCATCGCAGTGTTTGTGAAAAGTACATTAATTGTCATGATTTTTTAAAATTGTTGTAAGAGCATCAGGATGCTAAGATATAGTACAGCTAGAATTACCAGTCAGTCTTTAATCTGATAGAAGAGCTTTGCTCATCTGAAATTGTTGCCTTTTGTAGCCTAATAAATGGATAAATGTTGCAAATAGTGAAGGGGGTTTACTTGAGAGTTGTTGCATCAGGGTGTATTTGTTGCTATGTATGCTAAATAACAGAACAGTAAAACACTTTTTAGTGGGTGTACTCTCTACCTTTTCAAGTTTGGTTGAAAGCAGGAATATAGAAGCATTCAAGGACTTATTTGAAGCAGAAAAAATACTAAAGCAATAGGCACTTGCTTTGATGCCATGAAAATGTCTGTTGGAGAATCACTGGCCTTACTTTTAGATGCTTAAAACATAGTGGATGACTTTTCTCAAGAAATAATAACAGAAAAAAGCTATAGTTATGGGAAATAACATCTCAGAACTTTATGAAGACAAAAGGGGCGATACAGAGATGTGTTAATGAGGTCAGTATTGGTTGTGGCCGAGCCCCTAGAAGACTGAAGAGCTGCAGCTGTTCCCACCTCGTGCCCCAGAGACGGCTGCGCAGATCGTGTTGTCACTTAGGCTCCTGCCCTTCAAATTTGGGTCTGCATTGCTGTCCATCTGCCCATGCCATGGGTCTCTTACTGAAATACATACCATAGGTTACAGATAGATAAAATGGTGGAGTGGGGACAGTTTTCTTACAGAGCTGTTTTTGAGGTAGTTTTATGGGCAGGAGTTGAGCCTGTTACTCATCAGAAAAATACAGACGGTCCAAGCTGCTGGGACACAGACGTCGTGTTTTATCAGCACCACCTTGCCTTTCTCTTGGCTGGTGAATGGGTTTTAGGAAGAGGTGTCTAACTTTGGCATTTGAGATGGGGTTGAGGAAGGTGGTTTCGAGCTTTTAAGGCTGGCAGGGTGTGCGGTGCAGCACCGGACTCTCCGCCTCCCAGCCGGAGTCCCTGTGTGCAAGCTCCTTCACAGCCTGCCCTTTGCTAGCGACTGCCTGAGGGGGTTCAGCATTGTTCGATGCTGCTCTCAATGCTTACAAGTTACTGGGGGAGGAGATGCAGTATGGTGGTATTTGATACCCAACTGGGTACTGGTATTAATATTGGTAGTCCTTCATAGGTAACAGTGTAGGTAGAAATTATTTTTTACATGGCCTTTTACATACTTCCTAAACATTGCTTCTTTTCAACTTTCATTTAAAATTAAATTTGAAATCGGAAAAAGTCTACAAAGCACTTGTTTGCTATAGGTTGTTAAAATCCTTTAAACTAGACTGAAGATATTTAACACTCCAGCCAAACGTGACTCATGCCTGAGTTCAGAGGAGAGCTACTCTGTGGGCTGGGCCAGGAATGCTCCCCAGGGGCTGGGCACAGCAGCAAACCCTCATTCAAACCAGGTTTGACAGGCACAGCCTCACCCTCTTCATCTATAGATACTGAGTCTAAAATCCTGAAGTACTCTGTTACTGGTTCAGTGTGTTGCTAAATAATTGTGCTTACTAACTCATTTTGCTGAAAAATGAAACATATTTTTAAAGTATCTAGCTGCATTGCATCTTCTCTGCTTTTCTGGGCTTATGAAGGAAAGAAAAAGCATTTTCAAAAAGGTGGTGTTTCTCTGCACATCAATTGATGCCAGTGTGTTTGGCTTGCATTCTGATGCAGATTGCAGCTAACCTTTAATTAGCAACCTATAAATAAGAGAAAGCATCATGCATGAAGACTTATATAAACATCACCCTTAATAAAAGCACCTAAAGTTACATGTAGTAAATAAATGTAATGTATGTTTAATGGAATATGTACGTTGTGGTTTAACCTTAGCCAGCAAGTAAACACCACAAAACACCAAGCCGCTCGCTTACACGCCCAATTCAGGTAGGATGGGGGAGAGAATTGGGAGAGTAAAAGTGAGAAAACTCGTGGGTTGAGATAAAGACAGTTTAATAACTGAAATAAAATAAAGTAAAATAGTAGTAATAATAATAATTATAATAACAGAATATACAAAGCAAGTGATGCACGATGCAATTGCTCACCACCTACTGACCAATGCCCAGCCAGTCCTTGAGCAGCAGTCACTCCTCCCCAGCCCCCTCCCCCAGTTTATATACCGAGCATGACGTCATATGGTATGGAATAGCCCACTGGCCAGCTGGGCCAGCTGTCCTGGCTGTGCCCCCTCCCAGCTTCTTGTGCACCTGGCAGAAGTCCTTGACTAGCATAAACACTACTTAACAACAGCTGAAACATCAGTGTGTTATCAACATTCCTCTCATCCTAAATCCAAAACACAGCACTATACCAGCTACTAGGAGGAAAATTAACTCCAAACCAGCTGAAACCAGGACAAAGTAATAAATAAATGTGTCTGGGTAGGCACAAGAGCTTGCAGAGGTGTTGCGGGGAGCTGAGCCGTTGTGCCCGGGGAGCAGGGCAGAGCAAAGCCCTGTGGCAGCGGGACGGGAAAGGTGCAGGGTCACTCTGCTCCTTGCTGTGCTGTGCCAGGGGTGTGGTGGCTCGGGATAATCTATGCAAAGTCACAGAGAAGAGAGACGTCTCTCCGAATGTTCTCAAACACGTATGGCACAAACACGTGAGCTTGCTTGTAAATTCATTTTAGCAAGGCCTTGTTCTCATCAGTGACATGGAAAATGAAGCCTTGAGTCCTAGAGCCTCAGTATGTGTGCTGCCTCCTCATGCAAAATTTAGCACAGGCTTTGTTTGAAAGTACTCCTCTGAACGTAATTTGAACATGCTTATTTTCTGGTTGGGATCCTAACCATCTGCAACCATCTGCTAGCAGGTGTTTGGTTTTGTCACGGATTTTGTTTTATTACCTTTATCATCTTATCTTTGCTCTCTTTTTGTGCAATGTTGGATGGATCCTCACATCCCATCTGTTTTGTGCAGTGGATAGAAAATCTGCTGATCAGGACTGTGTCTCACGTACAGTATAGTATTTTTATTTTGAATTACTTTGCCCTGATATCATATCTGCCATTTAAACAGATAGGGCAGTCATCTTCTTACAAGTGTGCCCGCTTGCTGAGCTTTTTTCTTCCTAGAGAAGATTTAAATGAGTGTGTGATCAGATGCCTTCACTATAATCGTAATTCTTTTATTAGAGGTTGACTCTTAATGCTCTTCTTAGTCTTTGCTGGGTTGAAAAATGAAGTTTCTCAACCAGAACTTCTGGTCTTACAGCACAAAATCTGTTGTTATTCCAAGAGTATTTTTCAGAGAATAGAATGTGCTTGAGTGAAGTAAGATTATTTAATAGTAAAATGTGGTGTCACAATCTCGGGCAAAACTGTCTTTGAAAAATATGAACCCCATTGTGATACACCAGGATGGGGCAATATGAGGAATTCCGCTACAAATGTAATGGAGAACTGGGCATCGGGAAAGGGATTACTGACATAAGGAAAAAAATGAGATTTGTAAAATGAAATTAAACTGTGACTTACTATGTTGACACAATCCTTGTCCCAGTGATGTGCAGACAGTGAGCACGGCAACTTAAATGTTGCTGTTAAAAGACATAGATTTTAATTATGAACAAGCAACTTGTTTTCAAAAGGGCAAGCGGCAGATTGTCGGCCTTCAGCTAAATGCATTGTAGGCACAGGATGGGTTTTTCTAACATGGTAACATGATCTCTGCCCAGAATTCCCCTTCAGGGCTGTTTTCTCCAGACTGATCATAAACCCACAAGCCAGAGGGATCTGGTTTTGTCCAGCCCTTCCCTGCAAGAGCGGGTAAGCAGCTACTGGAAAACAAGTAGCTATTATACTTGTGTGTTGGATCACTTGAGGGTGTTCAGTGATTTATGAGCTCACCAAAAGACAAATTGTGCCATCGTGGTTCATTATTAGAGTACCTCAGCAGAGCACAGATGTACAGCTGTAATCAAAAGACAAGAGACGCAGAAGGCGGCAAGAAAAATACAGGAAAGAAAGTGATAAATGTAAGCCTGAGAGAGGTAGTGCCAGTGGTGGTAATAATACCAACCCCTCGTTGGTTCAGATTCGATACAAATTTCGCAAACCCGTCTGTCGATGCTGTGGCAGTGGTGTAGTGGTTTAGCCATTGCTTGCCCCCGGCGGGGAAGGCGGTACAGGAGGTGGGTAAGGTGCTGGTAGGGATGGTGCAGGGCCAGGAAAGCTTTTAAGGCAGCGGTGCTGCCTGGGGAAATGCTCATCCGACTGGAGCCTTGCAGGCAGGGTGTCAAGGACAGCCCGGTGTGGTGCAAGTTGGTATGCTTCTGTATTGGAAGGAAAGATAATTTTGGAGTTGAATTTTGTGTTGTGATCCCAGCACTTGGCAATGGAAATTACAACCAGTGCTGGGCTGGGGTGCTCCATGAGTCAAAAAAAGTGCTGATCCACAGCCACCTTAGTCATGGCTTGTACTGACAAACAGAAGTAGTATTACAATTTTTCCTTATTTTTAGAGCCCATACACATTGGCCCTCTCTCTGAGGAGTCACAGGATTCTCCCTTCACACGTGCTTGTTTTTCCTATGTAGTCTGTGGGTTACTTGTTCAAAAAAGCAAAGAATCTCCAAAGTCTTACGATTCAGCAGCATTGAAGGTTAAACATGTACTGGAGTGAGTGATACAGGTAGAAGCTTGTCCGCAAATCAAGTGTGTTTGAAGTGCTTCTTTCTCATGGATTTGTGTTTCTATTAGGCTAGCCCAGGCAAAATAAATGTTACAGTTGTCATCTGAACTAACAATTTAGTTCATCAAACTGCCACTTGAACATTAATTTATTAAAAAAAAAAACAAAACCAAAAACAACAAAACAAACACAACCCAAAACCAAACACAACAAAAATAGAAAAAAAGTTCAAAGCTTTACATCTAAACTTCAGTAATAACTATAATAAATGAGTGAAAAAAGTTTCCATGGCGTGAGCTCTGTGTGTGTAAGTAAGGGCAGATTTAAATCTTATTTGTAACAAAAAAATTGAATTGAAGGCAATAGGAATAACATGCGAAATTGCAAAAACGATTGCTACTGCTCAGATTTTCACAACTCTAAATAATTTATTATAATTCAATATAACGAAGGAGTGTTACATTAAACAACCATCCTTCTCCCCATCTCCTTCTTTCCTTCTGAAAACCAGGGGGGCTTATTCCAATGAATTGTTTATTTCTGTGAAATTCAGCAGTTGATTACAAAATGGTATCTCACTTGAAATGAGAATTTTGTTTACCATAAGGATGCTGTTACCCTATTTTGAAGGAATCTAATTTTATAAAGCCGATGCACATTATGTGTGTAAAAGTAAAATCTAATACCATACTTTCAATTATATCGAAATGTCTAACATTTCTTTAGTATTTTGCTATATCTTGGTTGATATAATCAGACACTCAAAATTTTTGTTTGTTTAGTTTTGGTTTTTGTTTTTTTTTTTATTTTAATTACATACTTTTAATGACACTATGGACCAGGCTGTGTTGTCCAGAACTTTTGACATATAGCTCTCCATTTGATATTTCATGGCTGTAATGTCAGTATTTTTTACTTTTGCTGAAGTGATGTAAGCTTATTTTTTTGAGTAATAAGGTATAATAGCATTAATTGCCTTCTAACTTCGCACATACAGTATTCTGACAACATTACGGGGTGTTAGGGTGAATGGAATAGCTTCATGCAGGGGTTGTCAGAAGTCAGATGACACAAGGTTGTGTGCATGATTGTGTGCATAGCTTCTGAAATCTGATCTAGTTCGCTTGAGTAAAATGCACTCCGGGATTTTTTTTTTTTTCGGTTTTATACACGTTTGCCATAAAGACTGCACTGAATGTTTTGCATGCTTGAACAGGCAGCAAAGTATAACTGCAGTTCTGTATGAAGACATGTGTATGTCCTGGGAGAGCAAAGTTGACATACTCTGTGAGTCTTCAGCAAAACACCCGTGTGCTTGCTTAGTGCTCAGGTACTTGGCTAAATTGAAGCATTAGCAATTACTGATGTACTGAGTGACTTTGGGTATGCGGCAGGGTGGTCCCCTACAAAGGCAAGTACAGCTAAAAACAAGGTGCAAATTTATTCAAATTTCGCTGCAAGATTTGGGTGTGATACCACTGGGAGCAGAGACTTTATTAACAGAAGCTGCAGATTTTGTATTTTGGATTACCAAAAAGTGTTTTAACTCATTACTTTTGCAAGTTTATTTTGGACACCTCTAGAAGGCATTTCTGTTAATAATTTGCAAGCATTAGAATATGTCACTGAAGGAGAAAGGTAACAAAATCTTTTTTTTTTTGTAGTAAACTAGCAGATTGGCTTTTAAAGGCTTCAGATCAAAAGCACTGAAATATAGCAAAGAATTTCATGTGAAATACACATCTTGGTGATGAGCAAAGGTATATACATCTATTTGCTGAACTCTGCTTTCTCCCAATTCTTTGGGTATTGATTATTTTTAAAACTGACTTTTCAAATGTAAGCCTCACGGGCCACTTCATCAGTTCCCTGAGATGACCCTCTACTGAACAGTAAACTTGTAGTCATCTCATTTTGATTAATTAACCTGTTACTACATCCTTGCAGCCATTGGGCCACCTTCGTTCCTTCATTTAGCCCTCACAGACTGTAGTTTTTTGGAGGTTACAGGCAAATGCGCTTCAGGGAGCTGAGGATTTATGCTGGCTGAGTCATGTGCTTTCACAATCCCATGTCTGTTCAGTATATTGACTTCTCGAAAGTACTCTGTAATTTTTCCTTTAAAAAATATCTTGAGGAGGGTTGGGGTTATTTAATTGCAATGCCAGAATTGTGCAGAATTACAGTGATTTCAGTCTAATAAATCACGTTACTTATCAGATGAGTTTCTTCTTATTCATTAGTACTGAAGCTGTGAGCACTGTTTATTTCATTAGCGTGTAAATTTTTGTCTTACTGCTGAAGACAGCACAATCTTTGTGGTCAGTTATGTCCTTGGTAAAGAGCCTTTTTTCCCCACTTCAGTCTGAGCAAATACTCAGGTGATCCATGAATCATTTTGTTCCCTGGCTGGTGAGCTCCACTTGCTCATCAACCTTCTGGGCTAACCTGAATTAGTCTGGCTGATGAAATGAGATTGCAATAAAGAGGCTGCATCAACAAAAATAACTAAGTGGACTGTGTTGCTGTTAGTGCTGTAATTCAGTAGATATACTCTTGAATTGTTTGAAACAATGTGTTGGTGTCAGATTTGTTTTGTGTGGAAAAACTAAGTATTTCAAAACACTTCAAATCCGCTCCCTACCACTACTCAGATGCAAAATGTAATTGTCCCTCCCCGTCCCTGCGCTCCCCTTCCAGGAGCATGATGCATCACACATGTCTTCGATGGGTCCTGCAAATTTCACACTGGGTATATGGAAGTTAGCATATTGTGCTGAAGTCTTCATAATCTAATACATCTCTGAGATCAAAGACAGGAGCTACTCTCAAATGGAAAGCTTGAAGAAGGTGATGATGGAAGCACCATTTAGAAACTGTTCCATTCTCTGCGAACAGACCCTGCCACTCATTCACGAAAGCTGCCCTATGCCTAGCTAAAGGTTTAAAAGGATGAGGTACTGCAAGCAAAATTAACATTTTGGTTTTTTTTTTTTTTTTTTTTCCCTTTCAGTGGGTGAGTTTGTGAGTGATGCCCTTCTGGTACCAGACAAGTGCAAGTTCCTTCACCAGGAAAGGATGGATGTGTGTGAAACTCACCTGCACTGGCATACTGTTGCTAAAGAGGTATATTCATCTGTCTTAAAATTTCCCGCCTTCCTTCTTTAGAGCTGTATCACTCTTCTGAGGAGGAGTTTAAATATAGCAGTGACATGGAAAAGAAAAAGCAGTACTTATGAATGTTTGAGTGAGCGGCTTTTTGTTCTGCTTTATAAGATAGGAAATAGGAGTCACTCCACTGAGCACATCAGAGTCCACTATTGAATACTTCACGTTGATGTTTGAACATTGACCCTGTTTCTTAGCACTGGTTTTTTCCCCACATCCACTCACACACCCACCATGTTTTCTGCCTCCTCCAGCTTCCTGTGTTAGTGCTGCTCTGGTACTAAAGATTGATCACTGGTGCCTATGCTTTGCCTTTATCATTGTCCTCAATAGGGGTATTGGTATGCCAGGTGCTTCACAGAGATCAAACAGGCCTCAAAGAACGCAGTATGTGAAATTCAGCATAAAAGGGTAGGAGAGCTGATAAGACATAGGACTAGCCAAAGACATTTTGCAGTCAAGAACAGAGTTTTTACAATTTACCAGTGCTTTACTGAAAACAGAAATAAACCTAGTGTTATAATTGCTAATGCATTTTGGACATTTTTGTCCTTATGTAGAAAGGTTGTAGGAATAAAAACTGAGATGAACTTCCAGAAGATTTTTGGCTGCTATTTTGTTTGGAACCTCTTAGTTTATATGTTACCCCACCTTCTGGAGATCAAAACTGAAATGTGCTTAGCAGCTTTTCAAATTTTCAGTTCTTGCTTGAATCATAGTGTTGCCCTTCAAATGAAGCATTTAAAGCACCAACCTTCATGCAGGCAAATTCTTGTCTGTTTTAAGTACTGGCAAACTCAGAATGGCATAGCCTAGGAGAATATCATCACTGTGCACCATTTAATTATTTTCCTGTTTTCACCTGTTCTACATCACTATATCTTTCTGTCCTACATCACTATATCTTTAAGGTATAATTATGCATGATTGACTGTTTTCCAAACAAGGCTAGAAGGTACTATACTGGCAGAGGTATCAGACCAGATACAGGGTGTTTACAGTATATCAGATATTTTAAATGTTAATCTATCTTGCAATGAACTCTTTAATAGCATTAATAAATCAGGATTAATATATCAAATTATCATTCTGCCTTTGAGTTTTCTGTTTATGAGGCAGAGCCTGTGAGGATTTTAGGCAAGAGCATATGGAGTCGTCAAGTATATGGGAGAAGAGAAGTCTTTCTATACTGGTAAAGACTAAAGGGCAGGGGAAGGGAGACCTTGTTGCTTATAATGGTCATGCAGACACAGGCAGGGAGCTACCTACAGTGCAGGTAGTGAATGCACACGTGACCACTCTAAATCTTGTTTCAAAATTCAGAGATCGTGCAGTTCACCAGCTTCAACCTCCTAAGGCAGTAGGCAGCCCCTTACGTTTTCTTGAGGTCTGTGACATTTTTTCCGGCTTCCTCCATGACAATATTGTTACTGTTTTCTTTCTCTTTTGTGTAGTCCTGTAGTGAGAAGAGTATGAATCTGCATGATTATGGCATGCTGCTGCCCTGTGGAATTGACAAGTTTCGTGGTGTGGAGTTTGTTTGCTGCCCATTAGCAGAGGAAAGTGACAATCTTGATTCAGCTGATGCCGAAGATGATGATTCAGATGTCTGGTGGGGAGGTGCAGATGCAGACTATGCAGATGGAAGGTAAGAGTGACTTTCTACCCTTCAACTTGTTATTATAATCTTACTAAAGATGCCAAAAATCTGTCTAAAAGACCTCAGTGTGGAAGAGTCACTGCTCCTTGTAAGTGAACTTGCAACTACAATGGTTGAAAACACCAGTGTTCTACTCGTTTATTTTTAACTTTCTACAGAAAAGCTTATTGTTAATTTAGTTATTGTGCTTTTGATGCCTTCATCTTTTCTTCAATGAGTAGTACTGCCGTATTCATAACAAAAATGCTTAAATACATACTTTTTGACAATTAAATGATAAATACTGTACTTTTAAGATGCTTCACATGCAGTCTGGGGTACTGATACTCAGATATGTAAGAGCAGATACTCTGATCCTGATACACAGATACTCTGCGCAGATACTTAGCCAACATAACCATTGGAGGTTTTGAAATGTCTTCATTCATAATAGGCATTAGCTGTGTGCCATTATTACTGTAAGAATATTTTTCTGGTGACAGTTACTTTCTAAATATGATCTAAAAGAAAATCTGTTTTAATATCTAGCCTTTGACAACGCTACTGTTAAGTTGGAGTATGGAGGTTGCCTTTGCAAGACAGCAGTGCGTGGGAAAATACCATGCTTGTCTTTAGCCTTTAACATGCCCTGTGCGTGTAGGCTGATGTTAAGCCAAATATGGGTTATGACTGTGTTGTAACTGAGTGGTCCGGTGCTGTCAAAGCCTTTTTATGTCACTCGCTTGAGTATGTTAGACAGCAGTTGTGAGAACAGAGTACAATGTTATGTCCTTGCAACTGAATTCAAAGAACTCTCTAAAATGGCTTTCTTCATAAAACTGAGATCTACATTCAAATTCTGTTTGTGCACCCTAGACTTCCATCACTTCATACTGTGCTAATGCAGTGTTTCTACTTCTTAGGTGAAGATTCTCCATCTTTCACAAATAATATACAAAATCAAAAACTTGGGGCAGATTACAAGTGGTTTCAAGGAGAACCCTGAAAATAAATGAGAACTGAATGACGTGAATAATATGGGAAGTTAATAGTTCTGAATTGTGTTAAGTTTGGGTTTTTTAATAATCCAGATGGAAACAAGTTCAGGAACAGTGTAGAGATGAAAGACAGAGATTGAATTGCTGCAATTTGATGCAAAGAGGTGGCATTAAGACAATGAAAAATTAGAAACCATGTCATGGTGGGCATCTACATCTTTCCTGACAAAGCATTAGTAAATGTTGCAGGGAAGAGTTCTTTGTGAATAATGGAATAAGTTTAATTAAAATAAATATTTCCCCATTGTAATTTCCAGTTTTCTCTCATAAATGGGACTGAATGGTCAAGGCTGTTTGATGCAAGAAACCTGCGTCAAGCAACATTGCATCTTCCACCTTGACACCTTCAGGCTTTTTTCTGAGTTGTACTTCCAACAGCTGTCAAAGTGTCACAATTTATAACCCTTTCAGTGGGATTTGTAAACCGGCCTTTGGATTGTTGCTGTGTCACTTCTGTATATTTTGTTTAGATTTTGATTGGAATATGTTCTCTTAGAATAAGACATAAGTACAGACCTTGTTCTAATAGAAACAATTTGCTTTTTTTCATCATGTATATATATACACACACAAAAGATACATAGACCTATCTTATATACCTGTCTTATCCATATATCTTACATTTATTATATATCCCTATATATAAAATACATAGATATAAAACGTTTCTTTCATTTATCTGATCAAAGATTCCTAAAATATCTTGAATAAAAGAGCTCACAGGGGTGTATATAGAGTAGTTTTGTTTGTATGACAGATATCCCTTTTATTTCTGTCTTTCATATTTGTCACTGAACATTTAATTTACTATTCTAGTCCGTTTTGTTCATCATAAAGCAATCTAATATCTGAAGAGATGAGTTCAAGAATAACTTCATGAATTTTGTATCCTTTAGGAATAGGAGCTGTAATTGCATTTGAATCCAATTCTGAAGTTCAGTGGCTGGTTTTTTGTTTTTTTTTTGTTTTGTTTTGTTTTTTGTTTTTTTTTTTTTTCCCCTTCCCTCCCATAGAAGTGCATACAAAAGGAAATTGAAAGGATCCTTTTATGGGGCACTTGTACTTCAACTGCAGATGAAGACCCAAGCAATTTGTAGTTCTTTTACACTGACTCACTCATATTTCTTGCTGCCTCTTCAGCTTACCAACTGCATTTAAACTGTGTGTACTGGAACCAGAAATACTCTTGAAATTTAGTTCTATAAAAAAAAAAAAATTATTCATTTCTCATGCAGCAGTAGGTGGTAGTTCAAATTTGGTGTGTGTGTGTATATTCATAGATACATGGGCATATGTTTGTGTGTATATAAATATATATATATGCCTTAGTCCTAAGCTGATTGTGAGGGAGGAAGAAGGAGAAATAAGTGTAAAGTAGGGGGACACTTTCCTAATGCTAAACTCCCAATATTCTCTGCTATTAAAGCACCTCTGTTTGAAGTGCTTACTTAAGTCTACATTTTTTCACCTTACATGGGTGATCTCACACTTCACCTTGAAGCCTTCCAAAGAGTTTAAAATCCCTTTGTGTGTAAGTACATCCTTGGCATGACACTGCATGAAGGGAAGAGACGGGGCTGGTAGCTCGTGCACCGGCTAACGCTGACCCTGCTGCTTATCAGCTCTGAAGCAAAGCCCAGAGGAGGTTTGGGTTCTTCAAGGAGCCCCTCTCTGGGCAGGGAGGGGATATGCTCTTAGCAAATCAGTTGGGCAAAGTATCCCATCGAAGTATTTTCCTCAATCGGGAATCGTGATAGCTTTTACTTGGGTCCGATCCACTGAGTGCAAGTTGTTGGTGTCTTCCAGTTGACGGCTTTTAACGCACACAGGGTGCACACCAAATTATGAGACACATGCTGGGTGTTTCAAGGGCGGGCACTCCATCATTCTGGGGAATTCTTGTGTTTGCTTTACCGGTTGTTTTTGTGGTGGCTGCTACAAGTACTTTGTTCATACAAAGATATGAAAATTAGAAGGTAGGAACCAGTCCTTTAGTAGAAGGATTTCGTGCTGTTACTTTGCCGTGGCTTTGCGGCGGGAATTC
Organism: Calonectris borealis; assembly: GCF_964195595.1. NCBI lineage: Eukaryota > Metazoa > Chordata > Aves > Procellariiformes > Procellariidae > Calonectris > Calonectris borealis. Next base: position 114,327,905 of record NC_134312.1, on the reverse strand, counting down.
CACAGCATTCCTCTTGCAGCGATTACTGGGTTGACTTTTTTTACCCATTTCTACCCAGAAGTCATGATTTCTGGCTAAAATTAGTTGCCAATACCATATGAGTACTTCAGTAATTGCTCTTTCTTCTATTTTTTTTTGTTTCATTAAGATCTGGGTTTGGTTCTGCTGTATAAATAGGGCCTTTTAGATGCTTTTGCCATGCATATATCAATATATTCAGTATTCAGAATCACCAAGTGGTCCAGCTAGAACATTACCCGCTCCTCACACCTGAGCAGAAACCAGTCTGCTGTAAATGAGCTCAGCTGCAGGATTTCATATTCCTTGTTTCTCACGTCTGTGGAGCCTTCTGCTTCATAGCTGTGGGTTTGTCTCGCCCTGCCTGTGCCTGGTACCTCTCCTGGGGGGGCAAAATCTCCAGGCTGCTTCATGCTCCCATCTCCGTAAAACGATACTGGAAAATGTCGGGCACAAACCCTGTCCGTGGGTGGTGGCACTGTGACTGCCCTGCCTCGGTGCGTGGGCCTTCGGAAGGGCTGTGGCTGCTTTAAGAAGCCCAAGACAAAGTGAAGGTGATGAGTTTGTGGTAGAACCTGAAAAACAAATGATTATATCCTCGTTTCTCAAAACTCCTGTCGTGACAAAGCAGAATCCACAAATGTAGGTGATGTATTTTGAAGTAACTTGATATCTCAAACTATTCAGATCTAGACTTTAAAATATTTGCATTATTTACAGGAAACCACATTGCAGCTGTTCATTTTGTAAATGCCCTTTTTCAGACTGTCTTATGTTTTTACCCCCGATAGTTGTCTCTGGAGCACTGCATTTTCTTTTTTGTTTTGTTGTGGGTGTTTTCTGTGCAAGGAAGCAAAGCTCAGCAGCACGTTGTATCCGCACCATTGGAGGGCACGTGGAGGCAGCTTGGGCTGTGGCACAGATGGGTGTTCTTTCTACCCGGCCTCTGATCACCGCCTGGGTCTGGGCGTAAAAAGATGTGGCTTGCCTCATGGTGTGGTTTGTTGGCAGTACTTGGGGAAAGGAGGGAGGGTGTATTTTGGTGATGGGCGTGATATATCCCCTTTTTGTTCATGAAGCCAAGAGCCAGGATGTGCCCATGCTTTTGAAATTGCGTTATGTCATGCTCGTCCTGAAATAACGTATAACTCTGACTAAGAGGTCACGAGCATTTTTCAGCAGTGGCGTTCCTTGCTATTATCCACACCTTTAATTAAAATTTACCTGGAAGACTGCCCGAGGGACAGCCATTTGCAGGTGCTGGCTTTCAGTATGGCTGCAGAGCTCTCCCTGTATAGCTACAACTCAGTCAAGTGACCTGCAAGCTCTGGCTGCCCTTGAGACTCGGCACAGCCTTGCGGCCCTCCTGCCTGTACCTGGGCACTTACTAGACGCTTTAGCGTCCTTGGTGTCCAAGGTTGAACATCTTTAGGAGTGATGGCCAAGCTGGAAACTTCAAGGTTTTCTCTGTCTACATCTGTCTCATACGTGCCTCTCCTCATCTTCCCGTCATGGTGCATGAGACCTCCCGGGCTTTCCTTCCCCCCAGAGAAGCAGGCTGCTGTCACTTCCCTTCTTTCACAGCAGGGAAACTGCGACACGATAAGCCTCACTGTTGAGGGTTATATGGACAGCTTTTCTTTAAGTCCCATGGCTCAGGAGCAGAAGATAGTGCCTTAACTCCAGCCAAGTCTCATTTTTCTAGACAATCTGAATGTATTTTCAAGGTCCAAAATAGGAGATTTAATTTCTCATTGTTTTTCCCTCAGCAGGTTAGGCCAAATTAATTTTGTCTGTTCGGTGTATAAAACGTATGTTCAGGCTGATGTAATGATTGGGTAGTGTTGTAAATGTCGCATTGTAGGGAGTAGTGTATTTTATAAGGGTTTGGTTTACAGTTTCTCATAAACTTCTGCCAAGCGAAGTTTTATGGTTTGTTCATACTTGCCATTAGGGTAGTTAATATGGTAGGTTTTCTACTGCAATAAATAATCCAAAAGGGTGCAGTCCACTTTAGGCTGATAATTAGGCATCTGTGTAGTAAAACTAAAATAAATTTCTGCTATATAGCATGGTAATCATGTTTTTCTCTGGTTTTGCAACCCTGTACCAGACTGAGCTTAAGGATGAGTGCTCATCTCCCAGTGCTGTATCCTTTTTGACTCCATAAAGAGCTTTTTTTTTGTCCATGGTATCTGGAAAAAATGACTTTTTTCTTAATTACCTCCTCCAACTCTAATCCAAGAAATCCCAAAAGGCTTTTAAAACTTGACAATTTTTTTCTAATGGTGAAAGCAGCATTGTATATGTGCCTGTTATGCTGAATTGTTTCCAGGTGAAACCCTATGCTTTTAATTATCAGTCTTGTTCTAGCATTTGAGGAAGAGGAGTCACAGCAGCTCAGCAGAATTGCATTGCTGAGTAATTTGTTAGAGATCCTCACTTGACATAGAGGAAGCGTACATTCAATTTCTTTCACTTTCCAGCTCTTTTTATGTCTTTATCTGTGACTTAAGTGGTACAAAGATGTCAACACACGTTTTACCTAGTGTCTTCCCTTCAGAAATGTCTGCGAGTTAACCTCAGCATCAAATTAGTTACAATTGAAATTCCCCAGAGTGCTGTCATTAAATCAGACTGTCACAAGGTATGTTTAAATTGGCTACGGTCATATAGTGCCCTGACCTGATATAACAACACACCAAGGCCTCGTGGTATGTCACCCTGCTGCCTTGACACAAACTAGGCAGACAGGCAGTTGGGATGTCTGCCTGTGGCACGTTTATGAAAAATGCCTAAGTTAAAATAGTGACACATAAGCAAATAAATTTAGTAGTGTACAAGAGTCAAGTATAAGAATTTTAAAAGTCAAATTTAATGGGATTTAGTCATTTCTATTCTTGAGAAATTCTCTTTCCTTTTGCCAAGTGTAGCTTTGGCTAGCTACTGCTTCATTCCCTTTGTTTGGGTCTCTGCGTGCCAGAGCAGTGGGAGATTTAATGCAGGCAAGAGTCAGGAAGCTGTTGACGTTTTAATTGCAAACGCGGGTGAACGCAGGTGAATGCTACAAACAGCGTGGCCGTTCTTCAGTGTTCTCTATGCTCACAGTGTTCATCCACAAGGACTATCCAAAACATGAAATCCTCTTCCCCCGTTCTCCCCTGTGTCCCTCTCACCCTTCTTTTTCCCCTGCTCATCTCTTCATCCACCCCCCAGAAAATGTATTTGGAAATACAGCTTGAAAGAAGAGCCTTTAGGGGATTGTTTGACCCAGGCATATTTCTGGCCATTGCATACTAACTTAAGAAAAAGTAACCAAAATGCTCTAATATTCCTTACTTATTGCTCTGATGGGTGCTTTAGTCCCTTTGGCATTTGAACTACAGCTGGAAGAAACAAACATGGCTTGAACATGGAGAAGAAAGTTGGCAAAACTAGGAGGACTAAGGTGGTGGTGTTGATATGCGTTGCCTCCTCGCATTTCAAAGAGAGGTTTCTGTGTTGCGTCCCCAGAGGGCCTTAATGGACGGACGGGCTTTCAGCCATACGTGTTACATTGGCTGTCAGCAGCTGGGTGTCCTTCGTTGAAGCACACCTGCAGGTAGGCTGTCTTCTGACACCTCGGTTTACCGAGTAAACCCCTGCTGTGGCCGTGTGGACCCTGGGGTGTCAGAGACCCCATGCGGTGGGGAAGTGCTGCATGCCTGAGGAAGAGTCAGGCCCTGAACCACCGTGTCTGGATGTAGAGCGTTGTTGATGCAGAAATCTGGGCGGGAGAGAGGGGCAGATCTTTCCGAGATGCTTACTACTTCTTAAATCCTTCAATTTCTGTTTCTTATACTTGTATCTAGTGTATAGTGACATTGTGTTTCTTGAGCATTCTTCCCCCCTCCTCCTCCTTCTTTCCCATTGTTCTTACTGGTAATGTTGTCTTGCAGCATTGAGTCAAAAATCTGAGGCTTAATTGGAAGTCCAGCTCTGAGCCCAAAATATTTGTCTGAAGAACGTAGGAATGGGATCTCTGGAGTCCATTTGAAGTTTTTGCTATTCTAGTGCTAAAAAAGTGTTATTGATCAAGAAAAAGGAAGCTGCCGAGGCTAAATTCTTCATTGGAAACACGCTCACTGGAGGAAAAAGAAAATTAACATTTTGTCTCTATTGAGTATTCATCTGTTTTCAAGCCATCTTGTCACTCGTGTTAAAACTAACAAGTTCTTGTTGATGTAAGCTTTTTCATTAAAATGGAAAGTAAATTTCTAAAATTTCAGTGAGAAATGGTCCAGTGGGAATGTCCTAAATGATTCTCTAGAAAACCCAAAACATTAAAAAAAAAAAAAATCCACCCCCTACTCCTCAAGTACTTGAGCTAGTAAAGCTGAACGAGATGTGAAGCTGGATGAAGAGTCTGTACTGCCGGTTCTGACTTAGAAGCAGGAAATGACTTGCATTTGGATGGATAAAAAGATTTCCCTTTTTCCGTACTGTGCAGACTGAGCTGTAGGCTGTTCATACCCTTGAAATTTAAGGAAAACTGAACCTTGTGCCAGCAGTGGTATGCCTATTGCAGTGGTTCAGGCTCTGCTCGGTGGGGAGCTCAGTCATCTGTGACACAGGAGCAAGGAGGGGTGCAGCCAGAGGCAGCGTTCTCATCAGCTGTCCTAATACAAATTGGGAATCAGTGCCCTAAAATGAATACTAGAAATTACAGACTTGCTTAGTTTTTCTTGCTTTTTCCCCTCTCCTCTGAAGTTTGCCATCAGTATAGGTTAATGCACATGTCGTGGTTTAACCCCAGCCAGCATCTAAACCCCACGCAGCTGCTTGCTCACCCCCCCCGCCCTCTGGTGGGATGGGGGAGAGAATCAGGAGGGCACAAGTAGAAAAACTTGTGGGTTGAGATAAAAACAGTTTAATAATGGAAATAAAACAAAGTAGAACAGTAATAATAACAACGATAACAACAACAATAACAGAATATACAAAGCAGGCGATGCACAGTGCAACTGCTCACCGACCGCTGACCACATGTCACGAACAGGGGGAGAGCACACCCCCCCCCCCCCCCCCCACTCCACCACACTCCCCTAGTTTTTATACTGAGCATGACGTCACATGGTGTATAATACCCCCTTGGCCAGCTGGGTCAACCACCCTGGCTATGCTCCCCCCCCACCAGCTCCCCTTGCACTTGGCAGGGCATGGGAGACCAGTGCAAGCACCACCCAGCAACAACCTAAGCATCAATGGGCCATCAACGCTCCTCTGGTACCAAACCCAAAACACAGCACCCCCCCACACCCCTGCCCCGCCCCAGCTACTGGGAAAGAAAGTTAACTGTGTCCCAGCCAGAACCAGGACAGACAATTATTGAAATAAGTGAATTTTGTACTACATGAATCGTCCATCACTAAATTGGTATTTTAGGGAAACTGAATTCATTTAGGGAGATAGTGTGGAAGGTGTTCTGATTTTTGCAATATAATATTTCAGCTAATTGGTCGGAAGTTCATATCTTCTTGATTTTTGTAGTAGAACTATTAGAAACTGAAATAGAAAAAAGTGCTTTATACCTGTTCTAAAACATTAACGGTATAGCTTATCTAAGAATGTCTGTGGTTTTGTAAGTATTTTAATGATAAAACCTAATTGCATTTCTTTATAAATTAAACTAAGGCGTCACCAAATTGTAGGCATAATGTTACTGCTTATGTTGAATAACTCTAGAAGTATTTGTCCTATTCACATATTTTATATGCTATTAGCATATTCTGTGTCTCACATTCTTACATTAATTGGGTTTGTCTCTCCTGTTGGCTGTTACTTAATATTCAGGTATTTTTAATAACAATTTTTTTCCTTTTTAACATGGAGGTTGTTAAAATAAAATTCAGAAAGCATAGAAACACCAGAGCATTAATGACTCCAGAAAGACTGGTAAGTGTTGGATTTCTTCTTAGGACAAGTAAAGTTAGAATGGAATTGATGAAACAGTGCATTGCTTTGAGAGGTAATTACAGCGATGCTGAGCTGGCAAATCCAATCACCATTTGAGTATAAAGCATTAACTGAAGTGATGGATGAGGCTATGGGTGGAGAGAATTAATCTAATTGAAGAAGTGATGAGTAGAAGATAGCCAGGCTTTTGTGACCCCTGATGAAAGCAGTTTGCTAGCTGTGCAGGCTACCTATATGACTTAAGTGAATGTTGAGCTTGTTTCAGGAGGTTAATGGCATCAAACTTGCACATTTAGTCAAAGGTTAACTTGCAGAGGAGGGTTACATATTTTTGACCTCACAAAACGGAGCCATCGGCTGCCATGTTTTTCTTAAGTAATAAGCAAAAATTTTAAATTGTCACTTCTAATGGCTTGTGATGACTGAAAAGTGGGAGAGAAAGGTTCCCTGTATATGTTCGTGTAGTAATCAACTCAAGAAACCCTTCTGATGTGATTGTGAGATGTTCTGAGAAGTTCTTGTGACATTGTGATATGTACCACCCCATTTCAAGCGCTGTACTATTTATAATGCATGGAAAAAATAGGAAATGAGAAATTTACAGCTGTGTTTTTCAACACGTACTGTCACACCAGCATGCTGTCACACCAGCATGACTGTGTGCCAGTGGATGCACAGCTGGATGTCCTTCCATAAAGTTATCCAGCAGATCCTGCTCTATTTTACCTTCAGTGATATTTGTGTTCTATACTAGAAATAAGAGCTCAGCATTGGGGTGGTTTGTAGAAATTTAAGAATTCCACCTCTTCTGAGGCTGTGCTATTAACAGCACAGTGTAGTAAAGCATTTTCTGTAGTAAGTACTTTTTTTCCTTTGTCTTCTAACAAAGGCTACACACTTCGAATACATGGATGAAACAGCAAAAACATACAGTGTTTTTTTTTTCCTGACAGAAGAGTTTCTAATCTTGAATGTAAATGTTTTGGCTTTGGTTACATGATGACAAGCCATTTTTTCACATGGGATCTCTGTTTTGATCACTGCTGAGGAAAAAAATGTTGACCTGGAGAACTGGATCTATGCTTGCTTCTGCCATGAAAGTATTCTGCTAGGCTTGGCATGCTGTGGCCACCATAAAAAGCTTGGTACAAAAGGTGCCGCTTTTTCTTCTGGCTGCGTCGGTGGAGATAATCTGCTCTGCAGAAGTCCTGGCCTCTTGCAGCTGCTGCTGGTGGCAGCTGCATTTAAAAAGTTTAAGGTGGCATATTCTCTGAAAAATGTTATTCAGTGTCTTAAATTGAACATCCAGAGTTATCTAGTATTGCTTCTGGTATTTTTTTGTTTGCTTTCTCACTTGTAAAACAAAGTTACTCTTCCAGTTTTACCGTGTCGTTGTTGTGTGAGGGTACCAAGACAATGAATTCTACAAACGGGCCAAGTACTTGGTTTGGTACAGAGTTCACACTGTCTGCCTCAGATAACCTGTAGGATAGCAGGTTGGACAAAGGGACACTGAATAGTCCATTCTGAGTACAGCAGAAGTTTTGTGGAAACAAATGTGTTGTAACAGATCCAGACTTTTCTGCCGATTCTCAAGCTGGCTGAAATAGGGCTGCGCAGGTGACCTTCGCTCTGCCCTCTTCCATCACATTCAGTCTTAATGCATTTTTGATGTCAGGATTTTGAATTTAGTATTTATACAGTGTCATCAGGCTCATAGAGCCTGATTTCGTGTGTTCGCAGATAACGTTTACTTTTCTAGTGTTTAAGTTTCTCTTTAGCAAAAGTAATCAAAATGAGAAAGAATATGGGTTAAATATATTATTACTCTGTCCTTCTCTAAAAATGACATGCTTCTTGCTGAATCCTCCATCTTCCAAAGAAAACTGCCAGAACATTAACACCAGCAAAGGCTTTCTTTCAGAGAGAAAACTAGGTCAGTTTTGAAAAAGTATTCTTGTGTATCAGTCAACACGTACCTTCTGCGAATGCATGACATCACATGTTACATGCTACCTTGTACACCCATCTTTTTAAGCAAGTCAGCTGTGGGAGGAAAATGCTAATGGTATAAAGTATACTTTCTTGTTTAATTATGGGGAAAAAGATAAGTGTATTTGTCAGAGTCAGTAGGGCAAGGAATGTGTGTTTGGTTTTTATAAAAGTTCTATTTAAAAATTAGATTAAAAGATTTTTAGTGCAACTTTTCTTGCTTTCTATCAAAGTTAATGAAACCAGGCACATTTTTGGTATTGTTTTTGTATAAAAGGTTAAAAAAAATACAGTAAAAGGAGGGAGACAGTGTGAAGCACATAATTCAGTTGTTTCATAAGGTCTAAGAACTCAAGAGCAGCCTATGTGACACTCCTTGAAATAGCTTATTTCAGGTTTTTTTTCCTATTAGGAAATGTGAAAATAAACATAATTGCAACCTCTTCAGTAAAGGAAAACAAGAAGAAAAATAATTAGAAGTGACAAAATGAATGTCTGAAAAATGCTAGACTATATCAATTGCTCATCCTGACTTGCTGTGCAATGGAAGGTGCCCATCTGAGTTCTTAAAAGTTTAACTGTCTCTTAACAGGCGTTTATATATGTCTGAATATCACATTATTTCTTTTTGTTATGAGATACCTGATTTAGTAACCTGGTATAATCCAACCCTAAGGAAAATAACGAAGGCAGTTTTTAAGCAGTTTGTGCTTTTGTGGTCACTTAACAGACAGACCAGAAACAACATTGGTGAGGTACGTTGTGGGTCAGACTTTCAATTCTGTAAATCACTGTAATTTTCTGGACTTTGATGCCAATAAGCCATTTAAAAGATCGGTTACGTAGACTGGAGGTCTGGCATAACCCTTTTCTTTCCTGGCTTTGTGCCTAATTTCGTAACTGCAGTGCAGTTTAATTCTTGCCCTGCTGTCCATTCCCACCTCCCCCATACTTGAGGAAAATAGACTTTTTTGGTACAACTCCCTACTCCTAGACTTAGGTCACCTACTCCTAGGTGAATGCTGAAATCTTCATTTCACACTTGATTTTTACTTCCTTCCCTCTCTTCCACCCCATGCAAAATTACTTTGGTAGTTGTTTAAATTTACTACCTGAATACTCAGATTCACATAGTTAGTATACTCAACTTAGTCTTGAAGTTGGCTAGTATACCAAAGCCAAAGTTAAATAACAGAAGGTACAGTGAGGTGAGTGCTCATGTGCTAAAGTGCACTGTTGACTTAGTTTTTAACTTTAAGTAGTTCTGTGTTGACTTGTATGTTTAATTAGCGACACATTCAGAGGAGTGAGGTGGTGGGATCAAACCTGGTTCCTGAGAAGTCCCGTCCTTTGGTGAGAAGAACTTTTTCTAGCATGCAAGATTTGGAAAAACGTTAAGTGGAAAATACCCAGGCCTCTGATGTGCAGATTTGTTGAGGGAGAATTTGGTTCCTTGCCTATTAGCTTTCTGATTTGCTTTTAACCAAAAGCCTAGTAATTAGGCCATCTCAAATGCACTCATCTTTTTATTTGGATTCCAAGCATGTGTCCTACTCTTGTAATTTGTTTTGTGTTTCTGTTTTGCATTTTCTTTTAAGGCATTAACTCTTCAGGCATGTAGAGGTTCACAGTTGGATCTGTCCATTTCCATCTGTCCCACAGTTAAAGAACTTTGTGCTCTGGAGGTTTTCTATACAGGGGGATAAATATGTATCTGTGGTCATCATAATCTTCTGCTGGAAGCAAAGCTAGACCCAGACTGAATACTTGACAATCCTGTCTCATCACATGTTTCCTGGAGTTCGTCTGGGGGAGCTGTAGAGGCTATACAGGGGTGGGGTTTTTTCTGCTATTGGGAACCTGAAGCACAAGATGCTGGAAACTGGGATGATGGTACCTGCAGTAGTAAAGGTTACGGATGCATAAATTACCATCAGCTTGGCCTGTTAGGCTGAAAGAGCACAGGCTGCAAGTTACATGCAGCAATTGCTTCTCCTGTGTTAATTCCCACAGCTGTCTACAGCCAACATATATGGCCTTGTTCTCTGTAGGCAGACGGCGGCTTGTTGCTACTGCTGACTCGGTTCCTCTCCTGGAATTAGCTTTCCCCCAGCTATTTGCTCAGGCTTGGTGGCTGGTAAAAACCACAGTCCAAATGGAATCTATTTTCAATACAATATACTTGCAAAGTGTAGTGAATGCTGATCTTTCCAGATATTAAAACATCTGTCTTGAACACCTTTTCATTCTTTTTCACCCACTGATGGAGTATATGTTTTTGTTCAACTTACTTGGCAAAATCATGGTTTAAATACAACCAAATGGATGAGCATTTATTGCAGACAAACGTGAGCCACTTCCCAAAACCAGTAAGTAGTCCGTAGTTACTTGTTATCCTAAATTGAAAGTTTTGCCACGTTTGTGTCTGAAGTTAATAGTTGCAGACAGGAACCTCTTCTTAAAACGTAGCTTATGCTGCAGCCCTGTGAGTTCTGAAACACCGTTAGAAAGAAAACTCATCGTTCTTGTCATCTGCGTTCTGCCTCTGTCCCTGTTGCAGGTTATTGGAATATGGAAAGGAAACTTTCATTTACTAATGTTTGCTTATTTCTTGAACAGCAAGGGGTAGCATAGTTCACTTCACTTCACTTTACCTTTCCTTCAGTTTTATCTTCACAAAGTAACAGGACAATGCACGCTTCTGAGCGAAGTGAATAAATAACACATTGGTGCCAGCTCGTACTGCAGTGATGGGTTGAGAAAAGGAAGTTATTAGGTATAGATTACAGATCCATGGTTTAAACATTGTAACGATGTGCTTAGGTGCATAGTAGCAGGAGCTGTACAGTGGTATGTGTTTTAAAACCAGAAATATGTCCATTGGAGTGGTCCGTATGTTTCTGTTGGAGTCAGTGGAACCAATTACCTCTTACGGCTGCCTGGAACCCCAGTGTGTCTGCGGCATCGGAAATAGAGCTGAAACCACCAAACTTCAAATACCCTGTTTCACCACACACGGGAGTGTAGATGATTTGTATTAATGACCTAGTGTGCTACTTGAATGCTCAAGGGAAGCATCATTTCCATGATAGGGGGAATGGATTTTAATATCCCATATGTGAGGAGGTTGCAGTGGAAGTCTCAAAGCTGTGATGACCTCTGTGTCCACCATGAAAGGAAAGTGCTGGCCCTCCTTGCCAAAAGTCTCCACTGACAGGAGATTGAGATATACTAATGTTTGGGGCGGGGGGGTTGCAAGTATTTTCGTGGCTGCATTCAAGCCTAAGAATTTACCTCCATTGTTTACTGCTGAACTGTTAAATTCAGATGGTGATGATACGGCTTTACAAATTTGTGAACTTATCAGTGTATCAGGTAATTTTTTTGAACAGCCTTTGAAAAATCCTCTCACCGGCAACCGCTAAGCTAAGACGAAATGTCAACAATTTCTTGTAAACGAGACACTGCAGTCTGTGGTGCTAATAAAACCCTGGCTGGGACAGCATCAAGGGAATATACAGAAAAAGCTGTCAAGGTGTCATGGTTCCAGGAGGAATAAGACTGAGTCATATTTGTTTACTGAAGAAGTTAAAATGTAATAATAATACCAGGAAGTAAGCACACCTGGTAATATTATTAAATAAAACTCCAAGACTTCTGAGAAAAATATCGGTATCCACATTCATTTGGTAGTAAACTTTTGTTTGAAAATGGTGGATTTAAACTGATTACTGTGATGAAAGGTGTGCAAAAGTTAGACGCTGTCTGGGAAACAGCACCGTGGTGGTGCTAATTGAGAAATATGAATGGTACCAGAGCATTTGGCATGACAGGGAGAAAACAGCTCTACACGCTGTGCAAGAGAGAGGGGTTTCTCCTGTTTAAAAAGTTGATGCTTTATTCCAAATGTTGAAGTATAAGTTCATTACCTTCTCTGTTGTTCTCCCTCTCACATGCATGCTGTTTGAAGAAGAGCCAGGATAACAATGGTTAAATCCAAGGAAACCAAACCAAGCATAGTTTTTCACGTTTCTCACAAGACGTAGTACCTTTTCTAGTACTAAGAATATGTGAAGTCCGCCCACTGTCTTTGCAACAGAAGCACATCAGGATGTAGCATTGTTTATATTAAACCCACGTCTTCAAGCTTGAGGCTCCAAGTCCCCTGATTAATAACAAATACTGGGGGATCTCCTCCTTCCTCCAGACGCCTGGCTCCTGAGGAGTGCTGCTAAGGGGCTGCATGGTATTGTTGCTTTTCTCGCATCTTTCATAACTGTGACCTCTGAGGAGGTGTGGTCATCTCCTGTTTGCACTGCTGAGCGTGGTTACTGTGATTGACTCTTAGGAGTGCATGACTTAGTGAGTAGCCTTGATATCTAATGTGAAACTGTTGCTGCTGTTACTGTTAGACCTTGCTAGGATACGTCCCTGCCTGTTGTGCATTCATGCCGTTTGGTCTGTGATAGTGAGCGGTATAGCTGAGCATGACTGAACTACCAGAATACTGCCGGTCCAGTTAGTTTCTGGTATTTGGCTTCATTCAGGAAGAAACTTGTTAAGAGAGCATAAAGCACTTCATCTCCCCATCCTCTTCGCTTTGGAAGATAGTATCAATAGGGGAAGAGACTAACTCATCTACAAGAAGGGCTGGAAGGAGGATCCGGGGAACTACAGGCCTGTCAGTCTGACCTCGGTGCTGGGGAAGGTTATGGAGCAGATCATCTTGAGTGCCATCACGCAGCACTTACAGGACAACCAGGCAGCATGGGTTTATGAAGGGCAGGTACATAGACTTTAGCAAAGCCTTTGACACTGTCTCCCACAGCATTCTCCTAGAGAAACTGGCAGCTCATGGCTTGGACGGATATATCTTCACTGGGTAAAAAACTGGCTGGATGGGAGGGCCCAAAGAGTTGTGGTGAATGGAGTTAAGTCCAGGTGGCGGCCGGTCACAAGTGGTGTTCCCCAGGGCTCAGTATTGGGGCCAGTTCTGTTTAATATCTTCATCAATGATCTGGATGAGGAGATCGAGTGCACCCTCAGTAAGTTTGCAGATGACACCAAGCTGGGCGGGAGCGTTGATCTGCTTGAGGGTAGGAGGTTTCTGCAGGGGGACCTGGACAGGCTGGATCGATGGGCCAAGGCAAACCGTATGAGGTTCAAGAAGGCCAAGTGCCGGGTCCTGCACTTCGGCCACAACAACCCCAGGCAACGCTACAGGCTTGGGGAAGAGTGGCTGGAAAGCTGCCCAGAGGAAAAGGACCTGGGGGTGCTGATTGACAGCTGGCTGAACATGAGCCAGCAGTGTGCTCAGGTGGCCAAGAAGGCCAATGGCATCCTGGCCTGTATCAGAAATAGCGTGGCCAGCAGGAGCAGGGAGGTGATCGTGCCCCTGTACTCGGCACTGGTGAGGCCGCACCTCGAATCCTGTGTTCAGTTTTGGGCCCCTCACCACAAGAAGGACATGGAGGTGCTGGAGCGTGTCCAGAGAAGGGCAGTGAAGCTGGTGAAGGGCCTGGAGCACAAGTCTTATGAGGAGCAGCTGAGGGAACTGGGGTTGTTTAGTCTGGAGAAGAGGAGGCTGAGGGGAGACCTCATCGCGCTCTACAACTACCTAAAGGGAGGTTGTAGCGAGGTGGGTGTTGGTCTCTTCTCCCAAGTAACAAGTGATAGGATGAGAGGAAATGGCCTCAAGTTGCGCCAGGGGAGGTTTAGATTGGATATTAGGAAAAATGTCTTCACTGAAAGCATTGTCAAGCATTGGACAAGCCCAGGGAAGTGGTTGAGTCACCATCCCTGGAGTGTCTTAGTGGTGGACTTGGCAGTGTTAGGTTAATGGTTGGACTTGATGATCTTAGAGGTCTTTTCCAACCTAAATGATTCTGTGATTCTATCTTTGTATAAATAAAAATAAAATAAAGTAGACAACTGGGGAAATAATTACTTTTGGAGAAAGCCTGGAGTGCTTGTTTAGAAACTGAGTGTAGCTTCACGCTTCTGTAAAACCTGTTAAATAGGGAAATGACCTTCTAAAGCGCAATTTCAGGCATCTTAATTCTATAAGTATATAGCAAGGCTCTCACTTCCATTTAGGTATCTAAATCTAAGAGAAAACCACTTCTGTTTTCATTCTTCCTTTTTCTTAAAAGTTGCAATAAAATATAATCCTTTGAAATATACCCTTGTGATTGAGTCTTGCAGAATATGTTGCTAGCAGAAATATGGTTTTTCTAGGAGTGATCAAAATAGTAGAAGGAATATTCCAGTACAGTTTTAGAATATTTTGAGGAGCCTGATCCCGTAAACTTTGTAGTCTTCCATCACTTCGGGCTTTTTTTACCTTCTCAGATGTCTAGTTCTTCAGCAAGCAGCCAGTCAGAAAGGGGATGCGGGGGGGGACTACCCTTAAGCATTTACTTCTGGTAAGTTACTGGAGAGGAAACGAGGGCCCACTGTAATCGTGGGTGTAGCCAACCAATACACACAGAGAATTGTCTTCTTTCATCCTGCTCCCTTCACCATCACACTCCCTAAAAAAAGAAAAAAAGGAAAAAAAAAAAAAGCTTGGCCTCAATGCTGAGAATTTCCCAGCAAAACGCTGTGGACTGACATAGCTGAGTTGATTGCTTTTGTGTAGCTAAAAACAGATGGATATTGGATGCACGCATACAAATTATTTTTGAAGTGGCTTTCCATGTGACTAATTGACTTTCCTTTGTTTGTTTCATTAGGTTGCTTTTGTTGTCCTTTTGTAACTTTATGAGCTTGCCAATATCTGAGAGTGATCATTCATGTGAAAGGAAGAGGAAAAATCATTGCACTTCTTTTAAAGCATGCTGTGTTTGTAGCTTAGGTGAGAGAAAGACAGAGAGCAGCTTTCTTTAATGTTGAAAGGCATATGGTGTCTGATGCTCTTGATCAAAATCTGCATGTCTTATATTCAGCATGCCTAGTTTAAATGTCTGTAGCTAGCCAAGACTAGAAGCCCCTTAACCTGGAGATCAGAAACAGATAGTGGACTTATAAATCCACTTCAATCTTGCAGTTGAAAGATGATGGTGTACATATACCATTTATTTCATGCTCATAAAAAGGTGAAATACTTGGTAAGAAAAATAAAAACAGAAGAAATCTGTTTTTCAGGAAGGAGTTACTAAAAACAACGTAGAAAATTTGGGACATACTGAAATTAGAATGGCAGGGGAAAACCATACAGTGGAGATGGTGAAATTTCTAAGCCAGTTCCTTGAAATCAAGAAATTAATATAAGAACGCAGTGGTTTTGTGCCCCTTTTTCAGTCTTTCGCCCATGTAAATGGAAACAGGTCATTCCTTATTCAGACTCCTCTGCAAGTTAGCTGTTGCCACATCCATTTGTATAACCTACCTGGGCTTGAAAGCTTCATTATTAAGTCTCCCTTGTGTTTCTGGAGACCAAATATTTTGGGAAGAAAGGAACAGGAGGTTCGTTCTTGTTTGTATAGAGACTTAACTTTCTCCTAGTAGAATCAGGCTTGTGGCATACAAGATTTTTATCAATAAATTTTTTAGCAACTTCTTAATACCCTGTTGAGAAAGATCGTACTGTCTTCCTTTTTGCTTTGAGTTCACTTTCAAAATTGTAGTAGGCAACCTCTTATAAAATGAAGTATTACAGACTTGGTCTCTGAAATCAGGTGAAGGAAAGAAGTTGCTAACTTCACACAAAAGGCTCTTCCAGCATGTGCAATGCCAAACCACTTGTGTATGAAGGTGACAAAAAGTCACTGCATGTTTGAATATTTGAAGTTCAATTACTCATTAATAGTGAATTTCAAATAGATCAGATTAACAAACCTGAGACCTTGCCACAGCTGGGCACTGAGTTAGGAAGCCTTTCAAAAGCAACAGTAGCAGTAGCTGAGTGTACATTTTTTGGCCTATTGCCTGTGTATCATTCAGAATTAAGAGTGATCCCAGAAAATTCTTGACATGTTAAGCCACCAAAGTGCATTTGATAGTCAACTGCAGTATCCCCTCCTATCGTCCAAGACTGATTAAATCCTGAGGATTTTAGGCAGCTATATGAATTTAAAGCACTATGATGGATAACGATGTTTAGCCCAATAGTTTGGGGTTGCTTTGTGAGCGTAGGGGTGCTTGTCTTGCCATCCCGGTACACACCGGTACCACGGGTCTTTTATGGAGGACTTACGGATCAGCTGTACAGCCAGCGGCGTTGGTAGTGCAGAGCATGGCATGCCACGAGCTCGCCATGCTGAACAGCTGCGCGCACTGGCCGAGATGGCAGCCTCATCAGCAAAACCGTGTGGCTTTCACCTCTCCACCAGTGCTGCTGTCACACAGAAGACCAAAACTGGGTCCTCTCCTTCTCTGGGTGTTAGATCCTGAAAGGCAATGTCCTGGCCACTGTCTGCTTTCAGGTGCCAGAAAACTATCAACAGTCAGCTGAACATGAGTTGCCTGTAGACTGTCTCTGTCCTGCCCTTTGTGAAAACAGACAGCTCTGTGCGCAATTCCTGTAGAAGTGGCTTTTCCGTTCACAGCCCTACTTTAACAACAGACCAAAAAACTCAGCAGTCAGTGCAGACAATTCCAGGTCAGTTAACACTTGGTAGTCCTCTGTGAATGGCATGCAAGTTAGTCCACAGTGAGCCTCTGAGTAAGGTGTCTCCTGGGTGGAAAAGTCCCAAGGAACTCTATCGTTTCCACATCCATATGAACAGAGTGCATTTGGAGCTAATTTGAACTTCTTTCAAAATAAAAATTGATTTGTTGATGGCAGCGTGGAGCAAGCATGTTTGGAGTGTTATTCAGCTGTCAAAATACAGTATTGCTGATGGGGATTCTTTTTCCATTCCTGTGCAAAAGGAGGAGCTCCAGTCTGGCATCTTGCTAATTTTCTCACTGCATTGCTAATGTTGACTTTTTTGGGTTGTTTTTTTTTTTAGCGTTTCTGATTTCTTACTTGTTGGGATGTTCCAGAGTCCCTGATTCTTTCTTTTTTATTTAAAAGGGAGGGAGGGAGGGGGGGAGATGGAGAAACAGGTAATTTCTTGTCCTTATAGTGTTTCTGAATAAAATGTTCTCTCTTGTTATCTTGAAATCCTTTTGTTGCTGACACATCATTATAATTTTCTTCACTTAGCGATGATAAGGTAGTAGAAGAACAACCAGAGGAAGATGAGGAGCTAACTGTTGTGGAGGATGAAGATGCTGATGACGATGATGATGATGGTGATGAAATTGAAGAAGAGACAGAGGAAGAGTATGAGGAGGCAACTGAAAGAACTACCAGTATTGCAACCACTACCACCACAACTACAGAGTCTGTGGAAGAGGTTGTCAGAGGTAAATTCATGGGCATTTAGTTTGGGGCTGGAAAACTGATCCTGCTGCTTTGCATGTTTGCCCTTTACGACAAAAAATGTTCCAAACAGCAAAATACCCTAAGTTGCAGCATTGTTATGCTTTGGCTTCTGTAATTTGCATGTTGAATCCCCTCACCTTTCCCATTCCCATTACAAATATTCTTTGGAGGTGTCTGTCTGAAGTGTGGTCGTTGTGTGTGATGTAGATGAAAGCAGAAAGGTTGGTTTTATTTTAAAGTAACATTAAATAAAATTTGACTGCCATATATAGCAAATAACACAGGAAAAGTAAGTGTGAGGGTTATCATGTGCATGTGTTGCAGAAGGATAGGGAGTGTCAATTCAAAGCAGGAGGTAGCACTACCTGGTTTGGTCTCGTATATTAACAGCAGTGATTAGTCATTTTGTATGATTTCTGTTAGATACCTGTTTCCAGTATTTCTCCATGAACTAGTAATTCAGTAAAATTAGGTGAATTTAGAAATAACTATGCAGAAAAGTGAACCTAACTAATGAGTTATATTGGGAGGAAATAGGAAAGCATTGCCCAAAAAAGAAAACGTGGAGTGAGAAAGAACTCTTCATTTCTAAAATTTGTTTTTCGTGATATTTTGTAGTTATTAACATAACTGCATTTTAAACTTTGAATTTTACCGTAGTCCCTGGACAACATAGCAACATAATATTTTTAAATACTACGTTTCTCCTACAATACATATTTGCATGAATTATCCTTATATTTCTATTTTAATAAGTACAATTCCATATGGTGTAAATCTCGGTAAGATAGATGCCAATTTTTCTACAGTGCTTACATATTTACCAATAAGTAATCGAGATGATGGCAGAAAATGAGATTAAAAGCTACAGTTGAAAAGAAAAGAGTTGGGACATGCAGGGGGCAGAGGAGAAATGGCAGCGATTGGGGTGGTTGTGAAATGAGGCAGAAAACATCTGGCCTGGCTCCTTTCCTCTCCCCTTGCTTTCCCACCCCCTGCCTCTGGGGATGCTTGGGACTGAAGTGCCAGCGGGGTCCCCCATTCTGCATGGGGCAGCGTCCTTTTCTCTTGAACCGCAGTGCCGATGTTTGGCAGAGCAGGTAGGAGCAGAGAACTGCCGGCTACAATTCATCACACGCGCCGGGGACAGGAGGGTGCCCAGGGATGCTTTGGAAAGAAATAGAGTTACTTCATTTTGGTTTTTCTGTTTGGTCTACGTGCAGATAAGCTCGCTAATCAAAAGTGCTAATGCTTTGCTAAAATCACTTGCTTGCAAATGTTTCTTTCTCAGGCTGGCAACCCAGTCTTGTGTGTTTCTGTCTTATATAACTGCGTTGAGTGTTTTGCTCCGTTATTGGAGAGCCGTTTCAGTGGGGGCGGGGGGAGAGATTATGTTTAAATCTTTAAACCAATTAAATATCTTTTCATATGCGAGCTTTCACCACCTGGGGATAAAACGCCCTGTTCTTGCTGCTAAATGAATATTGAGAGAGAGAAAAAAAAAAAGAACACTTGACTTTAATGGGATTTTGGATGAGTGGAAATGAGGACAAATTAGGTAGAGCGTGTTTCTTTACTAACGTTGACATTTCAAAGAGGTTAAGATGTTTAGCCTTCAGGAAAATAGAGTGTAATAATACGAATGTAAAATACAAAAGAGATGAGGCAAACTATTGAAGCCACCTTTTAAAAATCCTTTAGAAATGTATACACTTGCTAGCTGACAATGAAACGCTATTGCCCTGTTTTTTCCAAATCTAAAATTTCCTGCTTTGGGCGACTATGAGTAAAACATGTGTTGTTGCAAATGAGGTGAGGGTAATCTGTTACCAATGCAAGTTTTCAGTGCAGTTCTGCCACAGCCCTTTGGGCTTTCTGACCTCCAGCCCTCCTGGGGCACGGAGGGTGCAGAGACTGTCCCTGAGTGTCTGTAACTGGTGTCTGACAGAGCTGCACCATGCAAAGTGCTTGCTCATTTCTAAATGTAGAAGCGCCCAAATAACTTAGAGCCTTGGCCCTTGCTTCTACTTCCCTTGCTGCAGTTAAGCGAAAGCTTCCTTCAGGGCCCCCACCCTCCTGATAGGGCCAGCAGATCTGACATAGGAGCTTCTGTGGTGAGCATCTGCTGTTGCCTAGCTGTAGCAAACAGAAAAGAAAAGTTTGTCGAAGTCAGTGAGAATTAAAGAGGCAGAGATGCCTTCTAGGCAACATACGTATTAAGAAGGTCCATACTATGGATACACCTTGAAAGCCTTTCCAGATGGGGTTAAGTGTCGCAGCTTTGTTCTTATGGATATGAATTCTGCTCAGACTTCTTTTCCCTAGCGTTACTAAGTGCAGTTCATAAAATGTATCCTGGGATGCTCTTCACAGACACTTTACAGCCAGTTTTATGTATGCTTTATGAAGCTGTAACTAATATTATGTCATTAGCATTAAAGAGCATAGAGAGTGGGTTTGTCCAATTTGAGAGGAGTTGCTTTTCGTATGTGAAATCAACAAAGAGCAACTGTTCTAAACCCATAAATTAGGATCTAATTGTGGGCTGGTGCTGAGCCCTTTCTCCCCCAAATCAATGGATTGATTGCCGTCAACCATAAATAATTGAAAAGCATAAATGTAATGTTATACTTTAAAGACACTTGAGCTGTTGTAGAATCAATTTGTCAGGCAATTTTATTTCTATGCATATTTTAATGAACCGTGATCAAAGTAGCAATAGCAGAACTACTTGCAAACTTATTTCCAGTGAAAAGGAAGTTAGTCTTGCCTAGAGAATGGGAGAGGTCATTGGCAGGAGGACAGTCTTTTCATTCAGTTTCTGCAGCAACCATATTTTTGTAAGCTATAGTGTTTATTCAAAAATGTGAATCAGTTTTTCCTAGCACAGTACTTGCCAGTATTCACTTTCCTGCCTTTTGTGAAGGACCATCTTTACACTCAGTTCGTATGGAGTAGGTCAGCAAACCCAGTTTAAACTTTCAGGTATCCTCTTGCTGGAGTTCAGATGTTAAATCCAGCCGATTGTGGGTCTGAGGTTGCAGGGATCCAAAGAATGAAATTAATGTCAGGTCGACGTTTTTCACCTTTGATCACTGGGAGATGTTATCACTGAATTTGTGCTGAAGAAAGTGTGGCTCGTTTTTGAAGCCCTGCAGGAAAACTGTGGCTCTTGACTTTTGTCTCTATATAGAGCAAGGGAAGTGACTCTCTACTGGCCAGGATTTAAGCAAGGGAGCGGTTTGATTTCTGTTGTCATCATCGCAGCATCTCGGGTGTTGCAGAGCTCCTTTCCGAGGCATCCAGGCCCCAGGTGATTCTTCCAACGTGTGACCAAAGCAAGCAGGAGCACTGCTCCCCCATCATGTGTAATTGTTTGTGATTTCGTTTCTGCTTTCCTTCAGCACAGTAGGTGACAAGAAAAATCAGTCTCTCTTAGCGTACAGCAAAGAATATGCAATTTCAGCTTAGTGCTTTCCATCAACATAGGAGTCAATCAGGTCTCATTTAAAGGAGAGTAGCAGGGTCAGTGCAGCAGCCTGGCAGAAAACACTTGGCAGCTTCTTCGCATACCTGTCAGCAGATGCGGGGGACTCAGCAGCACAAGCTTGACCTGCCTCGCCTAGCGTATAATGTTGCCCTTTAGCAAGTGGTTTTGCTTTCTCTAATTCAGCTGGATTTCTTTAAACAGTTAGGAAAGAATTTAAGCAGTGCTGCTTGATGTGACATTTTAACTGTGTTTACAATCTGGAGTTGCAAGCAAGAGACCATATGCTGGTTTCCTAGCAAGAGAAAAGTAGCGTGATGTTTGTATGGTAGCTCTTAGCTTTATTGATCTAGCATGGGTTTTTTTTGCTGAAGATTTTTATGTCTAAAAGACTTTAAATCTATTCGGTGACAGCTATCATCTATTCTAAGGCAAGGGAGGTTAACCCTAATTTCTAGACCTATCAGCTGTAAATTTTGGGATAATATTAGTAGGGTATGCTAGATTAACTGGGCTTTTTTTCACCCTCCATAGCTTTGCCCCACTTTCCCCTTTGAAAGGTTATTATCTTTCTTTTCAAGTAGTAGTTCCTTGTTCTTCTGCTTTTGCTTCAAGGCAATACAGTATGCTTTAGTTGGAAAGCGATAATGTGTGATTGTATTCCATATTAAGAAGACATTGATAGGTTGCTGTACGAATAGTATCCATTATGATAACTCTACTTTTTTTTGTTAGGAGATCTTCATTAAGAATGATAATCTATTCTAACCTATGAACAAGAGCTGAAAAATTAACCTAATGGATTTGCATTAAAATAACTGATAGCTTTTAATTAGACATTATAATTTAAAGCACAGCTATTCTACCATTATAAAATATTTCAAGATATGTTGCAATTGGAAGAAATCTTTTTTATGATCTAGTAATCTTGTTGACGGAAAAACAATGTATTATTACTCTTTTGGGTCAAGGGCAAAAGTACTGAAATACTAAAACACAGGAATAGTGTTGTTTTACATCAGGTTGGAGGGTGGTTTCATTTGAAATATATCCTTCCAGAAGAAATCCCTCAAGAATCTGTTTCGCTAGAGAAAATGTAATTTTACTATATTGAAGCAATAATTAATTGAATATTTTGTTTTGCTCTGTAAAAAGACTGGAATGCACTTTTGGGCTAATCCTCATACTCACGGTGTTGCCATGTTAACATAATCATGATGTTATGTGGAACTGATACCTTTTCTAAAATACACATAAATTCATGAAATTTTATTGACCTACACTTAAAATAAAGCTGGGCTTTTGTTTGGGTTCTGGCCATCAGAAGTAACTATATGGCACCTTGGTTCAAAATGTAGTTGTGTTGTTCACAAGTAAATGAAAAATGTATTTTCACGTATTTGTTCCACTTCAGAATTGTAAGGCTTTGTATTCTAGCCAAATATACGATTAAATTTTTTTCATATTCCAAATATCCCCCTCCGGTAGCTTAAGAAAAAACATTAGAGAGAGAAATTCAATCTTAATTGCACAGGATGGAAATTACAATTTTAGGGTATTTAACAGTTTTAGAAGAGCTGTTCTTCAGTATTTCGTTTAGAAGTCGTCATTTTGCTTTTTTCTTTTAACTTTCTCTGTAGAAAGTATGTTAGCAATTGTGTAGCTTGTGCACCAACTTTATTCCTAGAGTATGTGACAGCATGACAGCTGTCTTCTAATTCCAAAAACCTCTTCTGAAATTAGCTTTTGTCTTTGAATACTCAAACTAAAATTTGGCTGCCTCTTCTAACCATATATTCGGAGTGAGGAAGTTTTGTTTCAGTGAAATTATCTTTAAATATTCCCTTCTGATTAATTCATTGAGCAAAACAGTATTGTGCCTTTTTGGAACATGAACAGTACAGCTAAAAGAAAAACAGAGTGCATTTACTCTTGTCTAATTTTTCTCAGCTAGTTAAAAAACGGAGACTAATATAGATACATATAGCCTCAAACTATAGCTCTCAGTTCCTGAAGACACGGAAGCCAAAATTACGCCAGTTGTAATATTATATATACTAGCACATGATAAAGTGGAGCGTATGCCTCATGATATATATTTGAGAGGTTTATTCCTTTGGTCTCTCTTGCATTAATCGATTACTCTGTTCTTTAGTGAAATATAAAATGCAAGACTGTGATCCCACATACTTAAGCAGCTGAGTGTTTTAGGTCCTTGTTTAAGAGTTGTTTGGGTCCCGCGTGATTATGATACACAGTTTGAACTGACAGCAACATAGACAACATAGACAAAACAAACACATACCAGTGCTAGTGAGTTGGTTCATACCACCAGTATGGTTTATTTGTATGTACTTGACAATATCAACTTCAAACTCGAAGGGCTGGAAGTATAGAAAGAGTCA
Source organism: Calonectris borealis (assembly GCF_964195595.1). Classification (NCBI taxonomy): domain Eukaryota; kingdom Metazoa; phylum Chordata; class Aves; order Procellariiformes; family Procellariidae; genus Calonectris; species Calonectris borealis. Next base: position 114,304,675 of record NC_134312.1, on the reverse strand, counting down.
TCAATACAATATATTTTCTGTTACCATGGCTAAATTAAAGAACTTGTAATATTTATAAGCCAGCATGATGGTATATTTCTACTGTAGCATTAAGGTAAAGAGGTTTTTCAGAGATGTAAACTAAACATAGGACCCAACTTCCAAGACAGGTCAGAGTTGGTAGTCTAACTCCTCCTGTTTGTCCTTTTTTTCTTAAATCTCTTCAAATTTAATTTCTGATTTAAGGTTTGGGACTGACTGTGCCTGCATTTAAATGAGCTTAGTTCTCATGATCATGTAGATAAATTCGAATCCTGAAGAGAAAATACTGAGTAACCTTGATGTTTACAATAGAAGCAATAGAAGTATGTAAATGTAGCTTTTTTTTTTCCCCCCATTAGAAGTTTAAATTTTATTTCAGATTCCTCAGTTGAAAATGTTGGTGTTCACAGAGTAACTGTTAGTCCCATGTGGGAAAAAAAGCACGGAGCTGAGATTTTGAAATAAAGCAATTATACTTTCACTTTGATTTTAAATCGGTTTTCTTCAAGGAACAGAAAAAAACAATTTATATGGTAATGAAAAATTTTAAAATGCCATTCAGAACCATATTTTATATTTTCCTCTGTAAAAACTGATCATCAAAAGTATCTAAAATGTTTGCACATAAATTCTAATTAGCTCTACTTACAGCATATTGGTAAATGAGTGTTTATGGAAGTACGTTGTGTAAAACCACTATAAATCAATGTCCACATACTTGAAGACTGTATTTCCTAGGGTGTGAAGTCTGTGTTTTTCAAAAAAAAAAATAACAGTCAGTGCCGATGTTTAGTGTAACTGATTAGTTTTCAGTATATCACTTTAGCTATTAATTTAAAAGCAAATCAAAAAGCTTTTCCATAGCACTGTCCTTCAGGGAATGATCTACTTGCTTGGTTAGAAACAACTCTTTTTGCATCGAGAGGCTGGAATAAGTATAAGAAGCTTGGAATGGGGAAAGCTGAATTACTTTCCTGATTATCTCAGAAATAATTTGCCATATATAAGGTTTCAGAGAAGGAAGGTATTGGCAACTGTCATCTTTGGTTTAGAGCGCAAAGAAGATGAGAGAAATTTTACTATTGAAGAAGGATGGTTTGAAAACTGTAAGCGTAAAGTAAACTGTAAGAGTTTAGACCGCTTATGAACTTGGGTTGAGGCAAACATGTCCTCTTTAATGTTATCCAGTTTCATGGAGCCGAAGACAAAAATGCATCTTTGGAGAGGGGAGAGTGAGCAAGTTCCTTAAAAAAAGCAAAGCTCACCGTTAATGCTGTACTGGATACAAATTATTTGTGGTATCAAGTAAAATTGAATTACACAGCGGCAAAAAGTAACTCATCTTTTAATCAGTTTTCAGCAACAAGTCTAATATATGAAACAAAGACAGCTTTTAATTTTTTGATGAATCATTTAGCAGTGTATGCTGCCTGCCTGCTGCTAATATCTGTGAAAATACCGTAGCTCATGCATCATAGGCAGTAATTGCTACACTTGGTAGCAGTGGAAGAGGAAGTGGTATTTGGATTAATAGCTCAAGAAAACCTGTTGAATTTCCCATCTCTGCACTTCATTTCCCCATCTTCTCAGATGAGGTGGTACAGCTGAGGATCAAATGAGGTGGCTTTTTTCTGTAAGGACAAGTGATGGGGATATGGAGAGGCATGGGAGGAGCAATTGGCCCACCAGCAGGAGCGATGGGACCATTTTCCAGGCATTGAAGCTGGTTTAAAAATGTACCTTCGTCCTGAAGCAGGGGTGAAGGAACCTTACTCTGAGCCCTCCACAGAGAACAGGTGGTGGTGGACGGTGGTGGTGACACTGGGAAAGGGATGACAGCACCAAGAAGTTTCCTAGACTGGACCAGCAACACGCTTTCCTCAAACAGAGCAATCGTGAAACAGTAACCCAGCACATTTTTCTGCTCTTGTTTAATCTTCATTTAGGTCATATACTGTTTGCACAGTAGACCATTTCTCTCTGTGATGAAATAATTACCATTTAGGTCTCACCTAAATAGCAGTAATAGCAGTACAGTTGGCTGTGCAGGCTGGAGGGAAGGATGTCCCTCCGCTGCCCTGCACTGTCACCGCCAGCCTCATGGGAGATGACAGGTCAGGCAGGAGGCAGGTCCTTGGCCACAACACTGGGCTGTAGTGCTTCAGGCTTGCTCTTTTTAATATGTTACCCTGTGGTTTCCTGAACGCTTGTTCAAGTGCGTCCTCATGTGTATAAATGACTTTAGTTTCTAAAGAACCAATTCCTTGTTATCACTGGCATCAGTTATTTGATGGGCGATTACCTTTGCTTTTGCACATGCAAAACAAATCTCTGCTGCTATTTCTGTGAGAGAAGTACCTATAGTAAATTTCAGATTAAATCTGTGAACAGTTCCCATCCTCATAACACTTAACAATGCAAAATGAAATAAATCAGACTGTATAGCAGAACTAGTATTTTGATGGAAGCCTAAAAGGCGCTTAATGTGTGGGTAGAGGTCAGCCCTAGACAACATTAACTAAGAAAGATTGAGTTGTTGAGACCTTTGTGTTTTTTGAAATGACATTTCCCGTCAGAAAAAATTCTCGTGATTATACCTGTCTCTTTAATGTCAAGAGTCACTATTCATTTTTAATTGACATGTGGCAGCTCTTCCAAGGCTGTGCAAAGTTAGCTTTGTGTGAAGATTTGACTGTATAATTGGATGGCAGGGCTGGATTTGATTTTAAAATAAATCAGAAGAAACACTGGTATACTAAATGTGCTCTATAATTAATCATATGGTAGTATACAATTAATTGTAATTAATGTGTTGTACAATTAAATATACTTATTTTGTTTTTTCTTAAAGTAAAAAAAAAAAAGTATTCCTTCACCCCCTGCTATTCCTTTACCCCTAATTGCTTGGTACAGAATTGCGACATTTGTAGCACATCCTTGATGGTTGCATACACTTGGATCTGTTTCTCTTAGACCAAATGTATGCTCCCTAAAATTGATTCTTGGCATTATTTATAGATACAATATGTGAATATGTTGAACACATGTAAAATTATATCTATATTATATATTTAAGGAAATGTAGGTATACACTGACTGCCAATGACAATTGGACATAAAATCTATTTATAAATAGCGGTGCTTCTGAGGAGAGTGAAGTGACGGATCAGGACAGACTCTGAAAAGCGGGATTGTCTGTAGCCAACATCTGAGAGGCGATGAGCGTGCGGGGGATTTTCAGTGCTAATGCAGTGATATTTCTTCATACCTTTCTACCCTTAGGGATCTGCCTTCCACCAAATTCAAATATATGCAGAGAATTTAGAAGCCTCTAGTTGAACGTACCAGTTTGTCTGCCAATGCAGTGTGTGGGATGAAAGCAAATGAGGGGCGTATTGGTGTTTAACGTTATGTAGATCTGAAACGACTTATGCAGCATGTTGAAAGATAAAACTGTTTTTGTCTGTTTGGAACATTATTGGTAAAGGGCTATACGTTTACATGTGTAATTGACTGAATTCCAAATTGCAGGCAGAATTTGCTTTGTCTTCCTTTAATTAGTGTGGTTTGGTTCTTCCCTCAGGTTTTCATGTGTTGCAGGATGTAGGCAGAGACTGTGGCAGCTCACAATGAACACAAACACAAACCATTTTAATTTTTTTCCTGTATATATTCACTGGGGATGAGATTTCCTCCCATGGATGGGCTAAAGCAATGGCAGTAATTTTATATATGTGAGCCCTCGAACTATGAATTAAAAACCCTGTGCCGGGCAGCTTGCAAGAGGGAGTTTCTTTGGCAGTGACTATATATAAATAGGTGTCTGAAGAGAATTTGTTTTCCTCTATAACTCATAAATATTTTGGTTTTGTTTCTTCTTTTGTGTAAGCTAGGAAACCTTCTCAATTTGGGCAGGGAGGGGGTATATAGCTAAAAAATCAACAAGAAAAAATGTGGTTCCTTCTGCTTTCAGATGTTCCCCTTCCAGCCAGGTACCGAGTGGGCTGCTTGGGCAGGAATCTGCCTGGGGCCATCAGCAGACCCCGTGGACAGCCAGTGGTTGTACCCCTCTGGCCTGGAAGCAGATGAAACTTCATACTCGTACCATTGCCACCATGCTGGAGCTTGTTTAAGGGCAACACCCCTCAGCGTGTGCAGATAAAGTAGCTAAAAACATAAAAGTATAGGCAGCGTAAGGAGACTTATGGCACAAATCTGAGTCAGTTCAAAATTTACCTTCGTTGGCTCCAGGGTGGTTTTCCGGGGCAGGGTTTCTCATTCCCCGAAACACCTCCTTGGTGCATCTCCTTCCTCGCTCGCCTGCGTGGACATTGAGAGGCACCTAATTAAGAAACCGAGACAATACCATTTTCACGCTAAATGTGGTTCCTCCGGGTCTCCTGTGACTAGAGGTGTGCTCTGAGCAAGCCGAGACTGGTCCCTGCCGCGCGATGATCTCCCGCTGGTACTTTGACGTGGCCGAAGGAAAGTGCGCGCCCTTCTTTTACGGCGGCTGCGGCGGGAACCGGAACAACTTTGACTCGGAGGAGTACTGCATGGCGGTCTGTGGCAGCCTCAGTAAGTGCCCCTCCACGCCTCCCCCGCTCCCGCCGCTCGGGAGCGGGTCTGGGCTCACACTAACCCCCGGCCGCGGTCTGTCCAACGCCTCCGCTCACCGCTAGATCCTCATTAGCCTCTCGCTAACCCGGCATGGTAGTGGGCGACTTCTTGGTGCTGTAGACGGGTCTCTGCAAGTAGGTAGCTAAAAGCCTAACACTTCCTTAGACGAGGCCTTCGCACTCACCTTCTCTTAATTTTCTGTCAGAGCGTACTGACATTTCGTGTGTCTCTGTGTGTGCATGTACAATGCATGTGAAGGAAAAAACACAAACTCTAGGGAAGCCTCAGGTAAGTTTAAAAATAGCTCATAGTTTTTACAGTGTATTTTCAAGCATTATTTCTGACCTTTTTTAATCAAAGCAATATAAGCTCATTAAAGTAACAGAATGTTTATTTCCAGATTTTTCTTTCTTTTTGTTTGTTTGTTTTTAGTTTGATTGAGTACTTTGTGTGTGTTTGCAACGAAAAGGGGAGAAACGACATTTGATTTTTTTAGGTTTCCCTGAGGACTGCAATGCACGTGGATGTGAATGACCTCCCACTTGCTTTGTTTAACTATATATTTTAATGATCATTTTCCCTGAAGAAAGAGTGTTTGCACTGTGATTTTTGGTTTGAGAAGGGTCGCTTTCTCCATCACAGGGTATTGAAGCTGATGAATCAGACACTGGATTTATCAGCTGGGTTTTGCTCCGGGAGCTTCTGGTACACTCCACTCCCATCTGCCTTGCCAGCACATACTCTTGGGAGAGTATTGGCTGCCATTTACATCTGACACTTTAAAGAGTGAGTACGTATCTTACTGCCCTGCCTGCTCACAGGGCATGGAGGAGCAGAACAGAAGCAGCATGTTAGGGCTCCTTTTAGTAAAATATTTTCCAAACTGCGCCTAAGAATGTTTGCAGTAAGTAGAAGGCTTGAAGTGCACATAAACACATGCAGAGCCCTAGCAAGGTGTGCCACGTGTGTCGTGGAGCAGAGGAGCTGACCTGTATTTTATTGGAGCAAGAGCAGTTGTGGAGGCAGGATTGCTGCTCTGGTGCTCCAGCTGCATTTCATCTCGGTATCTTTTAGAGCTGTTCATGGCAAAGCTCCATGGAGGGGCATGGAGAAAGTCTACCACAAGGCGCATGAGGAGGATACCTCACGGACAGTGATCAGCTTCTGCAACAAGACATAAGATGTAGTGAAGAGAGAGAACAACTATGCAGTAGATTGGAGTGAGGTCTATAACATACTTGCTAAAAAAATTAAAATTTGAACCACTAGGTTCCTGTGTTAGGGAAGACGTTTCCAGAGATGCAAAACATGGTTTGTCTCTGATCGCGTGCCCTATGACAGGCAAGAAAAACTGGGACTTTGTAGTGAGGTAAATTAGGACAGTAGTAGAAAAAAAAGAGAATTTTAAAGAAGAAATATTTATGCAATGAAAAATGCAGGGTATGTGATATTGACGAGCAGTTGATACTGTAGACATGGAAGGAGGAAGGAAAAGTAAACTGAAGATAACTGGCTCATGCAGATTAGAGGCATAGAAAAAACAGTGCAGTGAGAGAGATGTTGAACAATAAGCCTCGAAAAGCCTCTTGAGCTCTTGTACATTTAGTTTCAGGTAGCCAAGATGAGGCTGTGTTTATTCTTTACTGTTAATGGCCCACAGAGAATTTGTAAAGGACGATTACTTTTTTCAGTCATACGTGGGTGAGTATCATGCATAAGTGGTGATTGGATCCCAGACAAGGTGATGGCCATCAAAACAAATAATGGAAAACAGCTGAGAAACTGAACCTTTTGCTACTTTGCATCTGGAAGTAGTCTCGGTTAGCAACGGAAGAATGACAGGACTTAACATGCTTTACCTGCACAGAGCTTTGGATACTTCAGGTGTTTGCCTTAGTCTATATGAGGCAAATGAAAGTCACCTACCTCTGAAAGTCACCTACCTCTGATAATTTCATGTCCAACAAGGTGGGATTAAATGAAGGATAGCTATTGGCCTTTTGTGCTGAGCATTTTACTTTTACGGTCAGTATAAGAATTTCTAAAAGCTGCATACGCTGGTGCTTGTTGGAAAAAGTCATCCTTTTCACATAGCTGGTAGGAATTAAGAATTATTACTGCCTTTGTCAGCATTACTAAAAAATCTATAATATTTTTGTGAAGGCTGGACAACAGCATAAATAAGGACTTGTAGTAGATCTTGACTCTTGCAAGATTGCAGTTTTGTTAAACATCCAGTTTTTACAGCTTGCTTTTGGCTCTTGCCCTTCAAGCTGAGCCATATGGATGCATTTCTTTGTCCAAGTTCTGCAGTGGGACTATGTGCAGACTCAAAGATCTCGGAAGATCGCGCATCTTGCACGAACGTGCATCAGCTGTAATTACTCACCCAGCACTTCAAATCTGAGAGTTTCATTTCTGGCTTTCATAATGCTGCAAAATTATTACACAGAGGGAAGGGTGTTGCTGACTAAAAGAGCAGTCACATCACAGAACAGACTTAATAAGAATTATTCTTACACAGTAAAACTTGGAGGGATGAGATTCTGATTTGTCACTTTGATAATGCAGTGGTGTTGCCTTTCATATAGAGGTTGTAGGTAAAATCATAGCACCAACTGCTCGTAATAGCAAGCCAGCAGAGTTTACTGTATTGCACTTCCAATCAACCTAGTGATCTTTTTGCAGGAAACCTTCTGCTACAAGAGGTGACCTCGGCCATGATCTTAAAAAGAATATTATGGATTGAATGAAACTTGGAAATTAGATTGTCTTCCTTCTTCAAATTTGTCTCTTGGCAGCAGAAGTTGTTCAGCTCGTGCTGTTTGGGAGGATAAATGATCTTCTCTTCTAAGACTGGCAATGTGTCAGAATGTGGAATCAGAAATTAAATAAGAAACAGCTTCTAAATTTGCTATATATCATACTCATTAGGATATTCAGATAAGCCCAGGAGATTCCTCTATCTCATGGAAGTTGTTTCTGTTTTTTTTTTTTCCTCAGGTTCAGTTCAATAAAACAATGCCAAGAGCATTACTATTTTTGTTCTTTCCATAATCATCTTGGTTCACTTTGGGATTCCCAATTTTTGGTCTGAGTCATTTTCTCTTTAAGGAAAATGGAGTTAGGTATAGTACTTGAGCGGCTTGGCTTCATTTGCACAACTGGCAGTAAGGAAAAATAGAGCTGGTCTTGCCTTTTAAAATAGATCTCCCAGAGGGCTTTTTCCTAGTTTTTTTCTTCAGTAGTGTCTCAAACAACATTTGAATCTACAGGGTACACTTTGCAAGCTACTTCAGTTATATTTTTGTTCCCTGTATTTTCATGTTATTTCAGTGTGTTCTATACCCTGATTTATACACCTGTTATTTCTGTTACTAAAATAACTTTGTTTTCCTCTGGTTTCATCTACTGTTTCAGTATCACCATGCTGTTTCTGCTTATTCTTCATAATTTTGCTGAATAGAAACGGTAATGAAAATAATTAGAAGTGCTGAATATGATATGTTTCCCCACTTAAGCGAGATCTTGTCTTTGGTACCGAATGTTGCTGAAAGAGGTTTTTTTTTACCTGGCTGTAGCGCAGACACCACCCTCACCCCAATCCCACAGAAGAAAAGAAAAACAGTGGAGAAGAGTTTCCATCTAGGCCACTCCTGTTCTGTCCTGTCTCCCCCCTCCCCGCCTGCCCCCCCCCCGTCACCCTTAATTTAACCTTTGTATTTGATCCCCCCCACCCCATTCATGCTTATTTATTTACTCTTATTCTTTATTCCTTTTCTTTCCAATGTTCACATTATTGTTGCTCCCTTGTGTCCTATAAAAAAACAGTGAGCCTGTCTTAGGCAGGAGACAAGATGGATGCTAAAAGCACATCTTTCCTTTGTCTAGCTGTAGTTTGCTTTGCAGGATAAACTGGTTAGAGAGAGTAATATGAAATAGTGGATAGCAGTTGGGTTTCTCTTGAGTAGTGGGCAAAGGATGAAAGGGTGGGATGTGAGTTTATTTTTCTCATAATGCATTGAAATTGGACTGAACCGAAACCTGAGGATGTTCTGTTGTCACAAATACTCATGTACTATGAATACTGAAAATATGAGTTCTGAACACTAATATCCTGAACTCATTGTCTACAGTGGGAAAAAAAAAATTCATGTTTTATTCTGCTTCCTTGCTGAAGTCTCTTTGCCTTGATCTGAAAAGGTGGGTCTGTCCTGTCATCCTGTCTTAGGCTCTCCACTATCAACAAATTTGACCGATGCTCTGAGGTCTGACAAAAATGATTTGTCTGTTGGGTAGGAGCTACTACTGTCAAATTTTTTCATTCATCACCCAGCTACATGGGAATTGATATATAATTGCCGTAGAAGTAGAAGGCTTTAATGATCTTGTTACCAATTCCTTCAGCCTGCCAGACCACATGCTCACTCTCTATTGATTTTTAATAAGGATGTTCAATACTGTCTACAGTTTCTATTCAATATAAGGACTCAACCTTCTACTGTGTGACTGGCCATAATGGCTCCTTTGAAGTCATTAGGATCTATCAGGCGGTTAATTCAGATTTAATGACCTCAGAATGGGTATGTATTGACAAGAATAAGCAGAAGATGATAAATGGCTATTATCGAAGGAATGATTTCCGTCTTATTGTCATACTAAAAAGTAATCTATTGTACAAATTTTTTCACTTGTCTCTTAATTGTTGCTTGTTAAACATCGTTAAAGCTATAGGAAATATATTTTTTAATAAGTACTATTTTGAAATTACGTTAATATTCAAATCTTAACTTGGGGACACAAGGAGCTTCAAAGCTGGTAAAATTCGTTCTCTTAAATGTGCTTCGTTTGTCAGCTGTCGCGTAGGAGACAGCTCTCCCAGCAGCTCCTGCAGCTGCGGCGTGGCGCATTCAGAGCGGAGTGGAGTTCATGGCACCATGTTTTTATTTGTTCTGCATCTAAGCGGGAGTGTACTCTGGTGGCACAGTCAGTTTTTTAAAACTGACATATCATTAAAATGACCTTTTATAAAATAGGGTTTTTTTTCACTGTACTGAATTCCTGCAGCTAACAACAGAGGGAACGAACAGGGTTCAGTGTTGTCAGTTGCCTCCTTTCTTGCGTAAACCCTGAAACCTAGTAGTAAGTTGAAATGTTAACATGCATTGTTTTATTTTTGATCATTTTAGAGCACGATCACAGATTTTTGGGTGAATTTAGGTAGAATAGTATTTCTTCTCTAGACTAAATGTTGTAAACTTACAAACTTGCTAATCTCCTGGTGATTTTTAAGTGAGAGATACGGTATTTCAATTTCAAATGGAAGATATGAAAAGAAACACACTAAAAGCTACAATTTAGTAATATGGAATTTCACACCCTCTTAAATACAGATTAAAATATTGTGCACAAGACGAAGATTAATATGGGGGATCCACTCTTGCTGCTTTTCAGAGAGGCTAACTTCAGCTTGCCTGCAGATTAGTATCGGTCTGTCCCTGATAATTGATGAGATCGGTCTTAATGTGTTTCCAGTTCATGCTCTTAAGTGAGAGGAAAATTCGTGACCTCTAGCGTTTTGCAGCGTCCAGTTTAATTTCCCTTCAGAGGTACTGCGAATAACAATCTGTACCTTTTAACAGCAGCAGCTTATAAGATGATACTCCTGTTGTCAGTAATTTCATTTATCCATTTGTTACTTGTTTGGGATCTGGACATCTTCCTAGTTAGCAGGAAGTAAAATGTTTTGGCAGCTAAACTTGCATGCCAACTTCCAGAGTGTGTCTAAGGCATTAAAGAACTGCAGTGCATTCCTGTGAGCAGAATGGTAAAGTATACCCGATTTTTAGCTAGGTAGCACGTTTTAATCCTTCGTCTTATTTACTGGGTGATTGCTCATTTTATCTGTACAACTACAGAGACTGCTTGAGCTTGAGGTCAGGTAGGAGGCTCAACGGCAGAAAGCAGGCCACGTCCAGAGCACATTCATCTGGACTGGGTGATGCTGCCCTTTCACTGCTCGTGAGCTGTATGGGGGAGTTGGCAGGCCTCTGTCTGTAAGAGCAGCAGAGCTTGCAAGTTGCTTCATGCCAGGAATGCATTTTTTTTGACAGTGCACTTAGGGCTGGAAAATACTCATCACAGCAACTAGTTACGATACTAATTTGTCACAGCACTACAGGAGATATAATTTAAAATACAGAAGTCTAGTGATAACATTTCAAATCCTAAAAATCTGTCTTTTTAAGTAGTGATATTGCAAGGAAGCATTTGACATAATAAGTCTTCTATTTGAATGAATAAAAAAACTCAAGTTATTACAAATTCACTAAGCCAGTCACACTAGGACAACCTGTTGCTTTGTCACGAAGGCTCTTTATATTCAATTGTCTTACTGCTTCCCAAATTAGCAGTAAAGAGGACATTACCTCTCAAGAATTTACTTAAATGTGTCCCTCTCCCACCATCTCCAGCATGAATTGCTTGTATCTGCTGGGTTTTATTTTCTCTAGCATGAAAACTCAGCTGAATCATGCATCTTGGTGAAGTTGAGGCCAATTTCAAATAGTGTAGATGAAATCTTAACAACAACATATTTTTGCAGTTATTCATTCATTGTGAGTGTGTGACACTTATCATTGAGTGCCTAGAAGCTGTAATGGGATGAATTCTAATATAATCTATTTAAATTGTTAATTTTGACTACCACCTTTAGTGGATGCAAGTGACTAATTTCTGTTTCCATGGTTTCTTCATCTATATAAATTTGCACTATATTCCACCCTTGAACCACATGTGGAGCCAGTGTTGGACTGGGCCTTTTTAAAAAGCAATTGGGTAAATTTTAGGATTCAAAAGGGAAATGATGCAAATGTTTTCATATACAAGAGTTAGTCTATTGATAATTTCAAGCATGAGGAATTTTATTCATGTAATGTATTATTGTACACACTGTTTTTGCTGTAACTTGTTTTGTTGGGTCTAACCACAGTTCTTTGTTTTTTACTCTGTGGAACTTGATGACTCTTGTTTACAACCTTGGCAGAAGGCATGTTCAGAAGAATACTTCTGTCTTGTATTTGTTCACAGCAATCTCGTTTGATGTAACAGGTGAAGAATTTAATGTTTTTTTTTCCCTCATAAATACTTAAATTTATGGTGACAAATCAAAAGAGAGTGACCTTGAAGCAGAGTATTGCAAAGATGTTTGAAGAAAGTTTGCTTTGGGGATCTCCTCCCAAGCATGAAATGAATCGAAGAACTCAGAGGAGGATGATCTGAGCAATTAATGGCCAAGATGAGTGTTGAATGGATTTGAGCAAGGCAAAATTGCATTTGTCAGGGCTGGTGAAAAGGAAGTTGCATTCATGGAGATGCAGTGAAAGCATGATTGCCAAGTTCTAGCTATGCATGGATAGGAAATGTATCCTGAAGTTCTTACACAGAAGGATTCTTCTATGAGAAAATTTAACTTAAAGCTAGTTTAGGTGGCAAGTATCAACTTTAGTTAAAGCAATAGATGAGGAATAATATGAGTATGGTATGTTGTTGGTTTTTTTTTTTTCTCCAAGAGGGTTTTCACTAAACTGTCTTTCAAGCTGCCTATTGTTTTGATGCTATGGCAACTGTTTAAATTATAAGATATCAAAGGAAGATAGGATCAGTCTTTGCAAAGAGAGGTTCAAAAGGGAATGTAACTTTTAAACATGTGATTTCTCCATCTCAATACACTTAATTGTATTTTCAGGCCAAGGTTGCTACATTGACCTGTAATTATTCTTTGAATACTAATACAAGTTATGAAATATTACAGAAACTATATGCAGTCTTTTACGACAAAGTAGTTTAGCCTTGATGGGTACTAAAAACAATGAGATAACCCAACTATTAAGAAAGGAAAGAGCATCCTTCTGGAACACTGGATTCTCTTTCATGTCACCTGTGCCTGGAATCTCTTTCAATTAAACTAGTAGACATTTTTAAACAAGATGCTTTCTAATCCGCTTTAGGAACATTCATCTAATTTTACAAAATTTTGGAAGCTAAGAGGCAGCTTGAAATTGAAGGTGGAGAAGTCAAGTCTCAGAACTGGTGATTCTTTTTACTGCTTCAGATGTGATCCCTGAGCATACAACCGATACTGTTAGAGGGGCTTTTTTTCTCGGTTCAGTACCAACATGCATATATTTTTTTCTGACAGAAGAATGTATTTCATTTTAGCTAGTCTGTTAGTCCATGTTTTGTGCTTTCTGAGTCCTCACCATTGTAGTCAGAATTCCTCAGTTTCTATGAAGAACACCTTACTTTCAAAGACTTTTTGGGTGTCTTAAAGATAGTTGTCAAAACACGAGGATAAAGCAAATGTGCAAGATAAATAAAACCCAGCTGAATGGTTTTGTGATTAGGCTGAGTGATAAATACATAGTTGAAATGGATGAGCCTTAACATCGATGAATAACTTAATGGGGGTTTGCATTATTGAGCATCTTTGCTGAAAATTAAGAATTGGGCAGCTGGAGTTTGAGTGGCCTGGGAGGACAGGAGTACCAGGCTTTGATCGTGATCGGCACAGTTCACTGCTCTGCAGTTAGCTCCCAGGCAGGGAGATGTGCTGATGAGCCACGAGGCAAAAGATCTGGCTCCCAGAACTACTGACAGTCCAGGGGTGATGCCAACCCTTGGAGCACAGCTGTGCTGTCTATTTGCCCCCCAAAACCCAAAAGAGAAACGAGCAGCAGCAGCAACTTCACGCTTACAGGTAGAATACTAAAACTGGGGACATGTCTGGTTTTCATTCTCACAAGATCTCCCTTGTGCTGTTGACTGTGGGAGGAACTCTGTTCTTTAGTTTTAGACAGGGTTCAGAAAGTGGTCTTGGTGAAAACGTGTATGAAGAGAAAGTAATTAAAAGTGAAAAGGAATGGCACTTTGCCTGCTGGTCCTCCAGCTTACAGTGCTAAGAATGAGAATAGTTGTGTTTGTAATGCAGTAGATCATAATTTATATATGGTATGTAAATACACTGACAATTCTGTGCCCCAGTATTGGTCTCTACTAGAAAGCATACTAATTAGGCACACACTTTTCTCCAAGTAATTAAACTATATTAAATTTAACAACTTCGTATGTAAAAACTCCTCCTGGTACATCCTTTTCCCTACGTTTAAAACAACGGTAATTTGGTGCAATCTTAGAGAAACCTTTCCCAGCCTTCACTTGTTTTGTATCATTCAGTCAGTAATTTGTCTGTTTTGTAATAAAAATGTAATCGTTATTTTCTTTCCCTGTTGTTTAGATTCTGTTCATTGGTTTTGCCACACTGCTGTAAGCGGAATAGCTTATTCACAAAAGAATGGGGATACCATCTTGTAAAAACAGCTCATTTCACAAGGTAGCAATAGCAATAATAGAAACCCTTCTTGCTAAAGATACTCCATACGCACTTGTGATTGTCAGAAGTGCTATAATTAGTTGTGATCTTAGTCAACAACTGAAAGCTTTGATCTTAATCCTTCATTAATGAGGCAGTTGCATATGTGGAATTCAGAGGCACTGAATGCTACATTGTATTTGGGTAATGCTCTCATTTCAAATGGTTTCCCATTTCATATGCAACAGCCGATGTCATTCAGAACAGGGGCATCTATTAATCTTTTCACTTCATAGGAGGTTGGTGAGCGACTGTTCTTTCTTTCACTGGAGTGGCTGATATGGATTATTTATTTTTATGCGAAATAGTAAAACAGGGTCTCGGGTCATATTGCTGAATTTTTCTTGCCTTTTTTTTTTTTCCTGATCTTCTGATATGTAAGGATTGTTGTTAAATAGCAGAACATCTAGAGCATAATTTGGCTGTATTACTGAACCTGTGTCTCCAGGAAGGTTAGGGTTTTGAAGTCTAATAAAAATTTTAAAAAATCTGTTTGGGAATTGACAGGTAAAATCAGTGCAAGTGTGAAGAAAATGTCATCTGATACCTCATTTCTTCCACACCTGTCAACACACACTTTTTGATCAGTCTTCATGCAGTAGTAGAATGAGTTACCTTATAAACAAGCAATGCACAGTAAATGAAACCTCCTTCTAAGAACAGATGTGGTCAAAAAATGAGATCAGGCTGCAGATTTTTAAGGAATCCTTACATGTAACTGATGTCTGACCGAATGTTCCCAATTTACTATGAGAAAACACGCAATACATCTCTAGAAACAAAGTTCCAAATGTTTTGGAGTGCAAAGGATAGGTTTTGTGCCAAAAACCGTGGAGAAATTTTAAAATGTTTCTGCTTTATGCAGAAGAGAGGAGGCTCAGTATTTTTCTAAGTCTTATCTTTTTTTCTTGGGGGGGAGGGTAGGATGTTGGTTATTGTTATATTGGAATCACAAGGGTTTTTTAACATACTATTGATAATTACAATTTTTTTAATGATGGAGAAGTTGTCACATAATCATTTGCAGACTTTGTAAGTACAGGGAGCAAAATCTTGCAGGGTTATTTGTTTTTAAGCAGACTAGTTATTTTTCGTCAGAGAAACATTTCTGATTTCAGATTACGTGAATAGCTAACCACTCATAAAAAGACTGCTTCTGAATCGCAGTTACAACAGAAAACAAAAATGTACATGACCATTTCATCTCACCTTTTAGTATTTTCCTAAACATACGCACTGAACTTCTTTTTAATGAAAATTATCCCTGGTTTTTGAGAGTTTAAATAGTGTGTCTGTTTACAGAGTGAGATGTGGTCATTGTTGGTAGGTTGGCTGGTCTCTGTGGCTACCAGCGGACGAATAAACATTCCAGGAGCAGTAAGCAGTAGCCAGTCCTTACGGCTGGCTTTGCGCAAGCTCGGCCTGCTCTGACGTGTGCTGGGCATGGGCCAGTGCCAGCAGCAAGCAGGGAGGGAGAAAACACCCGTTTTACCCCTTGCTTTCACGCCTGTTTGCTCGCCAGGTTTCGGAAGGAGGTGCTGAAGCAAGATGTTTTCAAGTGTGCTTTTGGGCGAATCAACATATCTTTGCATAAGTTGTTCAAATACTTAATTGCACTTACTACTGGAAGTGGGTGGCTTATTTCTGGTCTGGATTTCCAGCCTTATTTCTGCCTAGCTTTGGTTTCCAACCATCAGACCTCAGTTGCTTCTTTCTGATAAAGCTGTCAGAAATCTTTTCTCAGTGGAGATTTTCTAAATCAAATTAGTAGTCCACTCCCTGCTGGATACCGTGAGACAGGTCCCCCAAGCTCCCATCAGCTCACATGCCCGTTTCCAAGCCCTCTTTCTTTTTGGGAGCGTGTAGTGGAGAGCCCCGTGTGGCGTTACACCAGCCCTTTTTTGCACAAGGTCAGGGCTAGCAGCTCTCTCCTGCTACGCAGTATTGCTCTTCGTTAGCATTACCCTCTTCAGTGTCAGCTTGAGAGAGCAGGCTGCGGTCAGATATCAATGTACTGCCCGCATCCTTTCCCGTGCTCCTGGGCACAGCCCGGCTGTCTCAGGCATCCAGGTCTGTGGTGTTTAATGCCTAGTCTTTGTTTCGTTTCGTTTTGCACAGCTTTTGGAGGGGGCTGGGTGCTCTGACATCCTTGGCACCAGGCACTGAAATCAGGTTTTCCAGTTCTCAGCACCCGCTACCCTCACCTGTTCAGAAACACAGCAGCAAGCATCCCGGTGGGAATTAAGGGTATTGTCCAAAAATCTGGGCCATAAAGGCTGCATGTGTGAGATGGGAGCTTTTGAAAATCAGACCTTGAATGTACAGGTGGTTTAACTGATCTCGGTGCAAATGCTGGTGACCTTTTTTCCTATTCAATAAATTAAAGGTTAAATTTGCATAATTTATTGGGCAGTTATTTAGATCATCACTTCTTTCCACTCACATTTGTACAGTCTTAAGTTCAGTTTAAAAAAAAAAAAAAAATCTATAAAAGACGGAGAAGGATGACGAATGCGCTAGAGCTCTCCCCCATTTGATCTTCCCATGCTTAGCCCTGCTGTGTCCTGCAGAGGCAGCGATGGAGGGTGTAGGCAGAGGGGAATCCTCTTCACACAAAGCCTGATTGAACCGTGGAACACATTGCCATGCCATATTGTGAATGTTAAATCTCATGCAGGTTTTGGGGGGAAAAAAAATAAGAGTCATGGAAGGAAAATCTAGCAAGGTTAGTTAAACATTGCGAAAGATTATCCTCTGCTCTTGCCTGGGGGTGTTTGGTGAACCCCTGTCAGGAAACGGGAGCCTGGAAGGGATGGCCTTTGCTCGGTCTGACGCTCTTATATTTCTTCCTGCTTTGAAACAGAATTTTCTTTTCATTCTCTAAATGGAATTCAAATGTACTATACTTAACTGCAGCTTCAGGAAAGATAAAGATTAAATTAATTTGGTGCTTGAGAGATTAAAAGGCAAAGATATTTAGAGATAGTTCTGAGCATTACAGAAAGCTTGGGTGATTTGTTTTTGGAATTTACTTACGTTGGCTGTAGCCTTTCTGGCAGGCAGCACTGCACCCCAGCACAAACCATGTTATCATTGAAGATGGGTTGTTATCATTAAGAGTTTAATAAGAAGGGAAATTTTTATGCTTTTATATCAGTATTAGAGATTAAATTGTCTGAAGTTGTAGGAGTAACCACTGAAAATATTAGGAGTTGCATTCTATTTTTGTAATTTTTGTGGCTTGTCAGGAAGCTTATTTGTTCCTGTCTGATTGTTACAGTACTTCAGTAACAAAGTTTGCAATTTTACAAAATGTAAACTTGTAATTAAATATTTATGAAACAAATCTAAAAATGATGGGAGGAGTGATAATTTGCACTGCCTATGACTTCTCAGTTGGATTTTTTTTGTTAGTTGCCTTTCCTTTGATCCAGTGAGTAACTTAAAAAATCCATTGTGCAATTTATACCAACAGCAGCGAAAACCATTCATGCCTATTGTAGAGAACATGTAGAGATATCTCATATGTAGCCAAATCCAAAGGCTTTCTGTTCATTTTTGGGGAGTTTGTTTGTTTTGCTTTTGGGGTTATACATCTGCAGTAAAATTGGAGGTAAAGCTTGGATTTTGGTTTAAGTTTTTCTTAAAATTTGAGGATGTATTTCGTTGGGGCTAACACGTGCTTCTAGCTGATGATTTTTTAAATTATTATTATTTATTTAATAATACACACATAGGTGTGTTTATATTTCAACATGTTTTGGGGAAAGTAGTGATAAATAAATATTGGTTATTATTCAGTCCGATTTTCAGATTAAAGTTTGCTTTTGTTGAAGACGTTGAGAAATGTTTGGGGTGTGGGAAGGGCCTGGATTTTTCCCTACCTGTATTAGTCTATCTACTAAAATGTATTACCTCTGTAAGTGAAGTTAACTATAGTACATGTAGTCAAACACATTTAAAAAAAATCCTGCACAACTATCTGTACGGTCTTTGTTGGTTTGTCAGAATTTTTAAACTAACTTCGCAATTGTTGAACTAAATGTGACCAGGGAAATGAAATTAATTATATAATAAAATATTTAAATATAAAATAAAATATATAGTTGAAATGAAATAGTTCGTCATCATTGGAGAGTTTTTTAAATTGCTATTATGTCCTTAGCACAGAAATGTTATTCTAGTTAATGTAGGGGTAGTTGGATGTTACTGCATAGTGAAGGAACAGTTGCTCACTCTGCTTGAATTACCCCAAATGCAAATCTTTCCACTACCAGTGTGGTAGGTATGGCCTAGTTATCTGACAGGAATGGCTAGCAATTAGTGCAAGCTTTCTGATTATTTCCAGCATCCATGAGGGATTTTCTTAATCAAAGTTGTTACAAATAAAATAAATATCTTTTAGGCCAAACTCTCACTAAGGGAAGGATTTGAGGTATTTCATTAGGGTACTGTGGAGTCCGTAGGTGCTTTAAAATGTATTTGCATTGGCACTCGTGTGTGTTACAGTTTACCTTTTAAAAATAAACTAAAATACAAAGCATGTAACTTTGCAAAGTGCTTTCTGTTAGTTTATGTACTTTAGTCCTTGCCAGGCTTTTTTTCCCTTGGAATTTTTCCTCTGGCAGCAGTTTCTAACCTGTTTGAATAACATTGCTTTGTTCACTCTGAAGAGTTTCTCCTGGTTTATAAAATGGGGCGGGGGGGAAATCCTTGTATATTTATATAAATTTGCTGTGTGTAATATATCCACCTAAACCACATTTTTATATCCTCCTCTGAGGTTAAATGAATGGCTTTATTCTGATGGAAATTAGAACAGATGTTTCTTGCTTTCTCTGACTACATTTTACCTGTACTAAAGTAGAAATTCTGCTTTTCTTCCCCCTCCCTTCCCTCTGCCCCCCTCAAAATTTTACCTCAGTCCCTACCACTGCCGCTAGCACTCCTGATGCTGTTGACAAATATTTGGAGACACCTGGAGATGAGAATGAACATGCCCATTTCCAGAAAGCCAAGGAGAGACTTGAAGCTAAGCATCGTGAAAGGATGTCTCAGGTAAGGGGAGATTTCTTTATCCCTAAATGTGGGAATTTTGTCTGTTAAGTCATAAGATGCTCGGGGTCCTTCATCTTCTTATTTCCCAAAGCTTCAGCCAGCTGCCCTGCCTATTTGCAATGTTGTAAATATACCATTTATTGCCTTTCTGACTGTACGTAAGAATTCAGCTGGCTGGGACATACATTTGTGGTTGGGTCACAGCTGCGATAATAAGTCGTTACAGTTACTTGTGCTGGTAAAAAGGAAAAAAAAGTCTGTTAAAAATTGCTCTCATCTTTGTGGAGGAACGTTTGGTTTGTGAGAGTATTCTTATTTCTAAATGAAGAACTTGACCACTGTATTAGTCATCCTTCCTTTGTAGCAGCTGAGGGAGGTTGCCTGTGATTAGCTTCATTCTCCCTGTGTACACATACACAGCCGTGCCTTGTGTTAACGTAAGCTTGCATATATTCATCTAATGATCTTGAGCCTCAAGGTAACATGAAATGCATCTAAAGCTGAACAAAAGAGGAAAAATTAGTGCTTTTGAACTGAACCAAAATCCAACTGAATCAACCCTTTTTTTTCCTTTAACCAAAAAGATTTGTGTAGCCTGAAACTGTACACTGTTTTTAATCCTATTGCACACTAAGAGATGAGCTATCCATGCTCTCAGAAATAGGGTTTATAATAGCAATGTCAATAAAAAATTGTCACAGTTCTGCTCTGATAACAACAAAGAAAAAATATTAGAGATTTAAAGGAAAGCCTGTGGTGCATATTTCTTTAGGATGGAACAACCACAAAAATGAACGTAGTATAATACAGACGCACTGCATATATCTGTGTAGCTATTTTACTCTAATTTTTCATTGTAACTTTGTTCTCCTGTTGCATTTTCAGTGTTTCTGTGTATTACTGACACATTAACCTTTAGCTCTGTGCTAAAATGTTTGAGTAGGCCTGAAATTTAGCTCTTAGAATAAGTCCCCGTCTACTGGCACTGTAGCTACGCCTGGCACTTTTCTAATAAATAGAGCAGGGCATCCTACCTGAAGCGGTCACCCGATCGGTGCAAACCACATGCCAGGAATATGGCACTTAATAAATAGGAAGATATGTGCTCCTCAGCTGCCTCCGCTTGGGAAGCATTGTAGCACGAACAAGCCATCTCCTTCTTAAATAGAGAAAATAGTCCCAATTTAATGCTTTTTAAAGTGTTACCATTTCCTTTCCTCTGGAAGATTAAACAACTTCATTAAAATGACCAGCGGCCGAGGCGGCCATGGAGCGAGCGCTGCTGAGTGTAGGTGCGTGCAGCACCGGGAGGGAGGTGAGCGGCGGCTTGTGAGGCACTTGCGTGCTGCGCTCCCGCCGAGGGAGCGGCTCATCCCAGTCCTCTTCGTAACAAACTTCTGTGAGGCTACAGTACTCAGTTTGGGAAGGATAGGCTGGGAATTGGGAGGATAAAAAACGTTGTGCGTTGAGCCTGCCTGGGGGAGGAGAGAGATCCTGCCCTGGCCAGGCACGCGGAGGGTCGGCGGATGACGCAGTCGTCACCCTGTTACTACCTCCCCTTAAAATAGCCTTTTTTAAAAAAATAGTGTAGGGGCGGGTGTCCTGGAAGCAAAGGGCAGTCAGTGCGAAAGGCAGGTTTCCCGGGAACGGTCCTCAGATTCTCACCATGGTTTCCAGTTTGTCTCCAAAATCTAAATATGTAAAGGTTAAGCTGAGTAATTAAGGGCAGCGCTTGGGTGAACTGTGTATTTTGCATTTTCTACAAAGCTGATGGTTTGTGGAAAAGAGCTAATCAAATGCACAGGCACCCAGAAAGCATTATACAGAGAGACCGACCGTACAACATCGGTGCTTGAGGCCAACAAAATTAACTGGGAAAAGCATTGAACTGTAGCATCAGAAAACTTCTGGGTAAATATGCTGCACATTTTACCATGTGCATTTGGGGCAACCTCATAAATGAAGGCTGTGGTTCAAGGTTTTGACTGCAGAAGATCACACCGGTGCTGCGCCTGCTCTGCCCTCGTTAGCACATTCCCAGCCATCCTTTCTGTCAGCGCTAATGAGCGTACAGCTGCGGGGTGAGGCAGGTCAGCTCCCTCATCTCACTGCAATGTCGCTCTTCCAAAAAAAAAAAGTAAAATAACCAACTCTGGCCACTTCAGCAGGCTAAATCAGATGTGGGAAACAGCAGCACGATAGGTACATCAAGAAAGACAGACCTTTGATCTTTAATTTGCTTAAGCTGCTTATGAAATCACAGCTTAAAGTACATATATCTTGAAGTATACAGAACCCCTGCAGATCTTTGAAGAAGAGAGTTAACTTAAGTTTTTTAAAATTAGTTTTCCCTTCTATGAGTAATGTTTTGTACAGTATTGAACTGGCTTCTCCCAGTTAACATTTCAAATGTTTGAAAAATAAAAGATCTTTTGGAGAAGTAGAAAAGCCATCTAGTTTACCATTCTGTGTTTTCTCACATGAACTGTGATATGTCCATGTCCCATACCACTGGTTTCCCTTTCTAGCAATTTATTTAAAAATTGCTTGTTACATTTTCTTTAAAATGACATATGTTCTTAATACATATTTAACTAAAAATTAATTTGAAGCTGTTACTTGTTATGTTAAAAACAGTGCTGAATAAATTAACTCAGTAAGCCTTTGCTGTCTATTAGCTAAGTCCTCTAGCTCCACTGAACATATTTATTCTTTTTTTTTCTTTTTTTTTTTACTCAAAGTCCAGTTCTTTCAAAGCTGAGAAATGGGGGCTTATAACGTAGCAGAAATGCCCATTTTTATTCTATTAAAAAGAGAGGAAATGATCAGTGGTTTTAGGAAAATGATCAAGTAATTCTTTAATCTTGATAAATGTCATAATCTGAACTAAATCGGTTTGTTCATGAAATACAGATATTTTATTTAATAAAGCAGCTAGTTCTAAAACAGTATTTGATTTGATGCACACTTTACTTTGCAACAGCCAATTAACTAATAAAAAAAATCATATGCGTTCTAGTTCACATATGAAATGTAATCATCTCAGAAGTAGGGAAGTTTAAAATACTTTATTTTAATTTAATTTTTAAAATTATAATCAAAACATGTCATCAGGGCAAATGCAGATATTCTGTATATTCTCTTTCTGAGATTTCCCTTTGTTTACCATGAAATTCTGACAACTCGTGTTTCTTTTTCTCTTGCATGAAGATATTCACACAGGCAGAGACCCAGCTTCTGTCGGTGGTTGTGTCGGTTCATAGTTCACAGCTCCTAAAAGGCTCTCTTACTAGGGGAGTCTGTGCTCTTTAGTACGATAACCTGATGCACCTCTGGTTCAGACTGTTTTAATCCCTTCTGCTCGTAAGTGTCTGTCCCTTTAGACTACAGACCATGAAAGTTTTTCTGCCTTTACATCTTGCATGGCACCTGGAGCAACAAGGCTTATAAACTTTCCTAGGCACTACTGTAAATAGAATTACATTAGCGTACAATTTTAAGCTTTTCCCAAGAATTATTGATGCAACTCTAAATAACAGTAAAGCTACATTCCCATGCAAACAAGATAGCTATTCAGCGATGCACATGTAACCTTTAAATGTTTGCTATTGTCTGACGTGTAACAGGGAGAGATGATGCTAACTGATTGCAGGGTGCTGTGGTTCTTGTTTCCTGTTTTGGTACAATGCCGCTTTTCCTCTTTCTCTTTCTGGTTTGTTAACTCCTGTACAGCTCCCTCACTTAAATAGCTGCTGCTAAATAGTCTGGTGGAACCAGATACTGAACCTTACTCAAGGGAGCAGTATATTTATACATTTCTCTCCTCAAACATCTTGTGACAATCTCGTGTCTTAAATTTACTCTTCCTCTGGCTGTTTACAATATTTTAGGAATCATAGCGTGAATAGTACTTGTGATAGGAACTTAATGATACCTTGTCTCCTAGAATAGCCTTGCTTCTTGGAAGTTCATTTCCAAAGCAAGCATCTGAAAATGCTGCAGTCCTCAACCAGCCTGAACAGGGCTGGTGTTATGCTCAAGATTTTTTTTGGATCATTGCATGCCACTAGTTCCAACTTCTTGAAGAGGCCTTCAGCAGATTTTTAGTGCCAGTGGCACCATAAATGGTTTGGGTTGGAAGGGACCTCCAAAGATCATCTAGTTCCAACCCCCCTGCCATGGGGAGGGACACCTTGCACTAGATCAGATTGCTCAAAGCCCCATCCAACCTGGCCTTGAATGCTTCCAGGGATGGGGCATCCACAACTTCTCTGGGCAACCTGTGCCAGTGTCTCACCACTCTCACAGTAAAGAATTTCTTCCTAATATCTAATCTAAATCTACCTGCTTTCAGTTTAAAACCATTACCCCTCATCCTATCACTAGACTGATAAAGAGTCCCTCCCCATCTTTCCTGTAGGCCCCCTTTAACTACGGGTAGGCCACAATAAGGTCTCCCTGGAGCCTTCTCTTCGCTAGGCTAAACAACCCCAACTCTCTCAGCCTGGCCTCATAGCGGAGGTGCTCCAGCCCTCTGATAATCTTCATGGCCCTCCTCTGGAACTGCTCGAGCAGGTCCATCTCTGTCTTATACTGGGTGCCCTGGACCTGGAGGCAGTACTGCAGGTGGGGTCTCACCAGAGCAGGGTAGAGGGGCAGAATCACCTCCCTCGACCTGCTGGCCACGCTTCTTTTGATGCAGCCCAGGATACGGTTGGCTTTCTGGGCTGCGAGCGCACATTGCCGGCTCATGTCCAGCTTTTCGTCCACCAGTACCCCCAAGCCCTTCTCCACAGGGCTGCTCTCAATCCACTCATTGCCCAGGCTGTATCGATGTTTGGGATTGCCCCAACCCAGCTGCAGGAGCTTACATGTGGCCTTGTTGAACTTCATGAGGCTCACACAGGCCTGTCCAGGTCCCTCTGGATGGCATCCCTTCCCCCTAGAAGAGTATCAACCACATCACTCAGCTTGGTGTCATCTGCAAACTTGCTGAGGGTGCACTCAGTCCCACTGTCCGTGTCCCCGACAAAGATGTTGAATAGTACTGGTCCCTATATTCCCTAGATCCCACCATCTCTATTATTGTGTTGGGGAGGGCTCTTTCCTTCCTTAAAACTGACTGTCACTTAGTAGGAGTACCCCCCTCAGTTACACTTAGGGCTCTTTGGAGAGGTTTAATGATGTTATTACCAGAAAAAGGGTCAAGACTTAAGTGTGGAACAAAAGCCCTTGACAAAGGTACTGGCATGACTTTGACCTGCTAAGTAAGCAAACGTTTAGGCAAGCACCTCTGCTGGTCTGATTGCTGTAACCCAAACGTCTGTCATAAATTCTTCTCTTGCAGATACGCTTCTGTGCCCCAGTGTAAAAAATGGGAGTAAATTCTGCTGTTTTCAATATAGTGAGATTTTTGTGCTTAGCGTCTCTCTTAATAATGAATGATGCTTTCCATACTGCCTTTTTCCCTCTTGCTGTCCCCTACAGCCCAATTTCAAAAGGAGTCTGCCAGGCACTAAGTCCTGAGTTTTGAAGAAGTTTAACTTTGAAATGTCTTGCTTCTTAAATCTCAACCAGAAGTTGTCATTTTCCCTGCACAAAGCCACCAAGCCTTGAAGAGCCATAAATCTGTGTGGCTTTGATAGGTCTGTGCTGTCAGTGAAGGAGAATAGGTTTATAAGTGCATAGAGGCCAAGTTCAGCCTTTTTCTGCACATGTGTATCTGGGGATTTTTTTTTTTCCCTTCTTGCTCTTTGGTTTCCTGTAGAGTGCTACAGCATATTTCTTAGTCACTCATAGTTCTCTAAAGCGATGACCTTCAGTGAGAGCAGAAGTTTCCTCTGGGTGGTAGCATGACTGCCCATAGATAGCTGTAGGGCAGCTGTATCTTCAGTTAGTTAGCATACACACAGAGATGCTTTCAACCATTGAAGTCTTCTCAATTGCAAAAATCGGCACTCAAAGCATAGCTTCTGCAATCTTTACATTGAATATTGTTTCTGCAAACAGCCATGTCATTCTGTATTTTTTTCACAAGCCATTCACTCGTTGCACCAGAGCTGAACTCTGAAGCCTGTAATTTACATCGCTCCCAACTAGCTGTGTAGGCTGCCTTCCATGCCTTAAAAGGTTCAGAGAAATAAAACAGGCAGAAACCTGGTCTAGACAAAGGTCTCCTTATCACATTACCCACAATTCTTGTTTTCATCATATGGATTAGCAGAGGGTTAGTTTGGGGAATAAAGATGACAAGGGAACAGTTATTCTGAAAACCCATGAACTGCTAATTCAGGGTGAAAAAGAGTATTAAGCAGGTGTCAGAGATGTGATTTGAAGACATGAGAGGAGGGAGAGGAAAATCATAAAGTTGCTAACCTAGGCCAATGCTCAAGCTTGAGCACATCATTGTAGTTTATGACTTGAATTAGTGCCATAATTTCTGGGTCTTCTGTAGCGTTCGCATCCTGGCACCAGTGACGTTTCAGGTCTCTAGAAAGGTGCTGCCTGTATACGTGAATTAAGTTTTCTTGGCCCCCACAATCATACGGCCTAAGCATACAATTAAGAGATGAATACCTGTATGCACTTAATACACAGCAGCACTCTGAGCATTAATAAGTTTGTTCCAGAACACATCACAGCGCTCTAAATTGTGGTGTTGGTGCATATCCTCTAGTCCTGCTTTGTCAGAGAAGCAGTAAAATCTCCTATGCCAAAGTACTGGGAAGGTAACTGGTAGGGGGGCAACCTGTAACTTCAGCGCGTTGTGCACCATGTTCTCTGTCGTCAGCTGCTTACTACAACCCCTTGCAAATTAATTTTCATGTTTCCTTATAAATTTTGGTTTCCTACCTCCCTGGAGCTTGGCTGCAATTTGCACATGAATGCGCATTTGTCTGATGAGAAGATAATGTAAATTGAAGTACTTTTAGGCTGCTGGTTTATGTAGGTTGTAGTACAATTCTTGGGCCTTAAGTTTCAGCTTACAGTTCTTAGTAAAAGAGCGGAGTGAAGTTAAGACTGTGATTTCTAAGTACTTGACTTCGGGTCTTTGTGCTTACAACTGCTGTCTAACCATGCCCCTGCTGAAGCCCAGAAGCAGACAAAAAATTTCCCACTATAAAGTTTTCAGTATCACATTAGCTTCCCAAAATTTATGTCTCCACTCTCTTGGGCTGTTATTGAGGCTAGCATCTCTTACAGATAAATAATTTCACTGATAGTGAGTTGATCTGTTTTTACTGTGACTGATTTATTGCTATCTTGAAATACGTTCCCAGGCTTTGGGTCAAAAGGAAGATGAAAACTTGACAACAAAATCCCATACGTTGCGTCAGTCTTGAGTGCAGGTGTCTGCATGCTGGTTAATTGTTAGGGTCTACAATCCTGTATAGGACTGAGAAGGGATTACATTTCAAGGACTGGGACTTGTAAAATTCTCCTTTGAGCCCAGGTTTGTTTGGTTTTTGTTTTTTAAAAGGCACAGGCTCAACCAGATACCCTGAGGCACCACCAGTGCTCTCCAGTCTGTCCATCAAGGAGCCTCATTAGCAATGTCCAGCATGTGGGAAAACTGGGGAGCCTGAGACAGGAGCTGAGTGGTGGAGGCTCAACTTGGAGACATGAGACACAGCAGGTCTAATTTGTCCTGCCTTTGGTATTGGTCTTGGTAAAATTTCAGTCATGCATGCGGACTCTGAGCTTTTCTAAAATCCCCTTTAGAAAGGGTATGTTTGGCTATTTCTATTAAATATAATGACAGTGTGAAGTGTGTTTTTTGGTGAGAAAGGAAGGAAAGGAAATGCACATTTTGAGTAATTGCTTCTAGGTTTCTTCTGTCTTCTTCTGACGTACCAATCCTGCAAATAAACAGGTCACTCATTTATGTGCACTGCATTCAGTGAGAGCAGTTGTTCCTGCATAAAATGTGTTATCTGAGGAGATTGCTTTTTAGGTGCGAAATGAGTAAAGTCCCTAAGTAAGACCATGAGAAGGTTTCAGATGTCCTGGGCAGCAAGTTAAGAGTAACTCATTCTCTAACTATTGAAATACTGCCTTGTGTTACAGGAGGAGGTGGCCTCTTATGTTGCTGAAAGGAATGGTATTGAAAGTTCTCCTACATCATTTTTCTGTCAGCGTTGTGCTTGAGATATAAATATATTCAGTTCTTGAATTGTTGGACGCCTACGTCTGGACAGACTAGCACCAATTGCATGTAATTCTTGATCTGTCCTGCTCAAAGGCCAGCGATGTAGTCCGAATAAATCTAAAAATTTTTGTGGTACCAAAAAAAGTGTGAATTAGAACAAGTTGAAATTCACTCATTTGGATGGAACAATAGAGTGGAAGCAGTTTCCTTTCTGTCTGAGATGAAAAGGAGTTGGTGTGTTCACCCATAGAGACCTCCACTTCCCTCGCTTGAGGGCTGGTTAACGGCTGTGTTGCTTCACAGCGGAGTTGTGAGAGCTTGGCACGATGTTCAGACAGAGAAGTACTGTCTTTGTTTAATTTAATAACAGGATCCTACCTTTGTTAAATGTTGTAACCGCTTTTTTAAATAGAGATAAAAGGAGGAGAGGAATATAAAAAGATGACTGTCGGAGCTGCAGTGCTTGGCTGTTGCTAAGCCCTGAGACAAGAGAGGAAAATATGAAAGTCATGCTCCTTGTTTTGTTTGTTAGGTCATGAGAGAGTGGGAGGAAGCAGAACGCCAAGCAAAGAACTTGCCAAAGGCCGACAAGAAAGCTGTTATCCAGGTAAAGGAAAACGCAACCACAACCTTACCCACTGGGGCCACAGTTAAAATACAAGGGGTGCTGGGTGTGATATAATTTTAAAACCTACTTCTATGGGGATTTAATGTTATTTTCTGCTCTTGCTGTTGCTATTTTTGTTTCCAGCTGTTAGTGGCTGCTGGGTATCTCTGTACTTTGCAGCCAGTCCGTGGAACAGCAGTGCAGGACATTGCTCATGACTGCGTGGAGGGGTAGAATTCCGCTTGAATTGATTTGCCTTCAGTGAGAACTGAAAACTCGGTTCCCACGGGCCCCTTTCAAAATTTAGGCCGTGGTAAACTAATATAAGCTGCAGGACCTAAGCTGAAAGTAGAGATGGAAAATGTGATTTAAGAAGAAATTGCCATCAGTTTTACCTGAAAGAAACCCTCAGCCAAAAATTATTTTATCCAAAATTATACTGTAATTCAAAAATTCTGACAAGCCAGACACTGGCTTGAATCCCACTGTAGCTATATCAGGTATTATTCAGTACTGCTAGAATGATTTCACTGCAAAACTATAAAAAGGTAATGTTCAGAACCAGATTGCATCGCACATTAGATCCAACATCTTTGCTCTCTGTGCATTTTACCCAGTCAATCTTTTCCTTTATTGAAATAAGTTTGGGCTCAATTTTTCTTCACGGTGGACAGTTTATAAGAGATTATAGTGACTCTGTTCAGGTTGGAATTTCCACATCCCCCCCACATGTAGATTTGCTCGTGAAGTCATGTTGATGACTCGTGATGGCAGGGGGCGTATGCTTGCCAGACTCCGCCCTCCTCTAAGCACAATTCTCTAGCACTGAACCACTGTCTCAGGGGGCAAATGAAGGATTCACTGGTGGTTGTGCTGAACGTGTCAGGAATATTTGATTAGGTTAATAAAATATGGCCAGGTGTTCAGGAATACAGGGCATCAGCAGTTCCCACTGAAATCAGTAAAAGATGTGTTCGGTGCAGAGTTCCTGGGAGCCAAGCTAGACTGACATGGGGAAAGATTTTGGTGATTTGCAGACGGAGTTGTTCACGTCCGCTGGTCTCTGCTGATGTCTTCACTGTTCCTGTTGTGATGGATGTTTTTTTCAGCATTTCCAGGAGAAAGTGGAATCACTGGAACAAGAAGCAGCAAATGAAAGACAACAGCTGGTGGAGACTCATATGGCACGGGTGGAAGCCATGCTGAATGACCGTCGCCGCATCGCTCTGGAGAACTATATCACAGCCCTGCAGACTGTCCCGCCCCGGGTAAGCGCAATAGCACAAGCTCTGTCAGCTGTGTCAAAATCACTGTAGTTGTCCTGGGGAAAAAGAAGGTGTGCCCAGGTACAGTCCAGCTATGGAGCAGTGAGTGTGTGTTCCCTGTGCAAGAGCTACTACAGCAGTCAGCTAGTTAGAAAGCTAAAAGTTCAGACTTTGTGTGTACATAAATGTAGGCACAAGCACACACCCCCTGTACATGCCTATGGATAGATAGGTACATATATAAAGATACTTAAGCAAATAACATGGAAGTGATTTGGTTGTCAGAAACTGTATTCACGTTCACAGATCCTGCAGAAGGATGAGGAAGCGTCCCTCCAAGTGACGCACAGTAGGATACTTCATCATGTCAAGATGGAGCTTAAGAATGAGGGTGGTTGTGGTTTTCTGTTTTGTTTGATGAACTGTTGAAATGTTTAGTGAAGGATCTTGTGAGGATTGTTGGATGGCATGAAAATAGCACGCTAGCAATTCAAAGTTGTCTGTGTTGGATGTGATGGCTATGAATAGATTGAATGGAATTTTTAATTACTCCATATCTGTGATGTTTGTATTCAGTACCAAAATAACTGATCTGTGACCTCCAGAAGAAGAGAATCTGCACGAACACTGTGGGAAAACTCAAATGTTTTGTATACCTCTCGCCTCTTGAACACTTCCTAGATGGAAAAAACATTATGTTACTAAAAGACTTTTGGGTCAGCAGTGTAAGATGTAGCCATTAGATCCTGAATCTGGCCTCACAGGGAATTACATCAATACAGCTAACCTGGTAAAATTACATGTTTTAAGTGGATTTCCTTCTGCAGAGAAACCTGCATATTCAGTGAGCATGGAAAAGTGATCATCGTCTTAGTTCTTTATCATCGTAAACTTTTTTCTCCACCCCATGGTGCAACACTCTCTTGTTTTTACTGTGTGCCAAGTAAAAGAAAAATCTTTTATTTAGGTAAAGTGTCATGGGGAGACTTCAGAGTAGTTGTATGAAGAGTTAATTTGTATTTTGCAACATAGTAATTTGTGGAAAATGAAGCTAGTCTGTATTAAATTGGTAGAGGATATTGTTTGGTCTGAGTGCAAGATGCATGTTGTGTAGCCTCTGACTGTTGTGAGGGTAGCGGAGGCCTTGGTTTCGAGTGTCTCATTAGCAGACAGATTAGTGAGTTACAGGCTGGGATGCAGCTTCCTTTAGGAAACTGGAGTCTGCGGCTCAGAACTGAGAGTGAGATGAGATGAGTGCATAGACTGGCTGCAGATCGTGTTTGCTCTCTTGCGGTGTGGTTTTGGGTAGTTCACCTACAATATGATTTCACGTTTGGCTTTAGCCAATCAGCTGTTGCTGTAAAGTTGAGCCTCATGCAAATGTAATCCTGTCTGAAAAGTATCCCAGAAAAATAATTTGATTTCAAGTTGTGTGTGGATCAGGCTGCCAGCTTGGTTCTGCAGGTATCTGAGGTTGTGGGGACCACACATAACAGCAGAATGGTCTCTAGAGCTGGCAAAATGTGCAGCTTCATTCCTAGCACAAGGGAACTCGACCTTTCATGTTTGTGGAACACAGATGACATCTCCATGGCAAAAAAAAAAAAAGTGAACTTCAGCTGCAGACCACTAAGGGGCAAAAATGTAAGAACACTGTTTGATACATGACTCCAGCAGAAGTAAGTTTTGAAGGTACCGTTAAAAGACTGAGGTGCGTCCTATATTGTGTCCTACAAAAGCTGATCATTCTGAAAGGAGCAGGCAGCAAGCATGGACCTAATATCAGCTGAAGGTCCTACCAAACAGGGACTCATCTCAAAACTAATGGGGGTGAACAGTTTAAAGAATAATGTCTTTAAACAGTTCCTTTGCCAGTCTTGTTGATGGTACTGTCCTTGCCTCAGCATTTTTTGGTTGTGTGCTCTGTAGTTACTGACAGTTCAGGCATGTACCTCTGAACTGCTGGTCAGATGTGTGCCAAAGCACATGAAAAAACTGACCTTAAATTCAGCAGGAGGAGTTGTCTGGTTTTATTGTGGGGCAGAGGGTGAAAACTGAGGAGTGACTGATGATAGCTGAATGGCCTAATGAATGAATCCAGTCCGCTAACTGCTTTGCAGGATATGGAGCCAGAAATCTGAATACACTGTGAATCCAAACTTTGGCTGCCTAGCCAAAGAGAAAATGGGATTAATGGAAAATTCAACTCTGATACCCTAGCTGTATTTCTCTCTGGTGGTTCCCTAGTAAACTAAAAGTACATTTGATTCAATTGTGTTGTCTTCGGGACAAGTCATAACCTTACTGGTGACTTAAGTAATCTTACAAAAGGGAGGCTTTTCTAGAGTTCTCCAAAAATATTTTTAAGAACCCCCTTCCGCAGCCTGCTTCAAATTATGTGGTTTGCTATTAGTATGTTTACTACACAAGTAGGTTCTGAATATTTAAAGTGATGGAGTCTCTTGCTCTAAAGTTGTAAGGACAGAATTTGGGATCAAATTGAAAAATTAAGTTAGGCTTTTTTATTGAAGTGCATGTCTTCTGCACGCAGCTGGGAGGGTTACCGTAAGTCTGGTGTGTATATATAATGTATATAGATGTGTGTGTGCAAAAAGTATTTTCCATGTGCTGTTTAATCACTTGGACATACTGCCTTGTACTTGAACTTGAACATTTCCCAAGATTTTTTTTTACTTCTGGCAGATCACTTGAAGCAGCAGGATTTCATTTTGCTTTTGGATGTCTAGAAATCCATGACCAGTCTTTGCCTGCAGATCAGTTATCATAGGAAGACAGTGGGTCTGACACTCCCGGTGCCATCACACTGATCCTGGATGTTGTGCACAGTTCTCCATGAGTGACAAAATCCGGATCCACTGGGAAGTCCTGTTTTCTATATGCATACAGATTATGTGGTTCTTGTTCAAGGGGTAGCCTCTTCAGGGGAGCTGAAGAGAAGCTTCCTCTGGCTTGGAAAGTCCTTGAACTATGGACAGGGGGAAGCTGGAAGGCTACGTGAGAAGTATCATCATTTACTTGCTCCTTTGGAGGAGGCTTTCCTTGTAGGATAGCAAAATATGGCAGTAGGGGAACCTTGGTCTGGGCCGGTAGTAGAGTCATTAGGTTCTTATACATACCTAGAAAATCAGTAGTTTTCAGTGCCATTCTACCTAAAACTACAAAATTCTGGGAATCCTTTATGAATAGCTTCTGTACAACACCAAAAACTTTAACTGTTTTCAGGTGTTACGCAGATGATTGCCCAATGCCAGTGTCAGAGGAGTGCTTCAGGGTACCACTCTGGGCAGCGAGGGAGCCAGGGATCGTATAGAGATGAAATCACATAGCTTCAAGGGCTACTAGAAAACAAATTTGAGCAAAACCAAATATTTTTACTGTTGTTCTGTTCTCAGAAGCACTGTCATGCAGGCTGCCCAGAAACTTAAAATTTGATCCTCATCCCTGATCCCTGGTGCAGCTTAGCTGTGCTGCTATACTTTGTTGCCTTTGAAAATGGGGTGCAGCTGTTCAATATCCGGTGTCAAAATACTGTATTGTTTCATCCTGCTTGATGGTCTTACTACAGAAAAGGAGGATTAGTGGCAGCTGGAACCAATATGCCTCTAGTTTTTAAAACAGTTGGAAATTTTCCCCTTCATTTTGCAAGTTAAATAGAGGAATTCAAATCCATCATTCTCTGTGAGCAGGTTGATTCTGTAATTTGTTTATATTCCCTCTTTCACGTGCATGTCAAATTTTGCTGGATTTATGTCTCCCTGTTTAAGAGATGCACATTCTCTGTGGGAAGCCGGTGGCAGGGGGCAAAGAGAAGCAGAAAAGAAATCCAGCTCCTAGTGGTGAAATAAAGGGTTTCAGAGCAAGGAAACATACAGGAAAACTTTGAAAGGTAATTAATTAACTTCCTTACTTTGCACACAGAGTAAAGTGAGCATATAATGATTAAAATCAGTTTAAATTGCTTCTCTTCTAGTTCAACCCTATTTTACTGAAATGTAAATTATGGCCAAACAGAGCAGGATCATTAGGATCAACCCTAGCATGTACCTTAACCCATTTGTATTTTTTTTGCTTTGTTTTTTTCTTGTTGCCCTAAGAATTTGCTCTGGTACCTTTTGTGCTGTGGGAGCAGTGTCTGTTCGTACGGAGAGAGCACAGTGCGGGCTGAAACTAGTCGAGTCTGCCTATTTGGACATGGAAGAGGGATCTGCAGAGGGGCCCTTGCTCAGTGCCTCTGTGTTCGGGAAGCTCGAAGCCTTTCCTGAGTCCAGCGAGGTTGCTGTGGAAATATGCAGTTGGAGGCAGGCCAAAGCGTCACTGCTGATCTAATGATAAAAATCCTCCTGTGCAGTAGGAAAGAGCAGTCCAGCTCTAATACTCCACCCTTTAGCTCTGCTCCTCTAAACCCATAAACTTACAGCTGTGGAATTTCTCACATACGCTTAATTTGGTCAAATTTTCTGAAATAGACAGCATGGATTTCAGCTCTGCTTTTAAACCAGGTCAGACTTTGAGAAATGTGGTCACCTAACTCCATTTTCCAGCAGCTTCTGAGGCTTTTATGTGAATAAAACCAGACTGTCTTGTTTTTTGCTCAGTCTGTGCGCTTGAGCATATGGTATAGTCATGCACCTAGGCTTGCCAGTAGTAGTGTTTTTTGTACAAGTGAACTAAAGACAGAAGAGGCAATTCCAGATGGGTATTAAGTTCTGCAAAACCATGGCAGGTTCATTATATCTAAAATGCAAAGTTTTAGAAGAGTGAGCAGAAACAAAATTTGTCTTAATTTGTCAAAGTTGAGTGAGTTCAAATCCTGAAAGGCAAATAATGAGATTGAATCAAATACTGTTTCCATTTTAGTCTGCCCCAGGAAAAGTCCTTCAGAGAGTAGGCAAAGGGAAGTTTTGAGTACCACTGTAGCCATGTATTTATGATGTGTGGGGTAACATGTTTTCTTATAAATTAGCAGAAATTATGAGAAGGCATCTTTAACTCCGCATGAAAGGTAGCTGGATGGGGGTTAGTTTTGTCTCACCCATGAATGAAAAGTCTTGCATTCATCCTAGCCAGCCTTTCTTGAATGCTCCTAAAATGAACTACTACACCTGTGTCAAACATGACCTGCAAGTTAATAACATAGCAGGTAAAATGTATACCTAATATGGTACACGATGTATTCCTAGTAAGTGAATGAAAAGAAGCAATTGTTCCACATTTTAAGAGCAGTAATCAGAAAAGACTGGTGATTGATTTTTCTCTAAAGGCAAGATTAAGTAGCACAATACAGCATTGTGAAACTTTCCTCTCTGATTTAGAGAGAATTTGATCAACATGACAAGCCAGCTCAAAATTTCCCATGGAGGTTCCATGGCACAGAGCTGGGAAGTTGTATTTTAAATACACAGAAGTGCTTTAATACGATTTTTGTGTTGTTTCTC
Organism: Calonectris borealis; assembly: GCF_964195595.1. Lineage (NCBI taxonomy): Eukaryota > Metazoa > Chordata > Aves > Procellariiformes > Procellariidae > Calonectris > Calonectris borealis. The sequence continues at coordinate 114,270,069 of NC_134312.1, read as the reverse complement.
TGTAGTAAGTATTTTGGATTTCCGTGGGGAGAGTGTAAGTTATATTTGTAGCAATCCAAACTACATTTGATGTTTCCATTTTCCAAGCTCAATGAAATTGCACTGTTTCATCACTCCCTTAAAGTCTGAAACGGTAGATTAGGATCAATGTAGAGTTCATGGGGGAGGCATCTGCGTGCATATATATTCATATTTATATTTATGTGTATGTATTTCATTTACTAGAAACTGTTTTTCCGGCATTTTAGATCTCATATATGATTCCTGTATGGGAGTGACCTTATCTCGATGCTGATGCCACCTGAAATAAAGGCACTAGATTACAGGGTCAGTGGAACTGGAACTCACCACCACGTAGCCAAGGAGCCGCCAGCAGTTTTTAACTTCATTTGGGCTTGTCTCTTGTACAGTTGGAAACCTGTTAACCAGTTGTCAAGACTACCAAGTTAAACTTTCAAACCAGGGCATTGCAGTACAAGTCCTTAACTCTGCCCTGGTGCATATTTATATTCACAGAAAGAACTGTCTTCCAAATAAGAGAGTAGGCATATTCCCTACAGTTTGGGTAGAAAGCCTAGCTAGTCTACGTAGACTGCATATGTAGTCTGTGAATCTGTCTACTGTCTACCAAATGAATACATGCAAGTCCCAACATACTCAAACTGTATATAAAATAATACTTTGACAACATTCTCCAGCATAAACAGGATTTTAAACTAACAGCTAAAGTACCCACAGACATGAGTACATCTGTTGACCTGTCACGACAGCTTGTGAAAGGGCTACAATTGATCTGTCCTTAGTTTTAGATACAAAGTAGGTGTTTGAATCTGCTCAAAAGGGGGAGCTTTGGAATGACTTTCATGAGAGCAAATGGCATGACAGTGTGTGCTTGAAATAGTTGGAAGCAGCGTGTAACGGCAGCATTCACACTGCTTCACCTTGCATTGCCCGCCTTGTTAGATGTATTCTGTCTTTTTTTCTGCATTTGCCTAAATAGTGAGCGTGTGCCACGAGACTGAGGAGTCATGAAATATGCATTCTGAATTTGGGGCTGGATCCTGTGCTTAGGAAGTCACTGGCCATTCTTGTCACTGGATAAATGACAATTGTCAGCAGTGTCGGCCAGGGTGACTAAAAACATGGTAATAACGGAAGTCATGTTGGGAGTATCCTGGTTGCTTTCAGAAGAAGGCTGAAAAAAACAAGCCAACAAAACAAGTACAGACAAATGAAAATAGTGGAATTATTTCATGAGGCTTAGGTAGCCCCTGGTGGCTGATACAAGTTAGTTATTCTGTGAGATGTTTTTTATTAGATGACTACAGATTCATTGAGTTTTCCCTGGCAAAACATGCAGCAGAATTTCAAGTGCTAAAACCAGAATTTTTTAATGAAGTTTGGTGGTTGGTACATTATTCATGAAGAGTGAGAGGTGCCAAGCTGGCCCTGGGATGTGTCAGCCGTTTGTTCTTCTGCTGTAGACAGTGCCAGAGCTCAGGCCTCGGGAACTTAATTTAGCTGATAATAGCACCACTTTCATTTATAATTTAATCTGAAGTTTCCTGCCTAGGGTCAAAGTAATAGAGGGCCGTGGATATAATAGCTTCAGACATAGGGTCTGACTGCATCTCCTCAGCCTGTAGAGCCTTCCCTTACCTCTGTTCTTGACCGTTCTTTGTGGCCCCTTCACTCTACCATCACAAGAGTTCATATCACTGCTCAGTGTACTAGATTTGGGGGCAAATCCTGCTGAAAATACCTCTGCAAAAAGTGCTTGTATGGGTGGGATTTTTAAGCAGAACCATTTCACTCCATAGTGACATTTGAAGGAAAATGTGTGTGTAATACATTACGGAGGTGCGACTTGGGGTGACAGGTACTTTTGCTGATACTTGTTAAAACTGTGCAAGCACTAGGTCTACAGTTCTAGGCTTTGAGGAGAAAATGATCAATTAATATTTTTATTTTCTTTACTATTAAAGTTACATTCAGCTATAAAACTTGGTCCTCATTTATAGTAACCACCATACTCAGGTATGCAAAGCCCAGTGGAGAACTGTCATTGCCCATCACCAGCTCTGGCAGTTTAAGCCTTCAGCCACGGTCCTGAAGCTGTGAGGCAGTAACATTGCAAAGTTGTTGGGAACGTTGGAGGTCTGACCTGATCCATGTGACTGGGACTTCGGGCAGTTATGTCTACCTACATACAGCGAGTTTCTAGTGGGTTTTTTTGCTTGAGAAAAAGGGAAGTTGCTTCCCTTGTAAGGAAATCACCTGGCATTTAATATTCTTTCTGCCTTGCCTTATACTTGAAGTACGGTTTTCTGCTGCCATCACAGGAAGATTTCTTGGCCAGACATGCTTTAGAGGCATGTGTGTCCATTTCTCCTTTATGGTGATAAGTTTGGGGCATTTTGCAATGTTATAAAAGGCACTAAAGGTGGGCCAGTTTGCCCAAGTGAGTACTGCTTTTAGTGGTATTTGACACGTATTTTCAAGATTGTTAGCCTATTAACAAATCTGCTTGTGACGCTTAATGTAAAAGTGTCATTGACGCATTGCAGTGAATACAAACATACTGAGGGAAAACAAAAAATATACCCGTCTGGTGTTTGACATGCAACGTAAATTGGAATATCTCTTGAAGAAATAGGAATTAATCCTTTTCCCTCTAATCTGCCAAAACCTGCTATCTTCATGTGTCTTGGGGGTAAGGAAAGCTGAAGTGTCAGGAAAGGTAACAACATTTTCTGTCTTCAAAATGTTCTTGTTGTTAAGCTTTCTGGTCTTTTAGCCTTTGTTCCTACAAAGGTCTACAGTTGGCATTTCAGTTTGTTTTGCCATTACCATAATGTTGTGAGGATTACTTACTTCCCAGCATTTCTCCACAGTTTCTTGCAACTCGATCCCAGGGCGCTTGGCTTTTGGGGCTTGGGGTTATTCTCCTCGTGAATCAATTTTCAGTCATGGAGCCACAAAGTTTTACCCTTTGGCAGGGAATGGCTTCACATCTCTCTATTTCTATCCGACAGATCTTCTTCAAATAACCTTTGTTTTACTGTCTAAGGACATTTTTAAATCTGTTGCTTCTCTTAAGCTGAAGAGATTCTTAAATCTTTGCGCTCCGTAGCTTAGTGTTCATCTCTTGTGTAAATGTTAAATTAGTTTAGGCTCTATATTTGTCCGTGAGTCTAAGTCTTCTTAAAGCTTCAACTTCGCCCACGGTTCTTCCTGCTTTGCAAAGCTGTGCACGGAGCCTCTGATGCTTATTTTGTCACCTCCCCACCCTCTTCCCTGTATCCCTGCCAGTGCCCAGACCAGCTGTTCACCGCTTCTGCTCATTCTTTAATCTATTGCACAGAAAGGTCACCTTTCCCTTTCTTCTCATCTTCCTCAGCTTCGTGCTTTTCACTGCTCAGCAGCTTCAGGTAGGATGCACAAGCACAACAGCACAAGCATAGTTTGGGGCGGGGGCTGGATTTCCAGAATCCATCATAAACACTGAGTTAAAAATGAATGTCTTAGCAGAATGCTAGAGAACACTTCCCGTTTTGGCACTGTATTATTGTAAAGAGTAGGAAAATACATAAAAATACACATTTCTTAGTCTTCACTGCTCTACCATCAGTCTGTGTATATTTTTATGTTCCCTTCAGCTACGGACCTTTCCTTTGTTCAAGTTCAGTTATATGCCTTAAGGCATATATTTAATAGTTTTTACCAATTAAAATCACCAGCAATATATACATAGGCTAAGATTTTTACAAAATCTGGCACCCAACCTGAGTACCTTCAGAAGAACCAAGTATGTTGCCCCTTTTTTAAGTTTTGCAGTCAAGTCTGATGATTATTCCTTGGCTTAGATGGAGTAGTGCTTTCGCACGGTCTTCTGTGCAGCTCTTGGGCAGGTTACCTGCTGATTTGAATCTGAATGTGTGCATTCAGTTTACTGTTGATAAAACTTAGCAGTTGTAATCTTTTTTGTTCCTAAAGTTTAACTGTAGTTGACAGATATTGATACTGGTTGAGTATTCAGCTATTCAGCATAGTAGAGCGTATATGGGGAATCTTTGAAATGCTTCCAATGGAGTCCAGGCTTCAGGGGATCTTCTGGGAGGGATTTGCCTGGTGGTGGTGAAGGTTGCAAAATTGGGAGCTTGGATGATGGGGGCTTCCTGAGTTGGGGGAGGGGAGAAGTAGAGTCTGATGGAGAGAATGGAAGCAAAGCCCAAAGGAAATTGATGTTGGGTGTCCATTAACTAGCATGCTAAGGTGACTCTTACTGTCTTGTTGGGGCAATAGTATAGCAGTTAGACAAGGAAATGCAACAGCCAAACTTCCCCTTGTGGTCAGGGAGGAAATCTGAACGCCCTCCCCAGGGACCGTATCTACTCCCTACAACTACCATTCAATGATACGTCCTGCCGAATGGGTTGAGTGAGTTGATTTTCCTTGTAGTAGTCAGACTTGCCTTCAGAAGATAGCTTGCAGGCACCGGCTGGCCAAGTGGTTTTGGTGTGGGATACATCTCCGGTGCAAGGAACTAAAACATGTGTCGTTCTACACTAAACTGATTTTTTTTTTCCTATTTCTTTCCTGTAGCCTCGTCACGTATTCAACATGCTGAAGAAGTACGTGCGTGCTGAGCAGAAGGACAGACAGCACACTCTCAAACACTTCGAACATGTCCGCATGGTAGACCCAAAGAAAGCTGCCCAAATCAGATCTCAGGTAATCTCCACTGAGGGTTAATGGGGTTGTGTTTGTTCATAACAATTGTGAAGTTTCTGTCAATCTATTTTTTAAAAAATACCTGACTCCTTTCTGTGGGCAGCTTTACATGCAATAAAAAATAATCTGGTTTCCGGCAGAAGATGTAGGAGTAAGGCAAAGTGATGTAGGAGTAGGGTGGGTATAATTTGTCTTCTGAGAAGAACTGAAAAGCAGGTTTTCTCTCTATCTAGACAGTGAGTCAGTCGTGGGCATTTCCTGAGAAGCCCTGCAGAGCATTAATGCCCAGAGCCTTTATTAGTGCTTTGGTAAATAATACCTCTGGGAAAATGTCAGTAATAGATTTAGCGACCACACATGGTTATGCTTCCTTCAGCTGAAGTGGCGGAACCAGAAGTGGTGTAGCCATCTGACTGCGACCAACCTTTCTATAGTCATTGCAGAGGTACTTGTAGCATCTATAAATGTGAGCACTGTGATGCACTTGAGTTTAACATGTTCTTTTAAAATAGGCACTGTACTTCATGGCATTTTAACTGCTGAATGTTACTGCAGTCCTCAATGTATATGTTTTGGAATGGCTTTTATGTTGCCTTTGTAAATCATGGGGGGTGAGAAAGTCAAAAAAAAGAAGAGACTGAAGATGTAGCTGGCTTTCAAAACAGCAATTAAAATTGTAGGCACAAAGGATAACCTGTAAAAAAAGTGTGCTGTAATCTGCAGAATCAGCCGCTGTTCCCTCTGCAGGATGCAATGGGAAGTGCTGTTCCAGCCACAGTTTTTGAACTGACTGGCATCGCTAAAAGCCAGATCAAAACCATATACCTCCCTGAATGGCACAATTTGCATATTGGACTTCTCAAACGTCTATTCCAGCCAGACTTGTACATTGAGGTCATGCTGTCTTGAAATTGCTTCTTACAGTCTTCTGCAGTGACAGTTGTCTTTCCCTTCTCCTAAACATCTCCTTTTACATCTAACATGAGTTTTTCATTTCTAAAACACTGGATTATTTAATAACAAAAACCAGCGAAATTTTGCAGACTACAGATTTTGTGGTAGCACAGGTGAAGAATGGAAACTGACATTTAGGTACACAAGAAGTGCAGTGTATTGCTTAGTGTATCGTCATAGGAATGAGTATTTCTACAGTATATTTGCTTCTTGAATTGGTCAGAAGGTTGGGGGAATGTAGGCTGGAGGATCTGATGGGGAATTTTTTTCAGTGGAGAATGGAAAACAAAATATTTTGTTCAAAAGCATAAATACTATATTTCAATTGGAAGAAATTATACTGGTTTTTTCATTGAAATTGCTCTCTGCAAGCCATTTTCCTCTTTAGGCCTAATTGCCCTGTCAGTCTTCTAAGATGCGCCTCAATTTCCCTTTCTACTGAAAAGAGGTGATACTTGTGGAGAGTACCCTGGGGGAGCATATATTATGGGATGTCGTGACTCAATCCATAGCAGTGTGCGGGAACCTGAGGCAATGGAGTTGTAATCACACGAGACAATGCAGTAATGCTTCTGGGTGGAAATATTTTTGTTTTCAGCTGCAAATGTTTGCAAATGTTTTTACCAAGAAAATTGGAGGTTTTTTCAGCAAGAACTGTTTCTTTTTGCAATCTTAGGGTAAAGAAAAAAACCAAACAAACAGCTGAAACATTTTGATGCAGCAATCATTGCGCCTCACTTGGTTTGCATGTTATGTGGAAACTTATGGGTATGGGCAAATGTAAATGTTATTGAAGGGTAAATGAGGCTGTGGATTTCTGCCACAATAGCTGCTTGTGTACATGCTCTGCCCCACAACGAATGTAAACCCCTACTTGAAATTACTGCATTCCCATGGGATTTCAAGTAGTTGCTGTGGAAGAGCATCTAGAACACTAGTTTTGTAGCAGCTGTAGGAGAGAGGTGACTTTTGCAATGGATTTGACAGTTTCAGTACATAGAGCATACTGAAATCTTATGCCTAGCACAAGTTAAAACTGTCTTGCTCTCTATAAGCTATAAAATTTGTAATAATGTCAAATTCCCCTCCTTAAAATACTTTTATTTCCATAGGTTATGACACATCTACGTGTGATATATGAACGCATGAACCAGTCTCTCTCCTTCCTCTACAATGTGCCTGCTGTGGCAGAGGAGATCCAGGATGAAGTTGGTACGCAAACGATTAATGTAGAAAAAGGGAAATATTTCTGTGATGAGAAATTACCACCAAAAGCTAAAACACAGCATCTTACTTCTCCTATTGATACACTGTCCCAGATGAAAAATAGGAGAGTAAACTTGCTAATGTTCTTAAATTATAAATTAAATTATAATGAATACTTGGAAGACAAATCCTGTATAACCAGTGCAGTGGCATCATCGTATTGTTGTAAATGTTTTCCCTGAAATACATTAATTTACATTTGGAGCCTCCATGCTATATGGAAGCAGCTATTGAAAATGAGATTTAGCAAATCCTTCCTGGGTTTGGATATTTAATTTATGTGGTAAGTATTTAATTATCTGAAGTAGACATCTTGGAAATCCCCCCCCAGCTAAAAAATTAGTTGCAGACCCAAGCATTCAAAAAAAGTGTGAGTATCAACTGGAAGTTGCTAAGTGCAACTTGGCAGTATGTTACTGGTCATGTATTTAGTTCCTGGTTAGTTGGTCAAATGGATATCTCCTCTCCTCCCATTTTTTCCAGCGCACAGGCTGGGCTGTGGACCAGTCAGATAGCAGCAGTCCCATGTTTGCATCTTCCTTGAGTGCTGTCACAGCAGATAGCTGTGAGGGAGAATGGTATTTCCTCCCGTTCAGGTTCCTGCTCTTGGCTGCGGCATTGCTGCAACAGAGAGGTCTCTTGTCACAGCACTTGGACTCTGCTGTGTGCTGCTGTTGCAGCAAGGCAGTTTCACTTAGCCTATATTAATTTCAGATATAGCCACAGTTCTGGACATCGTGTTGCTAATGTGCTTCTTTAAGAAAAATAATACATGGATGAATGCAAAGGCTGGAGATGGGATGGTCATTGTCTTTGGAACAGCTTTTTTTCGCAAGATGTAATACTCTGCCAAATGGCAGTTAATGGATTAGTTTCACAAATAACCAGCTTCAGCTGACTAAATAAATTATTGATTTCTTTAAAATACAAGGGAGGGAGGCGTGCCATTGCGGTAAGGATTAGGATGCATTTAGGACACAGGGAGGGGATGGACAAGGAGTAGTGGTGGATTCATTTGCCCAAAGTGCAGGTTAAGAAGGAGATGTGCTTCTACTTGTGAGGTAGCTTGAGAGGGCTGGGGATGAGATCAGGAAGTCGGGGAAGGGATTGGGAAGAAACAAAAAGCTGATAGATGTGTTTCTATGCTCCGCAATTATAAGGCCCAATCAACAGTTTCAGCCTGTAGTTGTAGAGAGCCGTTTGGGGGCAGGGAACACCGTATTGATCATTTGAAAGTATATCTTTTCTGTAGCAAAGGATACTGTTAGGTCTTCTATATGCTCAGTTTGTTTTCTTTCTGCACCGCTGTCATTCCCTTGGGTTTTTTGCTTGAAGTTTCAATTTCTTCTATTCTTGGTAATGTTAATGCTTGTTGGTGAGGACATTCTTCTAAATTTTCTTCTTCCTCCTAAATACTGAAATGGAATAGGGATTTCAGAGGCTTTGAAATTACATGGGAGCAAAAGTACATTAACTGCTAAGTGGTTTACAAAAATCTGACTCCTAATCTCAAATGTAATACTAATTTTTAGGGGGAAAAAAGAGCCTAAAATTAGTACGATATTATTTCCTAATAAGATGAGAGAAGCTAAGATATCTCAAAGAAAAAGTCTATCACAGTCTCTTGAGTACTTTTTCCCCACCTTGATTTTTTGGTGGTTTTGGGTATACTGAAAATTCTTCAAAGCATTGCAAAGTTTAAAGCAATGAAAAATACGTTTTCATACTGGGAGTTACCAGCAGCAAAAATTAAAGAAGGCAGTATCAGATCTGGACTGTACTAGATAAAACAGTTTTCAGTAATGGGGAGAAAGGCTATTCTCTTTCAGTATCAACATTCTCCTTGTTGATTACATTGGCTGTATACTTTGTTTCACATACTGGTTTTAATGAAAGTTTGTTGAGGTCATTCCCATCTGCTAAACAAGACAGCATCCTTCTAGCTTTGAGCACTGATCAGTCTGTTTCAAATTCTGTTCTGAAATTATTGAGTTTCTTAGTCTCTGTACTCTTCCTAAACCTATGGAAAAGGAAATCTATTACAGCTGTAGAATCTGTGGAGAAGTAAAATACTAACAAAATTGCACTTTGTAACATTCCCAAGAAATGTTACAATTCTCATTAAAAAGACAAATGTCTCATTAAATATCTTTTGTTAGAACCATTGACTTAGAAAGTTTGAGTCAGTGGAAGAGTTGAAAAATAACCTAGGTAAGAACACCTCACACACACAGTGTCTGAATGATAAATTACATATAAGGAAGCATAGTTGAAAATAGTTCTTCTCTTTGGCTGGGATGCAAGTTAGTTGGCTAATGCTTTAGTTCAGTTTTTTTGTTCATTATACTTTTGGTTTGTAGTTCCACGCTTTACTGCAGAGTTCTTCACGAACAGTTTTCACCTTGAGGAATGAAAAATCTTTGCTTTAGAAAACACAGCTCCGACAGAGGTAGTTTTTCCCCTAAATTGAACAAGTAGTTCAGTGAGCAGCAAAATAAATGAGATCTAGTTTCCTGTGAATTTGTACAGTGGGTTTAATTCCTCTTAATATCTAAGAAGGTGCTGTTTTTTACTAGATTTTCTCTTTGATAGCCATATTATGCCCTATTTTGCACGGTTTCTCCGTTACTAGCTGTTGACAAATTTGAATCTCAGGTCTTGGGATTTAATTATTTTTTTAGAAACTAAATTAGAACTACATTAAAATTTTCCTTATGTCTTTCTGACAGTCCACTACCAAAGGTTCATTTGTGAGAAATAGGTGGTGTTCTGTCATTGGAAAGTATATGTGCCTGAAGATAAGGGGCACACTTGCAATTTCTTTCTCTTATTTTTGAAGTCTTTAAGCTGAGCAATGAATTTTAATTACATGAAATAGAATCTAGAGTTACTCCTGGAGCATAGCAGCTGCATAGAGAACGTTTTCTTCAACAATCTGAAGATTTTTTAATTAACGCTTGGTGATCAGATGAATCACAATCCAGCAGCTGGACATTTGCAGTTTCTTTAAAATACAGGGTATGTTTGAAGTTCCTACCTCAAGAGGCTGGTTTACAGCCATAGTTTTAAGGTGCAGAATCCAAAATAATGAAATGCAGCTTCTACACTAAAAGCTGCCTTTTAAAACTTCTGGTTATTTTCAGAACTCCAGCAGAATTGGTGGCAGGAAGTTAGGGTAAATTTTAAGAGTCGTAGTCCTTATCTGCAGGTTTTCATCACCAGTTGATGTCTGTTGACTTAAACAAAACATGTCTTGATTTGAGTATATAGATACGTAGGAAGACCCACAGCACTCTGAAGGGTAGAAAGCATCACTTACATGAAGGGAGGATTTTTCTGCTAAGCATTTGACCAATGTGTAATGTGCAAACGCCCCATTAGGGTGACAGGCACATATTGTAGCAGCAAATTCCAGATGTGTAAGGAAGAATACTGCTGGCTGTCTTTGTTCATGCTGGGGCAGGGGAAAAAGGATCAGTGTAAGAGTTGCAGAAGGAGGTCTGTCTGACCATGACTGTTACAACAAAGCTTGGAAAGCATAAGCAGGTCATTTGTGTAGGAGACCATTTGGCATTCTGGCTGCAAATGATTTCTCAAGGGGCAGTCATGCAAATGTGCTACAAACCAGGTCACTCTTGACAACTGATGTAATTCTTGGTGTTAAATGGTGTTTCTCACAGGCAGGTGTATGCCCCGTGAATAGGAGAGTGGCACAAAAAATCTGAGAAGAGATATTTATTTGCACACTGTAGGTGAGCAGATTATTTGGTTACCTTGGTATTTGTACTCACCTTTTCTCTCTGATAAATCTCACATACTGTTTAATATGTACAAAAGCTCAGGGAGAGCAATAGCAGGCCTTAAGAGAAATCAGCAGTTCCTTTGAGGACATCCTGCTTTAAATCCTTATTTGATTAGACTGCTTATCCATGTATGTAAAAGGCAATTTATTGCTGGGAGTGGCACAGCAGGCACAGCTTCTGAATGAGAAGCTACGTCAGAGCTTTGTGCATCAGTCAGATGGGCAGGCAGTGAGCTGAATTTTTAATTCTGTCTTTGCTGCTCAGTTTCCAAACTGATGTCCTCAACTCCATGTTTTCTAGCCCACCACTGATGAAATATTCAGCACCACCTACCGCAGCAGTATCGTAACTAAGCTCTGAAACATTCAGTTATGAGCAATAACTAAAAGAATATGATTTCATCTGTCCCTTGACAAATAAAATCACGCTATTGTTATTTTATTATTCTGTTCCACTCTGCCTATACCGTTCTTTCGCAGCATGTGCTGGATGCCACTCTCGCACTATATAGCTGGGAGAGAGGGCAAACACAAGCAGACCCCAGATCACTGCTTGCATTCAAATGCATACAGTGTGCTGTGGGTCATGTGCTATTTCAAGTATTTGTGTGCTCCAGCTTAGCATGCAAACATTTGAGCAAGAGAGTTTTGCCTCTTGACATTTGCTTCACAACTCCCCGTGAAGATTTTTTCAAGTATTTCTAGAAAAAGCTGTAAATATAGGACAAGCTACAGACTAAGGATGTCTGAAGACTTGCTTTCTTTTAACCCTTCCTCTTTAACCATTAGGTCCCTATGCCAGTCTTCATCTGTGGAGGGCAAAGTTAGCGCTACCTCAGCTGGTTCTGGTCTTTCAGCATTTATAAGACTTAATTGTTGATTTCTTGTTTCTAGCTGCTAATTTTCACCTGTAGTCAATCCACAGCCTTGAGTTGAATTAGGGTGCTGTTCTCCATTCATTCCATGGTATCCTTCTTAAGAAGTTTTGAGGGCATTAACTGCTTGCCACAAACTGACAGTCCAAAACTACAACCATTGTGGTTTGGGGATTTATATTGCAAAACCAAAACACACCCTTGGGGGCTTTGCAAAAGCAAATTCTGTGTCTGTCCTGTTTGGTGCCATTTTGTGATTGTGCCAATCTTTTGTGATTTTCTTCATCCTCTCCCTTAAAATGTTATGTTTTGAATATGTAAATAGTAATGTCTTTCAGACTGCAATGGGACTTCTCAGTGTCGCGTTTTTCTGTAACTCTTCCTTGTACTTTCTGACTTAAGATTTAGCTGAAGAGAAGAACTTTACCTTCAAAAAATATTTAAAATCATGAAGCGATGTTTAGGGTTTCTGCACCTTGATTTGAAGCTGGGTTGCCATATTGAGGTATCAGAATAATAAAGGAAAGTTGACATATACATTAAATGTGTCAATAGCTTTTTAAAAGGATGTTGTAAGATTACCAAGGGTATTGGAATGGGATCGTACAGAACGGTATAGTTTGTGTCAAGTAAGAACAGTAATTACCTTATGCCTCAATTTCAGTACATTACACTAGAAAATTCTTGAAATTGCTTGTTGGTCACGGAGGTGGCAGTTCTAGTTCGCTTTAGGGGAAGCAGTTCTAGTCTTCTCTTAGACTAGAGGCAAAGGTACTGGTAGCAGTTGCTTGATGCAATTAATGTCATCTATCAGAGTGGTGGGGGTTTTTTTGTGAAGGAAGACAGGGATGTTGAAGCATGGGTAAATGAATGAGCATGCTAGGATTTATCTGTACTGGGACAGACCAAGTTCAGTGAACTGGCATAGAGAAAGATGAGGAATTGTCATCAGTGGTGCTCATGCTCAGGACTTGGGTTTTGCACCAGTTGACAAACCTGCTTAATCCAGTCAACGTAAATTCTCCTGGATCTGTCAACAGTAGCATTTTAGCTCACATAGGAGTACATTTTGGTAACAAATATCTCGGTCGTCCCTATTTACTGTGTTGTTCCACTTCATGATTTGCTAGTGTAAGCATGGGCTCTGACTGTTCTTGAGAACAGGCATTGGAGAGGTCCGCTTGGTTATTAAATACAGGCACTTTCTAGCAGTAGATGGAGGTGCGGAGAACCACCCTGAGAAACTAGAGATGTTCTTTCTGAAGAAAAGCAGTTCCTCTCTGGTTTTGGTTATCCATACTTTCCAGTTAGTATTTCTTTTTCTTGTTTTTAAAGGAGTCAAATGGAGTTGAACTTTTTACTCAGGGTAAAATAAACAGCCACAAATCCAGTGTGCAGCTGCAGTAGTTATAAAAATCTGTAGTTGAGGAAGGTTGGTCAATTCCTGTTAAGTTTTATACTTTCTGCTGTTCTGGAGGTCAATGGAATTGTTGTTTCTAAATTGTCCCAGGCACTTGGCTAGTACTTGAGAGGTAGCGTCTTCAATTTTGGCCATAAGTGAATGTCATCTTTGCCAAACCGTAAGTGTTGAATTTCCACCCTTGTCTTTTTAAAACCAGCACATTTTTCCATGGCAGCAATTCTTCCATTCAGATTCGATGGGTGTATCTACACCATACAGAAATTTCTCAGTAAACTTTAAACAGATTTTCTGCAAGTAGTACGATTGTGTGCAGGTCTTACCCTAAGGTACTGTAAAACCTACCTTCTAGTTTTCCAGAGACCGTTTGGTGTGTCTGTGCTGTTTCATACAGGCTTACTATTCCTCCTATTCTGCTCTGCCCTTTTTGCCCATAAGGATAATGCAACTGGAACAAGCAGTCGAAAACAGCCTTCAGAGAATGTGTATTTGCACAGGTACCCTGGAGTGACTTCCAGCACTATGCCTGTGCTTTCTCCCCATAATTGACTTGACATATTAGTGCATATCCAGTAACCTTAGCTTTCCAAAGAAAAATTTGAATTTTCTGTGAAGTGGTTATATACCTTTAATCTTCTCCCTTGAAGCCCTGTAGCATTCAGTTGAATAGATGATTTGTTAGAACTCCAGCAAAAAATATATTGCTGGGTCAGTGATTAAAAATAGCAGAGGGTTCTCCCACAAAAGCAAATGAATTCTGTGTTAAGCTTTACACAGCAGCATTTAGATACTTTTCATGTGCTTAAATACTGACATGATATGGCCCAGGTGGACTGCCTGGTAAGCAATTAAGACCTCTTCCACCCAAGCACATTGGTTTTTAAAGCATTTGGCTAGTTTTCAGGGTTGTTTTTTTTTTTTTTTTAATCATCACTAGCTTATGGTCTTTACTAAACCACCAGTTTTGCCAGTTTGTTACCTCTATAAAATATTTTTATAATTATTTAAATGCCATAAATAGCTCAATAAGATATCATTGAGCTATTTGTTGGAGCAAGGTGATGTATTCTGTTTATGTCAGGAATCAACCGATGTCACAGAATCACAGAACGACTGAGGTTGGAAGGCACTTCTGGAGGTCATCTGTCCAAACCCCCTGCTCAAGCCCCCTGCTCAAGCGGGGCCACTCAGAGCCAGTTGCCTGGGACGGTGTCCACACGGCTTTTGAATATCTCCAGGGATGGAGACTCCACAACCCCTATGGGCAACCTGTGCCAGTGTTCACTCACCCGCACAGTAGAAGAGTGTTTCCTGATGTTCAGAGGGAACCTCCTGCATTTCTGTTTGTGCCCATTGCCTCTTGTCCTGCCACTGGGTACCACTGAAAAGAGCCTGGCTCTGTCCTCTTTGCACCCTCCCTTTAAGTATTTATATACACTGTTGAGATCTCCCCCAAGCCTTCTCTTCTCCAGACTTGAACAGTCCCAGCTCTCCCAGCCTTTCCTCATAGGAGAGATGTTCCAGTCCCTTCATCATCCTCGCGGCCCTTTGTTGGACTCTCTCCGGAGTGTCCATGTCTCTTCTTGTACTGCGGAGCCTGGAACTGGACACAGCGCTCCAGGTGTGGCCTCATCAGTGCTGAATAAAGGGGAAGGATCACCTCTCTTCACCTACTGGCAATGCTTTGTCTAACGCAGCCCAGGATACCATTAGCCTTCTTTGCAGCAAGGGCACATTTCTGGCTCATGTTCAACTTGGTGTCCACAAGGACCCCCAGGTTCTTTTCTGCTGAGCTGCTTTCAGCTGGTCAGCCCCCAGCATATATGGGTGAATGGGGTTGTTCTTCTCCAGATGCAGGAGTTTGCACTTCTTGTTGAACTAACTAGCTGTCCTCCCTTAGTGTGTTATATTTTAATAGGCAAAGGTAGTTGCCAGCAGGAATGAGAGTTCCGTGTTGCTGAGGCTTTATAAATTCTGCATGCCATTTGGGAGCTTGGAAGAGCTGAAGAACCTCAGTTACTTCTCTGGGTTGAAGACTCAGCTCTGTCTGCTAGTAAAGTATGTCCTTTGCTGCAACATAGGAAAGAAGGAAGAAGTCCTGGAAATAGATCCAACATTTCCCTCTTCTAAGCATCTCTTATTTTCTGACCAGATTATTTAACTGTTATAGAAAAATAGGCAGAGAATAGTAGATGATTAAAATAGATGTAAAGGCACTTCACTGACATTGATGTTCTCAAATGCTTTCATTAGTAGCATACTGTATCCTCCCCATCTTTTGTAGCTAAATAGTCTATTGTGTCTTGTCATGGGCACTAATGTTCCTCAAAAAAGATATGAATCCTGATTTTTGTGTGCACAAGCCCTCTCTTAATCTCATAAATATTGTGAACGTGACTTCAGTCAGTAAAAGAGCCAGCTTCCTCCAGGTCGTATTCTCTCCTATTTTTTCTTGTTTGATTGGGTGCATAGAAATGTGTGGATTTGATGGGGATTTTCTTCTAACTCTCCAGTCATTTCACATGTCATTTTCTGGCATCACGGAGAGACAGGATGAGAAATTTTGTCTTGGTGAGCATTGTTTCTGCTGGTAGAGGGGCTACAGTTGTATGAAAATGTTGAATATATAGGAGAGTGTGTATTATTTTAAATCAGTATACTGGATATGTTTCATTTAAAAAGCATCGTAGGGCAGGATTACTGCATAGTTACATACTGGTTCATAAACATCTATTTGAGTTGATTTCCTGTTCTATTAAATCTTTGGTGTAAATGAAAAGAAAAGCTGGAGCACTCGTTTTTGAGACAGTACAGCTAAAGCGTGTGCTGGTACTAAAATTTTTTTTTTTTTTAAGTCTGATTTTACTGTTTTATGAAGCGGGATGGCTTCTCTTGGCCTTTCTCTCTTGTATTTCCAGATAATTGCTTCTACCATTATATTTTAAGGAATTAATAAGTTAGTTCGTCATGTGTCAAATTTAAGATGTCATTCTTTTATTGGATGGATAACAACAGTCTGAGAAAATCTTGCAGTTGTCCAGTTTGCAAATATGATCTGAGAGCAGGTTAGCTCAGATGAGCTAGACTTTCTGAATGCACAGCTTCCATTCAGATGGGGAGGCACTGGCTCAGCGAAACATTGCCCACTTACAGAAATGTCATTACGCTTAGTTATCGAAAAATTTCTTGATGCACTGAATATACGTGTAATTTAACTCATAAATATGTCATCTTCCTGTCATCTTAAATCAAGTTAATGATGTCAGTGTCCATGAGTACTGAAGGCAGCCCAAAATGGTGGGAGCACAAATGCTCCAACAACAGCCTCCACTTGGTACTTGCTCTGGAATGATGGATTTTCTTTTCCCAATTACTTGGTTTGGAAAAACAGTTGTGTCATTCTGTGTAATTCACTCAAAGATCAGATTCCTAGTAGGGAGTGTTAGATTGTGAAAGAAGCAAATTTATCATATTAATTCTTACATGCCAGCAAATTGCAGGTGTCCAGTGAGAACCAGTTACAGACTGTCTGCACAAGCTTTATAGCTTTATATATTATGTATTACAGAGCTAGCGTGTCAGTCATCGTTCCCAGAGCAGTCTCTGGAATTGTTGTCCAGGGGAATTCAAGCACTGAAGTCTGAAATGCGTCACTGTGGGCAGGTATCCTTAGGGGGAGGGCTAAATATGCTTCTAATGCCAACAATGTACTAAGTTTTGCTTTACTCAAGCATAACTTTCTCTTCAGATGTGCAGAGTGAAAATTCACAGGTGCTTATTATGGCCAAGAGTATCTGACATATTCTTGCTAGGCAAGCTCTTACTATTAGGATCAAAGGGGAAAAGAATTACCGAGGATATGTGATTTTACAGAACAGCTGGATTGCTGGAAATGTTGCAGTAATCTCCTAACAGTCAGTTCCCATGCAGGTGGGATTACAAATGAAGCAATCTTTCATCAGCGCAGCTTTTTCCTGCTGTGTGATTCTCATATGCCCAATTTAACTGAAAAATGCATTTTCCTGAATAGCGCTACCTAGGCGGAGTTCCAGTCCTTTCACCGTTCTCCTTCCAGCTATTAGATCGTGCACATGAAAAATGGTGTAAAAGCCATCAGAATAGGCCACATCCCACTTAATAGATGTATTTGTTATATTTAATAAACGCATCTCTTTAAAATACTCAGGCAACCCAGGATACATTTGGCCTATCAAGTGCTAAAACTGCAGTTAATAAATAGGCAAAATGTATTTTGTCTGGAGCAGATGCTGCACAATTCAGTTTTGGTGAATTCTGATTTAAACTATTATAAGTGAGTCAAATCTAAAATGCTCTCTTATGACCAAGGGGATCAGGTGCAACGAGTTAATGTTCAGATTTATGTATTCTTATGGATTATTTAGTGATTCCCAAGCTGCCTCCAAGTTCAGTACACATCAAAAATTGTTGTGGGTTTTGTAGTCTGACCTTTAGAAGTATGTATAGAAAATGATGGGTAACTGACTTTTTTCAGATGTTAGAAACAGGTGGGGTTTTAGGTTCTACTGCAGGTTTGAGTTTTACTGTGTAGTATAAGGTTGGCAAATAAATCTGATCATTTTTATCAGTAAGTAAGACTGATAAATAATTTATAAATAAATTAGGTAAATAATTATTTTCAGAATATAAGACAATAAAATTCCATAGCAGTTTTTCATATAAATGCTTTTTTGCAGGGCAGTTTCACTTACAAGCCTTATAACCTACTTATTTAGGATGGAAATGTACTTGGTTTTTTCTACTTCATACAAGACTGAGGGGGGGATAATGAATGCTGATTCATCTGGCAGAAATGTCAGTGACAATTGGGGGGGCTGTTTATTTGTTTTAATTTAGACTTCAGCTTATTTTGAAGCACTTAATGATATCTTAATTTGGAATTAAATGTGGAGTTAAATTTAAACGTGGGGAACTTGTCACAGTGCCTTATGTGGATCAGGATGATGACATACAATGTATGTTCTTGATTACAGTACAGAGTTTCAATTCAGTTTTTTCCCCAAGCATTTTTTAGTATTTCCTTGTCTACCTTGATGTTAGGTTGCCATCGTCTTACCTGGAGAGGAACTTTCCACATGCTCGTACAAAAAACTGTGTTTCATTCACAATATTTACCCAAAAGAGTGCCATTATGTGGAAGTAGGATTTTTCTGCATTTTAATCCAGAGCTTTTGAGGCTGTGAATGGTGAATTATTTTTCTGAGACAATATTATTAATTTAACCAAACTGAATGAGGAAGGTGTGAGAGGAAGGGAAGGAGACCACAGAAATAGACAAAAAGGCTTGAAGTTGTGAAAGGAAAGAGCAGGGTCTTTACTTTCTGTTTAATAACACTTTTTCAGAGATAACACAAGCTTCTGGTTTTGGACTTTCTTTATCCCACAAACCACCTTTAATACTCTCTGCTTTGAACTGAAGGGGAAATGCAGTCATTAATCAGATGACTGGCTGCTAAATATTTAAAAAATTATAAATGTGCACACATCTGTAGCCATATATTGATATTTAATTTTAGTTAATAACTAATTTATGTAGCTGTTAGGAAGCCAAGGGTCTGTAGTAATTATAATATTCTTTAACTGAAGGTAAAGAGTGTCATAGCAGCCACCTTATAAAATCAGACAAAATTTCAAGACCTTCAGTTTCATAGCAGGCTGTAAAAATGGGAGAGGATGATTCTGGTTCTTCCTTGATGAAGCAGTGTGGAAATTCTCATGAATCTTTTCTCAAAGCTCTCTGCAATTGCAAACCCATATACAAAACTAAATTTGCATTGAAGTCCATCCCTAATGAAAGAGAGACCTACGTCATGTTTAAATTAATCATTACATGGTAATAAATGTTTTCCTGAATTGGATCTTCCAAGCTTTCTCATGCTTTGAACACTGTTCACTACCAGAAAACTTCTTACAACATGATCTACCTGCAAAAGTTCAATTGCTCTATATCCAAGTTAAACATCTTGAGGTTTTTTTATAATTTAAGTCAAATTGTCTGCAAGGCAAATCTAACTGAAACATTATTACATGTACCTGCTTACAGGAGGACACTCACTTGGGTTGTTTTTATGATGTGATTTGGGAAACATTGAAATCCATGTACGCTGAAAGAGTAGAAGCAGCAAGAAATGGGAAGGAAATGAAAGTGATAAAGTTGTGATTTTTTTAAAATATATTAGAAGCATGTTCTTTTTAGTATGGTTCTAAATATTGCAGCTATTCTGAAGTTCAGAGGTGTATTTTTTCTAAAGGTTGGGTTTTAGGCAACAGGGTATTTTCTATGGCTATGGGGTCATTATTCTCTTACTAACTTCAGGGAAAATTTCTTAGGTCAGCTGTTTCATAATACCTTAAATGTTCATTTTCTGCAAACCTGAAAAAGGAATAGTCTTTGAACCTTATTGAACAAGATTTTCATACATGTAAGAAATTTCTGAAATCTGAAAAACTACTGCTGCTACTTACTCTTGCCCTAGTGGTGATGTCTCTAAAGGACAGAAAATAAGAACTATGAAATTCTGTTTTCCATGGTTCTTGCTCTTTCAGTCTCAGTTTAACCCTGAGAGAGAGACATACAGCACTGTAAAAGTTTCTGGATAAGAAGACCTGTGGTGTAATTTCACAGGTTAGCCAGGAGAAGAGAAGAAGCTTAAATCTGATGGAGGGTCATGATTCTCTGTCAATATGGATCTGAGCGTTGCAGGTGGGGCTCATTTCCAGTATTTCACAGTAATGATCTAGCATATTCCTCTTTTATCATCATCTTCAAAGCATGCAGGCAACAAAGGCACTCTCACACTTTCCAGTAGGCAGGTCACTTTCAATAAAGTTCTCATCAGAGTTGCTCTCTAAATTATATGTGACTTGTACTATACAAATGAATTAGTTCAACACTGAATACCATGTAATTGTGTTTTGTAGCTTGATAATGTTATAATTATGACACCTAGTAGTATGTAACATTATAATCTTATAATGCTTGATTCAGCAAAACACCTTAAAATAACGATATGCTTGAAATTCAGTGGAGCTTGACTCTTTGTGGTTAGGCACAGACTTCAGTGTGATTAAATTTAAGCACGTGCTTGAAATTTCCTCTGACTTGGGCAGAGGCTAGAGGACCCATGGTATTTTCTGGTATATTCTCTCTTTTCACCTCAGAGGAGGAACTCCTACTTGATGCAATAAGTTATGTATATCCCACAGGATATACAAGTGACTTAACTACCTTTCTGACTGTAGAATTTGCGTTCATCGCAAGTACAGAAAGCCCTTTGAACCGTAAGTGTTACCTCTCTAAACTTGTGCTGCTAATACTTTGTATTTTGGAGTTCCCTGCATAAACCCTTATTTACAACATGTCTCAGCAGAAATGACTTGTGAGGGGAAATATATGTGCTTTCTGAATACGAAATACATTTGTTCGTTTGCATGAAGTTTGTGGAAGTACTGGTAGTATAACTGTGGGTTACAAGTATGCTGTCAGTTTATGCAAGAGCTCTAATATAAATGCAGATACATAGGTAAATAATGTTTTGGGTTTGTTTTGTTTCGAAGTATTCACCAAGGCAAAGTCTTTAAGGAGGTCTTGTTTTTGTACTTACCAGTGTCCTGGTTCCGGCTGGGACAGAGTTAACTTTCTTCCCAGTAGCTTGGGGGGGGGGGGGGTGCGCTGTGTTTTGGGTTTAGTGTGAAAGGAGCGTGATGGCCCATTGATGCTTTGGCTGTTGCTGGGTGATGCTTGCACCGGGGAGGGGGGAGCACAGCCGGGGTGGTGGACCCAGCTGGCCAATGGGGTATTCTATACCATGTGACATCATGCTCAGTATAAAAACCGGGGGGGGGGGGGGGGGGGGGGGAGCGCTCGCACCCCGTTTGTGACACGCGGACGGTGAGCAGTTGCTGTGCATTGCCTGCTTTGTGTATTCTGTTATTGTTGTTGTTCTCATTGTTATTATTACTGTTCTACTTCATTTTATTTCAATTATTAAACTGTTTTTATCTCAATCCGGGAGCTTTCCTACTTGTGCCCTCCCGATTCTCTCCCCCATCCTACTGGAGGGGGGGGGGTGAGCGAGCAGCTGCATGGGGTTTATTTTGCTGGCTGGGGTTAAACCATGACAACCAATTTGAGGGAATTTTGATTCATACAGCTGACAAGATGCAGACATTCAAATTTAGTTAAAACCTGACTGCATTACATCAATGCAACTCTTTTGGGCATATGCTCGTGTTGAAGATTATGAACTATGACATATTGAATTAGCCCATAAAGTAGGTGTATAACTGAAAGCTGCATCTAAACATGTTACCTCTTACCACGTGTACTGTAATAAATGATTGTGTAAATGTTCTTAGTGAATCCTAATTGTGGCATACAGCATTTGCATGATTTAAACGGTCTTCAAACTGGAATAAGATAATATGTGTGCACGTGCAAATGAAGCAGTTGCTATGACTTAAGCACTCTAATTTCTGCCATTAAGAAGAATAAGGAGGTTGCTGACACTTCCTAATTTTGTCATTTTGAAAGCACATGCTCAAAAGCAACCGTAACTTTGGGAAAAACACATGTTCGATTCACACTGAACGGTGACTGGTAAGATGATGAATATGAGGCAATAAGACTCTGCGTTTGTACCAATTTATTTGAGCTGGTTCTCAAATCTGTATTTGTTGAATCAATATATATTCTATCATGTAGATGTCGTTTTACAAAGGAAGCTTGGTGTTGGTTCAAAACTGTGGCATGTAATTTGATGGTGTCTTAATTAGTATTTAGAAGAGGCGTTTTGGGTGCACTTTATTTCTAATCTGGTTTATGACCTTAAATTGCTTTATAGAACTTCCAAAATTACAATTGCCAATTTTAAAGCTGCTTTTCAAGTAAATTCAAAAGTCTTGCACATGATAGTGACAGCAGAGCTTTTCATCTGGTAGATAGGCTCCTTGAAAAGAAAACACAACAAACAAATATTATAATTACTTTTGGAAATTAATGAACTATGAACTAAATAAAAATGATGGTTTGAAAGGTAACTAATGGATTGCTGGCATTCTGGGGCAGCAAGTGGAGCTGTTCCACGTGAAACTTCTGTCATTATAGCTACGCCAGTTAAGAGCTGGAGTAAGTATGCTCCAGAGTCCAACATTGGAAACAATGTTGTATGCCAATAAAAAGTAGATAAAGTTACAGAATAGCATGGTTTTTGCCATTCTAAGACTCCCATCACCTCTGTTGGGATTTCTCATGGTGTCTTTGCTAGTGCAATGCTCTTTGCATAGCCTTTCAAGTAGAAGTGTGGTCTAGGGCCATTGTGGACAAATGGCTTCTAACAATCCAGCGTCCACCAGAAGATTTTGTAATAAATTTTATTTCTTTTCCTCTGCTCCTTCTTTGCTTTTGGCTCCGTGTGTCTCTTTGTGGGATAAGAGAATAGTCTTGAAAGGAGGTTGTTGTGGTATTACCCTTCTATCTAGTTCCCCAAACATGTTTCACTTCAATTTTTCTAGGTGTTGTTGAGTAGTAATGATTCATGGGGAAATGTGTGCAGTGAGCCCAAGAATGAGTGAAACTTCCTTAGAGATGATGATAAGTCTGAGAAGCATTTTACTGAAGTACCAGAAGTGAGCCTGTCTCTCATCCTGAGAAAGAAAGGGTTTGGGTGCCAGAAGGGGAACTTTGGGTGCCTGAAGGGAGAAGCAGCAATTGTGTGCCCTCACACCAAATCCAGAGCTGCTGGAGGTTTGAGGTCCCAATTGAGCATGGGTTTTTCCCAAGGTCATGGTTGCTTTTGAGCACATGCTCTCAGAGGGACAAAAAGTTTCGACATCCTCCTTATTCTTCTCGATGGCAGGACTTTGCAGAATGCTACAAGGAGATAATGAGCTGAGCAAAAACAGTAACAAAGTTTATTATAGGAAGATTGTCATGGGGTTTTTGTCCTGTTTGTTTGACAGGAGATGAAATTTTGAAGAGCAGCCTAGAATCTCTCTATTTTCAGCACCTAATAATGAAGATATTCACCACACAAAGAAAACTTCTGAAACAGTCTTGAATGCACATCCTAGCCTCCAGCTGTGTCTGTACTGCCTGCTTATTTAGGGAATTGTCTTTTGCAGGGTGGGGGAATTGAGTTGGCAACTGTGAAAAAGGGAGGGAATACTGAACCTATGGGTAACAGCGAGGCTGTATGGCTTTCCATTAGCGTAACTGATGATTCAACTAACCATCAATACTCGGACAAAATCAACACTGAAAATTGATCTTGGACTTTGCCAGCTAGTGTCGATAACTGGAAATGCTAGGGCAAACTTTTTTAGCAGTTCAGAGATTGAAACAATTGTTTGCAAATCATTTACTCAATGCAGACACAGTTGCCTCAGTCTGATGGACTCCAGCACAGTTCCTAAGCCAGGAACTTCCAATTTCTCACTATCATTCAGTGTCTGATTCATCACGTCAGATGGGCTTGATTCATTTTGGCCATTGTTCCCTTGCTTGTGAAATGGATGCGATCATAATCTATTGGTTGTAATATCTGTCCGCCTCACTTGAGCTATTGTGCGGGTCAGTTAATGTCCGTGCTGTGCACTGCAGCTGAGGGGGAAACAATGGAGCCTGCAAGTGCCGGCGACGACGTGCTCCCAGTTGGGTAGCGTTGAGAGAGAGACTTTGTGTACGCATCCCTCCCAGCCTCCAGGGATTTGGGTATAATCATGGTATCATGGTGGGAGTCGGGTGCCCCTTGCTGTCAGCCTGGCGGGCCCAGCCATGCCTGCGCCATGGCCTCCCCATGAGTGCCGTGCCAACCCTGGTGCCGCTCCTCCGCCGCTGGAGGCCAGGTCCTTCTCCCTCTGCTCCTACCTCTCCGTGCACCATTTGTCCCTTTCCAAGGGCAGGAGCTGTCTGCAGGTAACACAGAGTGCATCGGCGGTGGGGAACGGACAGGAGTCGTGGAAGATCGGCACCGCCCAGAGCAAAGGGGCGATTGAGGCACAGCAGCCCCAGCGCCGCTCCCTGCCGCCACTGCGTGGGCTGCAGCTCTCCACAGCTGCCCCACACGATCCTCTGGGGACAGGGAGGACAGCGGGAACAAGGGGAGCTGCACCCCAGAACCCTTCCAGTTCCTGGGTCTGAAAGGCTTGCAGGCCCTAAGATGCTCGGCGACACTGTAATACTCACTTTCCTGTAATTAGTGATGACTTGGTATTGTAATGTGCTCAGCTGGTATTGCCTGTGGCTCCCTGTGACGCACTTGGACACCAGACTTCTCACTCAGGCCACCAACATCCAGCTCCTGTTTTGTGAAGTCTCTTCATCCCTAGCTAATGAAAATTAGCATCTGTCATGTGATACAATGTCTGCCCAGAATATTGAGGTGCTTCTCCTGTCTCTCCTCTGGAGTGACATCTATCAAGTAGAGTGGTGGTTCCTGTCCCTGAATTGCTACATGTTTCAGATGTGGGTGTGAAGCGGTGACAGTCAGGGGGTTCCTTCACGAAGTGAAAGAGAAGCCAGTCTTAATAAAAGCTTTTGTATCATCAGCTGTCATGTGTGTGCGCATGTGTGCAAGCGCTTGCGTGACCCTTACAGTCTTTGATTCTGAACCATCTAGCTCTGTAACGCCTGCGTACTAATTACATTGACGCATTATTAGCAGTTAACTTCTTCATTGTAATTGCTTGCTTACTTTAATGTGCTCTTGTGCATCAGGTTCCCTCAAAGTACGTACAAGTAGTGTGTTGCTCCTACCAAAAAAATGGCAGTGAAGGGGAAGATCAAGAGTAGGTGAACTTTGATGTGAGAAGGGAGTTGGAATAATGAAGCACGCACAACGTCCAAGCTTACTTTTAACACTGAGTTGGACAGTCTGTCCTATACACCTGATGGAGCTGAAAAGTGCTTTAATTGTTCTCACCTTGCTTAAGTCCAAAAAAAACCAACCTAGAAAACATTGCACAGCTTTAGGTGCTGATTGCTTATAAAATAATTTGCCTACAGACCCTTACTACTACTTAAGATTTTTAGCAAAGACCTACTTCAGTATTTTGGCGAAGTTACATATGTTAAAAGAATGAATGTTTGTTCAGATTCAGTGCGTTATAGTAAGCCAGATTTAATTCAGTAACTGTTGTAGTGATGTGGGATTTAAAAGCCATGATGAGCTTTGATAGTGAGCATTTAAGTGGAAGGGGAAATAAAAAAGACATTCCTTCCTGTGGGCCTCTTGTGTGTTGACTTATGGCAACATGTTGAGTTGAAGGGAATTGATTTGTGCTTCTTTTAAAAGTGGTGGGGAAGAGTCCAGGGACTTGTAAAGCACAGACCTATGATACGTTATGTGGTGGAAATGTGGGTAAGAAATGGTATTGAACAATTCTGGTTGATGTTTCAAAAAAATGCCTTACTTAGCAGCAGTGCTTATCACAGAGTTTTGACTATTCCAAGCCTTTATGTTTTTCTTTATTATAAGAGAACAGAATCTTGTAACAGTAAATTATTACTTTAATAGCATTGGAAATAGGTCCTCAGAAATGCCGGCTCCTTCAGATAGTTTGTGTGTTGAAATTTCCTTGCAGATGAATTACTTCAGAAAGAGCAAAACTATTCTGATGATGTTTTGGCCAATATGATCAGTGAACCCAGAATCAGCTATGGAAATGATGCTCTCATGCCTTCATTGACGGAAACTAAGACCACAGTTGAACTTCTTCCAGTGGATGGCGAGTTCAGCCTGGATGACCTTCAGCCATGGCATCCCTTTGGTGTTGATTCTGTTCCAGCCAATACTGAAAATGAAGGTATGTATGAAGGGGGAGAAACCACAGAATATTCTGAGTTGAGCTTTGTGATCTCTCTTCATGTTGTTCCCTGAAAATTGACATCTTTCTGATGTAAACAGGATAAAGGTTCTCAAATCTAAGTTTAGAACTGGTCAGCTGTGTCAGCTGTGTCTCTTTGATGGAACATAAAATCCTAACTGAAATTTGGAATTTAGATACACAACAAATGTCAGTGTTCCAGCAAATCATGAATGACAATCTTATAAAATACGTGACGATGAGCTAAGGGAGATAGATAAGTTGTTAGATTTGTGCCATGATGAAATGAGTGTTTCAGTTAAGGAAGAGCTTTTTATTTGCTGGCATGAACATGATTAGAGATCCAGCACAATCCTAGCATGAGAGTTGATTTTATTTCCCCCCACACTAGTTTTCTAGAATGTACTGCAGAAATTTTCCTGCATACTCAGCAATGCAACTAGCTAGTGAAAACTTTTTTCTGAGGAGTATTTTATGTTGCTCATGGATTAATTTATTGAAGTGACTGCATAATACGTTAATAATTTATGTATAATCTGGAATTGGTAGTTTACTTTGGTGCCAGAGCCAATTAATCAGAAACCTGAGGGACTTCGATCATGTCATTCAAGTTCCTCCTATTGTGTTTGTTTTCCTTTATCAATTCAACTCAGTGCTAATTTAATCGCAATAGTGAAAGTTTGTTACTGCAAAACAGCAGTAGATTCACAGGGGCTGGAGCTACAGAAGTCTTTTTTCAGGCAAATTTGTGTTTTATGGATCTGTGATTTGTAGCTGAACTGCACGGAGTTTAACATCCTCCAGAAACCACTCTCTTAGGCTCTACCTGCTCTCAGAATGAGTTTTGAGACCCACCTTACGCAGTTAGTCTCACTCCAGCATGATGTGTGAGTGACTGTGGGCAGCTGGGTGCTTGGGAGACGAAAGGTGGGACGTGGACATGGATTTGCCAGGTCTAGTGTTGGTGCCAGGCGAAATCAGTGGAGTCAGAACCAGTGTTGTGATCAAAGTGGGTCGTCCCCAGGAGACAGAGAAGACTAAGATCAAGCAAAAGAAAGGGCATGGCTGGGATCTGAGTGAAGGTCAACAAACACGTGAGGCAGAAGTATACCAGATTTGAGGGGAAGAGGAGAAGGCTGGTCAGGAGTGGGGCTAAAATCAGACCGCCAGGGAGTCAGCACTACAGGTAGGGACCAAGAAGAAGAGCAGAGAGAGCTGGAGCAAACTCAACGGACTGGCCAGCAGCAAGAACCAGAATACAGGGGATGGTGACAAGGACCCCAGACGTGTCTGGAGGGCACTTGCAGCCAAATGACGTGCTGAGCAGCCGAGAGCAGCTGGCTGGCTTGCGTCAGGTGCTGGCGAGTAGTACAAATGGCTGACCAGGCTGGCAGGCTAAACTTCAGTTTCCTGGGGAATCAGCTGCAGCTCGCTATAGCGCACGTGTCAAGGCTGTCTGCCAGGAGCTGGCCACAGTCTGGCTGGTGGTGTCTGTCCTGCAGGAATTTTCCAATACAGCTCTCGCTGCAGTTTTTCCTATAGCTGAGGCATACAGGGCATCAATTTCTATACCCGCTGCCTGCTTTCATGAAACCTGGTGGGAGGAAATTAATTACCTTTGAAGTCTGTCCTCCCAGCTTTCAAAATGTACTGATTTCAGTCACCAAGTTCAGAAGTTATTAGGTAGACAGGTGCACCCAGACATACCCACAGTTTAATCACACAAGCCTTTTTTTCCTTCAGAAACATGGCTAAGCCCTGAATTTAATAATGGGTACATACCTCAATGGGATACTAAATTCCCATAGGCAAGTATATTGAGCGTGGTTCTCTTTTTAAAATGTACGACAGCAAATAAGAAACAAAAACTCTCCTGCCTTGAATAACATACTGTTTAACTATGAATCCTGTGTATTTTAATGCACTGTATGGTTTGTTGCAGCACTTCTTAATGTTTACTGTGGGAACATCTTTTAACTTTCATGCCTTTAAGTTGTTGGGGGTTAGGGGTTTTTTTAATATCAGGATTGTATCTGTCATGAAGTTACTGCGGCAAACAATTCTGTTAGGCCAACCACTATTAGCGTTTAAGTCTGCACAGTTAGAAATAGAAATTATTTGATGACTTAAACCTCTTCAAGTCCTTCTTGTTTCCCACTATACTTCTCTGTCATCTACTCAAACCACAATGTTTGTTAATGTGATCATGCCTACAATACCTTCTTTCTCTCTTTAGGTGCCGTCTCTATACCTTTGCCCATAGTATCAAAGGGGACTTTCACAGCTTCATCTTATTCCTTTGTGTTTGTCTCCCACATCTTTGTTGCAGAAACCCAGGACTAACTGTGCCATTTGTCCTCACTGCCCATGCCTGTTTTTTTCTGTGGCCATGGTCTAATCCCAGACTTTGTCTAAATTGCTTCCAAAAACGTGTGTCTGTCTTGTTACAATGTGCTTTGGAAGTAGCAAGAAGTAGATAACAGTTGACACAATTCTCTCCTCCTCTTTTTTCCTCTTCCTCTCCACTGAAGGTCTTTTTGCATAGTCTGTTTTTCACACAATAAGTTTCCCTTACGCAGGGATGTTTTTGTATTTTGTGCAGTACTGAGCAAGTCATTGCTGTTTCTTAACAAAGAACTGTTGATCAAAAAAGGTGTAAGTTCAAATATCATGTACTAGAGAAACCTCAAATACTGTACAGTGACTAACCATTGCAGTATTAGTGACGGTGAGCATCTCTTGCTGCTGGGAGATGCTAGGCATGCCAGCAAAGATCAGAGAACTGATCTCAGCTCCCATTTATTTGGGTGAGGGCTGAGGGTACTCAGCACTGTCAAGAAAACCACAGCATGTTGCATGTGAACGGCCTGGTATCTGGGAAATCTGCTGAGCAATTGGTCCAGCAGATTTAACAGAGACTACTAGA
Organism: Calonectris borealis; assembly: GCF_964195595.1. NCBI lineage: Eukaryota > Metazoa > Chordata > Aves > Procellariiformes > Procellariidae > Calonectris > Calonectris borealis. Next base: position 114,241,228 of record NC_134312.1, on the reverse strand, counting down.
GGAGTTTCAGATGGCAAGCAAGTTACAAGTTCAGTTATTGATACTGTTTTGATTTAGTTTGAAAGCTGAAGTCAACTTTTTAAAAACTCTGCTGAACATAAATCCAGCGTGCTAACAGCTCGGCATATGCAGGTGGGTTTCTAGATAGAATGAGTGTTTTGACTTCCTCACTGCAAAGAGCTGTTGCACTGTATAAGCAATAGTTTTCTTCAGACCAGAGCAGGCACACCAGGTAAATAATTTACCTCGTTGCAAATTTGCATTACTGTCAAAACAAATTTCTAATGGGACCATTGATGTCTGAGAGGCAGTTAAACAGATCCTGCAGCTGGCGGGGTTAGGACCTGGGATCCCACCCCCTCTGGCACAGTCACAGCGACAGGACTTGTTTTTAACAAACCATTCGGAGAATGCTTAAACCAAAATGTGATTGTGGAAAAAGTGGAAGGAAATGCAGCCATTAAGTCTGTATCCAGTGTTCTGCATACAAGTGATGAAGTTAAAATACTACAAAAAATACCTTAAATTTGTCATTAGTTCCCATGCCTGTGTTCTTCCATGGCCATGATCTAATCCCAGGTTTCACCCAGAGATATTAATAATGTATCGGATTGGTATGTTGCCATATAATCTCAAGGTTTCATAACTCCATTTGAAATTTTCCCAATCTAAACTGCATGTTTAGGTAAAAGGATAGGTTTTATGCAAACAGGTTTTTTTACTAAAATTGCTTTTTCTAATGAATGAGTGAAAAATATTCTAAAAATAAAAAGACCTTGAAAGTTTAGCGTAGCTCAGTATTTTCTGAAAGTATTTCCTTCCTTGTTGTTTCCCTGAGGTAGTTTCCCAGTAAACGTCCACAGAAATGAATCCAAAGCTCCAGATAATACACTACACAACTTGAATGGCTGAACTTATGTCTAGCATATTGCGATACAAATCAGGTTAACGAAAAATGCGCTCTGAGGACACTGCAGAAGGCACCACCGAACTGTCAGGAAATTGTATTTTAACAACCAAAAACGCACCTTCAGAGGTGGCGGCAAACCCCCAACAGCTGTGAAGCTCTGACACTGCCAAGGTCCCTGGGAATTTTGCCAGTGATTAACTGGGTTCAGTGTTTTACCCTTTGTATTTTACCATGCAGTTACAGTTAGCCTTAGTGACAAAGTATTTATCTAAAGTGAGATTTTTGTGAATGTACTGTGTTATCCTTATGACTTGGCCAGTTACTCCCTTCAACACTGTTCCTGGTAGGTGAGCATCACAGCTGCTTTGTACCAGCTTTTGAGCTTTTTGATTCACCTTTCTTTTATTTTTGAAAAGAGAAGCAACCACGTTCTCTCTTGCTCTTCTGAGATGTATTAGCATGGGATATAAGATGGGATATGTACCCTGTATAAAGCCTGCGTAGTCAGCGTAAGCAGATACCTACCAATTTCGTTTTGTGAGGCTATTTGGAAAATAAATTTTCAGTCTTAGTCTGTGTACTTCTGTGCACGTAGAAGTGTGTTCAAGAGAAATACGGTTCTGGAGCATCAAACGGAATGCATTTTATAATAATTCACAGTACATCTTAGAGTTTTTTTATTATTGATAAATACTGTAATAGGTTTAAACTTTTGCCCTCTATATCAACTGTTGTGAGACGGTGTGGTCCAGCAGGGCAGGCAATGAGCAAGCCCACGGACAAGATTTTTCAGGGTTAACCGCTGTTTGTGCATACATCAATACTGGGCAAAAGCAAGCAGGTTTTAAAATGCAACTGAAATTCAAAAGGTGGCAGCTCAGGGCTCTCCAGAAACGAGCCTTTCTTTGTATTGTGCTGCCTGGGGCATGCTGCACTTAGGCGCCTGGAATCATGATCTGCTTTGGAAGACCCTTGGCTCTGAGCTTTTGCCTCCAGTTTGTGCCCTGCAACTGGTTTATGACCTTGAGCAGGTTGTTTCACTTTTGTGTGAGTTATGAAATGTGCCAGTAATGTTTGCCTTTTCCCCTGTAAAGTGCTTCTAGAACTATAGATGACAAGAAGAATTGTTCATTATTAATACTTTCACCTAATGCCACAAAAATACTTCATTACCCTGAGGTCAGGTCCATGCTACTGTACAACAGAAATTTCTTCCATCCTTTTCTCCCTTCACCTACTCCCATTTTTACTGCTACCCACAACCTGCTCTCTCAGTTCGCCATAGCTTTGGGCATGTCGGGTTACAGAATGCTGAGCAAGAGGGAAATAAAACTCCTCAGCCTTCTAGGGATGGGCCAGGGTGACAGAGGAGGGTTCTGCAGGAGCAGTTTGGGTAATGTTGATCCTTGGTTGTTTGTTCCCTTCAGTCCTTTCTACTGAAAATTACTGCACTGACCTACCTGAGGGTTGGTGCCAACAATATTGGAAAACTTAGCAGAAGGCTTAAATAGGAAAATACTCAAAAGTGTAGTTTTTAGTTAAGGATGGAAATTGGTTTTTGTACAGCGCTATGTAAAGAAAGCAATTACATGGTCTGCTAGTGCCACTCTGAACTGCTGTGAAGGAAAGTGCTTTGATGGCTTGTCTCTGCAGCACCAGACCAGCAAGCTCTGTGAAAATTTTGCCCCTCTGGAAACACAAGCAAGTCAGATGTGCAGATACACTTTTAGTCTACTACAAAGCTGACTTACTGCTTTTTTCCAGAGGCAGGAGCTATCGCAGTCATCTCCTGTGTACAAAGGGCATGGGTGCCACGTAGGCTGTCACTCAGAAGCATGGTAGGTTGTTTTTCAAACTCATAGGAACACTGAGCAAGTGACACAGACTTCCTAAGAAGATGGGCCGTCCCCTTGCTTAAGTCAGCAGTATTGTCAGGCTAGTGTGATTTTCTGATGCCGAATACGGTGAGCAATTCATGATTGAAAACTGTACTGTCGTCAGGTTTCCTATGTTATCGTGGCTCCCTTGCTGCTGATTAGAAGGTTCCTACTTAAACCCTGAAATTCAAATGAATGAGAATACCTTATTTTAAAAATTCTGAATTCTAAGCTATAACGTAAAATTTTATTTCTGAATTTAATTTCTTTCTGACAGTGGCACTTGGGTAGATAAGGAAGGCAACAGTATTGGAGCAAAAGAGGGGGAAAAAATCTGAATGTTTTAATGAACTTCTCCAATATGTTCAGTTTGGACTTAACCGAGGTAGTAGGTAATGACTCAAAGAGCTCTAAAAGTTTTGCACATCCTATTTTCTGTTAATCCCAGTGAGCTCCACCAACCTTAGGTTTCAGCTGGTAAAGCCTTAGTACAGTAATACAAGAGTTTTAAAACTGTGTATGACACACAATTGGGTAGAAAGTGGTGTTCCTCCTTTACTTCCCTTTCAAAAATTGGAAGACAAATTTGCTGTCTACGAATCGGAGCATATCAGAATGAAGTATTGATTGTATTTTCAAAATGTGCTTTATTTTTTTCAAACCTTATAGCTAGTGCTGTAAAGAATCCCTATTGAAAGGAAAAAGGAGTCAGGATTCAGTGGGTTTATAAGTCAACATTGATCAAGACTGGCTGCAAGAAGTCACTCATCATGTCTGTACTTGTTGCCAATTGTGATCAGACAACTGGTTGCATGTAATGAATATAGTTTTGCTCTATAGACAGAAATTCTTTGATCTTGATGGTTTCTCACTTTAAGCAGTAACCAGAATATGATGTAAAATTGACACATCAGCTGTGAAGCTTTCCTTTGGAAGTCGTGCCCGTCCCTTCCTTTTGTCTCCAGACTGAGACTTAACTGAAGGCAGATCTTTTCTAGCTGTTGCTTTGGTAACTTTGTTTATGCAGTATGTCTCTCCTGCACTGTCCCAACGGAAGAGCAGTTGACTTTATCACTTTGGGGGATTTTGTTTATTTTTTGTTTGCTTTTTTGTTTCTTTTCTGCACATGCCCAGTTGAGCCAGTTGATGCCCGCCCAGCTGCAGACAGAGGACTCACCACACGACCAGGTATATAACTTGCATGGCTTTTACCTAACCTGTGTTTTCCCAGCATGCATGTGGTCTGCTTGAGCTGAAATGATCACCTTTTCTTTGGTATAACCCTCTCTTAAAATGTAATGCTATGCCATGAACCAGGGAAGAGTTCCCACACAAACCCCCATAGTCTGTGTCAAGGGTGTTCGGACTGAGTACTTGCAGAGGGAGTGCGACCCAGAGACCCAGAACTGATATTCATATCAATTTGTCATCCCTTCCAGCAATAATGCTTTGGCGGGTGTAGGAGGCAGTAGACACGGTACCCCATAGTGCAGAGAGTACTTTTAATTTGGGAATGTATGATAGAAATGTCAAATCCTCTATGTAGAGTCTACAGTTTCTTGTAAATTGGGCCTAATAAAGAATTCATGGATACAATTTTAGAATTGCAGGGGACATCAAGATTTTTTTGCTGTGATATTTATCTTGGCTAACTCCAGATATCTAAAAATTGGTACACATATTCTCCCTGTGGATGCACTGAGGACACCCCTATATAGCTAATCATTCCATTCCAGGATAGAGAGGGGTGATTATTTGCCCTCTGTAGGTACCTGTGTCTTCCTGTTGATTTCAGAGTAATAGCAGATGACTAGCTTGAGTCAGGCTGCAAATGTTTGGAAAAGTTAAATGGGAGAAATCCAATTTTCAAAAGTAAAAGATTGCTTTTCATACGAACTTTTTTTGCTTTTTAGGTTGTTTTTCCCCTTGTTTTTGTTTAGGATTATCTAGAAATGGCTGATTCCATCGAGAGCAAACAGCCTTTTATTTCAGAAGAGGTTACTCTCCAACACATAGTGAGATTAGATCAGTATATTTTAGGGTCAGAATTATTCCAGTGTCGCATCGTCATTGTGGTTATCTCTTCAGATCAAATCAAACTGATCAATCTGTCATCTTTTTCCCTTCATCTTTTCCTCCAAACATCCATGAGATAGCATTGTGGGCAACACCCTCCTAGTGTATTTAAATCTTTCTCATAACTCACTGGTGTTTATTGACTACAGATGTTGCTACAGTGGGAAATAAAATAAGCTCATATGTTACAGCAATTGGGATACATGTCAAGGCTGGCCAGGTGATGTGCTCCTAGCACTGTTTTAGGAGTCTGACATCTTCACTTGTGTTTAGAGTGTTAATTTATTCCATGAAGAGAGCCTGGAAACAGGTACAGAGCTAGCTGTACAACAGTGCCAAAAATCACGGGATCAGGTAACATCCCCCCAATACTGGGTTATCTCTGCCTTCTGGATTAGATTTCTTGCCCAAGAGCAGTAGAAATATCATCACAAATGAAACATGAATGTGTTTAATCCAAATTTTGTGATGTTAGTTCAATCTAGCAATTTTCTTGTAATACTAAAGGTTGTGAATGTTAACTATTTTAATTTCAGTCATCTTGAAAAATCTCCTGTTACGAGGCCCATATTTATTACTAAAGATTATTCCTTCCTCCCTTCTATTCCCCGACGCATACACACACGTGACAGAAATCTTTGGTGTCCCTTCTCTAGAGAAAGGATTTTCTTACACTGCTGCACTCTAGTTTCAGAGTGAAATGGTGTGTTTTAGTCCACTGTATCAGAGTGCTTTGTTGGTTGGGGTGATACAAATAGTACTGGAAGTATGGCTAGCACAGATCATGACTGATCTTTGTGAATGTGTACAACAGACTACTAAGGAGAGGTAAAAAATATTTCAGCGTCTGACCATTATGGCTTGAAATTTCCAGCAGATATAGTAACTTTTGCACTATGAAAATCACATGGAATATTTCCTCAATTTTCTGCTCAAGTGCAAAAGTAGTCCTCTGCAGGGGCCTGTGCCACCCTCGTCGCTTTTAGCGCAGAGTTTAAGTGCTGTAAAGGCCCATACTCTGCTTTTGGCACAGAGAGTGAACCCCTCCAGCCTGGCAAGGACACATGCCACGTTCCTCTGTGCAGAGGGATGGTTGCTTCCCTGGGGAGATTGAAATCTCTCACTACTGTGCCTGCATTCCAAATTTCACAGCATAAAGCGTCTTACATGTGCATGTGAAATAGGGATTTTGCCCCTTTACGGTAGTGCTAGATGTATAGTAACAGTAAGCAAAATGTATTCGCTTCACCATTCCTGGTAGACTTAAGTTCCGTATGTCTTTAATCACCAGGTCCAGACTTCCACAAATTTGTCCTTACTGATACAAATTCTGGCAATAAATGTCCACCTGATTTTTCATCATCTTTTAAAAACAATTTATCTGTGATAAAATTTCAATTTAACAAAAGTCTGATACCAGTCTGAGTAGCTTCATAAACTAGGAATAGAGGAAAGCAAATGGATGCTTAATTAAACTGTGAAATACAAAAGGGATTCTGACGGTTTAAAAATGTGTGCTTTAAAATTGTTTTACTTGCTAATTATAAATAAAATTTCTATGTTAGAGGTTAAAAAAGGAAGAGAGTTACTTTTTTTTGCAGTCACTATCCTTTTGAGATAGTCGTTTTTTACAGTTTGAGGCTATTCTTTATGGGAAAAAAAATCTGAAAAACGAGGATGTTCTTCTAGAACATGAAAAAGTTTTAACAGGGGACCTGGAGGCATACATGCAGCTGCTTGTAACATTTTGTTTTGTTTTAATTGTCCAGATTCTTATTGATTTCCTGAAAATTTTGCCCTTTTCATAGTCCTGACTTTCCAGTTTGTGCTTCTACTTGTTTTGCTCAAGTGAACAAGGTGGTGACCTGCTTCTTCAGGGTGAAAATACAGGTGTCATGTCAACCTGCAACAGGCCAAGCCTGGGAATAAGAACAAGTGAATGTTTTGTAGGTGTTCAGAATCCTTGAAGAAAATCAGCTCTGAAAGGACTAAGACAAACATACAAACACGTGCCCTTTTTTCTCTTTTCCGTTTTCTTGTTACCACTTTTTGCCCACACAACATTCTTACAATGATCACTATGTTTTTCTTAAAAGTAGGTCAAAATCATGCAGATGATCTTTGTCCCTTTCCCACAAGAGAGGTAATTTGGTCACAGTACAGAAAAGAAGAGCAAGTACTTAGTTGCTAGTAGTATTTGTGATAACTAGAATCTTGTAACTTCACCACATCATTCTTGCTTTTTCAAAAAATAAAGTCTATGAGTGAAGTCAGGAAATGTGAAGAGTTGTCCAATCCATAGAGCAGAAAAGCTTTTCAGTAAGGACCGAGTTTAAAGCATTTACTAAAATTTAAGCCAGTTGTCCAAATCCCTACCTCTGTTGCACTCCGCCTTGGCTGTCAGCGGTTGAAGCTTGAATTTTAATCTGATTTACATCAGTCCCAGGAGGGGAGTAATGTCGGGGGAACCCCCATTTCCTAGTAGAGATACAATAGCTGTGTGATTCACGCTGATATTTGAAAAGGAGCCTAGTGCTTCCACTGTCCTTCCCCTTTTTAATTCACAAATCGGGGAACAAAAGTAAGAATTATGCCTAAATCCATTTCTTGTCGTCTCTTTCCTGAAAAGGAAGTAAACAGAGATAATAAAAGGTCAAAGGGAAGGAAAATATCTAGATGTACTAAGCACTCACCAGTGAGCTTTTTTTTAATACAGCACAAAATGATAAGAGATTATGACATGTTTCTTGCTATTTATAAATTGCTTCATACAGGGAGATGTTAGAAGGCTTCAATCCAGCCCGAGAACTTCCGTAGGAAGAGCTTCAAATAGAAAGAATACCTCTTTTTACTTGATAGCCTCACTGTAACAGCTTTTCCAAGTGTTTCCTTCTCACCTGTGCCCCAGAGGTCACTTTTTCATGATGAACATTTAATTTCTTGTAGCTGAATTTTGAGTATGTGTTTATTAGTAACTTTCTTTTCTCTGTGTGTGTGTGTATAGAGACAGACAGACATATACACACATAAAGATATCTATAAAAATATCTTTAGATACTCTTAAGCAAGCTCTTTTTTACTCATGTTAATTCAGCAGGTCTGATCTATGGAAATTGAGTGAAGATTAGAAAACCTGCCATCAGAATGGATGTTGCTTGGTATCAGCAGATTTTCTGAAATTTAAGATGATAAATAACCAGCGCTCTGTTCAGGGTAGATCATATTCTCATCTGTTGCACAGTTGCAACTGTAATTATACCACTAACAGCTGTAATTATATCACTCACAGGATGCCCGTAATTCACAATGCAAGCATTTTATGGTATTAACTGTGATATTTTCTTCCACGTAGTGTAGTTTGGGTTTCGTTTTTTTTTGCATTCTCCAACTATCTGTCAGTTGATTGTTTTTGCAAACAGTCAATAATTTTGAGAAGACATTGCACATGAAGCTGCTTCTGTGTCTCTGGCCCTTCCGCTGATCAATCATGACATGTCCGTCTCTATTACATTATATAGAAAGCTGAGGGATTTTTTTTATACATGGTTGCAGAGGCTCTGTAAGCCTAATGGCTGTTCTGCAGAATCATTAGCACGTATGCGGCAATCTGTATGAGGTGAGGGCATAGAGCAGCTTAGTGAATTATTTATGATTTTCTTGCCAGAAATTGCCAGGGGTTTTTTTCCTGTCTTACTGATGTTAGTTCAATACAGTTGTCTTAAACCAGCTGTCTGCAGCTACCAAATAAAAATCATTAACGGATTTTTTCCCATTAGATTGTTTTGTTTTGGTTTATAAATCAGATAGTTACGCAATGCACAGCATCTGCATTGACGTGCCAGAAAGATTACCAAATTCTCTTCGTTTTGATTATTCATTTTTACACACATGTAAAATAATCTCTGATATTCTGAGAAAGAATTATTTCATACTAAGTTCCAATGAGATTCTTTTTTCAAAAAGATAACATTCTTTTTTGCACTTATTTTTTGCTTTCTCCAATTTGAGAGCCCTGTAGTCATCCATGAAGTAAAAGTGAACCACCATTTTACTATCTTCCAAGGAAAGACCAGAAAGTTCTAGTTCCATGCAGTCTTAAAAGTGCTTACTCCTCAAAGATATTTGAGTTGTCCTTACAACACTGAGTATATAATCTTCATTTTAATCTTTATAAGTGAGTATACAATCTTCATTCTTCTTCTTTCATTTCAAAATGAAATGACCTGCACAAAGTCGTAGACTCATATGGAAGTAATAGTTGAACTTTTAGTAAGAACATGCAGCTCTCTACCCGGGTAATTGTTCAAACACTGCATTCCTTTCCATCTGCCCTTTTTATTTTAGATGAAGCTTTACCCAGATAAAGGTGTTTACTACAGCTGTTTACTTGTAACAGGCCTTGATTCAACAAATTTTTTTCTTGTTCTTGCCATTACTCAAATACAGTTCATGGACATGGAGTTAAATGTTTTCCTGAATGCGGTCATTACATCTGTTGCTTAAACGTGCTACTTTTGGTTTTCTCTCTGTAGAGACCACCCAGGTCTGGTAGTTTCAACTGTGCTTCACTTGGAGGTTTAATTTTTAACTCTAAAAGTAACTGGAAGACCACAGGCACAGCTAATACTGTTTCAGATCCTTGCAAAACAAAATCACAAAATCTTGCTAGGCTGTTATTTAACCGGAAGATGAAGCAATTACAAACAATGTAATAGATAATGTACACCTAATTGCGTCCTTAGTGGAATTCATTGTATCCTTTTTTTCTTACCCTTCTTAAAGTCTAAATATATATTTACACAGAAAAATATAAACAGAAAAGCTCATCTGTGTGAGAATAAAGTGTTCCCCAAAGCAGCTACTTGGTTTTTATTTCATATAAGTAGGTTTTTTTCCTTTACAGGCAAGGAACAATAAGGTTTGCATACATTGCTTTTTTTGATGTTTGGATATGTGTGTGCACACACATGCATGTGTACACATGTATGTAAAAAAGTAGTTAACATTGCTAATTAACAGCAATATAATTAAAAGTCCATCATAGATAGCTCATTTTGTTGGATTTTACTAGATGCTTTTAAGCCCATGTTTTTGATGGCTAAATAGTTTTGTCAATTTTTCTGAGGAGCTGCAAGTTAATATATTTACCAGCTGAATTGTAGCATATTTTAATTGAAGTAATTAGGAATGCAACTCCCTAAAGATAGTATGTAATTCAGAAGAAAAAGCACCAATAATTATCATTATTTGTGAATTTGCAGTGAGGCTGTTGCTCTCACTTTTCTTCTTTTACATTGGCTTTTGTGTTTGGGTTGTGTATTTTAGACTTGGTAGTGAAAAAACAGCATTTTGTGTCAGAATTAAAGTTCTTGTCCTATAGTTAACTTTTTTTCCTATGCTTGTCTTCAATGCAAGAGTACAGTGGTATTAGGCAACCCTTAGCTGTTTGCATCTTACCTGATTCACACACCTTTGATAAAAGTTTTAGAAAGACCCTTAAGTTTTTCCTTCTTCAGTTACTGCCTTTGAAAAATAAATCTTTGATTTTAGCACATAAGTCTAAATATGTAGTCTCCAGGACAGGAAAGTGAATGAACTGGAAATAAAGAGAATTCTATTAAATAGAAAGTCTAAATTCTATAATGTAACGTGGTGGAAAGGTATATATAACCCCATATATATTTTTGTCTCATGCCAGGTATTTAATTGATTTCAGTGCAGAGTCATGCTTCTCTTACTGTGTAATCAATTATTTGCAGAAGACCACCAGTTTACCCTAGTTATACTTTTAAAAGTCTTTTTCCTCAGTTCTAAGGGAGATAAGAGGAAGGAAAAAATTGCTATCAGGTTTGTTAGTGCAACGGAAGATTTTTCTATTTCTGACCTTTTTCCTGTGCTAGATGCCAAAGACAAGTTTTAGTAAGTTGATAATGTCATTAACTTCCTAATATCGGGTCCCACTTTGTGTTCAGATTCCATGGCATTTTTGTGGATTGGTGAGTAAGGCCAAGTTGACCACCAGACCTTGGTCATATGGCCCAAAGCAAAAATTTCTGCCCAATCTCAAGGCAAAAGATTGTTTAACTTGCTGCATGCTGGAAGTACAGCTCTTGTACTACTGTTCGATGGGAACAGGAGGAGGGAAGGGAACCCTCAAAGAAATGTGGCTTTAGGGAAGCCTGAGCCTGCGTTTTCCAGCAGCTGAGACTACTGATGAGCTCATCACCCTCTATCACTCATTGATGTGAAGGCTCCTGACCTGTTCTGCCCCCTGAAATGCTGCTGTAACTCCTGCCTGTAGCATTTGGCTCTATTTAACTAGAGCCAACAAAGACCCACAGTCTAAGCTATCGTAGCTTGCTTTCACTGAAAGGGGTCAGAGCCCAAGAGCAGAAGTACCCAAGCCCATTATCCTGCCTCTAGCAGTGGTGCATACAGGATAACTTGCAGACTTCACCTCTGCCTTTTACTCCTGGCACTTCCACTGAGCTTTTGGCAGCCAGCATTTGATAGACTTCCAGGACTGAAAATTGTATTTTCACCGTTGTGTTTAGCAACCCTGGATGAACCTTTCTTCTTTGCATTTGTTCATTTGTATTTTGAACATCCTTATGATTTGTGCCAGTGAGTTCCACAGTCCAGTTTTGCATTGTGCCAATATACACTTTCTTGTGTTAGCTTTCAATCTGCTGTGTCCTAGCCATGTTGGTGTCCTGTACTTTCTTAGGAGAAATAATGAATAACTGTTTCCTGTGGACTTTCTCCTTGTCATTCACAGTCGTATAAACCTCTGTAGTGTTCCCCCTTGGTTGTCTCTTCCAGTCTGAAGACTGCCAATTTGTCTAGTCCTTCTTGTACAGAAACCATTCCATACCAGTGATCGTCTGTCTCTCCCTGCTTTGTATCTTTTCTAGTCTAGCTTCTGCCTTCGTTTGAGGTGGAGTGACCACAATGGATAGCCAGATTTAAAATGAGGATGCATCATTTATACAGCAGTGTAACGATGTTTTCTGTTTTCTCTATTCCTTCATAATTGCTCCCAGCTTTCTCATTGCCTTTTTGACTGCTACTGAGCCAACTGCCCACAGAGAGTTATCCGCAGTGACTGCAAGGTCTCTGTCCTGGGTGGAACAGAGCTAATTTAGAGCCTATTGTTGTGTATGTATAGTTAGGGCTGTGTATCCCTGTGAGCACCACTTTACATTATATCAACATTGAATACCATTTCCCTTTTATTGTGCACTCAGAATTTGTAATATCCTTCTGCAGTTCTTTGCAGCTGGTTTTACTTTGACTATCCTCTTTTTTTCTTTTATATTTTGTCAATAAACTTTGTCACGTCACTGTCCACTCCCTTATCCAGATCACTTTACAAACAGCACAGCACAGATCCTTGTGGGACCCTGCTGGTAACCTTCCTCCATTGTGAAAAATGGCTGTGTATTTACACTTCATTTCCTATCTTTTAATCAATTATGGAAAGTCATGTAGGACCTTCCCTTTTAATCCGTGCCATCTTAGCTTCTGCCAGAGCTTTGATCAGGGACCTTCTCAAAGGCTTTTTGGAAATCCAGATTCACTCCAAGCTGAATCACTGTTACCCATGTGCTTCCTAACTCTTCCAGTGACCTCTAAGAGGTTTGGGACGCAGGATTTCCCTCAACAAAGGACAAGTTGATTCTTCATGGGTGTATCTCATATATGTATGGATATGTTCTAATCAATATTTATAGCTCCAGTGAATTTGCCAACTGTAGCAGTAGAGTTCCCAGGCCCTTTCCTTGGGGAAGTTTCCATGTGGTGCTTTTGCCAGAGTGTCCAACAGGCAGCAAGTGTGGCCATGGACAGTGCTCAGCAGCTGGGAGCCTGCCACCTCTTCAGCCGCTACAGCTGTGGGCAGTGAATCAAGTCCTGGGAAAGTCCTTTCCCCTCCAGCTATTTAATCTATGTGAAGCTCTGCTATTCCACTGTTGTTTTTTTCCCCATCCCCTTTTAATCCTAAAAACAAAAAGGCAGGGGGGTTGAAAAGGCAAGCCTCTGTGCAGCCAGCTACATGTTCTGATTTTCTTTGCTTTCCATTGATGCAGGTGGAGGGGCTATTTTGAGATCATGCGCAAAGGGGAGTAAATTACATTGTTATTTTAGTTTGGAAAACTAACCATAGCTGCTTCAAAGATAAAAAGTTAAACCTCTTTTCAGGTACCATGTGGATTTTATTTCCTTCATCTCCGTTTCCTCCTGCATTTCGTTGACAAAACATCATGGTTTGTTTTCAAACTGCAGTTCCTTAAGCATCTTATGGTTCTTGCATATAGAAACAGTCTCTCATATAGAATATCATAATATACTCATGTCAATACTGTAATGTGGCATGAAAAAAGATGCTTAATAAAGAAATTTCAGATCTTTAAGTGCTTTATTCCTTAAAAAAAAGACACTAAGGTAGAATTTATGGGGCAGTCAGACTGTTCAAGAAAATAACCATAAATACTTCACTGCATGAAGAGGATTCTTGTTCTCTCCTTTGCATGGTTTACTGTAAAAAGAAAGATCAGAACCTTAGAATGGGATTGTCTGTACAGTCCAGAGAAGTTCTTGGGAAGGTCTGTTCTTGCTGACTCATAATGCAAAAATAAATCAGCATTTAATGAAAAAAGAAATTGCACATTCAAAGGCAATAAAAGGGCAATAATTCTTACATTGAGTGCTACTTTAGACTGTGGAGCTCATTGGCACATGGAAGTCTTCAAGAATTGATTGAGAGTCCTGAGACATGGTGGAGCACAAGAGCAGTCAGTAGTGTTGAGAATTTTAGGAGAGGTTCTTCCTCTGCATCAGAGCTTAAAGTCAGCCCAAAATACTAAGAATCAGGATGAAGGCTTGGAGAGAGGAGTTGGAGTGATAAAATGTTAAAATAAATATAGACAAGGAATATGAACCAGTTTGTTCTTATTGCATTAGACAGGGTGAGGAAGTAACTTCTCATAAACACCATGCTTCTGCAGTGTTTGTACCTCCAAGAAATATAAATGTCAGTCAGTTGGTACTGAGAAGGAAAATAACCAGCTACATGAATACCCATATGTTCTCTATAAGCCAGAGCCAGCTTTTCAGGACAAAACATTCATAGATACATATATAGCATGCACTGCTCAGCTATTGTAAGTCTGGCTCATTCTCCTGAGGCTATTTTCCTGGAGGAAATCCTGGCCTTCTTTCCAGTTAAACAAGTGCAGCATCTACCCTACGCACCCATAAGGGGATAACAGGACTGCAAACTATCTACAATTAAAATTGCTGCAAGTTTTGCTTACTTGCTTTTACTGTATGTTGCTAATCAAGAGGGACAGTTATCAAGTCAAGACTTGAATTGTAGTAATTCTGAGCAGTCTGAAATATGAAAACAAATAAGAAGTGTGTAAACTTCACGAACACTTTAATAACTCTTATTTGTGCGTATTTGTGCAAAAGGTACAGCCTCACAGGAAGCAAGAGAATATAATATCTGGGGTTCCCCACCTCACACCGTGGGTATGTGTTTTTTGCTCACAGCAGCCTGAGCTTAGGGAGGAGGAAGATTTCGGCCTAAACACCAAATTTTCTTGACATTGCTAAAGAGGCTGTCAGAGCAGATCTGTCTGCATCCTGTGAGTCAATTCAGGAGACCGATGTTGGTCCCTCGAAGCTTAATTCTTGCGGTGTTTCATACTGAAAGCCTTTGATGCTTGAACTGACATAGCTGCAGTGGATTAAGGAACATTTAACAGAGGAGAAATTTTACCAGCTCATTCTGTGTCACCTCAGTGGGACTGAAACATCAGAGGTACCTCACTTTCCTCCCAGTTCCCTTTCACGTTGCATCACACCTCCTCCGCGTGAATGATACCATTGCCTTCTGCTCTTGTAATAGTGGAGGTAAGCAGAGCATAATTGAGTCGATGACTTTAATGAATTGTCGTTGCGGTGCAATGCAGGTTCCGGGTTGACCAATGTTAAAACAGAAGAGATATCCGAAGTGAAGATGGATGCGGAGTTCCGGCATGACTCAGGATATGAAGTTCATCATCAAAAGCTGGTGAGTGAACAAACAGTGCTTTCCAGACGTGCATTTTGAGTTGCTGATTCAATCTTGAACTAGTGGATCAGCTATGGCCATGTTTCCCCTGAGCGATGTGGATGCTGAAAGTGCCAGTAAAAAGTTTTCACGTGAAGAGATTATGATTTTTCTGGTTCTCTCTTAAATGAGAGTAAACCTAGAATAATTTCACCAGAGGATGCAAAGCCGTCAAGTCTCACATGAGAGGAAATTCTGACAGCTCCTGCCCTTGCACTGTCACGTGACTGGATGTGGTCATGTGGGCAATGCTTGTCCCACAGTCCATCTGTCATGGTCACATGAGAGAAGGGATACAGAGGAAGGAAAATGATAAGTAAGTTTAAAAAAGAAGAAGAAAAAATGTTTGATGGAGACGCTCAGCATGGTGCAGCAAGAAATAGAGTGACACCATTTCAGGAATAGATTCCTTTTCTGTCAAAACAGATGGTGGTGGTACATGAAGGAGGCTGAACTCCATGGGGCATAACCTTTCATAAGCTTGCCTGCTTGGGATAAGAGGAGGTTCTCCACTGGCCTTAATTTTAATTTGTACTTGGCTGTATCTGTGTGTTTTGTTCCTTAAGGTATACTAAATTGTTGACAGGTGAAGGGCAGGTAGGAGCAAAATATTGTTCCCCATTTGAACTGTGCTTCTTATGAACACAAAAATAACAACCAAAAGCAATGTAAGTAAGAACCAAGCATCTTCTAAAAGCTTTTTTCAGTCCCTTAATAAGTAATGAAGAACCCATAGAGCAGTGTTGACTATAAACCTTTTCTGCTTCCTCTTTTGTGAAGGTATATTACATGATGAGATTTCAGTTCTGTGTCTTTCAATATCCTGATATTAAACTTGAAAGCTTTTTTTCTTAATATATTCTTAAAGCTAAGTAGTGCTGAAAATTAAAATTAACATGGGACTCAAATTTGCATTTGAACTAGGCAATCACCGTGTGAAAAGATATTCTGCCATCTCTTTGATGCCGAGCACTGAGAATTCCCAGTTTGACGAGCTAATCCAAAATGCATTAGCACTAATTTGGGAAATTCTGACACGCTTACCTCAGATGGGTTAAACAATCTGATGGAGTAAACCCATGCGAGTTTACAGAAGGGAAGGAACTTGCAGGAAAGTGTTTTAGACACGGTAGTTATTGATCCTGTGTCACGTGCACTTCCCAGCAGCAGCCTTTAATGTTGAAGTAGTTTGATACCATCCCAAGTAGTTTGGTGCTGGAAACTACCCTTATTGTGGTGGCTGATAGGAAAAGCGTTGCAATCCCTGCACTTGGGTAATCTGGGTCATGCTTAAAATGGGACCTTTCCAGCTTTTTAAAGCATTTTATGCCATACTTCTTACTGATAAGTACAAACATTATTTAAAAGTTAGTAAGCTGTCCTCTAGGTTATCTTTTCAATTGAGACTGAGCAAGGAGTCCGGTATTGCTGAGAAAGTACTGGACTGATGCCTTACAGGGCATTGCTTGTTTACCGCATGCCATATCCTAGCCGATGCCCTTCTCCATTAGCTTTAATTCAAAAGCAGTAAGCAGAAAATACTTTCATCTGTGTTTTTCTTCTTCTGTGCCCTGCTAGGATTTACTGAAACAGTCTCCTTAGGATATTGCTTTGAATTCAGCTGCGCATTGTATTTTACACGCAAACTTCTGAATTGACCTGAAATTGCAGTTATTTTCTTCTTTATGAGTGTTCACATTTTAACTGTACATTAAGTTGATTTTCATGGCTCAGAGTGCTTAAGGCCTTCCTCTGTTGCACATGTATATTAGCTGGGACATTTCACAGTGCTGCGAAATAGTATGGCAACAGAATTTCAGTCCTGGGCAGGTAAAATTGACAGAAGAAATTATTAACTTCACATCAGCTTATGCCAACACTGTCCATTGTGTGTACTTTCTAGTGAATTCTTAACTTTGTTTAAACACATTTCTTGCTTATGACTAGGAACAATATAAATATTTATACTGCATGCTTTAATACCTCTCTGAGGAACACTGTGTTTCTTAAAGAGTGCAAATGTTACACAGCTCATTATAATTCTCAGCTGGTTTCCTGCTTCTCTCTGCATTTTTGTTAAATACTTGTCAAAGTATTTAGTTTTTCAGAATGAGGCAGTCTTACAATTCTGTGAATGTAATTTATTCTCTAATCCTTTTTGCCCATTTTGGTTAAAAATAATAATAAAAGCCCACTATTGACAAGCAGACAAAAAGTTTGTAAAATATGCATAGATGTAAAATAATCCGGTATATTCCTTGAATACAAAACAGGACAGTGAAAACAATCGCCCACTTTTCATACCTGCTCCTGTTGCTAAAAGCCAATCTTATTAAATGCATAGTAAAGCATCTTGCTGTCCGCTGTTTTGTCTTATCAGTACATATAATTCAAGTGGATCTTCTCTGCTTTTCACACAACTGTTACCTTGTCTGGGTCTCATATGAGTATTGGCATCATCCAGGTATAGCTCATTCTTCCTTTACTCTGCAAAATCTTGAAGCATCCGTTGGTGATCACTTAAATCAGCATGGTTGTTTTTGTTGGACTTGTCTCTGTGGTGCGAGAATTTTCTCCCAACTGGTTGTGTGCAAGTTTCACTATTGTCCTACAGGTCTTCACTACTCTTTTGTCAAAGAAATGCATTGTAGTCCGAACAAGCCACACAGATGTAGATTTATGAACATTTTCAGTATTATCATTCTAAAAATAAAGAAATGTGCACGCTCCTGGTTACTCCTCTACAAGCTTATCAGTCATTTTGCAATTAGCTTGACTCGCTTACCCAAGAAAAAAAAGCAGCTGCTATCTAAGACCTGTGTGAAGGAGAAACATGGAAATGAGTCTTCCCCAGCTACAGCACTGCTACACCACAGGCAATACAGATTTCCCAAATTGCTCTTCTCCAACTATGAGAGCTGTATGGTACAGCGATCCAGTTTTGAATAACTAGGATGACATGCAATGGTGTTGAGTTATTGATACTTCAATAGGCCTTATATTGCTGTGGCAGCTGGACAGGTTAGCCAAATATTCAGTGAGCTTTTTGTTAGCCACTTTCCTTTATTTTTCTTTTGTAGGTGTTCTTTGCTGAAGATGTGGGTTCAAATAAAGGTGCCATCATTGGACTAATGGTGGGAGGTGTTGTCATAGCAACAGTGATTGTCATTACTTTGGTGATGCTGAAGAAGAAGCAGTACACATCTATTCATCATGGGGTTGTGGAGGTAAGAAAACACTACCAAGCACAACTGGTGTCACATGTACAACACAGTCAACACACTGCTCTATAAATACATTTACAAACAAAGAAACCATGTTTTTGGCTAGCCTGATGTTCAGAGTCGGAGTGGTTGCATCTAGCAGAGTGGAATCAAATTGCCTTATTTTGTAAATGCAGACACAACATAAACCATGTTAAGTTGCATGTAAAACCACAAAAACCTCTTCTGGAACTATCCCAGACCAATCACCTCATCATATAAAGTTCATTTCATAGGAAATTTAACAGTAGCCAATAAGCAGATACTGCAAAAGAGGAAAAATCTGGTTTTACTGTTCTTGGGAATTCACACACACAGATTTCTTTATTTAGCTTGCAAATAAACATTTGAGGCAGGTCTTCAGTGGATTGTGCTGTACATTACAAGGATTTTCCCTATACAGATACTTTATTACTTTTTGTTCTCTAAACAAGATTTTCTTTTGCCACCAACAGCTTTTGATTTATGGCTAGTCTGAAACTCATAGATTTGAGAAACAAATAATATATGAGACTCTTACATGGGATTTTCAAGATGAAAACCCTCGTCTCTTCCCAATCTACCAAGTAAATTTGTGGTCAATTTACACTAACTTAAAATACCTCATGTGTTGCTTGGATTTAAGACAAGATCTCTCTAAGTAGAAAAACTTAATTATGAGAACTGGAAGGGGGTTCGTGTAAGTTTTTGGTTCCCCCCCCCCCTTGTGTATTGATACCTAGTTTGCTGTGCGAGTGTCTGGTTTGCGAATAGTACTTGTACTAGCAAGCACTTGAGACACTTACATGTTTTTGTCTTCCAAAACTGGTATTTTACCTTTTTGATTGAAACTAAGTCTGTTCAAGTCCACAGTTTATGTGGTTTCACCTTGAATGAAATGAACCTTGCTTTGGTCTTGCTGAAGGCATACATGCTTCCTGATGCATGTATTCCACTGTCTGGGGCAATGAAGGGTCTTAAAAATATTTGAGTAAGCCTTTGTCTTAAGCCTGTGCTTGTGCGTCCTTATGTACATGGGCTGTGGTTGCCCATGTGGTTTGAAACCTTCCGTGGTCAGGAAAGCATCAACTGTTCGGGGTGAGATCTGAGCAGACAGCAAGCCGTGCAGAATGTTGGACCAAGAGGCAGAAAAAGTAAGAATCTCAGCTTTAACTTTCCATAGGAAAGCTTCCAGCCCATTTTGTAGAAAATTGAAACAGGTTTTAGTTTTAAACCACTGAGTTGATAGCTGCTGCCAACAGTTGTGCAACCCGAGACCCTCCTTTGGCTGAATTTATCAACAACAGAATAGGTCAGGAGACTTGCTAGGCCAAAGCCCCGAATCAGACATTGAATGTGGACATACCGTTATTGCAGGACCGTCCTGCAATTTCAGACAGGCTTCACCTGATGGAATGACATGGCAAAGGTAATCCTGGATTCCTACGAGCTTTCTTCAGTGACAGTGACCTTGGAAATGTTGAACTAGAAGTAACATGCAGAAGCTGAACAAGTAATTAATGTCAAAATGACAGCATCACTTAAGGAATAAAAAATTTTACAGATAAAACCATAAAGCTATAGCATGCGGATCTACCAAGAATAATAGTCGATTTATAGTCCCACACTGTAGATGGTGTCGCCTTGTAGATTTGCCGCATTGTGTCTGGCATTGGCAGGCAGGATTCCTTATTCTGCCAGACTTGCTTTGTGGTTTTGGCAGACTGCATAGCTTCACTGTCTGAGCTTCTCGCCTGCAAGAAAGGCTTAACATCTATTTTTGTCCTAGGTTGGTGAAAATTTTGTAGCACTTATTTTGGGGAAAAAAAAACCCACCCAAAGATCCATATACAGTTGATGTTTATTATTAAAATGTCTTCAAAATCAAGCTGTTCCATTCTAAAGAGGATTAATTTATTTAGCAACAGTGTACCTTTAATGTGCTGTGCACAAAAAGCATGAAAAAGCAAAATCACTTGATGTAAAAATAACTGTATATCAGCTCTAGGTTGGCTGAGTATATTTTAAAAAATCTTGCAACCTGTTTGTTGAATGTCAGAAGTTACTGTGAGAATTTAACTCTGTGATAATGGATGCAAGGTTACGAAACAGGTTCTGTTCCCCCTGTATTCTTATCTTCCAAAAAGTCAACTCGGACTGTAGTACTTTTTCTCATTTTACTATTTCTTTAACAAAAGATGTTATTAAAAATCCTGTTAGCCTTTTTTTTGAAGCTCTGAAGAGGAATATGCTTGTCCTGTTTAGAAAAAGTGTTATAATAATTTTCTTCCAATCTGAGAATATAAATGTTTCGAAGTGGTTTAGCCTCTTCAGGAGCAGGACTGCTACAGTTAAGTAAGTAAATGATCGAGTGATTGAAAATAACTTATTATATGTGCACACAGGAGCTCCAGCAAATGTTTTGAAGGTGTTTTTTGCTGGTGCAGCCACCCCAGCTGCCTGCAGGAGGTAACTTCCTCCATGAAAGCAGGTGGCAAAAGAGAGGTTCTCACCTCTACTGTGCTCCAGACTACAGCCGACTGTCTCAACTCCACTTTCAGGATGTCCGCTTTGAAGCTCATTTGCTTTCTGTTACAGAGGCAGCACCTCCAGCAGGAGCATGTGGGGAGAGGTGACAACAGGAGGGCTCACAGCAGTAGCAAAGAAGCCATTACAGTTGCTGTAGTACTCTCCAAAGTCCATCTCTCAAAGTCTGATCTGCAGGTGTATGTTAGGCAGCATCCATTTACCATCGTTTAAACAACAATGTTGTGTTCAGTGCGTCTCTGAGGTCTGCTAGCACCTCCTGTCTGGGCTTTTGATCTGCCTCGTGTGTAGAGGCAGCCGGTGAATTTTTCTGCAGCATTACCATCTTCCTGACTCCACGTTAGGATTTTCTGTGTGAAAGATCCATAGGCTGGAGTAGAAGGGGATAGATGGACAAACAGACTCAAAAGAGATTATCTACCTGCCCGTGCTGTTTTCTCAAGAGACATTGCGTCATAAAGAAGAGAAGTGTCTAGGCTGCTTCTCAGCAGCACCAGAGTACCCATGCCTCTTACATGCTGTGTTGAACTTCTGCCACCTCCATACTGGGTGCAAAAAGCTTCTTAAAATGGTAAAGGGCTTTAGGGATTTACTGACAAGGAGATAATCGGGTTCAGGGCATGTCGTTTGGCAGAGCAATACCTAGGACAGAGGTTGTAAGAAACGAGAGGAACAGTTTGGCTGAGTCAAAATGGGTAAAAGTGAGTAGAAGAAAAGACATTCAGGATGAGTGATAGTGCACATAGGTTGGCGGTGAGATGGATTACCCTGCAGCAGGCAGCTACAGGAAAGAGAGATGCTAGTCTACCAAAGGCTGAAGGGGAAATTAAAAAAATAAAAATTTACTAAGACTGCAAGCAGGAGCCTCAATAAATCCCTTTCATCTATAAATGCCATATTTCAGAGGTTATTGGACTTTCACTGTAAACTAGTTTTATCAAAATGAGGCTTTTTAATGCGGAATATTGTGCCAGGGTATTAAAAATTCAGTCTGATTTTACCATCCTTCCTCATGTTTTTTTGTAATCTTTCTCCTCCCTGATTTTCTTCCAAGTTTCTCTAGTTTCTCGTCAATTCTTTAGTCTCTTCTGCCTTGCACTGTCTTTGATTCTTTTTTATTTATGTTGTTGTCTTACCCTGTTTCTTTCCTGCAAGCACGTTATGCTGTGTGCTTAACACATCTTCTAGTCCTGAATAAGAAGTACTGAGTGGGAGGCTTAAGCTAGAACAGGTGACAGAGTTCAATACAGAGTTGTTTGGAGCTTAGATATGAAGAAATACAGCACAGGTTCTGGCATACCCCTCCTTTGCATCCCAGCCTAGTGGCGGGAGCCTCCTAGAAAGGAAGATGCTCTCAGGCGTGGTACACAGAGACCCCTGACCTTTTAACCCCAGAGCTTCATATTATGCCTTAATTTCATGCTAAAAGAGAATCTTTTAGAGCTGTTCATGGGTTTAATTGTGAGGCTGTCACTTCTTGATTTGGAGAAGCACCAGATACTCCTGTAGCGTAGTGTTATTGTGCACAAGAACCAGGGCTGACTTGATGCTACAGCAGCCCATCCAAGAATGAAAGGAAGGGTGACTTTTCCCTTTGCGCTTGCTTTGTATTCTTATTTTCTGTAAGTGCTGAAAAGGCTACAGGGACATTTGCCATTTTCCTTGCTTTGTTCTTTTCTTCCCTTCGCAGCCATATTAGTGACAACTTTAGCAGCAACAGCAGACGGCATGCAGTGACATTATCACAACGGAAATAGTTAACGCTGTTAAATTTGCATGGTCCTCAGGGCAGGGATTAGATCTTTTTATATGTTTGTACAAAAGCTATACAGAATGGATTTGTTAGGCCCTAGTGCTGTTATATTGATGATACATCGAAAACAAGTTGCTCTGCCGAACAGCAATAGCATCAAGGTATTGCCAGAAGTTGATTCACTACATATGGATATAGATGTTGTATCCTTGTGGAGGGAGAAGCTGGCAACCCCTGGAGAAAGGACAGGTAAAGCAGCAGGAAGCAACCCAGCCCCTGGAGGTACTTGCGGAGATGTTTGCTGTGAGTTGTGGCCGCCCTCTCACTGCCTCTCAGCCAGCCCCACCACTGCCCTCTCCGCTGGGCGTAGGTGAGACTTGAGCAGCAGGCACGGACGAGTCTTTCAGATGCGAGTGCACAGTTGTACGCTGGCTGCTGAGCGTGTTGTTGTACAGAAACGTCTTGGGGATTTGGGTGTAGAGGTTGAAGAGGAGAGAGGCTGTGAAATTCCCAGGGGTCCTCCTGTCCTTGATGGATCGAAACGATTTTTGATAGCCAAGCTGAGCTCTCACCACTCGCGTGGGCTGGCCAGGGGAAGCTTGCATCCTTCAGTAGAAAAGAAAAAGTTTCTTTTGTCACTTTTGGAGAGGGAGTGGGGCAGGGAAAGAAAAACACTATGGTTTTCCCCTCTAATTTCTAAAACAAGGGAAATCTGGAAAGAGCAGCTTAAAGCAAGAGCAACAGGATCTCGCTGCCTGAGAGCGTGTCACAGGAGGTGAAGAAACAGATGTATTTTGGGTTTATTGCATAAGAGGATTACTCCATGCAAATCCAACTTTAAAAAAAAAAAAAAGAAAGCCTGCCTTTGAATGGCAGTATTTTAACAGCAAAAAAGGCCAAGTTATATTGCAGAATCAGAAATACAGGGAGCACCGTGTCAGCTCAGCCCAGTGATCCTTTCTGCCTGGCATCCTGTTCCCTGCCGGCAGGAGTCAAGGGCTTGCTGGAATGCTCAGGACTCCCAGCCATAGAGAATTTCACAATAGCTTGCTAGCAAAAGCTGTATGTGACACTTAAAGTTGGGTATTTCACAAAAATGTGTGATTATTGTGTAAGAAGAGATTTGATGGAAGATACAGTGTTGATTGAAAATGAAGTCTGAGAGTTGGAACATGGATGAGATTTAGAAGCTGCACAGATATGAAAACGGATCAGATTTGGGGTTAGCAATTCATCTAAGCAGTCCAATACATGTGCCACACACAGAACCATTTCTTCTCTTAAGTAACAAATAAAAGAACATCAAGATAGAAGATGGTTCTGAGAGGAGCCATTTTCTGGTGGTACTGTGGGAAAGGTGATCCTGTGGTATAATCTACCGCAGTAAAAGAAAGGCTGCAAAATTAAGCTGAGCAGCCTGCATTTGTCCCAAGCATGGAAGAACATACCTTCAGCCTTTCTCCAGGGTATCAGGTAACAACTTACCGAAGGTCATCGTCTGTCCTCACTAAGCTGAGTTATTTCCAGTATTGTAGAGTAGATTTAAAATGAGTATCAGACATAAGTACTTCTCCTTTGCTTTTTTATTAAAAGGTTAGAGTAAGTTAGCCTGCTACGTAAGGCTTCTTGAGAGAATACACTTTCCATTATCCAAAAGGCTATTTTTATGCTAAAAGTAAATGGCTGTTTTTCCTAAAGGTTACTACTTACAGGAATGCACAGGAAAATGTTCATACCTAATACTTCAGTGTAGAGTCGTAAGCACCTTCCTGATTTAAAATTTTTGACAATGTAAAATTCACTTTTTACCTTATCTTTTAAGAGCTGTCAAACACTAGAGATATCAGATAGCAAATGAAATAGCTGACAAGCAGGCTTTCTTAGTTCTGTTTTCATAGGTGGTTAGCAAGATAGCCATGATACAGTAGGTTTTGAATACACAACAGCTATTGAGCTCATGCAGCAGAGGTAAAATACCTAATTAACATTTAGAGACTGTTCTCACCCACTCTTAATTTGATGGAGTTTTATATTACTGTAATGTTCAGTGAAGGAAGAAAATAATTTGTGGAGCAGCAGGTATTCAGTGGAGAAGTCTTGACTGACCTGTCTTTGTGCCTGTCTTCCAAGTAATCGAGAAAGGTCAATTTTTGTTAAGTAGAAGCACTTAAACCAGTGCAGATATGTCAAGCTTTTTGTCACTAAACTGAACCAAACTCGATCTTGGAGCCAGAGAAGTTCTGTTTCCATGAGGAAAAGGGATTTTTTGCTCACCTTGTGCCTGGCTACTCTGGCATTTCCTTGCTACCCTCATTTTTTTTTTTCCAATTAATTTTTCTTGGTCTTGAGACCACAGCATCTGCAGCAGATCTGAGAGCACAATATAGACAGAAGGCAGCCTCAAGCTACTTCCTTCAGCTTCTTAGTGAGCTTTTGCTTTTCTTTTGAGATCCAGGTGATCTCAAGTACAGATACTGGTATATATCCTGGGGGGGGGGGAACTAATAATGGGGGGCTAGCAGGGGAATGCAAAATATATCCCCTTTTTTTGTTTGTGGAGTTGCATGCTTCCTGATCCAGACAACAAAAACCAAAGCTGGTACTGCTGAGTTTGGTGAGCTGCTTTTGAAGTCCTGCAGCAAAAAAATAAGTTGCAGAATTGTTCCTGTTGCCTTATCTTCTCCTGCATGTTACTCTATCCAAAAAGTGAACTATCACTGTCCAAGCTGGAAGGGCCATCTCTTGCAAGGTGCTCTTTAAAGCTGTCTGCTGGCTTCTCGTTTATTGCTGGATGCAGTGCTGTCTATTGATGTTGTTTGTGAGGCCACTCACAGTGCTGCGTAACATGGAGAGAAGAGTTTTCAGAGACGGTTGTCTCTTCAGACAACGTGAGAGCCTCCAGGTCCTAGGTTTAGTACTCTGTTTAGTGGAGAAGTATCTCTATCACTTCACAGCCACATTTCTTTTAGACTTTTTTATTAGATTTGGACTGAGCTTGGGACCTAACTTACTTTCTAGCCCGCATGTTAAAAAAAAAAAAATGGGGGTGGGAGAGGGAGGGGAATAAACCTGTCCTCAGCTTTAAACCCTGTCTTGTGTTTCAGGGGATGCTTTCTGCCTGAATGCACAATGGGAGGGTACAAAGTATGTTGGATGGCCATAAAGTGGGGAAGCGTGGGGTATGCTGTGAATTAAGCAAGAATCTGACCCTGGTTGTCTCTTCTCACGACAGGTGGATGCCGCAGTGACACCAGAGGAGCGCCACCTTTCCAAGATGCAGCAAAATGGCTATGAAAATCCCACCTACAAGTTCTTTGAACAGATGCAGAACTAGGACACCACAGCAGCCTCATGAGTTGGACAGCAGAATGATTGCTTCACTGCCCATCGGTGTTCAGTTATAGAATAATGTGGAAAGAAAGAAAAAC
Source organism: Calonectris borealis (assembly GCF_964195595.1). Lineage (NCBI taxonomy): Eukaryota > Metazoa > Chordata > Aves > Procellariiformes > Procellariidae > Calonectris > Calonectris borealis. The sequence goes on along the minus strand of NC_134312.1, from coordinate 114,215,281 downwards.
ACTCTGTTTTATTATTTACTCATTCTCGCCTTTCGACAGCTGTGCTGTAACACAAGTAGATGCCTGAACTTGAATTAATAAAATCAGTAATGTATTTTCTCTCTCTTTCTCTTTACATTTCAGTCTTTACACTACATTATTAATGAATGTTTTTTGTGTACTGTAAAGAGGTTAGCTGTATTTAACTAGTGCATGGATAGATTCTCTTTCCCAATTATTTATCACGTAGCTCCTTAGCCAGTTGTATATTATTCTTGTGATTTGTGACAAAAATTAAGTCCTAATTGAAATATGCTTTAAGAATTGATGGGGGATGCTTTCTGTGTCTGTGGGGTTTAGCTGCTTCTCTTTGCTGAGCATTTTTTTCTGATCACTATGCATTTTAAAGTAAAACAACATTTTTTAAAAAGTATTCCAGATGAGTTATTGAAATTCTTTTCCTCTGCAGCTGCATTTTATTGTACAGATTGTTGCTCCTGCTGTATTAGTGACGTAGAAATCATGGGAATACACATTCGTTTTTTTGTGCCTGTTTTATGTGCACACTTTAGGCATTGAAAGGTAAACTTTATTTTCTTTTCCATGTATCTTTTTGATCTTAAAAAAATATTAAAAAGAATCCCTGTTAATTGTGAGCACTTCTGGGGGGGAAAAGTGCCTGCTGGTCGAAAATTAACGGGGATCCTCTGCAGGATGATTGTACAGAACCATTGCTTATGAATTGATAGCTTTCTACACTGTGTTACATAAATAAATTAAGAAAAAAACGTTTGGGCAAGAGTTTTCTTTGGAGGCAGAAAACAAAGATTTCCAAAAGCCACTTAAACAGAAAACATGGATGTTCACACTGCGAGAGGGTTGGGAAGGGATTTTCTTACAAGGATCACGGCACTTGCAGTCGGACCAGAGCGGAAGGAAGGCAGCAGCGAGACGGGGTGGGAGCAAGGCATGCTGACTTTGGCACACCTGCCCCTCTAAGACATCGTCTCTTTTTCTTTTCCTTTCTTTCTGTTTGTATAATAGTGTTTTAATGTAAATAAATACATTCCTGGAGGAGCCCCGTTGTAGTGGTGTGTTTCTGCGCCGACCAGCCGCCCTCACTCGTGCAGAGGAGCACAGCGTGAATGACTAACCTCCTGCCTCGTGCCCGTGCCCAGGAGCGACTTGCCGGCAAGCTCTTCTCTCGCCGCCGCTGCTGCCGGGGCTCAGCACGTCGTGCTGTCGGCTTCCCGGCGAGATCAATGCCCTGCAACGTGCCTCGTCGGTGAACGCAAGGAGGAGCCTCCCAGGCTGCAAGACCATCCAGCCCGGCACTGCAGCATGGCAGCGGGTGCACAGGAAGGGTAGAACAGCACCAGCAGTAATTTTTTCCCGAAAGCTGCAGGAAAGGGGCGAAGCCGTTGGTGAGCTGTGGCACATAAACCCCAGCCCGGCACCTTCTGCCCATTGCTGGCTGAGAGCTTCCTTCAGCCCCTGGCCCTCCAGGCACGCCTGCAGCGCAGGACGAGCGCAGGAACCCACGCCACAGGGCTCACCTGCCGAGAGAGGCGAGACTGTGGCGGGTGAGCCGACCCAGTGATCTTCAAGGCGGGCTCTGTACCCAGCTCATAGCAAGGACTCCTCAGGTTAAGCTTGGAGATCAGTTGATGGAGCTAAAAATTGGGTTAGGAAGTAAAGCTGGCAGTGCTTGTTGCATGAAGAAGAAAGCTAATTACTGTTTCTCTGTAGCAAACAGATTAAATAAAGAAGGACTGAGGAAGGAGAGCTAGGAGCAGAATAAAGATGGCAAGATAGGTATCCAGGGAAAGCTGCTTGTTGACTCATCTTATCTGCAAGCCACGGCAGCCTCTTCTCCAGCATAGCCTGCGGCATTTGTCTCCACAGCAAGACAAAGCGTGGCTGCAGCAGGGCTGCACAGCTCGGGTGAGTATGTGAGTCACTCCAGACCTCAACCAAGACAAGACTACAGTTTCCACCCTGTTGCACTGACTCGTCCCTCCTTCCCATCCATGACTTTCCACAAAACTTCACCTGTTGAGCCGATTTGCGTGCTGGCCTGGGACACAGCCAAGCTGGCCGGCTGACCAGGAGGTATGTTCGTTCAACGAGGGGACAGCTGGGGCAGGTTGTTTCACAAGGCACCTGCCAGGACGCAGGGTGATGAAGAGGCACCTGCTACTGTGAACCAGTAGCAGGAAAAACTGCGGAGATTTCCGTTGCCTGTCACCAATCGGGTGTTTATTCCCTTTGCTCTCCCATTCCCACTATATCAAGGAATTCAGCGCAAGGAATCAGAGCCCTGGAAATGGTTGGTGTTATTTGCAGGCCCTGGAGTACCAATGTTTTATAAAGAATTTTTTGCAGAACATCCCCGGAGGATTTACCATCTTTGGCTTTAAAGCTGGACTGTTCAGGCCAGAAGAGATGGGTGGTGGCGAGCGGAGGCCTTCAGGCCCAAAATGGCTCCACAAGAACCAAAAATGTTTTGTTTCACAAATATTTAGGGTTAGGCTCTGTCTGTTTGTGTATGTCTTGTTACATAGGTCACGCATACCCCCTAGAAAGGAATGCATAAGACTTTCTTCTGTGTGCATGTCCAGTATCGTAGATAAAGATCCGACTTCGGGAGGAAGGCAGGACATAATTCAATTTAGTGCAGTCTCATTAAAGGAGCATTATCAAAATTCCTGTTAGGAGAAACTGGAGTAATCCATAAGATACAGAGGGCCACCGGCCTTTAGAGCAAATCCCATTTATAATACCATAATCCCATGCAATCCCAGTTATAGAAAAATGCAATTACTTTAGACAGTAATTCCCAGATGGTCAAGCTTTGTGGTGTGGGGTTATTTGTCTGGTGAGACACCGGTGTTGCTCTTGCTACTCGTGGACCAACTGTTAATTAATCACGCAGTTTTATGCACTGATTAAGTGATCAGTTTTTACGATTCCCTCCACAGAGGCACACCCCTGAAAGAGAGGCAGTAACTGCACACCGTGACATGCACGTAAAGCACAGGGGGTGAACAAAGTTCCTGAAACTGGAAGGCGAACACTCGCACGGCTGCTGCAACCCTGAAAGCTGCCTAGCAATTCATCACAGTTCCCAGGTAATAGCGGCAGCCTCCTGCCCATCTCTAGCCATGCAAGCTCCTTATTGTGGAAAGATTATATTAGGAGTGAATAAAAACATTTTGACAGGCTCATAAAATAGAAAAGCTGACAGAGGACGGTAGCTAAGCACCTCGCTTCCAAGTGCGGGATTGATTGGGCATCATCCACTTCAGCAATAAACTGAACGGGGCGGTTGCGTGCACCTATGGGCTGGAAACAAAATTCCACTCCCCAGCCTCGAGGAAATTACTCTTGGGGGAGGAAAATAAATGAAATAAAAATATCCCTGGCTGTTGGGTTGATACATTTAATGGGAAAAGTTTTCTAGCCTGAGTCGTTTTGACAGAATGGGGTTAGGGAGTGCTTACACTGCGGGTCCATCAGCAGAGCTGGTGAGGGTGGTCACCGGCGAGGGGGAGCGGTGCCGGGCAGGGATGAGGGCCAGCCCCAACCTCCTCGGGCGCTTGCACACCTGCTGGCTTTTGAAGGTGCTGGTGGTCCTGCTCTTGGTTGGTTTTCACAGACCCACTCAGAGTAATGAGTACCAGATGTGAGGTGAAGCTTCAGACTTTATCAGGCACATGCCAGCAGAGCCATCCTAAAAAACATGCGTATATGTGCCATGCTCTGCATTCAGTACCTGCCTCTTGCTAAATTTGGTTGTCCAGCTACGGGGTGGTCTAGGAAAAGCAAACCGAGGGCTGGTGTTGCCTTTACGGAGAACAACTTGCAGCGGCTGTATTTTCCATTAGGTCTATCATGATCCTTGCACAGCTCCAAAGTCTCCATCCTCATTATATCTGCACTTACCAAAGCAATTTTACGGCCATTGCTGTGTGGCCAAACGGCCCATTTTTATTGTTTAAACTAATGGATTTTGTGGGTGGTGGGTAAGCTGCTGTTAAAATGCCTCCAGGCAGCAAGATTGAAAATATCCTAATGACATATGAGAACAGATTACAAATAACACTGTGCGCGGCGTCCTGGTTGCGTTCCTCTGCAAGTTTTCCACCACTTGGAGAGAGAGGGTCTCCATTCGGTCAGGCCAGGATGGCTCTTCTCTCTTGCTGCTTCCCAGTAATTCTCTCTTCCACCTTCTTCCTAGAAGGAGCAAGCACTAAATCTTCCCTGCAACTTTCAACAGTCCTGGGAAATTTATTTGGCTAACTATACAGAAAAATCTTTTAAGGTTCCAAATATAAGTATTGGGATTTATATAGCGGTAATAAAATATTCTGGCTTTAATGGGATTCTTAGTTAAAGTTGAATTTGGACACTGAATTAGAGAACGAGTCTCCCTGACTAGTACCTTCTGTGTTTGTAACCCAGTTTCTCTGAGGTCGCTCAATGGAGGAAAGCATCCACGCCAGTTTCAGATAGGATATCACCTAGATCAAAAGATCAAAAGACATTACTCTTTTTAAATGCTACTAATAAACAAATGAAATAAATTTTTTAAAACAGAGAGAGAGAAAACTAGCTGGCACAGGGCAGACTCCCCTCAGCAGGGGCTGACCAGCACCTGCAGGAAGCAGATCCTTGAAATAGCTGCGATGCTGCTGCTGGTCCAAGACGGGACGTGGTAATTACGGCTATTTTGGGTCCCTGATCACCACACCGAGTCTGTCTGACTGTGCCTAAGCGCTGCTTCAGACTATAGCTCTGGGGAGCATTTCAAGTGTGGGATTTTTTTTCCATTTAATTAGGATGAGGGGTTGGGAGAAACGGACAAAATCCCATTTACCCCATATAATGCTTCTTTAAAAAGGGTTCACAGAAAAAGCTCTGCACCCCTCCAGCCCCTGCACAGAGATGGGAGCAAACCCGGGCTACGGCCAGCAGCGGTCCCTGCCAGGCTGGCCCGAGGGAACCGAGCTCCAGCAACGTAATTTGATTTCTAGAGCCCTTTGATAAAATAAAAAATCCTAGAATAAATAAATACTGAGGAAGCTGGTTTTATTTTCCTTTTAACAGCCTTGTCCCTCAACCTGCTTTATAAAAAAAAAAGAGGTGGTGGGGAGGGAGAGGTCTATTTTTACTATTTTTTTGCATGTTGAGAAGCTGGCTGGCCCTTGGGGAGGCGGGGAGGAGGCCGTACCCCCTGAGGGTCGTGCGGGTCGGCCCCGGGGCAGCAGGCCATGGAGGCCCTCAGCCTGGTGGCCCAGGCACGTGGCTGGCGCAGTCGCTCGTCACTGCGTTACACCGGCAGCACGGGGACCGCCGCTCCCCGGGAACCGGTGCGGCCCTCCGTGAGGCAGCCGGCTGCCATGAAGCCCCTGAAACTGCAAGCCCAGGGCACCCCTCTGAGGGCGGTCTGGAGGGAGCGTGCTGAGCGCTGTGCCTCGGCCTGCCACGCCGGCCATGTTGAATACGCTGCTCCTTGGCGGAGCATTAACGGCTCGGGGCCGCTGCTGGGGGCAGCTGTAATGTTCAGGCAACACAGGGATGCAACGCCATTTTAGACTAGCCAGGATCCAGCCCAGTAATGATGTTTGATGTTACAAAATCGTATCAGCAGTAGTGCGGACCGGAGTCTTCTCTGATGTCTTAGGCGTGTGCTGCCCAGTGACCACCGGGAGGGACTCTGCTTATTGGCACTGTAAGGGCTGGATCTGGGGACCTGGACCACGGCCAGACTGGCTTAAGCACCGGGGGAGTTACTACAGAGCCCCTGGCTGCTGCCAGTGCCCTCTGGCGCAGCACTACAAAAGAGGATCATCACCTGCCTTGCAGGTATGATCGTTAGAAACCCCTTATTCGCAACAGAATAAAGTCTCCCCGGAGCTGACATAAACAATAAGCAACGAAAGACTGAGCTGCAATTAGCCCAGTCTTTTTTAAAATACCATTTGTACCCATTACCTATACAGAGTGTTGTAGTACGGTTTGTCTTTTGGTTTTTTTGGCATAGAAAACGCGCACTTCAAGGCACTTGGCTGGTTTTGGCAATAGGGTTGCTAGAAAATCTGCTATGAAGGTCTGTGGGCTGCCAAAATTCAGTAGCCAAAAGAGTTTAGCCGTGAACAGCCTATGTTTTGCAAAACCTAAATTTTACATGGTTGGTATAAAAAAGGTATATAAAAACTAGATATAGAGAATAAAACTCTCTATTCAATGCCCCAATACAGGTGTTATCCCTAAAAGCCCCCTTAAATGAAGGGGAAGTCAGGAGGAGCAAGCCGATGGCAGGCAGCAAAGAAGAGCTGCTTTGCCTCAAGGCGGGCTGGCCAAGCCTCCCTCTGCGGCTTGCCCTAAAGCCACAGTTCTGGCCGGGTCCAGAGAGGGTGTCAGGGCGTCCTCTATCAAGTCTATTGACACTGGGGCACGCTAAAGATTGATGTGCCCACAGAGAGTGGAGCAACTCTCAGCCTCTTCTGAGAGAAGGAAACACCTGGAGCCACAATCCATGATCCCAATCCCACTTATGGTCTGTAGTTTATCCAGAAAACAACCAAAACCCCCACCCTGGCCCTCTTCAATGCATAATCAGTGCCCTAAGCAGGGACAAGAGGCCACCTTCCACAGGGTGTAGGACCCACCAAAGGAGGCTCAAAGTAGAGAGAGAAAAGTCTGATTTGCACTGGCATAACCAATCTCCTAAGCCAACCCAGAGGAGAACAGAAAGAATAAGGAATAGCGGAAATACACAAATGGATATACGGTGTCAGAGCAAAGGTCCGCCTAAGCCCAGCATCCTGCTTCCCATGGTGACCAAAAACGGAAGGCTGGAGAAGAGCGTAGGAGCACGGCAAGCTTGCAGTGCTGCTTTCTGTGGGTATTCTTCATGCCTTATATAAAATTGTGGCTCGGAGAATCTGCCTGACCCAGAGATAGTGGGTTTGTATTTAATTCCCCTGAGTAAAAGTCTCTTCCACAACCGGCCTAGCCACTCAAGCCAACACACATTTTAGCATCCTATGGCAGCCTACGTACGTGTTTGTGAAGAACCACCTCTTTTTCCTTGTTTTCAACCTTCCACGTGGTAATTTTATTTGATGCTCCCTAGTTCTTGTACCGAAAGAAGCACTGAGGACTTGATCTCTCTCAGTCCCGTTAGAGATTTCCTAGATATCCACTGTGTCCTCCCCAGCGGTCTCTCTTTGTCAGGACTCCTTGAAGAGTGCTAGTGACTGAGTGTATGGTAGCTGGTGCAAGCCTCGGGGAACATTTAACGTCCACAACACCTGCTCCAGATAGGCACGTCTAGAACGTGGCAGTGCAAGGTGGATGCAGGATGCAGACATATAGGCTCTCTTTATTATAGAAATACCACAGTGGAGTGTGTCTAGCCAAGATAACTGCTACTGCCTTTGGCCTTTAATGCATTTTAATGCAGAATCACATTTGTGACACAGAATCATTAGAATAAAACCCAGCACTTTTAGCGGGCGACATGTCTGAGAATAAACTCTCTTTAATTTGGCTGAACATATACCAGTCCCACCAGAGGACTGAATTGTCATTCTGAGCATGACTTTGATCAAATAATATAATGCTTAAACATAATGGTTAAACAACATAATGCAAATAAGAATGATAATTTTGCACATTCCTCAGAACTCCCACCTTCTCTAGCCTTCTGGCAATATTAAAGAATCGGGATTCAGTATGATTTTAGTTGAAGTTGCTACTGAGCTTATGGCTAAAGCTAAACGATATAAATGCAGACTGAAGGTGGCTTCAGCTTTCAAATATGAACTCCAGAATCCGTTGCAGTAAAGCCACGTAAATCCCATTCTGGGAAGATGCCTGTGATTTCACACCACTATTCCTGGGACAGAAGAGGTCCAAGGAAGCGGTGAGACCAGGCACTGTCCACCCCTCCCAGCCACGCTGCAGGTAGATGTGCTAAGGAAGCAAGGGGTTTCCTTCCCGTCTTTCCTGAAGTGGGGGCTCAGCCCCATGCCCACCTACCAACTTGGGTCCATCATTATTTTCTAGTGATAAGCCCAGTGACAGGAGCCTTCCTCAGCATATGGGACACAAGAGGGCTCAAGTCCTCAGCTGCAGAGGTTTCAGATATATTTTCCCATTTATCCCAGCAGAGCAGCCTGCCTACTCAGTGAGATGGCTGTTCAGCACTGGGAGGAGGCTCTTCTGCTCAGCTTGTGCTATCTTATAGCATCAAGTTAACTGAGCCTGAGAGAAAAAAGAGGCTAAGAAGGTTCCTGTAAGGTAGTCGTGAGGGGTGATGGGGGAAGTTGTGGATTTCTGTGTTAAAAACCAGTTTAATATAAAATAAACAAGGGGCAAAAACCTCAACTGTATTTTATGAGCAGAAGATTAAACCTTGCACAGTTTCTGGAAGGAGGAGACATACAAACCTACTTTCTGGAGAGGATTTATTGCCCTACTTTAAGAGGAAGCAGCGACAGAGCTCTGAAGCCCTGAGGATATGGAGTAAACACCCACATCCTCAGTTTTTCTTGCTGGTTTGCTCTAGAAGGCTTTCCAATCATTATCCTGACTGTAAGACCTCATCTGAGGCTTGGGAACCAAGCACATTAAAAAAAACCCCACAGCTTTTATGTGTATCAGTCTTCTATTGATCTGCCTAAAATCATGAGCCCTGGCATATGGCTTTGATAGCCATATGTGAGAGCTGTAACAAGTTTAGTTGAAAGAAGGAGCATTCTGCAGCATTAGCAGTCCTATGCATTCAAAACATGTGCTTGAGCAATGCAAGAACCTGAGACTTCAATATATTATGCATTCTTATCTGCCTCCCGATTTCAGGACCTTGAAGATATACTCACATCTCACTTCCAAGCGCTCGGCTGCAGTCACATGGACTACAGCCTGCTTGTGATGCTGTGGTCGAAGCGCAGGGTGAGATACTTGTGAGATTAGTCTAGTCCATCATCAGCCCAAATGAAATCCCTAATGCTGCTGAGACTGACACAGAGCAAAAGATCATACTGCCCTTTTGTGATTATAAAATTGCTCTTAAAAAAAAAAAACCCAACACTTCCATCGTATGCTTGTGAAAGCAAACAATTTTGTGTCAGAAATCTTACCAAGTTAGCATACCTAAAATACATGCTTGTTCAAAATGCAATGCCTGTATGCAGGCAAGACACCAAGAGTCGAGGTTTTAGACTCGGAAGTGAGCTTGAAGATTCCCTCTTTCTTAGCCCAACAGTATGCAAAAACACAAACACAGCAAATACCTAATCAAATAATTTCTGGGAAGTTTTCTGCTGGCTGGAAAGTAAGACAGCAAATGCTACTATTAATTATTTCTATTTTGAAATAATTGGGAGCTGTTTGAGGTCTGCAGCTCTGTGGCTTTATAAAACACACAAGATTCTCATTAACATAGACTTTGATATTTAAAAGTTCAAATTTAAATACACAACTCAGGAAATATTGTAAGTCAAAGGCCATAATAAAAATAGGCCTCTATCACACAGTCACCTACATTAAGAGTAGACACTTGTATATGCATCTCTGTGAACCTATAATTACAATAAACACTAAATATACGCAGAGTGTAGGCAAGTCAGTGTTAGCTGAATGGCATTTTAAATGGCTCCATATGCTTTTGACTAAACTACTTTGTAAATGTACACAATAAAGTCCTCAACGTTTTGCTACTGCATGTTTCCTTCAGTTTTATAGTGCTGCAGACTATTACGCAACTCAAGAACAAACTCTGACTCCATTAACACAAAACCGTGGATTTGTTTATAAGTCTGCTCTGATTATTTTTCTCCAACCTGGCTGCAGACTGCATAAACTGTAAACTCTTTGAAAGTGCCTTTTTTTAATCTGCTTTGATGGCACTTAGCTGAAGGAAACTCTGGTCCAAAATCTGTTCTTTTTCAATAATAAATAATTAGACCTCAATAAACACTGTTAGCCTTTTCTTATCTGTGAGCAAAGATCTTAATTAGTTTAAAAGCAGGCAAGGTATTGTCTCTGTAAACGTGCAATATTTTTCATTTTATATCACTTCTAGCTTGGGAGCGTTCAGCTCAGGACTTCATGAAAGTGGGGAGCGCATAGATCTCGATATTGCAAAAGAAATGCACGTTCTTCTAGGGTTGAATTAAACAGAGCTGTTCAAGCAACTGGAAAAGAGAGCAGGGGAACCATGAAATATAAAAGCTGGTCTGCAGGAAATGAGTGCTGAGGTACATAGGAAACTTCATGCTGCTGCTGCTTTTGATGAAGAGAAAGCTGGTGTGACATCTGGCTCAGCCTACCTTAGCAATTAATGCGGTGTAATAAGTGTGGATATGCTGATCAAAGCATTTGGTCCTGAGGCGTCTCACGTCCCCATTACCACCCAAGTTCAAGGTGTTTATTTCAGAGTATCTATAATCCAGCCTCCAGGGCTAAACAATTCAACTGCACATAACAGTCTGGCACTTTCAGAAGCCCACCGAACCCTGCCTCCCTCACTTGCCACCCCTTCTAGAAAGTACCGTGCTGTCCTTTCGTCTGTCTTCCGTTAAAGTGTCACTGCCCACATCAGTTTGTACACACATCATCTCCCTTTTAAGACTTAATGCCAGAAAAACTCTATTTCTGTCTTTCCTGGTGCAGCTCCTGAGTGGCACCACGAAGTTGGCTTCTCCATCTGCCTCCCTGCTCGTGTTCAGACAGTGTGACCCGCAAGGGGCTGTGGGCTGAGGGTGGGAGCCCCATCCTGCGGCGGTCCTGGGAGGACACCTGATGTCTGTTGTCCTGGGCTGTTTTTTTCCCAAAGGATGAGGATGGCAGGATTTCCTCCCGAGTAGCCACCATGCTTGGACTCCTCTGCCTGAGTCTGACCAAGGCCTTGGGGACACGTGGGGCCCCGTCACCCTTGGAGTGCCTAGCAAGCATCCAGCTTCTGGATGTGAGTGGGCACAGTCAAGGCCATCAGCTGTGAGTGGATGCCAGTGCTCCACGTCACCCTTTGGGAGCTCATCCCTGGGACCAGAAGTGGAGCTACTGCCCTGGGGTGTCTCACCATGCAAGTCCTGCCAGTCGACCATTACCCAGTTTGGGGTGGGCAAGACTGCCAGGGTAAGGTGGTGCTCCGGGTCTGTGAGACAGCCTCCAGGCTTGTTCCCTTTGAGCAGGGCAAGTGGGAGAGGCTGCCAAAATTATGCATCCTCCAGGCCTTCAATCCTCATGGGAGCCAGCATCGGGGGGCTGCTGGCTGCGCTCACCTTCCCGTCCCGAGCTTAGCTTAGGGAGCCTCTGCACTGACCGTCAAGGCTGCCTAGTCATACATGGGCCTTCGTGGACCTTCACAATATATTTATAGACAGCTCTTCAGAAGCACTCACGTCACCCATGACATCTGCTTCCAGCCTTGGTTTCAAGAGCTTTGCTGGTATCTTTCTTTTCAAGCCCTCACCATGTGCATGATGGAAGCTGAATGGGTGTTTCTTGCTGGGAGGAGAGCCCTGTGTGACTGGCAGGGTGCCAGTCCTCCCACGGCATCCAGCGCATGGAGCTAATGGCTGTCATTGATGAGGGCCACAAATACACTGGTCACCAGGAGTGCATTGCGTGAGGAGGGTGGGAAACGTGCTTCATCACTGATGCTTTTGTCATTGTAGTGAATGCATTGTCAATACAAAAAGAGTCCCGATGTTCCTCTCTGTCATCTTTCTCCACTCCCTTTCCTCAGAGAAGGTTTATTCTTGCCTTCCTACATCCTCCTCTAAGACTTGCCTACTCCTACTCTCTCACTTCTGAGTAACACTCAATCTACAAGCATGGGGCAAGCATGGTTACTTGGATTACACCTTCCCTGGCCCTCTGTGATTTGGGCCCTTACATCCCCGTCAGGCGTAGGTGCAAATTTGAAACAGACCTTCCAGGTTCATGTCCTCTGAAAGGGTTCTATCCTACATACACCAAGACCCCTCTGAGAAACAAACATGCCGATGGGGGAAACAGAGGCTCTCAGGGGGTTTGTTTCAAACCCCCACGCAAGGGTTCCTAACCAAACCACTAGAGTCAACAGAGTTTCTCTTTTTCAGGTGTGAGACACAGTCAGTCTTTCCTGTCTTCCCCTCCTCTCCTTTTCCACCCCTCCTTCCCACTCGGTGAGAAATGTTAGCACTATGCTCAAAATGCCAAGTGATTTTTCAGCTATTCCTGTCTTGAATCTGGAACAAGCTATAAGTACTTGAGCCTAAGTCAGCTCAGCAGGAATATAGATTTGCTTTTGCCTGACAAACAATTACAGATTTTTTTTACCCTTTGGACTGCCCGAGTTTGCTCATGATAACTACTTTCCCTGTCTAACAAGCGTACAGGGCCAACCTTTGAATTCACCAGACATACCACCAAAAAGCAAAAGCTGCATTAGGTCTTCTTACTGCTGAGTCCAGGCCATGCAGTCTGTCAATGCTTTAATGCTTTACACTGTGCATTATAGGCAGTGAAGATATGGTCAGTGGAGTCAAGCAAATGACTCATTTCAACCCAAAATTTACACATTTGGTCACAGGAATTACATGCTAAACTAGATCACCATTGACTGAAATGAGAGAGGAGGCAGCTAGCATGGTAGGGTGAGGGGGTTGTAGTTGTTACAAACACCTCTCCTGGCAGTACAAATGACAAAAATCCCATTCAGGGAACTATAACCTTGGCCTGAATTGGAGAAAATCCTCTCTCTGGACTCTGGGTTCCTCTTGCTTGCTTTTACCTGTCTACAGTGTAGGCATCTGCTTCTAAGTGGCCTCTCCATTGACCACCATGGGTCTTAGGGACCCACTCTGTAAGTGGTACCCACAGCTACATGACAGAAATCTAAAATGAGGCAGGATGAAGTGGAGTAATTACGGGTGCTAACTGAAGGGCTCACTAGCTCTAGCACAAGGACTCTGGTTCAAAATTGGGAGCAAGATTACCAAATTAGAGTGAAGTAGCTAGCAAAAACAGAGGCAGTGTAAAACAATGATAAATGTATTATGCATTCATCAGTTGGTCAAAAAGGAACCCCAGCAGGTAAACTTACTGACAGGGGAGTCCAGTTCCAGGGTAGAAAAAAGCAGGAATTCCTACAGGCACCAGTTTAAGCCTTTTGCTGAAAATACCTGGATAGTGAGGACATTTTCTAAAGCTTTTGATGACTGCCTCAGAAAGCTTCACTCAACAATAAATGTTTATCGCTGCAAAGCTGCAACATTTTCCTCTTTTCCATTCTGACTGTAAGACACCACCTTCACCTTTGTGCCTACAAATGATTAATTAGACAGCTGGTGTGTGGATGCTGCTTATCACACCGGAGGAGAAATGGTAGCACACAAGGTTTGGGGTGTGAGTTAGGAGGCCAGTTGTCCTACGCTCACTCCGTGGGCGAGGAGACAGAGCTTCTGCCGTGAGCCAGGGAAGGAAGACGCGCATAGCCCCCGCCCCGCTCAGGGCTGGGTGCCGCAGGGGAGATTAGATCCGAGACTTTCCCAGGCAGGCAGAGTCTCTGCGCTAGCTATCTGCAGGCACGGTGCATCACAGGCTCTGGCTCACTCAGGAATAACTCAGTTGTAACTAAACAGCAGCTGCGTTTTAGAAAAGCAGGAAGAGAAGTACCGGCTTTTGCAGAATAGGTGCGAAAGTGGTGTAAAGGTATAAGATGTTAAGGCAGGAGGAAGGGGCAACCAGACAAAAACCGAGGGTTCAAGCTGACTATCAGTGTACTGCTGGAAGTGCCAGGAAAGGTCGTCCTCCTTCCCAGGGAACCCTGACTGTAGCTTTGTAGGGAGAAACAGAAGCGGAGAAGAAACCACTGAGATACTGACTTGCAGTTCCCAAGACATCCCAGCTAGCTGATGATCCACAACTATTTTGCCTTGTACTACGAAATAATTTTGCCTGCTGGTACCTGTCCTCAAATAAGCCACAAGCAAACCCTACACCCAACCGCGTGATGCACAGGTGGGGTGAGAGAGGGACAGGGAGAAGCTCTTGTTTCATTTGAGCAGATCAAAACACAGCTGGAAAATAAAGTCTGTCTAAAACATCCACATTCTGCTGCCCAGTTCATTAGAGGAAGAGTTTCAGACTAATGCACCGTTACTCAACATTAATATGGAACTAAACCAGAAATAATCACATGTGACAACTTATGGAAACCTCAGTAAGGAGACAGACAAAAAAAAAAAAAGTGGTAATACGCAAAATATCAGCATTTCAGGATCCTATTTTTAACCTCCTAAAAATGCATTTACACATCCCACACATTAGCTACATAATCTCTTCCTAACACTAACAAGCCAACAACCTTCCCCATCATATGGAATATAAAGAGCTTATCAACTGCTTGGAAAAAGCAAAGAAAGCATCATTTGGAGAGGCCTTGGGGTGGGGGGGTGTGACCCAAGGTTTACAAAGTCGTGATGCTGGGTGCAGAACTGTTATCCACCACCTCGTGCACAGCCAGAGTTTGAGGGCACCTGCTGAACCTCACGGGCCATCCGTCCCAGACAGGGGAAAGCAAGTGCCTCTTTACACCGCAGGCAGTCAGCTTGCACTCACTGCCTCAGGAGCTCAGGGGGACAGACAGGATCATCAGGTCCAAAAAGGGGCTAGAAAAATTCGTCAACAACAGGTACATAAATAAATACCAAAGGGACCGGGCAAGGATGTATCCCCTAACAGACCAAACACAGTGCCTGGGAACAAGGGGAAAGTGCGGGGCAAGGACTGCCACTGGTAGCCAGGCTCACATGCTCACCTTAAATGGCATCTCCCGCTGGCACTGCCAGAGTTAAGATGCTGGGCGGCCGAGATGGCCCATTAATCTGATTCAGGAGGGCATTTGTCATGTTACAAATAACCTTCGGGGGGGGGGGGGGAAGCTCTTCCATGTGACTGCAGAGAGTGAGAGAGGCATAGAGAGCATTTATGCTCCTGGGAGCTTCGGCAGTGCTGGCCACCTCAGGAGCTGCTTAATTACACCGTTAAGCCCATTCCCCCCCGGGGCTCTCTGCAGCCAGCTAGCACTGGGGAAGCACTGCGGGTAATATTTCAGATGGACTGACAGCAGAGATCACTGGCAGGGTCATTTTGCTGCTCCTTTCTCCCACTCTATGTGCATTAGAAAATTAAAATGGAAAATCAAATGATGGCAATTCTGGAGCAGGAATGGGTACTGAAACAGAAGAATAACACCGCAGTGCTGACATGGAATAAACTCTGTCCAAGGAGAGGTTAGGGGTATGCATGGTCGGTGTTCCCTTCACTGATCAAATTTAAATCAAGCAGTGAGGGGAGTGAGGGAAGTGCAGGAGCATACCTAACACTGCCACAGGGCAGTGCCACTGCCACTGCCTGAGACATTGCTGAGCTAATGGTTTGCTTTTCCCCTTTATGCAGACCCAGTCCATGCCACGCTGTCTCGGTCCGTCGCTGCAGCAGCCAAGACGTATCACCGGGGACGGTGATACAGAGCCAGGGAGGCGGAGGGGTGAGGTGCCGTGGCCTGGATCACCTGGCCACCACATAGTGGCAAGGAGGGCTGATCTCTGTCAGCGCTGAGGTGGATGGATGCAAGGTGGACATCTCTGGGAGGGTGCAAGCAAGGTTAGGGGCCAGCTGCTGAACACAGCCATTGCAGATGCGTTTTGTGATGCTGAGGTTTAGACCAGAGATTAACAAACCTGTCTTCAAGAAGCCATTAGGCATATGGCAGGACAGACCTTGTTTCTCTGCTTGCACCCCTCCTGTTGAGCACCCACCTGTATGACGTGGCCACCTATACTGTCACTTTTGATTCATACCTGTGTTTGTGTGCATACTTGCTCTCTCCCTACCAACAAGTGCCTTCTCACACTAAAGGGCCTTTGGACGTGGGGTTATGTCGTGGTTTAACCTGGCAGGCAGCCAAATACCACGCAGCCACTCACTCACTCCCCCCCACCCCCAGCGGGACGGGGAGAGAATCGGAAGGGTAAGAGTGAGAAAAACTCGTGGGTTGAGATAAAGACAGTTTAATAGAACAGAAAAGGGAGAATAATGATAATAAATAATGATAGAATATACAAAATGAGTGATGCACAATGCAATTGCTCACCACCCGCGCTGACCGATAACCAAGTAGCGATCGGTACTTCCTGGATCACGCCTACCCTTCATATACTGAGCATGATGTCACATGGTATG
This sequence comes from Calonectris borealis, assembly GCF_964195595.1. Lineage (NCBI taxonomy): Eukaryota > Metazoa > Chordata > Aves > Procellariiformes > Procellariidae > Calonectris > Calonectris borealis. The sequence continues at coordinate 114,199,054 of NC_134312.1, read as the reverse complement.
GAATACCCCATTAGCCAGCTGGGCTGGCTGTCCTGATTATGTTCCCTCCCATCTTGTGTACCTAGCTCAGTCAGTAGGCACGGGAGCTGTCCTTGGACTAGGAGGGCACTTAGCAACAACTGAAAACATCAGTGTGTTATCAACATTCTCCTCATACTAAATCCAAAACACAGCACTAGGAAGAAATTTAACCCTATCCCAGCCGAAACCAGGACAGGTTACCTTTTTTACACCACATTAAGGTACTGTGGCATTCAAATCCCAGTTAGGACACCCATGCTCTAATAGGATTTGTAGCCAATAGGACTAAGGCAGCTTTACAAAAAGAACATGAAGAAAATAACTTGCCCTTTTTGATAGCCACAGGTCTTTTTGCTCGTGCTACCTAAAGGGAGTGGGATGCTACACCTGCAGTTGCCAGGCAACAGCCAGGAGTTCTCTTCTCTTTTGGGCTTTACCCAGTGGACTTGTCAGCTGGGGCTTTCTGGCCCTGAGAGGAGATGGGGAGGCTGGAAGACTCAGGGAAGGAGGAGCAGGCTCAGGAAGCCTCCAGATGATGAATTCCTCACTAGTCTCTCAGATTTCTCTCCCTTTCTTATCTCCATAAGACATTACCTGGTCCATCATTAAGGTGGTATCTGTGGGCTCAGACACCACCGCACTGGTCAGAAGTGTGCATTAAAACAGGCTTGTCAGACTACCTGAAATCTTCTCTCTCTCTCTGAAAAAAACCCAATAATACTTGATCATTACTGAGAAACTCACTTTGAAATCCTGTAACCAAATCCTGTGACTTAACAGAGTAAACTTCCTGTGAGCTTTCCTTGGAGGAAGAAGGCAGAGGCTAAGCTGGGCTGTTCTCCCCTCTCCTTCGCCCTGCATTTTCTCCTCTGTGCTGGGCATGCAGCCAGCACCCACGCCTCCCCTGCTTACAGGGAGAGCCCGACCTCCCCTGGGGCTTAATTTATTTGGCTTTTGTGGCTTTTATGATGCTGAAATAAAAGCCTGAAAAAAAGTGAAAGCTATCATCAGGGTAATGCTGGAATGAAGCAATTAAGTGTGTGCAAAAAAAAAAGGAAGGAAAAGCCAACTTAGATTTGACCCTGTCTCCAGAGAGCATCAGTGTCTCTGCTTGCCTTGCCAGGAACAGCCCGTGCTGTAAGGATACACATCAGGGAATTTACCGAGGTGCCGGTGCTGTACAGTCTCTCTACGTCAAACTAGGATCCAGCCACTCCTTCTGCCCAGCCCCGGAGGTGTGAGCTTCTCCAGCGGGCGGGCGGCTGCGTGTGCAGTTGCAGCTCCATCTCACAGGGAGCCAGAGCCCCTGCTGCGATCCTCCAGGAGAGGCAGGCGATGTTTCTACATGCCTTTTCTCTCAGCACCTTTCATAACACTCCCTTACGCATTGCTTTATCAGCAGTGGGCAGTCAGTGCCATAAAAACCCTCCACATCTGGGGCAGGGAGGGAGGAGGCGGATGACAGAGTGTCGTGTCCTGTGTGGAGAAGTGCAGCTCTGCCATTACTGCTCGTGCAAGGACCACGGTTTGCTATGACTGGTTGAAAACATCACGGTATGCTTTTTCAAAAGAAGATCCTCCAGAGCAGTCTGTGGCCTTGCAGGCTCTGCCTCAGGCTGCCCCATGGCTGCCTTTAAGCCAGCCTCTGTGGGCACAGCTCACCCAAACTCACAAGTTCAGCTGGGGTCTGCTGGCTCTCGTGGGCTCTGGCTTTGCTGCACAGCTGTCACAGCTTTGCTGCACCCGAGACCGTGACAGCTGGCTTGGAATAGAAAAGGCAAACCTCCTCGGTTTGGAGGGCAGTCCCCAGGCTGCCCTTAACAGAAAGTACTGGCACCATAGATTAGTCTTCATGCATTATGCGGTAGGGGAAGATCTGGGGTCAGGTGAACATTACTGCCTCTGTTACAGCTGGCAGGCCAGGTACCCGGCTGCACTAGCAACGCCCGGGCAGCATCACGCCATCTGAGCCATCCTTACAGGGATCTTACAGGAACCTCTGCCTGCCAAAAAAAGGTCAAGGGGGATTTCCTTTCAACACAGCAAGGGTGTTTTCCCTCTCTTGAGTCTTCTCTGCAGGACCGCCCATGGCAGGCAGGGTGGCTGGTGGTATACCTGTCATCCTGTTACTCTCATCTGTAGCGGGGATAGCATGGTATCCTCAAGCAAATAGACCCCTTTAACGTGGTTTGGTTGTAGTTTTTAAAAAAAGGAATTCAGTAGCAATAAGGCTGTTGTCCCAGGGGCAGCAGGTAATTCTCTGACTAGAGAAAGGCAGCACACCAAGGAAAACCTGTGGGCTGTAATGCATGATAGCTTTCACCGATCTCAGGGTCAGGATGACTCACTATGAGATGGTGTGAGGACAGACCTGCGGAGGGCTAATAAATCTGTTAGGCAAGCAGGGAGCACCTGAAATTGGAGTTTTCACTAAACTGCTTAGGAGAGACAACATACTTCCAGGGATTGCTTTCAAAAAAGTAGAGACACAGAGGAGCGACTGCCGCTAGTAGCTATTACAAGAAGAAGCTGTGGGCCCTCGCAGGCAGCCACAGCATGGGGAGCCCAGGCAGGGAGTAGCAACTTACGGGCTGGGTGAAAAGGAGCAGCCACCCTCCTGTTCTTTAAAGGCCTGCGTGTGCTCCTTCATGGCAAGTGGTTGCCAGCAGCACTGCTAAACTGGCTGACCCTCCAAAGAACTGATAGCTCCACCAAAAAAAATAAAGGGGGGAGGAATGTGGTGGGTTGACCTTGGCTGGCTGTCAGACACCCACCCAGCCACTCTCTCATTCCCCTTTTCAACAGCACAGAGGGAGAAAATAAGATGAAAAAGCTCGTGGGACATGATAAAGACAAGGAAATCACTCACTGTTGCAGTGTGGATATCTGCTCCATCGTGGTCTCTCCAGGGGATCGGGCTCAGGCACCTGGAGCACCTTCTCCCCCTCCTCCTCTCACCTCAGTGCTTGCAGGGCTGCCCAGCTCCCTGGGCACCCTGGGCACAGCAGACACACATCCTCCAAGGGATGCACCCTGAGCTCACTGGGAAAATGGCGCCCGGACGTTGGCACAGGCGGTGGCTTTCCTTGTTTCACGTTGCATTTCCCAATTTCATCCCAATCTTCTGGGATGTTTCCCTGTGCAATCCCCCCTCCTTTGTCCTGGCTCTGACTCCCTGGGCAGTGAAAACATTTCAAAGATCAGTCCAAAACAAGTTTTTGGGATGCCTACCAACCCCCATGCCCTGGTGCAGACCCCCTCCCCATCAGCCGCCCCCGTCAGCCATCCCCATCACCCTGTCCCCAGGAGTCAGCTCTTCTACCGCCGCGGTTCTCACACTGATCCGGGGTTTCTCCGGCTTTAGCTGATGATCTCCGGAGTGAAATCATATCGCAAGCTTTACTGAAGCAGGTAGCTTCAGCTATACCAGATTTCCACCTCTCTGTCTGCTTTTTGGGAGGTAAACCAGTGTGTGTCTTTGTACCCTGCAGAGCACCCCTCGCCGGAGCCGTCGCAAAGCACCAGAGAGCACCGAGAACGAGTGAGCGCCAGCCCCGTCCACTCGACGTCTGTAATCGTGCGTGGCGGGAGGCTTTCAGGTTCGGCGAAAACATGCGCACAGCAACGCTCAGGCCGAATGGCTGTAGGTTATCCCCTGGTACTTACGGAGGGATTCGCCTTGGCGTGAAGTAGGCTGCTGAGCCTCCTGCAGCATGGGGAATGGCGTCAGCGAGGTCCTCAGGGCAAAATTTGGGTTTAGTGGGATTTTATCATTTGAGGAACGGCTGACCCATGACAACGGAAGGGAGGGACAGAGAGAAGGGTGTGTGACCGCAGAGGCTGCTTACAGGGACTTGGGACCGAGCCTGAGGTACTGCCTGACCCCTGATACTGAGTGATGCATACTATTTACCTATATCTTAGAGCACCCCAGAGAGGTGGCAAAAGCTGTAACAGAGTTGGAAATAAGGCTCAGCCAGACTGAGCGAAGGCCTGAGGGAGGCAGGTTTCTAGGCTGTCCCGATCCGATGTCAGGAATGTCCCGATCCGATGTCAGGGGAGGTTTCGATATGATCCCAAGAGCGAGATTAAGACACAAACGAGGTCAAAAGCCGTGTACCCAAACAGCAACTTTTAATATCAAAAGTAGAAAATTAGTAGCGATAGGATAGAATAGAGTAAAAAGACAGAAGTCAAGCAGGCATTCAGGATAGACTTGCAAGAATAGTCACCGCCATGGATCCGCCGAGTCCCGGGGGTCCAAGTCTCTCGGTGCTCCGGGGGTGGGCGGTCGCTCCAGGGTCCGCGGTGTTTCTGCGGGGGGCAATCGCGCCAGGGCCCTCTTGGCAGTCCCTTTTATTCTCCTTCGAGGGCTGCAGTTTCCATGGCAACGCCACATCTCCGCATTCCCGAGTCTTGACCGTCCAAGCACGTGCCAGCCAGAGATCTTCCACACCTTGCCGCCCTTCTCAGCAGCCAAAGGAATCCTCACCCAGATCTACAATTCCGCCTTTCACACCTTGCCAGCCGGAGATGCCCGTGGCCTTGCAGCCATTCTTATCATATTCAGCAGCCAAAGGAACCCTCGCCCAGATAAGCAGTCTTTGAGACAAAAGTTCTACAATTCAGTCTTTCACATAGGCCTATGTGAGTACTGTTTCTGATCTTCTTTCCATGATCATATGACGTTAAAACAAGGGAAAAAAATTTATTGTCTTGCTATGGCAGAATGTGGTGACATAAAATTCAGGCCTGCTGGTTGTGGCTTTGCAGCCGAGGGGACGCGTTTATGCAGACTGGAAAGAAAATAAATCCCTTCAAAGAATAAGCTTCAGAAAATACCTCCCTGGTAATCCAGCTGTCATTTCTAATAAGCTGGTGATGCAGTATCGGGTATTGTCATCCTCTGGAAAAAAAATATTCTTCCACCCAAGCATAACACCGTGGGAGAAAGTGACCTTTCCTGAGCTGCACTGGGGAAGGAGGTCCCACGCCCCAGACCCCAGACCCTGCACCCCAGGACTTCCTTTTGGCTATGGTATGCATATGTTTCAAATACATCCCAACTTGCTCAGACAATGGGGCAAACCTCCCGTGCATTCTGCCAGGCTCTCGTCCCACAATCAGATTTCCCATCTCTCGGTACCGCCTGCTCTTTCCGTTTAGACCAAATACACTTAGAAAATCCCAAAGACAAGCCCAGCAGGCAGAGCTTTTGGCACAGGCAAAGCCGTGAGCAGCTGAGCAGCTGCAGCCCAGGTCCCACTGAACGGTGCTACTGCAAGGACCAGGATTTTCCTCTTGTCCTCTGGACAATGACATTCAGTTTTGCTCACGCTTTGATCTGCCTCTGCATTTTGCATCAGCAATGTCCTTTCCACCCTGGCTGCTGCAGAGTGGGTAAAGGGACAGGAGAGGTGGGCCCAAGGTAGCTTCCCCTCTCTGGCAATGACTCATGTGGATGGGAGATGCCTTTTTCTTCATTGAGAAGTTTGGATAAAGGTTTTTCAGGCAAAGTATTTCCATTTTTGGAAAACAAAAAAAAAGCCTGGCCCACAGAGATGTCAGTGGGAAAGACAGACAAGCCCAAACCCATATATTTTCTTCAGAGAATAAAATTTCTGTTAGCGAAAACCTAAATCTGACAGAGCTCTGCCAGCATTGATGGTGACATGGAAAAGTTTCTTCTTTCTTTCTTGGTCATGTCCTTCTATCCTCTAACTCAGAAAAATGGGGTATAGGATGTCTCTTGCTCTCTAAAGAGCTGAATAAATTCAGCCAGACAGATGTATAATGAGGTTTATTTAACGGACCCTTTTACACTTCAGATGTTTCCAGAGACAAGCGTGCATGTGGAACCCATCCGTTTCACAGAAAGCCCATAATACCCACTTGAATTTAAAATACACACTTAAGAAAAAATTGCACTGTATCTTAATAACTGCAGGAGACTTTGGAGGTCATGAACACAGGGAAACAAGTGGATGTATTAGCATCAGGCATTAATTCCCTTTTGTAAGGTCTAGCAGCACATGGCGGTCCTTGACCTGTCATAGTGTGGTGTTGATTTTCCGATTTTGAGTGGGCCTTTTCTGACCAGAAATCAGCAATTGTAACAAACTGTATTGCAGTTTTATTAATCAAACACCCACTGGAGACTGCTATTTCCACTAACAACTCGCTAATACCTTTGGTCAAATCCCATGCATAGTGCCAGCAGGGGTTTAAATGATAATTCAAAGTTCAAGACAAGGCTCATCCGTGCACTATCAGGGTCACCCGTGTAGCTGCCAAATTTCACATCAGAGAGAGGAAAAGAGAGAAAAGAAATAGCCAAGTCATCTGTGAACTGCTTTGGTCGAGAGATTCCTGATGGCATCCCTTTATTTACAAAACCATTGATTTTCTTTCCTCGATGCTGGTAATGAAAGCTAGATATGAAAAAGCACTCCTGACATCTTCCATATGTCCACGTGCCTTCCAGTGCGGCTGGGAGATACGTGTGAACAATTCCTTATGGCAGGACACAGCTCTCACAGAGCTCCAGTCACGAAAGCAGCCCAAGGGCATCCATGTCGCCCAGATGCAGGGTCCCTCCTTGGGCTGAGGGTCACTTCATCCATTTGTCTCGGCACTGGCTGAAAACCTACTCTGTTTGCCGCCTGCAGAAACGTTCCCCAGCCACATATTTCCAGGCTGCTGCCTGAAAGCGTTGCAGGGCTCTCTTATTTCAGTCGCAGGAAATGCGTTTAGGAGTAATCTCTCTGGCAACCTGTATTTATCGTCCAGCTTTTGCATGATTTACAGAGTCTTTTCAGCATTATTCAGCCGATGCTCAATTAATCTTGGTTACAAACCTTTCTATCTAAACCATTTGTATCTTTCTTTCCAATAATATAAACAAATTTCAAAGCAGGTATCGCAGCACAGTAAGTATTATTACATGGACAGCTCATGTGTGTAGGAGAATATTTCATTATGCCTTCAGCTTCTTTATACTCTCCAGGCAAAAGATTAAGGGATCAGGCTATCCCAGTGTCCTTTAAGAGGTATCAGGAGCAAAGATTTTGCTGAGCAGCCCCTACTCAGGCATATGGCAGCAGGTTGCTAAGACAAAATATTTGGGTTTCCCTTTTTAGCGTATGCAGGTGACAGTCTTGGAAGGCTCAGAAAGACTTTGGGGGGCTTGCTGACTTTTGCCCATGCATCAAACTTGTCAGAAATACCAGACTTGTAGGAAAACAGGATAACCTTGACTGGATATTGCCTCCTATTTTAGGGTTGAGTAGGGTAGTGATTTATACTCGCACATCACCACATGCAAAAAACTACCTGAAGCCAAAAGGTATCACAAGGAGCTGTTAGCTCCCTGTGAATATGACGCCAGTGTCTTGCACTGCTTTGCTGCTGTAGTGGCTGCCTCTACCCAGTCAGAGTTGAAGGGGAATAAGCTTCACCTTGACACAAGCAGCTCCAACCTACAGATGCTGTGAGAACTTGTCTGAGTACCAGTTTTTCTGCACCATCCTGCCTTCACGCGTGGCCTCAGTCTGTCGGTGTTGCTTGACGTTGGAGCCTGGAGAAGACTGCTGACACCAGCCGAACAGAAAGCAGCAGTGTAAGTAATGCACACAGTCACCTGTTTGGGTTTGTTGGCCTTGCCTGTCTCGAGAGAGAGAATTCTTGAAAATCCATGATGTGCTGTCTTGGGGTTCAGCGTGCTTACAGGTACCGGTAGGAAACCTCTGAAAATGAAAAATATCATAGTTTTAACAGAAGACTAATATGGTCGTTGAAGGAAGGGGGGGACCTTCTATCTCCTTAAACCATAATGGTTACAAAATGTGAGACTCCTGTGTCTCTAAATTACTGCTTACTGAGGCACTTCAGTGAATCAATCTCTGCAAATAGCTACCCCATTTTAACTTCTCTCTAGGCATCCACTAACCCAGCCTCCTTCTCCGACTCTGAATGCAAGAAGTGGCGGCCACTGGCTACTGAATTATAGGCTCTGGCATCATCACAGTGACATTTCATAACAACAAAAATTAGCCTGGGTTTAAAATGGAATGAAAAAAAAAACAAAAGGAGAAAGCATCTGAGCGGAGAAGGATGTTTTTTCCTTCCAATCACTGTACATGTGACAGCATGGCACCCCCTAAGACAACACGAGCAGGACTCAGTGCCAACACACCGAGACGAGCCGCCTACCACTTCTCATGAAACTAGAGGTGAGAAGGATCCCCTCCAATTGTCTAGCAACATCACTAGGCCAGTTATTGGAGCCCAAGTGTAATTTTAGCAGCTGCTGGCGTTCGGGAGATGTGGGCAGCTGCGTATCGCGCATGCTAATGACACATAATGGTGTTGGCCGATCCTTCATTTCTCTTTGCAAATCGCAGTTCCAGTAAACCGACAAAGGAAAGCTTTAGGGATCAGGGCTAAGAGGTGAGAGTGCCTCACAGCATCAGCCCTTGTGCCAGCTCTCGGGGCTGGTCCCAAGGCATTGCTGCCAGTGGCAAACCAAGCCGAGCAGGGCCTGGCCCTTGTCACATGCAGGTATACGTTTCTACCCCCATGCAATCTTCTCCGCTGAGTCCATACAACAGGTCACGGGGACACATCATTAACAGGATTGCAGAACTGATCCAACTGAAAGATAACCCTAACAAAACATACTGTGAGGGTTATTTTAAATAATTTATCTATTCTATACAAATATTAGGTATACGTAATCATATATTATGTCATATATAATTGCTATATATGTTTTCATACATGTAAATTTATAGTTTTTAGTATATCTGCTCAAGCATCAAAACTTGTCATTTTTAACCTGGGTGAGTTTATTGCTGTGGCTTACCTTCCTGTGAAGCATAGCATTTTTAACAAAATTGTATTTCACAAAGCCTGTGCCATGCCCTGTTGCTAGTTCTGATTGGCCTCTTGTACCGCTTTCCAGCTGGGACTCCAGGTCGGATCCTGTTCCCTCCTGAGCACGCAGCCCACAGGCTGTAGCCAGGACACATCACTTATTTAACGCAGCAAGCATAAAATCCAGGTGGTGACAATGACAGCCACTCAAACGATTACCCATTTGAACCAGCGCTCCCCTCCGTCATCTGCGATGGGGAGAAACAAGACGTGGGGATGTGTGGTGGTGCATTTCCCCCGCCCCCGCTCCTAGGCCGCTTGTTGATCTCAGAAATTCCCATGAAACCTCACCCTTGGCGTACTGAGTCTGGCGGCTGAGCGTTCCTTGACCCTATCAGAAACTCTGCATGGCTGAGCTGGGAACGTACTCCTGCTGCCTGGCCCAGGTGTCCAGTAGAACAACACAGAAACCTTGAGGATTTCTAGTAATTACCACCTGGGACTGTGGCCAGGATGGAAATTTACGGATGACTAAAGCCAACCATCTTGCAAACCTATAAAGGGTGGTCCCAAGTGAGGCCCTTTGAGCTCTCCTGGACCACAGCGGGCTGCACCCAGCATCTCCCTCCGAGTGGGACGCCGACCTCTCGAGTCTGCGCCATGCAGAGGACCGTCGCTGACGACGAGACCTGGACGAACCCCTTCACTCCTCGAAGCTCAACACTTCGCCCGTTGAGAAAGAAATGCCTAGACGTTCGACATGACTATTTCTTCACTGAAATTGGGGAATTTTTAACAGGTATACCTTCTGTACATATATAAACATATATATATTTCTATCTGTCTGTATGTATGGACTAATAGTAAGAATAATCTGTAATTAAGTAATGATTATAGTAGACTCTACTAAGACTTATTTCATAAATATTAAATTAGTTAATGATTAAGTGCTACTAAAGTTTGTTAATGATTAGTTGATGACTAAAAGTGCTGCTAAACACATATAGTCGCTAAGGTATAAACCCTTAGATGATCTTCCTTTATATGTTTCATCCATGTAATAAGTAATAGAGTGAACTTTGCCATCGAATTCTGTTAGGTTGCACCTTTATAAAGCTCTATTAAAATTACTTTCTGCTAATAATACCTTTGATGGTGATTCTTTAAGCGGCCTCTAAACCATTCATTTGCAACAGATGCCCCCGCGGAAGCCAGAGGTGCCCACGCTTCTGCTCACCTCCACGGCTGCTTGCAAAAGGGCAGAGCAGGGAGTCGGCAGCAGTTCCTCCTCAGCCCCCCCCCAAAAAGGCTGCTGCAGGCTGAAGGGCTTTGCAAGGGCCTCGCCTCGCTCCGGGGAAGAGGTGCAGCCAGCGGAGCTGCTGGCCAGCTGGGCCAGGGCGTCTCTTCTGCTGTGCGAGCTGCAGCCCCAGAGTAATCCCCCTGCGTCCCCTGGCTGGGCGCTAAACCGCCAACTTGTGCCACAGCGTAATGGAAAGGATTTTTTAATAAAAAAGGCCCTGCTTTTGAAGCCAGAGGTAAAAAGGTCATAAATCTTTAGAAACAGCTCATTAGGAAGCTGGAATTAAGCACAAGTGAGTAGGAATTTTAAAGATGACATTCTAATTATTTAATTCAAATTATTGATACTGCAATCTTCTATTAATTTCCCTGTAATTTGTATATGCACTTAAGAGAACATGTACCCTCCATCCATCTTGTCAGGCACATAAACCCAGGATTTTACCAGCAGAAACTGAGAGAACAACCCGAGATTCGTAGGGAGAAAGTTGCAGCACACCCACTGTCACAGGGAAATCTGAGGGCTTCTCCAGCAAATATGTCGCAGCAGAGCTTTGTACCACAGGAGGCATGCAGACCCTATAGCTTCACAGCTTTTTCTTTTTTTTCCCCTCTGCATTATTTTAGTTGAAGTGCTTCAAGCACACCACTGAAAATGTCAGAGAACAAATCAATATCATTGAGAGGAGAGCGTTGCTGATGCACCACCGTATCACATGTGAAGAGAGGGACAGCACTACTGTCTGCAGTGGTTTTGCTGGTACGATGCTACTGCCTGACACTTTCCCCCTAGGGGAGAGAGAAGTCTTGGGATTTTAATCTTACTTCAGCTAAGAAGTAGCTCTAATCCTCACTCTAATTCAGCTCAAAGCTCAGAAGCCATGACAAACCATCTCCAGGGTGTGTCACAGCAGACAACCAAAGTGCTTGTTTAGAAAGGATGGGAGTAATTTTCATATACTTGGGAAAAGCCTGGGTTGAAAACAACCATTTTCAGCTGATTCACTGCATTCACTACCTGCTGCCCCAAAAGACATGTCTTGCCTGCAGCGAGGAAGGCAAAAGCTCTCTGCCCACAGCCAGCAGCTGCAGGTGGTGGGGAAGGGGAGGAGGAGGGACGTGCATCCCCCCAGGGAGGTGCAACCCAACCAGGCAGCTTCAGAAGGGCTAAGGTGCAGTAGCAGCAAATAGGAAGCTCTCTGCTGGACTTTGTGACAAAATGCTGTGAAGCAGCATTAAAAAAAATCCAATAAAAAACGAGTGAGCGGTTCATTCTTTTCAGCGCAGTTGTGCTAGACTCCCTGCAAATTCAGACCAGGGGCCCTGAGAGTGCTTTGTCACTGTGGTCCCCACCTCCTTGGTGCTTTGTAGGCACCCAGTTAAGTAATTAGCCAACACAAACATCTTTCTCACAGGAAATAAAAAAGGGGCTAACTTCAACAGAGAAGTTTTTGCTGTGTGACACAGTCTTATTTTGGTGACATAAGAAGGAGTTTTGACAACAGATATGGAAGATGAAGGATTTTTTCCCCTTTTTTAACATCCTGCTACTTGCCATTACTTGGTAATCTTATGCTTACCTCACATGCTAAGCCTACCCGTTTTTAATTACTTCCTTGCTTTGGACTTTATAAATCTTTTTCACTTGCTTTTCAGTTTGTTCTATGCTCCTTTGTGCATTTGCACATTATCTTCTTAGATTTTTCTGGGCTTTGTTCTGATGTGAAATGCGACCAAGTTACACGCAAAGCCTTGGAGCGTATTCATTGTTACCTCTTTTCTGGATTTAATTTTCCCCACACCCTTGACAGTATCATTCCCGTGTTTCTTGGCTGGCACTACTTGGGATACCAATGCCTGATGACTCTACTGAGATCTGGACAAGAAGAAACTTCCCCTCCCGAGCTGCCAAATACCCGTAGCAACCAGAGGCCGCCCCTCCTATGTCTCGCAGGAAGGACGGGGGCTACCAGGCTGCTGGGCCATGTCCTCCACCCGGCCCCAGCCCCGCAGCGGAGGCCTCTGTGAGCAGCCTGGCACCGTGAGCCAGGGGGCCAGCGAGGACAGAGCCCCGAGGGCGGCAGGTGGCCGCGGTCAGCGGTCCCGTCACCTTGGAAGTGCCCCACGCCATTTCTGCCGGCCAAGCCGCAGCAGTCGAGCGACAGTGTGGGGCTCAGCTGATCGCTGGTGCCCACGCTGAGCCTTCAGCTCCACCATATGTGTTAATACATCTCCTTCCTAGGCCCCCAGGATGAGTGTCCTCTCTGCTCAGGAGCATCATTAGCTTTTACAAAGAGTGCTGCTTTTCTACCTGGCGTGCTTGAATTCGTTGTCAGAGTGACATCAGCTGGGAAAAGCTGGTACTGGAGCAGAACTTTGTTTTAGAGAAGTTTATTTCCACCCAAAAGCAAGTTCCCCCCACACTGCACAGAAGAACACCTCAGTTCTTCTGAAATCCAAGAATCCCGGGCAAATTATAACTTTGCATAATCTGAAAGCAACCAATGACCTCCCTCTTCAAGAGCGTTACCCAGATTTAATACCAAGTGAAGTTGTACTTTAATTATTCATTTTAACTGTGACTTCTTCGTACACGAAATGAGCAAGAGAAAACTGGAGCGCGGCAGCGCAGCCAGCCTCGCTGAAGGGCAGGGTTGGGCGCAGTGGGGTTTTCTCTTTCAGTCATACAGGAATGAAGCTTCAGCATCAGCTCTCGTGGGGGCCGGAGGTGGCAATTATCATACTGAAGGGCTGGCTGCTTGACATCATTTTTTTTTTTGGTCCTTCTGGTGGTAGTAATTGTATTTTAATGTTATATTAAGACTACAGGCTTCTCATTAAAAGGCAAGGCAGTTGCAACACAATACTAAGTGATTCAACACATGTTTATAATAATTTCTGCTTCTGGCTGGCAGCATATATTGCTACGCAAGAACCTAATGTGTTTCATATGATCTGGGCATAAATCAGGACTATATTTCGTTCTGAAAAATATCCACAAATGCTGTAAAGTAAAGTGCCTTGGACAATTCTGGTGTACGCAGATGAGCAGGAAATACATCAAGATTTTTTCTTTGGCAAGAAAGCATGCATACTTTATTTCTGAATATGTGATAGGTGAGGTTGGAGAAATCCTTCTCAAAGAGGAAGATGGGTAAAGAAATCCTCAGAGACTCAGATCAGCACTGAAAAAAGGTTTCTTTTTCTTGGGGCAGGAGATTAATGTTTATGGAATTTTTTCGGCCAAAAATCTCCATAGGTGTAGCTGAGCTCGTCTTTTGGGAAAAGAAGCTGTATGAGCTCTTACTCAGTAATGCCTATGATGTTTGCTACTCTCAAATCTATTATTGATTTGCTGAACCACAATCTTGACAGCAGGGCTTCTGATTAGGATTTTGTTTAGTGACTGAAGTTTTGTAGTTCCAGCAAGTGACAGGCATTTTTCACTAAGCTAAGCCTTGCAAAGGGGAATTGCCCCTTTTTCATATAGAAAACTGATTGCCCTGAAGGTCACAGAAAAAAAAACTTTCTAGACAGAAGCTATTTTAAGAGACGATGGAAATATCCCATGAAAACTAGTCCGCACACAGCATGTCTTTTGGGAGAGGGGAAAAAGCTGAGCTTCCCAGAACAACACTCCTGGACTTGTTTTGGCACCAATGCCCTTTGCTAAAAAGACAGGTGCTGGGCTAGCACGCTCCCTGGGACCACTGTCAGGAAAAAGGAGTATTTTTGCCTTTAGTTCTTCCATTTCATTGAAGAGATTCCAAGGTGATAAAAGGAAAGGGAAGGAGCAAAGTGCGTGCTGGAGTAAATAGCTCCAGTAATTCCCAAATTATTTAGGAACGTCAGATTGAGTTGGTATGAAGTTTGCGAGGTTCTCTGCAGCGAACAGCATCAGGCCAAACTTTAATTTTGCTGCTCTTTGAAAGAAAACTGTGATCAGTAGCTCAAGCAATGGAAAACTGCAGAAAAAGCGTAGAGCTTTACAGCACGCTTCTCTCTAGCAAGAGCTCCTCTACAACCACAAGGCCAAATACAGTTTAAAAAAATGAAACACAAGATTCCCTGGTATGTAGAGGCTTCAGGATCAAAATCTTTAAATGGGTCATTTAAAATGCTTCATTGAATAACACTGTAATATAACAGTCTGTTGGAAGCTGTCTGCTTCCCGGGACCACCGCTCACCGGACATACCTGTTAGCTGATACTGAAAATAATTCTGCACAGGACGCCCAAAGTTTAATCAGAGCAGGTTTTTCAAAACCCTTCACTGAAAACCCAGGTAAGGAGAGAAGAAATGTTTCTAGGTGTACACTGTTGAAAATGAAAGAGGAAAAACTGCGTTTATCTGTTTACTCTTCCTGGCCCAAGGGGATAGTCAATGCCAGTTGCTTCGGTCAGCAGCTAGCGAGGATATAATCAAGAACTACCTTAACACCATCTGGTTTTGTTACAGAGGCTCCCTGAGGTACGGAGCCAACAGGAGACAGTCCCTTGGCGTACAGGACCGGGCTGCTCCCAGCCAGCAAGCAGCAGCTACGGCTCACTCGGCTGAGTCAGGAGTTTCTTTGCTTCCCTGCGTTTTTGTTTTTCAGCGAAGGCTCTGTTTCCCTCCCCTCTGGCTTGCCTGCACCTTCAGTCAACATCAATGCTCTACCTGCATTTATATTCAGTCTATTAAATAACATGTCCAGCCTTACAGTTGATATTTCTGAGCAGCTTTGCACCTCTAAGGAAGAAGTTTTTATTTCTTCCCTCAATTTGTTCTCTTCAGCCAGGTCTGTCTCAAAAATAAAAGCACTCATCCGTTTCAGCTTTGTCTACTGCATGGTAAAGTCCAAAGGGCGGAATACTATCTGTCCCCTCCCCCTCCCCAATATATATATTTTTTATATATATATATTTATAAACTTGCCCAGCACTTTTCTGTCAAGACATGTTCAGTCCCTCAACACAAGCCAGTTTTACTCCAGTGCAAAGCCCCTTTGATTACCCTGGCAGAGCGTCCAGGCAAAGGCCGTCTGTCCTCTTTGTACCTTCCAGCCTGGTCTAGTTCACCTTCTGGTCCAGGGAAAAACTCATCTCTATTGCCCCCTGCCTGGTTTTATAAGCTTTTTACACCTGTTTTCAGAAATTAATATTGCTATTTTCAGTTTAGTGTCATAAATCAGCTATCGGTATGGTTCTGCACTCTAGCTGGTTACTGGCCACCCTCGAAGAACTATCCTCCTTTTGACAAAATATTTCAGGACCAACAATGAAACTAATGAAAAACTGTTGAAACCTGTTTTCCAAAATAATAGAGTCCTTTCCATCCCAACACACGCATGCCTATGAATCGCAGCTCCCTCCTGTTTTTCCCCGCTTCTCCAGTTGAGCAAAATTCAGCAAGCGGCCAGTCCACACAAGCATACTCTTGATTGCAAAAAGGCTGAATTATGCTTTATTTTCCTACCCGGCCACACCAATTTGAGCATGATCGCACTTACTCAGCTCTTCAGTTCCACAGAACTCCTGAACATGTATTGTTTGTAACCCCTTAGATGTTACTGGCCCATGGGCTGAAAAGTTGGTAAAGCAGGAAAGGCAGACACACCTCTTTTCTGTAAAAACCCCGCTACACTAGAACTATTCCTCAGCTGATTTTTTTCCCCTCTTCATTCTTATAGAGCTCGCTTTGGGCCTGGTGAATTATTCCCAAGGACAAGTTCAAGCTCCTGTTACAGCTTCTAGTTCCTTGTTGGGTGCAGTTCAGGTCATCTTATTAATTTATGGTTGTTAGCCAAACTGCTTCCCCAGCAGTTCTGCCTCCCTCAGTGTTTTTAGTGGACAGGAGCCAGCAGAGACTCCAGTTACACAGTGATTTTTTTTGTCCTAACCCTGAAGTTCAAAGAACTGCACCCTTGTACTGGTCTTGGCTGGGATAGAGTTCATTTTCTTCATAGTAGCTGGTATGGGGCTGTGTTTTGGATAACCCAGGGATGTTTTAGCTATTGCTGAGCAGTGCTGACACAGAGTCAAGGCCTTTTCTGCTTCTCACCCCATCCCACCAGTGAGGAGGCTGGGGGAGCACAAGAAATTGGGAGGGGACACAGCTGGGACAGCTGACCCCAAGGGACCAAAGGGATATTCCATACCGTATGATGTCATGCTCAGCATATAAGTCTGGACGTTCAGAGTGATGCGTTTGTCTTCCCAAGTAACCGTTACGCGTGATGGAGCCCTGCTTTCCTGGAGGTGGCTGAACACCTGCCTGCCGATGGGAAGTAGTGAATGAACTCCTTGTTTTGCTTTGCTTGCGCGCGCGGCTTTTGCTTTGCCTGTTAAACTGTCTTTATCTCAACCCACGAGTTTCCTCACTTTTACTCTTCCGATTCTCTCCCCCATCCCATTGTGAGGGGGGTGAGCGAGCGGCTGGGGCTTAGTTGCTGGCTGGGGTTAAACCACAACAACGCTGCAGGTGTCTTTCCCCCTAGTTAATCTCATTAAATCTCATCTCTTGCATTCTCACGCTTCCAGATTCATTTTTTCCATGCACACTGTTTGCAGCTTTCTCTCTTACAAGGCTTTTTTAAAAACATACTGGTTTCTCATTGTCTTCTGCAGCTGAAGCTTTTTGCAAACCCAGTTCCTATGAAGCAGTTCCTGCAGAGTCCTTGAAAATGAGAATTTTTAAAAACCTAAGCTTAATGGGATGAAGGGGGAAACAGCTAACTAACATTTTTTCATCCCAAAATACCTCTCCCTAAGTGGGAGAAATTTCAAATAAACTACTTCTAATTTCTAAGAAACAGTTTGTTTAGTGCCATCCATGCTTGCTTCAATTATAATCTATAATTGATATGTTACATATTCTATTCTAATAGATATAATTTATATAATTTGCTTTTTGTCTACCGAGATGGGGGTATTCTACTTTGATTAGTGAATTCTGACACGTAGGCCACATAGGACTGAAAATACGGCTCCTAAATGCTGATTTCTTCCATTTAGATTACAAGGC
Source organism: Calonectris borealis (assembly GCF_964195595.1). Lineage (NCBI taxonomy): Eukaryota > Metazoa > Chordata > Aves > Procellariiformes > Procellariidae > Calonectris > Calonectris borealis. The sequence goes on along the minus strand of NC_134312.1, from coordinate 114,181,854 downwards.
AGGTTGCAAAGGTAAGAAAAATGATGTGTCTTAAGATATTAGATATATTATGGACAATGGTGTTTTTTAATACTGAAGACTCCCAGCTCATTTAGATCATTAGTAGCGAATACCTGAAGCAATTCAGTAGACAAAATTAAATGTTTCCACAAGTTTTCACACTCACCAAAGCTGTGCTAAACTAAACATGCATTTTCCCTGCTGTTTCTGAACAATCATTTCAATGCCAGCAGCCTGAAAATGACTATTAAGAATAAACTGAAATTGTATTACTATCTGCTGTCCAGCAATTGTTTTATAAGTCAAGAACAGTTGGGCAATTAAAAACTAATGCACCACAGGTAGTTTCAGCTGTTTCTGGTAACATGAGACAACTACTTACATGAGGATTTCAGCTGTTTCTGATACAGAGTTATCTCCTCTTTTAAACTGCCTTTATTTTTACTAAGTAACTGTGTAAGTAAGTTGCTTACAACTATGATCAATAATTAATTACCTTTGGATTCTTCCTTTCCTATCATGGCCAGTTACGGTGACAGCACCTACAAACAGAACCTGCTTGGTTGTTGTGTGTCACGAACCACAAACACAACCACTGATACCTGTTTTTCCAGGTAAATGAGAACTGTTTCACAGGTTTCAGATCCATCTTCTGATACCACTGCCATTAGCACCATTTAATTTTGGTTTCCAGAAGACCAGTTCCACGAGTAAAGAAGAATTTTAATTAAAGGCAAACACTCAATATTTGTTTCTCCCTCCGCAGCATTTTTCACCCTTAGTTTCAAACTATTAATGGCTAAGATGACAATACTCTAAAATTACAAGATGATAAAATTTCAGTTTGGGGCCTGATTAGATATTGTGGGCTCTAATCCTGAAATAATGATGCAAAATATAATTGAGCCATAGTACGTCTAATGTATTGGGTCCCATGTTACAACTCTCAAAACCAGTCAATCATTCCTCTCCTTTAATTATTAAGTAATCTTCTGTTTAGCATCATCCATATTAACAACTCCTTTTCGAAAAGAAAAAAAAAATTACACAGTATCAAACCAAATATATTGTAGAAGTCCTGATATAGCTATACCAACACCAAAACTGTTAAGAATATGTATGATCTTGAAAAACAAAACCCACCACTCTAGTCAGTAAAAATATTCCCCGTAGACCTGTGTGAACGGATCTTGTATCACGCTGCGTTAAAAAAAAAAAAATTTCCCATAAACCTATGTCAATGGACCTTATATCATCCTTCTTTCACTGTCAGGCCATGGAGCCCCATGTCAGCTTATTTTGCTTAAGATTGATAATTGCAATTAGTTTGTAATTCCCTACATTGTTCCAATAAAAATTTCAGTCTGAGAATGGGAATCCCAAAACAAACTCCCACTGGCATACAGACTTAATATATAGTAACTATAAACACAAACAAAAGGTCGTCAATTAATAAAATACTGAACATTTGTAAGTGTACTTTAAAAGAAGGCAAACAAATTATTGAAATGTTCTAAAAACTATTTTCAGTCCATTACATGCTGTTGTTGCTGAGCTAAACATAAACATTTTGAAATCAAGTGATCTGGTAGATTTAAAGATGACAAAATATTTCAGTCTTGAATTTGGCAGTCCAGATGGAGGAGTTCAGAGGTATAATGAGAACATTTCTATTGAGACACGATTTTAAAATAAGGTAATAACAGTATAATCAGAATTTTATCTTCTTTTTAACAAGGGCAGTACTAACAATTGAGTTAGCGGGCCACATGAAGTAACTGCAAGAATGAAACAAAGTCCAAAGATTACAGATCAACGTGAACCTTTCCAATTTAAACACTCCTAAAAGCATAAAAGTAACTATTTTACAGGGCTCCATTTTGTCCTACTGTTAAGTTTCCTTCGTTATTTTTATCAAAGCACCGTTTGAGACTTACAATTAAGACATTAAAGAAAGCTGTTACAGTAATGAAGGACGCCGAGTTCCAGTTTAAAAGTAGAAACACGTAGCCACGTATTGAGTCAAAGAAGATGCATCTTCAGAAAATAAGATAGTCTGCCTTCTTCCTGTAACGACCTGGTGATCTTAAGGGTAGTGAGAATAAAGTGCATGCACCTTTAAACTGGTTGCACCTGAATGACATTACAAATGGCTTTCTGAAAAATTAAAAGTCAACAGGCATTAGCTGTATAACATTTTTATTTTACTATATTGACATTTTATGCACAAATATTTTATCAGAGTAAAAATAGAAAATAATTGTTTCATGTAAAATTACCAAAAAAATGCAAAACACAAAAGAAATACATAATTATTAGCAGAGTATAAGTGTCTTTATTTAAAGAGTAAAAAGTATGCAAAAACCCTTCCGTTTTACAAAAAATTGGGAATATTCTTTCTATGTTTTCCTTCTGGCAGCAACAGAACAACCTTTGACAATATATTCTACATCTTTTATTTTATTGAAGACATCAAGTTAGTCACAGATTTCTCCCTCAACTACAGAGAACGTGACAGTGATTTTATACTGTTTGAAAGATTCCTTCTTTACTAATTAGAACACGGTGGAAAAGCAGATGATCCCGCAACAAAGAACCCAAAGGACTATCATACCTACTGAAAAGCTGCAAAATAATATCGGATGTATTTACAAAGGAAGTGTGATATCAGAACTTTCCCCCGGAGGGCTTCTCATGTAACAAGAACATTCAGGGGGATAAAGTATTGACACAACGTTTCAATTTTGCTGTTAACTTATCCTCCCACAGTCCAGTTTGATCTAGAAAGCTGATGTTTTAAGCTTGTCTTCTCTTTATACTGTATTTTAACTAAAAAGGCCGCTCATGAACTCTGCTAAATAAAACTTGAGACTTGTTTTAGACTTCTGTTTAGCAACGGAGCAGTGTGTATACGTAGTTGCTGCCACCGCAAGATCAGCTTCATCTTATTCTTGGTAAGCAAACCTGCATCTATTTGCATAAGTCACCCAAACACTTGCCAACTGGTGGAATCAGACTACTAACAGTAATAAATGGATTGATGGCTGACCTCTCGTGACAGATGCATTTACATATTTTGCTTAAGATTTTTTTAAAAACAAAATAAAACCAGCATGCTCAGTAGATGGAGTGCTTTAAGAGCTCAAGAATGAAAACAGTATTAAGAATTCCTGAAAGAATCTGGCAAAAAAAAATTTATAATCGTGGTGATGATGAAGAAAGTAGGCTAGAACTACATGCAAGACTTCTAGTTAAGCAAAAACTATCTGCAGATGAACATCCACTTATAAACAAAAAGCTTTGTCCTCAATGCATCTTTAAAATAAACATGAGTGTTCTGTGTTCTTTGCCCTCTGCCTGCTAGTATGACCATTCCTTCTCAGATCAAGAGCAACAGTCCAGTGTTGCTCTCACTACTCAGAATAAACGCATTTTATGTTTAGAACCTCACTGTACAAGCACTTTTGATTTAGGGTTTAAGAGTAGCTCGATCCCTCACAGAATTAAAGGTTTTCCCTTATACATCTGCGTTTTAATTGTTAAGTGTTACCAGAGGGGGTTTCACTTATAAAAAGTTGGAAAATACGCATGGTGACATAATATTTATACTGTTTAATAACATGAAGGGGCAAAAGCAAACCCAAAATCGCACCATTTTCAGCCATCAGTACTGAAGCTCAAAAGTTGCAGCCTACTTCTTACTGCACAAGTAAGTTTGCATGAAGTACTCTCCGTAGCTCAGAATTCAGGATACATTCCAACTATTTCTATTCATCATCCAGACTTCAAATTGCACCCAGCTCTGGAGCATGCATTTGGCTTACGAAGCTTCAAAAACATCACTTGAAGTTCAGAAAGAAATTACTTTTAAATAAAAAATACATCTTTGTATTTTAATATATGTCAGACTGTACAGTAATTTGGAAATCAAACTTCAGTTCTCTGTAAAACTATTTTTCAACTTGCATTTTGTTTCTCAACAGGGACTACGGACTGTGATTAACTTAAGTCTTCAGTTACTAAGGTTGACTACTGTGCAGGTATACGCACCTTGCAGAACAGAGCATTAACAACCCCCACCAAAACAAACTACTCTTTGGGTGAAGGCTATTTTTTCAAGTTTTCAAATCACCTGATGGGGGGTGGTAGTGGGGGAAGAAGTTTGTCTTCGCTTTTTGCTAAATGGCTAGCATCAACAATGTCTTTCAAAACAGGTAAGTACTTGCCCTCATATATGCATATTATCTACATATTACAGTGAAATACTCATAATTGGCTTTTCACCTAAGCCAGATCTAAACCTGGATCTCCTTCTTCAGCACTGATCTTCAGTTCAGTCTAGTCTTAGTTTCCTTTGCTTATAAACACAGAAGCTGTTTTAAGAACCTGATGCTTTGTAACGTTTAATGTGTCTTTCGGCTCTGCTTGATTAAATGAGGATAATGAACATGTTTAACTTTGAAAGCATCAGATGCCATTTGGTAATTCAGCAGAGAACAAAAGACTGGAAAGGACTGAGTTCAGACAACTGATCAGCCTGTTTGCTGTAGGTACTTCATTTTTGTTAAAAGCGCTGCAAAAATTACTTCGTACAGCTGTGGACACAGCGCGCTGACCAGTTCAACCTTTCTCAACCAATTTCAGATTGCATATCACAGAGGCCCTGACTCAAAGTTGCAGAAGTCGTGGTGATCTCTTAACTTATATTGAAATATATGCTGTTAAAAGATCCAAATTTATGCGAGTCCCAGTTCTTTATAGAAAATCATGCTCTATATTGTACTGTCAAGAAACAAAAGAAGTTTCCAATTCTGATAAAGGTAAGAGCAGGAGCTGCTCTGGTTATATAGGAAAGGCCTCAGGCTCCCACTTTCAGGTCCTAGTGCTTAATTATCTTTCTCTGTTTGCAGGGATGCTGTAGCTAGTGCCACTGCTGTAACTGGCTGTGCAATGCCATGGAGCTGCATCTTGGCTAGTTTCTTCTGCTCACATTCTGTGACCAACCGATTCAACTCCGCTGCGCTGTATCCAATGAGAGTTTTCAAGTCACAGACAAATTTGTACACAAACCTCTTGCCTTGCACTTTGCAGATCATGTCTCCATCATAGTAATACCTGTAAAAAGAAAAAAAAAAGAAAAAAAAAATCAATGTAAATTTTCAGCATTTGTAACTTCCATACGCATCCGTTATTTACTTTAAGGTCACTCAGAGGCCAAAATACGAATCTTTTTCTCATCAAGATTCTCATAGAATTTCATATACCAAGATACATTTTCTTATATGAGAAAAGGGAAGGGGGTTGAAAATTGTCCCTGCACCTTGATATGTTACGGAGAAACAATACATAGTAATTATTTTCTAGGCAGTCCGAAGCACCAGTTCAGAAACGAAGGCCTCGGAGCAGTTTAAAAACAGCTGGGGGAAGGGGGAAATAAGTTTTATATAGCCTTTGCCTTAATAAGAAAATGTTGTCTCCCCCCTCATTACTGTCCTTTACTTTCTTTACTCTTGTCTCTGCTTTTCTGAGGAAAACATTCATGTTGGAAGCACTTTGAAAATTAGCATTGTAGTTTCTGTGATACTAAAGCAGCCATTCTCTCCCTATTGTTTTCAAAGATGGAAGTAAAACTATAAAAGCATGTTTGGGTTTTTTTATTTTTATATAGTTCATATGCCCACAAAACTACATCCTTTGCCTTTATTTACAATTAAAAGTGACTTCTCTAACTATGAATACTTTTTACATGCATCACAAAAGAATTACCAGACTGGGCAGAAGTGCAGTAAAGGTAACAAAGTCTAAATGACCCACTGTACTCCAGAGACATTATAAAACTTTAGGTGATACCAATAAAACAGAAGTTAGAATTTTACAATTTTGTTGCTGATCTTGTCTCACTGCAGGCATTAATAGAACACATGTCACATTTCTCCTTAAGAAAACCTAAGTGGCTGGGACATAACTTGGACTTGATGAGCTTAACAAGCTTGTGATAAATTTGGAAAAAATCAAAACCAAAACTAACCAACCAAAAAAAAAAAACCCACAGTTTAATTTCCTCAAAACCATCACCTCAAGTACAAATGACCCCGGATTTCTTGACTGTCTGAAACTCAATCCTCTGAGTGACATGCTTGTAAAGCAAAGATAATTCTCATTCACCAGCAAAATTCAGTCAATTAAAAGACTAACTTCTGTCTCCCACCTCTAGTGGAAAAGAGGTAAGTTACTAAGAATCCAACCAAATTTCTTCAGACACCGCAAATTCTGAAAAAAAAAAAAAAGCCTTTTCATTTCTTACTTTTGAGGGTCAGGATCTAAGCAACAGGACCAAAGCAAAGATAGGATGAGAGACAGACTATGTAGAAAAAATGCTGGCAAGCTGGTTACTGATACGATGCAAGAAGCCACAGAGGTCTTTATGGAGTACAAGAACTGTCAAAATAGCTTGCTATTGCTCTGTGGGTAAAGAAAGTTTGGTCCGTTTGCCAAAGCTCTCCTTCACCTTTCTCCTGAATGCCATACAGTTACACAAAAGCTTCCTCTTCAGTCCTCCCCCTCACTCCAGCCCGCCAAGCCAACATCTGCGCCTCCCTCAACTCCTCTTGTCTTCTCCTCCACAATCATTATGCTTGTTCTTAACTGCACCTCCGCTGCCACTCAGCACTTCTCCACGCCAGCCCTGTCCTCCAAAGCATCTTCCTGGCACCAGCTAAAGGATCTGTTGCTGTATGGTGTCCATCACATCCTAGTGAGGTAATGAGGTTTACTTCTAATGGGTTAGATGAACCCTGAAACCCAGAGGGTGGGATGATAATTTATGTTCAGCTTTGAAGTACAGTCTTGCAGTCCTGGGCGGAATTGGGGAAGGATGAGCGATTCCCTGGTGTGCCCCTCGCGTGTGAAATACAGTATAGCTTAGAGAAATACCGTATAGTTTAGAGCAGGCATTCATGTTGAATGTGACTGGGTACTGGACATAAAGAAATTGGGGAACTGGGAGCTGTGCTCACCTGGGTCAATACGAAGCATCTGCAGAAAGTCAGAGTTTGTAAAATGTGGCCATGGCATATGTCAAGTGCCACTGGCCAAATTTTTTTTTTTTTTTTTACGTTATTTAACTCTGTACAAGCATTTACATTTCTTGTACAATCCTGTACAATAACGACCATCTCAAAATAATGCTGCAGAAAAAGGCTTTACAAAACTGAATAAATTTCTTTAAATGATTTAGTCCGCATTACTGATACGATCAGAAAGGAAAAAGACCACAAGAAATTACTCCGCATTTATGCAAAAGCCCAAAACTATGCAAGATTCCCACATCTCATGCTAGAAACATTCAAGTTAGAATTCACGCAATGTGGTGAGAGGATTTTTTCAATATTATGTTGAAAGCATTTCTGATTACAGCATTTGCTTACTCAAAAATATAGAAAGCTAAAAATAAATAAAAATAAATACCCATGCAAGTTTACAAAGCCTTAGTTACTGGAATGTTCCAAGTCACATGAAAACTTTGTTTCAGAATAATACAGGGGATTAATCATTTTTCTTCAAGTCTCACTTCCCTACTGGATACCTAAACAGATGTTGATTTTAGAAAATTTACCAAGGTGTATGTAACAAAAAAAGCTGCTCTGCCATTTTTCACCCTGCCCTAGTTTCTATACTGCCTGGTTTTCCTACAGCTGGGCAGAAGAGCTAGCACATTTCTCAGTAATATCAACATCATTTTCTGTATTAACCAACAATTGACACAGTAATTTCAGTACATTAGTAAACAAAACATATTACCATTTAATAAAATTTTAGCTTGGCAACAGTGTTTCTCATGGGAGTAGCAAGAGGCATTAAACATCCCTTCAGGCATTCAAGTGTTAGAAAACATGTCAATATCGATGCAGCTGCCAAAATGGCAACATTTTGAGGAATGTGATTTCTGTAATTCTGTGACTAAAATATAAATGCAAAACTTCTCTAAGAGTGATTTATGCAAATTACTGTGCAGACATCTGTTTAATATCCCAGTGATAAGATCATCATTCTAAAGTTCTTCAGCTGCCTTTGAGATCTTCTGTGGAGTTTGTTGGCAAAACCCAAAAAACATTAGCATCATTTACATCATTTTTATGTTCCAGAAAGTCTTCACATATACCTTCAGTACATAAATGCATAGATTCCCAAAACCAGGTAGGAAATATGGGAATGGTATTGCAAAAATACAGGCTGGGGAGCAGCTCTACCGAAAAGGCCCTGCTTTGGGCAGGAGGTTGGACCAGAGACCTCCTGAGGCCTTTCCCACCCAAAGGACTCTGTGATCCTATGAAAAAAGTAACATTCTAATTTAATATATAAATAATGCAAGAACAGCCATACAAGACCAGACTAAAGATCTAAGGAAAAGCATGAAAGTAGACTAAGCATGTATCGATGCTCTTCCTTGCTTTCAATGATCTGGGGCTCAGGAACTTCTAGAAGTTGCATCTTTCCATACCTAATATCCTTCAAAATATTTCTTTTTCATTGATTTGTCCACTTTCCTCTCAAACTCATAAAATAATTCTGGCATCCACAATGCTGTGCCTGAAGAAGTTACAAGACAAATGAAAGGGTATAGTTAAATTCTGTATCTGGTGCCTGCCCAGGTTTCTTCTGATGCCTCCTGTTCATGTGAGTGAGATACCGAGCAGTCATTCTTTACTGACTCTATGCCATTCATGGTCTTCTAGACTTCGATCTCCCCCAGTGAAAGTACTCATTCTGCATTATGCATATTGATGTTATTTAAATCCTCCCTAAAAGACTAAAGAAAGACAGAAAATGGTAACTTAACCTTCATTTCTCATAGAGGTATTTTTAAATAGAAGTTGATTTTTTTTTTTAAACAACGCTAGATGAATTTACTTCCTTTTAAAAAAAAAAAATGTAGCGAAAAGTGGAAATGCTGAAAAGTAAATCTTAGATCCCAGACTTCAACGAATATGCAACTTCACTCATATAAAAAGAGTTCCTGAAACTGCTTAAATAATTTGCAGGATTAGCCAATAAATACCTTTCTTGAAAACTAATAAAGAGAAATAGATTTAACTGTATCAGAATAAGAAATTAGAAGTTCAATCTTAATGATTTCAGAGAACTTGGATGAATCTTCAAATGATTCCAGAGGCCAAAATAATCAGGGGAAAAAAGTCGAAAATTCAGGTACTTGCATTCTTCCCCCTCCTCAAGCACATCACCTACAGTGATTCAATAATACAAGTTCCTTTTACCAATGTCAAACTCCAAAATCACGAAGGAATGAAGACAGCCTGAAATGCTTCCATTTCTTCAGATGATAAAAGTTCACTATGTTGGAATCACAACTACTGTTGAAACTTACCCATCAACTGTATTTTTCAATTTAACATTCCTACCATAAGAACAATGGAATGATCAATGAATATTTGAACTTAGAAGAAGTTTTGTTACATACAGAAAAAATTGTTACATACAGAAAACTACTAACGATTACGTAATTACAGGAAAGTATCCGCTTTATACCATAACAAGAGCAAGAGGAACACAAACAAATAAACTGTAAAATATAAAAATAAGTCAATAATTCAGAGTATTCACATATATCTGTATCTTTCACCAATAATCATTATTGTTTGGCACACTACTGAAAGCATAAATGCTGAAGATACATTAAAAAGAAATGTATTTCCGAAAGTGAGCTACGCAAATTAACTATCATGTCAGTGTTCAATAATCTTGAAAAAAGAAAATGTATTTTCAAGAAGTTATTGTACTAGCTTCTTTAAAAAAAAGAAAAAAAAAAGGCAAAAAAGCCCAACAAATACCTTGCCCCTAAGACTCGTACGATCTGATCGGAAGGAGTAGCTTCAGAGGATCTGTTTATCCCTTTACTAAAAAAGCCGCAAGTCTTGCATGATAATAGTTAAAAATAAAGTAGCCAACTGGAAGCAAATGACTTGATACCTGATCAGTTCCTAAAGTTCCTTACCTCAAAGCCCGACTAAGCTTCTCATAGTTCATCGTGGGTTTATTTTTGCGCTGTCCCCATTTTTGCGCAACCAGTTCAGGTTGATTCAATTTAAACTCTCCTTCATCACCAACCCAAGAAATACAGTCCCGAGCATCTTTGTCAGTGAGAAGTTCTAATAAAAACTGCCACAACTGGATCTGGCCATTGTTTCCTGTTGAAATAGGAATAACAAGATCCATTTCAATTAGTCCCTTCTATGTTCCCCTCATAGCTAAAAATTTTCTACCAACATATTAAAACAGACCAACGTAGAATATATGATCGAAGGAAGACTTGCACTTAATTAATTTCTTCTAATTATTTTTTTGTAAACGTCTTCCTGCAAAGACATCAGTATTAATCTATTAAAAAAGAAACTGATGAATACAGAAAAAAAAAAAAATCAAGATTTCTCATAAATCTGCCCCTAGAACTTAAGAAAAAAAAGACAGAACACAATTAGCAAGAGCTGCTTATTCCTCTTCAGGCATATACGCACACATGCACACACATACACATATATATGTAATAGAAGCTGTTTTTTTAAAAAATAGTTTAGTCTCCAATTTTCAACGTGAAATATTAGAAATACAACTCCCCCCCACCCCAAACTTCAGTTTACGTCAGTATAACATCTTTCACGTCCAATCATTAAGATTACTTTTTAACTCAGGTATCTGCAGTTAAATTCCTAAATTCTCGATGAGATACAGATAGCAGACCTAATGTCTAAAGGGATAAACACAGCATATTCCCCACTGATGTCAGCTGATAAAATCTTGGCCTAAGAATCCTGAATGACATCATAATAGACTTTTATGGAGAGTATAAAACAAATAAAAATTCAAGGGAAAGGAGAGGAAAGGATTTAACAGAAAAATTCACAACAGTGGAGAGAACAAAAGAAAAATGACAGCAAGAAAAAAATAAGATAAAGAAATTAAGATGAGTTATTAATAATCAAAGAGTATGTACGAATAACAGTAATTCCAAAAACAAACTGCAGATTTAGTGTGCGGTTTTCGAGAAGGTCCATTCATTTAACCAAACAAGAAATCTGAAACTCGCTAAATTCTAAAGTCACCAAATTCGGGGGGGGGGGAGGAGGAGGGGAACAAGTAGAGCAAGTAGTATCTAGGCTAGGATTCTACAACATACAGTTTCTTTTCTCCCCCTTCTGCAAATGGAACGTGGAAAGAAGTTAAAAGCTTGAATAAATGCTATACAGTGGTTTCAGAGGACAGCCTGTTAAGTGATAGGAAGAGAAACAACTTTATGCATTTCATTTACTGCAGCACTCAAAAGCTGTGGCACCACATTCATATAGTGCCCATAGTGCGTGAGCTAACCAACCTGCCAGGTCTGCACGTGCTTGTGATATATTCTATAGCTACAGTCCCCTTCATACCACATGGACTTCTACCAACCTCACATTTAGAGTGACAAAGATGTGTTCTACAAAACTGTAATTCAAATTAATAAGCAAGTGTTTACTCCATTTGCATTTAAAAATAATGGAGACAATACCTGTTCTGTTCCCAGGGGAACTTCTGTCTTCCCCAGAGATCCTTGGAGCTCTCTGTACTTTAGCTGCCTTTGCATTGCTGTTTATTACTTTAATGGTGGTTGGGGTAGCAGGCTGTACAGATGCTGGAATAATCTGCACAGCTGTAAAGCAGAGAACATTGCAGAACATCAATTATAAATTGCTGGCACAGAAACAGGCATATATTATTTATTACCTGTATTATCACACAGGAGCTAGTTTTTTCCTTTGCTAAAAAGATACACTGTATAAATCACAATGCTAAGAATAATTTAAAGACTTTTTACCTCTTACAGTGGAAATTGTGCTTTTAGACTCGTAGCAGAGATGCCACATTACAGATAAAACATCAGTTTTATTTTACTATCATGTGTATTACATGTTTCCATAAAAAAAAAAACCTCTCATGCCTTTGTTTTAATCTTTATGCTCTTCCCATACGATCTACCCTAATGCACTTTTCTCTATAGTCACTGTACAACCCTCCACACCTGCTATTCAAACAGCAATTAAATACGCTTCTACTGCAATGGTATAAGAGGATGCAAATGCCCCCCTCTAGGTGTCTTTAAGCAGACACAAACCCAGTATGGAATACACAGTCTATCTATTTAACATATAAGCTGCTTACAAGTCTTCTGAAAATTGATTCATTCAAATAATTGATGACACTGCTTCAGCTGGAAGAATGAGTTTCAAATAACTGGAAATTTACTTTAATGTTTTTCTAGTATTGGTTTCTAAGCAAGACCTCTCTTCCACGCTCCCTTTCAGTTTTTGGAAACGCTTTCTTTTGAAATCATAACATTTTAATATATCTATTCATTAACACAATATGTAACCTAAAAAAACCGAACAACTCAAGACCTCAAATATGTGTCCTAGACAGCTTATTTCAAGAGAGTGGAGAACCTACCACCCAAAACGAAAGTTAGAGACTTTCATAGTTCAGGTCATACGCCACCTTCCAGCCAATAACAAAATATCGAGAAACCCATCATTTTACTTTCAAGTTTAAACTATACCCTCCTCCCCTCACAAAGGAAAACTACTCTCTCGAGTGATTTTCTAAATGTTGTACCATTATAGAGCTGAACCAAAGTACAGTGCTAAACCTGCGAACAGTTAATTGCGTAAATTAACTGCTGGAAGAAGTACTTACGCTGATCAATAGTAACAGTTGCTATTTCTCCAGAGTGTTCTTGGCTAGCCAACACATCTGCAAATGAGGGAAAAAAAAAAGTACATTTTTATTTAACCTACAAATTTCAAGTCACCTGAAGATCAAAAACTTTTGTATTTCATAGAGGAAAAATGTCAAAATTTGGTATCAGTTTGCAAGAGACATGCATAGCTCATGGTCTTATGAGTAGAGACATTTAATGTCTGTCATTCAATTTTTAGAAATAAGGATGTACATGGTGAATTTCAAGGTATCTTATGCATTCTCCATCCCCTAAATCCTTTAGCTATATCATGTAAATGAAGATGGAAATAGGTTTTAAGTCTGCCAAGTTACATCCAAGCATGGTAAATCTAAAATGCACATATACATTATAGTATTATACACATACAATGCATCACTTATCGGTTGTGTTGTGTACAATCTACGGACTTCATTTCCTATGCTTAATAATCTTCACTTCTATATGACAGAAATGTACATTAAATAACTCAGAATCAATATTTAATTATAAAACTGTCAAATTCAGCAGATGCACAAACTAAAAATCTTTATTAAAACAAAGGCGGAATCATCAGTCACTACTTCCTCCTTATTTGTTACGAAGTTTGATGAAAGACGGGCAAACAGCATTTAGTATGCAGACATGTTTCATAACAGAAGACATTCTCACTAATACCTCTTGTTATCTTGTATTGAAGCCCTCATTTTTACTGCCAATATTAAATAGAGGAAAAACAACTGCTCACAATTGGTTTCATCTTTAAAGAAAGAAAAAAAAAGAGGAGGGGGGAATAAGTAAAATCAGAAAAATCTGCCATACACTTTCGTAGAAGCTCCAAATGGCTCCAGAGGATTTCTCCCCGCGGGACGCGCTGGAAGAAGTCTTCTTGACTGAGGCTGCAGAGCTCCCGCCCGGGAATGCTGAGCGCATTGAGGTCAATGTCAGTCATGCTGAACTCCTTCATCACCCACACCACCCAGTGGAGCACCTGGTCTGTCGACCACTGCACTGGGTCTGGGAAAAGAGAGACAAAACTGCAAATCATCCCATTATATACTGCAAGGTTCCTCCTCACTGAGGATACAGAGCTAGACCTTACCGTAACTGACAACAAGAATGAAATATAAATGGCTACTGATCTAGAGCATTCAAACAAGCATAACCCAGAGTTCATTTTTTTTGTATGACCTTTTCTGAAGCCTTTTAAAAAACTTTATTTAGGGGGTTCTTGTTATCTGTTTATTTATTTTTTTAAAACGGCCTGCTTCTAGGCCAGTCAGTGCTACTATTCCGTTAAAGTCCAATGATGGTATGTTTTCATTAATACAATAACTTCCATAAAATAAAATACATAACATCAAGAAGTGTAGTTACCATCACCAAATCTGACTGGATGGAAAGTTGACTCCTCTTAAAATGCTGACGGAGTGGTGTTGCTTGGTGGGGAGATGGAAAGGGCAAAAAAGGGATTTCCTTTAGCAAAAGCTTTTACATCAGAACTACGCCTGACATTTCTCAAACACAGAAAATAATTATTTTTCTTTTTCCATAGGTCTTTAGTTTCAAAAAAGAGTAGTCTCTCTCACATCAGGATGCTCTTCCTCAAATATGCTGATCAGCATGTGATTATGATGAAATATTACACTCTAAACTCATCCACATTATTCCAGTTTCTAAACTATTTAAAATCACCATGGTACTGGGTTTGGATGGGATGGAGTTAATTTTCTTTATAGCAGCCCTTATGGTCCTGTGTTTTAGGCTGGTGACCAAAACAGCATTGGTAACACACTGATGTTTTAGCTACTGCTGAGCAGTGTTTGCACAGTCAAGGTGTGACTGACTAAAGCCCTAGGCGTGGGACACGACTCCCCTACAATGGAAAAAGGCTCAGAGGAGATGGGCAAGGGTGAAGTGCCCGTGCAGCTCAGAGAATAATGCAAAGAAGCATTTGCAAATGCAAAAAAGGAGGCGGAAGGTAACCTTTGTTTTAGATAAACAGCTATCAACAGCTGAGTGGATCAACTGGTGCTGTAAATGTCTCCCTGAGCCAGCCAGACTAGCATGGGGGGAGTGAATACATTGCTCAGCCCAACATAGATCACACAAACTAGACAACTAGCAAAAGGATTTCGAAGAGAGCAACAGGCTTGGGCTGGTATTCCTTCCTGGCAACTGGGGACACCCAACATCGTGATGGTAAGCGTATAATATAGAGACCAGTAATGGGAATCACATTGGTATTGTGATTGAACAGTGTGTTGCAATTGCTGTATTTTTCTAAGTGTAACTTACCTTTGTATTGTGTTTTTAGTATAACTTGTATCACTCTGCTAAATCAGAAATCCCATGTAACATCAACGATCTTCAAGTAAATTTGGCATCAAACACTACATCCTCCATGCATGGAGTATCTAAAAGAACCTGGTCAGAGAGTATGGGACTCCGACACAAGGCCTTCTCTGTTTCTCACTCAGCCACCCCAGCGAGTAGGCTGGGGGTGCACAAGAAACTGGGAGGGGACACAGCCAGGACAGCTTATTAAATTGTCTTTATCTTGACCCATGATTTTTTTTTTAACTTGCTTTGGGCCTTTTGATTCTTTCCCCCATGCCTCTGGAGGGGAAGTGAGCAAGTGAAGAGGCTCACCTGCCAGCTGGGGTCAACCCACCACAAGGGTGGGCTAATAAACATGCACTATATATATATATATAGATAAAAATATGAAACAGTAAGTGTAATATACCACATCTAGAAAGACCACAATAAATCATTAAACCAAAATTTGATACAATAGGACCCAATGCATGCCTGTATTTGAATCAAACAAGCCACAGCATCAAGTTTTGGGATGCCTGTTTGACATTTCAACAGAATACAACATGCAGATCATTTAAATGCCAGTGTTAAACCCACAAAAGTATGGACAACTCACACAGCAGAGGAACATATAGAAATGGTAATAAATAATCAACTCAAGATATGCGCAATACATGATTTGTTGACTCAAGAGATTTTAACATTAAAAGTCTGTTGTTTCAAGCAGTATTAGTGTGAGCAAGCTAGAAAGAGGATGGGTAAATTTAAGCAACATCTTCAAAACTTTGTTAACCTTGCATGCAATATATTAAAACATATACGTACAACAAGTACAAACTGGAAGTGGAAACTAAAGCAGGGATATTTATTTTCACTGTCTCAAGGGTAAAAAACAGGAGCAGAACAATTATGTATTTTTAAATTATGATACTGCAAACAGATGTCACCTTGACAAGTTTTTATTTTAAGAATTAAAGAAAGCAAAGCTTTATAAGTCTATAAACATTATCTAGGAGTCACAAATTCTATTTTGCTTAATAAAGGACAGTAACATTGCATGATTTTTTGCTGATGCTACCTAAAACCATGCAATGTAATCCTTTGGGAAAAGTCACACCAAAAGGGTTTTGGTCTTCAAAATGTTATCAGCAGTGAATTTTCATCAAAAAGCTCCTAATTTGTTCTCATTGACAGAACATAATCTGCAAGGTAACATGAATCATTACTTTCTCCAACCAGTTCCATGGTTTCCAAGCTTTCTGCTGCTTCCTTTTTTGGCTTTATTTCTCATGCCAATTAATATTTTCCTTCTTCCTAGGGACCTTTGCAATGGTACCGAATTTTTGGATTCTATTAGCAGAAATACCTTTAACAGCTAAGAATGTGTAATCTCTAGTAAAACACACCAAAACATAACACAAAGGGAAAGTCACAACATTTTAAAGACCTGCTAAAAGCTAATTTTCCATTTGCAGCAAAACAGAGAAACCTGTAAGGATGAAGATACCGAACCACTACCTTTCTGGATGATGATTATTTACTGACTGGACTTGACATTTAATATCAACATACCCTGTCTTTTGAAAAGATTCAAGGAATAATTTCAGATGAATAATTTCAGAGAACTTCACAGAACCAAGCCTCACAACTCTTTGAAGAAAACTGGCCTCTTTTTCTATTTTTTAAGATGTATATTTATAAACGTTGGGGAAAAAAAAGGCTTTTTTGGGGGACTGCATAAGAACCTCAAGAACATTCTTTACTCTCAGATAACGTAGAACTTAGTGGTGCCTTATTTCAACCCAAGTCCCTGCAACATCAAATCAGATAACGTTTAAAATTTTATTCTTTCTAGGAAGGCAGTTTAGCACATTTTTCTGATATCAAGAGAACGCTATTATTCTTAATACAGAGATCTCTGCCATAATGAACTAGTATGATTTTCCTGGAAAATCTGCACTCCCGTGACACAAAAGACATTAAACTTTTAAAGTCACAGTTGTGGGTTATAGGGTTTTCTTAAAGCAGCAACATTATTAAAGTTTATTAACATTATTCAACATAACAACAACATGGTTTTAAGTAATTTTCTTCTTACATTAATGGGAGAGCATGCTGAAAAATATCAGTCTGCTCCTGATAATGCTCCTGATAATGCCCCCTCTCCCCCCAAACATTCTGCATCAAAACCTTAATGATCAACAGATGAAAACTACTTTGGAAGTGCTTGCCTATAAGAACAACAAAAAGGCATGAAAAAGCCATTGCTTTAGTTATCAAAAATACATTCAAAATATCGACAAGCTACATCTCCTGCAAAGACCTGCAACTTCACTGGAATTCTTAAACACCTCCAAATATCCCACTTGCCAAATATATTCCAGTTTTGCAGGTCTGCTTAAGATATTACAGCTTCATATGCTCAATATGCCTTGACAGTACATTTCTGCAAGTCACACCAAGCAACTCAGCTGGATAATCTCCTGAACGTGATGTAGGTCTAAATCCCACAGTTTCAGTTCAATTCTAAGCAGGCATTCAGAGATGCTTTTTCGAAGCCTGCTAAATAACAACATTAATTCAAAAGAGATAATGATCTACCAGAAGACTTATATTCAGTTCTGAATCATCTTTTTCCAGTATGAAGTCAAGTATGGCTTTCCATGCAAAATCTGATTTTACACCGTACTCGGCATCCTACAACCTATGAACAATTTGTTTCAGTATCTTAAAAGGCAACCCCCACCAAGTACTGAGTCTAGTTCGAATTCAGACACACATGAAAAAGAGCTTTATCACTAACATATACATTTTTAAGGAGGGGAGGAAGAAGAAAACTGCTTTCTAAAAACTGAAATGACAGGAAGGTTATGGAGCAAAAAGGACTGTTTTAATAAAACTATTACAAGCACTGATTCTACTTCACTTTAGCCCTCTCTTATGCAGATATTTGCATTGTACTTACCCATATCATAAGAAGCTTTCTCTGAGGTATTGGAGCACTTTAATTATATAACCAAAATTAATTATCATTTATGAAAAAACACCAATCCTCCAAACAAACAAAAGAACCCAGCCACCTCCTGAACACACGCACGCGCACACACACACGGAGTCATGTATTATTACCATAGGGTATTCCAAGGCGCTCCTGCTCCTTTCGGTAGCCTTCCAATGCTGCGGCCCATCGTGTCACTTGTTCAGAGGTTTCATCTGAAATTGTTGTAATATGTTTTGTTCCATCCAAGGTTATCACTTGAGCTTCCTCGACAAGGTGAGCTTCAGCCTCTGCATGATGAGCATCCGGATCAATCACTACCTCCACAGTCTCCACAGGCTTCACAATTTCAAGGATGTTTAACTTGGGCTCTATCCCTAGATATAGAAAGAACAAACAAAAAACTTAAAAATAGCAATGCAAATATGACAAAAACATTGTTTTAAAGCTTTCTGGTTAATAGGTGTTAGCATACTTAGGAAAGAAGCATGACACAAAAGCATCACCAAATTTATGCAAGAGTCCTAAATTAGAATGACCTATTCTATTACACAGTATATACTTTAGTAAGGTGAATACAAAGCTGTCCCTCTTTCCTCCCCCAGTATTACAGCTTCCTGTTCTTTTAGGTGATCCATTTCACATATCTTGAACAGAATGTTCAGCATGTGGGCACAAAGAACAAGTATTTTGGTCTGTAAGAAATATACCAAACCAAAGCAAAAATAAAAGCAAACCCCAAAAAAAACAGAACAAGCATCCACCTCTTTCACCCAACCAAGAGGCATTTCTTTCAGTCTTTACAGTATTTCCCTGCTATCTCTGGGGTCTACACACAGGAGTTAACATTTTCTTTCAGTGCCCTGCAAGAGGCAGTGTGTTCAACAGCAAGTTAAAAGAAAACTAGAAAATTCTTCATGTTTTAAGCTTCATCAGCTACTCATGTTTTGGTTTTATGTCTATCTTTTAAAATATTAGACCACGGAGTTTGAAGATATGTCTGTAGGTATTCTGCAGCAATAAAGAACACATTCACTAATGCTACTAATTCTTTGTATCAGCACCTTCTCTGTCATTTTCTGAGAAGGTATTTTGTCCATCTGGTGCCTCACCAAATTTCTGACTTTGTATAGAAGTCATGATAATATGTATTCTTGTCATTGTAATATGCTAAACAGAAAAAAATTCTTTCGATTTTTGTGACATATAATTTCCATTACAGTAACAACTAACAACCACACTTCTTCAAGAGATTTTTACCAAACATATTTGCACATTAAAAAAAAAAAAATGTATCTGTAAAATCCATTTTATTATGACTTAGAAAACCTTGACCAGGGTTAGGCAGTTGAAGGTCGGATTCACAGAACATCACGTGGCCAGAATAACTTCTTGTGCCGTAAGGTATTACTTTGTGTCCCTCCCGTCTAATCTATATTAAAGCTCAATGTGAGATGGTAGGTTCTGTAGGTGACGGTCTTAAAAGCTAAAACCACAACCCATTCACAGTTTATAAGGGAAAACAAATGGAGTACTTACCTGTAGTACAAGTAAGAACAAACCAAGTCTTTTTTAGACAAGTATTCCTCTAGACTTTAAAAGGAATTCAGCTTGAGAAAAATATTAGAAAGGGAACACTACAAAGACTGCAAGTACAATATGCAGCAATATGAAATTAAGGCAGTGAAAATAGATGTAGACAACCAGTAAGTGGTTGATTAGATGAAGAAGCAAACATGAAGAAAAAGCAAAAAAGTACCTTACTTAGGAGAGTAAGTGTTTTATCTAGGCCATCTAAGATTAACAGGCACAGCAGAGGCTTGTTTTAAAGTCAGATAGAAATGGGTAAGGGAAAACACTAAGGGTTAAGATTCTATTTCTGATCTTCAAAAGAGACAGTAAAGAAAAAAGCTTCTAGAAAGGAACAGTTCACTATTGCTCAACAAAATTATTCACTGTCTGTCAAATAACTACATGTCAAAAGAACTGTGAATGGAGATCAAAGTGACGAGTCTCTAGAGAAATCAGCTTATAAGTAAAAATGTTGTGAAGTAGTCTGCCATCTAACCTACTGCAACATTTGATCAACATTAAATCACTGGGTTTGTCTGCATATCTTCTCACATCTCTACCTACTGCATAAGAAAACAGATGTCCAGTCTTCCTTGGACAGCACGTAAGTTGTGGAACACGATGTGACAATGTCACACCCCCAAAAAGTATAAACTGGTACAAAAAGTACAAAAATTCAAGGACATTAGCTATCAAGACATGTCCAGATGTTGCCAGTACAAGCCCCTTCACTGCTAATTGTCTGAAGCTAGAGAATATACTAGGGTTAAGACTGACCTACGGGCAACCTGGTTTTTCTTCCTTGAAATGTCTAGTATTAACCACAGCCAGAGACAGGACTTTAGTGATACTGCACCTTTAATCTAAATCAATATGTTTCATTACACTTCGTTCCTTTTCATGAATCGTTCCTTTACATACTAAAAATAATAAAAGCCTAGTTATTGCAAAAAACAGTTAAGAAACCACAATCAAATGAGAAGTTACACAGGTTACGCAGTTAAAACAGGACTCGGACTTCAGCTACCTAAATCCAAAGAACCTTTCATGCTTAACCACCACTTAGTCCCAAAATCTGCGTAAGTATCTATACCACAGCTACATACACATGCTCAGAAATTCTCAAAGCAGCTAGACGCTAACCTCTTATGTCAGTTAAGTGTTTAAAAAGTAGGTGGAACAGCATCTGTTTGGGAAAATGTTAATCTTGCAGGTGTGCTTTGGGTGTGCATAACAGACAGAACTGAGCTCAACACAAACGGCAGCTACAGACACTTTCATTCACAAACACGGCCTTGACTCGTTTTTGTATGTGGTACGTGAACAACTTGAATGGCAGGTTAACTGGACTACCTGTTCGTACACTTTGCAAACAAGAGATAGAAAGCAAAACTACATTATCCACCTCCATAATACAGGTCTCTCTCCTCCTATTGCTCAAACCAATGACTGTCAGAGGTCGCTGCTCTCATTCTGGCCCTTTCAATCTATCTCTGTCTCCCACAGTTCATCTGAAAAAAGTGTGGCAAGTACTTCCATTAAAGCTTGCCAGTACTCTGTTGATTAAGGAAGTAGAAAAAGCAAGAAAAAATTCCTTCAGGTGACAGACTACCAGCCAGATTTTCCACCTCTGAAGTTTTTCCAAAAAAGATTTCAACCTATGCCATACACACAGCACTGGCATTTACAACCTGAAAAGTTTATCTTCCCTACACCCCACCCATTTCTTTTCTTAAAAACAAAACCAAAACAAAACAAAAAAAAAGAAAAAAAGAAAGCAACTAAAAATAGGGTCAGAAGCCATTTTATCATATCTCAAGGAAAAAAACACCTACCAACCTTAACAGCTTAAGGATGGCAAA
Source organism: Calonectris borealis (assembly GCF_964195595.1). NCBI lineage: Eukaryota > Metazoa > Chordata > Aves > Procellariiformes > Procellariidae > Calonectris > Calonectris borealis. The sequence goes on along the minus strand of NC_134312.1, from coordinate 114,160,337 downwards.
ATGTTAATCTGATATTATCTATAGTCAGACAGGCAGGAGAAAGCCTTGATCAAATATAACTTGTGTCTGGATTTAAAAAAAAAAAAAAAAAAAAGACCAAAATATTTGCTATGGAGGTCTTCAAAATTAAAGCTTTTTTCAAATTCTTTGACATACGATGCAACGCAGTTACTCAGATCTCCACAGACTTGCAAGAGGCTTAGTTCAGAGCAGTACAGAGCAGGGCTGCGCTCAAAATTGCTGTTCTCACAGTGACAGGAAAACCATATACATCTCCACTCTTCAAACCAGAAGGGCATTAAGGCAAGGTGGAGTGACAGGATGGTCCTTCTAGTAAAAAGAATAAACAGGACTGAAATTTTATCTGCTGTAACTTATATTAAGAGATCTTTGTTTGAAATGCTATAAAAGAACTACAATGCACTATATTTCAGCTGGTGTTTACTCCTTTGAATTTACAGATGGCTAATTAAAATTTGATAGAACACTTGAACTGACATAACAGCTTTTCTCTTAAGTAGTAAAAGAGTCCAATCCACCACAAGGATTAGCATCACTGATTACTGCTAGCTGAATTCTATATATTATACAAGTTGGGGAAAAATAAAAAGAAGTACATCGAGAATCTTTCAATACCTCATCCGTACAAGAAAAATATGTGGATGGCATAAGAAGCTGTTTTTTTCCCCTCTGGCTCAAAGGGACACCGCAGTCTAAATAACAAGTCCATCTCCCTGTTAGTGATCCAAATATCTTCCTTTTATTATTTATATCCATGCTGTTTGTTTTCTGATATTCTGTCCTGCCATATTTTATTTGACTTCAACAGACAGATTTCTTATGAGTTGCTTAAGTATCAAGTATCATGGCCTGAAAAATACTGAGGATTGTTCTGAAGTCACACAAAAGTACTTAATACTCAGGTGTGTCTTTTAAGGAAAGAGGAAGAGAGAGAAGAAAAAAAAAAAAAAGCAGCTCCTTGTGCTATATGGTCATGCACCTCAGTTTTACATTAAAAAAGAAGGGAAAAAAAGCACAGGAAGAAAATGGAAGATAACAGTGAAGATATTTATGACTTGCATCCTTTTGAAAATGGAAGTCCGAGCACTGCATACTACAAGTTACTGGGCATGAATTAAGAGCAGTTATTCTAGTTCCCTGGAGGATATTTCTACTCTATTTTTAAAACCAGGAAAGTAGTTCAATCCCCATTACATATGGGGAACTGAGGATTCAACCTAGCACTAGTCACCTGACACTCAGCATTAAAAGCAAATCATCAGTCTTACCCAATACTGTTAATACAAAACAGAAAGTCTTTCTTCTGTCTAATCTACGCTGAAGCCACAAGAAAGCAAAATGCGCTCCCCAAATTTTGCTAATCTGCTTTGCTGACATAATTCAAAACAGATAATCAAAGATACTCTAACTCCAGTAGGAACTTGTTGTCACTGTTTGTTTGAAAATATGGCAACAAACATCTGTAGCTGTTCCCAGAGCCCAACATGAACGTTGTCTTCAGTGAGTGGTGGCAGTCCTTCCACTCAAGGCATATGGAGGGAGCAAAGGAGAAGAATAGGACAAAAAGCAAAACAATGAAGCTACTAATCCCTGAGGATTTGAAAAGGGGAAATCCTGCCATACCTGATACTACAAGCAAATAAAAACTATGCATCAACAAATCCCTACCTACCTGGTTAATGCTCCTCTGCCACAACAGTTTACTCTGACTTCTCATCCAAAGAAAACAGACAATAGATAGTGATCCCAGCCTTTCATACCAATTTTCAGCTAGCTATATATACTGTCATAATCTAATCGTTCACGAAACACACAAACTCACTCACCTCACAAAGATGAAACTGTCACCTACCTAGACAAAAATCTTTTGCCTGCTTAGATACTTGGTCTGGTATGAGTAACTACTCACCCTTAATGAAAGCCTCATACTGCAGTTGTCACTATTTGACCCAGGTTTGTCTGGGTTTTGGTTTTGGCTTTGTTTTTACTTAGAAATTGGTATGAACCTACTATAAAAAAACCATTTCAAATAGCATCAGTCCATTACATTTATTTTAATTACTGCTACTTATAACCACAGCATGCAATGAAAGAGACATTCTGAAGCTACGTGATCATTGACTGATTTTCTCAATTTTACAGCTAGAAATAGTAGGAGATTAGGTTTGCTCACAAGAGGACTCCTACAATATTAATTTGTCTGTACAACAGACAAACATAACTGCTTACCTTGCCTAGATATTACTTGCACACTGAGTTGCACTGTTCCATCTGTTTTTACTCCTTGATCAAAAAGGCTTCGCTCTGGGTCCAGCTTGATAAAAGCAAAAAAATTAAAAATATGTATTAGTCTCACAGTTATAAGAAACTCATTCTCCTTTAAACTTTAGAAACACTTAGTGTCTGCAGCAAATTTTCTGAAGAAGCGTGCCAATATTTTTAGTACTATGTAGACATAGTACACAACAGAAAGAATTTGGTCAGAATTTGAAACTCGCCACTCTGTTCTGTTTAAGGCAGTTTCACTTACAGGGACAGTTTTTAACCTAAAAAAAGCAATGCAATACCCGGAAGTACCTTCACTTTGTGGAAAATATCTACAGTTCCTTTTCCCAGTTTTTAACACCTTCATAAAAATTCTTGTCTTTAAAGCAGTATTCTCCCTGTTGTTTCCGGAGAAGCCACAGATGTCTGATTATAACCACAAATAAAACATGCAGCTAAACACAATGCTAAACAGCTATACTGTCTAACATGTGGTGATGCCTGTAAAAATAGGGGGGTGAGGCTGGAATTTTTTGAGTAATGTTTTGCTGTCTATGCACCTGAATAGTATAAAAACCTTCTCGCTTTATTCAGATTCAAAACAAGATTAGACTCATGGAAATTCAGGCAGCAACAAATGATGTGGGCTACCTCAAGAGAAGATAATATTGTCATTGCCCTCATTCCTTCACTCGCAAGGTGGTAATTTTTTGCTTTCTTACCCTCACCCCAGGAACCCAGAAAGTATTTTGATTTTATTCACACTGAATTAGTGTGTACATATTAAATCGTCTGATGATAATGAACCTGACATAAAATTAAACCCTTAATTGTAATTAATATATCGAATGACGCATGAATTCCATGAACAATGGAAGAAAGGGACAAAGTATGTAAAATGCTTCTCCATTAAGAGGTTAAATCTTTCACAGCCTTTCAATTTACCTGGATATCTTGCAGGCAAATTTCATGTGCATCCAAGGAACACTGCAGTCTGGGTTCCAGCAATTTCTTAAGATTTCCAATTGGCTCATTGATGTCAATAGCTTGACTCACAAATTCTGCTGTGGTGTAGGTTTGCTCAACGATGCTTAAATATCAAATTAATCAACAAATCATTACCTACATGTTAATACAGTAGATATAGGAAAGCTTAAAAAAAGTTAGAAATAAACTACATAAAAGGTAATACCGACTCTGAAATCTTAATACCGTGCAGAACAACTCTTAGCTTGAGTAGAGAGTGAATTACTAAATTTGGTCCCATTGATTTTACAGCTGTGTAACTCTTCTTTTACCCTGTCATCGTTAAAAAGCTAGGTTAAATACCAAGATCATTTCCAAATCACCAATTTCAAGAGATTAAGTCATGATCAGTATATTATACATTACTAACTTGCATGTAGAGTAAACTAATTCTATTTGCCTTGCCTAGACTGTATTTAAAAGATATTCAAGTTAAAAACAAAGAAAGAAACTTAACAGCTAGGGAAAAAAGAAGGAAAAAATGTTCACACTCATACAGAGTAATTGTCCATGTCTTTTCGCTAGTCAGCACCAGGATAAACTTAATGCATACATGAGACAACCAGAAGGAACTACAGCAACATGGAGCCTTGAAGGAAACATTAGTCACGTGTCATGGTTGTCCTGCACTAAAATGATGACAGTATTGGCATAGGCATTCAGAAACATCAATGTTATGGGACTCATGTCTTAATCTTAGACAGTTGGTCTCTCTACATTTACACAGAAGGAAATCAGAAAGTATACAGGCATAGTCAGTTTGTAAGTAGTAAAAATATACAAGGAGCTCAGAATAAGAAGAAACTAATAAGTGGTTTTAAATCAGTTCTCCAAAACAGGTTCTTAAAGAGCAGGTCACCTACCAGCCTCAGCTATTTCTACCCAACACATTAACTGCCTCTCTGTGCTTTCAAAAACAGTTGTAAAAATTAGGAGGGAGGCATTAGGAAGAAAAAAAACAGGTTGAGGTAATTAAGTGAAAGGATATCAGACTTCAGCATCTATGGTTTCAATGGCCCTAACAACAATACAGTCAATAGATACAGAACATAATTTCTGCTCTGTTAAAACAAATGACCCTGTATAACAGTAAAGCAATGGACTGGAGGAACTGAAAGGTTCATCTCAATTACAGAAGGGTACACTGAAACGGAAAGCTTTGCAGCATGTACATGTAGACATATTCCTACAGACATGAAAGTAGGGGAAAACTACTAAGAACGTAGTAAGAGATAAACAAAACTGTTTGGGATTTAAGCAATTAAGATTGAAGAACATGATAGCACTATACCGGTTTCCTGTAGTGGCTACAGTTCCACTTCAAGAAAACCACCATTTAATTAGATAAGAAACAGAAAAACTGAGAAGAGCACAAGCAAAACTAAGAGCTCCGTATCCAGCAATAAAGTTGAAAAACTGTGGAAGCAATCAACAGCAGGATTACGGAGATCATACTGAGCCAGTTACTTCTGCCCGTTTAAAGTTACTTCTTTCGCCTAGCTAGAAAACACTTGCACTTATTTCATAACCATGGCCACCTCTGAAGCATTACACAATACCCAATAATAAATCTAAATAGCCCAACTTAGTGCGTGCAGCTACAAATCTGAAACCAATTAAAGAAAACAAATAAATAAACGAATTGCATCTTAAGGACCCCAAAAAGCAAGAACAGTACATACCTTTCTTCAGTGCATTCCTGTTTCTCAGTTCCATCAATTTCTATTTCTATCAGCTCCTCTGCCTCTCTCTTAGTCATGGCTAAAATGTCTTAAGAACAGAGCTATGAACAGAAAAGAATTTTTTTTTTGTAAGTCACAGACCAACAAAACTACATGATGGGTTGTGTCCTATCAAACGTTTTTTAAACCAAATACCAGGATAGCTTTTTAAAGACAAGGATTCACCTAAAAAATAAAGACAAAAGCTAATACAGGTTTCACAAAATAGATGAGAATACCGGTTCCTCAAACAAACATTCTAGGGGCACATCCAGGACTATAAATGGGTGTTAGCACAGAGCCCAAAGCCTGATTTTCTTGGAGGCATCCAAATTTACTGAACGTTTTTGTTATGGGCCAGCTACAGCTTTTAGTGGCTGGTTGCAAAGAACAACTGAAAATTCTTTGAAAGTTATGCGTATTTTGCCATCTAGATTCAGCTACATACTACCTTCCTAGCGAGGCTGAAAGATGCTGCTTGTAAATTTAGGCAGCATTTTACATAAAATGCTGCAAAAGGAAGCTAGACAGAAGATCCATTATTTCCTCATAGGTAAAAAAACTCAACAATAAAGTGTTTATTGATCGTCCCGTCTTTCTACCCATCCCTCTCACAGGTGATCCCTTGATGATACGTGCAAAATGAATGCATCTTGTTAAGTCCCAAACTAACGCAGTATGTTAGCAATTAAAAGGAAAGCTATTCTGTGATGATATTCTCATTGACACTGCAGATTTTCATGCCCTGTAGAATACTGGAGTCTGTTGGAACGTAAGGGGGAAAGAAAGAATTACAGCATTTGGTCTGCAAAGACATAGTTTGTATAATATTATCATGTTTCACTAACCATCCTATACATCGTAAGTATGAAATACACACGATAAAGAACTGGGCCAAATTATATTAACAGTTTACAATAAATAACACCACCAACTCATAGGAAAAGGAGTAGGAAGTAGGAGTACAGAGGACAAAAATCACAGCAGAAAGAGCAAAACACACTACTATTTAAATATCCACAATAGAAGAGATTGGCAAGGTTTCCATCCAGGAATCATTCCTTCCCAGGGACTATTCTATCCCAAACCCAACTGTTAGTAAGAGATTTTATTAAAGACAAGTTAATAAGGGAACTTATTAAACCTTAAAACTTCTCAGAAGGAATGGTAACCAAGTTGTACAGTTGTTACAGGTTTAAAGAAATTCAAACTACTCATCATCTCCTTCAAAAACTATTATGTAAAAGTAGTTTGAAGAAATCAAGTGCTGCATGTGATATCAATCTGTAAAAAGCTACCAGGGCTAGAGAGGAAGTAAACAGCACCTCATTAATATCTTACCACTAGAACCAAAACCAGAATCTGTTCTGCTCACAGATCTGGCTTTGTGAAAATCCCCTAACTGCCACGGTAGGGTCCACTGAACTGGAGTGGTAGCGTCCACTGAACAGAGTCCTGGGAGTCCCATTTCTGTATCACTTAATCTTGTATATCATCTTCATGATAAATGGGGAAGAATGAAACATCACTTCTGAAGAATGCAGACAAGCTTAATTAAATATATGAAGGAACTGATACCTGCATGGTTACAGGTGATCTGGTTGACTGTTAAAAAGATTTTTTTAAGAAATTAAGGTTTGAGCAAAGCCCCTTACTGAAAACTCGCAAAAAAGCTAACTGGTACCATAAAAAAGGGGGAATTCCTTCTTATATTAGCAATCAGATTAAAAACCCAAAACAAGAAGAATAAGCTATCATTTTTTTTGTGAGGAAGGGAATTTACTAGTGAGGTCACAAAAAGGGTTAAGCTAGGATTTCTTTTCCTTGACATACTCCTAAGTTATTTATTGAGAAAACTCTGCAGATCTGCAGAAAGAACTCACCATCTTGAATGATTTCTGGCAGAAAATATTCAATACTGGTAAATGCAAAGCGATGCACAGTGAGCAAATATTGTAACAGCACAGTGACTGTATAGAATTAGGTAAGACATTTTGAAGTCCTTATAGATTGGACTCCAAATTGGCAGCCGGAATAGTAACTGCTCACTCACTTTTCAAAGGTGGTTTGCGGTTGCATCTCGTAAGCTTTACTATATTTCTGGTTACCCTGGGGAGGTAGGAGAGGGGAGCACAAGCACAGACAGGAGGTACAGAAAGAGGAAGAAAGACTGTTCCATTGAGCACAGATACAAGAAAGGGAGATGACGGGTGGAAAGAGGAAGAATAACATGAAAACATGTAAAGTCATTAACAGTTTAGAGAAACCTAATGGGGAAAATTATTCACTCTTTCCTATGCTAGAATAGAGAGACTCCTTATGATATAAACATTTCACACCAAGTCTAGCAGAATTTGTGGCTACAGGATGATGCAGAGATTGAAAGTGTACATAGGTTCAGATGGGACTAAGCTTCCTGAGCCTTCCCTGAAGGCTACTGAGAAACAAGAGAACTCAAACAGCCTGGTTCGCTAGGAGGGTCAACGTGGCAGGAATACCACAACAGCAGCAGTTGTTTGGAGGAACATATAAAACTGTGCTTGATTTGTGGAAGTTACAGCCTACTGATTGCTGTTTGTTTTTATTTTTCCTTCAACATAAAAAGCCCTAAGGCTTACCTGTTATCCTAGAAGGAATCTGACCATAGTGCCCGACACAGACCTCCACTAGCGTAAGAGAAGGCACCTGTTAACAGAGCCTTTTTTCCCCTGCACAATAGCCCAGTGCCATTCCAGTATCTTTTACAGTTTGGCATTTGCAGTCAGGGGAGAAACCCCATTGTTCTGTTAAGATCTATGTTTTCTTTTCCCTGGAACACATGGAATTAAGCATGTAACAAGCCCATCATGATAGAGGGACAAACTCTACTACCAGAATTAGTGTCTGTTATCCTATCAGGCAATTGTGAAGTGGGGGCAACTACTGGAGCCCATACGCATCATCAAGCGATACTGAAGCCCAATCGCTGGAAATATTTGTGCTCCCAAGATGCTCTGGTGGTTCAGTTGTTCACGGAACATTTGGTACTACCCATCCCTCTTACCATTCGGATTGGGAAATACCACCACAAACAGACACCCTATCCTTTACAGATCAGCTTTTGCAAGTGATCAGCCAGTTGGGATTTAAGACAAAGACAGGGGACCACTAAACGGGGTGGAGTCATGCCAGATTTCAAGTGTTTTCCTTCCTTATCAACAGTTAGAAGTTAGAAAATAAATCCGAACTGGGAGAAGATGGTCGTGCAGCACGCACCTGGCCGAACGCCAGGAAGCAAGCGACGTGAGATGCCAAACACCCTCTTACGTTTTCACCCAAAATAAGTTTTTACGAGCGGACATCGGCCTGTACGCCCCGGAGAGGGCTCACGGACCTTGGGTCGGACTGCCTGACTCGCTCCCAGCCGCCACCGCAGGCCCTGCGGCGGGAGGACTTCACCCGCCTCCCGCCTCCGGCGCGCCAGCTCCGCCGCGCTGCCCGAGGGGCCCTTCCCCGCGCCCCGCCGCAGCCGGCGGCTCCATTTCCCGCCCGCGGGGTGGCCGGCGGGCGGCGACCTGACCCGGCGGCGCCGAGGCCCCTCGGGACGGGGCGCCCCAGCCCGCTCCTCCGGCCGTCGGGCCGCCGCCACGGGCCCTCCGGCGGGCGGGCGCCGCCGCAGCCAGGCCAGCGGCCGGCGCAGACCCGCGGCCGGGCGAGGCCGCTCCTCCCCGCAAGGCCCCGGTTCTCCCCCCGCCACCCCGCCCGCTTCCCCCCCTCCTCCTCCCCGCGGCGCCTCGTCGTTGTTTGAACCCGAAACGGAAATGAGACTCGCAGCGCCGGGGAGAAACGGAAACAAAACACGGGCCGGGCCGCCGGGCCAGGCCGCGCCGCGCTCACCCGCCGCCACCGCCGTCCGCCGCCCCGGCTCCGAGCGGAGCGGCCGCACGACACCTCCCGCCGGCCGCGGCCCTCGCAGCTCCAGCGGGTCCCGCCGCCGCCGCCCTGAGGAGGCCGTCGCGCGCTCGGGATTGGGCAGCGCGGCCCAGCGCGGGCCCGGGCGGGGAGGGCGCGCCGACACCGCCACCCCCCGCGCAGGGGCGGGAACTACAGCTCCCGGCGGCCCCCGCGCGCCGCCAATCCGCGGGCGGGGGCGGGGCTGTGGCGCCTGTCACTCCGAACCCTTTCCCCTCACCCGGAAGCGTATCGCCTACTTCCGGCGGGAACGGTGGGTGGTGGGCTTTTCCCGCGCTCTCTCCGCCCCGCGGCGGGCAGCTCAGGGGGGCCCTGCGGCCGGGTGGCTCCGGGGACCCCCGTGCGCGGCCGCGGGGCTCAGCGCTGTGGCGGCACGGGGCCGCGCGGAGGGGGCGGCTTCCCAGCGTGCATTGCGCGGGGGGGCGGGGCGGGGCGGGACGGACCCGCGGCGGCGGTGGCGGCGGCGTCTCTCCCAAGGTGACCGGAGCTGGGCCGGGGCGGCCCCGCGGCACCGGTGGGTGCCGAGGGCGGCTCCTCCCCCGTCGGTTTGCGGTTGGGATGCCCGGGCCTTGGGCCTAACGGCGCCTTCCGGCCCCGCCGCCCGCGGGGGGTTCCCGGGGGGGTGAGACGGAGGCAGAGGCGGGGGAGCGGGCGGGCGGTGCTGCTGCTGGCTTTGGCTGGGTTAAAGTTGTTACTTTTTCCTTAAACAAGGCAAAAGCTGAAATTCCCCGCGTGTCCCGGTGGCGATGGGAGCGAGGTCGGTCGCAGTGCGCGGTGGAACGGCGCCCCTCGGCGTGGGTGGGTGGCCCTCGAGGTTTCGCCCCGGGTCGCGTTCTGGTTTAAATGTCCTTTCTGGTTGAAAGCTCATCTCTGAATTTTTACTTCTTTACGCATTTACATTGAGGAAGGAGCTAACTAATTATGTGTTTCTCTTTTGGCTTTTTTTTTTTTTCGCTAAAAGAGTGGCATCATGATTCTGCACCAGATTCTGCGACTTTCTTCCATTTTTCGCTCTGCTGTTTCCATTCACTTGCGCAGAAACATAGGGCTTTCTGCTATTGTCTTTAATAAGACAAAAGAGCTCGATCCAGTTCAGAAGCTCTTCTTGGACAAGATCAGAGAATACAACACAAAGAGCAAGTGAGTAAAGGAAATTATTTTAGGACTCATGGTAAAAGGGGGAAAAATTTTGATTTTGACAAATGCTAAAATATGCTAGCTTTGTAGGTTGGTCTCTAAATACTTAAGTTATGCTTTCCTGCAACACTTATTGATAGTGGCACAAGTGAGAAGGCTTGTTCTTGTGTACCTGACAGAAACTGTTCATTCTTTCCTCTTAAAAAAAAAAAAAAAAAAAAAAGAAGTAAAGCTGATGTCATTCTTCTTGGGGAGTTAAGGCACTCAGTTAAGTTTTTTTGCATACTACGTGAACATACCAGTATGTTAATTTTTACCCATCTATGTGCTCTGTAAATAGGGGGGGGGAAAAAAAAGCCCCTTTTTTTTGTCTGGGGAAAACGGCTATTCTTCAGCCTTGTTTCCAGAAGCTGAATGGAAATAGCCTCCAAAAGCAATTGAGAATTAATGGAACTGTGAGGCTGATCCATTAAACATCATGGAATCTTAGATTCTTGTAACGTTTTGAATGAAGTACTTAACAGGAAACTAAAACTATAGTAAATCTATGTAGTTTATTCTTGGGAATTATTCTTGGGAATGAAATAAGCCACTACTTAGTTCTAGTGGAGGAAGATGTCTGTTTCCACATCTACAAACTAGCCTGTGTAGGGAGGCATATTTTTGGTGGCTTTACCAATCATAAATGATATCTGTGTTGGTACAACTGAACATTGATAATTTAAGGAGTTACTATTTTAGTTGTATTTGTATCCCAAGAAATTCCTGTCTGAATCCATATGAATGCAAGGTGCTCTGTCTCTTGGGTTTTTTGCTTGTTCAGTATTCAAAACACATTCTCTTTGCAAGAACAGTTTAGCTTTACTAACCAAGAACCAATTCAGAAATAGCAGAGGTACAAATCACAATTTTGTTAGGAAAGCACACCTGGAACAAGTGAAACTAAGAGCGCTGAAAGCCTGGATACTCAGTGCAGTTTTATGTCTCAAAAGGCTAGCTCCGTAGCTTGGATTTTCATCACCCATAGTAGAAAGTCTGTACTTTACCCTGAGAACCTTGTTTATGTGTAAGGTAAGTAGGCCCTAAAGTGTGTCGTATCTTGACTTTCGGAAATATTTTATATGGTTTGCTTTAGTTGGTTGTCAGAAAGGTTTTTAATTCATAAATGGCCATGAAAATGTAGAACTTCCACAAGAAACTCCAGAACTGAATTGTTAATCAGAACTTTTAATGTTTTTTAGGCAAGCTGGAGGGCCTGTTGATGCAGGCCCTGAGTTTCAGAAAGACATGAATGAATCCCTTGCTAGACTTCAACGGGCGTACGGTGAGGGAGATCTAACCAAGTTTCCAGAATTTAAATTTGAGGGTGAGTTAACAATCTTACTGAATTTCTAATTGCAAGTAAGGACATGTTCACTGACTGGTTTCCTTAATTAATTCCCATTTAGTTTTTATTTGGACCATTAATTTCATGTAAGATGCCCTCAGTGAATCTCCTTACTTTTGCAGAGATCACATCTGATTCCGTCTAATTCCTTTTTTTGATTAGTTGCTTTTTCCAGTAGAGATGTGGACTTGGTTATATGATGCTTAACAAAACTTGCAGTCACATCAGGCTATCTTAATTACCCTTCACAGACCCTAAAGAAATAGCCCAAACAAAAATAGCCCAGGGCCTATTGTTATATTTGGTTCCCATCTTCCCAAAGAGGTCAGCAGGCTATAATTTGAAAACCAGTTGTCGATGTCATCCAAACTGCAATTTGTAAATTTTGTGAGCTCATCTGGAAGTGATTTCAGAAAATGACTATAGAACTTAGTTACTGATGATTACTTCATGAATAAATTATATTAAACCTTTTTCTTCAGTTATTTGGATATGACTTCTGTTTAACTGTTCTAAGCTTGTGTTAGCATGTTTTCATATTACCCAGATCGATTATGACAGGAAGAATGCTTGTGATGATTGGTTTATCAAGAATGCAAAGAAACTGCACAGACTCTGTCCGCCTTAGGACATAAAGGCGACAGTTTTTTTGCGGACAGGCTCATTTCTATAGTTCTTTGTTTCTTTTGCTTGCTTATGTAAGTACAGCTCAAAGTCTTCATTGCTCACAAGCAGTTTTAGCTAAAGTCAGGTTTTGCGGGGGGTAGGCTGTCTTCCTCATAAGCTGTAAGGAGCTGGTAGCTGGGACTCAGCAATCTTTGGAACGTGCCAGTGTATTTGGTTTACGTGGCGGGCTGCAGGGGTGGCCTCTGTCGGGAGAGGCCAGGGGGTGTCATCGGACAGAGCCCATTCCATCGAGCTCCAAAAGGGACCCACTGCAGGACACAGCTGAGCCAGTTGGCAATGTTGGTGGTGCCTCTGTGACAACATATTTAAAAAGGGGTGAAAAACGCTGTCTCGGTTCTCAACCCTCCCGTGGAAGGAGGGAAAGAGCAAGAGAGCGTGAGGCTGGGTGGGCATCTGGCAGCCAGCCAAGGTCAAGCCACCATGATCAATGACTTGTAAGTCTGATGAGACTAACTGGAAATTATAATTTAGACTAGGAATACACATAAAAATGTTTTGGGTTTTGGTGGTATTGGAGATGCCTCGCTTGACCTGCTGTTCACGAACAGAGAAGGACTGGTGGGGGATGTGGTAGTCGGAGGCCGGCTTGGGCTTAGTGACCATGAAATGGTAGAATTCTCGATACTTGGTGAAGTAAGAAGGGGGGCCAGCAAAACCGCTACCATGGACTTCCGGAGGGCGGACTTTGGCCTGCTCAGGACACTGGTCGAGAGGGTCCCTTGGGAGACAGTCCTGAAGGGCAAAGGGGTCCAGGAAGGCTGGACGTTTTTCAAGAAGGAAGTCTTAAAGGCGCAGGAGCGGGCTGTCCCCATGTGCCGCAAGAAGAACGGGCGGGGAAGACGACCGGCCTGGCTGAACGGGGAGCTCTGGCTGGGACTCAGGGAAAAAAGGAGAGTTTATCGCTTGTGGAAGACGGGGCAGGCAACTCAGGAAGAGTACAGGGATCGCGTTAGGTCGTGCAGAGAGGAAATTAGAAAGGCAAAAGCCCGGCTAGAACTCAACCTGGCCACTGTCGTGAGAGACAACAAAAAATGCTTTTATAAGTATGTTAATGACAAAAGGAGAGCCAAGGAGAATCTCCATCCTCTATTCGGTGCGGGGGGGAACGTTGCCACCAAGGATGAGGAAAAGGCTGAGGTACTCAATGCCTTCTTTGCCTCAGTCTTTAGTAGTCAGAGTGGTTATCCTCAGGATACTCAGCCCCCTGAGCTGGAAGACAGGGACAGCGAGCAGGATAAACCCCCCATAATTCAAGAGGAAGAAGTTAACGACCTGCTACGCCACCTGGATGCTCACAAGTCTATGGGGCCGGATGGGATCCACCCGAGGGTACTGAGGGAGCTGGCGGAGGAGCTTGCCGAGCCACTCTCCATCATTTACCAGCAGTCCTGGTTAACTGGGGAGGTCCCGGATGACTGGAGGCTCGCCAATGTGACGCCGATCTATAAGAAGGGCCGGAAGGAGGATCCGGGGAACTACAGGCCGGTCAGCCTGACCTCGGTGCCGGAGAAGATCATGGAGTGGTTGGTTTTGAGGGTGCTCACGAGCCATGTCTGGGGCAACCAGGGGATCAGGCCCAGCCAGCACGGGTTCATGGAAGGCAGGTCCTGCTTGACCAACCTGATCTCCTTCTATGACCAGGTGACCCGCCTAGTGGATGAGGGAAAGGCAGTGGATGTGGTCTACTTGGACTTCAGTAAAGCCTTTGACACTGTCTCCCACAGCATTCTCCTAGAGAAGCTGGCGGCTCACAGCCTAGACAGGTCCACTCTTCGCTGGGTAAAAAACTGGCTGGACGGTCGGGCCCAGAGAGTTGTGGTGAACGGAGTTAAATCCAGTTGGCGGCCGGTCACGAGCGGTGTTCCCCAGGGCTCAGTACTGGGGCCGGTCTTGTTCAATATCTTTATCAATGATCTGGATGAGGGGATCGAGTGCTCCCTCAGTAAGTTTGCAGATGACACCAAGCTGGGCGGGAGTGTTGATCTGCTCGAGGGTAGGAAGGCTCTGCAGAGGGACCTGGACAGGCTGGATCGATGGGCCAAGGCCAACTGCATGAGGTTCAACAAGGCCAAGTGCCAGGTCCTGCACTTCGGCCACAACAACCCCAGGCAACGCTACAGGCTTGGGGAAGAGTGGCTGGAAAGCTGCCCAGAGAAGAAGGACCTGGGGGTGCTGGTCGACAGCCGGCTGAACATGAGCCGGCAGTGTGCCCAGGTGGCCAAGAAGGCCAATGGCATCCTGGCCTGTATCAGGAATAGTGTGGCCAGCAGGAGTAGGGAGGTGATTGTGCCCCTGTACTCAGCACTGGTGAGGCCGCACCTCGAATACTGTGTTCAGTTTTGGGCCCCTCACCACAAGAAGGACGTGGAGGTGCTGGAGCGTGTCCAGAGAAGGGCAACGAAGCTGGTGAAGGGCCTGGAGCACAAGTCTTATGAGGAGCGGCTGAGGGAACTGGGACTGTTTAGCCTGGAGAAGAGGAGGCTGAGGGGAGACCTCATCGCGCTCTACAACTACCTGAAGGGAGGTTGTAGTGAGGTGGGTGTTGGTCTCTTCTCCCAAGTAACTAGCGATAGGACAAGAGGAAATGGCCTCAAGTTGCGCCAAGGGAGGTTTAGATTGGACATTAGGAGAAATTTCTTTACTGAAAGAGTGGTCAGGCCTTGGAACAGGCTGCCCAGGGAAGTGGTGGAGTCACCATCCCTGGAAGTATTTAAAAGACGTGTAGATGAGGCCCTTAGGGACATGGTTTAGTGGACATGGTGTGTTGGGTTGACGGTTGGACTCGATGATCTTAGAGGTCTTTTCCAACCTGTATGATTCTATGATTCAGTTGGATTAAGGAAGAAGTTGGTGTCGGATTGTTACTGGTGCAAATAAAAAGAGCATCTGTAAAGTAGGATCTATGGTGTTTCTCTTTTTTCCCCCCAGTTTTAGGGATGTGGTTTCTTCATATTTGGTTTTATTTCTATGTAATATGTGAAACAATATATATTAAAGTTTAGGATTTTTTTTTAATGAAATCAAATTTGTATGACCATAGGAACAAAACAAAGGGGAGGAGAGATAGTGTTCTTTTAGCACTGTTGCCTATCCTTAATCTAATTTCAACAAGTTTTCAAAGCTAAGTGGCTAGAAACTTAAATTTTTTGTCTTAGTGAAGATTACTATAAGCTGAGCCTTACCTCTCAGACTCTTTGTAGCAAGGAGAACAAACATTAATAGCCCATCTGTCAAAAGCCCTAACCCTTCTGAGTTTGTACCTTTGACATCAAGAACTCCTTCCTCATACTCCTTTGTATGTGGAGAATATCTTCTGCTGAGTGGAGTTGAAATTGTGCACTCCATTCTGTTAATCAGCTATAGTACATGAATCAAAGGGAAAGAAGAGCTTGGTTACTTGTTCTTGTATTACAGCCATGTTGGAAATACTAGTGTCATGTCTAGTAACATTCTGGTTGACTTCAATTTCTCTGCTGCCTTCTCCCCTACCCCAGGTGTTGCTAAAAGCTGTTTTGTCAGACTGTTACTAAGGTGCATGTCTGTCTGAAACCTTATGCATAACTCCTCTAAGGTGGAAAAGACCTGTCTCCAGCGTAGTTTATTCTTCAGTGCTGCCCACATCCAATCATACCCTGATACAAAGTTAAGTGGTGGTGTAGCCTGCAATGTACAAGAGCTTGCCTAAGCTTGCCAACTTAATGTTTAGTTTTCTTTGAATAACAGATGAATTGTGGTGTTTGAGGCTGGAATAAAAAGAGACTAATATGACTTTTCTCTCTCTCTCCTTCCTCCTTTAGAGCCCAACTTTGAGGAGACTCCAAAGTGATCTCTGCAGGTTGTACACCAAACAGCAGTGTACATCAATGGAGTTGCTGAACATGGCACCAGTTGTAACTTAATAAATTCAGTGTTTCAGTTTGATTTCAGAAGCGTGAATAAGTTCTTAACTGTATGGTGAGCACAATTAGCTATGATTGTCAACTCGTTAAGTGACTGAGGCATCTGAGTAGTGTTTCTTAATGTTAACCGGAAAACTCCTTTGCCAAGCTACATTTTAGTGCTGAGAAGTTATAACACCGATAATGATACACCAAGAAGGAACTACTTGTTTTTCTGAGTTTGTCACATCCAAAAAGCTGCTGCAGAGAAAAACCCCCATGAACCCCAAAATCTGTAGCAAAGCCCTATGGTAGTGATGGACCTGCACAGCCAAAAGCATAGGCACAAATATACTAATTTTACACTGCATCAATGAACATACAGGTGATGAAGTGTTACTCTTACAGAAGCAACTGAAACCTGTTAATGAGGTTGTGAGATTTAAATTTCAGTAACTGAACTATGGACACAAACGCTTCAGGTTCCAAGGAACTATTTATTTGTGACACTTCAACAATTAGGATCCAGATACTACAGCTTGAGTTGTACTGGCATGATTTTTCTTCAGAATGAAATTACGTATGCAGTCTACAGAGAGAGATACACTTCCTTGTGGAAGTGAAGCTGTAGGCATTTTATATTTGACAGCAAAAACACTGCGTGAGCCTCAATTACAGGAAGCTTTATTCTGTCAGGATATTCTGACAGAATGTGGGAAGCTTTATTCTGTCAGTTTAAGTCTGCACGACTACTTATGCACTTGTAGATGGCTTTGGCAAATCTAATACAACATCAAGGTACTAATAAGTCAGAATTGCAGGAGAGTTTGAGCCCTTGACAATGGTGGAGACATAAGTAGTAGAAGTAGTGGTAGCAAGGTCATCTATGGAAGTTACTTGAATAGATTGTTCCAAGCTGTAAGAGTGAATCCTGTGCTGCTGCATGTATACATGAACCAAAGGAGAAGTCTTCATACAAGTTGACTTGTGTATTCAATTTAGTTCTATCTTTAAGTTAAGTTTTTTGGGGTTTTGTTTTTTTAAAAAGCAATCACAGACAGTTAAGTTGGCTAGATCTAAACATTGGCAGTTTCTATTTTCAGCATATAGTATGTGGAAACAACATTTACAGAGTGGAGGTCGAAAGATCCCTTTGATACTTTTGTATAACAAGTAGTCATTTGATGTCCCTCACAGAGGCTGAAATCTTCTAAATGACAAAGGACTTTGTATGCTTGAAATCCTAAATGAAGCAAACAAGGTTACATAAGTAATAGTTCAAAGATTTTAACCAGATTAACATTTAGTGTACATTTCAGAAGAAACTAAGGCATCGAGATTGAAAAGAAACACGCCTGAAGGACTGTTAGTTAATGTTTACTCTTTTCTGCAAAAGGAAGTCTACAGAATGCTCTGCTACACAGAATAGAAGTAATAACCTATTAAAAAATACAAGTATCAAACACCTCTGCTGAGCGTCTGATTCAAAAGTGCATTAATATTGATAAACAGATACCACAGCTCTTCAAAATTTGCTCCTTCCCACTCAGAGCAACCAGGTAGTTGGCCTCGGTAAGTTTCTTACATACCTGCTAGGTGAAGGAATAAGCTTATGCTATTTAGTATGTTCTGTTTTGATTAAAGAAATGGGTGGCATTCAGCAAGCTTTTAAGGCTACTAATATAGCCTTAAACTATAGATAGTGAAATTAAGTTGCTTCTAGTTGAATAGTTGGAGCTCCATTCTTTTTGCACCGATCTGAAAAGCTGGAGCAATGTACGTGCAGTTAAAGCCCTTGAGCCCTCTCAGTGAGGAAGGGGGAAAAAAGTAGTAAGTTTAGCTTCCATATTTAGTCAAGCCTTTTGACCCACATTAATCTTGGAGGAATTAAAGCCCAATCTTCCTCTCACTGCTGCCTTGGACTGTGTCCGAGTTAGTTTCCTTGGTTAACTGATACCTACAAGCAAGGCAGAGTGGAAGTTTCTCCAAGAAATGGCATCATGAAGTGGACAGTTTAGAGATGATATTGCCAAATAGTGTAAGGGTGTTACTGCTTTAGTTTATCTGACAGAGGGAAAATAATCATGAAAATGGGAAAGAAAAAGAGTGAAAGAAGCTAATATTACAGGGAAATGTGGGAAGAAGTAGGTAAAAGACAACCAGGTAAAAATCCAGTTAGTGTGGTAAAGAAAAAGATGGCAAAGTATGGAGCAAGGTGCTCTAGTTGTGTGGCACTTGAGACTGAGTAATAGGAAGCTACCAATGCAGAGATAAAGTATCTCCAGATATTGGTGGCATGTACGGTTTGGCGGGTGTGTGTAGGGTGCGTGTATGTGTGCAAAACCATCACAAAGCTAAGGAATTTTGAAGACATCTAAAACTTTTAAAACTCACTACTGAATGCAAAATACTTGCCTTTTCACTTGTAGATTGATAGTTGGTCTTCTTTCTGTTAACAGAACAGGAGAGGAATATAGGTTAAATAGTGACTCTTCTGGTGTTAGTTTTAACCCTTTGAGAGCCTTATTTATGAATGCATTTTTCCAGATTTCTAGCAATCCTTAGGGTTTTTTCTCCCTCTTAGAAAAATGTTACAATAACAAATCCATTGAATGCTTTTAGATAGCTGTCATTATTTCATGAACTACTGTCAAATTACCTTCCCTAGCTTGTCTTTTCAAGACTGCCTGTTACGCTTTTTGCCTAGTTCATGGCCAGTATAAATCACACAGTATTTTAAAGTAATATTTGTATTTCTCTTTAGTACATTACTCTTTTTTTTTTTTACCTGCTATTACCTAGAAGTGCTAAGATAAACTTTCAAAAGCAAAAAAAAAAAAAAAAAAATTGGAGGCCAGCCTTCAATGAAGCACACAATTTTAGCCTTGTGTGGGAGCACTAAAATAGCTTGAGGAATTCTGACTTGCTACTAAGAAATTTAAGTGCATGAAATCTCCATATTAAAGGAGCAGACCAGACATCCTCAGAAAGTTTCCACCAGTTATATTTTTACAAAACATTTCCCAAAATAATCTGTAGACATGGATATGAGGACAGTTCAATCTGGTTCTGATCATCTTTTGTCTAGTTTGAAGAGGAGACAAATGCATGCGTGTAGCCAAGTTAGGAGCTTAAACCGTAACTGTAAAAAGACACATCTCTGCACATTTATCACAGTAATAATGCTTAATTCATTTTCTGACCAGCACACTGGTTCTAATAAGGGAACCAGCTGGTGTGTAGGATCAGGTTTATTTCAGTGTTCAAAAAAGCCACTGTGCAAGAATCATGTGAGAAAGGCCTTACACAATCATCACAGTTACTAAATCATCAGAAATGTAAATGAAGTTTGCAGTGATTTGTGTATTACTTGCATCAAGATACTTACTGGGAAGAACTTTCCTCTGGAAAAAGAAAAAAAAAAAAAAAGAATTAGCACAAGAACAGTTTCCTTAGCTGTTTTAAAGTTCTTTCAAAGAGTTATTCATAGCTTATTCAGCTTTTCAGTTTCTAGGAGTTTCTGAACCAAATGTCTCTTTTTGGTGTAGTGAGTTTAAACAGAAAAAGATTAGGTTGCTTTCAAAGGTAAATGAACTTCCAATTGAACATAAACTCTAACAACAGCTCCGTTAGCCTGTTCCTTTCAGGCAGCGGACCTTCTCAGGCCCCGACATTTGGCATCCCTTCTTGCTGTGCTGAACTCTACAGAGAGGGTTGCTTGCTGTCGAGCAATCTTTAAAAGCAAACTTTCTCCATCTGCACTTTCACCACGACCCAGAAGAGGGAGCCAGTAACTCAGTTTCCCCTTCATCAGAACTGAGCTAAAAGTGAACTTGCACGGCTTGTTTTTATGTTGCCTTTCTTTGCCATTCCCTCTCAAAATTAGAGGAGAGAGGCTCCAGGAACCAAGGTTCGGCTCATTGCTTTCCCTAGATTGCCGCTTGGTAGCCTTGTGCAACTGCACAAACGTCTCCATGTCATTCTTGAGTCTTTTGCAGTAGAAGTTGGCAGAATAAAAATGCCTGCACAAAAAAAATTGCTGTTGTAATGCTCTTTAGCTTTAGTGCCATGGAGATAGAGCCTTCATGAAAAGGAGGACATGTTAGCGTCAGCAGAAGTACAGACATTTTTTTGACACAAGGAAAGAGTGATTTTATTTTACTTACTTGTAAAGTAGCCCTTTTTTTGGGCATAAAATACTCCAAGGCCACACAATGCCATTACCAGAGCCACAAATACTACAGCAGCGATGATACCGCTTACATTAAGGTCATCTGTAATGATAAAACATAAGTTCCAGTGTTGTAAGTTGTAAAAAGTTCCACTGGCTGGATTTTTTCCCTAATTACTACAGGCACCTTTTGTATCTATAGGTGGTCTTTGGCCCAAGCTGTGGAAGTTGATTAGTAACACTTGAATGTAGATAAGCAGTCCAAAAGCACTGCTGTATCACAGCCACATTAACAGGAGTGCTTGATACACTTCAACTGCCTAGGTTGGGTCAAAAGTAGGGGAAGAGTAAGAGCGGTCAAGGAATACATACTCTTCATTATACCTATCCCCAATAAGTATTATTCAAGTCATGTGCCTCTAAGGGAAAATATCTTGAAATCTTTAAAAGTCTTAAAACAAGTGTTTTCATATAGTTAGTTTGCCTAAAATAACTGAAACAGCTGATGGCAATGTCAGGTCCCAGTCCTGAAGAACTTTTCAGGTGAGTTATTTAAAATTCAGTGCTTATTTATTTTTAAACAGCAAGGCTTTTAAAATTCAACACAATAAAGGCCAGCAAATATTTTAGCCCAGATGTCTAAAGTTAAACTCTACACTAGGCTACCAAAACATCTAGCCATTTTTATTTTGAAGGTGATGACCCGTGCCCATTTCCTAATATAATCACTAAGAGCTTCAGACAATCATCCGTTTTAGGAAAAACAAGAACATCAACAAGCAAAAACATTTTCATAGGTTTTTGTTATATGTCCAATTACTTATTTGGATCCTAACTTCAAGCATACATTAATATATGGTTGGGAATTTTACCCCCAAACCTATCAATTTTTGTGCATTGGTTGACAGCAATTTAGGACTTTGGTGAGTATTTCCACAACAGAGGGGCTCTGTCTTTGTAGCTTGTGGAACACTTGCTCATAATGAACCAGGAATGCATTAAAAGCTGTGAAACAGTGATTTTCAGCTAAGTTCTAAGAAAGCACCAGACAATTGCTTTATGGAATACTTGGACGTGAACTTCTGTGCAGTATTTTTTAGAATTTGTTACCATCTGCTTCCTATCACATCTGCAAGAGCTAGTTTTATATTTTGCAAAAACATTCATACATTTCGGGTTATTATAGACTCTGCCCCCCCAGCCTTTGCTGACTTCTTTATTAGCTAACCGACGTTACACTTCACCTACGCTGTGCAAGTAGAAAAGAAACAGGCAGCAGGATATTTTTTTTTTTTCCTAAGGTACACTGACTTCTTCAGTGTTCCTCTGGCAGGTATAAATGAGTCATTCAGTTAAATTTCTAAGATCTCACATGAATGCATCTCAAAAGGGAGGCTTGTCATAAAGAAAATAACCCAGTGGACTTGCATGTTATCCTGTACACCTTCCACAAAAGCATTCTGAAATATTAAGGCTCTCATATGGATACTGCTGTTCTGTGAAGTTTGGTGTTTCGCAACGTAAAGGCTGGCTACTGCAATAATTTTAAGGTACTAAACTAGCTGCTTTTCTGTGAAATGCAGTGAGATATGTTTGTGCTGTAAAGGAATGCTTTAAGTAGCCACAGCAACTACATATAAGGAACTCATTATTCCTCCCCCAAAATGCCATAACCAAACAAAAAGATATAATTCAATCTTGTCTTAGCTTCTCAGTTGCATCATGCAATAAAATAATTCCTATTGCAAGACTGTTTTCCGCCCTTATTTTCTTTAACACATACCAACTTGCATTCGCTTCACTGAGCATTTCTGAGATAATCCAATCCCATTGGAGGCTTCACAGAAATACTCTCCAGTGTCATTCTTTGTAACTGTGTTAAATAGCTGTTAAGACAGAGTCCAAAACCATTATCAGAATGGAAAAAAATTCAGAATTTCCTGTGGGATAGAAATTTTGACATGTCAACAGGGTTTTTTTTTTTTTGTTTGTTTGTTTTTTTGAACAAAAAAAAACTGAAAGAAAGTGAGAAATTCTGGTCCAGTTCGACCTCATAATTCAGCTCCCTAGTCACATTCCCTGGTCCTCAACTTCAGCTTCTGGTCTAAGAGGGTCTTCTAGATGGACATTTTAACTAGATAGAGTGTATCTACAAGGAGATTCTTTTTCAGTGGATCAGTACTTTCCAATAAAATGCATTTTCTTAGACATGCTCTAATTTCAGAATCCCTGAAATCAGAACTTTTTGTTCATTTTCCCAAAACAACAACCACAACAACAAAATTCCAAAAAAAAAAAACCCAAACGTAGTACAAAAACTATTTCCCACAGAAAGATTGTTGTTTCCCCCTCCCCCTCCAGAAATGGCACTTTCTCTCTTCTTCCAATGGAGAAATGCTAAACTGCACTATTTATCAAATACTACTACTATTAAAATGAAAATGAGGAAGCAAGAGATGGACAGAGACAGACCTTATGTCAATTCCAGTGTTTCTCTGTATTTTTTTTTTATCATTAGACTTGTTAACCTTTTTTCCCTTTAATATATCCCATACTTTAAAACTAAGGTTTTCAGAGGTGATTAGTAATTTTGAATAGTCCACCTAATTTCCACAGTGTGCTGAAAGACCCACAGCACCTCTGAATGCCTAGTCACATTTCACTTTCCACGTTTGATCATGCACAAGAGTAGGGTGTTCCTAGAACAACTCTTTACTTCTGAAAAATCTCAGCTGATAATGCATCGTAAGTAGTATGTATCAATGTTTTTAGAAGGATCAGCTAACAGGGCAGGGATGAGAAAAAGACACGGCCAATTCTGAGGGGGGAAAAAACCGCCACAAAACCACAACTAAAACAAAAAAGTAAACTGTAAGCTTACTTACAGTGCCAACTCATTCCCACTGACTTCACTGGACTGGAACTTGTAAAGGCCACTGGACTGCACAGATTCTGGACTGCCCTTAGTGCTGCACTCCCACTGGAGTGTGTGAAGTTGCTATTTCAGATTTTAAGGCGCTATCAAATATAACTTTGTTGACATACTGAGAGATCATTCTCACCTGGCACTAGTTAGCTAACTGACAAGGTGAAATTTGTCATGTATTTTCTAGATTCTGCTCATTTATCATTACTGCAGCCTTGCAACTCACCCAATTTGTCTGTATCACTCAAAGTCTATGGCTTGTCATTGGTCTGAGGCAGAAACCACCTTCTACGTTTGTTAGCACATATTTCAGCATGACATTGCTCTCCGACAAAGACCTTGTGCGTTTTTGGATTAAGACCCCTGTGCATCACTACTGAACAGTAAATTTTTTCTTCTTGATAGCTGGTTGTGACAGAGTTGGTTATTACACTTACCAGAGTGCCAGACTTTTTATTCATGGTGTAAGTTATGTTTGCTCCTCTAGCACTGCCTGTTCCCGTCTTTTCCAGTAAGGCAACACCATTCTTGTACCACTGGTACTCAGACGGAGGAGACCCCTCAGTCTCCTTACAGCTCAGTTCCACTACTGTTCCCGTCATTGCGGAGCTGGGTACCTCACACACCGGAGTGGTCGGAGCAACTGGACAATGAAATTGCACTTGTTACACAGTCTTACCGGTATTGTCTATATGGCAACAGTTTGACAGTCACTGGTGAGGAGGTGAGCACTTGTCTACATGCTTAGAAACTCCCACGTTAATGAAATGAGGTGCTGGAGAAGGGGTTGAAGGCAAAGTCCTGCTACTGGAGAGCACAGTAAAATTTGTCAGTTGCTAAAAATGGAAGAAAGAGGCTTGCTCCCAGCCTCCCCCCCCCACATGCTGTGTCATCCCGTCTCCACTGTATACACTCTCATCCAACACCAGAGAGTTTCACCTCGTTTCTTGTATGGGGCCTCTTGCTCACAGACAGAGGAGGGGTAACTCAGGGAATCTGTAGTCCAGCAATTCTCCCCTTCCCTGCCCCAGTATTTAAAAATAGAAGTGAGGAAGAGGACGAAGATTTTTTTATTAAGTCAACTGGTTTTTGAAAAATGATTCAGAAAGTCAGAAAGAATTACCAAGACTGGCCATCATCACAGCCATTGTGTAAATCCCGGGTTGAGGACCAAAAACAATTGGCTACTAAATTTCAGTTTAAATTAAAAACAAACATTCTCACACACAGATGCAGGAGAACTGATCATTTCTTCTGCCATGAAGATGAACGTCTCCTTTCTGATTTTTATTACATGAACAGAAAAGGAACTTTTTTTTTTTTCGGTAACTTGAAACTAGTTAGAAGAAAAGTAAGGGTGAAGAGGCATGCATGGAACATTAAAAGCACAAGAGACACCTTAACAAGTATTCATAGTTTTTTCTTGGCTGTTTTTAAAATAAAAAGCAAAAATAAAGAAAATCAAGTGAAATACTAAGTACTTTGCATTAACTTTCAAAAAGGTTTGTGAGCAATGCACACACACATGCTCCTTTGGGCTCTAAGATTTCAACTTTAAATTGAGAAGCCACATTTAAAAGAGGAAAGCTGTTGAGAGAGTGGAAGAAAAAAGGAATAAGTAGGGTTACCTCATTGTTGGACCTAATCAGAAGGTCATGAATTTATCATCCTTTATGAAGAACTTTGAGACTTTATTTATGATTTTAAAAGATCAATTATTTTTGTATAAAAAAAACAATACAGAAACTACACAAGCGAATATTTTCTTTTCTCCCTATGCGGAGAAGAGAAGAAAACTACCAACCTCTACCACTTGTCCACTGGGAAAAATACCAGGAACAATGTAAGAAGAATGTGCTCAGTATTCACTTTTCCCTCCTTTCCCCAACTGGGAAAAAACCCCAACAAAAAACCACAAAGAACGACCACCCCCTCAAGCCAACACCATCTCTCCTGTAAATGAAGTCCACAGATTGTTAGCTCACTGGCTGGCATTGCGCAGACACTGCAGCAGTTTCTCCTTCCAAAAACAGGAGGAGACTGTAGCATATTGGAATGAACTGCTGCTTAGGAATATTTGATAAGTGTTGACAGATGCTGACTTTCCAGTGCCAAACACCATGATCAGCTTATCCAGATTCTCAGCCACTTAGTAACTTCAGTTTTAGTAGAAATGGAAGTTTCACCATCACATAAATCAGCATATTTGCTAAGTTTTGAAAACTGAAACCCACATTTGTATCAACAAAACAGTTGTTATATTCCTTTCTAATGCAAGTGTGCATTTTGCAAAGCTCTTTTGTGAAGTATGTTGTAGAATGTGCATGTGCACGCGTGCTTCTAAACCCAGCCCAAAGAGGACCCAAAAACCCAGCAGCCACACACCATATGGACAACCCTGCCTTCAACACCCCTTGCCATCATTCAGTTTCTTTACAGAAGCCCAAGGGATAAAGTTTGTACCCAATACTGTGAGAG
Source organism: Calonectris borealis (assembly GCF_964195595.1). Lineage (NCBI taxonomy): Eukaryota > Metazoa > Chordata > Aves > Procellariiformes > Procellariidae > Calonectris > Calonectris borealis. The sequence continues at coordinate 114,134,689 of NC_134312.1, read as the reverse complement.
TAATAGTAGCCTCTCCCAGGCGTTGCCCCTCTTCACTCTTTGCACTGATTTCACAGCGGTAGGTCCCAGAATCCCTTCTAGTCACATTTCTAATACGGATTCCTGTATTCAGCATCTCTGCTCGGCCTCGAAGATCACCTTTAAGGGAGAACAGACAGAGAGGTTTCTGCTCTTTCTATAAGACGTTGCTTATAGTCTACGTCTCATTGGCTTGTTCTGAAATCACGTACAATTTATGAACTATTGCTCATTTGTCCACGGTTAGTTATCTATCACCAAGGAGCAATATGTAATCCCCCTCCCAAGACAGTAAGAACCTTCCACAACTTGTCCATTTAGTCCAAAAAAACCCCTCAGTTCAAAAAACCTACATCTGTCATACACTTTCTATTTGGAAGATGGAATGCTTTTTTTCCTGCAGATATTTCAAGAAAACATGTATAGCAGTAGTCAGGTGACAAAAAAGACATCATTTTCCTCTAGAGGGATGGCAATCACTAAATTAATTACCTTATAGAAAGAATCGTGAGTGAGACCACAGCAAAGTATTTGACATTTTAACTTGGCAAGAAAAACTTGATGGATTTAGCAAAGATATTGCCATCAGACTTCTTACAATAAAGTTTTTTCCTTCTACAGCTTGTTATGAAATTAAAGTTACATGCACACACAGAACCATGAGTTCCAGTGTTTCTCTAAATTAAATATATGCAGAAAAAAACCAAGTTCATCAACAAGACCAGCACATCATGCAAGCTCTACAAGCTAACAAAATCGCTGTGCTCTTATTTTACTTCTCAACCTTCATTTATTGTGTACAAAGTACCAGAGACCCGTATTTTCTTCAACATATAAAGCTGAGGTAAGTCCTTTTCAGAACATATAAACAGAAATTCCACTTCTGAAAAGAATACGCATAATTTAAAATATACAGCTGAGTTTATATTTTATGTATATAAAAATTGCTGCATTATTCATATCTAAGCCTCCAGCTCTACAGGAGGCTTCAGAAACCTCTTTGTAGGATAGAAGTGCAGAGCTTGCAGTAGTTTGGGGGAGTTTATATCTGAATGTAATTTGATTTTTGAAAAATGTCAAGGAATGCGCAGTGCCATTTTTTTTAGTCTTGAGTTTTATTAAATATAATTTTATTACCAAGGTAACTAATCGTTGACGATTTTATTAAGAAATGCTTTTTTTCCCCCTGGGGAAGAATTCTTTTCCTCAAAAGGACAGCTGTTCAGTATGGAGAGTCAAGAGCATTCTCTTTCAGTCATTTTCATAATGTTATTCCCCAAGAAAGAGTCGATATCTATGCTAAAGAATGACATGTTAAACCATCAGTCTAAGTTTGTGGTACTGTACCTGTAAATTCACCATTGTAGTAGACAAATGAGACTCCTTGAGACTGGATTTTCTTCCATTCTATTCTTAAGCTCATCCCTTTTGAAAATTTGTGCTTGCAACTAAGAATAGCCTCTAGAGGCAGAAGAAAAAAAAAAAAACACGAAAGGGAAAATTAGAGACTTTAGCATTGTGTTTGGTACACATTCAGGCTCCATGAAATATCCCCCCATCAAAAGAACTTGAGCAGTCAGCAGGGGCCAGATCTACTTCTCAAAGTGAGGCCATCAGACCTTCTCCAGATTTACAAACACACACTGGGGAAACAGAAACTAGTTATTTTCCCATACTTCAGTGGCCTTCAGATCAAACTTCAGATGTTGGGGACTAGAAATTCCCATGTTGGATGGGCACAGATTCTGTATTACTACCCTCATTTTAGGTTTAAATATTTTCGTCAGTGAGCAGACCACCATTAAAAAAGGACTCTGATCCTGTTATCAACAATACTTTGTGAATTACCATTCTGAATTCAGTATCAGTAGTTTAACTGTTTAAATGTATAACTTAAGGCAGATGGAGAACACATCCGTAAGATGGTTAAATATTCTCCTAAGTAACTTATGTATTTAGTTGCAATTTCATATTGGTTATTGTAAGGATATGTGGAAGGTGAGAGTCTGCTTCATTAAGGTTTCCCAGTCAAGGACTCTTTCAATGCAAAAGTGGTAACAAGCAAAGGGGGCAGCAACAAACAAAAACACAGAGACACAAACATGACAGACAGGGACTAACAGAGATGATGACAAAGACCATCAGTCTTCAAACAAACTGATGGCAACTGGAGCGAGTGAGGGTCTCTGCACCAGTGGTTGGAGGGGCCACAGATGTTGGGAGTGTGTGCTGGTGAGTTTCAAAGCACGTCTGCCTGGAGTGCTAGCTATCGGGGCAGAGAGGGGTGGCTTGAGTAAATTCAGGGCCAGCAAGTGGGGTCACACTGGGGGCGTAGGCATCCCTGGGCTTGTGGTGCTGGCTGCTGAAGTGGGAGTTTGTGGTGTGTGTGCAGCCTTTCTATCTTCCCTAAACCTGGTGTGCCTGGAGGTGCGTGTGTGTAATTCACTAGCAAACCTCAAGCTGGGAGAGCTGGTGAGTAGGGCAGGGGTAGCGGATGGGCAGAGGGGCTGTGCTGGTACTCAGGGTATCCACGAATGTGCATCTGCTTGTGAATCTAGAGAGTGTTGTGTGAAGGCTTTCATCACTGAACTTCAATCTCCACCAGCCAGAGAGGAGGAAGGAGGCTCAGCTGTCTATACTTAATGCTTTATGCGAGCCCAGGCAGTGTTATACGTTGGTGCTGTTGAAGGCAGCGCCTTGTCTGTGATGGTCTGTGTAGCTGGCAGCGCCAGTGTCGCGAGCGTGTGTGGGTGTGCGCACACACGCATGCATCCCTGGGACACACACGCGGCCTTGCTACTGGTTGAACCTGCAAATGGGAAAGCGGCAGCTGTGTCCATCGGCCTGGGACAAAGACCCCCAGGTCTCCAGGCACATTGGGCTGGGCTCCCGTGGCCGGCAGGAGGAACTCCAAGGCCCCTGGAGCTGCTGGCAGCAGAGGCTGCTCATAACATCCCTTGGCGGTTACCTCATTTTTCTTGAGTTTGAGACAAGAAGGTTCATACTATTGTTCACCTTCCTCTCTGTCCACTCAAGTTTCCCTGACTTATGTATAGTGGGCATCACCAACCAAATTTCACAGAGAGGCTGAGATTTCAAGAGTTACTGATTATTGCTAAAGTTGCCATAACAGGGTAGGAAACAAACCAAAATTAGTGGTCCTAATCAGGAATAGGTCATACTGGGAGCTCAACTGTTCTTTTTTCCTCCGTCACAGCAGGGCATCAGCATATGCCATCACTAATATGTAGCTTGCATCATTGTAATTGTGGTCTATGGCCAAGCCTATAGTTATTATGGGGGAACTGGAGAGGGAGAGAAGACATGACAAACTGTATAGGTGAGTTACTGGGACAAACTCAGTGTTTCAGTAGTTCCATTCTCCGTGGAACAGCATGCTGAAATATGTATATTTTTTTCCCCCAGTAAATAACTCTTAAGTCAAGGTATTAATAAGAATTGTTGGGAGACAACATCAGAGGAAACAATCCAACCACACATCTGACTGGCTCCAAATCTATTAATAAAGTAAAATTTAGTATCTCCCAGAAACTTCTGTAAAAAACAAATACAATATTGATCTTGCCACCTTTAGGCTGCTCATCTTCCAATATAGGCCAGAGTATCAAGGATCAAAGCCTTTATAGTTTTGGCAATGCCTGTCTATCCTTCAGGAGACAAACATCCACTGCTCAAACACACAATCTGCATTAACTGGCACTCTCGTTTCCAGTCTCAGCCAACAAGGCTAAAGGGCAATTAAGAGCTACCGACAGATCTACCCACTCACCCTTTAGAGTCTGATTTCCCAGGTCTGTTCTGTAGAGAAACAAAAAGCTTCCAAGGGCCCAGTCTGGTAGCCTTGGTGATCTCTCATAGGGGAAAAAATGTCCAGACTTGAAAGAAAAATTGAGGCAGGAGAGCATTCTTTACCAGAAACACATTACACATGCACTGGCCGCTTCGAAAAACATGCTGTGCACTCAGGAAGCCCGAGGTTCCTGACTTCAGGTTGAGTGGATGGGTGGAGGCTTCCTGAATCTTAAGATTTGCTAAAGTTTCCTTTCCATTTTGTTTTTGTATCCTTCTAACAAAGAAAAAAACATCATTCAAGCTCAGTTTGCTTTTGCTACTGACCTTGTGACAGTTGGCGGGTCTCATGAGCTAGCGTATATTAATTGACACAGAGACAACTCAGCTGAAGTGTTCTCAGCCGAACAAGTCACCTCCATCTTGAATGAGCTGCCACTTTCCTGCATGCCACGTTTTTTCATTTCAGAAAAAGCCAGCATTGATGCCCTCCCACTAATCTGATTCGGAGAAAGGGAACGAAATGGAAGAAAGGGAGCGTACGCAGAACAGAGACAAGATAATAAAACCCTCTTTAGCTATAGTTCCCCTCTCCCACTTTTTCCCATACTAACAGAGTCAGTGAGAGGTATTTTCCGGAACAGGTCCACTTGACTTGCATCAAGGTAGGCCCACAGGACACTCTGCATCAGCACAAGCTCTGCCAGGCCTGGAAGAACCTTCTGAGATCTTGGAGAGATCTGGACAATGTTTAATTTGGATCTACATCTGGTCTGGAGGCTATAATTTGGTTATAGAATCATAGAAGATCTCAAGTTGGAAGGGACCCATAAGGATCAGAGAGTCCAACTCCCTACTCCTCGGAGGACTACATAAAACTACCTAAACCCATATGACTAAGAGCATCGTCCAGACGCTCCTTGAAATCCGACAGGCTTGGTGCCATGACCACTTCCCTGGGGAGCCTGTTCCAGTGACCGACCACTCTCCTCTACAGTAACAAGAGCTAGGAGGAGAAAAGAAAAATGCATTTCAGATCAGCTGCATTCAGTTGAATAGCTACGTCTGTCAGCCCCTGCCATTCCCTTAGTGCTGCGACACAAAAAGAACTCGGCATGGCATCTGAGCTATGTTAAACTGATCTCACTCTGTTACACAAATACAAAAGAACAAAATGCAAGCCTTATATCATGTAAAAAGACAGAACCTAATCAAGCTTTAATATTACCTGAAGAGCTTCTCTCTCCTCTTGCCTGTCCTGAGCTCTAAATGTATTAAGTTTTTCTTCCCCAAAAGTGACAAGAATACTCGACAGGAGCCCAGCTGACAGCTTTAGAGACCTCCAAAATATTTGATTATTACCTCAAACAGATGAATAAAGCCTAAAGCTCAGCAAACAGTTTTTTCAATTCCTAAATTCCCATCTCTTTCCATTCCAACCAAATGCAAAAAAACCAAATAAACAAAAAACCCCACATAACCCACAAACCTCACATACACACTACTAGGATCCCTTTCTCATCTACCCAGCAAACATCAGGTTTTTCTCCCTGCCTCCTTAGCTTCTCTAGGATATTATTGGAAGTAATTTGTCATTTTACATGTGACATACACATATATAAATAAGTAAATAGCCATTATAGTTACTGACAATTAAAAATAGCCATTAAATTATAGTTACTGACAACTAACTGACTTCAGTTGTTCTCTCTCTAGTCCCTCACTTCTCTGTCTTGCAAGATAATAAATGCTTCTCCTTTCCATCAGTTCCCATCATTTTGGGTGGAAGGAAACCATGCACAAGTTACAGAGTGAGCTACCAGGACTGACAAACAAGTCATAGAATCACAGAATAGGTGAGGTTGAAAAGGACCTCTGGGGAGCGTCTAGTCCAACCTCGCATTAAGTAAGAGAAAATGGGGACAGGACCAAGATTACACAAAGAGTCAATGGAGAGAGTAGGAGCAGGACCCCTCAGGAAAGAGGAAGACAATCTTAACAGCTGCACAGCTTCTGTATACATAGTTTGCATGTATTGTGTATATATTAAAGATAATCACAGCAATGCCCATACTGTACCCTTAAATTCCTCTGCTTTTACATTTTTGTTATCCGTTTCAATGGAAATTCCAGACACTTTACGATCTGCAAGGGGACAGAAAAAAAAGACAATTCAGCAATAAACACTTGTAATTTCATATGTGCTTCAGCAGCTACAAGCAATATTTTTGAGACCTCCTTACACTGGACAGATTAGATATTGTCTACTAGAGAGAGCATGGGACTAAGAGCTAGACCAGGGCTGGCCATGTGAGTGGCCTCGAACAATTCATCTTTTCCTTTCCATGCCCTGACACCTGTAAAAAATAGTAATATTTCTTTTTTACAATAGCATGATAATATTTACATGCGAGAAGTTCTACATAAACAGTAGGTGGTGTTTTATACTGGGGTAGTTTCTCAGTCTGTTTCTAACTGGGGAGACTTGTATTAATCCATAAATACATTTTCCACTATATTCCTATTACAAGGCAGGCATGTTTACTGGAGAATACCATGTACAGCTTCTATAGGGTAAAAAAATGCGTGCAGTAATTGGCAGTTACCTCAAATTCTTGTTGAAATGAAAAGGAAAACATTAGTCAACATTTCTATAGTTTTATATCAAAGAGAGAAAAAACCACCGTACATTCTTGGATAACTCTTGTATCAAGAATACTGAAATTCCAGAGAGAACAAGTGAAATAACCACTAGCCCTACATCAACCCCCACCCAGCTACCTCGTCCCCCACCGCACCTCCCTACACATCCTCTCTTAAGAGCTGCTCTCCTCCCACGAAAGGTCTCCACCACGTTCCCTCATGATTCAGAAGCATTCCAGCAAGGCCCAAGAGTCGGTCACAGTTACTCTGATTACTCCATGGCAGGTTACAAGTCTACCAAGTGCTTAAGAACAGCTAAAACCAGTTCTTTACACATGTTTACATTAATCTTTTTTTTTTTTTCCCCCAAAAGCATCTCAAGTTCTCTTGGGTTTAGGACCAGTTTTGAAGACAGCATGGACACTCCTAATGCAGTCCTTTTCCTCCATCTGCATGAGCCAACTGAACAATTGCTACAGAAGGTATGAACAAGAACTGAGCCCCTCTCCCCATCAACAGTATTTAGAAACATGGCTTGTTCAAGAGCATAACGTTCTTTTGACTGATAGAAACTAGTCTTGCTTTACACCTTTTAGTCTAATCTTGCTATTTACCTCTCTCATGCACACAGACCTCCTTTGTTCATCCCCAAAGAATTAATTTCTCTTTCCCCTGCCTAATGGGGGAAGAGTTGCACACAACCTAGCAGATGGATATCCAGTCTTGATCTGAAGACATGAACAGATCAAGAATCCTTTACTTCTTATTGTTTTCTTTTGACAGTTGATTACTTCTGTTGAAGTGTGTGCCTCATTTCTCACTTGAGTGAGTCCATTCGGGCTTTCAGCTATGGGTTCTCATAGCTCTGAGATAGCTCGCTGTTTTCTTTGTATGAAGGTACCACCATAGAATAGTTTGGATTGGAAGGGACCTTTAAAGGTTATCTAGTCCAACCCCCCTGCCACAGGCAGGGACATCTTCAACTAGGTCAGATTGCTCAGAGCCCTGTCCAACCTGATCTTGAATGTTTCCAGGGATGGGGCATCTACCACCTCTCTGGGCAACCTGTGCCAGCGTTTCACCACCCTCATTGTAAAATACCTCTTCCTTATATCTAGTCTAAATCTACCCTCTTTTAGTTTAAAACCATTACCCCTTTAGCAACAGGCCCTGCTAAAAAGTCTGTCCCCATCTTTCTTATAAGCCTTTAAGCACTGAAAGGCTGCAGTAAGGTCTCCAACCCCAACTCTCTCAGCCTTTCTTCATAGGAGAGGCGTTCCATCCCTCTGATGATTTTTGTGGCCCTCCTCTGGACCCGCTCCAACAGGTCTACGTCTTTCCTGTGCTGAGGACTACAGAGCTGGACACAGTACTCCACGTGGGGTCTCACCAGAGTGAAGTAGAGGGGAGAATCACCTCCCTCGACCTGCTGGCCACGCTTCTTTTGATGCAGTCCAGGATATGGTCGGCCTTCTGGGCTGCAAGCGCACATTGTTGGCTCCTGTCCAGCTTTTCATCCACCAGTACCCCCAAGTCCTTCTCAGCAGAGCTGCTCTCAATCCCTTTGTTCCCCAGCCTGTATTGATACCAGGGGTTGCCCTGACCCAGGTGCAGGACCTTGCTCTTGGCCTTGTTGAACTTCATGAGGTTCACACGGGCCCACTTCTTGAGCTTGTCCCTCTGGATGGCATCCCATCTCTCAAGTGTGTCAACCACACCAGTGAGCTTGGTGTCGTCTGCAAACTTGCAGAGGGTGCTGAGGGTGCACTCAATCCTACTGTTTATGTCACTGATGAAGATATTAAACAGTACTGGTCCCATACACCATCATGGATGTCTTCTCAATTAAAGATCATTCCGTATTGTTCAAGTCTGGCACTACAGAGGAAATTCTCCATCCAAACTGTTCCTACGGCCTTTTCCTTCCTAGTTTTTTTTCAGCATCCTTTAAAAATACAGATTGCGGTTCTATCAGTATCTATAACCATTGACTCTGTGAGTCATGGAGCAATAGTCAGAAGGCGTATTTGAGTCCCCAGCACTGTAGCAAAAGTTCAATTACTCATTCACTGTATGCTGTTGTGGTGGGTTGACCTCAGCCAGCTGCCAGACGCCCACCCAGCCGCTCTCTCACTTCCCCTCCTCAACATGACGGGGGAGAAAATAAAATTAAAAGCTCACGGGTCAAGAGAAAGACAGAGAGATCACTTAGCAATTACCACCACAGGCAAAACAGACTCAACTTCGGGAAAATTAAATTTATTGCCAATTAAAAATAGAGTAAATGCAGGGTTGTGCGGAATGAGGGTTGTGGTCAGTCCATAACAGCTCCTCTCTGCCACTTCTCCCTGCTTCAGCATGGACTCCTCTTCATGGGCTGCTGTCAGGAGCCTGCTCCAACACAGATCCTCCATGCACTTCAGCTTCCTTCAAAGCATATCCACTTGCTCCGGTGTGGGATCCTCCATGGGCTGCAGTGTGGATATCTGCTCCAGTGTGGTCCTCCACAGGCTGCAGGGCAATATCTGCTCCACCGTGGGCTGCAGGGGATCCTCCTCCCCCTCTCCCCTCGGGGCTCGCAGGGCTCTTTCTCGCACTTTTCCCCTCACAGCCGGGCAGCGTTTTGCCCTTCCTTACCCAGGCTTTCCCCGAGGCGCCGCCACCGTGGCTGCGGGGCTCAGCCGTGCCCTGCGGGGGGTGGGTTGGAGCCGGCTGGAACCGGCTGTGTCCGGCACGGGGCAGCCCCGGCCGCTCCTCACAGGGGCCGCCCCGCAGCTCCCTGCCAGCCCCTGGGCACCTGCACCCAGTACCCCTGTATTACTCTTTAGAGTTGCTGCTTTCCCAATATCTCACCATCCCCTTCCCCTCTTCCAGATGTACGTCCAACATCTCTTGTTTCTAAGAGAATACAGCTTCTCACCTGGCAATGTAAAGTGAATTTTCATATGTGCACATTACCAAAAGATCCAAATTTGTGTGCAATTATCCTGACCTTAATATGTTTTAATTTTATCATCACGTTTGTGTTACCCCAAAATAGTTACAGCAGAAGTTTATAATATGAAAATGAGTAAGAAGTGAAGACGACAATTCCAGCAATGCCATTTACATACCCGCAGAATACTGAAATAACAAAAAATACTTGCGTGACAAATAGCGCTTGGAAATTTTTTCCACCCCATCAAGAAAGGAAACTTTCCTGTTAGACTTTAAATAAAGAAATAAAAAAAGCCAAAGTGACCCCCCACACACCTTGATGAAACCAGAGGAGGGAACCGCTTCTCCAGCACCTCCCAAAGTAAGCGTTACTCCTGCATGTCCACACAGAGCCCACCTCCTTGCTTCTGTCCAAACTCGGTCTAGTATACAGCCTGAAGTCATTAAGTCATTTTCCTTTTAACCTATTAAGCCCTATTTAGATTTATGGAAAGAAAATTAGCTTTTGACTTTTACCCAAAGCATGTTGTTTCTAGAACAACAAACACCCCCCATATCCTATATGCCAACAGATAACGAATCATGTTTATCTATTGAAATAACATCTTCCTTCATGTGTTCATGATGGGGAGGAACATTATGTTCTGAGGCTCTGACAGCAGCTAACGCTTGCTAACACTTAGGTAGGAAGCATTTCTAGGACTCCAGTGTGTGGGTAAAGCCATTTATAAATTATTGGCACATCAACCTTCTCTGTCTGGACACAAACCAGCTCAAAGACATGCAATTCACCACTGTATTACATTCACCGTTTCACAGACCTGGAAATTTCTCTCCTCCTCTTTAATACAGATGTCACGCAGATCACTGTCAAGGTCTAAGTATTCATAACCTAGAAGCCACAATAAGAAAACATGTTTTATGGCTTCTGGGGCAGAATCATGGTACTTACTTCTCACTATGGAAGTTACCACGAAATTACTTTGCATACTTTGTATTGGGAGCTTGCAATTGCACAAAGTCTCCATATTTCCTCTTGCATCAAGGGATTTATAGAACACATGAAGATCCTATTATGCAATGCAATAAATACAAAATATGTCAGAAAAAAGAAAGAAAGAAGTTCAACATACACACAGTCCTCCTCCTCACACACACAAACCGCACATATACGTGACCCTCTCCAAGAAGCAGTAGAGTCCGAACAGTAATTGAAGGTGGTGCAGAGACAGAATTAAAACCATTATATATTCTGATCAAGCAGAAAGACAGGAAAGCTCTTTAAAGCTAAAGCATCTCTTCCTTAAAATGTCCTTTTAGAAATGCCTCTGTCAATTATTCAGAATCCAAGATTTAGCTTGGATTTTAATTCACCATATAAAGAGCAATAGTGAAAAGATGACATATTACTGTACCAGTGAACTTTTTGTTCATCAAATGCTTTTATACAGACTGAAAGAAACCCTACTCTTATGTGTCAGTAACTCCATTTGTTTAGAAGTAAACCCCCAAAATACACACTTTCCATTTGATAATCACTCGCACAGCTGTAAACTGATACTACTAGCTGGAGGAATCATTAAGGAAAAACGTATTAGTCAAACCAAATCAAAGGAAACTGTGCCTGGAGGAAATTACATGAGAACAGAATCAAAACAAAGTTATAAGTACAAGAGAAAAAGCAGTCTTGGGGTATTTGTTTTGCCAAGTTCTAAACAGCAGGTGGTCTAGAGCAAAGCTTAACAAAGGATTTCAGAGGATACTGTAAGTTTAGGAAGTCTGATGTCCCAAGAATAAAGCAATAATGAAGCCAGTTCTTTTACAGAAATCCCTGAAAGAGAATAGGAAACCAGACATCGGTTTGGTGTTAGCATCCTTCAGACACATGACCACCTCAGGATAAACCATTGGCGACATGCTTAGATGCTGATGCAGACTTCTCAACTATGTAACTACCTACAACGAGGTACTCAAACAATACCTAGAGTTTTGACACAGTCGCATCATTTAAACACTCACACCAGTTTTGGCTCTCCTGTTGCCATATTTTTCCTAAGAGAAGTAGTCCATAGATTACATAGTCCATACATGGGGAAGGGGGAGGAGAAGCTATCTACCTTTGGACAGAATTAGTTGTGAATCACCTAAAAAAAAAAAAAAGACTACCAACTTCCATTCTTCTCAGTAGTCTAAGATGCGGTTGCTACAACCAAAAGGCTACCAACCCTGCTCACGGTGGTGTTGGCAGGCTAGACTATGTTAACTCCGACAGTTAACAACAGGCAGCCAGGGGTCACACCCACCACTCCTCCCAGTCGCATTGCTGTCAGTGGTCAGTGTTTAAGCAGCCTTCGTCCTCCATGAGTTCTGCCTGGTGAATGCTAACCTCCAGCAAACGTGCTGGAGAGAGATCGGGAGTATTCACAGCCCCTGCAGGAGCCTCCTGTGTTGGCCGGAGTCCTTAACCGATCTCCAAAATTGGCAATTTAGGCACCAAAATATAGCCCAAAATAACCGGAGTAACCCCAGCTTCATTAAGTAAACATAATGTAAACATAGCATTAAGACTTCAAATTTTGGACAAGAGCTAGAAGAAATTATCCCACATCATGGGGAAAAAAAGGAAAAAGAAGCTCAACTTCAGTCTTCCAGTTATCTTGAGTCACAAAATTTCTTGAATCTTAAAGAATAATAATAGAAGAGAATTTACTTTGGGCAGAGTTTATCTGATTCACAAAAAAACAACCCTACATATATTTAGCCGCAGAAAACAAATAAGGCAGTAGTCTGAAGGGGGGGGGTCTGCAGGGCTGGAATAAGAAGCTCATCTAAGCCCAGATGTGGAGAGCAAGTTTGTATTTTAATAGGTGTGGTGTGACTGCATAAAGGATGGTAACCTAAGAGAGAAGGCACATTTTCTGGCTGACCAGCTAAAGGGGTCTAAAACACAAAAGGAACTTCAAGAGCTTCTCAGCCACACGGTCACTTATGTGGTAGCTGTCAGCAGTGCTTCTGTTGTGTTTTGGAAACTGCTAGGCTTAAACACAGCAAGTTTTAGTTGTTCAGACCCCGGAGCTGCTGCAACTCTCTGAGACCTGGTGGTAACACATACAGCTCTTGAGAGTGGCTTAACGTGCTGTGAAATACGTGGCAAGATTTTCAACACTCTTACTGGCTGATTAGAACATAGACCTTGCAGATGTTTTTAATCAAGGAAGAAAACCTAGGCATCCAACACTATGTACACATGTGCTATCCCTACATCAGCGGCAAACGAGAGATGTTTTTCTAGCAGCTTGAAGAAACTGCTTTTAACAAAGAAGTTAAGTTTTTAGTCCTTACAACTACAAGGAAAACTGTTCCTCGATACAAAGCAGATGCAGTGCTGGTTTCCTGGCACTACAAAGAAGTTGTTCTACTGTGTCTGTGCTGGTAGTGTTTCAAGCATCAGGGGAAAAAAAAATGGCTATTTATTTTCACTTCTTAGACAGTACTAGAAATGCAGTACCTTGGTCTTGACTCTTGGGAATGACAGAGATACATCAGTAGAAGCAGGCTTTTAGATATTCAGCAGGTTCAAAGAATAGGGCAATGCAGGGAATAAAAGCTCACTGGCAGAGCAACACAGTTTAACTTCTGTATTGTAAGTAGTGCCTTTTCCATAAGGAGATTTATTAATAACCTCATGAAAAGCCTTGTAATGAACCGCAATTTGTGCGCATAGATACCTGCTAGCTTTCCCTCCCCTCCTTTTATACAAACCCTCTCCTAACTCCTCACAAATTTTTTATTCATGGAGAAATGGACTAGGTTTTTGCAGCAAGGGAAGAGCAGGAGCGGTGGGAAGAAAACAGCTAAATCCAATATTTGGTTTGGCTTCTCCTTTGGAAGAGCAGCTATTACAAAATTAAAATTCCATCTCTACAGCTGAGTATCTGACACACTCAAAATGGACCCTCCCCCCACCTCCAGCAAAACCAAAAAAATTTCCCCAAAACCCAAAGGCATTTTCCCTTCTTCCAGCCCAGGCTCAGAGCCATGCACAATCTTCCACTCCGTTTGCTCTCCTAAGCAGAGCTATACATTTGAAGCTGATAAGGCCAGCACCTAACTGGTAGGTCAGTTAGATATACAACACACACATTAAGTGCCTTGCTGGGAAGTCAGCAAATACTCTCTTCGCCCATTTTTAAATAAAAGATCTCAAATTAAGAGCAAAAGCAGTCAAATTAAAAAAAAAGTTATCTACAGATACTCAGGTAAGACAAAGCAGTCAAGTTGAAACAGAGGCCTGCGGGACCTCTATTGCAACACGGGACCTCTATTGCAACACAGCAAGGCATCACCCTAAAGTGTACTTTAGAGTGGTTCCTCCAAACATAAAAACCTTACAAGTAGTAGGTTGTTTCAGAAAACAAAACAACCCCCCCCAAAACTTAGGCTAAAGTGACAGAGCTTAAATGGCCAAGCTGTTCAAGTTCAAATAGTTTTTCTTTGATTTACTACTTATTACATATCCAGAGGTCTAGAACCTAACACAAAAAAGCGCGATTTTATTTAGATGTAGCATAAAAATAAAAACAATCCCTCACACTCATCTGTTACAGAAAGTAGGTTTTGAATCAGCTTCAGTAACTCTGCCTTCGTAATGGAAATCACATGAGAAACGGAACGCAGAACTGCATTTTCATCCAGCCAGGAGTTATTTAAACAGGGGAAGAGAAGCTTTGCCAGAAAGTGACAAAGAGCAGGATTTCTACCTGTATTAAAAGCTGGTATTGGATGATCTGAGCTCTCAGTCTCACAGGGGAAAGAAGTTCTTGTGTTGAATGCCTCTGCTACAGAGCAGACTAGCAAAGAGGTTTTCATTTATAATGCCAACCTAAGAATGAGTTAATCCTTGGCTTTGTGTGTACTGTTTAGTGCAATCTGGAAGGCTAGCACACCAGCTGATGGTGCCTTTATTCTTAACTTTCAAGTTAAGCAAAAAAAAAATCTTGCAAGTAAAAGTAGTAAGAGACTGAAGTTTTCACAGCCAATTATCTAAAGTTATCAGCAGTAGTCCTAAGAGTTTAAGATCATGTTAATGATTCATTTCGGAGCACAGCCCCAAGGACAGTTGGCCCTGGCAACACAAAACTGGAAGTGCTTGTAGAGGAGAAAGTAGGGAATTTAAAAAAAAAAAAATCATCAAGTGGCACGGGACAAGAAAGGAAGAGATTATTTAGGTCAGCCTTTCTGAAAAAACTGAACACCAAAGCACAATTCCAGGTAAACTGAACAGCCTCCTAAGTGCTTTCAGCAGTCCCAACACTGAAAGATTACTGCATGAGATGGTGTGGGAAATTCTGGGAAAAAATAAATTTATAATTAATTTTTATATAATTAATAATCAAAATGTAAATTTCAATTCCCTTCAAAGTTTTTTTTTGCCTCCTCTTTTTTTACTCACACAGAAGAGAGGAACGGTTTGAATTCACAGCTTGCAAAGGTTCAATGTAGCATGGAGTTTATTCCAACAGAGAGACAATCCAGAAAGCATATGCTATTAACCAAATAAATATTTATAGCTTGCACTTTTACAAGACTCAAAACTCCGCTACTCTTCTTGTATCCATGGCAATTCCGAGGGAGCTTCTGAAAAACGGGGGATGGGGTTTTAAACTAGTCAGGCTCTCACAAAAAAGCCTATTTTCCAGCCCTCTCCCAGTCCTGCTCAACATTGGTTTCCACAGCAACTCAGCAGCTGCTCAAAGACAGCTTGTAAATGCAGTGCAAGCCTATAGCTGCTTCAGCTGTTGCTTATTCTAAGATGCATCAGGACGCTGACGACTTGTGTCTAGTACCATCATGTTTCAAAAGACCATGAGAATGGGCTATGGGAGTAGAAGCCCCTTGCCACTGCTGTCCCGCCCACCTCATATCACATGCTACAGCAGTGATCTGCACAGATTTCCAGCTGCATTACTAGGTGTAACAATTCAGCAGAACACTTGCCTGTGCAAATACCTAGAGAAATTGTCATAGAATGATTATTAAATTTACAAAACAAAGCTAGGTACCCAGTGCAAACTGGCATGTTCCTCTGAAGTCAATAGTACTAGACTGATTTACATCAACCGTAAAATCAGCCCTGAAACACAAGAGAGTTGGGAAACTAGAAGAAACAAACACCCCCAGACCGTGCCCCCCCCCCCCCCAAACCCCACAACAACCATTCTGACCCACAATTCGAGATAAAGATCTCTGAAATCTCCTACAACGTTTAAGTGACTTTTGCTGGAATTGCCAAGCAATTTGAAAAGCATAAACACTTTCAAAAAGTCACTTCATTTATATATCTACAAGGATTATGTTTCCAGATGCTAGGAAGAACATCAAGACGCTACAATTTTAAATCGTTGCAAATAAACACATTGTTATAGTGAAGGAATGTCTCTTCCCATAGTTAGTCTTACTCATTTAAGCTGGAACCAAATTTCCTGTGCATCCTTAGCCCCTTCTCAAGTTTATAGCAGTTTTTCCCCAGTAGGTCTTCTCAACCCCTTTTTGATTCATCTAAGCATTTCTAGAAAGCGCTTTCACTGCAGAGCATGAGAACATACGAGTATATATTAAGTTCTGGCTTCTAAACATATAGGAGTGGCTAACTAACCAGAATTGTGCATTGCAAACAGATCCTAAGTAGCAGGTAGGATAGCTACTTTGACCAACTATGCCCAAATGTCTCATTTTCAGCAAAGTGTAATAATCAAAGCCAAGTCAGCACTGTTACCTTATGTCCCCCACTGAAGGGGATGATACATCTGAAATTTAAAAAAAAAAAAAAATTGTTCTCTCTGAAGCAAATATTGACCTAGAATATACTTCTATACTAATATGTAACAGATGTAAGAATAACTCCTTGCGGTGAGTTTTTAAAAGAGGGCTTTACACAGGCTTTCTCCCATTCAATTTTTGCTGACTTTGGGGCATACCATGACTTCATTCTAGCTAGCATGTCCATTAAAAAAAAAAGTCAGAGTCTTTCCAAAAACAGTAGGATGCTCTTTAAATACAAATACTCAGCAAGAGCCTTGTGCAATGCTTTGTGAATTTGGGATTTCTAGGGAGATGTTTCCAATAACTGGGAGTGGGGGTGGTGTTTTCACTTGAGCAAATTTCACTCGAACCATGAGTTTTAGGACTGCATCCTATTAGTGATAAACAGCACTGAACTCAGCTTTTTAACTTTTTTCTCCAGACTACAGACCAGATTCTTTGCTAATACGAGCTGGGAACATGATGACCACTTCTCTCCCGGCTGAAAGAATTTGGCGAACCCTTCCTAATAATCCAAACGCAATTGCCAAATTAGCTCATCCCATTTTCATTCACACATGATGTCTTACACTGCCAAATTTGCTCAATAGTCTCTTCCTGCCAGAAGCAGCTAACAGTCACATTTGATGACTACTACTTTCAATCAACATCGTAGCTTACAGTACGAATGCATATCTTTAGCCTTAATTCTACAGGCCTTTAATAGATAATTTAGTTCTTTAATATCAAATTTTATGGAAGCACCTTCCGGGCACATTTGAACAAGACTGAAGCCACTCCTCCAATTCAAATAAGGCTGATACGTATCAAGAGGAGCTAGAACAAACAGAAGATGTTTTGCATGCTTAAAGGAGAAGGGTGATTAGAAGAAATCCTCCGGAAGGTAGAGCTAGGAACAATAGGTCACAGCATAATAGGTGCCAAGTTTTTCTTAAAAGGGATGAAGAGGGTAAAAAAACAAAAACAAAAAACACCCAAACAAAAAACCCGCCACTACAGTCTTCATCACATTAAAAGCTACACAAGCAAAACAACATATGGGTATTCAGATCAGAAAACATTAGAAGAACAACATTGGAAAGTTACACAGGAAACAGGAATAAACATAATAGAGTAACCCCTGTGCTTTATTTCTTTTTAAAATCAAGCATAAAAGTTAACTTGGTGATCATCGCAGCTTTTCAACAGAAGAGATGTGTTAGGAGCCACATCCTCAAGAATATTTGGGTAAGGTTCGCTAATGAAACACTCTGCTGCTTTGCATCAGAAGAAGGGAAAGCTAACATTCACAATTCACTGATTTGCTGCTTCACGTAACAGGATTTAATGATCTTGTCTGCAAGTGCTTAAACTAATGAAGTACCAGCTGTTTCACTCTCACAAAAATGAAACAAAAAAGATGTAGTTTTACAGCATTGTAGAATTACTGACAACAAAAAAATAACCCAAGAGACAATGATTTTTATGGAAGACAAATAATCTTGTCAGAATTATATAGTCAATCTAGTCACAGTTCAGAGACAGAAATAGTACCGGTACATGTAGAGCTGCAAATTTTTTAATTAATTTTTTTTTTAAAAGTCATTGGATTTCCCCACCCCACCCCGAATAAACCATATCTGATTAAGGATTCAGCCCCCTAGGTCACTACCTTCTCAAGTGCAACTTAGTGCTTAAAAGTTAAAATGGCTGTATCTGGAATACTCTACAACACACATAAGATATAATGTCATCAAAACCCACGTTACATTTCTAGAATACCACTGTTAGAGTCAATAGACCAACACATTTCATGAAACCATGACTCCTAGATAGGCATATATGCTGCTTTAAACTACTGTTTTGCCATCTGCTTTGCCTACTTCTGCCCGTATTCCCTTTATAACCAACTGCTCATGAGATATTGATGGTCTAGAAACTTTTGTGTCACTATTATTACTTAAACTGAAGTTTCCTTTAGAAATAAGACTAAATAATACCACTTTGAAGGTGTTTGTGCTCCTTCAACTCAGATCAACTAATTTCAGTTTAAGGATCTGTTTTTGAGAAAGATACTGAAGAACAGGCCAAGGACTATGCTGGCAAACACATTATACAGGCAGACGCACATCAGCATAAGCACTGTGATCACATGGAACTCAAACACAAAATAAGGTCTTCAGCATTCAGCTCTAAGTTCACAGAACAATACATTTTAGTAAGAAGAGGATCTGGGCACATTTACATATTTATTCCCACTGTTGTTGCAGGGCTGAGCTTCTTGCAGTGAGCCTGGATGGTACAGAGCTAGCATCAGCAGAGCTACGAGTGGTCAAGAAATCAAGAAAGGGAGCCAGATGGCTTGCTGAATAATAGATTGCTACCAGCATTTCTCTTCTAGTAGAGGAACTCATCATCAACTAAGTAAAAGTTCAACAGTCCTACTGAAAGTGCCTTTGTAAAATAAGCCCATAAGCTTTTTTATTTACGAGTGCCAGGTATTGTTTTAGGGCAGATAAGGAACAGGTTCCTTACAAGAAAAAATTAATTACTCTTTCACAGGAAAGAGCATCCACTTCAGAGCTTACAGATATGGAACTCTTCATAGCCAAGTCTACACATCTCCTACTTAAACAGTATGATTTCTTAACTAAGCCCCTTGCCACATTTAGCCACAGGAGCTTCCTTGGATACTATCTGTCCATCCAGCACACAGTTCCCATCCCAAGGCAGAGGCAGCTAAAGAACATGGACTGTCTACCCTTTAGTCACCACAATTGACAATCTAAAATAATCAGATTTCATACCACATTTTTATGTACAAGGTTTCAGCAGGGCTCCATAAAGTTATAAGGGATACAAATGCAGCATATAGGTGCAGGATTGCACCCTTAACAGCAACATGATGCAGTAGATAATTTTTCTAGTTTTCAGATGATTAGTCCCACCCCAAAACTGACGGTGTTTGAAGTTACTAACATATCTATATTGGACATACTATTTTAAATAGCATGCCTGTAAACAGGGTTACTAGGACTCCAGTCAGCTTCTTTATGTACATATTGGACACACAAGCTACACTGTTAGTTTGACTGATATTCTCTATAGTTACAATTTGTCCCTCTTCTTCTCTTTGTATTCATGCAATGTGAGCTATTTCAGCTTCAAAAGAAGGGCAAATTCTTCCTCACCCCCTCCCAATATTTCGTTAACTGCTTGTAACATCTAATTTCTGCTGGAATCCATAGGCACAGCATCACCTCAGTAACGAACAGCATCTCTGTTCCTCGTCCACCCTGTTCTACCTGCAAGCTGCTCTTTTGCTTTGGGGGCAGGGGGAGCATACACTGATGTATACAATCAATTGTTAAAGATGCCAATAAGATCCGAGTTCAACTTTGCCCCTCCAAAAAATATTAGATGAAGTTAAAACCAGTTGTGCTCAGAGTTTATCACATGCTAGGCTGATCCTAAATACTGACTTATTCCCAGCTTTCCAAAGTGAAGTGTAAAACAAACTTTTGAGTTTAGTAGATTTTGTTATATAGATACTCTATTCTTTTAGGTTCTATTATTTTACTAGAAGACAAAGTGTCTGTCTTAAAACTGTGCAAGTTTTATGACATTTTCATAGGAAAATGTAAGTTTCCTGTGACTTTTTTGTTGGACTGAAGACTAGCTTAAGAAAGGAAGAAAAAAAACTTCTGCACAGCTTTGATGTTCCATAGAAGACATTAAGTTTGCTTTAAGTCAAGAAAAATGTTCGGCACTTGAAAGTCTGTACATATAAGAACTGGCCATCCCCTTCCTCTTTCGCCATTCACATAGCTTTCAAAAGCTTTGAATAAACTTCAAATAAGTTTAAATGCTTATAAAGAGACATCACTTCATCCTTCTCTCACAAAAATTGGTGTATTCTCCCAACAGCTATTTCTGTTAGAAAGCCACTGCACTCTTTGGCAACTGGGGAAAACCTCTGTAGCACTGTTTTCTCTCCCTTCTTCCCCTAAAAAAAGGGGACTAAGAATTTGAACACAGCTGGAAAGCGAACACCAACTGTGTGTGGATTGTTACAGTCTTGAGGACTCAGCTAGAGATACAACTGGAACATGAATGAAATAAGAAATAGAGAGAGTATGCAGTGACAGGGGAAAAGCAGAGCTGAAAACAATTTTTTAGTTAGTCTCTCTACATATGGTGCTGATTCTCTGTTGATAAACAGCTTCCCCAGATGACTTTTATCCCCTAGAACATTATTTATTGAAAGGCTCCGAAGACGAGTGCTATAAGTACGTTAACTTCTGGAAGTACCCCTGAGCCATCATTTCAACAACACTTAAACTGAACACGTAGAAAGAGAAGAATCACATTTACTTTTTATGCTTAATACGTTTCAGAAGACTTCTGTATCGCTTGATTCAAACAGCACTAGTTGAAGTCCAGGACATAGGTCTTTCTTAGAAAAGAAAAAAAAAAACCAAACACAAAACAGCAATTTACTTACAAATGGAATTATGTGAAGGCCTTTTAGTCTGTATGGCAAGTAGCAAAAGCATACACTAACACAGCCCAAAAGGTCACTTCTTGATGTCTAAGCATACTTCCACTATGGATACATCTGCTTACTTCTCTCCACCTCCTCTCCCAGGCACCAACTTTGATGTTACCAGTGAATCTGGAGTGTCTGAATTTGTTTGCTTACTAGTCACTCCAATACTACAACAGCATCACCTTAAAAATCTTATAAGCCCTTACTACTACCTGGCTGTCCCAACCCTCCCTCTCTTTTACATTTTCAGATGCTGTGTTACTCCATTCCAATATTGAAATACTGATTTTTCTTTCAGAAGCCTCTCAAATGATTATGACATTCTTGTGTATCGGTGAATCACATTACACCAGGGAGGATCATTATGTTGGTGAACAGAAGGCAACAGTGGCATTCATTGCAAGATACAAAGAATACTCAAATACTTACTAAAAATAAGACATTTACCTTTCACATAAAAATATTTGCTAACATTTAAGTGGAAAGCTACTAAGTCTTCTTGGAGGATAAAGACCTTTTCTGCACAAACTCTTCCAACATCTAAGCATTGCTATTAATGATCTTTTAATTGGACTTTATGTCAACATTAGAGCAAAAAGAGAAAAAAAAAAAAAAGAAAAAAGACACATCCCTTTCCCACCTTCCAAGGAGAACCCCGTGATACATGTTTGTTCTTTAAAGAAAAGCAGGGGGGCACAAAAAACACCCCAACAGACCAACGACATACAAAAGAATTCAACCCAGCAACATTTATCGTGTATTTTTGTTTCTGAACAGTGCTAAGCAGATACCAGTGATGTCTTCCTTTGATATTCTACTACCTCCTCTAATTATTCCTACAGTTAGGAGTTGCAAACATCTGAAGCAAGCTGGAGTTGTTTATGTGCAGTATAAGTCACTGATTAGTTATAATATTTTAAGTCTCAAGCAATGAAACATACGCATTTATCTGTTAGAAGTTACTAAAATTTATACCCTTTTCCAAATCTTGACATAAAACATCTTAATTGGCAAGACATCACATTAAAATTTGTTTAATTCAGCAGCAGCATTGAAAGAGTCTTCATTCATGTCACATTTATTACAGAAAGCATATATTTCTGTTTAGAATTAACTTGCACAACTTAAGAGTTAACTTAACTCACACACCTTTCATATAGCATGGGTCAGCTAAGTGCTTTATTCTCAGCAAGGCCTGACTTCCCCCAATCTACATTTTTAAAATGTTCAGGCTCTCAGGCAAGCTCAACACCTTAACACCAGTCGATCAGACCCAGCAAAGCTCTGTAGCATGAGAACGGGGGCGCAGAACTCCCCAGCCGACGCCACTGAGCAACGCCTCAGGCCAGAGCTGCAGGGCTCCTCCCCGGGTCTTGGCACACCAAAGCCCGTACTTCTCATCCCCAGCCACTGTGCCCTCTCAGATTTTTCTGTATTTAGGCAGGGAAGCAGCCTCCTCAAATAGAGATGTCTAGCCCTTTGTTATTAAATACATGGGACAGCTTGCCTGAATCCCAGTTTCAGAAGTGCTCACCACCACCAGTTTGAACGGTGTCAAAGCTGCATCAAAGCCCCGTCACACTCCCCGAAATCCCAGTCAGTCTGGCACAAGGGTACATAAAACAAGAGCCACAAACAACAAGCCAGGAGTTTAAGAGAGAATTTCTCACCTTTGTGGTTGCCTAGCTTAAAGACTGGAGGAGGGGTAGAAAATCAGTTTAGGTGGCCCAACAGTCAAAGAACCAATATTTACGTTTTAAGACCACTTTATAGAAACAGAAAGGGTACTGGAGCACAAAAGCTAGCCATAATATGCACCTAAACACACCTACACATTCTACAGATATCATTCCAGATCATGCGTTTTCACTCATTTTCGCCAGTACAGCTACTAGAAGGCTTCAGTTATGAACCAGGGCCTCCCGGAGATAAGTACTCTATACGTTCAAGTGGTAGACTGCTGTCTAACTCACATAATATGTATTCAAACTCTGGTTTTCTGCATATCGTTTCCTCATATGTTTACAAGTATGCCAAGCACAAACACTTCTCCAACTCTAATCCAGCTCTAGCCAACATACACAAGTCCTTAGCATACCACCCTCAAGAACTTTTCCCAACTCATACTGGGCACTTTCTGCAGGGTGAGATACAATACATAATCATTTTTGTTTCTTTATTATATTGAGCAAAAGTCACTTTTCAAGAATGCATGTTCCATCATTACCTCCAAGTACTATGCTAGCAGTTTGTGAACAGCAAATATAGCCCCTATTGTTAACATTATCTGGTACCAAAACAACCCTATAATACATCACTTTCCATCCAGACAATAACATGTTTTGTTTCCCTTTGAGTCTGATCCAGTGGTCTGGACCAGCTTGAGAGCATGTTCAACTCTTAAGAAGTTAATCCAAACAAAAGCTATGTAAATATATCTATTGAAACTTCATACCTGCAGGGTCTGTTCTTTCCAGCTCAAGTCTGACCATTTCTTACTTTTTTAAACAGCCAGGGTCAAGTTGTAGCTATTTCAATGCAAGTTTGATCTTCCCATTTCTTACTAAAAAGTGTTAAGTTTGAATGCTTGCTTTTTACAAGTTCAAAAAAGGCTTATTACCAGATTTTTCTATCAGGTTTTCCCCTGCAAATAATGTTTGAGAGAAACTGAATGCCTGCTTTAATTCCTGTAAACCAGGAGGGGTTACAGACTTACTAGTGGTTCAACAACTACCGCTGTTGTATTATTTGCTGTTGTTCAGAAATGCCTATTTTCCCCTTCTTCCTTCTCCAAAAGCTCCTTCACCACTCAGTGTATGTTAGAAACCGACAAGGGAACAGGACCAGATGTTCAGCTGCCAAGCTCACCTTATGCCTCATTTAAGAAATTTTATATAAGCACTCAAGTGCTGGATGATATACTGTGAGCATAGAGGTGATTCACTGGAGCCCTCCAGAAAAAGAGTGGCTTTGGAAAAACAGGTGAGCACAAGCACTGGCAATCATCCAAATGCTCCTCCAGCCTCATTTGCTGTCTCATTCTTTGAAATACATATTCATCTCCCTAAAAAAACGGTATTTAGATGAAGGAAACAAATCATTTGTCTTGCTTACAAGACACCATAATATTTTCTTTAAGCTTCCTGTGGTGGAATTACAGCACAATCACATACAACGCTTGGAGGAAGACGCGACAAGCTTTTCTGCAGAAATGTTTTGTTAAAACTTATCATTCTTTGAAAAGTATTCGGTATGGGAAAAGACATGCCAGAAAGTAAAACTGTAACAAAGCTAGCTTTACAAAATTGGGGGGGGAGAGGAAGGTGTGCTAACCTGAATAGAATTAATTACTGGTAAATGAATTGCCTTTCAGCTTCCACATAACATTTCCCTCAGTTTCCATTACAGTGCTCACCCCATTATAAATTAGCCACTAAACCAGAAAGTAAGAACTTGTAAACCAACTATTTTCCCACATATACGCAATAGTGCCACAAAGTTACCACGGCGGAGGAAAAAAACCCAACCAACCAAACAAGAAAAAACAGCAATAAGAGAGCTCATTGTATACATCCACAGGGGCATTATTTTAAGCAATTTTTTTTTGTTTGATATTGTTGTATAACTTCAAGGGAACCTAATTTAGCCATTCCATATGGCCCTGGCAAATAGTCCAATGACAAATACAAATGTCTACCTTGTGCTTCAATTGTTTTGGTATACAAGATATTTATATTGTATATAGACATTCCTGGCTGTGCGAACATTTCTTAGTAATCTTCCTTTACGTAAGCATTTACACTGGAGTCACCTCTAGCATTGCTAAGAGAAAGTATGACACTAAGCCTTACTTTGAGAAAAATATTCCTAAAAGGGATTGCCAGCTGCAGGGAACCGATGATAAACAGACTGTCTTCAGAAGTGCTCCAACACAAAGATGACATTTTGAGTGTTGATGGACTCTAAGTAGGTCATACCATATGTAAACTTTAAAATCCCAATTTCAGAACTAAATTACTAGTTGTTCCTGCCCCTCCAAAAGCACTGACAACCCAAATCTACATCCCCCACTCCCCCCAACAAAGGAAGCTTGAGGGAAGCTTGCTTACTGCTACTGCAGAAGATTCACATGCATGTCACTGTCCGTCTTCAGTGAAGAAATATCACTACTATTTACGCATGCAAAATTATGAGAAAACTGGATTTCTTTTTAGTATCAGTTGTACAAGAAGATTCCCTCATACTTAAGAAGAGGACTTCTCTCTCATGACCACTAGCACTTGAGAAGAAGATAAAGCACTTGGGGCACCCTTTGAGGAAGGTTAAAAGCCATCTCTAACATTTTTAGCTCACTTCTTTAAAAACAGGTCTGCACACACCCCCAATAACATTTGGGGTTAGGCAGTGAATACAGACAAGTTTGGTAGCTTTAGGTCACGAAAGATGATCCCGCATGTTTTGTTAAGTCAGTCAGCTAAAGAGAAAAGATGAAGTCAAAGTTCAACTACTTGCGAGTTCCTACCTAATCGTTTGTGATGTCATCATCCAGTTTCTGCAGCAGAACCTGGCAGCTACCATGTTGCTGCCAAAACAGCCAGCAGTAGGAAATATAGGCACAATACAGGAAACAATTGCAAAAATATCTTTGTGTAATTCAGTTAAATAACCAATGAGAAGACCTCATCCAGGCTCGATGAGATCTGCTAATCACAGTGGTAGTTTTAACTCTCATTATTAATGCCAGATGCCCTATGGTATTCACAATTACCAGAAATACATGTCCTATGACATGAACAAATAATTGTTGCAACGTTAACGCTGAGAAAACAGGACCTCAGAGGCCAAGAGACAGCAAAAGCAAGTCCTCCACTTGCATACATCCAGCTTAAACAGAAGAAAACAAAAGGAATTGCGATTGCCTTGACGTGACTTTTCCAGGTACATTTCCTGTCTCCTGCAGGCAGTGAGGGAAGACAGTCACCCCCATTTTTCCTTTTGCACATCCAACAGCAGGCTGTGGGACCAGTAACCTGAACTAAGGATACCACAGGGCCAGCCAGGGACCAGTGCTCTCTGCCTCCTCTCTGCTGGAGAGAGAGAGGAGAGAGACAAAGCCCTTACCACAGAACCGCATCGCTTCTGGCTGAGGCCTCTCAGAAATAGAGAGCCCCTTCCAAGGGTTGCTAGGTTTAAGGGAAATAGCATGATTTGCTCAAATGCAGCAAAGGCCATGATTTCTGAGAGACGTGCCAATAACTCACAGCCAAAGTTTCTTCTAAGCATGGTTCTTCTAACCACGAGGGTGAAATTGTGAAGGTTATAACATAAGCTAGAGAGAGAAGCATGTCTCCCTTTTAAAGACAGGAAAGTCTTCCAACCAAGTCCTCAATTTTTATCCATTTTAGAAGCATTCAGGTATCTTGTGCAGTGTCACCACAGTCACAAATGAAAAAAGTCAGGCAGCACATTAGAAACAAGCATTACTTTTCTGTAGCTAATTTTCATTTCTTTGTTTATATTTAAGAAGCTAACTGTCATCTCACAGCCTATGTTATGGTGTTTAAGAGTCTGTGCAGGTTTGTAGACCACTAGCAGTCTATAGCAAAGAAATACTGCTTCTCAACTAAAGCAGCAAGAGAAGGAACTTTTCCTTAATGTCTCTTCCCCCCACTCCCTCTCCAAAAAATAGGTAGTCTGGTTTCTAGTATTATGTTGGACAGATATTACTAGAGAAGTATGCAGTCTTACAGATTTAAGAAATCCCATCTCACCTGAATATGGACTCTGATTTAGAAATCAGAGTAACTCCCTAGCAAGTTAATCCAGCAAACAAAGGTTCAACAGAAGACTGGGGATTGACAACACTCTCAATTTTGAGTATATCAGTTGTACATCACATATAATCAGGAAAGCATGGTTTGAAGACTTCCACTGTCTATTCCTACAGCCAATGCAGTCATGCTTTATGATTTCTTGTCAGGGGCAGGGGAGAAGACGCAAAAGGCTTTTTTGGTCTAGAACCTCTGTATCTGGCTGAAAGATTCCTGAGCACTAAGGAGTGTTTGTTTTAAAGCCAAAAACAAACAAACAAGACCTCACCTTACTTACTGCTCAAACTACCCCAGTGAGCTCCATCAAATGTTTATGTAAGACTACTATTTATTGCCTCTGCATTGTCCTCACACAGACACATTGAGCTGGATTTGCTTCAGCATCACTAGCTTAAGTTTAATTTCTAATGTACACTAATGCAAGAAAAATCACACCTAGAAGCTTCACGAAAAGGCCAGTTCATCATTACGTACTATCTCCTCCAGAGTAGCTATGATGATTAACAACAATCTTTTCTGGACATTTTCTAGCTGTCTTGCCAACAGAGCTCACAAGTCTTACTCTGTGGTACCTTTTAAAACTTTCCCGATAACATCAGTTTCAGGAGCTCATGCTGACACAGAATATGATTGAAGACCTCCAACTCCCTTACTTTCCCCTAAATTAAAGGTGAAAGAGAAGCTTTAACTCAGAGAAATTACTATTTCTGTGGGTCATTAATATTTCTTAGTAGGTTCTCACCGAAAAGCAATCCAAACCTCATCTACCTCAGCACTGTCCTTGGCTATGCTGACGTCCTTCGACCAACTTACACAGCTCTTAATTTCTGCAGCTAAACTACCAAGCAAGCTCTCTAGACCGACTCCACAATATATTGTTCACACGCTTCAGGTATCAACCACTACTTTCTTTTCCTCATTAGTTTCTGCCCACTCCCCACTATCTCCATGGCACGTTGGGCCCCAGTCCCACATAAGAGACCACTCAGCCCATATGTCTGACTTGGACGCCAGTATTACTCAGTCTTATTGTTAATGTGAACATACTTCAGCCACAGGAGCAGCAGCAGACTCCCGATTGCCTGGATTTCTGCCTAGATTTCCTCCAGCTCACACAAACAATCAGCATTTGCACACCCGTCTACAGTCATTTTCTTCATGCGACAACTTCTTATCAGCACCTTGCTGGTAAACTTTCTCCCCACCTGGCGTTTCTTGGGAATTGGGACAGGAAGAGAAAAAAACAATGCATGTCTGACAACAACGTAGGCACCAGACTTTGATCCACCGTACCGCTTCCAAACCACCCTCTATCGTTTCTTCACTGGTCAAAGCCAGCACTGCCAACAGACGCAACTAACCAGAAAGCTGAGCAACCTGAAGACATTGAAACCTGTCACAAAAAAAACCACAGCAGCCTCATTTGCTCAGATATACCCATGCAATTAACAACAAATGAAGAAAAAAAGATCAAAGAAAATAATTTTTATTACTCTTTACTACATGAAAGAGAAAGTCTGCCCTAGCTGCCCATCTAGCAGCCCAAAATTTCCATAAGGTCTCATAGAAGCAAAGAGTGAGGAAAAGAAAAACCACCACCAAACCAAAGACCTAACAGACACGCATCACTTAAGTCTCTCCTCGACAGGACTCATCCCTCCTCTGCAAAAAAGGAGTTTCCACACACACAAGTTTCTGTTAGGTGAGGAAGAATGAAAGGTGAACTACAAAACATACCCAGCATCAGCACCGTGGATGTCCCACATCCACAATGGATTGAGAACCCGTCCCAGGCTGGTCCCAGGTGGTCACTTCACTGCAAGACTGTGCTACAAAATTCTTTCCAAAACGTTATTTCCATGTACAGCCTCTTTCCCTAAAATACCAGCAAGACACAAGCATACAACAGGAGCACAGTAAGATGTGATCTGAAAGTGACAGCCTTATCACACGACTGGCACCATTAACACTGTATATTAATTCACTACTTCTTCGCAGGTATGTGGCCCCACGATCTGTTTTTTTCTTACTTCCATGCGCCTTCTGGGTGGGACAGCTCTTGCCAACTTATTTTAACATCTCCTCTGCCTCCCCCCCCTTTTGTTTTTAATGGGTAAGACAATAGGACCACAAAAATATTGGAAACATAAGTCTGTTCTGGAGCTACAGCATCCAGTGCTGGCAACAGAAAACATGCTCCCGCCACTTGCTCATTCATCTTGTAAAGGCCATCAGAAAAGCAAACTACGCAGCCTGCATCCTAAAGTTTGCATCTCTGCAGAAAGCCGCTGGCTTGCGCTGAAACAGGCCCGGCTTAAACAGGTTACATCTGTGTGAAAACGAGAGACACATGGAAACAATCAGCGCGCACTCCCCCGGCTGCAGCGACCCGGCTCCTCTCGCCCCGGGGGCGAGGGAGGGGAAACAGCACCCCGCCGCCGCTCCCCTCGCCCTGCCCGCGGGCTCCCCAGGCCGGCCAGCGCCGCCGCGGGGGCAGGCGCGGCTCTCGGCGGGCAGCGGGGCGCGGCAGGGCAGGGCCCGGGCGGCGGCCGGGGAAGGGGCCGGGCGAGGCGGGCGACCCCGGGCCGAGCCCTCCCCCCTCAACACACGCACGCAGATTCGGGGGACCATGCCCCCCGCCGCCGGGGAGCCCAGCGCCGTAGCGGGGCGGGGAGCCCAGCGCCCGAGGCGCTCCCGGACGCAGCGGTAGGCGACAGCCCCGCGCCTGCTCCACGGGGAAGGGACGCGGCACTTACAGCTCAGGACCCCCAAGTAACCGAGGAGCAGCAGGCGGAGGCTGCGGCTCGCCATCTTCCCGGCAACGGCCGCTCCCCACCGGCGGCAGCGGTTTAATAACCGCCGGGCGACGCCGGCGGGGCGTGAGGCGCGGCCGGGGGGGACGGCCCGGCCCGGACTCGCCTCGCCTCGGCCCGGGGGAGCGGGGCGGCGCCTGGCGGGCCGGGGGCGCCCCGGGGGCTGCCGTGAAGCAGGTGCGGCAGCCGGGGCGCAACGCCCGCGCTCGCCGGGCTGTGCCTCCGCGCCGGCGGAGCCGCCCCGCCCCGCGCCCGCCAGCCCCCCACTCCCTCCTCCTGGCCGTGGGGCCGGCGCCGTGCCCCGCGCACCCCGGGGCTGCGTCGTGTTGCATTCAGCAGCTCTTCCCTCCGAACTAGTTATTTTTAAACCGGGAGGTCTTCGTGAGCTCAAGGACATTTGTTGCAACAGAATAAACTTTCATTACGAAAAGCTTCAACTTCCCAGGGAAGACCATGGCCCCTGCTGGTACATTTCCCGACGTGAAAAACCCGCCCGGGGTGGAAGTCGGAATAAGAGGGCGAAATCACGAAACAAAACCGGAGGTGTTGCGGATGAAAAGAGCGCGGGGTGACGCTGAGGCGCTGTGTCAAGCTGCAGAGTTTAAACAAAGCCAGCGTGACTCCTGTGCCTGTACCGGCGGGCTGGACGCAGTCCCCCCCGCCGCAGGGCACATCCGTTAGCCAGCAGGCGATGGACTACACGGTGACCTTCGAAGCCTTTTTTATTAATAGTTTATACCAGTCTAGGAGATTCTTGATTAAATATACAGGAGCTGTAATGGCCCTTTAAATTTATGAATCAAGGAAAATTACTCATTGTGACAGTTAATAGTGCATCTGAGTAGTTTCTAATGACATCTTAAAAATATATTACCACTGATGTAATACGGTTCTATAACAAGAAAAGTATCACAAGCATTTCTTTGATAATCAGAACAGCAACGTTGGCTATATTTTGTTAGACTGTAGCAAAATGAGGAAGGATTGTTTATAAATAAAATCTCTAGCAGCTATTTTAATGGAGACCAAAGAAGTAGGATGCCATGATGCTCTTCACATCAAAATCTTCTTAGCTTGTTTTTCACATGCAAAAATGTATATAGAATACAAGTACTATTTCTGCAAAAAATGTGCACATATATATATGTGCAGTATATATTACCAGTATAATGGTGACATGCATTTAATAAAATCAAAACTATTCCATAGGCAACAGTTCTTTATTTTGTGTGGCCCAGCACATCATAACTTTAAGCATGTACAAAGTTTCATTGATTTCAGTAGGAGTGCTTTACTGTTTAAAGCCACAGGGTGATAGAAACACTGTGTTGATATAAAATTTAAATATATGGGAGGAGCCTGGTGGAAGAGGTATAGAAGTGGGGAATGTACAGAAATGGCAGTACGGAATTAAATCAAGGGGTAGCTCACAGGATGACTACTAATGCCGATGTAATGACAATGAATCAATGAGGGGAATTAAGAGATGAATCGTGAGGAGAAGGAATCGCATTAGACAATGGGATGAAGTTTAGACTAGTACAGTATTCTTTCCACCACAGTAAATATTCAGTTCTAATTGCCCAAATACATAGACTCACATATAGGGTTTAACTTGGATTTCATTAACGTGACTCCTATACCACAGTAAATCCACTTAAATGCGTAGGGTTTAT
This sequence comes from Calonectris borealis, assembly GCF_964195595.1. Classification (NCBI taxonomy): domain Eukaryota; kingdom Metazoa; phylum Chordata; class Aves; order Procellariiformes; family Procellariidae; genus Calonectris; species Calonectris borealis. The sequence goes on along the minus strand of NC_134312.1, from coordinate 114,103,611 downwards.
AAAGACGAGGCCAAATTCCTTTTTTTTTCTGTTCACTGTTTTCTTTCTCTTGCAAGTGAAGCAAATACCCAGTGTACAGGGTTGTCTCCCCGGCATTCCTCTGACTTTTTCTAGTACTGTTTCACAGTACTTTCACAGTTTCTTTGCATTTTTCTCTTTTATTTCAGCTACAACTAGATCATGGTTTCTCTGCTTGCTTTATACAATTGCAGGAAACACCAGCAACTAAATAAGAGTATTCTGAATGCATTTACAGAATTATTGGAAAAGTGGTGGTAATGCATATAGTTCATTTAATGTATATACTTTTTCTGTATGTACTTTGCTGAACAATGGTATTCTTAAAAATACTGTAAGTACTTTGTTAGAAGAGTACAAGACTGCTATGTTTTCAATCTTTTTAAGTTAAATGTAGTAAAAATATTTTCATTAAACAGCACATAGAGCCCAACATAGAAGAATTTGTTCTAGAGACTCAGTTTAACAGTTATTCTTGGAGAGCTTTCCATAGAGACTCCTTTTTAGAATAATAAAAATAGTCTATAATTAACATCTGCACACAGAATGCCGGTCAAGAATAGCTGTCTTATTTTGTAATAACTATTCTAGTCCGTTCTTTGTGTAGAAAAGCCTTTAAGAATTGTGTGGAAGTGCAACATGATTTCAAGACTTGGCTGCTTCTTAGTGATCTCAATAATTCATAAACCAAAAGATTACCCTCATTTCATGAGATGATATTTTAGATAAATCTACATTCTTACATTGCAATGGAATTGTTTCTCCTTTTAATGAAACTTTCTATTGCAAATGCAGAGTGCTGATGATAATCTGCTCTAACAATACAAGTTTACCTCTTTTATTATGGTGCCATCACTCTGTTAGAGCTCTGTGCGAAAACAGTTTTGAAAAATAATTTGCAAAAATTCTGTGGAACGGTATAAGCTAAAACTCTGACTCTTCACTTTGGGAATGTTTCATTTTTCTTAGCTATAGGAATGATAAAAATGAATACAGAGAAATTAATCTATGTTAAGAAAATACTCCTTTTGGTGATTTCTCCACTCAAAATAGGTTTTATTTTGCATTTTATATGCAGGGGGAACAAAACCAAATCACCCTAGATTTGTTTTTCTACACCTTGCATGCTGATTTCTAGAATAACTTTGGGGTATAATAATAAAAAATTAGTACAACAAATTAGAACTGCTAAATGTGGTTACACAGATGTTGTGATGTAAATACTCGAACACATTACAGATAGGTAAGAGAGGAAGATGATTGTGATTCCTCTTCTCAAAAGCATGCGTAGGATAGGGTGAAAAGTAATGTGCTACAAGAAGAGAACTGGCTGTTTGATTAACACTTAGAAGAGTAAAACGTTAATTCCTATGTAATCACTCATCTGTCATGGCTTACACATACCAAACTAGAAGACAGCCATGGGAGAGCTAATGAATGTTCATCCTCGCACCGCCATTTAAAAAAATAGTTCAATGAAAGGCAATGCTTCCCTAGTACATCCCATTCAGGCATAAACCTGACATATCTCAAGTTTGCTTGTTGAATTTAAGTAGATCAGCTAGTGTAACGCTCGTTTCATGTAAGCAAATGCATATTTTTTATTGGGTTGATGAGCAGGTAGTATGGATGTGTGATGATCTGTGAGTAGCTCATCTCTTGTTTGCGGAGTGAAAGCATCAAATATTACAGTTCTGCACCACTTTTCCCCTTTCTTCCTGTGCTTTCCTAAGTTCAATGTTCTTTAAACTTTTTAGTGTCTCTTAGCTGATCTATGATAGCAGGTAGCCCGGCAAGGTTGCTGGTAACTGTGCCTGGTTATGATGAGAGGAGGAGGGAAGAAGATTTAGGACCTGGAGCCACTGAGGGAGAAAGTAAAAGACATAGGAAAAAAGCGCTCCTCTGCATAAGTATACCGATATCTTTATTTATATGGAGAGTTGGAGGGCTGAATGTTACTGGAATTTACATTGTTTAGGTTTTGATCAAGAAGACATGTTTGAATGTTTTTCCATATTTAAAGAAGAAGAAACAGATTTTTTCATTTTTCTAAAAGAGGAATGTTGCATTTGAGGTGGTCGGAGATGCCATTTGACACTTGCTGTCATAGCCTGTGGGTTAAATCTCTGTACACATCTTTTTTCCAAGCACACCAAATTGTTGTCACATATGTTTGTTCTAGTAAGTGCTGAAGACGGGTGGACATAGCTGTAGAGCAACTGTTCTGGTGTGATTCTGGGCATGGCACTGGGACAAGTTGATGGAAATCTATTTTGTAAAACTGCTAAAACAGATTCCATTTAATTAACTAGCTTAATCACCAAAATACATATTTCATGCTCCGTGTCACAAACCTTGTTTCTAAAACTCCTTGATCGATGTGCTATGAATTTTTCGTTGTGCCCAGACTACCAGCCTGCAGTAGATTGAATCTATCAGCTTGAAAGCTTTGCTCTTTAGTGTGAAGAATTATCAGCAGCCCTGTGTGTGTGGAGAGGTTGATATCTACAATTTAAGGGATAATTTTTTTATTTTGCAATTTTAACTGTCACCACACCTAGCTTTTTATTATGTTCTGGGGTATTACTTTAATGGCTATCCACTCCTTTAGTTACAGTAGGCCTTGTCTCCTTTCTACTTCCGCGGCATCTTGTTATTTTGTTTTGCTGCTTCATGTTAATTGCTTTAACTCCTGTCTGGAAAAAAAATCTGATTTAGCTAGCAGGCTATCTGCTTGTTTTGTACTTTGAAACTGAAAACTGTGAGCAAGTATAGTTTTGAGAAAAGAAGCAAAAGAAAATTCCAGATATTCTTTTTTTTCCATGAAGCTGTCGTTGATGGCTGTTTAAAGACAGAGTATGCCATAGATTAGTTGTCTTGCTATAATGAAAAGGATTAGAGCACTGTGATAGAACACTGTATCTCTATTAGACTGTTAAAATATTTCATATCTAATGTGTCAGCCAAACTTGAACCAGGAAAGCCAGCAAATATAAGAGTAGAACAAGGTTTTTTTGTTCTCAGTAGCTTTTTTCTGTGACTACCACCCCTCCATTTTCTGGAATGTCTTGTATAATTTTATCTTTGACTTTGCAAATTACAGTATTAATGCCATTTTTTTTCAACTGAATTTGCAAGATTACTGCCACTGAGCAGACAGCTCAGTAGCAATCAAAGGTACATTTCTAAAAAACATCCACCAAATTGGATGGCATTGTAGGACATTTCCCGGTTCAACCTAAGCAACAGTGGACAATGCATTAGCCACAATGCTGATGGTGGTAGATTCAGAATTATTTCGCCACAGTGTGCACAGTGTGCACAGGAATGTGTATATGAAGCTGCACTTTAAGCCAGGTCACTGAAATAATGTGAATAAAACATAATCTTTCAGCAATACTGATCCTGCAATTTGTATCACCTCAGCGATATCATGTTCAGCGCCTTGTACAGCGCTGCCATGGTTGTCTGCCTAGAGGGTAAGCAGTGAGAAATGGATGAGAATGGCAAAGGGAGGGGCAGGAGTTTTTAAGCCAGTTTTGCTTTTGAGGCAATCTTGCTTCCATGAGAGCCACAAACCATCATGGTTTGTCACTTACCCGTTATGGTTGGGTCACATACTATGGCATAAGAGCACTTAATGGGGTTACTATTACCTTGTAGGGCAACCTCCCATTTTCTTCTGCATATTAGAAAATAACATCCACAGTTTTCCTGAAAGTCAAAGGACTTTATGAAGTCTGATACCTTGTAATTATTCTCGGACAGTTTTTCACTTATTACCTGTCTTTTCTCAGTACCACAAACATGCTCCGTGTTGTGCCACACTAAAAGCTGCTGGACTTCAGCCAAACCCTTCCCAGAGTACTTCTCAGTTGGAAGGTGTTTGTCTTTTGGCATTGAGGGATCGATAGCTGGGGGACTGCACCGAGCCTGTACGTCCCCCACAGGCTGCTGGCAGGGCCATGTTTGGCAGCTGAGAGTAACCCCCAGCTGGCCTTAGGCTCAGTCCATGGGGTTCGAGTGGACCCAGGGGTTTCCACCCTCTCACAGAAGCCTCAAGTAAATATACTGTGGTAAACAGAGAAATGATATTACAGTTGTGAGCCAGCTGTGTAAGCATGAATCAAAAATAATCTTGAAGACTGAACTTTTTAATTAACCCCGAATCTATGCCATTGTTGTTCCTCTTTTCTGCTTTTGTCCAGGGGTTGCAGAGGTGCCAGCTGAACCCTGGCTGAAATTTCCAGCAGCTTTGGATGTCTTTTGATTTCCACTGGGGGGTAAAGCTTTGCACTGTCACTCTGTTGGATGGGGATTACCAAAAGGCAGAGGGCTACGACCATGCTCCTCCTGTAGTCTTCAGCATGTTACAAGTCCCAGACGTTTTTTATCTGCATTGTGCTTCCAGAGTGACAACAAACAAGTGGAAGGAGGGATCAGATATTCTACCACCATTTTTCTGAAAATTAAACTGAATAAAAAGTTGCAAATACTTGTACAAAAGGAGATTTAGAGATTAGAAAGTGGCAATTTAAAACAGAGAGACAGACATGTAATAAAGAATTGTGCAGTGATAAACAGGATTTTACTCTTGTTGTTCAAGACTTCCTCAGAGTGATAGAATGGGGTTTGTTTCTGTCTTTCATTGTCCAAACATTTTGAATTTAACTCTTCATAGAGTAAAAAATGTTCTTTTTATACCCTACGTTGTGAATTTGTTTGGTGGGGTTTTTTTTACTGTTTAAAATAAAACAATTATCTGATGTGATCATTGACTGTATATGATTCCTCAAGCCATAGAATAAAAAGTTAATAGAAGAAATGGTGTAGTTCAGCTATAATGATATAAATAATAATAGCATCTTCATGTTTTCTCAGGACCTTTCACCTCAAGGCTATAAACTGTTTTACACACGCAAGTAGGTAGCCTACAATAAGCCTGGTGCACTAAAAAGTAACTTGTATTTAGCTTGTTTTAAAAAATGAGAAAGCAGGATGATTGACTTGACTGAAAACCCTAATCAATCAGTCTTGATTGGCTGAAATTCTTAATCTATCAAATAGTGTAAGGAAGGGCACAAATAGCTACCGTGCTCCCACACCTGGTTTTCTGGATGAGAGCGCAGGTGAGCAGGGAAGCCAGTGCCAGGTGCCAAACCAGGAGGAGCCAGCTGTCCTGCTGCTCTGCAGACGTGTTACCACGGTGGAAAATTCTCCGTCTGTTGCCGGCCCTTGCCACCAGTGTTAACACATTTATTTTTTTGATGACGAGTTTAATTACGTCCTTTAGCTCTAATTCAGTGTCACTGTTTGACATTGGCATTCTTGATGGCTGTTGTTGTACCTTTGCCAATTGGGGATCGGGCTGAAGACCGCCATCGGTTAAATTGTAAAGCATCGGAAAGAATTCTGAGTTATTTCACAATTTTGAACAAATTTTAATGCAAGCCATGGTTGTCCTACCTGGGCAGTAGCTACTTTGTGCTTGGCTTCCATCTTTTGGGGAGGAAGGGCAGGGCGGCGGGGAGGTGGGCGCCAGGGAAGGGGAGCCGGCGGCGAGGGGCCGCAGCTGGAGGGCGCTGCCGCAGCAGGGGGCCGGGCACCAGCCACCGGGCTGTCAATGTTAACGCCGTAACGCCAGCACTACGGCCCTTACTGCGAGGGGCTGAACATCCGCCTTTAGGCCATCCAAAAGCTGCTGGTTTCGGGGATGGCCTGACCGCCGGCCGAATGAGGCCTGTTGAGGCAAAGGGAGGGCAGAGGGGCTACGCGTTACACCCGCAGCGCAGCGGAGCTGAGCTATACATAACGGGGCCTCTGCAGAGAGAGCCAGAAGCGGGGGGGAGGCGGCCCGGCTCCTTGTTGCGCTGCGGGCAGCCGCCGGCCCTTCCTCCTGCCCCGAGCCGCCGCCGCCCCGCGGGCCCCGCGCTGCCCCTCCAGCCGGACCCGGACGCGGCCCTGCGGCGCCGCCTGGCGGCCGCGGGCGAACCGCCAGGCGGAACCGCGCTGCCGCCGCCGCTGTTTCCGGCGGAGCCGGGGAAGGTGGCACCAGCGCGGCGGGACTCGGCCGGAGCATGGCGGCGCGCTGGGCCGCCCGCTGCCTGCGGGGCGGGCGGGAGGGGCGCCGTGAGTGGCGGCGGGCCGGGCGCGGGGGCGTGTGCGGGCGCAGCGGGGCGCCGCGCCGGTTGCCGGCTTGTCCTGCACCGGTGCTTTGAGGGGTCCGGCTTGGGGCGGCCGGGTCTGGCCGTGCGGGGAGGCTCGGGCCCCCGGCGCGCTGGGCTGAGGAGGCCTCTCTGAGCGCGGGCCGGGGCGCGGCGCCCGTGGGGACGAGGCGCCCGTGGGGACGAGGCGCGGGCGCGGGCCGCAGGGGCCTGTCTGAGGGAGGAGCCTTTGCAGCCAGAGAACGTCATTAAGCTTTCGTTGCTTCAGGGTTTTCCGTTGTGCCTTGATGCAGGCATGGCAGGGAGCAGGAATGGACGGGCAGTAAGTGCTCACCTTACGCACACTGAGACAGGCAGATGGATTAGCAGTGCAGTGGCATGTCTTCCTTTCTGTAGAAACAAGCGTCTTATAAAAAGGCTTTAAAAACTCCTTAGTGCTTATTTTAGATTATTCCTTTTACCAGGGTTCATCTCCACGCCGACTATTTCTCGACTGACATCGGACGAAGTGATTCAGATGCGTAATGAGCTCTTTACCAAAGAGAAAGAGAGACAGTTATCTCTCTATCCACGAATTGAGAAAATCGAAGTAAAATACACTGGGAAATCTCACCCTGGCAGCGTGTTTGTAATGAACAAAGCTTTGTCTACTCCATACAATTGTGCCATGCGTAAGTGAATGGACTCTTAAACTAATGTTGTGCCACTGGTGATGAAAATTGCGCTGCCAATTGAAGTACTTGTCATCCAAATTTGAAATGTTAATATTATTGACGTTTTAATGACCCAGGTAACAGACATGCATTCAGAATATTTGTAGTTGGTATGTTTAAAATACAGTTGTACTAAAATACATCAGCAGAAACTGAGTTAATTTTTGGAGGCTCTATTAACAGCTCATCCTTGCAAGTCATTTACAAAAGTGAAACTTGCAGTTTGTTGTTACAAATAAAGGGGTCTAAACTGCTGACTGAGGAGTGTGGTTACTAACTGTGTAATGCTTTTTTCATTTTCTTTAGATTTAAGTGAATGGCATTGCAGGAAATCTGTTCTAGCTCTTGTGGATGGTGAAGTCTGGGATATGTACAGACCCTTGACCAGATCATGTGAAATTCAGTTCCTTACTTTCAAAGATGAAGATCCAGAGGAAGTAAACAAGGTAAGTCTGTATCTTATCCCATTGTAGGTGAGCCTGGTTATGACCACTTGATTCTGTATGCCCCTTTCAGTTCCATGCCTGTCTTCTTTCTTGAACTTTGTTGCCGTGAAAGTTCAGATATTTTTAATAGTTGGTTGGCACATCATGGTTATTGTTAGCTGGACTAGGGTGTGGGCTAGGTGATGTGCGGTCATCCCTTCCAACCTATATTGTTGTATTATTGTATGATTTCAGATTTAAGTATCTTCAGGGAAACATCTGGCTTGCATTTTAAGTGCAGTTTTGATTATTTTGATTGATCCTATATGGAGAATCATCTCTAAATAGAAGTTTAAACACTAAAGAAAGTAATGCTTGGATTGACGTCTAGGTTTGTGCATAATTCGGTTAAATGTTGGTGGTCTTTTGGAATAAAGAGCAGATGTTCATCTGGTATGGGTTGTTAGCTTCTAGGTAATAAACCTGTGTTTTGAAATTCTCTTTATAGGCCTATTGGCGTTCCTGTGCCATGATCATGGCATGTGTGTTAAAGCGGGCATTCAAAGATGAGTACTCAGTGAATCTGATTAAAGCTCCAGAAGTGCCAGGTGATATAAGTGTTTTATGCTGATTGTCTTGTCTTTTGCTGCTTCTTAAGTGACTGTCTAATAACATCACCAAAAAAATCAGAGGCTCCTTTTCCAATGATTGAAGGTACTTAGCATTGATTTGTGTATTACATGCTGTTGTTGTAGCCTTTAATTTATAGCAATCACACTGAAAACAATTTTGTTATCAGAGTACAGAAGACTGGTCTGTGGCAACTGGGTTTCAGACCACTTAGGATTTCATAGGTTAAGTTAGTAACTTGAGGACATAACCTTTTTATTTTGAAGTTACATGAGTGAGGTATTTAGAAGATGTGATATGTTTCTGTGAAATTTGGACTAATAACTACATAACCTTGTGAGCACTTGAGTTACTAAAAATTATGGTGTGTATATCAAGTTGGAAGATTATGGAAGTACAAACAGAGTTAGTAACAACTTTTGCTCGTCTGTGATGTGATACAGGTTTAATCTACCATTTGACTGTATAATCACAGCTGAAAATTTATATTTTATGATGGATTTCTTGGGATAATTTTGTTTTTCTTTTCATTCGTTTTGATATATTTATAAGTGTGTATTATGGCAATAAAATAGGTACTTTGTTACAAACATGAATATTTTTCTCTTTGGAATTGGGATTGCAGTGATCTCTGGAGCTTTCTGTTATGATGTAATTTTGGACAATAGACTGAATGACTGGAAACCAACAAACGTAAGCACAATAACTTCTTCCTCAAAAAGTTATAACGCTTGCATCCTTGTCCAGTGGTTCTTCTCTAATAGGGGAGAGGGGACAGCAAGTTTTTTTTTGCTTTTCATATGTACACTAGTATTTTATTTTAGCTCAGGAGTAGTCTTTGGAAACTAATCTCCGCATTTACCACATACTGGCTTTCATGGCAGAGTGGTCTCAGAGCACACAAACTGGGTTCCTTTCAGATGAAATTAAACCTAGAGCTGTCCTCCAAATACTTACAGGTTTTAAATGTATGGGGCTAGAGTAGCTCCAGTCTGAAATGCGATTCCCAAAATAGTTGGTGTGGCTATTGGGACCTCAGTGCCATCTTTGTTACTATACAGAACTGCTCCTACTCAGCCACTCTTGCCTGGTAATGTAGATGCAACCATAGCCCTATAGCCTTCGTGTAAATAGAGCCCTCTGAAAATAAAAATGTGTGTCATATGTGTATTTTCACCTAGTGGTTTACAGCATAATGGGTTTATTGTTGTAAAAGAACTGTGAGCACATTCAGCTGAAGCTTTTCTTAATAGCTTGCTTGTATTTCATGCTTTTCAGTAAATAATAATCTAAAAACTTTAAGTCTCATAACTGTTTGGTAGCTGGTGTGATCATGAGTGTTTTACTCGTCTGGTACCTATTCTTATTCTCATGCCCAAATATTAGCAGAGGTGTGTATGGCTAACAAAGCAATGTTGGTACAATGCAGAATTTTTCTTCAATATGATCTTGTAGTTAAAGTAACTTAGTTTGAAATGTTTTCTAAGTGACATTATAAATGTAATTTCTCCTAATAACAATTTCTTATTTATCGACAAATCTAAGTATGCAGAGCTTTGGATTCTGGACCAAAGTGATCAATGTCTATTTATTAATTATTCAGTACTGTTTTCTTTTGATTCCATCAGAATAGAGGTCATTTATAAGTGGAATCATGACTCTGGGATACACAGATGAATATTTACAGTAGCAAGACTGTATGTATATATATCATGTTGGGAAGACCTGAGAAGTTTAACTCCAATTAATATGTATAGTTTCTGATGAAAAAATGCCTATTGATTTCACTGGGCATTGAATCAGTCCATTCAAACAGCGATGATCTGTAGCGATCTGTTGCAGATAAATAGTAAGAGTTATGATCCTACAGCGATATTCTTATCTTTAGGATTTATAGTAGATGATCTTTAATGTTTTGACTAATACTTAGTGTTTCCTATGCTTTGTCTATTCAGTACAGCTGTGAAACAGTGGTGACGGTTTTATATGTATCAACTGTTTTTTAGGACAGCTTCCGTTCTCTTACAAGAGATGCCAGAAAGCTAATTCATAAAGACCTGCCATTTGAAACACTGCATGTTGAAGCAAAAGTAGCATGTGAAATGTTTCAACATAACAGGTAAGTGTCTGAATTTGCCCTTCTTTTAGAAAGACAATTAGAAATTAATTTAAATCTCTGCTTGTTGTTGTAAATCTAAAATAAGATGTGACAGGTGAAGTAAGAAGGTACTTCTCCCACTACTCTGAATGAACATGCCTCTGTTCTCTTTGTCACACTACCTTAGTTCATTTTTAATGTTCCCTCCAGAGGCCAACACCAGGCACCTTTGCTGAATGTACTTTTGTGACAAATGGGAAGACTGTAAACTTCTTAGTTTAATAGTGAGCTTCAAGATTTCACTACTTTTAAATTGAAACTCTAGTGGTTAGACTTGGCATGCTAGTTACTCTCAGCCTTTGCTGAAAGGCTTTCATGTTCAAAGAAATGTAGATTTTTCATATTTTGGTATCTTCAAATAAAGATTTGATGAAATGCAGTTTTTGAGCTCTGCAGGAGGAAAATGGGTAAAATACTCTGGCCTGTGCTATAAAAGAAGGCTTGTTCAAAACACTCCAGTCTTCTCCGGTGGAAAAACAAAGCAATGTTTTAGGAAAAAAATTCTCTGGTGCACAGCTTTTTGGTGGTTGGAGAGAGGTGGGGGGAAATGATAAATAATTTATAATTTTGTTAACCAAAATAAAATTATGCTAAAGCTAAAGTTGCAAAAATAACTAGTTTTTTAGCTTAATAATGAAGCTGATATTAATGTGACATACGGACTAACATCTCTTCACTACGTTGGCTGGCAAGCGTTGACAGCAGGTGGGAGCTGACTTTTCATAATAGCTTTAGACATGGTATGTGTATTTGTGTGTGTGTAGAAAGAGCAGAGAACACTTTGCTGTCTTGCGGATGACCAGCTTGAGGACCACACATTGCATAAAACCAGTTTAGGTGTGTCTTCTAGTCTTACATATGACTGGAAGAACTCTTGTTTTTATTTGAAGTAGTAGGTTCATTTTATCTTTCTGAATAAAACTCTATTCAGAGAGCATGGCCATCCTATAACATATACGTAGAATAGACTATATCAGTTGGAAGGGACCTGCAATGATCACAAGTCCAACTACCTGACCAATTCAGGGCTGACCAAGTTAAAGCATGTTATTAAGGGCACTGTCCAAACGCCTCTTAAACACTGACAGGCTTGGGGCATCGACCACCTCTCCAGGAAGCCTCTTCCAGTGTTTGACCACCCTCTCGGTAAAGAAATGCTTCCTAATGTCCAGTCTAAACCTCCCCTGGCACAGCTTTGAACCGTTCCCATGCGTCCTATCCCTGGATCCCACGGAAGAGAGATCAGCACCTCCTTCTCCGCTTCCCCTCCTCAGGAAGCTGTAGCGAGCAATGAGGTCGCCCCTCAGCCTCCTTTTCTCCGGACTAGACAAACCTAGAGTCCTTAGCCGCTCCTCATAGGACGTTCCTTCCAGCCCTCCTCTGGACGCATTCAAGGACTTTCACATCCTTCTTAAATGGTGGGGCCCAGAACTGCACACGTGCTCCAGGTGAGGCCATACCAATGCTGAATACAGTGGGATAATCCCTTCTTTTGACCGGCTGGTTATACGTATTTGATGCACCCCAGGATGCGGTTTGCTCTCTGGGCTGCCAGGGCACGCTGCTGACTCCTATTGAGCCTGCTGTCACCCAGCACCCCCAGATCCCTTTCTGCAGGGCTGCTCTCCAGCCACTCCTCTCCCAGTTTGTACTCGAGCCCGGCGTTACTCTGTCCTACATGCAGAATCCGGCATTTTGACTTGTTAAATTTCATCTCATGAATCATAGCCCAATGCTCCAATCTATCTAGATCCCGCTGGAAGGCCTCTTGTCCCTCAAGAGAGTCAACAGCACGTCAACAGTTTGGTATCATCAGCAAACTTGCTAATGGTGCATTCAACTCCTGCATCCAGATCGTTGATAAAAATACTGAAAAGAACTGGCCCTAGAATTGAACCCTGAGGAACACCGCTGGTGACTGGTCGCCAGCCAGACGTAGCCCCATTCACTACAACCCTTCGAGCTCTGCCCTTCAGCCGGTCCTTCACCCAGCGCACAGTGAACCCGCTCATCCCGCAGTTAGGCAACTTGTCCAGAAGGATGCTGTGAGGGACAGTATCAAAAGCTTTACTAAAATCCAGAAAAACTACATCCACCGCGTTCCCTTCATCCACTAGGTGAGTGACCTTATCATAGAAGGATATCAAATTAGTTAAACAGGACTTGCCCTTTGTGAACCCATGTTGACTGTGGCTGATGATTGCATTATTCTTTAAATGCCTTTCAATAGTACTTGGTATAATCTTCTCCATAATTTTTGCAGGAACTGAGGTTAGACTAACAGGTGTGTATGACGTGCTTTATGAAACATGCCAATACATGTTGTCATATAAAATTAAGAATTTAAACCTGTTTTAAAGCTCACATAAATAAGAACATGATTTTTAAGAATGCTCCTTAAATCGATTTCTTAAGTATTCTTATAAGAACTAGGTGTTAAAGTTGAGATTTTTTTAAATCTTTTTTTTGTCTTCCTCAGATACAAAATGGAGATGATAGAACGAAAAGCTTCTCAGAATGTGGAAGGAATTGTAACGTTACATAGGTGAGCAAAACTGACCTCTCATTCTGTAATGATTCACTGAAAGATTTGATTATATTGCAAGTACTCTCTACAAGTGAGAAGGGTAAGTTACTTGTGCTGGTTTTCAATTTAGAAATCACTTGTATTCATTGCTATCTGTAGTCTGTCTTAAGTTGTTGTGTGGGTGGGGTTTTTTTTTAATACAACCATTGTTGCATGATACTTAACACTTGATGGATCTCACTACATTTCTGTTTCTTGTTGTGTTAAAGGTAGTAAGTGCCAGAGAAGTCTTACTGCTTTAAATGCTTTTACATAAAATCTAAATAAATCTCTAGAGCTTGACAGGTTAAACAAAATACAAACCAAATACTTGTTTGAAAACAAGAGTTAGCATTGTATAGAGGATTTTTCTTCCAAAATAGCAAGCTACTGCCTTGTAGTGGTGGGGTTGAGAATGGAGCTGGGTCCTGGGATACAGTGTAAGATACAGAATTCGTAGGCTGGAGGCAGGAAGCTTGTATTGTATCTCAGGCATGTAAAAGAATTTGTGACTAACTTAGGCTAGTGTAGGATACTCAGTTTTCTAGATGTCTAAATTGTTCTGTATTTGATTTTGGAGTCCATATCTCTACAAAGGAACAGATGTTTTTGCAGTGATGGTTCTTGAAATTTTAGAACTATGTTGTGTCTGTTATTCCTCCTTCCTCCCACGCTCTAGTTCGCTCAATAAGAGGGAAAATGGCTTATCTATTGATTTCTGGGAGAGGTTTGTTCTGAATGTTCTATTGCTGTACATCTTTTTGTCTCTCACTGTTCTTAACTGATTTGCAGTTTTCCAAGACCTGAAAGGGAAATACCTGTGTGGGTTTTAAACATTGTACTGTGGAAAATGTGTGATCTTGGAGACAAATCGTTTTCTGGTGAATGACAGAGTTATCCCACTTCTAAAGCCAACCTGGCTTCAAAGATTTGTTACGCCTAGGATCCTCTTTCTAGACTTGAGGTTTAAATTTCATAAATTCGTTTTAGGAAATTGTGTTATCTGTACCTTTGCTTCAGGAAACCTAGAAATGCTGAACTGGGGATTTCTTTGGATTTGGTTTGGGATTTGTGTGGATTTTCTTTCATCTGTTCCGTAGATAGTAATTTGCTAATCAAAAATAAAAACAAATAGGCTTGTATTTCTCTCTGAATATATTTGACATAGGGTTTTTTTTTTGCTCCCATCAGGTTTGGTGACTTTGTAGATGTTAGTGAAGGACCTCATATTCCAAGGACAAGTTTCTGTTTCCAGTATGAGATAACGGCAGCCCATAACCTTCAGACTAACCAGTCTGAATTGCTCAGGAGGTTCCAGGGTGTGTCCCTGCCAGTCCATTTGAAGGTAACTAATCCATTTTGTTTTCCTTCTCTAAGTTAGGGCATTTGGCTTACTTTCTGATCTTTATTATATGCTGTGCTGGTAGCCAAATGTAATTCAGAGGTGAGAACAGTAGTAGAAAGGCAAGGCCCACGATGATGACTATGTCGGATATTTGGGGTTCGTTTTCCTGGAACTGTTGTGGATATGAAATCAGAACTAGAGAAGTTTGCATCAGAGGGCCCTTGGTGTTATTTTTCAGTACTGAGAGTGTTGTTTTGATTGTGCAATTTCTGCATGGATATTTCATTCACCTTGCCTTAGTTACTTGTGCATGCTAATCTTCTGAAATTGAGGCTGCTGACAGTGTTTATTCAGATTCAGGAAAGAGCAGAACTTTGAATTTATACTCACGATAAAGGATACCATTTCAAAGTCTTTCATGACACCAAAGCAAAACTTAACAACAGTAACAAAAAAAGTCCTAGCATTAATCAGTCTTAAACAAAGGCTTTGCAGAACTATAGGTGGAGCAGGAGTCTTTTCTTCCCGTTTCTGTGGACTTACATGATTTTGACCTGTGGTCTAGCACATGTGCTATTGCCTCAGTTGGGGAAGTTTTCAGGCGACAAGTGGGCACTGGGTTCCTCACCTCATCTCTGTGTACCCTTCCTTGTCATTAGATTTTAATTCCCATTTTTGCCCATTACCCCCTCAATGATTCCACACAATGAATGGATATGATCAGCAGACATTTATTCAAGTCCCCAATGGAATATGGGCAAATTGGAAGCTGAAATCATAAGCTCTAACGTCTGAATTGGGGATTGTTATGGTTTTGTGCCATCATTTCTATACACTTGTCAGAATCTATGCTATGAGAAGATGTTAGTTGTTTTTTTTTCTGGCCTCCAGTAACATTATTTAATGACATTTAATACAGGCTCACCACACCGTGTGGCACAAACTGCTGGAAAGATCGAAGAGGCTGGTAAGTCTCATTAGCGGTGAAGTACAGCTTACCAAATATAAAGATATGCTGTGATAGAGTAGAATTTGAATGATTAGAGATGGGTACTATCTTCAAGAACATATCTTTAGGAATGGAACTGTTCACAGGTGAAGAAAAATCAGATGCACATGAAATCTCTAAGCTGTTGTTAATTATCACTTTAAACTATATTAGTATTTTTCAAATTCATCTCTAGAATTAATGTTGGTATCGTGTGTGTAAAATTTAAAATTATTTTTTCCTGTTTTAATTGTGAACATGAAATAAGAAAACTAAAAATTGGAATAATGTATTTACACTTACCTAGATTGTAGATAGTAGCAAGTTTTCTGCCACAGGTTTGAGAGAACACATACGAACATGTTTCTTACAAGTAAATGCAGGGATAAAATATAATATCACTGGGTGAACCTAGGTGGAAGTTACTGGAGATAGAAGGGAATGCTATTTCAGTAAGCTGCATAAATGCACTCGTTTGAGTACTTTTTGCCTGTTTAAAAGCTACATGGAAAATAAGGGTTTCTTGCAAACATACTTCTATTAAACAGCAGTGTTTCAAAGTTGAAATGTACTTATCCAAGAGAAGCTTTACAATGACTGAATAAATGCAAAAGGCAAGTTTTTAAGATAAATGGAACTATAAGATACCATAAGCCACATATAACCAGAGACTCACTTTCAAGGCATGCTTAAACCTGGGAAATCTTCATGAGAATTAAACAGCAGATGTTTTGGAGCCTTCAGATCAAATATTTTACTTACTTGTGTGGCAAGAGAAAGAAAAAAATGCTGTATGTCTACTGAAACTTGTTAGCCAAGGATGTGCTCAGAGCCTAACCCATGATATTTTTCTATGAAATTAGTTTGAAGATGCTTGTAGTTCAGGTTATTTAATTTTGGAGACAATAATTGTCTTTGTAGGCTGTCCTTTCTTGTTACAGTGACAGTATGAGGGGAGGTTTTCCAGGATCAAGGAGAATTAAATTATGTTTAAAAATATAACAAAATTGTTATGTTTCTGCAGGTCACTGAAGAAAAATATTTGGAAGCAGCAGCAGAATGTCATGAGGCAAAAGGTGGAACTGAAGAAGGAAAAACTGTATCAATTTAAATTAACTTTAACTCTAAATGTACATAATAAAATGGGTATTTTTACATGACTTATTTGTGCTGCATATAAAAATGTCTTGGCTAATTAATTTGAATTCTGTGGACCTAAATCACAGATAGATACAAAGCCAGTATCAGACATTTCAGTCCACTTGAATGTCACTTGTAACGTTTTATTTGCGGTAACTCATCTTGCAAGTTACCCTTGTCCTTATCTCAACAACAATTGTATGGGTCCAGATGTTGTCCTCTGTGATTAGTGCAGTTTGACCTACAGACTGTAGTTGAACCGGCAGCTGGAAAGGCCATCCCCTTTATCTTGATGTAATTTCAAGACCCCTTGTTTGGTCTTCCATGAAGAAAGTATTTCTTTCTAATTTCTGACCTGATGTGTTTGTTTCGTGCTGGAACTTCCTGATGAAATTCCACTGAGTGTTTTGCCTACTGCGATAGAAAGTTGAGACAAATAGTATCTTTAAAAAAAAAAAAAAAAAAAAAAAAAAAGAAAGGAAAAAGGCAAAAAAAAAAAAGCCCTTTCAGAAGCCCTTAAAGGGTTACAAAAGATGATTATTTTGCTCATTTTGATTTCCTGTCAGAATTGAAATTAGATACTCTATTGTGTTTCTGGTTCAAAAGACTCCATTCAGTAGACAACTGTGTAATTGCCATTGCTTTACTAATACAAAAATAGCAGAATGTAAAAGCTGAAAAGTTTTTTGAGTTTAATATTGTCTGCTGTACAAGTGCAGTTAAAGATCATTTTCCAGAATAGTACCAGGAATGTAGTTTATTACTTGCATCCCCAGCATAGTAAGATTTATTATGCATTTTCATTCTTTGATATTTAAATATGTTGACTTCAATTAAATTTCACAAGGGGTTTTTGTTAGATGATGTTTTCTGACATTTTGTATTTTCATCCCTAGCTCATTAGAGCTGTTCTCATTATACCAGAAGAGATTTTTATTAACTATTTGAAGTGTAAATATTTTCTCTGAATTTTATCCCAATTACTATTTTTACCATTAACTGCATCACTTGCTTTCTAATTAATTGACACTATAGTTTTGTAAGAGCAGGGTAGCAGTTCAGTAAAATACATTTAGGAAAGGAAATCTTACCTAGCTTAATCGAACTAAATAAGTCAGTAAGTAAATGCTGAATGTGTCAGAGCGCACAGAAGAAGAAATGCAAGCGGTAAAAGTAGCTTTTGGTGAAATTGCAGAAATCCGCTTAAGGTATGTGTTAAAATATGTTTGCTCCTATGCATTTCTGTGCTTAGTGCAATCTTTAGCTATTCAAATTTACGGTATACAGTGAAGTTTGAAGTCTGTCAATATGCTAACAGGCTATGACCTCTGGTTTAGTTTCTGTTAAATACAACACATCTTTAAAGTACAGCCCATGCCTTCTCAGACTACTTGAAAACCTCATTTTTTTTTCCTCTTGATTAATGTTGCAGAGGACTTTTTATAATGGTACAGATGCTTGTTTTCTTAAATAAGATTCTTGGTTCAAGTTTTACCTTAAAAGTACACACACACCTTCTATATATTTTCTTAAGACTATAAGTGATCTTTGCACTGAACTTCAAATATTTGTGTTTCTTTTAAACGTAGCCTGCCGGAGTATACTTTGGCTTTGGACCTGTTGCTCTGGTGCTACTGAAAAAGCAAGCATTGGTTCCTGACTTGAGGAACACAAAATTTACTCGGTTTTTTGGTTTTTTTGGAGGTACCTGCTATGTCTGGTTAACCCAAGACCACAGTGAAATTATGCAAGTGGGAACTGATCAAGGTGGCCTGTTTTGAATCTTAAACAGGTTACCTCACCAACCCATGCAGTCTCCTGGTGTCTGCTCTGTATTTGGGGAATCCAGTTCAGAATTCCTCCTGGATTCCACCACCTGCAGAGGAAGGTGAGAATGCTGCTTCCCCTTAGGAAATTTTTTAACTTTAACAGGAGTTTCATGTTTCAGAGCTTTTTTTTTTTGGGGGTGGGGCATGATCCGGCTTTTATAGCGCTCGGCGTAAGAAACGATTTGAAAGGCGTATAGCTGGGCTGAAAAATCTGGAGGGGGAATTTCCCTTTCCTGACCTTTACTGGGTCTATGACAAGTGGGTGCAGGACTGGCAGGGGAATTGGCAGCAGAGCCTGGGGAACCAGCAGAGCTCCTACCGCTAGGTGGGAGCAGTGGCTCAGGGAGGAGAGGTGCTGCCTCACTGGCGGGAGAGGAGCAAGAGAGTTGCCCCACTGGGAGATGGGTGAAGCCCCATGGAAGGGACTTTTTTGAAAGTGCAGAACTACGTTACCGAAAGTGCTGTTGAGGGCTGCCAGCTGGAGTTTACATAAGATTAAACTTCCTCCTTTCCCCAGAGGCCTATGTGTAAAAAGGTGGAAGCTCAAACTTCTGCAGAACTTGGTGCTAGCTCACATGTCGGCTTATGTGGTCTCCAGAAGGCAGGTCTTCCTTTGGGAGAGAGGGAGCTGGAGGACATCTTTGAAAAGCACCAGATTCTTGCAGAAGACAGTAGCAGTTAAAAGAGAATTGGTAATAGAAGGTAGTGTCCACTTCTTTCTTACCAGCAGTACGGAGATGACAGCACTTTCCAAAGAAGCAGGAGATGTAGATTCAATTTCCTATTCTGCCACAGACAGATTCAGAGCCACACTCGCAGGGAGAAACATCTTCCGGGCATGGATCATAAGGTACTCCGAGTACTCCCTACCCTATCTGTATGAAGTGATGCCACTACTAGAAAAAAAAATCCTGAACATTTCTTGGACGAGCAAGAGTACACATGGAAAGAGTGCTCAGTCCTCATGGCAGCCACAGAGCAACAGGGAGATCTGGTCCTTGAGCTCAGGGCCATTTCTGTGTTTTACCATTTCTATATTTTATCTGCATTGGAAGTAGCCAAAAGAGACCACTGTAGGTCAGTTCAAAAAGAGACAGGAAAGTAAATACTGTTATTCCTCTATACTGAATGCTATAGATCCCAGAGCTTACAGGGATTGGGGGAGGGTAGATGGACACAAGAGACTACAAAATTAAGCAAAGTCCCCTCCTTGGCTATTTCTTCTTTTTATTAAATTGCTTTTCAGGTTTAAAGAGGCAGTTTTTACTTTATCCATCCAGTAAAAGAAGTGCAGAGCCAGTTCAAGGTAAGAAAAAGTCTAGGAAGACACCATACTGCAAAACACAGATGATGGAGGAAGGGGAGGGTGGGGTGATTTAGGCCAACATACATGAGCAGAAGGTGACACTGGCCAGATTCTGATAAGGAATAAATAAAGAAGATGGTTTTTTTATGATGGAGGTGGTGAGACATTGGAACAGGTGGCCCAGAGAAGTTGTGGATACCCCAACCCTGGAAGTGTTCAAGGCCAGGTTGGACAGGACTTTGAGCAACCTGATCTAGTTGAAGATGTCCCTGCTCATTGCAGGGGTGTTGGACTAGTTGACCTTTAAAGGTCCCTTCCAACCCAGACCATTCTATGATTCTGTGATTACAGGGGAAAAGGCAGGAACTCAAGCCTTCTTCCTTGTTGCACGCCTGTGCTGGTTTTGGCTGGAATAGAGTTAATTTTCTTCATAGTAGCTGGTGTGGGGCTGTGTTTTGCATTTGAGCTGAAAACAGCATTGATAACACAGGGATGTTTTTGTTACGGCTGAGCAGTGCTGACACAGAGTCAAGGCCCTTTCTGCTTCTCACACCACCCCACCAGCGAGCAGGCTGGAGGTGCACAAGAAGTTGGGGGGGGACACAGCTGGGACAGCTGACCCCAACTGACCAAAGGGATATTCCATATCGTATGACGTCATGCTCAGCATATAAAGCTGGGGGAAGAAGGAGGAAGTTGGGGACGTTCAGAGTGATGGCGTTTGTCTTCCCAAGTAACTGTTACGCATGATGGAGCCCTGCTTTCCTGGAGATGGCTGAACACCTGCCTGCTGATGGGAAGTAGTGAATGAATTCCTTGGTTTGCTTTGCTTGTACTTTCCCTGTTAAACTGTCTTTATCTCAACCCACGAATTTTCTCACTTTTACCCTTCCGATTCCCTCCCCCATCCCACCGGGGGGGAGTGAGTGAGCGGCTGGGTGGTGCTTGGTTGCCGGCTGGGGTTAAACCACGACAACATCTCAGTAGTAGCTCCATGGCTTCTCACATTCAAGTTGTTCCTCCTTGTACGTCTTGTTTGAAAGAGAGTTGAAACTTTTCCAAATTGCAGAAACTTTGCGCTGAGCTTAAGGCTCTTGAGCCTTCCCTTTTATTTATTGGTTTTAACCAAAAAGGAAACTCATACCAAGGTTAAAGCTACATGGTGTCTTAATCCTAAGAAGTGTCAGTAGGAAGGTTGAGCTGAGTCAGTTGCAGCTTTGTATACACATTATCTGACCAAGTGAGATATTTCTTTCCACAGAAATATTCTATAATCCACGTTATCATGGATTTTGGAGATAGAAAAGGCAATTATGATCTAGTCTGACTTCCTTCATAACAGAAGGAATTAAATGTCAAGAGAGTTATTTTTTTCTTACCAAGGAAGTGAAATTCTTCCCCAGGAAATTGAACACATGCAAGTGATGAAAACGCTCAATCATCAGTAGACGTCGAGTCCTTTTTATGACAGCAGCCAGAATGAGCTTTCCTTTCTATTTTAACCTCTGGCAAGAAGTAATCTCTAACTGCTGTTTGGTAACTTATCTAATGCTATACCATTCACGTTATCACAATACTTTGTTATATTTGAAGCCAGTGAACTTGCTAGTGCAGCTACATTTATTTTATTAGTTTTTTAAGGAATCCAGACACAGGAACTCAATATCGTAGAGGCGTTCGATGGGAAGAGTTGGCAGTGGATATTTCTTGAAGAACACCAACCATCTGAAAATGGTAATGCTGTCATGCTGTGGTCTTTCACAAGATTTAACCCCAGTCATGGACAGCATTAACATTTTTTCAGAGTAAAAAGAAAACCTGTTTTTTTAATATCTGCTATTATAATATCTACAGCTTAATATGCCTGCTTTTCTGGGGAATCAGCTATGCAGAAAAAATACATATAAATGGTCTAATGACCATATTTATATCTGCTATTTATTTCTTACATTTGCGGGTCACTCAACTTACATTTTAAAGAGAGAGAAAATGTAAGGGAACATACATTTGATTTTTATAGCATGACTATGAATCAGGACGGTGAGTGGCAAGACCTGTTTTCCTCCTTAATATACCTTCCATTGGCATGTGTCTAGGATAGAAATGGGAGGTCCAGGCTGGGGAGTGGAAAGCTTGGGGTGAAGTAAGGAAGTCACAGCTGGTCATTGTTTCAGTACTGTGGCCTTCACAAGCACCGAGGACGGTACTATACTCCAGGTACGCTGCTCTGATGTTAATTAAAGCCTTTGAAGAAGAGAAAAAAATCTCTTACTGGTTGCAGGCTTGGGGGGCTCTGCAGTAAATGAGACTTCTTTGAGGAACGAAGGAAAATACCAAGTAACATCTTCCTTTTGTGAGCATAATTGACATAGTAAATGTAATCACTTAATTAATACTTCACTTTAATCTATACATCCCACGGAGGAATTTAAGTTGTGCTTACAAGCTCAACAGCATCTCCAGATTTCTGCATTTCACAGAAATCTTAGCCATAAAATCGGCTGTCAGTGTCAGTCATGCAGCTAGGTGCTCCGTAGGTACGGCAACCACATCAGGGCAGTGCCGGGCTTGCTGCCCGCTCTCTGGTAACCGCACCTCGGAGAAGACAAGCAGCGGTGACCTGCGAGCCTGCGACGCCCCTGCTCCTAGGGGCTCGGGACCACCGTGGCTTCAGTAACAGAACTGATAGTGCCAAACTTTGCCTCAAATGGAGAGGGAAATCAAACTGCGCTGCACCCTTTCACCCTGGTCCCAAGAAACGGGAATTTCGATCGACTTTCCTCCTCTCTTTCGCCACAATTTCCTCCCGGCTTTCAAAGCTATTTTTCCTGCAAAATGAATAGGAATATGTTTTTCTTTAACAAGATGTGCTTCACGACATTGAGAATGCCCTCTCAGAGCTACAGCTCTGACTTTGGAAGGGGTGAAGCTGGCTTTTGCTTTTTGGTGGGCATGGCCCCTGGCTGTATGCAACCCCAGGGGAGCCACTGAACTTACAGCCTGATTTGGAAAACATTTACGCCCTGCAGCGGTTCTGTCTGAGTGGAAAAGTCATATTCAGCGAGACTGTTCATAGGTGAGACTGTTTTATATGTGGGGCCATTGATTCATACGTGTCTGCGGTCTCGAGGTGCTCTGCAGTCATACCTCATGCTGGGGGTTCACAGTCAAAACACTGCGAACAGAAAAGGGTATATGTATTGATACAGCACAAACATTAACCTTATTTCTGTTCTTAATGAATGGTGAGTACTTTGAGGTTTTTTGTTTCCACTTCTGCTCCCCCATCAAACTGATGTTCCATAATTAAATTATTTATTAAGCAGGTTTAATTAGAGCATAAGATAGAGAGTTTTAAAGACTGGCTCTGTCACTCAGTTTTTATGTGACTGTGAGTATTCAGTATCTATTTTGACCTTCCACAAAATAAATATAATAATACTTTCCTATCTCTCTTGAATTTTTTGAGATTTTTTTCGAAAAGTTTGGAATGCACTGGTAATCCTAGAGTAAAATAAATATATTTTCATTTTCTCCTAATGACCCATTGACCCATTTCTCCTAATGAACTGACAATAAAATCTCAAAGAAACATTTTCTGTTAGTTTTTCTCTAACATATAATAAAATTTTATAGAAATGAATAGAATGCACAGTTATACATGCCAAAAGTTTAATTCATCATTTTTCTTTCCTAAATAAAATGAAGAAATGAGATATATTTGTGGGAAGTAAAGCCAGAAGACCTGAAAAGCAATAAAACAAAATAAAAAGGAGGTTGCTGTGCTCAAAATGTTACACGTGCTGCATCCTAGTAAGGACTTACTGATACACAAAGCTGCTTTTTTCCCCTGCTTTTTCCAGTGACTCTAAACCTAGCAAACATTCTAACAAATGTGCCTGTATGCAGAACAACTCGTCTTTTTACACGTAGAACGGAGGTTTTCCCAGCATAGTACTGACTGATTCACGATTTCTGTTCTCCTCCCACAGTAGCTGTTTGTTCCATGTGAATTCTGGTAAGAGGCATGATACAGTGTTAATGCTAACATGTAGGAGTCAGTCAGAGGTAAAAACCCCTATCACGATTAGCATTAACAACATACAGCCTACAGAAGAACTCCAGAGACTGGAGTATGAGACATAAAGAACTGAAACCACTGGTTTTTTCCCCTTGATATACCTACAAAAAAAAAAAAAAGACAAAAAAAAGATAGAAATGCATATTAAAATATATATCAGAGAAAGGACAGACATCAGAGGAAAAAGGATTGTAGTTAGTTAAATACAAAGGAACCATCTGCTGTACATTTAAAACCATTGTTTTAGTTACTTTTATGAGAGAACTAGAGTACATTCACTACTCGTCTTCTCTGAAGGACTTCCATCATTCTGCTTATTGCATTTTTTGTGCTGCTTTACTTGCACGGAGCAGAAGGAATACAGATTGTAGCACGATCTTGCCTAATTTTATATCCCTTTAGATATCAGTTAACAAAGACTTCTAATATCAGCCAAGTTACTCAAAATGTTAAGAACCCAAGATAAACAAAAGCAAAAATTACTTGGGTTTATTTTTACTTAAATAGACAAAATGCCTATCAGGAGAGCTGACTGTTTAACAGGACGTAAGAAACAGAGCTAAGAAATAGTCATAGTTTCATCAGGATGCGGTGTTTGTGATTAAGCAACAAATATTCTGGAATAAGTGAGCACTGAGTGGAGAGAAAACCCGTTGGACAGATTTAGTTGCCGGTATAGGATCCATATACAGGGCTCCTATATCCTCGTTCCAGTAGGCTAGAATGAGATTAATGACTATATTTGTCTGCGTTGAACAGTACATTGTTTGCTAATCGCTTCTTAATATTAACCAGTCACTGATGCTTTGACCATAAAATTAATAAGTTCTGAAACTTTTTGACCAAAGTTGAACATTTTTTTATTTTACTTCTTTCAGCCTATTAGGAGCTCTCTCCTGAAAACTAACAAGGAAAACATAGTTTTAGAAATCAGTAATTCCATAAAATATTTCAAAAATCTGCAAAGAAATAGCATAATGAAGTAGAAATGTACTCAGTAGAAGAAAGGTTAGAGAATCCTCACTATATATCCAATTATCTGAAATTTTTTTACAATTTTCAGTTACTTACATCAGTAATAAGGATGGAATAGTTGAGACAGTCATTCCAAGCAGGTTTAAAAAGGCCTAAATAATGCCCAGTTAGTTCTCTGCTAAGTATGTGTTGATTGAAATATATTTTCCTTTCTCCATCCTTCTAAAATAAAGTATCAGCTCCTGGGTAGAGTTCAGAAATGGTTGAATCTTGTTTGCTTTCTGTTTGGTCTCCCAGTAACCACTTTTTAAAAAAAACATTTACTGTTGTTTAAGAAAAAAGTAACAAGAAAGACAGTATGAGAAACAAGACATTATATATAAGACGCAATTTTGGAGATCTTTTTGTATGTAAATTTAAAGAAACTTATGTACTTTTATAACTTCCCTACTCTTACTAACACATGTTTTAAGAGGAAGTTAAAATGTCATAGTAAGACTGTGATCTAATTTAGAGATTTTAGGGAAATTACCTTTCACTTTGTGCCACTCTAAATGAAACCAGCCAAGTACACAGTTGTGATATGTAAGTGGCAAACAAAAATTCCAAGATGATTTTAAAATTTTGGTAGGCAGAAAAAAGTGGTTTAGAAATTTCCAAACCTCAAATTTAAAATGATGATTCAGAGCTCTGATGAGTGTTCAGGCTAAACTCCTACTGAAGTCAGACACTGAGACCTGTGGTGTAACATTTGCATTTGTGGGCAATGAAGTGAACAGTTTCTAAATCTATACATCAATACTCCTAAGTGTTGTGTGTGCATATGTGGTATGTGTGTGGAGGGTGAGGGGTGCAGGTCGGGGGAGGAGGATGAGAGATGCAAGTTTTTTTGGGGAAGAAAGCAAGCAAATTAATACTGTCAATAAAAGGCTATTGTCTTATCTGAATTTATTGTGGATTGAACCTGCTTTGAGCAGGGATTTGGATTTGATGACCTTCAGAGATTCCTTCTGACCTAAATTATTCTCTGATTCAATTATTGCACTTTTAATGTCTCTCAGTCCCTGACTCCTTATTCACTTACTGTCACCCAGTGGGCATACGTCTTTCCAAAAGGCTTGATGCAAAACATCTGTTCCTCCGGCGGGAACACTAAATTTAGCTTCATTAAGCTTTGGATCAGGACCACACTAGGCAGTAGTACAAGAACTTTGCTACAAGAAGTGTCTGTCACTTCAGAATCTGTTGCCCCAGGAATATTTGAACATGTTTGTAAATTTGCACTATCTTAAATGTATTCCAGGTTGCTGTTCTTTACACCATGCTTCCCAAACCCTAATTCTTTCATATCTTTTCAGGGTTTGCTAGACACCCCTATAGGTTTTGCTAAAAACAAGAATATTTTATCTGTGGTTTGCAGCAGCCATTTGTGGTTGATGGCACTTTCCTCTCCAGTCTGCCTTCTCCAGCGTTCAGTCTTGGAGAAGGGCTGTTTTGAAATCGATCACTTCAATAGATCTAATAATTGTTTCTCTGAAGAAGCTGAATGAGTGCTGTACTTGCACATGCTTGCTTCCAACATTACTGTTGAGCAGTGAGGGAAGCGAGAGGCTTCAGGCAGCATTTGCTCTCTGCGGTTTTACTCCAGAGTCAGCCCTTCTAGGCAAAAGTGGGTAAAAGCGGGTAGCCATAACCGCTTAACTAGCCATAACCAAATGTTTGTCTTTTGGGCTTTTCTACTCCCAGGATCTTGGATTTATGTAATGGGATACTTTTGCCTAGGCTGGTACCCTAGCATTTTAATTTTGGGTTTAAAACCTACATGGCATCTCCAACGCTGCAAACTGTTTTGCTTCTGTGTACTAAAGGCAAAAAAAAGAATCATGCTTTATCAGGAAGTGGTGAGAAATGACATGTGTTTCCTCTTGCTGAACCTTTGTAACAGCCTTTTGTACAGCTGTCAGATTTCCATTACATGAACAAATACATGTATTGCTGCCTGTCTTCTTACACAGCTCTAAAAATGTGGCCTTGCCATCAATGGAAATGATGACCGTCTCCTCATGCTTAAATATAATAAAATAAAATCCCCTATTATTTCCCTTGCAACATTAAAAAAGAAAAAGCTCATAAGATCTGGTGTGATTTCTCTCTTCCTCTTTCCAGCACTCTCTTCCTTCAGTGACTAACATCAGAATAACACATTTATTCTTCCTATCTTATCTGCTGATCTCTGGTCATCAGGTCCCATCCACTTATCTGCTTTTCTGTTCCTTCATCTGCTGTAGTGACCTCAGAGAGGTGTGTGTTTTAATTTCATTTTCAAACGTCATATCTGCTTTCATTGCTATTGCCTCCACAGAAGCTGTCC
Source organism: Calonectris borealis (assembly GCF_964195595.1). NCBI lineage: Eukaryota > Metazoa > Chordata > Aves > Procellariiformes > Procellariidae > Calonectris > Calonectris borealis. The sequence continues at coordinate 114,076,902 of NC_134312.1, read as the reverse complement.
ATATCAGAATGCTCTTAGGCTAGATGATCTACCCTTTGATTATTCTATCCCTGTTTGACAGTCAGACATACATGAAAATGTTGTCCCACCTTACCTTTTTGTGACTGTTCTTTCTTGGTTGTCCTCCCACCTCTGTGGCCACAGACCTGTCTCTGTATTTTTAGCCTTCATTTAATCATTGACTTTGCCTGTTCCTCTGAGATACCCCTCTGGGCTTCTTCGTAGCAACATTTGACTTGAGACATATAAACTGCAACATTTAATTTTTCCTCCAGTGTCATCTCTGCTTCAGTTGTTCTCCATGCAATTCTTACCACTGCCTTTTCTGTCAATACTATACAGAAGTGATCTATTCCACCAGCCATGTTCCTTACTGTACTTCATCTACTTGGAAGAGGCTTCCTGCAGAGGTGGTCGGTGCCCCAGGCCTGTCAGTGTTTAAAAGGCATTTTGACAATGCCCTTAATAACATGCTTTAACTTTTGGTCAGCCCTGAATTGGTCAGGCAGCTGGACTACATGATCGTTGTAGGTCCCTTCTGACTGAAATATTCTATTCTACTTCTCCTCATACTTTTTTACAGACCACCCTCCTTCAGACAAACGTTTTTCCTCCACAGTTCCTTTCTCCTATTTCAAATACCTCCTCAAGGTCAACTTCTGCTATGACAGCTTCAAGAAATCTGCTAGTGCTTTCTGCAGAGCCTGTGAGGCAGTTGGGATAAACTGAGAGGCTGGATGACTTAGTTTGAACTATAAGCAATAAAAACAAAAGTAAAAAGAGTAAACATTGACAAGATTTTCTCTGCGCTTGTATACACATATGCACACGTATTTAATTTCTTCTTTTTGTAATTTCCTCAGTATGTGACAATGTTTATCTTCATTTCTGTGGCGATATTAACGCAACTGATTGAGACCTTACTGAGACCTATGGCATTACTGAAAAATAAATGTTGACTACTAATTTTACAGGCTACGGTAATTTTACTTTGCAATCTGCGTTCCAAAATCTGTGAGAATGGACATCGTATTCATAGCTATTTTTGTATTTCATATATTTAAAAAAAAATCTGTGAGTTATTGAGGCACTTAAAAAGTCTGCTCACGTGTAGGTAGCTCATTGTTCTCTAACCTAGGATTTTCTTTGGTCAGTGAAATGTCAATGGTTAGTCAGTTCATCCATGTCATAGTCTATATTCAGATTCCCTTCAGAAGTAGTACCACAAGTAGAGTTCAAACTACTTAGTTTAAAAGCAACAAGTACTCATTTCCCCACCTGTGCATTTGTATATCATTGTACATTGTCCTCAGGGGTCTGAGTGGACACACGCTGGTCCACTGATGGACTAGAAGCATCCAGCTTGTTAGTCTAGTTATGTGATTATTAGCCAGTTTTGCCTCTCCAGTCCAAATGACCAAATTCCTATTTACCTAGATCCCCTACAGGGGATCATTTGTCATGGATCTGGAGTAAAACACAACCTTTTGTCTTTGCATTGGTAGCAAGAGGACATGCCATCTTTGATGATAGTACTTCCCAATATAATTTTTTTAAGAAAACCACATGCAGGTTAGGAAAGTAATTCCAACTCTGCAAAATTTGGTAGCCAATTTAGAAAAGATACAAGGTGTTCTCCAAACAGCAGAAAAAAATTAGAACTTTGCCTTTTGGGGAGCCTCATCTGAAGGTGCTTAGGGTTGTGCAATCACCTCTGTTACAAAACCCCTTTTCAGTGGGAGGGTGTGAGGGAGAAAAGGCAATTCACCAAGGCCAGAAGTCTGCAGTGCTCATGCACATGGGTATGTACACTCACAATCATGTTGGAGGAATCAGACGGTGACAGACCCCAAGCCTGATGCTTCAAAGTTAAATAACAGAGACCCACACTGACCACAATAGGCTTTGAAACAGACCTAGTGAGCCCCAGTCTTCTATCTCCTTTTATCTCCATATAAACGAGACATAGCTCACAAGCACAATGTCAGATTACCTGTTGAAAATAAACTAAAGGCCTGATTCTGGGAGAAAAAACTTGAAGGAGCTTCAGGGACTTGAAAGAGATATGCCAGCAAGCAGACTGTGTGAAGAGATTTGTAGGGGACATGAGGTGGGACTCACATCACCCAACTGCAGCTATAGAAAAATTAGGTCTTCAGTCCGTGCTGTCTATCTTCCCTGTATCCTCCCTTGACATTCACCAGAGAGAGAGAGAGAAGTGGGCACTGGCCAAAGGGTAACGTGCTTCACCTATTGTATATCTTTCTTAGAATGTGGCAAATTACCCTCTGGAGGTGCCTATTTCCTTTTATTTGTCAAAACTAAAATTTAGTATAGTATACGAGAATGGTTTTTGAATCTGTCTTCCTCTGCAGTCATGAAAAAATCCTTCTTGTAAAAAATAAGACCAGAATGAAATGTACCAGTTTCAGAGATGTTTTTACCCTTGAACAGCAGAAATCTAATTTTGACTGAAAAGGAATTAGGGTTAATATAATTAGCACATTCTATAATTCATTTAATCACCTACAAAAGGCTGTTGTACATAAACAGTACACCAGATATCCATTTTCAGGTACCCTATTTACATTTTCAGGAGGACTTTAAGTCCTCTATTCTCCTCTAATTTCTCAAAAAAGTAAAGCTATTCCTTTTAAAACACTTAGAAAAATATTGAATTCAAGTATCTTTCTTATTTAAGATAGTGGAAGAGCTCCAAAGATGTGTATGTGGATAGAAGAGACTTTTCTTTGGTGAAAACTTCCCTCTAAAATAAAATGTGCCCAGTACCTCTATTTCACTTTGTGGATCAAGTAGCTGGATTATTTTTTTTAAAACTATATTTCAGCTATTTTGCTTGTTCCTTTGTAAATTAAAGATCGCCATATTAAAAAGCTTATAAAAGAAATGATTAACCTTAGATATTGGCTGCTAAATTTGAGTTCAGAGCACATTTTTATGACCAAATTAAATCTTAGAGTTTTCACCAGGCAGTTATTATGCTGAGCATGGAGCTCCTGTTTTGTTGGTATGGATATGCATTTCAAGAAAGTTATATAAAGTTCTTATATGGGCATTTTAAACACCTTTATTTTAAAAAGGATTAAAACAAACCATAACTAAATGATGCAAGTCTAATGGGTATACTTTAGAGAAGGCATTTCTCTGTTGCTTAGTTATGAAATGAAGACCAGAACTTGTCCCTTGTCCAAAACTACTTGTAGGGCCAAAATTAAATAAGTCAAACTAGTCTGCACAGTTACTTTTCCCCACCTCAAAATGTCTCTGGCAAGCTGTAGGCACGAGAATAACTGCAGACTAGTCATAAATCTCTTCCGAATAGATAACTGAAACACTGTAGGAATTATATTCCGTGCTGCGCGGTCTTCTAAACTATTCATCTCAAAACAAAAAAGGAGGGGTGCAGGAGCTAAAAAGCAGCATGCATCCCCCACGTCTGCAGACACCTTTCTCGTGTGTGCTGTCCCATCAGTTACGTGAGGTGTAGCCACCTACAAAAGTGAATGCAAAGACAGCAAGGGGACTGGGTCTGTATTCACTCGAGACTGGTTATCCGGGTGTGATTCTGGATGGCTGAAGGCATATTTCCATGAGGATGCCTGCCTGAGTATTTCTGCATGTGTACAAGTGTTTGAAGTTTAGCCTCTCTGACTCCTGAGGCTTCTAAACCCTGCCTTAGGGCCCCTTCCCTTGGCCTGCTCCCATCTCCTGTAGCATATGAGCTTCTCATTTAAAAAAACAGAGCACATGCAAAAAATAAACAAAAAAGCCAAAGAACCAAACAGAAAAACCTACCTGCTATGAGGCAGTTTCTTTACACAGAGATGCAAGCAAAACCAATGCAGCAAGAAGGCCACAGACTTCCTTTGTTCCATCTCACAGGTTAACCATGATCACTGAGCTTGGGTTGTGTTTTTTTTTTCTTCTAAAGAGAGAGAGGGAGAGCGAGCGAGAGAGAGAGAAACAAGGCAAACGAAACATGAAAAAAAGCAACTGAGGCAGGAAGAGTTGCCACAGAGGTCTGTTGGTCTGGCTGGTCGCCTGATATCCCTGCAGCACAAGTTAGGTGAAGAAAGCCCGCTCCAAACAACTTGAGACCCTTTATAAGTCATGAAGGTGACTCATAACTAACCGACTTGCCTTGCCTTTAGTAAATCCCCTGCTTTCCTTTTCTTAGAACAGCGCTTCAAAAAAAAAAAAAAAAAGAAAAAAAAAACAGAAAAGAAAACCCAAGGAAAACAGAAAACTCCAATCAAACTGAGGATTTTTAAAAAATACACCATGTACTTTCCTTTCCTCAGACATCTTGACATCAGCCTTTGAACCGAGTATAATAATAAATGCAAATGATTGTTTAGTAGTGACGGTACACTTAAACAAGTTCGGGGTATGTCGTGCGAGAGAGAGTTCATGCCAGTATCTTCAGAGATCTAACTGGAGAAGGAGTTTACTGTGGTGAGCTGTTTCTTACTTTTCTCTGTATTACTTTTTTATCCAGAGCTGTCCTGCATGGACTTTTTGTATTACAATTAACTCTGGCACATCCAGGCAGAAAAAGAATTAATAATCAGAGATGCATAGAATTCTCCCTGTCCTCAAGAAGTGTGCAGAGGCACCTGACAGCTGTAGCTGGAACAGTTGCAAACCTCTAAAACCAGGGACAAGTTCTAGCCAAATTAGGGTGCACATGGAAGACAGTAAAACAGTGGATCGTGGAAGCCTGTTATTAAAATTATATGGCATTTTTAACATTCTTGAAAGAGCACTGCAGATGACTGGAAAGACAGGTTGGTCTAAATGTACAGGAGATATAAATTTATACAGTTCTTAGGTTCTGAACATATTCCCAGAAAAATCCAGTTTATGTGAATTTCCAGCAAGGAAAGGTGTGGCTGCTACCTCCTGATTTTCCTCAGACACTGAGGGTTGTATGCTCTCAAAATACTACATTTTCACTATGAATAACAGAATTTCTTTTGCCTTGCGCTTTGGAAGTTCAGTGATATTTTAAAAAAATATTTTCCTTTCAGAACTCATTAAGATGTCTGAAAGACAATAGTTCTGTGTGCCAACCACTGAAATATAAGGAAATAAAAAAATTCTGTCAAATTCCATCTTACACACACTGTTCTTCTCTTTGTTTGTTAGGTGATTAGAAACGTCTTCATTTTCCCCGTTGAGCCCATATAAGTTTTGGGTGCTAGTCCGCAGATCTGCACTTACCTGATTACATCAGACCCTCGTGCCTCATTAGCAATATGATGGATTTTGGCTCCCACGGTTATAGAGAAAAGTTTGAAGCTGTGGCTGGAGCAGTGATGTTTCCCTGACACATCCCAGGCGAAGCAGCTCTGAGAAACACAAACAATTAATCTTATCTCCAAGGTCCCCCGCTCTGGGGACATTGCCACCGCCCACGCTGCTGGAGGAGAAGAGGGCAGTAAGCCTGGCTGGGCTCTAACGCACATGGATGGGTGGGGAGGCTACGGCAGTCATCCTTCTGTTTTCTTCCTATGTCTGTGGGTCAGAAGGAGACTGGATTTCTCTTGGGCCCTTACCCAGGAAAAAGAAAAAACACTGAGCTACTTGGTCCTCTCCCCCAAATGTCTTCTCTTACTTGGCACTTGATGCAGGGCCAAAGCTTGGGGCCAGCTTTTGTGGGGAAGAAGAGGGAGGCTCCATTTCAGTGAGATTAGCTCCTGGCATTGTCTCCAGCCTAATTATACTACAGCACAAAAATCTAAATTTTTACCTCCAATCCTTTTTTTAAGTTGCATTTTTGCTTGATTTCAGTATAAGTTGGAAACCTATATTCCTAAGGAGATGAGACTTATGGAATCACAATTGGCATGTGTATGTCTGTGTGCATATCTGTTAGCCTCCTCTCTCATGACTTGAAACCATGGGTTAATTTGAACCCACAGTGATGGAGGGATATCTTGAGGATATGAAGCTTCTATGATTTTTGTGAAAACAAGTGAGCAGATTAGGAAAGACCTTATTAAAATTCCCACTTGCGGAAAGGAGAGTAATTGGAGTTCAACTCATTAATTATTACAGAGTCCACATGGGAACTCAATTACAAATCCATACGCAACTAGATTTTGTTCATTTTGCCACTCACAAAATGACCTGGTTTCTAAGGGATTACATTAAATGCATGAAAACGCCAGTTAATACATCGATCAATAGACAATTTTGGGTTAAGGAGCAAATAAAACCTTAATGTTACTAAGAACAATATACATGGCAATTTAGCAGGAAAGCTGTCAATTAGGCATTGATGCCTAATTAGGGATAGCCTGATTAAGGGTATGTGTGTGCATTTGTGTTTGAAGGCAGGCAGGCAATCCGCTTCAAAAGCCCAGACTGACAGGTGCCGTGAGGTGGTCTGGAGGCACTGCCGTGGTCCAGGGCGCTGCTGAGGCTGCCCCATGCTCTCTTCCTGCTCCTCTGAGTTGCACTCCCTATACTCTTTTTTGCATCTTACAGCAATTATCACTATGGTTCTGCACTCGAGTACGGCACAGAACCATAGCACAATTTCCTGGGAGAAGCATAAACACCTTTTGTATTTTCAAGTGTGAATATGATTTCAGTGGCTACATCAAGAGACGCAAAGCAATAACGCCTTGCAAGAACGTCACAAAGGATCTCTAGGGTAATTTTAAAAAAAATCAGTCTTTAAACACATGCCGTATATTTTTAAATTCCTGGAGTCTTTCTAGTCATCCAGCATACATAGAAACATAAATTTCCTAACTGACATGGTAAAGATGGTTAGGCTTCCTGTCTTCTGTGATGCTCTATGAGATGTGCCTGACCAACAGAGGGCAATACATTCATTCAAGCAATAGGCTCCGGTCCAAAGCTCATGGCAATCAAGGAGAGTTTGAGCTTAGTATGACACTGGTCAGACCCATAACACTCAAAGCTAATTTCACTTGAGATAGTGGCTAAGACTCCTAATGACATCTATCAGAGACAGAAGCAGATAGCAATTTGAGCTCTATTAGAAAATAAACAATGAAAAAGGTGGAAATGCCAGATTTAATTAAAACTCTTTAATGACAGAAGTACCATCTTCAAATAGAGCTTGTTCATGAGTAACTGCGGGGGTTCAAAATATGGGTCACTGGAAAAGCTAATAACAATCTAGAGGCAGCAAACTTCTCTTTCAATTAACTGCAATTTTCTTCAGACTTTCCAGACTCATCTTCTTCTCCTTTTTGAAATAAATTATTTTATTCTTCTAATGAGTTTTTTGAGTTGAAAATTCCAAAATTGCTAAAATTAGGCTTTGCAATAATAAAAGCTGACTGTAAATTTTTATTTTGAGTACACTTTTAATACTTTTATGGAAATTGTGACATTAATCAGACAAGATATTTTTGATCAAAAGTTCTTTAAAAGGTAACATTTCAATTAGCCAAAAATTATTCTATACAGTTTATCAGTTCTTGTCACACTGCCTAGTGAAGTGTCTAAAACATAATTTGAGATGGATGTTTGAAGCTTTTTCAAACCATCTCTCCCTGTTTTCTTCTATTCCTTTGCAACTGCCTCTAGCACCTCAACTTGTGCAGTCCTGGGTCTTAATGACAACTGAGTTGCTTTTACGGGAAAACAGTTTTTTCTTGTGGGCACCAAAATTCTGCCCAAGTTACTCTTTAAGTGCCTATAACTTCTTCTGTGTTACTGAAATCCTACTGGCGAGCCATAAAGAAGCCAGAACACGATTGCTCATACCTATCTTCCTTTTCTGATTCAAAAGTCATAGGTCCTAGATGCGGCTTTAAACACTGATGAAGAGTGCCCTCCCTTTCTTTGCAGTCTCTCTTGTCCATGCAATGGAGATGCTGCTTTCTAAAGCTGCCACGCAAGCAAGATGTTCTGGGGGACCTACTCTCCAGTGAACTCGTGGCCTTATCTGAGGAGCGAGGGCTAGAGCCAGTACCCCAGGAGGTGGGGAGGCTCAGGAAAAGCAGATGAGCTGCTTGTGGTCCTCCTCTGCTCGTGTCAAAACTGACAGTGAGAAATCCAGGAGGACATGCCAGAGCAATAGGCTGCACAGACGTTCGAGTGCAGCTTGGAGGCCGTTCCAGTGAAAAAAATGGAGATCAGGTTTTGAACATGAACTCCAGAGCCCCCGTGCTCAAGGCCCTGGAAGGAGGCAGCAGTGATGGAGAAAACTGCTTTAAAAGCTACATCCTAGAGAAAATAGGTTCCTTCTACTTCTTTAAGAAAAGGAAAAGACTTGGCCCTGGAAAGCAATATAAACTGGAACTAGTAACGAGGACTGTAATACAAAAAGGGAATGGATGTTATCGTGAACTGCCTTTGAGACTATCTTTACATGGCAGAATGGGCTATGTTTATAAAATAAACATTTTAAGGCATCCTGGATAAGTCTAAGTGTGACTGAATAGAACTCAGGTATAATTAAAAGTATGTTTAATAATGCCAAATTACTGTGTGTAATTTCTAAGTGCTTTGAGTTGTATCCGAATATCAAAGAATAACGTTTGGATTTGTATCCTAATGGCATTTCTTCTAACAGTGTTCTCAACTTAGAGTTGCAGCTGTCATAGTTTCTGGATATTTTCTTTATTACAGCCTTTTATTCTTGGGGGAGAACTGATACCTTTTGTTCCCAGACTGTCAGTAATTTTAATTTCTAGCAGTCTGTGAGATAGTCCTTTATTTTTTGTTATGTTTAGCATCCATGCTTTGCCCACTTTGATTTTGTGAAGGAAGGCAATGAAACATGAACTGGAGATAATTTTGACACACTGGAAGACCCTTCCCATTACTTTGTTGGTGGTAAAAACTGCTGTCATCCTTTCAAATATGGCAAACCAGAGGGAATATGAATATTGCTGGAAACCACAGGGCCAGAGGACAAGGTAGTCTGATGCCCATACTCCTCCATCCAGTGCGCTTCCGTAATTCTAAATCTCGCTAACGTTGTGGGGGAATGCGACGTATTTTGCTGATTACGTTTATATGTGATTTCTGTGTATGAAGAGCAGCTGGTTGGATTTCTGCTACCCTTTTGCTCAGATGGGTTCTGTCCGCTGTTCTGGTTTGTGGAAATCTCCTGTGGGAACCTTCTATTTTTTCAGGCAGACTAGTTCCTCACACCACAAGTGGTGCCAGGCAGCGAACCTCTTCAGCCTCTCTTTCTCAGGAGGTACCAGTTAAGGGACAATATACGACAGGTAGAAGAGAAATCTCTGCTGGGTTTGGCAGGAGGAAAAGGGAGTGGGGGGAGGGGACCATTCACTAAATAATAAAATAATATAAGATGCTTTTGTAGCAGAGTTCAGAAAAATTGAATTTGCATGTATCTCCTCATGGCTTCTTAAGAACTCCTTGGAACTTTCCTGTTCAGCTATGTAATATAGTCCGCAATTAGGTGAGCAAGGGGTAGCCATTGAAAATATGACTGAGGAAGTTAATCACCACAGAAGTGCGTTTAGTCTATGTTTAAGCTGGGACTACAGAAAGACATATGTAATCTTATGCAGGAAAATTTTGTGTTTCTACTTTTTTTCCCCTCAGTCTTGGTAGGCATGGGCTGAAGGGACTAACATGACTCCTGCCTGGAGAAATGATCTTCAAAAACCACTTAGGTCCTTCACCAAGCTAAAACATCCCGTAGGTGTCTTAGTTGGGAGCCTGAGATAAGCTTAGACCTACAAATAAAAGAGAAATTTTCCTCCCATCCTAACCCAACTGTTGCACTTGCGTTGTCACAGAGAAGGGGAAAAGAAATCAGACCTGTGCAGAAAACTCCGACTGCCTTCAGTGTTTTGGAACCTCCTTCTACCTGCAGGTTATATGCTATATGCCTTCCTTACATGGCATTTGAGAACTACTGTATTCCTTATTGTAAGTACCCTGAATAGTCAGGGCAGTACTTGTATGATTTTTATACAAGCCACACAGAAAAATGCGTAGATCATACACACATAAGTGCTCCCAAGCACAGACCAGATATCAAATCCTTCAGTTCTTATTTCCTCCTGAAAAATCAGAATTACATTTTTGGGAATCAGAAGAACATTTTTGTAGATTGTTGATCACTTCAGCTGAAGAAAACTGCCAGTCTGTGGAATTTATTATTTCAGAAGTTTTATAGTATTTCTGTGGGTTGTAAACATTTTTTTGGCATAAGCCAGGTTGGTGCTGTGAAAGAAATTGTGTATTCTCTTATTCCTGCCTTTCCCAAGATAAATAGTTTTAGATGTGAAATTGGACTAAGGGACAGCTGACTTCAACAATAACCATTAACTGTTTGAACTTACTGAAAAATTACAATGATATACCAAAGGTACATGGGGGCATATCCTCAGCAAAAGAGTGGGAAGTAGAACAGCCAGAAGTTGCAGTTCAGAATTTATGAGAATGTAAGCTTGAGTACAAAGCAAAAGAAAGGCTAGGTGAGCCTCATATTTCCTCAAAAGAGAAGGGTTGGCAGTATTTTATCTGAATTAGGGGCTATCTGCAGCTATTTGTGAGTGCCACTTGAAGTTCAAAAATCCTTTCCCTGAAATATGACCTATTTTGCTTTTGAAGATGGTTCTCATGCTGTTCCTTTCTGAGCTGCGTCTGTGTACCTGTTCAATGATTTTGTTTAATTGCTTTGCAGTATAGTCAGATACAGTGAGATAAGGTGGTCTTGTAGCATAAAGTTCCTTCCAACCTGATATTATTCAGTGGTTCTGACAGCAGAATTCAGCTCACTGTAGAATATAGCACAGATACAGGATTTCTTGGAGAAGAATGCAAAATTCATAGGCAGTAGACAAAAATTTCTGATAAATGGAGTTAATGGTACACATTTTGGATTTTGGATCTTGAGTTTAAGATCCTTGCACACCTCTTATTATGGTTTAAGCTGAGGGCCTCTGTGCTGTCTTCTCCAGTTTAGACTGCAAAGTAAATTCTATTCATGTAAAATGTTAGGATGCTTTTAACTGAGGGGGTGTTTTGATAATCCATCATCTGCGGGACATTAAGAATTATTAAGAATTCCACAGTGCAACATATCCTTACTCCAGTTCCAGACTTTATCTGGATGTCTACAGAAATTTAGATAAGGATTACGAATTTGTATAGCCTTATTCAAAGCTCCTAACCTCCTGCAGTCGGCACATCATTCTGCCAATCCAGCAAGAGGCTTCAGCAAGAACTAAATCAGAAATCTCTACCACACGTTGAAAATTTAGAGCTGGATCTGAGCTCATGGCACAGCTCTGTTTCAGCAACATACCAGGCTGTCAAATCAAGAAGAAAAACAAATTTTTATTTTCCACGCTGAGAGAGTATGTTAATGTTTAGTATGAAAAGCATTATTTTGCAGTTGTTAGAAACAGCAATGTTGTAAAGAAGGGCCACTCCTGAAATCACCCACAAATATCTTTCGTGGATAAAGAAAAAAAATTACCCAATGAGTAGAAAAAAGGTTCTTAAAGAAAAAAACCCTCCCCGCAACAACCATTGCTGTTTCCCATTGAGACTGTTTTTCTTTGTTCTAAGACCTGCAAGGTTACAAGTGTGTAAATATATCATGTATTGAAAGGGTTAATGGACTTTATCTGCTTCTTTTATACTCACAGGAAAACTACTTAGGTCGATTTCCTGTAACATAGAGAGCTGTATCACAACATGAAACACTCAGCTGACAGTTTTATGGCAAGAAATGGAAGGAGCAGCTCTATGAGAGTGTGCTTCAAAAAGAATAATGTGGGTGGGGAATTTTTACAAGCTACGCACAAGTTCAGAAATTTCTGAAGAAGTCAGTCGCCAATCAATGATCTTTCTTTCTGTAAAGTACATGGGATTTTGTGCTTTTTTCAGTGATGAATATTTCCTTCCCAGAATCCCCTTAATGACAACAATGGTTGTTACTACAGAGGCATGACATTAAAAAAAGAAAAAAAGATTGTCTGGTAATGTGGTAATAAGTATCATTATGTCACAGAGAGAGATGTTGAATGAAAAATTACATGTTTGGATGTCTCCTATGCTCTTGTATGTTCCTAGGAAAACTGAATAACTTTATAAATATAAATCTGCTAAACATATTTTAAGCATGATTACACAATTGCATTTTCTCTCTAAATGTCAGTAAGGTTTATTAATAAATGTCAATAAGGTTTATTAATAAATGTCAATAAGGTTTATTAATAACAGCAGCAGCAGTAACAATGTAATTATGTGCCTAAAAATCATGTTATTAAGTCACATCTAACATAGCCTTCAAAGGAGAGGCTGTGGTCTTCAGTGGGGCCAATAGTTTACTTTGAGTCACAGCCGCAACTGATTTCTTCTCCGTCAGAGGGAAGAATGAAGGAATATATGTCTTGTTCAAAAGGGAGCAACACAATCCTGCACTGAGAAAAAGTTACAGCTGTATCATCTGTAACAGCGTGCTCTGTTTTTAAAGAGGGACGTGGTAGCACTGAGGACTGGATACCCTGTGGTTTTGCTCAGGTGAGGAGCACTTCCTCACATGGCCAGTTCTGTTGTTGGGTTAAATAAGATTACACTTGTGTCTGTTAACTGTAGGATCTGGACCATCTCTTCCTCCTATATTTCCGGAACTGGAGAAAAACAAAGAAAAATGCCCCAGACCAGAGCCTGACTCAACAGCAAGGACATGAACAGGGAAGTAGCATTATACCTAACAAACTGGCTAACAGTGTGACACTGCAGCAGAGTATATCTGTATCCGTGTAGGTCTCGGTTCTGTGAACGATCCGTTATACTTTCAAGCTCACTCATCAGCCCGAGCGTGGCTAACACGGGCACACACGGTTGCCCCCCTGCAAAGTGAAGCTGGAGGTGGGATTCGGCAAATGCAATGCAGTTGGAGGTCTGGGCTATCGGGGGCTGCTCCCAGCAGCTGGCAGACTGTGGGTAGGTATTTGGACTCCCAGGGGGTCTCTGGCACACAGGGGTGGTTGGAAAGCCCTTCAAGGCACATCCCTGCTAGGAAGCGCAAAGCCCAGGAGCCAGAGAAAGTCCTGCTTCAGCAAAAACTCCATACATCTCTGCATAGCGGGGAATGTGAAAATCCTCCGCGACCAAGGTTCTCCTGCCCTCCAGAACTGCTGGAGTTTTTGCCGAGGCATCCTAAAAGTCCTCCTTTAATTTGGGGCAGTTTGGTCCTGAGGCAGTCCTAGTGGGAGGGAAGCGGTACTCTGGGGCCACAGGCCTCAGTGATCGGAGCTCACGGTGGAGAGATGAGCTGGCAGGAAACCAGGGGGAATGCTGCTCGCTATTTAGTGAAAGTCTTGAAACAGAAATGTTTCCAAGAGGCTTATGGTCATCATAAAATTGCACTATGTTGCAGGATTCTTTACCAACTCTATGTGACGTCTCCAAGTGCAAAGACCTGAAGTCAGAAGCAAAATACCAGCACATTGATTTAGAAGTGCTAAAACAGGTTTTCCTGTTCCTTTGTGTGTTCTGCATTTTAGGATCATGTTTTCAGTGTGTTTGTGTGCAACTGTGAGGGCTTGCAAGCTTCCCTGAGTGAAAACTGGAATTATGATGTTAGTGCAGAATCCTTGAGCCTGGGTTTGCTAAGAAAAGCACCTAGTACCCCAACACTTAGTGCTGTGCTCTGCCCAGCAAAACGTAGCCAAGACTTCATTCTTTCAGCTTGTCCTCCCTTTCCCCGCATCCTCCTATCCTGCAGGAAGAAGAGGTGGCAGAGTAGAGCAAGGAAGATTCGACATCAGCCAAAACATTTCCCTCTGTCACTTTAGCTCCACTTCAGCAGTATTTGACAACTGAGCACAAAGTGAAACTTAGGAGGGAAATATTTCCTTCTAATCATTTAAAACATCAAGTAACCATGTTGATGCTCACAAAGAGATAAACTGCTATGAATAATCAGTCATGTTTCCAATGTTCCAAAACTGAAAAAAGATTTTCAAAAATATTTCTCAATGAAAGAAACCATTTTGGAATGACACTTTCATGTCTTAGGGGATCTCAAAGTAGCAAATTTATCCAAGAGGTTGAAAGACCAGTTCATATTTTTCCAGTTCTTTTTAGCTTGCACAACAGCACCCATCTGGCTAGCAAGTTTTCTGCCAAAGCAGTGCTGGTGAGATGAAAAGGGATGACCTAGTTGGAGGAGATGAGACAGACCAGTACCTGTAAAACCCCGCAACCTGAGGGAAGTTAATTTAGGATGAGGAAGCTGGTTGCAAACAACGGTCCATTTCTTCTAGGACTTTCACTATAAAGATGTAGCTCAGTCTGCCGTTGGAGGTTTGAATAAGATCGTTATAAGTGTGTACACATATGGATATATCCCTCCCCTCTCCGCCCCAGCCCGTGGCAGTGTTTGCAGTAGGCCACCAGATGACGGCGTGCCATATGGGCACTTCTCAGAATACTAAACGTATCTATGAACAATTTTCAGGAAAGATAAGACAACATCAACTGGAGGATCAGTAGATTTGTCAATTAATTTATGATCCAAGAAGACATACATGGTTACACCACACACAGACACTCTTATTTCCTGAGTCCCTAAAACTCCAATGATAACTTCCTTTCTATAGGATGTATCTATACTCTAGCATAAAATGAAAACCTTCAGGAATCAAATACTACCTGTTTCTCTGAAATGTCATCCTTTGAAAGATGAGCATTTATAAAGCAGAGCCCACAACTAACAACAAGAAATGTATCTAGTATTTTCATGCCCACCGCATACGTATCATATCCTCTTTTCCAAATGACATAGCTTCATGCGCAAAACTCTTAATTTCTGAAGTGAGTCATGAAATGCATGCAGGCTCTGTTTATGCTTTCTTCACCTTCTTAACAAAGAATGCCAAACCACTGAACGTTAGGAAGCATTCCTACTTCATTTCTTAGAAGTTTTTGCTGTTCCCCTTTCTAATGAAGGCTGCCGTTATAGTTGTATGTCAAGAATGATTCATGTAACACAAGATAAGTTTACATATGCCTTACTTTGTGTACTTTCACTTATTCATAAACATACACAGTCATTCTTGTTTTAGATTTTATTTAATTCCTGCATAAAGATGTGTGTTCATTTACTTACAGAAACCCTATTTATCATATTGCATAGAATTTTGTGCATAACATTTGTTGCCTGGGCCCTTGGATGCTTTACCTTAGAAAAAAACAGACATTCAAAAAAGAATTCTGAAAACCAGCTTGTCAAGGTACATATACTTTTATCTCCTGTATGTCATACTACAGGTGGATGGCTTTATCTTATGTTTACTGCTGACCTAATTTTACTGGTTTAGGTGATTGATACTAATTTTTATAGTAATTTATTTGCCCTGCTGCTGCAGGTGGCGACCTACCAGATTTCCAGATGTTCGCCAGCACAGGCTGCTCGATACTTAAAAATCCCGATCAGAGATGCCAGGTGTAGGGCAGGGTATAACTATTTCATATGAAAACTAGAACTGAGGAGGTTTCAATGCATGGGAAAGGTCAGTCCTTGCTCGAGACTTGCTGCATGTGCAGGTGAACAAGTCTGTTAGTGGAATCCTTTGTTGCCAGGGATGTTACAGGGACAATCATTTTAATGGACTCAGGTTGTTCTACAGGAGGAAGACAATTCTGAAGTCCCTTTGGGCTTAAATGCAAGCAGGTTTAGACCTTTGACAGGGGATTCATCTCATGTAGGATGGACTTTGATGGTATTGATTCTGTGTCTGTGTTAGTTACCCTGGATTCTCTGCAAGGTCTGTAAATGGGAAGAAACAGACTTTTTTGGACACAGTTCATCCGGCCTGTTTTAGATTCCTGCTTTAGATGGAGATGTTTTGTACCCTAGAAGAGCTATTTATCTCCATAACTATACAGAAAATCTATACTTCTATCTCAGATGCTGAGGTCTACTTATGCTAGAGACTATATTTCTTCAGGTGAATCCTATTGACAGAGCCCAGGCCAGGTCAAAAGTTAACCAGAAAAGCACAGTGAAGCGCACTAACCTCAGCACTAACCCCTTCTCAAAGAGGGGGTTATATCACTATAGTGATCGAGATCCAGTCCTGATTATCAACATTAACAACATAAACCCAATTGCAAAGTTTTCGTGGACTTATTCTACAAGATTTAGAGTGTGTATTTACTTTACAAAATTGCTGTTTCAATTTTTATTTGGCTTTATTTTTAACATATGATGTTGCAGATGAATACTTGAATTTACTGTGACATGATCCGAATACGGCTATAAGATTCCATGATTAAAAAATAAAAATTTCAGGAGAAAACATCTGAAATCCATTAATCAAAGCTACTAAATGGAATTTATCAATTTGCAGTTTTACTTACAACGGGTTCAAATACATCATCTGACTAAATGTACCTGTAATGATCTCTATTTGCCCAAGACTGTAAATAAGGAGAGAGGCTGAACATCTTCTGGCACTGTGAGGGCATTCTTGTCAGGCAGTGGCCATGCTAACTGATGTGTTTCTTATTTATGGAGTGCAATGTAAGAAAATTTATCTTGATCTAAACATGAAAGCTTTCTGTGTATATTTATATGCAGAAGTCCAAATTTTGATAACCATTTTTGCGTTCTTAAAGGCTTGTCATATTCAGATGATCAGTTCTGTTTAAAGTTAGTGGGCTGGATTTACTGGCTACTTGTCCGCTCCCCTGATCTAGCAAAGCCACAGAGTAAAAAGGGCTGATAGGGGAGGAATCTAGTCACAGCTCTGCAGAAGTGCACTTTATACCTTTATTTAGATGTGCATCTAAGGACCTACTGGAATGTTGCATTCCTACCTCCTGGTAAATAGGTAAGGCAAAAGTTTTCACCCACCCAAAGGAGGGTGTCACCTGAACAGTGCTCCACAGACATCAGCTTCAGCAACATTGCAAGCTGCTTGACCACACAAGATTTTGGCTGCCTGGATGTTTCTGATATGGCAGCAAATGAGGTTTTTGCGGGAGAACTGAATACATTCGTGAACCTGGTGATACTTGATTTGAATGTCTGCATGAACACATTTGTATTATTTTGAGTGCAGGGAACACTTTTTCTTACATTCTGAACTGTAGACTAGAGTTACCCCATACGCTAGGCTCAGAGCGCTGTGCCATGAAAACAGTTGCCTCACTTGAATGTCACCAGCATTGCACGCTCCTGAAAAATTCTGTTGCTCCCCTCTTTCAAACAGGAAATGCCACTTAATTTGTCAGATTTTTCAAAAGAGGACTGTGTTTTAACCACAATATTTGCAATGTGAAATAAGATTACTATATTCTGACTGACTTCTGAGACAAGCACATGCACAGGGGAAAAAAGAGTAATTATTTAAAAAAAAAAGGTCTTACTTGGATTTCAGCAAAACTTGGGGAGCAAGGTGACTGATAAGGGCTTGGTGCAGTGAGAGGATTTTGTATTTAAGCTCAATGAAAATGAAAGATATTCCAGTCAATTATATCATGGCTTTACTGTAAATTTGGGATGCTCAGTTCCTCCTGGGGAGTAGGGTACTAGGTAAGTGAATTTGTCAATTAAATATCAAACACGGGTGTAATATTTAATTTAAAAACACAACAATAAAATTTTCTGGATGGTGGACAGGTTCCCACTGATTTTTTAAAAGCAGTACAAGTGTTTCAGAGTTTTCAGCTGGAGCAGATTTGCTTAGAAAATATATAAAATAAAGTTAAATAGAAGCAAATGCTATGATATCATCTGGAATATATAATTAGGTGGAACACTGATGGAATAGGAAGCCAATTTTCTTGCAGGATATAATGTGGTATTAACAACAAATAATTGTAACCTCATTAGTTGAATGGATTCTTAAATGTAGTTTGTTATTCAAACACATACTAACTAAAGTCTTGTGTTCTTAATACTGAAGCCCATAGGGCATGTACCATAGAAATAGCAAGTATTTATTTTGTCTGAATATTATGTAAAATTAATAAAGATTCACTGGAGGGAATTAATGACTTTATTCATGCTGGTCCCACATATATATCCTAATGTTGTATCTATGGAAGACTCCCACTTGCTTCAGTGTGAATTTACTTGAGCGAAAGCTGGATCCAAGGTATGAAGACAGAAAATCCGAAATATTTCTAAGAATAAAGAAATATATACCATATACACATACGTTTGTAAGATATACGCACTTAGACATCGTGAAAACATACTGTTAAATTCAATAGAAAGTCTTGTGTAACCTTATTTTTTCTTACACGCAATTATTACTTATTTTTGATTAGCCAATGACTCAAAGCTAGATAAGTGATTTGGAAACAGATTTCTCTATTTGAAGTAGAAAACCTCATCTGTGTTTTTTTTTTTTTTTTTTAATTAAACTTGACACTTGAGTAATATCTTTTATTCAAAATTGAAAATCAGCTCCCAGAATGACAAACTATTTTGAGTTGCAAGAATATGGAGTCTTACACAAATGTCCCTTCTCCATGTTTCTGTTCAAGAAATGAATCTGATTTTTGTAGTGGCCTGCAGTCATATTAAGCTGAAAATCTCATGAAACAAATTGGTGTGGGGTTTGTTTGATAAAGGAAAATCTAAAACTTTTGTCACTTTTACACCTTCCATCCTGAAACTTCATGTACTCACATGAAATTACTCAGGGTTCTTACCAACCACAGGGGAGAGGTGAGCTCCCAAACTTGCCTTCTGCTCTCACAGAGGACAAAGTGATGCCTTCCCTTCATTTTTGCTGGGGCTATAGGCCCATGATATTTCATTGTGTTGACTTAGGGCCTCCAAAACAATACTGATCTAAATAGATACTGTGGTGTTGTGGGATGAGCAATGTGTAATTTAAGAATTGTCTTTTGGAAAATATAATGGTTATACTCATATTTTACTTAAAGCAGACTTATGTTTCTAGCATAACACCCCATCTGCCCCTGCTGGGTTCCCGTGAGTGTTCACAGTGGTTTAACCAAAGCAGTTTTTAAAGCATACTTCTTGCTACTCACTGGGCAGTTCTGTATGCAGGCAAATTGTAAGGCATGACCAGAGACTTAAACCTCCGGTATTTCCTGGCAGAACAGAAGCACGAATGATTGTACACACAGAAGTGGGAAATGATCTGTTTAATATGTCAGAAAAGAGTGCACCTATTCTCTTTTTGTGAAGCATTGAGAGTAGTGAAAGTAATGGTACTTGCTTGTCTGTGTTCTCATGACTTTTTTTTTGTTAGTTCCTTTTTAATTCCTCAAATACACTTCAAATTCTTTTATTCCAGGAGCATGTCCAGATAAAATATGAGGTATTTCAGCAACATTCAGTGTTTATGGAGTACTCCTCAACATGACATTAAGTTGTTTGTGGCCTACATCTCACTTTCATTCCTAGTACCCTGGCAGAATCCTACTCAGCGACCTGCTTCTTTGACAAATACTTTAATGAGCTTTGGAAACTGTTTTCTCTAATCATAGAAATGCTGATAACAGTGCTTGACTTCATGTCAAAGAGTAATTCCAGCAAAGCTAACAGGACTACTCAAAAGTTTAAAGTAGAGTATATCTGTTTGCAGGATGAGAGCCTGAATTTCTGCAGGATTCATGGAGACCACTGTGGTGCACAGGAGAAGACAGAGAAATGATTTTTTAGATGCCTTGTAACACACACTTGAGAAATGCCATTACCTAAAGGACATTTGCATCTCATTTTTGGTTTGTTAATCTGTTTCCTTCTTGAGACCTACACTTGTCATGGGTCATTTTTTGGTATTTTAAGGCCACTAAATCACAGGTGGAGAGAGAAGGTGGTGGTCATAAGAGAACCATTATTTTCTCTGGATACGTACACGCCGTTAAGTTTCCTGATAATCCTGGCTGTTTCTTGTGTCCCAGGGTGGAGATGTTTTACTGTTTGATGCACGTGAGTACAGTTCAGTGCTCATACTGATTCATTGTACTTTTTCGCTCTTTTATCTCTTGACATTTGCTTACGTTAATTTTTGTGAACCTTTGTGCTTTTCCCACAAAGAGAAAAAAAAATCAAAATCAAGTTTGCCACCAGACTACAGACAATAATTTAAAAAGAATTATTAATTTGGTATGTATTTATAAATAAATGTATCCCTTTGCTTTTACTGCAATCTTAGAGTTATGATGAAGCAACATGGCTTACACAGATGGGACTTTTAATTAAAATACATACACAAATAACTGCAAATGAGGGCTGTGACTTAAACAGCAACATATGTTTTAGTGATCTTGCTCCCAAGATGTCTGGAACCTAACTTGTCTAGTATTGGCTAGGGCAGGTTGGACCACTGCTGTGATTCATCCTGGCAATTCTCGGTTGATTTTTGTTCATTGAATGGGGATTCCCACCGAACAAGGGTAATTCTAAAAGAGTGCTTGTAAGTGAATTTCTGCATTTCAGCGTATTTCTGATCTCAGCCCAGTTGTGAAGATCAGGACTTTATCATCCTAAATATGCGTCTGCTGATGTGTTCACTCTGCTCCTCATTCATGTTCCCTTTGCCCAAATCTGTGGGGGTACTGCACTGCCCAATGTGTGGGAATGATGTCTTCATACTAGTGCAGCAGAAAAGCAAAGACTGCACTACAAGCAATTCCCTCTGACTTCCCTTCTCATTACAGTAACCTGTGCTGATTACCCATCTTCCTCTTCTCCTAACATAATATTTTTTCTCCTGAGTTTCCTTCTCTCCCTTACTTTTCTCCAATTCTTTCATATTATGCTCATTGTCACTTTTACTTCCACCTCATGGATTGGATTGTATCACTCTCAGCTCATATTTCCTTTTTATTATCTCCATCATCACCATTCACTTTCCTAGCCATTCATCCAGCTCCACAGGTTCTACATTCCTCTAGCCTTTGTTGTAATCATTGCTTTGCCCCTGTCCATAACATGTGTCCTTCTCTTTCTTGAATGACAATGCTCACCTTCTGTGACATTCGTCTCTCAACTGTCACACACAAGGAAAGGAAAAAGTTTCCCCTTCAACTGTTATTTCTCCAGTTCTCTTAATATGGACTCTTATTCCACAGACCATGCCTTATTTTTGGTTATGAGGGGAGTCCATCTTGCTGTGGACACTTTTTTCAAAATACATAGGTTTTATTTAATGTTGAGTAACATTTTGAAAACTTTCACCTCTTCTCCAATTCTTACTCTTATTCTGGATAATACCAATGCCTGCTATCCGTCAAAATGCCAAAGCTGCATGTTCGTTCATCTTATATCTATTTTTCTCTCAGTTTTTCCAAAACCTCCAGCAGGGGACATGCAGGACTTTTCTACCATCCTTAGTGTCCCCATACTAGCTTTTACATCCTTTTGGTAGAAGAAATGTTAATTCCCTTCACCTTTTCCTTTTCCCTTTCTCTCTTATTTCCATGCCTTCCTCTCAATGTAAGATACTATGCCATTAATGCTGAGCCTTGACTCAGTCCTTAGTGCCCAGTTCCGCCATCCTTGTTCTTTTGCTGCTGAGTGTTTTTGAAGGAAATCAGCACTTCCTTCAGTACAGCCTGTTCCCTCCTCCATCAGCTTTTTCATCTTCCAGGACAAAAAAAAAGATAGTCCTCTACTGGATTTCATGGCCAGAGATACCACTTATATGTAATCCTTGACTTCTTACTTCAATACTGCTTTCCTCATTGCCCCTACCCCCTTTTTTCCTTTCTATTCCAAACCTACCTCTCTTGATCAGAAACAAAATAGATGAAATCCTTTATGATCTCACCTCTCTTGGCTCCTTGACTTATTTATCCAAGCCACTTTCAATCATTTATCAGCAGTCCTGGCTAACTGGGGAGGTCCCAGTTGACTGGAGGTTAACAAATGTGACGCCCATCTACAAGAAGGGCCGGAAAGAGGATCTGGGGAACTACAGGCCTGTCAGTCTGACCTCGGTGCCAAGGAATGTTATGGAACAGATCATCTTGAGTGCCATCATGCGGCACATACAGGACAACCAGGTGATCAGGCCCAATCAGCATGGGTTTATGAAAGGCAGGTCCTGCTTGACTAACGATCTCCTTCTATGACAAGGTGACCCACTTAGTGGATGAGGGAATGTTGTTTACCTGGACTTCAGTAAAGCATTTGACACCGTTTCCCACAGCATTCTTCTGGAGAAACTGGCTGCTCATGGCTTGGACGGGTATATGTTCGCTGGGTAAAAAACTGGCTGGATGGCTGGGCCCAAACAGTTGTGGTGAATGGAGTTAAATCCAGTTGGCAGCCGGTCACAAGTGGTGTTCCCCAGGGCTCAGTATTGGGGCCAGTTCTGTTTAATATCTTATCAATGATCTGGATGAGGGGATCAAGTGCACCCTCAGTAAGTTTGCAGATGACACCTCAGTAAGTTGGGTGGGAGTGTTGATCTGCTTGAGAGTAGAAAGGCTCTGCCGAGGGATCTGGACAGGCTGGATCGATGGGCAGAGGCCAATTGTATGAGATTCAACAAGACCAAGTGCCGGGTCCTGCACTTGGTACACAACAACCCCATGCAACGCTACAGGCTTGGGGAAGAGTGGCTGGAAAGCTGCCCGGCGGAAAAGGACCTGGGCGTGCTGGTCGGCAGCCAGCTGAACGTGAGCTGGCAGTGTGCCCAGGTGGCCAAGAAGGCCAATAGCATCCTGGCTTGTATCAGAAATAGTGTGGCCAGCAGGAGTAGGGGAGCGATCATCCTCCTGTACTCGGGCACTGGTGAGGCTGCACCTTGAAAACTGTGTTCAGTTTTGGGCCCCTCACTCCAAGAAAGACATTGAGGTGCTGGAGTGCATCCAAAGAAGAGCAACAAAGCTGGTGAAGGGTCTGGAGCACAAGTCTTATGAGGAGCGGCTGAGGGAACTGGGGTTGTTTAGTCTGTAGAAAAGGAGGCTGAGAGGAGACCTTATCGCTCTCTACAACTACCTGAAAGAAGGTTGTAGCAAGGTGAGTGTCAGTCTCTTTTCCCAAGTAACAAGTGATAGAATAAGAGAAAATGTCCTCAAGTTGCGCCACGGGAGGTTTAGATTGGACATTAGGAAAAATGTCTTCACCGAAAGGGCTATGAAGCATTGGAACAGGCTGCCCAGGGAAGTGGTGGAGTCACCATCCCTGGAGGTATTTGAAAGACGTATAGATGTAGTGCTTAGGGACATGTCTTAGTGGTGGACTTGGCAGTGTTAGGTTAACGGTTGAACTCAATGATCTTAAAGGTCTGTTCCAACCTAAATGATTCTATGATTTTATGATTCTATTTAGTCCCCCCTCCTACCACCATTTCAGTGACTATCAAGACTGTCAAAACTGTCTCTGGAGATTTGGCTTCTGAAGAATTTTCAGAGTTCAACAATCAGGTGTGAATGCTACAGAAGACACATGAAGGAGAGAAGTAGAAAGAGGAATCAAAAGAGTGCTGTTTAAAGCAGCCTTTGTGACTGCCATTCCGGCACTTCTAAGAAGATGGAGCTGTTTTTTGGTTCCAAGAAGTCAGCTAGGGCATTAGCTCTAAAAGCTAAAAGTAGATAAAGAAAATGTGTCTCTTAAAAGCAGACCAGATCAAATTGCATTGAAAGGCTGAATGTGAGCAGATGAACTCCAAGTTGTGTGCTGCAATCTTAGTCTATTGATAAACCAGACTGAAGATCTGGATGATCAGGAGTGAACTGAAGCGTGCTAGAGCACATTTGTTTCCTGATTGTTCTGTGTATCTACTTTTCCTCCAAAAAACCCCTGTGTGTCATCCTGAAGTGCAGCTGAAACACCTCTAGAGTGACTCTTTGTATGTGGAAGCTCTCAGGGTAGACATAGCTAATAAACTGGTGAAGAGGATGTTTGTCCTGGGAAAGTATTCCAGGCACTCATTTCAGCTCAGTCTTTGCTTCAACGTGACTATTCACACCTGGAGATGGAAATTTGTTAATGATGTTTCAGTTCATAGCAGAAAGAAAAGCATCAGGTTTCTCAGTTTGTCTTGAGAAGTTTTTAACTTTCTTTCCTCTAGAGCATGGGTAGGCATGTTAGCCTCTCTGCTGGGAATAGAAAAACAATGAAATTTTTTGTGTGTCCTTGGCTTTCAAATGACTTATATAGGATATAATACTTCATTTTAGGTTATTGATGTTAAAGATGTATTTGCTTTATTTTGCTCCCCCCAAACAAATCCTTTGGCTAGACAATGGACATCTAAAAGCATGGCAGATGGGTTTAACCTATCTAACTAAAGGAAGGAGATGCGGGTTATGGGACCAAGTTTATGCTACCTCATGGCAGGCTGTTTTCATTCCCTGCAGGGAATGCATTTCATTCAAGAAGGAAAACATTTCAGTGAATTTGATGAATACAATAGGGAAGACGACTGACTTCCTTTAACTTGAAGTCTTGAAGCGGGCTTGCAGACAGTGGATGAGATACTTCTGACAGCAGCTGCTAGATCTGCCACACCCGATTGTGTTGGGAAAGACTCAAAGAGGAATGAGGTAGTAACACAGAAATGGCTTAGCATATAGCTTCTGTGGGAACAAGCATAACTCCACTGCATTGTTTTAAGGGCACTGTTCTTTATGAAATGTTACCTTTGTCTTCAGTCAAGAATCCATGGACATGAATGACTGGGGAAGTGTCACTGTGTGGTCTACAGCACTAATCATGCTGGGGTCACCTCTTATTCTGCTCCCCTGAAAGTGCAGCTGATGCCAGAAAAGAGTGATGAGGACTATAGGCAGGCTTTGTAGCCGTGCAGGAGGCTGGTTTGGGCCTGTGGCAGCCATCCCTCATAGAGAAGAAGAGCATGTGACCCTTTCTGGAAACAATCTGGTTCCCCATGAACCAGTGTGAGGGACGGGAGGGCCAAATCCACCAGTTGCCGCTGCCCTAGTTTTGACCTATATGAGCCTGAGAAGAATCACACAGGAGGGCTGAATCACTGCTTCCCTACAGGATGAGAAACACGGTGGTGGAGCTTGATAGTGGGGGACAGCTCTCCTTCTTCTCTCCACAGCCAGTGGCTGCAGGGGTTGTGCCTTAGCCTGGGCCAGTGGCAGTATGGTTTGGTGGGAACCGTGGTCAGGGAGTTTTAGAATTAAACTGTCATTTGAGGTTGGTGGGGAGGAGACTGAGGACTTTTGTGGGAGAGGGTGACTTTAGTGACTGATGAGGGACGTTTTACAGTAGACCAACAGAATTAATACCAGCATCAAATAGGTTACCTCTAAGGGAATGTGGGGTTGAGGGCTAATAAAACATGTTTTTTTCAAATCATCTTGGCTCAGTGGAATTCCTCACTAAACACACAGAGAACAAGCTTGATATAGCCTCAAAGTCATTCACAGTTGTCTTTGTAAACTTAGAAAACAGGTGATACTCAAAAAGTCTGCAGAAAGATGAACACCTTACAAAGGGAATCTGGGGAGCTATAGACTCATCTTTTATTACCCAAAAATACTGAAACAAATAATAAAACAAATAATTTATAAACACCTAGATGTATAGATTCATTAAGAACAAATTGTGTCAGGTAGTTTCATTCATGAAGGGGAACATGGCTTTATGCTAGGAAAAATGTTTTATTTTACATCTTTTGATGTAAACTTTCTCACATGACATTGTTGTAAGCAAACTGTAGAAAAATAGTCTAGATGAAACTGCTATAGAGTGCAAAGCTGGTTGGAAAACTGTTCTTACAGAGTATTAATTAGTGATTCATCACCAGAAGAGGAGAATATATTGAATGAGGTTTTAGTAGGCTACTATTCACTATTTTCATTAGCGTCCATGATGAAGGAATAGGGAGTATGACTCTTAAATTTGCAGATGACACCAACTACACTAGAAGATAACATTACAATTCAAAGTGCTCCTGGTAAACTTGAGAAAAAATCTGGAAAAGAAGGGTGCAATGCAATAAAAACAAATGTCAGGTTGTGCCTTGAAAGTCAACTTTCTGGTGTATTTATCATGTATTTAGCAACCAGAGTATTTCTTTCAATCCTCATGCTTCATGAACAATACAGAACAATTGGAGAAATTTCAGAAATGAACAGCAAGAGTGGTCCACCTCTTAAAACATGTGACTTATGAGGAAAGCTTGAGAGATCTAGAGTTATTTAGTCAACAAAGGAAAAAATAGAGGTAGCAGTTGGTTAGTCTTGAAAACCAGAAGAAACTAATAGAAAGAGGAAAGAAAAAATCTGTTCTGTGTGTTATTGATAGACAATAACAACAAATAACAGACTCTGAAGTCAAAAAGATTGAGGTAAACTGTTAGAATTAAATAAACCACACAAACCCCCAAATATTTTCCAGCACGGAACTTACCTTAGGCATACGCCTGATATAAAGCCACTACTGGAGATTTTTAAGAACAGCTGTTAGGAATGATATAGCTGCAATTCCACAGCCTTTGAGGCAGGTGAATGGACTAGATGGTGTTTTTAAGTCCATTCCTCTCCTGGTTTCTATGGTTTTGCGATACAGCTTTTGACAGAGAAATCAGAAGTTGCTGCCTATAGAAGTATTAGTCTCAAATTCAATAACTGTCTTTTGTGCTTCCTGTGAGTGCCTCTTCTGTCAGGAATGACTGTGTTTCTGTCTTGCTCTAGTTAGGGACAGTCACGCCAATATTTAGTTTGTATATACGTACCTGTAAAACCAAGAACCCATAGTCTGGCACAGCTGTATTCATTCTGACTCACCATTCCCATTACCAGGGCCCTGAGTGCACTAATAAGCCATAAAGACCCTGACCAGCCTCACCTGGGGCCTCCACCCACACCTGTGGGTCCAGGAGCTCTACATAAGCTCAGCCCCAAGCCTTCACCCCCTGTGTGAGCCATGATGGAGGAGTGTTGATTGTCAGCTCAGCCACAGCCTTGCCCCTGCCTCTCTACAGAGCCCTCTGGGCCAGGCTTCAACCTCTGGGCTGGCTCCCTGGCCCAGCTCAGACTTGTCCAGCTACCACAGGACCTGATCCTGGCTGTGACCTGTGGGCTGACTTCCCAGCGTGGTCCTAGACCTGCCTCATCACCACAATGTTGCCTTATGGTCTGGCTCCTTGGCTGGACCTGGCCACCACCTCTGGTTCTGTCCTGCTCAGATACTGCCAGGCTGGCCCTTGGTTGACCTCTGCAAGGTGCGAGGACAGACTTTGCTGGGAGGAGAAGCCTCTGTCTAGGCCCCAAAGGTGCTCATGGGCCTGACTGTCCCTGCCCAGGACCCCATCTGAGCCCCCAGGGCCGTCAGCCCCTGCCCCAGCAATGCTGCAGCAGGGCTGGTCTCCAGCTCCCCCCTGACCTACCCAGCCATGGGCCCCACTGAGCCCGGCCCACCTGCAGGCTCCTGTCCCATCCCTAGGGAGGTGCCTGATGCCAGGGGCTGGGGCTGCCCTGGTGCCCCCCAGCTGCCCTGCTCCTGGCTGGGACAGGGGACGTGCCTTGGGGAGCCCCTGGCCCAGGCTGAGCATCCCCATGCCTGCTCCCTGACACCCATCCAGAAACTTGAAGGATGGAAAGGACATCTTGGGGCCCACCGCGTGCTGCGAAAGGTGATTTTTTCATAGCACAAATAAGTATTGTGGATGAGTGTCAGGACAGCAATAATTTCTGTTTAGATAGGCAGTTATACACATGTATAATTTTGATTTATCTCTTCTAAGTATGAACCTCTTAAGTGCTATTTTTATATGTCTCGTTTTGATAATACAGTTTTGACATTTCATTTATGCCATGCCTATCATCAGGGTCCTGAAGTAGTTCACAGAATGAAAGGGGCAAAAAGGGCTGGGTAGAATAATCTGTATAAAAAACTTTAACAGGGAGGATGTATTTTAGATTATAAATTTCCCAATCTTGTCAGGCATTTTAAAAATGCTTTTTTTTCTAGAAATGACATCAGCTTGGAAATAACCTACAACTTCTCTGGATATAAGAGATTAGTACACACTCCTGATAGTAGTATTAATCAGACTTTTCACTTCTGTTATGCATACCCTTGGTAGTACAGACAAAGTGAAAAACTTTGAACTACAAGATGAAATAACAGGTTACATATATAAGGAAGATACTTAAATTCTGATTTAGAATAATATGCATTAAATTCCTGAGGGAAAACAGAAAAAACTGCAGACCACAAACTCAGCAATGTAGTTGTACTGTGAATTTTAGTGTAGTAATTTCCAAGGTCCTTCTTTAACTTGGAAGTATATGTTTAGTATTTTTTACTCTTTAAATCTTGTTTGTGCTGAAAGTAAAATAATGAACACTGACATCTAGTAAACATGTAATGTTTATACAGTATTTATTTTTTAAAAAAGGCTTGGAGAAAGTGAGAACAGAAATTCTAAAAAAAACCCCCTATCTATACCCAAATGTTCCCTTCCCCTGTCAGTCTTGGAAAATATTACTCGAGTTGTTTTCCTCCTCTTTATAATTCTTTTTTTTTTTTGCACTTTCAACCTCCTGACTGGAAAAGAAACTGAATACTCACATGAACTGAAGAAGAAAAAATGGAGCTGTACTAGTTCTACTTCAAAGAATGAGGAAACAATGAAGAAGCTTGGGAAAAATTATGTCTTTAAGGAATTTCCAAACAAAGCTATATCAATCTTTATCAAGAAAGAAACTGGGAATATTTGGATTTTTAGGTACATTTTAGTGCCAAACTACTTACTAGCATTTATTGGGTTTTTAATCATCCTGGAATAACTGAAAGTGTCAAATTAAAAAGCATCTGGCACTTGCCAAAGCCCTGCCTCCAGAGAAATCTGGCATCTGGTATCAAACTGTTCATTTACAATCCATTTATAGTAATAGGTTGCAGACATTTTTTTGATATTGCAGAAAGAATAAAATTCTAAACTGTCCTATAACAATGCAATATAGTAGTAGAAGTGATGTTCAAGGAGATCACACTGATTACTGAGGAACAGCAACAGAAAAATGGAAAAGTTCTGGTCAGAGAGGAAATATATTAGTTTTTACCAAGTGTGGCTGCCTAACAGAGACAGCTGGTTGCTCTGAGTAAGACTTATTTTACCTGATTTGTTAATGTGGAGTTTTTCTATAAATAGTAGAGAAAGATGGGTCCGTTGTCGATTCAGCCTTACTGTCTTACTGATCTATTTTGAGATGGAATTAATTACCCTCTGGGTGTGACTGTCTCCATTGGCTGTAGAGGTCTAGGTGATTGGTTTAGTCTAGGAGTATAGGCTTTCTTGGCTGTAGACTTTCTTGATAGGGCTAATGGACAGACATATTCTGAATTCCTTTCTGCAGGAGAGAAATTTAGGTTTCTGGTCTGAATTGTTCTGCAACTATTGCAGATTTGCAGTCTACAAATGCTCGGCGGGGTTTTGGACAGCTATCGCTGAATAATTTTTCATTTGCATTGCTTTCCTCTTTTTTAAAGATAATAAAAGAAACTTGGTGCTACTGGTGATTTCCACTTGGCAGCTTGAATAAGATGGCAGGCCATGCTGAGTACCGGTCTTGTAACAGTGGACAGTGATATCACACAAATGATAACCATGTTTCTTCAATAACAGTTTGCTGAAGGAGATACAGTAAGGTCTCTTGGATCCGCAAAATGAACTCTCAAAGCTTCCACTGGGTATTTCCAAGTACCTTGCATCTCATATAACATGGTGTGATCAGTAGCATCCAGATCTAATAGCCACACATTCAACTAGTTGTTAGTTTTGGGCTAAAATAGAAGGCTGTTACTATTGGATGTTGTTATGATATTGGTGAAGTAGGCAGCTGAGAGTAGTCTCCTTTCCACACTTCTTGGATGTCAGAAAAGTTCATATTTGACAGTGAAAGATTTGAGCTTCTACCAACCCTTTTTATACCTGTTTCACTGAGTTCAAAGCTTTTACAGCAATCTCTGCAAAGTTTATACTAAGTTATTTCCCTTTCATTCAGTATAGTCCATCTTCAATGTCTTCCTTCCTTTAGTTTTCTGCAAAGCTCAGCAGCCTCCGCTGGGCCCGCACCCCAGCTACACAGCTTTCCAAATATTTCCTCTCTCTTTCCCTGGTATTCTACAAATTACAAGTAGCTGCTCCATTTCTCCCTAGCCATTCTCAGGTGAATTTATCTCCTATCCAGTTAACTCTGTAATTCTATGAATTTTGTGGCCTGCACCCCTAATATTCAGTATTCCCATACTGTCTAAAACCCAAGGATTTGTTTTTCTCCCTGTCCTGAAACCACCAGTGCTTTTCACCTATGTACTTTACTGACAATTGTGCAAATGCAATTAGCTAAATTTCTTTAAAACCTTTTTGAGCATAAAAGTCCCCTGCAGAACTGCATGTCTGTTCACAGCTCTGCTCCACACACTACAGAATAATAATTTGCGATGGGCTCTGATTAGTTTTTGGGAGATAAGGAAGTCCTGTACCAAAGTATCATACCACAGGCTGGCAAGAGGATTGCCCATAGAACATAATTTTTCAAAAAACAGAAGCTCCTTCTTCTTGCCTGTGAAGGATCATTTTCAAACCCCTCTTAGGGTGCTCCTTTCCACATACTGTGAGTTATCTCCTCCTCCCCTTTGAGACTTCAACAGTACCTCTTCTTTCCAAGCTTAGCCTTCCTCTTTACCATCAGGTTATTAAAATAGAATTCCCTTGCTCAGGTCATTCTCCCTTGAAAGTCACTGGTATATCCTTTCCTCAGAAATTTTAAATGGGTTCAATTTTGGTGAGTTTTCTCACTAAGAAATCCCTCAAGTAGAAAAATACTTCTTTTTCACAATTTAAAAATGGACCTCACTTTTAGCAAAAATGCCTTTCATGTTGAGTTTTGTTCAATATAGTAAGTCATCACCTATTATCAAAAAAGCCTCACAATTTTCATCATTGGTTTATTTTCTTACAATTTTGACAGTCTACAATCAGTAGAACCAAAATTTTACAAGTCAGCCATCTTCCATCCAAAAGTTTTGTTTTAATTATTTTTTGTAATAAGTGGCCATGAAGAAGCGTTAGTTGTATTCAAGCACAAGATTTAGCAGCTTAATCTGTGATAGCTAGGTCTGAAAGTTTACATTTGGATTATAAGGCTAGATTAACTATGGACTGAGATGAATATTTCTGGTTAGTCTTCAACTGTTCTCTTTAACGTTCAGTTATCAGTGTAGGAAGGATTTCCCCTATAGTAATTAGTAATTTGAAAAAAGAAAAAGGTGTCTGAACCACAGAAGCAACCTTTTAAATAAAATTTCATTTTAAATGTTAAACATTCTGTACAACAAGTAAAGGCTTAATCATAAGTAAAGTATCACTGAAAGGCAGCTTGGCGAGCTGGATTGAAGCCAATCTGCCATAGACAAGTCCACCACAAATAGTTTTGGTATATGAAAGACTATTCTGAACTTGACAGTCTTTTGCCTTTTTCATAAGCTAATGGAAATTCAGTCTCTAAAAAATCAACTTTTAATGTTATTAATGCACAAAAGTTCCCTTTACCACAAAGCTACAGGCTTTCTTGTTACTCAACATAAGCACAGACATGTAAATACAAATTTGTACTTTTGGTTATCTAGTGCATTTATCTTTGGATCTCATAGTGATCATTTTTGTCTGCTTAAATACACATTAACAACAGCTAAGTCTTCTATGAAAATAAAACCATACACTTTGTTTATTGGCTGATTGATGTCTGTAGTCTAACCTGGTGATAAGAGCTTTGAAAAGTAACAATATTGTGAGACAAAAAATACTAAATCAAATGAAGTGATTTATTTGGAACTCTTATGGTTACCAGTAGTTACTGATAAGCTGCAATTGTGAGTTTGTCCCATTCTAGAGCTGAAGAAAAAAAAGAGATTTGAATTTGATGGCAATATAACAGTATAAAGAGGTTGATTATTGCAAAGCTGTAGAAATTATTCTGTATTTGTGATTCACTTAGTGACTAGGTTGAATGGGATCACCTGAAATTTAAATACTAAAAATTTATTCTGCCTTGTGTAAAAAGGAACATCCCTGTTGCAAGATCAAGTTAAGCTTAAAAAATGCCAAAAGTAAGATTTTCTGTGCATGTGCAACCTTACCACTGAGCAAGACCTTTATGCATATATTCTTTGAGGTATTCTGTTTATTTGTTATTGTTCCAAATTTATGCTGACTGAGAAGCTATTTAATATATGTTATTAATATAATGGTGTGATTCAATACATTATTCACTCTAATTTGCCCTCCTTGAAGACAGAATACTAACTCACATGATCTTGATTATTCAACAATGATAAATTTATTTACTTAATACTGCAACTCCAGAGGTGTAAAAAAAATTAACTTGTTTTTACAGGGGGAAACTGAGGCAAAGAATGATTTTAAGTGTAAAATATCTATCATCTTGGATGCCTACTTCAAGATGTCTGGAGCTTGATTTTTATCAGAACACTTATTATTAGCAATTTTCAGTTTGCAGGTATATTTTTTGCTGACTTCAGTTTCCTCTGTAAGTGATCAGCTTTGACCCCAGAGCATAGTCTCAAGTCAAGCATTTAATGAGAAACTCATAATTAATAGACAACTGAGAAAATAATTTAAAAGCTTTTCTGCTTAGCTGATGAGAATCTCTGTGACAGAGGCAGGGATAAAATGTAATCCAATGGGACAGATTTCACCTGTCTTACTCAGAAGACCATTTTGCTTCCTATTTCAGTTTACACCTCCCAGTGTCAGTGACAAATGAAACCAAGGTGTTATGGACAACTGCTTCTTTTGCTGCAAATCCATGACTTGTTCCCAGAGACGATTCATATTGTATACTGAGAGAGGTAGAAATCGGTATAGCATGTGGTGATATAATTAAGACTATTACAATGCATTCAAGCAGGGGTGCGAAATTAAGGTGACAGATGCCACTTTAATCCTCACATTTTTTAATTTTAGCGTGATTAATTTTACAGCAGCCACTTGAAAAATATCCAGTTATGCATAATTTTCAAGGTCTTAAAACACAAGACAAAGAGCTAAGAAAAGGAAATTAGGCCCTATAGCAACACATAACTATCAGCAGGGTTGCTATTCTTAAATCAGTAACTCATACTTCTGGCATATAAGCTAAAAGGAACTGATCAAACTGACAGTCATTCCCTGTGTGGACTGGCACTAAAGTGGTATTAAAACTTTTATTTGGCCAGTGGGTTTCACACGTATTCTTTAATATCGGAGAAACTCGACCTTGGAAATTTGATTCTCTGATAGGGAACATAGTCTGTTTTAGTATATGTTATTCATTTTGGATTTTTTCAGCTTACCGGTCTTAGAAATTGTTTAATATTTCTCTCTGTTTTCTTTTGTCTTGCTCCTAGGTGCTAGTTGTTTGAGGCAGAGACCGTCTTTGTCTTGTGTATATGGTACTTAGTGCAATGGGATTCTGGTGATGGTGCATCCTGGTGCATGGTTGCAATTCTGGTACGTGCTATTGCGATACAGATAAACACACATACCCATCCTTCATTCTGAAAATTAGGCCTGGTCATCTGCCAGTGAAGTGTGTTGGAGCCTGAGATCTAGCTTTGTGTAATGTATTATACATTCAGTTTTCAATGATCGTAGTTCATCCAATTCCAGCTCATCCACAGGTTGTATTTACTCATGGTTTAACCTTTCTTTCCTCCAGCATATCTGATTCAAATAAAGGAAAAAAGTAATTGTTTTCTTATAACTGAAGAAGTTGATTTATTTTTATCAAGCTCTCACTTGCAATTGTTCAGATTTTCTGCAATAATTTATGGACAGGCCAAGAGGAGACAGAAGATTTCAGTTAGAAAAAAATTCTTCAGAAAAATCAGAGTGACTGGAAACATATTTTATAGCGGCAAAATCATTATCAGTCTGTTCTCAGAGCACCTGAAAACTCTCACTTTCAGCTGACCTTGTTATTACATATCAAATATTTTAGTTGAGTTATTCTTTAGATACCTGAAGATATCTGATATTAATCATCTGAATATTTTTGGACAATGACTAACTTTAGAACTGTACCTTTCTTCTGAAAATCATAAATTATTTTTTCTTCAGCATATGCAAAGAATATTTCATAGTATTAATATCAAGTTTCAAGATATAATTCCTATCTGAACTAATATTCCAGAGCCAGAAAGGCTGCTCAGAAATTGTTTACACTCTGAGTCCCCAACTTCAGGATCATTAGATACCAAACAGTATATACCATGCTATATACCCATGGTATCCTTTGTAGCCAAACTGGTGAAGTATGGATTGGATAGGCAGACTATGGGGTAGACAGATCCAGAGGGTGCCTTGTCAGGCTGGGGAAAAGGACTGACAGGGGCCTCGTGATGTTCAGCAAAGGCAAATGCAGAGACCTGGGCCAGAGGCTGGGTCCTGACTGGTAAGAAAGGAGTCCAGGTGAACACAAGTTGAACATGAGTGAGCAGTGTGCACCTGCAGGAAAATGGTCAACCATATCCCAGGATGTATTAGCAAAAGTGTAGTCAGCAGGTTGAGGGAAGTGATTACGATGATTCCTCTCTGTTCAGCATTTGTGCAGGACTACGTGTCCAGTTTGGGGCTTCCCCAGTACAAGACAGACATGGACATACTGGAGAAAGCTCACCGGAGGGCAATTGAAATGTTGAGTGGGCTGGAGCACATGGTGTATGAGCTGAGGCTGACAGCTGGGTTTGTTCTGTGTTGAGAAGAGAAGGCTGGGGAGATGGGGGGATTTTCATTGCTGCCTTCAGCTACTTAATGAGCAAGTATAAGGAGGGTGGAGCCAGACTCTTCTTGCAGTTGAACAGTGAAGGGATGAGAGATAAAGGGCACAAACAGCAATACAGGAAATTCCAATTATATATTAGTGGTTTGTTTTTTTTTTTCCTGAAATAAGGGTATTCAAATGCTGGACCAGGTGGCCTAAAAAGGTTGTGAAGTCTTCATCCTTGGAGGCGTTCATAATTCAGCTAAGCAACCTGCTCTGAGTTCACCCTGCTTTGAGGTGGGTGTTTGACCAGATGACCTCCAGAGGTCTTTTACAAACTATATAAATCTATAATTTTGAAAAAATCTCTTTTCCTGGAAAAGACAAACTTTTAAATTAAGACTCATCGATATTCTCGTACTTACATCCCGTGATGACCGTCTGTGGGTAGTAAGAGTTACAATATGGTGAACATGCTTTTCTATCCATGATAAAGCTTTTGGTGATCAAAATGAGGAGCAGTCACACACTGAACACTTCCTAGTGCAAAGCAATCTACTGATACCATGTGTCACAGTCACTTTTGTTCTGGGATAGCACACCTTTGAGTCATGGTTACGGTGCTTTCTAAAAAGTGAGTAAAGTCTTCCAGTCCCAGGCAGCTGCTCTGTGACACTGATGGTGGAATGGGATTCTTTGGTCCATATTTTCCAAACATGTAAGTCAGTACAGTCCCAGTGCTGGGACTGCTTTGACTGACGGTAAAGCACTCCTGTGCAGAGTCAAGGAGTTAAATGGGTTACTCAGTTTCCATCTTAACCGTTCATCCCAGATGTGTATGAGAAATCACCACAACTGCTATTTGTGCCAGTTGGCACCCAACAATTTTCAGTGAACCAGCAGCAACTTTCCCTCAGTGAACAGCTGGAATTTCTTTATTATGGTAAAAATTCTTGGATGGTATTAACAATTATATTCTCCTGAAGATGCCAATTCAATCTTTTCTCTCCAAATATAGTTTGCAGCACCTAGTTTTCCTCATGCATCAGAAAGAGAGAGGGTACAGATGAGTGGTGTTGACAGTGTTCTAATGTGTTAGTCCCTCCACATAAAAATTAAATATCCTATGTATGTCATAGGATATGGCCAGGATGGAATGGTAAACACTTTACTCCTCTGCTGCAGTAGGAATTACATGTGCCTTCTTTGCAGAGTACAATCTGTTAAAATCCCATATCATAGCCTCTTTTCAAGAACATCTCAGGGCCCCAAGAACCTGACCACCCATTGTGCTTTCTCTAATTTCTTTCTGTTTTGGGGAGGGGGTGTTAGCACTATGGAACCGGTGGCAGATGAACTCTGTAAGCCTCAATCTTATGTGGTGAGACTTGAAGTTCTCAGGACAGAGAAACATTGCCAGTTTTTGTGGTTGGGCTCCAAAGGTGAAATGAAGAAAGCCAACAGTTTCTGTTTATACTGATTGATCGGCTAGATGAGATCTGATTAAGGCTCTCTAATGCAAACCATATTTGGCCACAATGAGCGGAACAAAACAGAGTCTGCAAAATTGAAATTTTCAGTGCTTAAGTTCCAATTCTGCTGCAATGTTTTGCTTTCCAATTGGGAAAACAAGCTTAATATTTCATTTCAGACTGAATCTATCTGAATGGAAACATGACAGTTTGTTGAATTGAGCTGAATGGTTTAAATTCAGGTCAGATTGTCTGAGTTGATGTGGTACCTCCTGGAAGCTGAAGTTGTGGTGGAAGTAATCATGATACACTTAGGAAGAAGTGAAATTGAAATAAGTAAGGCTGATCATGTACCTTATCTACTGACATCTTTAGGTCCAATTTAGAATCACAGATATTTAAATGCATACATTTTGAACGGTCTCTGTGTTTGTGTGCAGGTACATATATGTTTTATTTTATATATAGATACATGTATATATTTCTTATACTTGTGTTTATATGTATGTAGTAAAACATGTTTTTCTTTCCTCTGGGAAAGCATGGCTGGAGCCCAGAGGAGAATAAAAGATGTCTACAAACTAAAAATATCTTTCTCTTTCCAGATATTTTTTCCTGGTACATAGTGTTTTTATTTCAACACATGGCTAGGCCTTGTCTGAACAGTTCACGTGTATACGACTGTTATTGGCAGACCTGTGCCACAGGTAGACACTAGAAGAATTAATACTGAAACTTAGTTTAAGTATATAAATGAATGAGTTAATGTTCATATGACTTTGTGCAGAAGAGCCACAAGATGGCATGAGCACCACATGCCAGTTTCTTTTCACAGCATTTCTGTTCTGTTTTTCCTACTTTTCTTGTATTGCATTGCAATTTACATAGTTTTGATGGTTTTAAAAGCCAATTCAGTTCAACAGTAAGTCACTGTAAAGGTTTTAGGTCTCTTATATGTATGCCAGAATCCAGAGTAAATGCAATAGCAACATTAAAAGCTAAAGTGGAATAGTTCCACTATTGTACTAGTGGAAGAACATCCAATACCACAATAATTTCCTTATTTAGAAAATAAATTGTATCTCCATCATATTTTCAACTGTTTAGGAAATTATTTTTTTCTTCCTTGATCAAGTTCATGATGTTAAAAAGTACTAATGGACCGGCAAAACTCTCCCAAACTATTCCTCACATTAGAATTCTGAAAAAAACTTAAAATGCAAACAGCTCCTTAACCAAGTTAATGAGAGAGTACTATAATTTTTGTGCTACAGAAGGAATGTATGCCAGGTGCAGTGCTACCAGGGTCTCACCTAGAGGTAGTGCAGATACAGAATGTTGCCTGCAACTTGACACGTGTAAACAATTTTGGAATGTTTCAGTGAAGCAAAATGAGTTTAAAAAACCTCCCCACACTTAAAAATATGAAACAGCTATTTATGAAGTACCTCTAGCACCTCTGTGCTTTGAAGAAGGGTTGAAACTTGGAAGAGGATCTCTTGGGATCAACAATTTTTACCGTCAGTAGGAAATGGGCTCAAATTTGACCATATGATTAGCCTAGAGAATTATCAAATTACAAGCACTTAGCAGAATTCTGCTAAGTGTTTGGCAGTTTAATTATTTGGTGAGTCTTCTTGCCTAACCCCACTCTAACTACTTCACAGATTTTTCCTATGTATGTGGATACATATAAGATCCCACAGAGTAATTTATGCACGAGCCCTCCTGGGCTCCATGGACTGAGCAGACCTTTCCCTGCAGTTATGGATGCTCCCTGTCTTTCTACTCTGTTCACTTGTGAGACCGAGGTCCCATGGGGGGACCGCATGCGTCCAGTATGTCATCAGAGACTGCACGAAAAGATTACTTAGGTGGCGAAGAGAAGAATGAAAACTGAAGTGGTGGGAAACTATGCTCATGTGAAAGAGAAAGGAATATGACAGGGGTTTTTGTGTTAGAAGGATTAGCAAGAAGATGAATTTTAAAGGGGCATGCAGGAAAGAATGTATTACACTGCTTAATAAAGCAGAGTTAAAAATGCACAAGAGACCTTTGCAAGGGTGGACTGATAGAGCCAAGGTAGGAAGTGTCATTGCAAGTAGCATCGTAGAAGTCTGTGGGGCCTCACTGCTTATGCCTAACACAGCCCATCTGCCTCAGATGCTAAGGATACCAGTCTCAATTGCAGTGTTCAGGACAGATTTTTTAGGAGGTTTTTCTTCTCAGTGGGTGTAAGTAATTTTATATACACAAATACGGAACCTTACTGCAGATCGTGAATGTGAGAGGCACATTGGCAGCATAACCCCAGCAGTCACTATTGAAGCCAACGTACTGGAAGAAATACCCTTGCCCTCTCCTTCCTCCTCAGTGCTGATACGAGGCAGTAGCACCACAGAAGACATGGACTGTGGGAGCCTGGTGTATCTCCCCTGCAGTACTACTGTGCTGTGCAGCATGTTGGAGACACTGATATTCCTTACGTAGCCCCTACTCGGTACTGTCTGGAGAAAAAGCTTTGCTCAGGCATTGAGCAGCAAGATAAAGCCAGGGTGATTCCCCCTGCATGGCCTGTGTAGGCAGGGTCTGCATCTAACGCCTGTCCCTTTTCATTTTAAGATCCTGTTTTCAGTTTCTTAGAAGATTTCACATCTTAAAATGTTCTCGGTGAAAATGCCCATGCTGGGTGTCAATTTTTATTTCTGTAAGAGATACAGCTACATGGTTAGCTCATTTCCCAGAATGTAAATAAGGGGAAAGTACATTTGGCCTTTAAAAAGATCTTAAATGTTTCACTCAGAAGAACCAGTACTTCCATGCTTGGAAGCAAAACTCTTGTGGGACTTGTTTTTAAATCAGGGCATTGCCTTTTGTTTGGAAAAATAAACCTGTGATTGATTAAATTATGCATAACTGAGAAAATCTCGAAGTACACATGATGGTCCATGTACGTATAGGAAGACTTGGTAAGCAAGGCTGACTACAGCTACTTCCACTTAGTGATTATATAGGTTGGTAGTTTCTGCTGCTGGCTGGGGAGGAGGTAGCTCCTTTCTAGAAATGTTCCTCAAGGAATGACACTGAAGAATCTGTAAATCTTGAATCTAAAATATCTCCTTCCTTGTCTTTTCACCTGCTCCCCTCACCCACTTGTCTGCCCCTCCATCCCTCTGCTTCCTGTTTCTTTTTTGGGAGGGTTAGCAAAATTCAATTTGTTTATATTTCTGAGAAGCTATGAACTAGCTCAGACTAGTCCTTCCAGATTGCAAATCAGGTGATTACTTTAACATGAAGCATCTGAGGAATCTGTATCAAGTAGGGATCTCAGAGGTTTTAAAGTGCTAGGATAACCAGCATACACCTCCAGATAGCACAACTTGCCATGGCAAACACTGAAGGATGCCAATTTGAGAGAAAATCTTAATTTTGACTTTTATCAACTTTCAGATGCCTCACACTGTAGCCTTTTTTGGAGCTTTCTTGCGTCTAAGATACATGTGCATGTACACAGAATATTTGTGTGTTTGTCTACTAATATTTATTTATCTAGCTATCTAGTTATCTGTTGGCATGAATAAAATCTATTTTAATACAAATCCACAGCTTTGTATTTCTTTGTAAAGTGGGAAATGTAAGTGGTAATTTTACCAGCAGAGAAAGTCTATTTGAAGGTTTTCTCTTGGTGGCAGTTGCTTCCCGAATTTTTATCTTTTTTAATACAATGTAGGATGCTAAAGTACACACCTACCCAGTGGAATCATAATACATTTTAGCTGTTCAAACAACATCATGCTATCAAAGGATTTTTGATTTCAGAGCTTTTTCTCTGTATGGTACTGGAGGTTTTCTTTACTGCAGCAATATATTTTGTGTTTCGTTCCAGTCCATTTTATACCCACTGTCTGTTATAATTACATATTATTTACTGTAAGTATTGCATATAATCATTTACAATTTGTATTGTTACATTTATTTAAAACATTTTAGAGACAATACATAGATAACTGCAAAGGAAAAAGCAAAAATTGATCTCCTCCCTTCTTTCCCCATCTCAATCCCTGATCCTCTCCTAGTGTTTCAAAAGCAAAAACAATTTGGAAATTGGGGACCTTTTCACCTGAAGGCTCCTGTTCGTGAAACCTGTTGTACAATTTGGCTCTTTATTGAATTCCCAGAGCTATTTATACAACACAGCACAATGTGGCTGCTGCAGGCATCAGCAATTGTGTTTTTCTGTGTAGGTGGCCTAGAAGGAATCCAATTAGAAACAAGAATATCTGTGAACATTTGTTATTTTACTAAGCATTTGGAGGAAGAAAGAGATAGCATATTCTTTTACTGCCTGCAGTGTAGTTATAATCCCAAAATGCATGCAAAAACTGTATAGCATTAACTGTAGAATGGAATTATTTCCATCATTGAACAGGATAATGTACAAAGCATTATTCTGTAGGTCCTCCCTTATGCATGCTTTATCATGTCATGCTTTGATAAGACTTCAGAATTGCAATGTATCTTTTTTTGTGTGTGACGAATTTAAAATAATTTCTTTGAGTTTAGTTTTTTGAAAGATTACAGTCTTTTCCTGACATTTGACAGAAGGTGGAAAAGTAAATACTGAGCTACAGAATAAGAGCTCCTCTCAGCACATCCTTAATCCGTATTGAGACTTGTGTCTAGACTCATGGGAGTCTGTGCTAAATACAAGATTTCTTTCTATCGCCTTTGCTTAGGAAACCAGATGAAAATGTTTGTGAAAATACTAAGATATCCAGTGAGACAAAATTCAGCCATTTTATGGAACTTGAAAAAGGCAATGCCAACTGTGGTGTCTTGGTATGGAGGAAATTTCTAGAAAAAAGTAGGCCCACCTGTAATCTGCCACACCTAGTGACAGCCTTCCTACAGCACCCCCTTTCTCCTGAAAGTTCTTCTTTCCATATGAAGTCTGAAAGGACTGCACTCTGCCAGTCTCGCCTGCACATCCTCTGGACTGAGGATCCCCAGTGTTTTACCCTGGAAAAA
This sequence comes from Calonectris borealis, assembly GCF_964195595.1. Classification (NCBI taxonomy): domain Eukaryota; kingdom Metazoa; phylum Chordata; class Aves; order Procellariiformes; family Procellariidae; genus Calonectris; species Calonectris borealis. The sequence goes on along the minus strand of NC_134312.1, from coordinate 114,035,707 downwards.
GAGGCTGGCAAATGCAGATTTACAACTGCTTAGCTATGAAACAGCCAAAATGCCACCACACTTAGCACTGAATAAGCATTGTTTATATTGAAAAGACAAACTATTTCAGGTAACAGTAGGCAGTAACAGTAGTTAACAGTAATAACAGTATTTAATTTTTGAAAAAATCTCTAAAATATATTTTATTTTTCCAAAGAAAAAAGATGGTTTGTTAGTTGCACTTAAGAATTTGTTCATGTTATAAAAGAGTACTGATGAGTAACAGAATATACAATTTTATTTGTGCCTGACCTTAAAGAAAAAAAATCAGCGCCTGTTTATTAGGTAGATGAAATGAGACCTATACAAAAGATCTTTGCAGTTGCAACTGCGTATTAGACGCTAACAACTCATTTATTTTACCTTTCCTACCTAACTTGGAAAATGTTTTTCATGAAACAAATGCAAAGTGTTCATGAGAAGAATAAGTTTGCAAGAAGCTGCTTTTTGTCTCAGTTTTCCATTAAGCAAACCTATGACTTTTCAGTAAAAATGCTTTTTCTAGGTATTCATGAAAATAGCCCTTTCATTATTTGCATAATTTTCCAGTCTGTATTGTTAGCAACAAATATTAGGGTAACTGATAAGAAACCATTTTGCCCTTTAACTTTCATTGAAAAAAAATAGAAATTAGGTTTCAATGATGAGTTGGACTCAATCATGATAATGATGCAAAGTAATGATCTAGTAAGAGTTGCTGACATAAATCATTACATGTATCGACGTACATTTTTCAGGGAAAGCATATTACTGAGGGACAAAATCTTACAATTAATATTAAACCCTGTATTTTCCTTGTTAGGAAAAGTATAAGACATATGGTATAAGATCCATGAAGTATATTTAAAAGAAAAATGAAATATTTAGTTTTGCTCACTCAGATTCAGTATGGAAACGTATGGTACTGCATACCATACATTTTTCAGCCGGGAAATGCTTTGACTGCATTACTTAGGAGTACAGCTGGACCAAAGTATTAATTTCTTGACCAGTTAAGGTTTTCTCATAACCTCAATCCATCCCACAAAACCCTGTGCATCAAATTAAAATGAAAATTCATAATCCTAAAAGCTTCCATAACCTAAACCCCCTTGGTAGTGATGTTGTGATTAATTTGAAATGTAATGTTCTGATGTAAATATTTTTCAAATTTTAAGCATTAGTTCAGAGCAGTCATTCAGACAGCATGTACGTGGTGGACACTCTCGAGAAAGCCATAAGGCCACTTCCCTCTTGGAGTGGCTAGTGTCCCATGGAAATTCATACAGCACCCTAGAAAAGAGATGGTACGGGCAGTCAAAAATGTGACTGTGAGAGCACCCTCAGCGCGTCTGTAACACGACAGAGCTGATGCAGCCCTTGAGTTCAACAATAATAAATTGAGAGATGGAAACCTGAAGTGCAGTAGGAATTGCTAATAATCTCCTAATTTACCTACTCTTGTACATAGTACCAGAAAGACCTAATAATTTGGCATGTCCTAGGGCAAGAAGAGCTTGAACATCATAATTTTTGTGTTTTCCAGTGATTACAAATTTGGAAACTCTTACAAGACCATAAACGTGCTGTTAGTCTGGGGCTGAACATTGCTGAACTCAAACTAGTGGAATGATTTTCTTTGGTCTAAGGAAGAAGATCCCATATTTAAGAAGGCAGCTTCATGATTACCAGACTTTTTTTCTGAAACAACTGTTTTACCTCTCCACTGAACAAACTCCACTGTTCAAGGTGTGTGTAACCTGGGGTATTCTGCTACAGTCACACTGAATCATGGAAAAAAAAATCTGATATTAAAAATCTTGGACTCCAATTATCCAAGGCCTGAAAAGAAAGTAAAAGTAGGAGAGGAACCAGCATTTTCAAGCTGGAAGATGAAAAATGCTGGGGTTCCTTCAAAAGGTGACCCATATTTATAGTTTGGGAGCTCCATTTTTTTTTTAGTAAGTAAATCCAAAACACCTCTTTTTCTGTTTCCTGCGTGAGATTGGACTGAAGGAGAAAATTGTAGGGTCCTCCCTCTGCCTTGTGACTCTTTCTTTACATGCTCATCTCATTCTCTGGCCTATGCCTCCTGATTATAGAGGTTTTTCATTGTGCCTCTCATGTCCAGTTCTCCATTTTCTGTGAAAATGCTGCTTTGCCCTAAATCCTTTTAGAGCATGCCTCCCTTTCTGTCCATGGTTTTACTGAAGAACAGCTGATTAATATCCACATCATTCTTCACCATCCACAAATGGTGGTTCACATAATTTTATAAAGAAGCTGCAAAACTGCCTGTACACCTGTTGATTCTTTTTTTTAATGACTTGAAATAGCTGAATGATGACCCTTCATAACATCGCAGCATTTAGTTACTGTTTGCTGCTTACCTTTGTCATCAGTATCGTGGTTTCATGATATATCCAACTTGAACTGGATTTCCATACAAGTTAATATTCATCTAGTTCTGAATGTGATCTGGCTTTGCTTAATTACCTCTTTATCAACCTATTACTAACTTGCTGCTCTATAAGGACAGTAATGTTCTATTAAAATTCACTTCTATTCTCTTGTCTCTATCAAACTTAAATATTGTAATTAAAGAGGAGAACACTTGTGTCCCTCAGAAAGTGCAAAGAGCATCCCAGAATCATGTTGCTTAATGGCTGTTTCCACATACTTCCCTATTTACTACAGCGTGTATTAGTCTACAGCATGCTGTAGAGCTAAAATTAATTCTGCAGAGAATTGTTCATGTTGCTGTTCAGAGTGATGTAAGGGAAAAACACATGTGCTTGTAGACTGATTTTGCCCCAGCAAAAATACCATTTACTAGTAAGAAGATCCTTTAACTATTCTAACAGGCATTGTTCAAACTGAGTTAGGCTGGCAAACAATGACAGTTCTGAGCTGTATGGCACAGTGTTTTATTACATTATAAATTCTCGATGCAGTGACATCAATATTCATCTTCTCTAGTATAATACAGAAGTCACTGCAATTATGAACAAAGTCTTCCACAAATGACTGTTGTACTAGATTGTGTATAAAAAAATCAATATTAACAATTTAAACGAAAAATGCTAAATGAAAAAGATAGTTGCTAATGCAATATAATAAAATCTTTCAAAATGTGCCACTGCTTTTTTTTTTTTTATTTCTGCTCACAGGGGAACAAGGCAATGACATTATAAATAAAATGTTACTTCAAGAGTCTCATATGCCACTCTTATTTTAGATGCTCATTTCCAAGCTCCTGTGGATTTTGATTGAATTAGTTGCTTAGAAATATCAGTTATCTGCTTCTTGCTTGAAACCCGGGTGTTCTTCCTAAAGAACCTTTATTTTTACAGGACTGCTGTATACAGCATCTTAAAAGTACCTAGTATCCTGTAATGAGAAATAAAACCTGAAGATTAGTAAAACATAACTTACTCTAAAATATAATGTTAAACGTATCCCTTATTACAATTAGTTGCAGGTAGCAACCGTAAAAAGGAAAGAATTAACATCATAATCTGTCTAGGTCTTCCAAGGTCACAGACAAATTTGCCAAAATAGCAAATGTTTGATTGGTACCAAATCTGGCAGAACAGATACATCCTATTCTACCCTGGTACCTAGCCCCTGCCATAACCAAAGACACACGGGACTTTGATGTGTGTAATATTTGTGTTAATAAAAGCATTGTTTGCCTTCTAAAAGGCCATACCTTTGATTTAACTGAGATACTCAAACTGACCTATATTACCTCTTCCCCTGTTGTATTTACGTGGTAGACATTATAAACATCTTAATTATTTAATGAGAATATTACGCTAATTGAAGCTGGTACCTTGGAGTGCTGAAGCAGCAGATGCACACTTGCTAACAATGAAACAACAGAATCTCTAGCAAACAAAATATAATCCATCATAAACAACATAAGAGCCTAAAGAAAGACAATAATTTAAATGGAATGGAATATGCTTCCCTGATGTGTCACTTTCAATCACACACTGACTCATTTAGAACATGAATTTCCCTCAGGACTTCTGCAATTTGTAAGACTTGCTGACTATTCATGCCTGATAGTGTCCATTCTCTCTTCTCTTTACAGGGTATTTGAGTGGATAGTGTTCATTAATAGAAAAGCTTCGGATTAATTCTTTTAAAACTGTATACAGAAAAAGTATGCTGTTGGTTTTGACACAGAGTATCTGCACATAAACTGTCTTCTACTACCCCAACTGAACAAGAAAGCTGTGTATTTACAAAAACATGTGTTTCTTTCAACTGAAAAATGCATCTGATTTGAAAGTGGTTTTCCAGGAGAGCAACTAAAAATTCAGCAGTTTTGTGCTGGGGAAATTCTGACATGCTGAAAATGCTTACATTGTGCTTCAGGACAGCACAGTGTCTGGTATCTGCTCTGCAAGCAAAGAATTGAAGAGAGTTTTGGATTTGAAAATCATCATCTTCTGATTTTTCTGGGGAAAAGTAGGAAATATGTCTATGGCTTTAAAGATCGTCTTGCTTCCACCCACAGGGGAAGGAGGTGGGAAGCTCTGAAACCCTGGCTCAGATTGGAGATCCCAGTGCTGCTGGAATGTTAGGATTATGATGGAGCAAAGCTGTAGATACTGAAATATCCTGGGCTGGGCTGCTTAGGGCCTGGGATCTTTAGCTGTTGATCTAAGAAGCTTGGATTCATAAGCAATCTAGCAGGAGAGATAGCAGAGACATTTCAAAATCTTGCCATATTTTCCATAAATGTTTGCGGATACCAATCATTTACAAAACACCATTTCTTAGATCGAATTTTCCTTTTTGGTCAGAACCTCTGACAGCAGGTCTAAGTACTAGGCTTATGAAAATGTTTTGCCAAGTCCTAAAATGGCAACCTCTAATCATGTGTTTCTGTGACCTGGTCTACACATAGCATTACATCTATGCACATGCGGTGCCTCCATTCAAGCGCTTCCCTGCTGTAGGCATTCAGTAGCTCAATACAAGAGCTCAGACGAATAAAGACAGCTCTTCTGGGCTCTGTACCGTTGACACAGGGCTCTATTTGCAGAGGTAACTGCTGAGTTTGGATTCCTCCATTTATTTTTAACATACCTGCAGGAATGTGAAGGATATGAACCTCCTCTGTTTCCCACTTTAATATTCTATTTGGAGTCGTGCAAAATGGGCTTAAACTATTACATGCATGGAAAATTCTTATCTGGATGTATTTTGGGTCCAAGTTGCACAGCAATAACTGGTTAGGTAATGCTGTCACACTGTTGTAATCTGAGGAATTAAATAAGATGCCTGTATGCATCTATTCACTAAAGCCTCTTCCCATCTTCCTCCAACTTCACAGCCTTGTGCCTTTGCCTCCTTGGCCTGAGGGCATTGTGGAATCAATCATGCCATCCTGTGGACCCAATAACTCCATCTGTACACATCAAGGTGCAGGAGGGTGGAAAATCAAGCTACTATGGCACAATTTATCTTTGCCTCTTGTTCCCTCACTGGCGTCTGTTCTCATATATATAGTAAAACCAACACAGAATATGGGAGAAATGCATCTCTCCTAGCATTCCCATGGCTGGTTATTTTCCTTATAACACATTCTCCCTTGCACTGATAAGTTAGTTGCCTCAGGTTCCTGAAAATGCCCACTTTGTCCTTTGAGAGTAGTTACAATTACATGTTGTCTAACTTAAGTATCATCCTGCAATTTGAGACAAAGGTCTAGTGCACTAAGCATGAAGATTTACTAGTGTGACATAAAAACCCCAGTATCTTATAGCTGGAGATGTCCAGCAGAATGAATGAAAGCCTGTGTTCTTGGCTCTGATTCTGCATAATCTACACAAGGCAAACTCCTGAACTTAAAGGGGGTACTGTTAGGTCAACAGTGATAAATAGTGGCGGTGTTTGGAAAATACTTAGTGCTAATTAAAGCTGAAGTACTATAATTAGTTTATTTGCTTATTTCTGGAACCTTTTGTGGTTTAGTTATTGATTTTATACATACAGAGATGGTTTAGACAAGGATATTGAATCAGAGGTTTTATGTTCTCTGAGACCTTCCACTGAACCATGCAATAATATATAGCACAATTGGAGTGAGGGAACCGAAACAACAGTATCCTAAAAGGACTTTTTTTCAGTTGTCTTGGAAATTTATTGGTTTCAAGACAATATTTAAGGAGTGATGTTAGTTCTGCTTTCTCAAAAAGAGAAGAAATAGTCTTAGCAAGATATTTACTGACTGTGGAATTTCTTTTCTCCTTTTGCATAGTTTTTGACTTGTGAATAATTTCTTTGCCGCTACTCGTAGCACTTCCACTTTATTGGGCTGCAGTGTAAGCACTAGAAAACAACAAAACCAGCTAGGCTTTAAGTTGGACAATTATACGACAATTTTATTGATTCAGTCGTACTGAAAAGTAATTTTTGACCTGTTCTGCTTCTCTTGCAAAACAAGCTTCCTTCTGTTGTTTTTATCTTCAGGATATGGTTTGTCTGAAATCAAAATGAAGAAAGTAATGTCTCCTTAGAAAGTAAAATACCAGAGACATGTCTGGAATATCTATATAGAGTGTTCAGCAAGTTTTAATAAGCATTGAGGAGTCCACTTAGTCTGGAGAAACGAATATGGCACCTTTTTTTTAACGGGATAAGGTAATTCTTCTCAGGCTCCTGGAAATATCTATTCCCGTGTGACAAGGGTTTAAGAAATGCGATCACTATCATAGTCCTTCAGATGCTAAAATGTCACCTTCTAGAGGCACTTGTGCTAGGTTCGTGACGCTTACTTTACTCGTTACCAGCAAGTGACTTAGGCACCTAGGTGCTTGAGTTCTTAAAAGTACTCAAAATCATTTAGTGAGACACCGGGGGAATCTCTCTAACACATGGAAAAGCGCGAAATACTTCACAACAAAAACCTAACTAGTACACTAAGCAAAGAGCCAACAAAAATCCAGCGGCTCACCTGCCCCAGACACACAGACAAATAGGATGGCTCATAAATCCCACCCTACAGGTGACTTACTTAAGATTTCAGTCCAAGATGAAGCTAGTGTATCAAACTCTCTTTTGAAACTCTAGAGCCCTTTCTCTTTTTTCTGTCTCCCAAGTCAGTGAGCACTTTTGCTCAGTCTTTGACTTTCAAGGTGTGCCTGATGGTGCTGTTACCAACTACCCATGCAGGATCATGGCTGATGAATAGCGTGTAAACGCAGAATGTGAAAAACTATATTTCAGTTCCTCTCCTTGCCTAGGAAGAATTAAAATTCAGATGCCTCCCTAGAAGTGCAGTCATAGCAATATCCTTCTATCCTTCCATACTGTGCCTCAGTACAGGAAATAAAGATTTCTTGGACCACAAGGAGAGGAGAAGAGTAAGTGTAATTTTTACAGTGTTCTTCCTCCCAGGGCAACTTGAGTGCTGTGTTTTGGCGAGTCTGGTCTGCAGAGCTTCAGATGTGATGAGTGGGATGTGTCCCTGTACAAAACAGCCTGTTGACCACTGATGAATGTGCTCTCCTGGCTGATGGGAATCTTCAAAGAGCAGCTGAACGTGGTTCTCCTGCACAAGTGCTCTGACCATCAAGCACTTAGATGATCATTGCTATTACAAAATAAATTGGTAAGTAGCAAGTGCATCTTCTAGGGTACCTGAGTCTGTTGGTGCACAGCTAAGCCCATCAGCCAAGCCGGTGGCACCTGTGTGAAAAGAGGAAGAAAGGGCAGAAAACAACAGACATGGAGAGAAAAAGGGAACAAAAAGATTGAAAACCAACAGAGGGGACACCAAGGTCAGAAGAAGAGAAGGACATGCTCTGTGGTGGAGCAGACACCCCTTGCCCCTGAAAGGACTGCGGCCTGTGGAGGGCCATGCTGGAGGAGGTACTTCCCCAAAGGGACTGCACCCCTGGATGAGCTTGTGCTGGAGCAGGTACATGCCAGAAGAGACTGCAGCCTCTGGAGAACCCACCATGGAGAAGAGAAAAAGAATGAGAAGGAAGGAGTAGCAGACAGAAACACCTACCTCCTGACCACAACTCCCTGTGCTGCCCTTTGCCTCACTGAAAGGACTGTGTGTAACTTGTGGTGGTAACAAGGGGAGTGTGGATGTATTTGGAGTGAAGCTGAACCTGGAAAAAGGGGAGAAAAAATCTTTTTCCCAAGTGTGTAAAAGTTTGATTCTTGTTTGTTGTTTTTGTTCCCTACTACATGAATTGTTAATTAAATATTTATTTTAATTGGCAATAAATTAAGCTGATTTCTCCAAGTCAAGTCTGTTTTGCCCATGATGGTAATTTGTAAGTGATCCCCCTGTCTTTACCTTGACATGATGAGGTTTCTCGCTCTGGTTCTTCTTGTTTTCTCCCAGTCCATCCTGCTGAGATTCAGAGGAGTGGCTGTGTGGGAGTATGTCTGTTAGCCAGGGCCAACCCACCACAATCATCCAAGAAAATAAAAAACTTTGAAGTCGAATACCTAGTAAAGAGGTGTTTTAAGTAGCACTTTTCATAAAAGGAATTATTTGAACTAAAACTCATTGTTTTGAAGAACAAGAGTACACAAACATTACAGAATTATTATGGAAATAAGTATAAACTGTGTAGATATGCTGGAACAATGTTTCATCTCAGTTATGACACTTTCTCTGTCTTCCTTCCAAAATAGTAATACTCACAAATTACATTTATAATTTTTTTAATAAAAAGCCGACATCCGTGTTGACTCTGCTATTTGGATTGTGTTTACAGCATTTTTACATTGAATGACTCCCAAGGAAGTCTTTCATTTCAGGAAACATTGCTTCGAATTCCATTAAGGTGTTTCCTGTGTCTGCATATGCAGAAACCTCCTGGACACCATTGCATTTGAATCTCAGTATTTTAAAAATTCTTTTAAGACTATGGTTAAACTAAAAGAAAAAAAAAGAGTCAAAGATATTATTTTATTGTTGATAAATTTTTTATCAGATGAGTTTATATATTTTTTGATTCTTTATGGAGTACGAAAGCCTGTAAACCTTGCTTTGGCTTTTTTTAATTTGTATTTTTTTAAATTCACATTATTATTGGGGTTTATTTGAAAAAAAATAATTTGTAAGACTGAAGGAAGAAATTAATGGATGCTTTTTCAGGCCTGATGTAAAAGACTGCGGGCTGGGAAATTTCAGAGATAAAGGTTTCTTTTTTTGAGTTTGCTGGATACTTACAAGACTGATTTATCATATTCCAAATCTAAAAACCTCTTCAATTTTCAGTTGCTCAAGTTTTGGTATCCTGTAAGTTGTAATTTAATAGACTCAGTTGTTCTCCAGCCATCCACAGAGGTCTCCAGGCAAAACAAAGCAGCCCACAACAATAAAGAAAATACTTGGTATTTTTAAGAGGAAAATAACCCAAACATCTTAATATCCCTGCCTACACCCCTCTCAGGATTTTATTACATAAGATACTGAAACAAAAATAATGTAAATATTTCCCAAATAACTTGTTTCACACCCCTTCCAATTTTTATCATCTATTATTCTTCTTAAATAGATTGCATGCTAATCCTTCAGTCTTCCTGGATGATGTCATTCATCCTTTACGCAAAAATGGTGGAATCACTGAGACTGCGCCTGTTTTCACTAGGGTGGTTCTGTACCTGCGTTACTCTATTGTGTTCCTCAGCCTGACTCATGTGTCTCTGCATGACATTGCCTCTGGCAGTGCAGCCATGCCCTGTTGGCAAAAAGAGACAATTCGGTGGGCTAGTGAAGAGTTGAAGGAGTTACCTCCAGTTTGCTCCTTTAAATGATGCTTGGCACATAACACAGCATCTGTGCTTCCAGCCATTGTAGGATGTTCATATCGTATAACATTGTAAGACTACTAAAGAATCCACTATTCTGTGACCATTCGTCTAAAGCCTGTCAATGTCTCACTTACAGTAACTTCTAGATGTCCCAGTAACTCATTCAGTCACTCTGCTGCCTTCTGTGCTCCATATTCCCATGTAGAGCTCTGAAATTTGCTCAAGACACTTTACTCAATCATGCTTTAGGTTTACATATGTCTCATTTAAAGAGTGTCCCAGCTGAAACAAACCTAGGGCAAGTTAAGGTGTAATGGTGCCCTTGATGCTTAAATCATGATTTAGGCTTAATTACAAATGAGATGGCAGAATAAAATCTTTTTTTAACAAGCTTATATGGGTAACAGTGAATGCACAGATGCATCAAGCAAAAAAAAAGACTGTAAAATTTAAATGACTGTTGCCAGTAAGATTTAGGACACAATATTCCTCAAGTTACAGAACTTGCCAGTGTGACAAGGTGTTTAACAAGTCAGTAGTGGTAGGGGTTGAAGGAAGTTATTCTTGCATCTCTTTGCCTCTTTTCCCTGCTGACAAACTAAACATTTTTTTCCTTGCTATTAGGGTTTGAGTTTTGGCTAATGGCAAAGACTCTGCATTTCCATCAAAGTCAATCCAGCAGAATATATTTTTGCAAACACCCTTGTCTTTGTGCTGCTACTATTAACACTAGCAAAAGAAATGTTAACGTACATACAGTTTTACTAAGTTTAAGCTACAAAAAGACATTGAAATTTACAACCTGTTTAGGTAGTTGAAAGATAACTTCTGTCTCCTTTTCAGGCTTGAAAATGAAGGGTCTTCCCCTCCTTCCCCCATTAAAAGAGCATTTAGTCTCCAGTCTCTCTAAAACCATCAAAAGAGCTTTAGCAACTAATTGGGGAAGCCCAAGCCCACTGAAGGAGTACATACAGCCATAGTTCCTCAGGCATCCTTCAAAATGTTTCTGGCATGTCATTTAGTCAGATCAGTGCAAAATGAGGGATTAGAAGACACAGATGAGTGGAATCAAGTGCACCCTCAGCAAGTTTGCAGAAGACACCAAGCTGAGTGGTGCGGTCGACATGCCTGAGGGATGGGATGCCATCCAGAGGGACCTGGACAAGCTTGAGAAGTGGGCCTGTGCGAACCTCATGAGGTTCAACAAGGCTAAGTGCAAGGTCCTGCACCTGGGTCGGGGCAACCCCCGGTATCAATACAGGCTGGGGGATTAAGGGATTGAGAGCAGCCCTGCCAAGAAGGACTTGGAGATACTGGTGGATAAAAAGGTGGGCATGAGCCGACAATGTGCCCTTGCAGCCCAGAAGGCCAACAGTATCCTGGGCTGCATCCAAAGAAGCGTGGCCAGCAGGTCGAGGGAGGTGATTCTGCCCCTCTACTTCACTCTGGTGAAACCCCACGTGGAGTACTGTGTCCAGCTCTGGAGTCCTCAGCACAAGAAAGACATGGACCTGTTGGAGTGGGTCCAGAGGAGGCCCACAGAAATGATCAGGGGATGGAACACCTCTTCTATTCCTAGGAATGCCTTCCTAAGAAAAACTGAGAGCGTTGGGGTTGTTTAGCCTGGAGAAGAGAACACTTTGGGGAGACAGACCTTACTGCAGCCTTTCAGTACTTAAAGGGGGCTTATAAGAAAGATGGGGAGAGATTTTTTTAGCAGGGCCTGTTGCGACATGACAAAGGGGTAATGGTTTTAAACTAAAAGAGGGTAGATTCAGACTAGATATAAGGAAGAAGTTTTTTACAGTGAGGGTGGTGAAACACTGGCACAGGTTGCCCAGAGAGGTGGTAGATGCCCCATCCCTGGAAACTTTCAAGGTCAGGTTGGACGGGGCTCTGAGCAACCTGACCTAGTTGAAGATGTCCCTGCCCGTGGCAGGGGGGTTGGACTAGACGACCTTTAAAGGTCCCTTCCAATCCAAACTATTCTACGATTCTATGATTCTATGAAACTATAAAAGTTCACACGGTGTGTCATTCTTCCCTATTTGTATAATCTCCTCCCTATCTCCTCGCCTCTCTCTTTTTCCTCCTCCCCACTTCACTCTACCAAGAGTCCTTCACATTGCCCTTTCCAGAGTCTATTTCACCTCATTCTTTCTCTCTTTCTTCTTTTCTCATTCCTTCTCTCACAACAGTGTTTTAATTTTTGTTTCCCTCTTCTCTATGCATTGTCACAGCCCAGTCAATCTTTTGGATTGTACCCTTCAGATTTTCCTTCAGCTTAAATGTGGTATTTTCCTTTATGGTCCCTTAGGGTCGACAAGGTCCATTTGTTTGTCCCTTTGTCTCCATAACGTAGTACCCATTTTAGACAAGGGTACATAGCTTTCTATCTTACTGGAAATAATAAAAGATGAGGGCCTTTAGAGAAAGTCCAGTCTAGCCTGCGATGAGTTAGCGTGGCTTGGCCAAATGCCACAGAGAGGTAATTGTCGTCTTTGTAGCGCTAATGATTGTCTGCTTGGTCTCACTGATTATCACATAGCTGGAGGAAGGGTGCTGTCAAGATAACATCTTAGTTTCTCCTTTCTTTTCCCTTTTCCCAGATCTGCTAGTATTTCATCTTTTCTGCCTTGCTAAGCTAGAGGTAATGAACTGGCCAGGACATATTCTTTTTTTTTCTCTATAATTCCACTTACTTCCCCAGAGATCATTCTTGGAGACTTTTTCTAACTTCTGTCTAACATATCATTTCGTTGGTAACTCTGGTTCTTATTCCCTCTGCACTGTTTCCCTTTTCCTTGCAGCCTCTCTTACACAGTGGAATAGTGCAAAAGGACCTATTGCAAAAGATCATCAAATGGTCAGTTCTGACTGCTTTTTCAGTTTTGGCCAGAATGCGTCAGAAACCCTCAGAATAAATAGTAAGACTTAATTATTCAGTTAAAAGGAAATTTGCCTTGCCCATAAGTGGTTTTGGCATATGAAGACAAAAATCTCAGGACAACCCACATGCCATGCCTTTCTTTTGCCTATTCGTAAAGTTGCAGTGTGGGCTAATTACATTTGTCTTCCTGTCTCTGTCGTAGCTTAATTTGATCTCTTTCTTGATGCTGTTCATAGAAGCATCAGATTTTCAGAATTTGTTTTTCCTTTTTGTTCATGTTCTGCTGTTATTATTATTAGGATTATCAGCAGTAGCAGTAATATTATGGTCCACCGCTATCAAGTATCCTTCAGAGAATGTTACATTTTTCTTTGGCAAGGTTGGCTATCTGGTACCAAAGATAATAAATCCATGTTTTAAGAAGTAATGTGTCTTTATAATGCATAAGAAACAGGCCTACCTTGAATTTATGAATTGGTTCTCCTATCCATTATGATATTTGAGAGTGATTCACAATTTCCTCTCCTTTCTACCCATAATATACAGCATATTCTTCTGCCTCCTACTCTAATTTCTTTTTGCTATGTTTTAGATTATTTTTCTTGAGAAGCCTTGGAGAAGGATGAGCCAGAAAGACAATAAGGGACAGATAAATTCTATGTGTACAGGAGGTATTCTCATTATCTTCTGATAATATTTCAAAAGAATAAAACAAATTAACTGAGAACTGTGAAATGTGACAAAGCAAGCATCTCCAGAAATGAACATTGGTCCCCACTCTTTTTCAGCTAGGAGCCAACTGCAATATCCCTACAAATAAATATAAACTCCTTAAATTAGCCTCCTGCAGTCAGATGTATGCCTTATAATTTGGAGTACAGACTTGCTTTCTCTAAAACGGTGATCCTTTCCACCTTTATGAAGAGTAGGTGTGTCATTGGCTTAACAGATGCATTTCTTATTTAAACAGTATCTTTCTCTTTTTAAGCAGCAAATTTGTTGATCTGTTGTGAATAAATAAACTTTTTCTTCTCTGTAGTATAGTTTTCCTGCCCGCTTTCCCCCTACATTTGGAATGGAATATGGCTTATGCTTTTGTAAGTAACCCACTACATAAATGTTAATTCATCATTACTTATATAAGAAAACATCCTGCTTTTTTTTTTCTCCTTAATCTAAGAATAAGCCCATTTTCTCTATGTCTGCCCCTAGCTTTCTGTTAGGCTGGCTTAATACATTGATTTATATAGTGGGATGAGCTAGGAAACATATTTCAAAGCTGAAATCTTATACTCTGCTGAATGTAGCAAACGTCATGAAAAGAGCACCAAATGTGCAGAATCTGTCAATTTTCCACATGCATGCACTGTAAGTAGTCCTGCCAGGGACTCAAAAATGGCAGAATGCAGATAAGAGTCTTTTGGAAAGTTATCTTTCAGTGTACAGCATAGTAATTAAAATGACATTCCAGTATAGTAATTATGTACAGTGTATTATGTTCCTGGCTTTTTCTGTGATGATATTGTAAAAGACACTCAACCATTTTTATTATTATTATTTTGTGTTCTCTGGAAGTGTATTTATTACAATATTCAGAAGTTATTACTGTATGCTGCAATGTGATTCCTATAGTGTGGGAGTTTTAGACATCCAGTGGTGAGCCAAATACTGTGCTCACGAGTCCCTTAGCTCTTTTAAAATTTGAAGATCACTGCTAAATTTAAACTATTCATAACAAACATGACATCAGATATATTCTTTCAACTCCAGAACTGGACTTTGTATGTTTCAGATTCTATTCTATGTGATGTCTGCAACTGGAATATTTTTAAAATGCTTTTTCCATGACAGTACTTTTTTTTCTTGTTGGTCTGTCATCCAGTCCTTGGGTTCTGCAGTACATGTATTTTGAACAGCAAAGAATTGGTCTCTAACGCAATGGGCTGAGCATACCTAGCACTTTCATGGAACTGTTAAAGAATTTTATGTCTCCTAAGGTTGTGATATAGTCGTTTGCAGCTGGGTTCTCATCATCGCTAGGCTGGTCTGGAGCCACAGATCAGTCTCTTTTAATGGTGTGTTTACTGACACTCTCTAAAGAAATGAACACCAAATTGTTAATGTGCAAAAAAAAAAAAAAAATCTAAATGGGAGAACAGGAAGGAAGAATAGAGAATTATGCAGTAAGGTGTGTCAGTTGTTGTCTTGCAGTGACTTGCAAGTTAAATACACTGAGAAAACATCTTGATTCAGGGACTGCTGGAGGGTACATGAGTCTTGCTGTTCGGTTTGTTTATTTGCATCTTTTTTTAAAAAAGAAATTTAAAAGTTTTGAAATACCCCATAAAAAGTATTTAGCAACTGTTTTACTGGTTACTAACCTGCTGTTTTAATACATATTATAATGATGTAAACTTTTTGTTTGGTGTTTTGGAACTTTCACTCTCAGGAAAACCAAGCTTGTACCTTGAGATTTTGGGGAGACATCAAAAGGGATACTGACAGAAAAAAAGGCATAACACCGTTAAGAGTGCATGATTTATTCAGAGTTGCTACTGAATTTATTATGGATTTAAGAAAACTATTAGTTATTCAATTTCAAAATAAAATAACTGATATAAAATAAAATCATCAAAGGAACTTACACTACTTGCGTTAGATGCAATGATGATAAGGCTTTCTTCTTCTAAGTCGGGTTCATTACATCAGAAACGAGCTGAAGCCCATTACCTCTCTAAAAATGACACCCCAAATCTACCTTTGAGAGTTACACTGCCTTTCTGAGTTTCTTGTGAGCTAAGACATGGACTTTAGGGATCTTTTTAATGATGAGTTCTACAAAAACGCTGAATGACTATAGTAGCATTCAAACTACCATTATTAAAGTTGAGTTAATATTTCTTGTTTAATCCTTATATTTTGCCCAGGCGTGTTTCTATTCAGCCCTAAATCAGTCTTGCATAAATCTGAAAAAGCCTTAGAGGGAGATAGGGTTTCTCAAAATAGGCAAACCTAGGGGGAAAAAAAAAAAGTAAGAAGTTTATTTGCATTTTATTCTAAGTTAAGGGTGAGCCATAGAACAAAACTAGAATATTTTTGGTCATTTCAGAGTGAATTCACCTTTCTATTCCTTTTGGGTTCACATAGAGACAAAGTGCTAACATGTAACAGAGGCATACAGGAAAAAAGGAGACCACTAGACCTAGACTATATTTAGAAAAAAAAACATAAGCAAAGAAAAATTCTGAAAAAGTATGTGACGAGTGTAAGCATCTAGCTCTTCAATGTGTTGTTGGTCTTTTGGAGCTCATTTCCAAATGTATTAAATTTTAGCCTGTTCGTTTACAAATCTGTCCTCTCTTTTCAGTCTTTCATGACTATCTTTGGCTATGCCGATATATCTTCTTACAGTTACACTAATGTGACCTTTTTCGTATCTTTTTTTTAAGTCCCAAAAGAAGTGATGTTTTCTGACTGTTTCTAAGAGGAAAATAGAGTAGCAGAAATACTGAATCTTGGCTTCCTGGGTTTGACTGGGAGACCACGGAGGGTAAGGTCTACAACATTATGGAAAACTGACTCCACTGAGGAATGGCAGTTAAGTCAAAAAGACTTTCAGAAACCATTTAAAGCAGTTTTCATGTATCATAAAGAAGAACACAGGGTATAAACAAAAGCATTTCATGGTACTTTGTCAATATGTGTGCCTGGAGGTAACTATTATTTTGGAAGACCATTACCCATCTGTTGGCAGTTTCATAAACAAATATAAGTAATGGCAGAATAATTTGGGGGCTTGTGAATCACTGCTGGAAGTGGCACAGGAGGAAGAAAACGCTGGGCTAACAGAATGGGCATGAAAAGATGCTGTCATCTTGGAAGAAATGAGTCATGTGGGAGGGAAAAAAAGCTTTCAAGATTGAATAATCCTTGGAGGAGCGTACCATCTGCTGCTAAAAAGGATGCATCAGCATGTGTGTATGCATCTCTGTATGTCCATTACAGTGGCCGTGTGGAAAAGGTGCGGTGCCCAGCCCAAAGCAAACAGAAAGTGAGAGGTGCAGCAAGGATGCAGAGGACCGAAAAATGAGTGCCTGTGAGGGACAGAACAGGCTGGGAGATGGGTAGGGAAGGGGCGAGATTCAACCAGCAGGAGGACTGAAAGGATGGAGGAGTTAATGGATGAAAACTACCTGTGAAATGAGGTGTGGTGGTCCACCTCAGAAAGCAGCTCACGTCACGAATTGAGTTCCCGTTGTTGCAGTCAAGCGTATCAGCGTTTAGAATTTTCTTTATAACAGCCCCGGCTCACGTAGCAACCTTTGGACTCAAGTTCACTGTTTTTCACTGGTGCAATGCAAAAGGGTAACTAGAGCAGGCCTGGATGAGGCCAGGCCCCCTCGGACTAGGGGATGGTTGGTGTTGGGCTTGCCCCTTGCTACCCTGGCTTCTTTCAGCCTGTGCATCCTGACTGTGTCTGGCGTTTATGTGGACCCGCAGCAGCCTGGGGTGTTCCTGTGAAAAAAAATTCCTTCTGAACATTTGGCTCCAAAACAGGATGATCCCCACTGGAGACACTTAAGAAAACGGAAAGCTTTGGTTGGAAATGGTTAAAAGGGAAAACAAGAAAAAAATGCAACAATAACCAAACAGCTTTGGTATTTGCGAGTTTTGTCTGTAAAGCATTTACTTCTTTTTCTGGTGTTCTCTATAAGTAGGAAGCAATAATAATAATTCTCATTGTTTAGAGAGCCAAATGCATGCAGAATTTGCTTTGATGCAGAAATGAAACTAAATTATGACTATTTCAAATAGGACCAATAAGACCTATTTGTTGGTGGATTACTGCAAGCGTAGAGAGTGGGTAGCTTAAATAAGTGTCCCTTGAAAAGCCTAGCTTAGCTTTGCTGAGGTATTTTGTCAAAAAAAATATTAAAAACATTTTTCTACATTTAGAGACAGTGCAGTAAAGGGGAGAAATAGTGGCAGAAGAAAGCCTCTGCAGTCCTATTGGCAAAGGCAGAGCAAGAACTGAATCAGTGAAGCTGAAGCCAAATGAAGGGAAGGAAGTAAAAAAAACCCCAGAAGTGATTAACCTCCGAAATAAATTATCAAAACAAGTTGTGGCTTCACCATCTCTTAATGTCTTTTGTCAGGTTTGGATTGCACCGTGTTTGAATCAGAATAGGTGTGAGACAAACAGAAGTAAGCAAGCTCAGCCCAGGAGAGAAGGGTGGAAATGCTGAAGTGAGTGCTGGATGAGAACCCGCTGAAACCACCACACGGAGCACTGGAGTATGCAAGACACTGGCAGATGCTGTAGGGAGCTAAAGAGCTTACTCCTGTCTAAGAAAGTGTGGCTGGTGAAAACCAATAACTACTCTGATAGAAACTCATCCTAGATAATCTAATGAAATTGAAGTTCTTCATTTTTCCAGCACTTTTGGAGCAAAACTGATTTCAAGTAATTATTTTCTTTCCCATTTCTTTGCCCTTCCAGGGCTTTTGTTTCTCTGAAGCTTTGAAAATGATTTTTTTTTCTTTTTCATGTGTGGCTTTTGAAATTTGTCCTTTCTTTCTCCTTGTCCTGAGTTGACTATCTTTATCATTGAAGCCCTTGTCTTTGGGTACTATAGGCAACAAACCTGCATATGTACCTACACTCATGCTGTTTTCCAACGCTCTGATAGTGCAAAGGTGTCTTACAGTAGACTTTTTTTAAAGTGTTAGGCTATGGTAGAGGCGCATCTCTCAAGTAAGCCAATGGCTGCAGTTTCTGTTGACTTCAATTCAGCTGGGAGGTACACAACACATTTGAAAATACCTACAATACATTTGAAAATACCTGAGCAGAAGTTCTTTGGCGTGTGTTCCTTCATATATACAGCCTTTAATGGCTAAATAGTAATCCTCATTGTTTAGATAATGAAATGAAACATGCTGTGATGTCAAGCCACTGGAATTTTCCTGTTGGTCTTGAAATTTCTCCATTTGCTGCATCACTGATGTGGATGTGAATTTGTTTTTGACTTGTCCTTAGCATAGGAACAAACTTTAAATAAACGCAACTGAAGCATTTAAAAAGTGCAATCATACTGACAGCTTCCATCCCTCCACTAATTAATTCTGATTTTTGCTGCAATCCATGTATAATGCGCATCATCCTTGAATAAATGAACAAATGCATATGGAATGGTGTCTGCTCAAAATTGATACAAGCAGGGAAAAGAAACTCTGTACCCCAAGGACATCTTTTATTTTTCTTTTAAAGTGGTAACTGCTCTGCTAACAATTTGGAAGATGGAGCTATTCAGTTGGCTTATGTAGTCTTATCAAGAAAGAATTGTGGGAGAGATGTGAACCATACTTTTATGAGCATATGAAAGAGCAGTTGTTAAATTCATTCCAGGATTAAATCATCATGCATTAAGGATACCCTACAGCAGGATAGGAACTTACTTCAGTGTTTTCATTTTTTTTAAATTCCTTTCAAAATGCTTTGTTGTTTTATCACCTTGTGTGTATGCTTGCACATTTATTCTATTTATTTTGAATCAAAACATTATGAATCACCAGTTCCAAGAATGGCTAGTAAACCTGATATCAGTGTGTGCTGAGGGAATTTTAGGGAAAAAAAATCATACCAGAGGACCTACAGTTTCAGCAAGGAATCTAGAGATGTGTGAGAGAGCTGATGAAGTAAATAATTATTTTCATCTCGCTTATCAAAAGGCTTTTGCTCATGAGGCATGTAAGCAACCTCAGCATACTAATGAATGCTAACTTTAAGGGCTTGATCCATAAAATGGAGTGGACAGATGTGTAGTAATTATGAAAATTAAACAAGTATTATAAAATTGAACCACTTAAAGTTGTTTAAAATCCATGCATGGCCTTTTATATTTTGATTATGCTAAACAAATTTAAAAGTGATTGAAGACATTTATAGGCTGCTGCAAGTAAAATATCATGACATGAGTGCATGTCACCTTGATTACGCGTTTAGAAGTTACCCGATGAGAACAGTTTACACTTCCAACCTTGGAAACTAAAGTACGATTAATTGATGGGCTCCATTTAGAGATATCTGGGAAATAGTCACAGACATGTAGTGTGCAGTAGATAATTGCCTTTTCTTGCAAGTCAGAAATGAGAATATGAAAGGTGAAACCCTAACAAAAAGTTAGCTTAGAAGCAACATAGCTGCATATCACTTTTTGAGAATTGATTCACCTTCCTATCAGGGTAAGAGGATTACAATGCTCCTCATACCTGAAGCAGCATGTTTTGGGATAGCTTGACTATCTCCATATGAAATTGAAATGTAAATTGAGACCATAGGAAGAGGTACCACTTCCCATAGGAAGCAAGATTCAGAAAGACAGAAATAAAGAGTGATCAATCTTACTGATTTTCATCATAGTGATGTCTCCTCTTTTATTTGGAGTGTAAGTCTTGGCGTATAAGTTAAGAACACACCTGAAGAAGAGTGGACCATCTGGAGAAAGAGTAGGATAGTGTTGCTTTCTTTCTGAGCAGGGAATAACTGTTTACAGACATTTCAGAATGGGCACAGGCAAGGATAAAGAGGCAATGTGTGTGGAGTTAGGAGCATGTAGCTCTGGCGGGGACTGAGGCACTGATGAGGAGCAGAGGGAACACACAGTTAAGCATGAGAGGTGACAGAAAGAGAAACGTTGTGAGAATCGACAGGGACTCTTCTAAGCTTGCTGAAAACCTCAGAGAGATTGAGCCACCTGGGTGAAACTACTAGCTGTGGAGTGTCCCTCCAGTGACCCATAACTTTGTAACTTTACAGACAGCAGTCTCAGTATTCAAAATAAATCCATACAGATTAAGAAAAAAAAAAAAGAAGAAAGAAAGGAAAGAAAAAAAACCCAAACATTAAGTTCCTGTTACAGAATACCATGTGTTCATTTACATTTATACCACATTTATACCACCTGTAGCATGACATTTTCCAGAGCCACAGCTGACATTCCTGTGTGAAATTTCTCCTCTCTCCACCTCTCGTGCTTTTTCTCAAGGAAAGGGGTGTGCTAGTTTCTAGTTATTATTGTTTATTATATTTAATTTACTTTCAAAAAAATTATGAAATGACTTAAAATTTCCTTCTCTTTTCAGTTAAGCTTAATATTTGAGTTCTGGTGCAAACGTAGAATTTTAAAAGTGAGACTTTGCTCTGGTGTCTTGAGTTCTGACAGTGTCCCAACATCCAGTATCAGGAGAATTTCTGTCAGGCTGTGGTCTTTGTTTTGGAATCAGCTGATCTATGGCTCTGGGGACGAAAGACAGACTTTTTTTTTGAGAAGTCTGAGCTTTGTGGGCAACTCAAAATGTCCATGTATTCTTTTATATTGGAAAGAGGAAATAGAGCCCTGCTTAAGCTAACCACAGAGGAGAATTAATTTGTTACATACCGGAAATGTAATATTTCAGTCTCTGTCTTTCTTTTCAGACCTCAGTATTTTTTCTCATCATTTAAGAAACACAACAAGGTTTTGCAGTTCAAGCAACTCCCTGGCCTATTGTTATAGGTAAGCATGCAACTGGACTGAGTTACACATTCAAACACATTTCAGTGTTGTTATTGCCTCCCTCCAACTGGTTGTTATTGTTACTTATGTCATAGTCATACCTCCTTCATGACCTAAGACTTGATAGCCCTAGCTGATATTTCCAACTCATTTTTTTTCACATGTTCTTTTAATCCATGTGTTTGGAAATGGGTCTTTGTGTACTGCCCCATATACCTTCCAGTACAATGGCCCACACAGGCCATTTGTGTGGAAATGTTAAGAAAAGGGGCACAGCAGCTCTTGGGAACCCCTGGGATTCTTACCACCATCTCAGCAAACACCATCTAGTAGATTGATAGACAGCCTAAGATGGCCAGATTTGGTTAAGTAGTTGTAGAGGAGTCAGAAAATAACTTGTACATTGGACATGATTCCTTTCTACTGAACACTTCAAAAATCATGAAGAATTGTTTGTTTGTTTGTTTCTTTGTTTGTTTTTCCCCCTGGATAAATTAGTTATTGATTGTACTAGAGAACCACTTCTAGGCTGAAATCTTGAGGTACATATATTATAGCTGCCCTCTTTGCTGAAACCTCAGGGATCTCTAGAACCTTAAAGTACTGCAGTGTGGATTTGCTAAGTTGAACCAATGTTCTTCAACAGTTGTCTCCATTTATCTGAGGTGGTCATATGTGCCGTGTATTTACTGTTGGCTCATATGAACTTGCAACAGTGGGACTATTCCAGTGTATGAGTAAGACTATATAGAGAAGAAACGGAAAACTAGAAGAAACTTCTGGATGGAACAGGAGGAACGAATAAGGTAATATTAGTACCCTCAACATCTTGGTAAGTTAATCCATCTTGATTGCTTTTGTACTTATTTTGGTAGGAAATTTTAAGGAAACATTTGAATAAAGACAAGGTGATATTTGGAGTAGTTACAAGGAGCACCTCCCTCGCGCCTCACCTCTTATTTTTGCAAACCCAGAAGTAATGTGTAGGTTTTGCTTGAATTTTAATTTTCCATCGGAAAGAGTGAAAGAAAATATGTCTATTTTAAGTAAAAAACAAAATCAAATTATTTTGTTTCTACATTAATCCATATTTACTTCACATGTGATAGCACAACATGCTGGTTGTACTTTAAATATCTCCTCCTCATTTTTTCAAAATCAGGTGCGCTACTAACCTTAACTCTGTTTCCCATAATATAGCACACTCTTTTGTCTTGTTGAATCAAAGCAAAGCAATGCATTGTGGGAATTCTTTAATCCTGATGCATAATGAGAAATACAGTTTTGGGAAGTTTGGCCAATAGAAGTAATAAAGGACACAAAAAGCTTGAATGAGAACTCTTTCCAGAGAAGACAACAGCACAGGCAGTTGTTATTCAGTGTTAAATTGACTAAGAATAAAGCACAGTAATATCATCACACAGATTTTTAAAAAAGTTTCCTGTTTCACAGATTTAGTTATTTTTAATACTCTGTCTTTTATTCAGTACTGGGATTGCTCTAAAGGGGACATGGGCTTCCTTTTGCACAGGCAAATATCTGACTAATATACCAGTGGCGTAACTAGCCTTATGATGCTTGCTTCCAGTTCTCTGATATAAATGGTGTCTGAAGTGAAGATGAAGAAGGGTATGCATACGTCATTGTACTTAAAGCTATCATTCTAAGTACTGTTAGAGCAGCTCAGAACTGGAGTCAGGAAAAAGCAGGAATACAGTGAAGATCCATATTCAGCTTAGATATAGCTGTATTTAGAGGAAGAAGTAATAATAATAATAATAATAATAATAATAATAATAATAATCCTATTAATGTTTTGAAAGGAATTTTCCTCATACATTTTGTTGCTCTCTAAGCTGCCATAATTCTTTCCCTTTCTCTTCCTTTTCAGTGGTTTTTCCCCAGACTTTGCTGTTATAACATATTTTATCTTTACACTTTTTTTTTTAATTTGCACTATCTCTTCATGTCTCTCTTACTTTCCTTTATCTTTTTTTTTTTTTCTAAATGCTCATCAGTCTGGATTGCCATCAAACTACTTTAAGTAGATTTAATTAACCAAAGTAGGGTGCTGACAACCTCTAAAGGCAGATGCCGATAAAACACGGTTTAAAGCTGCACTACTTGCTAAGGTTTGTTCAAACAAAGTCACTTGAAACCTGAGGTTTTGTGCTATTAGCAGAGTGGGCTGCTGGAAGAACAATATCCATATTTTCCGCAGAGAACTCCATTTATAGGTGTCTGATAATGTTAATGGCAATAGTTACATTAACTAGGAAGGAAGGGAATGGGGAAGGGGATTAGAGGTTTGTCTCACGTATGTGAAGTATCATCCAGAACATTGATTATGATATAGATGCGTTTAGTCTGCAAAGCATCAGGGACAGGAGTTTTCATCCTATGCAGTGAGGCCGTTCCTGCGGCTGCCCTTCAGCCAGGCCATGACGGTGGCTGCAAACTTGTGCGCAGCAGGCAAAAGAAGCTTCCTGAATACTCTGCTGAGGGAGAAGGAATTGCCCAGTGGCATAAATCTACATCACTTTGGCTTGTCCCTTCAGACCTGGTGCTCAGTGCCCTCTTGCAGCCCCGACTCGTCGTACAGCCCCCCAGGACGGCAACAGCTAGGTGTAGAGAGAGCAGTTCGGGCTGCCTGCAGTTCGGGCAAGCCTGCCTCTGGGACCCAAGCCACACACACAGTTGCCTCGCTTCACATCTTCTCTATCTCTGCCTATGGAAGACTGTACAACAGCAGGTGAATCCTTCTGATTCAACTGGCAAATAAATAATAGCCAAATAAGTAACATCCATCTCACGTCAGCTTGTAGTTGCCAAGCTTTGTTCATGTTGAACAGTTTGCCTTCTAGGTCAAAGAATCTATTCTATGTAGCAGTGTGTATATATATATTTCAACTTATTTTACTACTGCACCTGCAGGTTTTTTAATTGTCTGCTGGATGCAGCTGCAATTTTTCGTTCACATCAGATATACCCTCTTAAAGGAAAAGCTTTAGCATCTTTTGTGCATGTGCTCTCTCTCTCTTTTTTCTTTCCTTTGTTTTCCCCTTATGCAAAAAGAACATAATTATAAATAAACATACTCTGTTTGCATTTTGTGTATGGAAAATACTGTTCATATTTTTTGTTCCATCTCATCTATGCTTCCTACACAGTAAATCCATGTCAGCCCATGTGCGGAGTTCATGGAAATCCAAATGTGATGGGCTAACTCTATACTTATTCCTAAAGGTGAGTTAATACTGAAAACACAAAAGCCATAATTTTCAGGAACAGGAAAACTTTGGTAAATGTTTGTCCCCTCTGGACTGGTGGGTCTTAATCAGTGTCATGGTTTAACCCCCGTTGGCAACTAAGCAGCTGCTTGCTCACCCCCTGCCTCGGTGGGATGGGGAGAGAATCGGAAGAGCAAAAGTAGGAAAATTTGTAGGTTGAGGTAAGAACAGTTTAATAATGGAAATATAATAATAATAATAATAATAATAACAACAACAATAATAATAATAATAATAATAATAATAGTAATGAAAAGTAAAACAATGAGAGAGAGAGAGGAACAAAACCCAGGGCAAAAAACAAGTGATGCAACTGCTCACCATCCGCCGACCAATGCCCAGCCAGTTCCCGAGCAGCGGTCCCCGCCCCGGCCAACTCCCCCCAGTTTATATACTGAGCATGATGTCATATGGTATGGAATACCCCTTTGGCCAGTTTGGGTCAGCTGTCCTGGCTGTGCCCCCTCCCAGCTTCTTCTGCCCCTGGCAGAGCATGGGAAGCTGAAAAGTCCTTGCCTATTAAGTGCTGCTTAGCAACAACTAAAACATCGGTGCGTTATCAACATTCTTCTCATATTAAATCCAAAACACAGCACTATACAAGCTACTAGGAAAAAAATTAACTCTATCCCAGCCAAAACCAGGACAATCAGCTAATCGATGGCATCATTTTCTTTCTCATACTGATTACACAGAGTTTTGGCTCTTGAGCTGAGATGGATGATGGCAGCCATTCATTTAGATAATGTGGTAGCTTCCCCAAATATCTGATGCTCACGGAACTTTCCTCCCCCAGCGTTATTCCTTCTGCTACTCTCATATTAGTTTTCAGTACAACTGAATAGAAATGTGACTCAGGTTCATGGTTCATGTTGTAAATGATTATGCTTGTCAGGAGAGTGACCTAAAGAGGGAATTCGTAAGTAACAAGAGCTTGCCTTTACAATAAGCTATCTCCAGGCAATTATCGCTTTATCACAATGATGAGGAAGATGCGTTGTTGGAAGAAACGTCATTTGTTTTAATGTTATCTACCCCTGATGTCACTGATTTTTAAAGCAATTATATTCAGCCCTCTATTAGAAAAGAAAAATGACAACTATAAGTATGGGGATTTTTTTCCAAGTTGCTTGGTTTCTGTGAGCTGGGATGCCAAACCTCTGATTACATCCTTGCAGCAACCCTGACAATAGAATGTGTTTTTTCCCCAGTGGGAGGTCTTACTTTCAAAGGCGTTTGATAAAGGAACCCACTCATGGAGCTGAGAGGAAATCAATGGAACTTTTTCATTTCATGGGGCTCTATGATGCTTAAGTCCCATGGTATAATTCATTGCTTTTATGTGATTTTTCTGACAGTGCTCTGTCTTCTGGTTCACTCTGCCTTTTGTATCATGCTCACACTTTTTTTTTGGCAAGTTTGCTTGTAATTTTAGGCTGTGAAATCTAGGATATGGCAAAGCACTATCTTGGCACACTATAATGAGATTTTTTTTTTTTTTGTAAGTAGAACCTGTCAGTAGCAGCTGAATAGCACTGTTGTCAATAAACAAGCTCAAGAAAGAAATCTTCTGTTGCCCTAATACATATTCTCCCATGCCTCCCTTTAAACTGGAAAATGTGCATTAAAAAGGAAATATTCCCTATTGCCCATTTGAAATTCCCGGCCTAAGATAGAAATGAGCTATCGTATTTATCTTTCTCTCCTCTCCCTGGGAGCCATGCTAATAATTTTACTTGCAGGTTGCAAAGCACAGATGAGCCCGTATGAGCATAAAGATTCCCATTCGCCTGCTGATGGATGTTGCAGTTTTTACGGGGCATGCTGTGTGCTGCGGTCGGCGGCTCCACAGAGCTGGTGCAGGCTTGGGTCCAGGAGTTGCTCTCTTTGCTGACGCAGCAGTTCAAAGGCTGGTTCAAGTCCTGACAGTGCTGTACAGGTGCATAACGTGTCCGTTCTCTTATGCCTTCTCAGCACATGCTTACGGAAGGAGGGGCCCATATTGTGTGCCTGCCTTCCCTGATCAGGGAAGTATACTGGATAATCACGAAAGGGTGAGGTTGGGAATTAATGCAGGTGACACAGCTGGACACAGCTTTGAGTCATAAGCAAAGAATATTAAAATCTAGTACATGTTTTCTTCTTCAGTTATTGAAATCTTATTTTCATACCCAAAGGCTGAACAGCTTTTTGCCAGAAGCTGGTCCACCATTCAAGATCAAGACCTGCCTTGGCTCTTCTTCCCATTCTCTTGGATGTCCTGGCTCCAAATTAGGAAGCCTGTACTTTTGCCCAGTCACATAAAAGCTACATTCCTTACAGAGGATTTTCAGGAGAGGAAACTTCCGACTGGTCTTTGCCTGTCAGCAATTCCTGTCGTCATGTAGTATCTTCCCTTGTGGTCTTCGACATGCGGATTTTGAACAGTCCCACAGTCTGCTGTTGCAGGAACCTCCTTCCTGGGCAGGTTCTCCTCCCTGGCTGTCTCCATGCAAGCCCCCAAGGTGTGCGCTCTCCGTTGGCACGAGTGTCCCCTCCCTCCTCCCGTCTTTGCTTCTGTGTAACATCAGGTTTCACTGGTTCCCGTGCTCACATTTCATTGCCATAATTCTGCCTTACAGTCCACCACACCGATTCGTTCCCCTGTTATTATTTGGCATGTTTTATGTGATATAGGTAAAAGAGGGCCTCCTGATACACAACTTAGGTTTTAGACAGAGACGTGTGTGCTACATTACTTTTTTTTAACCCCCGTGTCTATCACTTTCTAGTGGCTCTAGCACAGGCACTTCACATAGATTTCTGAACTTGATTTCCTAGCTGTCCATATTATGAATTGTTGGCCTTGGATGGACTAGAAGGAGAACACAGAAACCTTTTGCAGAATTTGATTAATTTACTTATAGTCCAGAAGAAGCTGAAGTGATGAAAAAAATGCGGTAAAGTTACATTTTCTTTTTTGGATGAATTGTTGTTTAATTTCATAGTGTGGAATTAATTTTGCTTTTAAGGAAAGCCTCCAAGCTTGTTTGGAAGTGTCTGTGCTAACAGAAAAGGAACAGCTGAGGAGAGATAATGGTGCAATCTCTAAGATCTGTATGTCCTAGGTGACTGCTAAGCTTTCATTTCTGTCAAGTTTCATTCTGGTTTAAAGAAAAAGAAAAGAGAAAAAAACTGGAATGTACATATAGAGAAGAATTTACAATTAGAAGATCACCACAGCTAGGAGATCTGGGAAAACAGCTGAAAAACACCCTGCTTTTGACTTTGACTTACCCCAGAAATGTTTTTGTTTGTTTCAAAGCAATGTAATAAGGTGGAGAAAGGTCAAGGAAGAGGCTCTAGTGAATGGTATTGAAAAATGTTGGTCACCATTGTTCTGTTTATACTGTGCAGATGCTTTATGTCGCTGTACTTTTTCTCCCCTTGGATGTTATTTTTTCCCTTTCCTGATAGTCTGAAGGAATAAAAAAAAAAGAAACCCTAGGGTCAGCTTATTGATCTAGAGCTGCCAAATCCTCGTGATGTGTCACTCTAACAGCTAATTGAAAGGCTTCTGTCGTTTAATCAAAAGTACTCTTTTGGGAGCTGAAACACCCTGTTTTGCTTCTAAACTTTTTGATCTGAAATAACTAAGTGAGCTGTTTTAGGAAGCTGACTATGGAGATGTATGATCCTAATTTCCTCCTTTTACTGGCCCCAACCGTGCCTAACCTTTTTAGCTCCTTTTAACAAACAGTAATTATAAGCAAACTAATTGGCTTTGGATGCTTCTATTCCTCAAAATCTCATTAGATCTTGAAACATGCTTTCTGCTCAAAATTCCATTTTCTGTCTTCAGTGAAGAAATAGACATTGTTACTTAACTCTTTGTAGAAAAAAAGACATTTTTAAACCTCTGTACATTGTTCATGTTTGTGATTGTCTTCTCTAGCCTGTGTGAGAAATATTGTGATTGAAGGGCTACACTAAGTTAAAAAGAAATTTCTTTTCCAAAAGAGGCTGTCTGTCTTCTGCCTGCAAGTACCTTAGCGTTGTCATAAACTTATTCAAGTGAATTCATCCAATACACATCTCACAGGAATGAGATTTTTTATCTCTTAAAATAATTTTTCATAGTTAAAGCCTATTTATATCATTTTGCCTGTATTCACATGTTAAAAAGTATGATATTGATTTAAATTTTTTTAAAAAGATGATGTTCCAACTTTAGTAGTGGAGCAGCTGCTCCATTAGTCTGTTATTTCTGGAAGTATGAAGTCAGGCAAAACACGAACCTGATTCTATGACATTTTCATTTTTGTCAATATTGAGCCATATCACAGGTATTGCTTATTCTTTCCCACGACAGACAATTAATTTTATGTCAGTACACTCTTGTTATCATTAAGCTGCTACTATTTATATTGTTGCAGTGTTTAGCTGTGCTAGTGTGAGAGTGAATCTATTGAGTGAGGTAATATGCAAGTGCATAATCATGAGATTTGGGTCTTTGTAACATAGTTCAGTTTCCAGATGTAAGTTTTCCTTGTAGAATCTAATGGGATTAGCAACTTCATAATGGCAAACCTGAGCTAATATTTTAAACCTCCTTTAGATCCTGATCCTATGTCCACCCCTTTCCAGATATCTCTGGCGTGACTGCGGGATGTGGGAGCCTTGACTTGAAGGCGTCCACGGCAAGACTGCAATGCCTGCCTTACTCCGAGAAGGGCTGAGGTGGGGGGAAAGAGGGGCCGGTGTCTTTCATCCTAACATAACATAACAGTTCCTATTTGCACTGAATGTGAGAAGTCAACCTGATCTCCTTCTATGACCAGGTGACCCGCCTAGTGGATGAGGGAAAGGCAGTGGATGTGGTCTACTTGGACTTCAGTAAAGCCTGTGACACTGTCTCCCACAGCATTCTCCTAGAGAAGCTGGCGGCTCACGGCCTAGACAGGTGCACTCTTCGCTGGGTAAAAAACTGGCTGGACGGCCGAGCCCAGAGAGTTGTGGTCAACGGAGTTAAATCCAGTTGGCGGCCGGTCACGAGCGGTGTTCCCCAGGGCTCAGTACTGGGGCTGGTCTTGTTCAATATCTTTATCAACGATCTGGACGAGGGGATCGAGTGCTCCCTCAGTAAGTTTGCAGATGACACCTCAGTAAGTTGGGCGGGAGTGTTGATCTGCTCGAGGGTAGGAAGGCTCTGCAGAGGGACCTGGACAGGCTGGATCGATGGGCCGAGGCCAATTGTATGAGGTTCAACAAGGCCAAGTGCCGGGTCCTGCACTTCGGCCACAACAACCCCAGGCAACGCTACAGGCTTGGGGAAGAGTGGCTGGAACGCTGCCCAGAGGAAAAGGACCTGGGGGTGCTGATTGACAGCCGGCTGAACATGAGCCGGCAGTGTGCCCAGGTGGCCAAGAAGGCCAACGGCATCCTGGCCTGTATTAGGAATAGTGTGGCCAGCAGGAGTAGGGAGGTGATCGTGCCCCTGTACTCGGCACTGGTGAGGCCGCACCTCGAATCCTGTGTTCAGTTTTGGGCCCCTCACCACAAGAAGGACATGGAGGTGCTGGAGCGTGTCCAGAGAAGGGCAATGAAGCTGGTGAAGGGCCTGGAGCACAAGCCTTATGAGGAGCGGCTGAGGGGACTGGGGTTGTTTAGCCTGGAGAAGAGGAGGCTGAGGGGAGACCTTATCGCGCTCTACAACTACCTGAAAGGCGGTTGTAGCGAGGTGGCTGTTGGTCTCTTCTGCCAAGTAACTAGCGATAGGACAAGAGGAAATGGCCTCAAGTTGCGCCAAGGGAGGTTTAGATTGGACATTAGGAGAAATTTCTTTACTGAAAGAGTGGTCAGGCCTTGGAACAGGCTGCCCAGGGAAGTGGTGGAGTCACCATCCCTGGAGGTATTTAAAAGACGTGTAGATGAGGCCCTTAGGGACATGGTTTAGTGGGCATGGTGTGTTGGGTTGACGGTTGGACACGATGATCTTAGAGGTCTTTTCCATCCTGTATGATTCTATGATTCTATGATTCTAAGTCCTACCGTCTTCTTCAAGACTTCTGCAGGGTCAACACTGGAAATATTCTCTTATAATTCTGAAAATCCTGTATAATAGAATCAGATGAATGTATAAGGGTTTCACCTGGCCAGACCCATGCCACCATTCTGCTCTGTCACGAAATTGCTTTAAAAATGAGATTTAAAATATAACAATTCAAGTCCTTTTTTTACGTACCTTTTTATTTAAGTGTTTTGGATTTCTATTTCAACTTTCTTGAACAGCAGTAGCAGGTGAAAATGATGCTTTTCAAAAGAAAAATAAGATTCCCAAACACTTATGTGATTTCAGATGCCAAGGCTTAAGAAACGAGAGAAGAAATATTCTAAGATGCACGATAAGACGGTGAATGTTGGAAGTACTGAGACAGTTTAACTGTGACCATTCAATCTCTGCAACAGAAAAGGGAGTTTTTCTCTCCAGAGAATGCAATTTTCAAATGAAACTGGAGGAACTACATTTAAATTTAATGTTGAAATTCCTGTTTAAAATGAATTGTGGTCTCTTTATAAAGATATTCTGCAAAAATCAGCAAACTGTTCTAGTATTAGTCCTCCAAATCACTGGAGTTGTCAAAATTTTCTACAAAAATGTAGAAGATATTATAAAAAGTACTTCAGTAAAGAATATGAAAATACAAGAAATAAATAGAAAAAAGGTATTTTCTAGTAGCGTCAAATAGATTATTGCAGTTTTAGGCATAAGTTCAGAAACAATAAAAAAAGGCCATGAATGATTCAGCCATAAAATTTGTTAATGTGTCATCCAAAAGTCCCCCCATATACTCTTGTTTTGAAAGGTCAAGTTTTGCTAAAAAGAAGAATGTTCTAGATAAGATGGTCCCAGGAGGTCTAACCTATAATTAACAACTGAGCTGCATGAAAGAAGAGAGATAGGAGGCAGAAAAACTACTTTGCCCTCACCTGTGGAGAGGCAGCAAAACCTACTGGAGTGAGCGCAGGGGCAAACGTTGTCTTTCTCTTTTCAGTTATTCTCACCTCTCTTAGAGAATATTCTGGATTTGCCCATGACTCAGTGGATGACCTCAGATATGACACATAACACATCTGTCCCTCACTGAATGGCAATAATATGTCTTGACCTCGGGGAGGTGTTTTGAAGATAGATTTTTTTTCCAGTAATTTGACTGTCTGAAATAATTTGGCTATATAAATGCTAACGATGCTGATCTGGAGCAGTGTTTCCACCCTTTCATGTAATTTCTGGTGTGTAAATCAGACTGCCTTCTTCAGCTGGAAATTCCTGTGGGGAGTTTACTGAGAAGCAAAAAGCTCATTCTCTGCAAGTGGGATCCCACTGTGAATCCTGTTGTGGTCAATTACGGTTTTCTGAACTGTACGTTCTCGTGCATGTGCATATGTTCTGCCAGATAGAGCAAGGTGAGGGCAGAGTGCCAACATAGAAGTGGAAGAGAGAATCCACTACTTTATTTCTTGGCATTTTAAAATAAAAATAATGACTGTCTGCTTGGGAGGAAAGGCATAAGTGGGCTTAATTTGTGAAGTTGACAGATGAAGGGAACATAAAGATTCTCTTGTTCAAACTCTTTTCATAGCAGTATGATCAAAAGAGTAGGGCAGATAGCAATTTTGCAATGTCAACTACATTTTTCCCGTAAAAAAAAGTGACTAAATTATCTAAACACTATTTTTAAAATGCATGTTTTCAAAAAAAACCCCATTTCATTTAAAAAACAAACATGGACAAACCGAAAACTGAAAAGCTAATGAATTCTTGTTTCTAGAAGCCATTTTCTTCTAGAAGTCATACTCCCATCTTAAGTGCATCTCCTGGGGAGAGCTATGGCCAGCAGCTCCTGTGATGTAACTGCCTTCATTTTTCACGATGGGAGATTGGTAACCAGCACTGGAAACATATTCTGACTAAGGCCTACCATTTTCGGAGAGGAATAGGAGAGTCTGAGGAAGGGGCAACATCAACGTTTCCTATAGAAAAAATTTCATTTTTCTTTCTTTTATATTTCCTCTGTAAGAATGAGACTTTATTTACCCCTTGCACTGCATATTCATAATGAGGTCCCATGGCTTATCACAGTCATCCTTTCATTCTTTCATTCAGTTTTAATTAATTATTTCTGCTGTTGTGTATCTGTTGGGCCAAACATCTTTTTATATTAGTCTGCAGGAAGATAATGGGAGTTATACTTGCTCAGCAACTCTGAAAAGAATGTTTTTTTTTTGGAGTATTTCTAAATATGGGAATGGATTTGTCAGGCATGGATATCTGAAAATTTGCTCTATATATTGCTTTATATAATGATTACGTTACACCACTGTCACCAACCTGTTTAAAAGGAACTGCCTGATTTGAAGCACAGATGTTTTGATTCAACATATTTATATTTACAAAAACTGGGTGACCTGGAAGCTCTGTGTTTACACCATGATGAATTGATTTTTCAAATGCTCTGAAAATAAATCAGTGAATACAAATCTGCAATATATTTCCTACCAAAATTAAAACTGAGTCAATTCTTAATCCATTTAATTCTTAGGCTTCTTGCCCTCCCAATGTTTGTTAAGTTATTAACACTAGTCCATACGTTACCCACAAACTTTCTGAGTGCCAGTCATGAATATTGGAAACTTGTAAGAGAATTCTGATAATATGTGTCTTACAGAAACACACACGTTTGTGCACAATATAGTACTGACCCTTACCTATTCTCCAAGGTTATTAACTTTATAGCAAAGCACAAGTTACCTTGCACAGAGCCAGGATTTCATTCTTGCATGTGGGGAATACTGCTCACCTCAGAAATTTTGTGCAAATATGTCAGTCTGTACATTGATGCATGACTGGATCTGTCCCAAAGATTTGAGTCTCAACAGCACCTCCATGTGTTGAAAACTTACCTGTTTAAACAGTTCATGACACATTGCTTGAGAAACTTTTTAAACACCATATTTTCTATATAATAAAGAATTAAAAATAGTTCTCTGCTTCACAGAAGAATCCATTTCTGTAGATTATTAGTAAAAAATATGTGAGCATTGCTAATGAAAATGTTAAAGTAAATAACTAATGGTATTTATATCAAGAAATATCAAGAAACTTTTCAAGCAATGTATTCACACATCAGCACTCCCTGCTTGCTGACACCCAACCAGCTTTGCTTACAACTGGTTTAAATGCTAGCAGACACGTATAGGTTGTTATACGCCAGTCCACTGAGGACCAGTTCTTACATTTAAGACTTAGAAATGTTTCTAATTGTCTCATAAGAAGTTGAAAAGAACCCAACATTGGCTTTACTTTGTATATTAAAGTATGTGCCTTTAATGACAATAGTACAAATTATTTCTGTCAACAGCAAAGACCCACTGGAATGTGTCAACCATTTCCCCATGATATGTAGTTCTACCAGAATGTCTTGTTCACTAAAAGCAGTCCATTTAATGTTGTAATTTAAAATCTGTTCTTTTTCAACCTTTTCTGGATAAAATGTCTTCATCTTACAATTAATTTTTTTTTTGTTTATTATTGTTGAGCAATTTTAGGGAAACAAAATACTGTAATCTACTTAAAATAATTTTTCCCCTGTTTTTTTCTCCACTCACCAGTGCTGTTAGACAAAATTCTTCAAGGCAAATATGTATGGAAAAGAAGGTGATTAGGATTTACCAGGGTCAAATTATGCTCAACCAAACTAAGAATGATGAGGTTAGTGGATGACGGCTGAGTAGCCGATGTTGTGTGTCTTGATATTCTGCCTCCCATGGCATCTTTTAACAGGGATGTTTCAGGCTAGATGAGTAGACTACTGGAGGGGTGAGAAACTGACTGGACTGTTGGCCTTAAAGGACAGTGCTTAAGGGGTCACACTCTACCTTGAAGCTGGTTATAAGTGGAAAGTCTCAGAGATGTGTCCTGGGACCTGTCCTGTTTAATAGCTTTACCAATGACGCGGAGGAAGAGACAGAATGTGCCCTTATCAAGTTTGTGGATTGTACGAACTTCTAGGGTGATATCAAAATGCTCAAGGACAAAGCGGCCATTTAAAGACAGCTGCCCACACTACAGGAATGAGCCACCAGGAACTTCAACAAGAGCAAATAAAAAGTCATATACCAGAGATGGGATAACCTTCTGCAGTGCTACTAACTGGAGACGGACTGGCTGAGGAGCAGCTCTGTGGAAAAGGACCTGGGCATACTGGTGTATGGGAAGCTAAACAAGGGCCAGCAGGGCATGCCGACAATGATGAAGCCTAGCAGCAGACTGGGTGTATCAACAGAAGCATAGCCAGTAAATTGAGGGAAGTGATAATCCCGCTTCACTTGACAGTCATTAGACCATATCTAGACACTGTGACCAGTTTTGCCCCTCCAATAGAAGAAAAGCATTTTTAAACCAATGCAAGGTCAGGGGAGGGCCAACAAGGTGGTCAGGGACTGGAGCACTTGCCCTATGAGAAGATGCTGAGAGACCAGGGCTTGTTCAGCGTGGAGAAGAGACAGCAGATGAATCATCAGAGAAGTCATCAGGAGAACAGAGCCAGGTTTTTTGCAGCCATGTGTGGAAGGACAAGAAGAAAACAATAGGAATAAACTTAAACAGAGGAGGTTTATAACGGATATAAGGAAAAATATCTCTCCATGAAGATAGCCAAACGATGGAGCAGGTTGCCCAGTGAGGTTTTGCAGTCTCTATCCTTGGAAATTTTCAAGACCCCATTGGAGAAAGCCCTGAGCAACCTGGTCTGATCCCAGAGCTGACCTGCTTTGGACAGGAGATTGGTCATGTAACCTCCTGAGTGACTCTGTAATTCTCCTTGCTTGTCTGAGACTCTCAATATTCTCTGATGTTTTGTGCAAGGCAGCCAGAAATGCAACGTCAGTTGTCCAAGTATAGAGTAAGAATTTACAGAGAAATTTATTCTTGTGCAAAAGGAGGCTGTTTTAACCTGGTATTTAGCAAGAAAGTAGAGTTTACACCTTCTCCTCACCTTTCCCTCCCTTGCCCTTGAATAGCACAGGTAGCAGGAACCTTGAATTAATTTCCATCCCAGTTGTGCCATCCTGTCTAAAATGCTTTCATTCATCAATGCTGTGGACTAAGCAGGGAAAATGGGGTGACATGGCAGAAAGGGCAGATCTGGTACTCATGTAAAGACAAGAGTGTCAAGGTAGTCCTTGACATTTTGGTCTTTCAGATTAAACAATGGCATGTTACATCCAGATTATCTTCCAGAGACTTTCACTCCAATCGTCTCCGTAGAAAATTGACAGAATTCAACAGTGCTGACAGAAGCAGCAAACTAACATTGTCCAAACTAGAATAATCCCCACCAGTTCATATCTGCAACCAACAGGAACTGGCAAGGGGTAGGAAGAAGAGGAAGAAATGATGAAATAAAAGATAGAGGTAGAGAGAAAGTAGATCACAAAAATTATATATAGTTCTGCAGCAGAGTAGCATCAGTGGGGGCGAACTATATGACAGATGAGAGAGAAGAGAGCCTATACAACAAGAAAAATAGAAGTGTCAAAAATACCTAACTACCCTGTTTTCAAAAAGTACTAGGCATATTTATAGAGGCTAGAATCTGATTAATGTCATTGAAACTCAGGCATCTAAGCATATAAATGTGTTGAAATCAGTGGGAATTAAGCATCTACCCTGTTTATCCAGCACGGAATTACTATCAAGCATTCATCTGCAACATTGATCACTTAAATAACTTTGAAAAAGTTGACTTTAAGCCACTTTTGGAAATGAGTCTCTGGCTTAGAGATTTTGAAAGGGTTATCCTCAAGGCTTATTTGCCAACTTATACATAACCACCTTATCTGTCTTTGACTGCCAGAATTGTTTAGTTATCTGAATATTAATGGCAGTTCTATTGCTAGAAACTTCATTTTTATGACATGTCATTCTGAATGCCTAGATTTTGCAAAAAAAATCCCTTTGTATTAGGTGTTTGTCACAGGAAAATAGGTGTATGTTTGTTTAAGAATACTTCTTTCCCATGTAGCTATGTAATGCCTCTCCATAACTG
This sequence comes from Calonectris borealis, assembly GCF_964195595.1. NCBI lineage: Eukaryota > Metazoa > Chordata > Aves > Procellariiformes > Procellariidae > Calonectris > Calonectris borealis. The sequence goes on along the minus strand of NC_134312.1, from coordinate 113,999,064 downwards.
TGACAAATCTGTCTCTTGTCTGAAGACAGACTCAAATTTCTTAATTCTCATTTGGGTGACTTTAATCATAACATGGTGCTTTTCTCTCCTCCTTTGGGACATTTATATTACCTAACTCTGCAGTTAGATTGCAAGTCTCCATCTGTAAAATGTTTCTTTTCCTCCCCTGGAGTTTGGCTTGGATTCTAGTTCTAAATTTAAATGGAACTCCATTTTCCTTGTCCAATAACCACTGAGTAATTAGGCTTTTACATAGAAAAAGAATTATCTAAAGAAATGTGTTCCTGTAAAGGGCATTTTGAGCACTGTAGATATATGCCTCCTGTGCCAGGTTACCTGCAGTTTGCAGAAAGAAATCTTCTTAAAGAGACAGATGTATTCATACATATCCAGTCCCTGTAATTTCTAAGACTCTCTTCCATTATTTGTGTATCTTATCTCTTTCATATTACAGGAACATGTTCGTACTTCCTAAAAGAGACATTTGTTTCTAATGGAGTGGCACATTTAAAGATTCATATAATAATATCTTTACAGAAAATGCAACAGTATAGCTCTCTGTGTCTTTGTCTGTTTTTCACGGTATTCTATTGTAAATGGTACCTGGATGGAGGCAGATCTCATAATTATTTCCATTATCTTATGCAGCTCATTTCCTGGTTTATTTCTGTTCTTGGTCAAATTTGTGGGCTGATATTTGGAATGAGTTAGGGGTAAATTTGTAATATATATGTTGTTATATAGTTCTATATATCTTAATGTGCTTTGCAGACTATGGGCCTAATTGTTTGTATTATTGCCAGTGAGGATTCCACCATTGGATATGTCTGTGCACTGCAGTGGACTATGGCAGTGCCTGATTAGGTCAGTTATTGGAGACATATGATTGTGCATACGGTTCTAAAAGGTCTATGAACACTTAATGGTATTTGGGTATCCCTAGCCTGCATTGTATAGCATCAGACCTGCATAGTGAATCATTTTGGTGCCTGCGCTCTCCTCTGATTGCTCTCCCTGGCTGGTATTGCATGGACGTGCAGCTCCTCATTTCCCATATCAGCGTCAGCAGCTAGCAAGGCTCTGGCATGTTTGGCCTCATTCAGTGTTCCCCTCAGATTGGGTCCAGCTCACACCCTGCTCTCATGGTTCCTCAGGTAGACATGAGGACTGACTTCGGTGTTTCAGAACATGTCCAGCAGGAACATACTGGGTTTTATTCATGTTGAACTGAGTTTAATCCAAACAAACTGAGCAAAATCGGCAAAGACCTACTATTGTAAAATGTTTGAACTAGCTTTGTCCATTTCACATGAGAAAGCTTAGGAAGCACTCACATGGGCAGCTCAGCTGCCAGATTAGAGAGAATGGCTCCTCCTGTAAGAGGAGAAACGATGATCAGGTGGAGGGGAGTTTCATCCGTAAGCAGTAGTAGACAGGGAAGATTCATGTCTAGATGGCTACATGGTAGTTTTTACTAGGCAGTTGGCAGTAATATTAAAGCACATTTTTTTCTATGAGACCTTGAACTAGAGAGGCATGGCTTCCTATTTTTCTGTGATTTGTGTCCTGCTCCACTCCCTGGCCCATAGTACTGCTGGCTTCCCTGCGGCTGGGCAAAGAGGAGAAAGTGGCTGTCTCGGTGGCACTGGGGCACTGCCTGGTCAGCTGGCTTACAGCTCTTGATTGACCAGCTGAGTCCTATGTCTCTGAGTGTATGAAGAGGTGGGACGCAGCTGCCTTTCTTTGGGAGATCACCTTCTGCTACCCAATTATGATCTGTGGAGAAACTTGAGATCCTTGAGCAATCTGTCCCTGTGTCAGTCTGGAAACTGATCAGTAGCTTCAAAGGCCTCTGGAGAAAAAGGTCTGAGGACAGACAAACTCTGTGACTGTGTACGCCTCATTTCCTTGGGAAGCCAGGATAGCAAGTCTTTTTAAAATTTATTTTTCATTAAACTTTCTCTCAAACAAAAGATTAATATAGCAGCAAAAAAATTGTATGATATACAGTGTAAATATTCAGAATATGCAGACAAATCAAGGCAAATGTCACACAAACTGATAGTGGTGGCCTCTTGGGCTAAGGCAATTCAGGACCAGATGTCATAAAGAATCTTCATGAGACCATTAGTTATAAACAACTCTCCATTTGTAACTGTCCTGCTGCTTGTTTCCATGTCATTTGTCATGAAAATCTGAATGCTTTGCCTTTCAAATATTGACAAGGGTTTAAAAAAAGTTTTAAAAAAAGGTTATCAGTGCATGAGTTCTTTGTAGTCAGTAATTCACATGGCAGCTGTGAATTTGGAAAAGCAAACAGCACTTGCAGAATGTATCTTGGAGATAAAAACCTGCACAAAAGCTCCTTTTCTGCAGATACGTGTTTGATGGGTGTGAACCATAAAAAAAATCGGTAATGGCTAAATAATTTTCCTTTCTTTGGAATGAAAGAGAAAATGAGTACTGAGCAGCTTTTATCAACACAAATATTCAGAAAATGCTTGTGAAGGACCAGTAGGGGGCATTAGTATTCCATGCAGAAAGGAGTATTGCAGTAGTCATAAATTATTTTGTGCATTTACTTTAGTATTAAAGTTGAAAACGCTGTAAACTGTATGCTTTTTCATCCTCCGTACATCAGAGTATTTGTCTATTTTAACCCCGAATATATAGGTTCATTTAGCTATTTCCATTTAACTGGTAATAAGTAAAGCTTTTGAAAATTTTCATATTCCTCATCTGGAGACTAGTTTGCAGCCCATTCAGTATTCAAATGTAGTACCATTTCCTCTTTCTGACAAACATGGAGTAATTAGGCTTTCCATAGACAAGTGATTACCTAATAAATGACCTTCTGCAAAAGGCTGTATGAAAATGAAGCAAAAGGCATATTTAGTGCAAATGATGGCCAAGCAATAAGGTGCAGGAACAAAAGAGAAGCTTTGCATAGTCAATCTGCTTCAGCAGCTTTAGAAATAATGAAAATGTTTACTTGTGGTCTACACCAAACGTAATTATAAGTCTGACACTATGTATAAATTCTTAAACACAAAATGTGATGGGCTGCTTTCCATATTGGCCATTAATTCCTTTGAAATCATAGGTAGAACCAGAACGAAGCACGGTCACATTTCATAAGACACATATCATCCATATTTGTTTTAGACATAAAATGTAAAGAGCAAGCAGATGATAGAAGATAATGGCAGAGTTGCATGTAGCTTCCCATGTCTTTTTTCCAATATACTTGGAGGGATATCAAATAAAAGAATTGTGAAGAGAATGTCTTTGAACTACAGTTTTAACGGAATGTCCAATCTCAAGTCTACTCAGATTAAACAAATTTGAAAGCGCATCATGTGCAATCAAAGCTGCATGTGTGTGTATTCTGACATCCTTTCACCATCTATCCTTTCACTGACTGTAACTAGAACTTTTGCTAGCTGCATCTGGAAGCAAAATGCAACAAAACAAACCACTTACTGTTCCTTCAGAATCAATCTTAGTGTTTAAAGTAAGAAAACATTTCTTTTTATCTGGCAATGAAGCTACACCTTCAAAAAGCTAAAGCTTTTTTTCTCAGTACTGAAAAAAATGTAGTTGTGAGAAAATATTTCAGTCATAGAGTCTTGCAAATACTTAAAAAGTTAAGTTAGAACTTTTCAAGCTCGTAAGGAGAAAAAGGATCGTGAGAGGATTCTGGGCTCTGGGCATTTCCTGGGGCGAATAAATGGTTGTAGGCTAATAATCCTTAGACTAGCCTGACTACTTTTCTCAGCATGTCAGCAGTCCCTAGAAAATGCCTTAGGCTCATCTTCTACTGCTTGGTCAGATGTGTCACAAACTGGGATGGTTCAAGTGCTGGATTTTTACCCATCCTACAGGTCTGTTGATTCACTGTTTCTGTCTCTTTCCAGAATCCCTCATCACCATCCATTTAGAAGTGATATGAGAACCTAGCCTTCACTCAAAATGTCAGGGCCATTTCCACATGCATCCGTGCTTGTGTGCAAAATAGAAAGAAATCAGAGGCTGGTATTCTCACTGTTTAACTGTCAGCTCCTACCTTAGCTAAATTAGGAGACAGTTTTCATTAAACTGTTGGAAAAAGGAGGCTCCTCCTGAGGGTAATTCGGAACAAAGGACTATGTTAGGCCCTCTGTCAGTGTAGTTTTACTTCTCCCATTATATTTCTCCAGTTGCAACTGTGCACTTTTTTAAAATAAAATGGTATGTGAAAAAAATCTCACCTCTTTTTCTTGCGTAGGATTGCTGAGGTCAGTTGCTAAATGGGTGCTTGAAATGTTTCTCTCTCTCTCTCTCCCTATAATACATTCTAATATGAAGCACAGATTCAGGCCATTGCAGAAGATAAAGAACATTGTAAATCAAGATTTTAGGTATACTTTGTTTTCTCAAAGCATAAATAGAAGACAGCTGTTTGGATCTCTGGTCTGTAGTCTCCAAGACCTCTTCTTTAACCCCTTACTATTGCAGGGCCTATAATGTGTCAGAGCAGCAAATAATTTTTAATACACTTTTTGGTTCAAAGGTATCTTAGATATTGACAAAAGAACTTCCAACAGACTTCTACTCAGAGCGTTGATAAAATTTTTTAGATGCATTCAGCTGACAATACAGAGAAGTATGTTATGAAATGCAAATACAGAATATTTCAGTTTTGTAGTGCTTTTTAACAAGATATTGGTAATTATTAAGATAACAAGATAGAATCTTCCTGTGTCAAAAAGCCTTGTCCCCTCTTAGTGTTGACACAACAAAGTAATTTCAGCCCAGGTGCTGATTTACCGGGGGAGAGGGAAGGAAGGGGAGCATGCCACATAATGTAATGGTGGCCAGCTGGCATCAATGTAATTCCTTTATTTCTGTTATCCTTGTAGCTTGCTTTTTCATTTAAGGAGTCTTGTAAGAATTTATATTTTTCCCAGACATGGTTACACCATAATACGACTGGTTGGCTCTTGGATGGCTATGAATGGCCTCTCTTGGGTTCTCCACTCTCAGTAACAGAAAAAAAAGGATTTCTATCTTGCTACAGATGCACTAATTTAGAAATAAAGGACTGAGTTTTCCTTGCCAACATCACAACACTGATAGTCCATATCACTATGTACTACTATTAAAGCTTTATTGCAGCTATATTTTTACTGTTATCATAACATTATTTGCATTTCAGCTGGCCTTTCTTTATTGGTAAAATAAACTATCTCAGGATAACTTATGGCTGTTAGTATCTTTTTGGAGTAAAAAGATAATTAATTGTGATTTTGAATTTGCATTCTCCAAATGAAGCCAAGACATGTACCAGAAGGCAGAAAACTCACTTCTAAGAATCCATGCAGGAGTGAGTTTGTTGAGTTTCCCAGCAGCCTGTATTGCTCTGTCCTTTTGAGAAGATCTGCTCCTCTAATCGCGACTCAAACATTATCCATGGCACTGAGTAAACAAACAACAATAATGGGTAATTTCCTGCCCAGATGATTTTTTTCCATTTGCTTCTATATAGCTAGGATTTTGTCCTCATGCTTTAATGGGATTTGATGCAGTTTGGCACTGCATCATATTGGAGTCTACTTCCTTGGTTTCTTGACTGGGTCCCAGCACCTAAAAAATGATTTTACTTAAACCAAAAGGAGCTGAAATAACCTGTTTTCCTCTTGCTCTGCCCCCAGCTGCAAACTGCAAAGGATAGGCAAAAAGATGTTTCTCATATTGTTGTTCTATTTAATAGTATATACTGTTGTTATAGTAACTGAGGTAGGAAAATGTATTTTTTAGATTTATGTTGACAGTGTTCCTTTAAACAAGAAAGGGAAAAGTAGAAAACAGCATTTCATAAAAGGTTAAAATATAGTTCAACAAAGCTCATCTTTCTTTTTAGCAGCTGTGTTGTTTCTACATGTATAATCTGTACATCTATCACTTTTTCTCTTCACTCTGAAGTCACTGTTTTGTGGGCACAGGATATAGTGGCAGATGATTGTCCTGGTTTTGGCTGTGATAGAGTTAAATTTCTTCCCAGTGCTGTGTTTTGGATTCAGTATGAGAAGAATGTTGATAACACACTGATGTTTTCAGTTGTTGCTAAGTACCCTCCTAGTCAAGGACATTCAGCTTCAAAACCAAAACAAGCGTTGGGAGCGAGCACAGCCAGGACAGCCAGCCCAGTTGGCCAATGGGGTATTCCATACCATGTGATGTCATGTTCAGTATATGACTGGTAGGTGTGTTCCAGGAAGTAACGATCGCTACTTGGTTATCAGTCAGCGCGAGTGGTGAGCAATTGCATTGTGCATCACTCATTTTTCATATTTTATCATCATCATCATCATCATCATCATTATTATTATTATTATTTTCCCTTTTTTGTTCTATTAAACTGTCTTTATCTCAACCCACAAGTTTTTCTCCCTCTTACCCTGCCAATTCTCTCCCTGTCCCACTGGGGGGCGGGGAGTGAGCGAGCGGCTGTGTGGTATTTGGCTGCCTGCCAGGTTAAACCACGACAATGATATATATTGTCTTAGTGTAATTAAATACAACTATTTAATGCCAATAGCTATTACAATATTGTTTAGTAATATAAAAATTTTATCCAAATGCAAAATTTTAATGAAGTTTAACAAAAATTTGTATTTTTCCCCAAACTATTTCCTAACTTTTTTTTGGATTTCTCATTGTTGTTGTTTTAAGAGCAACTGTATTAATGTCACATAAATCAGTGATTTATGAAATGATAAAGCTATGAAAAATCTGTGACAGTTAAATAGAATGTCTTTGACTTTGAAATTCCAGTTAGCTGTTTTCTTCTGAACCTAACTTAAAACACAACTTCTGTGTTTTTAGGGATCTGCATTTGGCTTCCTGTAAGATGCAAATATTATGTTTAACATTACCCTATAGGTGTTTAGTTGAAAAATACATAAAATTAACAAACATTAGTATGTCCAAGCATTAGCTGTTTTTGGAAAATGAAATTAATGTTATTTTTCTTATTTGACTGCTCTCACATTATGTCACCTCTTCTCCAACTTCCTTTACAATAGATATTTTTGATTCAGCTGTACAAGATATTTGTATGCTGCCATTTTAATGTCATTAATGGCATGAGACCATTATCTTCAATTTTCATCAGAATATTTTACTTGAGATGTGAGTCATTCCTGAAAGCTTTTGAAATACTAAAGATTCAATTTAAATAAGGCTGATGAATATTTGAAATAGAAGTTCTGTCTATGCTTCAGGTGAAGACTGTGCAATAGACCTTAGAACCCAACCCAGGAAAACAACTGAAATTACATTTAGCTTTAAGCTCATGACTAGCTGCCTTTGTTTTGTTGTTCCATTTAATGGTTCTTCCTGCTGTTATATAATTCATTCAACATGCAATTTGGGATCTGTATCATGTGCAGACGGCTCTCATATGGCAGTAATACAAAGTCTTCCCTGAATTAGCATAATAAATATTTTTCTTTAAGAAGACCTGTACTCCTGCTTGATCTTTAATGTATTTTAAGCTGTATGGAAGTGATATTCAACTCCATCCATTCATCCATCGATAGTAATAGGAAGATCCTCCTCATTAAATACATAGTAGATAGTTTTGGGGAAAAAAATAGTTATTATGAAATCAAATGCATTGCATCTTCTACATCACATTTTCATTGTGCAGTAGGTTATGAATGAAATCTTTGGAGATTTATCTGCCTTCCAAATGGGTGTTTCTTAGACTTTCTTCTCAAAGTAAAAAGTGTGGCATCAGCATGGCAAAATATGACTGCACTGAAAACATTTTTTTGGCCAATTTTACTTCCATTTTTTGTATTACTGGGAGACTTTCAGTGAGCATATTTTTCCAATGTTTGCTTTTAGAACCGACTTTTCGTTTCTTACCATTTTTAAATGAAACCCGGACTGTAGGTTGTAATGCAAGTACTTGAACCGTACATGCTGGGGGAACAGAGGAGCGTGGGCATCAGAATGTTTGAAGAATTTGCCAGATAATGCTGCAGCGGATCATTCCTTTTTGGTACCTGCATTTCTTCTGAGCCCCACTGTAAACTGAGTATTGACCATAGCAGCCAAAATGTATTAGTTTTTTGACAGAGGCCAGCTGATCCAAAAGAGGTCAAAACAGCATAACATCTGACTGTATTTTTAAACTGAAAGCATGCGGGGATTCTGCACTTCTCTGCAAGATGCTTTTATTGTTGAAAAACTTTAAAGGTTAGTAAAAGCCGTCCAAGCGTAAAAGCACTTGGAAGAGATAGCCTTATACCTGTAGCAGACTGATTTTTTAAAAGCTTTGTTGCATTGTCTTTTGCTGCCAGCAGCTGGGAAGTGACAACTGAGGAGTAACGTTTAGGAAAGATGGACAGACTCATAAGCAGTCAAGCCCAATGTCTGAGGCATCTGAGGAAACGCCGGGCCAGTCTGCTTCTCCCACAATCATTCTTGCTGCTTCCACTTTACAATTAGCTACATTTTTGTCAACTACCAGCCCATGTCCCCTTTGCAAAACATAAATGTTTGGGAAAAAATTATTCCTTTTGCAAGCCTTGAAAAGGATATGCTATAAGAGACACCGTTCTGAAACTCCTGTTACTCTGCGTGAGTCATGCCTCCTCTATACAGAGGGAGAGACTAGAGATGCCTGTGCAGAAATGGGATAAAATGGAAGATTGTACCATCAGGGCACAGCTGTTTCCTTTACTGGGATCCTGCCATGCTCACTTCCTTTTCTGTTCTGGGAGAACACAGAAAAATGCAAATTCACCCTTTGCAGCCCCTGAAGCATATTCCCACACAAAATAGCAACTCTTTAAAAGGGAGAATTAGAGCCGAGACTATTGTTTAAAATGTCGAGAGACTACTGCCAAAAACATTTTCTCTTTATAAATTAGATCTGCAACAGTTCTTCTCAGTGCAGTCCTACGGCACCAACCTGCTGCATCAAATATTCCATTATCCTAGTATTAGGAACAGCCAGAGTTATAGATTGAGTAAACCTTGCAAAGATCACTTCTTGAAATTTATGGATGGAAACTCTGCTAGGCCAGGTCTGAGCAGATCTAATTATTTGTGATGACTATTAATTAGCACTGTTTTCAAGTAGTTAGTTTTTTTTTTCTTGTATTCTTAAACTGTGCTAACTGAAGTTCAGGAGTGTGAGGCACTTACCCAATTCTCCAGATGGTTTTGGTACAAATAAAATCAAACAGCTACTTTTTAATGGTGTTCCTTATGGCCTAATGCTATATATTCAGCTGAGTTGAATGGTTATGCAATACATCTAAAGTATGAAACCATGAAGGGGTGATAACATTGCAATAAACAAGATGTCAATTTTTTTAAATGCATGTTCAAATGTTTGCAGGTTGGGAGAGATCCCAGTGACCATAGTTTTCCAAAGGCTTGCTCTGGCCCTTGGAGGCACGTAGGCAGTTTGGAAGACTTGGCTTAGGCACTGCTGGAAGTTAGGGCAGGCAACTGAGGGTCTCGGAGGCTAGGCTTCCAGGAGCCAGTAGGGCAGACCAAAAGGAAGGGATCTGTAGCGTTAAACTATGTATCAGGCCAGTCCCCTTTCATGAAAGGCAGCATTGCACACTTTTAAGGACAGAATATCTTGATTGGGTTGCCCTTATTCCAAACTGCAACTACATGGAAAGAGGCAACTGACCATTCGGCAGATGTTCCCACCTAGATAGATACTTTCAGTCTGAAAATAACAAATTAACTACATTTCAATGGTCATGCTTCTGAATGACCACCCATTCCCAAATAGCAAAAAGAATGTACCTTTCAAAAAACTACAGCTTGCTTGCAGCATTTTCTTGTAAACACAATGCAAGTACTTGGTGTAAAGCCTTCTATTTATAAAGCCTTATTTATAAAAACAAATCCCATGGTAAAAAATGCCCAGCATGGTATTAAATAATTTTACTGCTTTACATATGTCACGACTGGTGTAATACAGATCTGTCTCTCACTGCCCACTGAGTGCAACATGACGCTTAGAAATGAAATGCTGCTGAAGCAACTGTGAGCCCATTGAAAATAAACCAGTTTATTTTAAGAACAAACCAAAATTCCATTCTATATCAAAGCAAAACAGTTACAGATGAGCAAGGCTGTCCAGGGAAGTAAATTACGTGGAAGTAAAGAATAAATGTATTATAGAGTATGCTGGCTGTGGACCAAGAAGTACATTTCATTATAATTGGACTGTTGAAAGAATCGATCTGTGAGTACAATCTCTCTACGTCAAACCAAAGTAAATGTTATAAATCAGTGAAGCGGTATCATTTGAATATCTGTAAGAAGAATGAAGCCATTCAAAACTAACACTGTTTATGCAGGATTTTTTTGGTTGGTTTTGTTTTGTGTTTTTTTAAACTGCAATATTTGCATTGGAAAAAAAAAGGGGCTTGCGAGTCTATTCATTGAAGTGAGTCTAAGCATCTCCTGCAAGTTAAGGAGCTGGGCATCTCACCAGGGCAGGTAGTAATGTCTACCTTACTCAGACTGAGTTCCAGCAGGCTGGGCTTCACTCCTTGTCTATATAGTGTATTCCACGTGGGGGCTCTTGCTTGTGGTCAAAAAGCCTACCATTAAATATTTAAATACGTATGAGAATTAATTAATCACATGACAATTTAGGATGTCTCCATGTTTGTAGCTGCCTGATGACTCAAAGCTATAACTTTCAACTGGGAACCAAACTAGCCAGTCTTTTTGTAGAGGTCCAACAGGAAGGAAAAACAGCCACATATTTTACTCTTAAAATGGCACTTACTCATGAAAACAGAAGTTTAGAAATGGGGACTACCCACTAGATATACATACCTATATAACACAACCGCTTTTGCAAAAGATTGGCTTTTGCACATTAGAGGAAATGAAATTGACCTTTTGTGCCCAGTCTAGGCTTAGTTATTTGGCAAGTGTAACACAGGGAGCTTCCCTCCTTTCCATCCTTGTTTGGGTGATTTGGAAAGGTAGTGCCCCTGGGTCTAATCTTTTGGTATGCAAGAGGATGAGAAAGATATGGCAAGGAAATCCAAATCCAGCCCATGCACTACTCTAACTTGAAGGCCATTGCAATAAGCATCTCCCCTGAAGAGCAAAAACATCAGAGCTCAAGCGACGTCTAAAGCACCCCTTTAAAGGAATCAAAGCTTTTATATCATCCTAAAGGCAATATAGCAGCAAATAATACAAATTCAGACTCCTGTTGTTAGTTACTTACTGGCATGAATTCTAGGAGTAGCAAAACATAACATAAATTTTGGTCTCACACTTTTTACGCTTAAAATGGCCCTTAAAAAAGAAAGCTTCGGTAGCTTTCATTACCTGTGTATGGAAAAGCTGCCATGCAGGTGATAGTGTTTCATATGGAGTACCTTTGTTTGCATTCACCTCTATTATTTGCCTTTATCACACCATTAATTGCCTTCCTATCCTTCCTACGAGGCCTGGCAACCTGGCTCCTCTTGGGAACAGGTGATCCCACATGCTGCCTCTTATTTTCCTCGCTGAGGAGGAAATGGCTGCCCAACGCACATCCTCAGCTCTTTGATCCCTCTTCAGAAGGGCAGTTTGTCTCCCTGCAGTTCATTCAGGATCACTTTAAAGCCAATTATCTTTGCCTTGCATGATGATACATGATAATTAATGGGAGTGGGTAGAGATGGTTAAGAGCTCTTTATAGCTACTGTACCTGGAATATATTGTATAATAAAGCAGTGTTATAAAACTACAGTAGATATGAGGCTCTTACCCAATGTTCCTGAATTTTACGCTATACCATTACATTTTAAGCTCATTGCACTTAATGCAAGTGATATATCCTATTTTATTAACCAAAAGGCAGCAAAGATGGCCAAAAAGCCCAGTCATGAGACATTCAGCATGAACTGAACGGGACTGATGTACTTTTTTCATCTGAGATCATAAAATCTTGAAACAGGATCTAAAGTATGGATTTTTCTTGTTCCCTCTTTAATATTTTTATCTTTCTTAATCTTTTTGCCTGTCTCCTGTGCTTATTTCTGAGCCATATATTTTGAAACTGTTGTTTCATGTATGGTTAAACCAGTAAAGTTGTGTTTATACATATAAACAAGAAAATACAGAATAATTTGGGCTCAAAGGTACTACAATAAACTTTAGAATTTCAAATATAATTAATAGAATACCTTATAGATAATCATACCTTCTATCACAGGATCTCAAAATGCCCTCTGATAGTATCTTCACTGTGAGATGCTGAAATGGAGGAACATGTCAATCCTCATGACTCATCTAATATTCCTGACAAATGTACCTCAGAATACCTAGGTTTCTGGCTTTGTTGTCCTGCCCTATTTGCCATCAGTTAAAATGCAGCGTTAACCACTGAGAATTGTCTTCAAGAGATAAAGTGAATTTAAATTTCTTTATCAATTTCTATTACTGAAATGCATTTTTATGCTTTGAATATCTCTAATTAAAATAGTAACCGCAACTTAGTCAAACATGAGGGTCTGTTGAACACTCTGTATAATTCCAAGAATGACCTATGTCAAGGCAGACTTATGTTTAACAGTGCCTATTAATAATTTTGTGCTTTAAAACAAAGCAAACAAGAAAAACATTTAAAGAATGTAATAACTATCCTGAGGCTAAATTTTAAAAACTCAGACAGTTCAGATACACTTAAAATATATCAAGCATGTTAAAGTTAATAAATCAAACAGCTAAAGTAATTTTCATTCCATCCTGATATGGATTGACAATAACCCCATGTTTAAAGGTGTTTGTGTGCACTGCCTTAGGGGATGTAAAACTGTTTTATTAAATACATACTATGTTTTTCCTTGTTATACTTCTTATGTCATATTTTATCTCTGAGTGCAATTTTTCTGTGAACTTGTAAGAAAAGACAGAAAAGGAATTGAAAATTATAGTGCATCAAATTCTTCCATATTGTTAGCTGTGGAATGCTTCTAAGTTCCTAGGGTTCATCATCTCTCAAAAAAGATTAATTTTACCAGCTTCCGATTTTTTTTTATCATCCTCTGTGAGTAGAACTATCTGTTTCCATGTTATTTTCTTTGTATGCAGTGGGAGTTGTGAAAGGCAGTTTTTGGACGAGTTATGGAAACATAAAACAGCACGATCTTGTGTTGGCCATGGCAGGTAGGCAACTGAGGGGCTAATTAGGTGCCCATTACAGTAGGGATGTAAACTGAAGCAGTGGAAGTCTCAGCAAAGGAATCTGAGAGGAACCGCGTCTCTCACAGCATATGTTACTTAACCAAGTATGTAAATTTTTTTATATATATATGTAATGCTATGAGAAGCCTAGCAGAAGTATGTATTACCCTAATTGGCCTTGATTCTGCTCCCATAGAAGTAATTGGCAAAGGTCTTACAGACTCCAGTGTATTGGGACTACAATTAGTGGCAGCACGAGGAAAGACTCATGGATCTGTCATAGGCAAAAAATTAACGTTAGGTTTGTCCCTGCCTTTATCTTGTGTTCAGAAGTGAGCTAATCTCATAGGCTTCATCTACACTCTGAAAGGGTGGCTATATTTGATTTCTCTGTGCTCTACGTTTTACCATTGGATAAAATAACTCTGTTCTCACATTTGAAATATACTTACTCTTTCCTTTACCCTTCTATGAGCAGCCTATTGTGCATCCCCAGTGCTGGCAGCTCTCTGCTGTTTCAATGTAATATGTTTGGATTCCTGTAGCTTTAAAGATTTTTCAATCTAATAAAATCATAACCAATCAATTTTTCTAATGTAAAGATTTAAAACTGCAAACTGTTTGCTAAGAAATATTTTCAAGCTAAGATGCCTGTTGGACTGTGTGATAGACTCGATGTGATTGGCCTAATTCTGCACTCTTAACAATTTTGTGTCTTTATTGATGTTTTGTGCAGTGCGCAGGCTATGAAAAATTGTGCATCCTCTCTCCAGTTTAGAGAAAAATAAGTCATGTCTGCTAATGATTTCACCCTATCTATTTATTAGAAATAAATGAGCATGGATGGTTGGTGATATTTCATCTTGTACTGGTCTGGTAATATTTGTAAATAGGATAATAACTTTTCTAATACTTCCCCTCTCCCTCACTTGAGACTTGTTGCTGTCAAACCCAGGAAAGGCAAGTCAGGCTGATGAGCTAGAAAGTGCCACGAAAGGTACTGAAGCAACACAAGAGCCTGTCAAATCAAGTGGCTCCTCCTTTCAATCACATGAGGTTCCAGGCCTGAAAAATAAGAGCAGTGTGGTTACTGAGAGTTAATTGGAAACCTCCTTTTTTCTGCTGACTGTTGGCCTCAACGACCTGCCAGACTGGAGGGGAAGATATCTCGTCCATCCTTGTGCTGAGACCAGTATCAACTATAACTGCGTTATCCCTGGCAGATATTTATCTAGCCTGTTCTTAAAACCCTCTGATGAGGGAAAGTCTGCAGCCTTCCAGGCTATTTATTTCAATGTACCACTATTTGTGTTGCTAAAAAGTTTGTTTGCCAAATCTTCTTTTGCTGTGATCTAAGTTCATTAGTTTATCTGTTTGCCGTAGACATGAACACAATGTTCTTTTTTGTCTTTGGCAGCAGCTTTTTGTGCATGTCATTGTTATGTCTCCTAAATCTTCTCATCTTTAAACCAACAATTTTGAGTCATTCTCAAAATGCAATTCATGTGTTTTACGTCTCTGGCTCTATTAGCTGTTCTCATCCAGATTTGCCTCATTTGGCGCATGGTGTTCTTTGAAGCGTGCTGTCCAAAACTGGTCATCGTCTTCCCATTGCACTCCTAAGTAGGACATAATTCATTTGGTTATTGATTATATTCACCTTTCTAGTCATATGAGATTGGCAGACCATGCTGCTGTTTATAATCCCAGGGTGATATTTAGCTTTGGTGTACCAACTAGCATGAGAATAGATCCTGAAAAGAAGATCTCAACAGCATCTGGTACCATCTACCGTAAGACCACCTTTCTTTAGCTTGCTTACAAAAGGGTCATAAGAGACTGAACCTCATCAAGTTTTCTGACAAATTTTAGCATGGATATAAGGATTTGCAGTATCAAAAACATGCTACTTTAATGCGAAGAATTTTTGCTTCCTGGCAGCAAAATGCCTCTAGTAATATTTATGGTTTATTAAGGAAAAATCTCAATTTTTGGTGGGGATGGTGGTAGAAACGAAATGGTATTTGGGTGTGTGCCTGTCTCCTTAACTCTGTTTTGCCTTCATTGAAATAGATGTGAGCCTTTTAAGAGGGCAGCCAACAAATCGGACAGGGATTTTCCCAGTAAACCCATTCATGTGTGGATGCCTTTTGTCATCCTGATTTAAATTATTATTTTTCTTGCTATTTTCCATAGTAAAACCATACATTTTTAATAGAAACCATTTCAAGTTTCCAATTAGTAAATCAGTTCTGGAATCAAAGTTTGCATATTAAAGCAAATCCTGGAATGCAAACTTTGAAAGCTCTGTGGCTCCATATAAATAAATTAAAAAGAATCAAAGTTGTGGTTGGGAAAGAAAAATTGGCATTAAAATAGATTAAGGACCTAAGTTACTTGAATTCTTTTATAGCACATTGCAGTCTTGGTGATGGATCCAAATCCTTTTCAGCAGTGGCATAGTCCATAAAGGTAGTATTTGCCTAAAAAAACAGTACTTACCTTGAGGAACTACATTAAAAAGTTATTTAGATCATAGCTGGATGCTTGCTAATAGAGGATAACAGATAGATTTATACAGATAGATGAAAAAATTAAAGGAAACAATAATTTTGGTAGAAATAAGTTATGATCAGTACACTGTTCAAGTCTGGGGTGGGGAAAATAATGAAAAAATAACAATATTTTTAAAAAGATCCTGTGTGAATCTGCCTTTTTACTTAAGGGAGAAAGAATAGGGATACTTCTGAAATTATAATTTCAAGTAAAAAGTGAGATGAAGGACTAATTATTAGAAATATTTTCAAGTATTTTAGATGAAAAGGCACTCAATTCATAGCACATTATCTCTAAATATAACCATTTTAATGACAAAATGTAAACCTTTAAACCTTGCTAAGCTTTCACTTTGCTCCTCACAAGCAATATATATTGTAGGAAAGTCAATTAGAATCTACAGTAAGCCTTTGAGCATGACACCTTTGTGCTTGGATCAACATGCGGAATACCTGTGAAGTTAGGGGTGAACTCAAATCAAAGGCTCACGGTGAGCAAGAAAATGAATGTTAGCCAACATGGACAAAGCAATTCTTTCCAAGAAGATTTTTGCTGTTGTTAGTAGGTATGATAATATTTTACAAAGGTTGATGCATTGTAGAACTGCATTTGCATATTGCTTTGAAGTTAAGTTTTTGGAATATTGCAGCTAAAACTGGGTAAAACTTCTATGGCCCAGCAAAAAGACCAAGTTATCTTATTTGGACACAATATTTGCTGAATTTCAGCTTCGATTAACTGTCTGAATCTCCTGGAGTTTCAGGTGATCTATTGTGTTTGAAATAAGGCAAGCATCATACATGGTGGAGCGGCATTTCAGCCTGCAGTGGGACTTATTCCTCACAGCGTGCCTCAGACCATCTTGTTTGATGCAATTTTTTTTTTTTTTTGTTCATTTTTAAGAATGCCAGCACTTGTTTCCTCCATCCCCTTGGAATGTCCTAGAAATTTATTTTCACATCCTTTGTTTTGTGGGGTAGGGGAGACAGCATTTCCTTCTTCCACTCCAGCATGCAGAATAAGTGAATTGAGAATGGGAAGCAATTGCCTTTTCCCTTGACTTGGCAGAAGTAGGAGCAAGAAATATTTTTCTGATGTGGCTGCTATCACTTCCCAGTGGCCTGTAACTCAGCCTGGAGTTAAAATCTGCAAATCTGCAATCTGCGCTGAAAGTAGCCTTGTTATTGTGTGGGTTGACTGAGGTAATAAACAAAGTATAATGTAGGAGAAAAAGAATAGATGATCATGAAAATGAGTGGCACATTCAGAGGAAAGGACAGATATTTGCACGAATATTGCTCAATTGCTTTTGAATGCTTGGTTGTTAGCAGAAGCCAGAAAACTTCCCTTTTTTGCGCTCTCAGGGTTTATATGGCTTGCTATAAAGATTCAAACTTGAAAAAGATTATATTGATTATATATATACGAAAAATCATGATCTGAGACCTTGCATGCAGGAGTGTAAGCATGAGCATAACCCTATAGAGGAACTGTAATTGGGACTGCACGTATCCTGCCAGGCAGCTGTCAGTCAGCTGTTTCTCTTTTCACTTCAGCTGTCAGTGGGTTGAAAGGAAATAGAAAAGACAGAGCTTTTAGTGTAGGAAAAAATCAAGTCTGTCTCTCTCACTTGCTAGCCTCCACAGGGAGAGAAAAGATTTTTTTCCTTAAATGGACAACAGCATACCTAAGAAATCATACCATCTTTAATGAAAGCTTAAGCAACTGAAATTATAGGATTAATTTTATTACATTAGCAGACATGAATGAAGGTCTAACAGTTGGAAATGAAATGCTGCTAACAACATGATAATAAGCTATTTTTATCTTTGTTCTGCCTTAGAAGTCCCATGCAATTAATGTCCAATAAGCTCTTATTTAATAAGACATGATGAACACTTTAAAAATGAAAGCTATTTCTTTGGGAACAAGACATACATTGTGTATGACCTGTAAAGAACTACATTAAAACACAGAAATAACTGTAAAAATCAACAAATGAGGGAAAACGTTCACAAGGCCAAAATACGGCTTCATACTTATGCTGGTTGAGGATTTTTTCTCATTAACAACTTTTAAAAAACCCGTTTAAACATGCCAGAGCGGAGACATTTCTGGAAAGACACTCAAGTCGGACAAGAATAATTGGAAAGGTGTCTTTGGTTCAGGGCCTGAAATGAGTGAATGAGAGGGGGGGAGAGAGAGAGAGAGTGTCTGTCTGTCTGTCTGTCTGTGAGTGAGCGAGTGAATGAGAGAGCGAGCCAACAAGAAACCTCCCGTGCCGGCGCAGCCCCCGCTTGGCAGGGAGTCTGGATGCAGCGTCAGCGCAAGGGTGCTCTCCGGAGCAACAGGGTGTGGAAAGGTGTTACTCATTTTCTTGCTCTTCCTACCTTGGATTTTAGACAGTGGATTTTCCGATGAACCGTGACGCTGTAGAGTAAGGCTTTTATGGAACTTTTCTTTATCAATTATATTGATTACTCTTTTCTGCATAGGTCTATGATTTATGAAAGATTTCCTTATTAGTATGAAAAGCATGAATTGAATTGAAAGCTTTGTTTTGTAAGCGGAATGATATTTTGCAAATTTCACCACAAAGTATATCCTTTTCTGATATTTTTTCCTCTTTGTTAAAACCAGAAAAAGGTTTTTAGCAGGAAAAAATAGCTTCCTAAATGTTTTTGCTCTCTTTTATTATTTAGCTGAACGACTGCATTTGTTCAAATTCTCCCAGACATGACATACAAGCAGTGGCTTCTGATAGACGGCAGGCTGTGAAATGGTGTACGGGGTGCAGGTGCCCAGGGACTGCCGGGGGGGGCTGCAGGGGGGCCCCTGTGAGGAGCGGCCGGGGCTGCCCCGTGCCGGACACAGCCGGTTCCAGCCGGCTCCAACCCACCCACCGCAGGGCACGGCTGAGCCCCGCAGCCACGGTGGCGGCGCCTCGGGGAAAGCCTGGGTAAGGAAGGGCAAAACGCTGCCCGGCTGTGAGGGGAAAAGTGTGAGAAAGAGCCCTGCGAGCCCCGAGGGGAGAGGGGGAGGAGGAGGGGAGGTGCTCCAGGCGCCCCAGAAGGGATCCTCTGCAGCCCCTGGAGAGACCACGCTGGAGCAGGTGTCCACACTGCAGCCCGTGGTGGAGCCCACACTGGAGCAGGTTTATCCTGAAGGACCGCAGCCCATGAAGAACCCGCACTGGAGCAAGGGAAGGGTGTGAGGAGGAAGGAGCAGCAGAGAGGAGCTGTTATGGACTGACTGCAATCCCCATTTCCCTTCCCCCTGCGCCACTCGGGGTGGGGAGGCAGAGGAGTTGGGGATGAAGGAGTGAAGTTGAGCTTGGGAAGAAAGTTGGGGGAGAAGCTGTTTTAGTTTTTGTTTCTCACCATCCAACTCTATTTTTAATTGGCAATGCATTAAATTAATTTTCCCCAACTCGAGTCTCTGCTTTGCCCATGATGGCAACTGATAAGACATCTCTGTGTCCTTACCTCCACCCGCAAGCTTTTTAATCTTATTTTCTCCCCCTGTCCTGTCGAGGAGGGGGGAGTGAGAAAGCAGCTGGATGGGTGTCTGGGAACTTCCTGTGATAAACCATCACTTGCATCCTAGATTACCCAAGAAGCATGGTCACCTGCACCCACAGATCTAGGTTAGGTTTTAAGGCTCCTATACGGAAATTTCTGGAGAGTGATCCATTTTAAACATGCACATAAGAACAGATATGGCAGAAGACATTGACTTTTAAGATTATGAAATAGATTTCCATTTTGCATGATAACCAAACTTTTGAAAGTAATCAAAATGACTTGTTTATTTATTTATTTTTACAGGCTATTTTCAATTAGGGGCATGCTCTTTCCTGGGGGACTCTGCCTGGAACCTTAGCAACTGTTTTGTTAAGCACACCAGTGAAAACGAAACCTCTTCATACACTTTTTTGGCATGAGAGACTTTTTTTTTGGTAGTAGTATTACCAGAACAGAGAGAAGATTTTTATTCAGCGCTTTCAAACAGCTACCTCTGGAAAGTTTTGTAACTTTTTTTTTGTCACAGGGAGGTTGAGGAGGAATTACATAAACTAAAAATGTCAATGCCATTTCTTTTGTGAAGAACTTTGGACAGAAGCTGGTTTAAAGAATGTCTTTGAATATGGGCAGGGAAGTCTGTACATAAGATATTTGTCAAATACAGCTTAAAGCAATTATAGATTTGGAACAGTAAAATATTGTACATACAGGCTGAGCTTTTGGTCATGGCAAATCAGAAACAGGTTTGGCATTTGACTGCTATGCTGCTATCCTACTGATTAGGCTTGTAAAGGAAATTGTGTTACTGAGGCTGTTGACGTTTTCTGAGCGTGAAAGAGGAAGACGTTGGTAGTGTCAGTTTGCACCTGACCACACTGCTCTTCACAGTTTTCATTTCTGCATCCTCTCTCATTGCTCTGGCAATATTCACTATTTGCCATCTAGAATAATGCCAGTCTCCAGTAGCACTATGCTAAAGTTTAATTGACTCCAAGCCTCATCATTATATGGAGGAAAGTTACATAGTGTTTCTTTGGAACACAAAATTCTTCACCCTGGGGAACAGCATTCTGTATATGAAATGTGCTAGTAACTAGAGTGCTGCTGGTGTAAAGATTCAGAGATCTCTCAGTCCTGGTTCACATGTTTTATGGCATTGTCATATTCCTTTATGTCAACTGATGTTCTCCCCATGGCTACAAGCTCGTAAAGCAGGAGTCCAATCATTCAGGGATTCTCTTTGTATTTTGCATTCAATATACTTCTAATACATAATTTTTTTTTTAAACTGAGGAAAATAAGCTTTATAAGGTGCCTATTTTTTTTCCCCTGTGTAGTAGCTTAGCAGTTATATACCTTTTGGTTGTGGATATCTCACATCATTAAACTTTCCCTGTCCTTGTAAGTGTGTGATCCAAGCATTATTTCATAGGAGAAGAATAAAAATAAGTTTTTAAAAAATCATTGCAAAACAACTTTTTCACAGCCTATCTATCCCAGTTGAGGATACTGAAAATACCACTGTAAAATTAACTCCTTCATTTGAGAGACATAACTATGTAGCTCAAACTTTATAGTCACAAGAGGGATTAAATACATTACATTAAATCTTCCCGACTTTCTCATAAAAACCTTGTAGTAGATGTGAGCTGTAGGAGGAGCACGGAATTATATAACAAAGTACAAAAAAATAAATCTGCTTGAGTGAGCAAGAAGTTACACTCTGGAGAAGTGGAGGTGCTTGGTGGTGTCTGCCTATTTTATTCCTACAGAACTGGAGAAGGCAGGAATAAAGTGAAGCTCTTCATTGGGAAACATAGCCACATCTACTTCAAAACCAGCAATTCCAATGTTGAAAAAAATTACTCATATATTCACCGTGTTATGTGTTCCAGTGTGCTTATGAATCCACTCCCGGGGTGACTGATATCTTAACAAAAAGCAGGGGTGGAGGGAGTTATTTTGAAATTTAACATTGCTATATTATTTCAAGAGAGGTCACTGGTTTGAAGATAGATCTTGAACTCCAGAACAGACTGATTGAAGCCTGAGAGATGTAAATTTTCAGTAGTAGTCATGGAGTTTACTTCCAAAGTGCAAATTTGAAGAAAGAACCTCAATCCTTGTTCAGTTGTGGAACATGCTGACTGAGCCCTTGTAGTGACCGTAATGCTTTATGAGTGGGTTGCTTTGGCTAAGCCTCATCTCCCCATAGTAACGCTGAGGAATGGAGCATGAGATGTAGAAATTATTATGGCAGATTGGAACTACTAGCAAATTCCTCTGACTCTATTATCCTCATTTTGGGTTGTTAGCACTTCTTTAACCAATGCCTTACTGCTAATTGGAACTAAATATATTTTCAAATATATTCCACAAATTCTTGCTATAGTGCATGTGATCAGAAGGGTGTTATGAGTCATAATGGAGAGAAAAGAATTCTCCCAAAAAAAAGGATGCTTGGGTTTTTACGGGAAGAGAAACAAAAAAAAAATTACATTAAGTGGTGGTTTCCGGAACCAGTAGTAGAGAATTTAAGCTATTGACAACACTAGTCAGTATTTCTAATAAAGATCTGAGTGGCAGGGGAGTGCACTTGAGTGGGACTGCCTGCAAATACAATAGGATTGGTTGCAAGTACTGTAAAATGACATTTCAGAATGATCTTGACAACTTGGAGAAATGGTCTGAGATAAATGAAATGTAACCTGACATTGGTCAATATGCACTCTTAGCTAAACATTTTGCAGAATCAAGATAGGGATTAGCTGACAACAGTTCTGCGGAGGAAGATCTTGAGATTACAATGAATGGCTCAATATCAAACTTGTGAAAAAAAGCGACATCAAACTAAGTTCATAAATATGTGAAAGTCACGAGAAACAGTTCTCTGCCCTCCCAGGCACAGTGGAGTCTCTACTGGACACTGCGAAAGTCTTAGGCAAATATATTAAAGGGTGAAGTGGACTAACTGGACAAGGTCCTGAGAAGTGCAACAAATGGATGTAATAAACCTCAAACTTTCTGAACCGATGACGAGAGAACTGAAAGAACAGGATAATTTAGCATAAGGGAGGAGGGCACCAACACTGCAGCCAGGCAAGTGAGCAGCAGGCATTGCTGTTCAATAGTGTTCAAGAACAGGTGCAACCACGAGAAGAGCAGACACATGAGGAGATATGTGAAGAGACATGTTCAGAGAAATGTGGGGATAAAGCAGAGGAGGAGAAATGGAGGAGACATGTGGAATAGGACACTGTTGGGAATATGGCTGTAGATGCACTCTGGGAAGTAGGTGCTCAGTGCCAGAGGAGGTACCTCTGATGAACTGCAGCTCCTGCCCGGGGCAGGGACACTCCTAAGAGATTATGGCCCATGGGCAACCCACACCAGAGTAGGGACATCCGTGAGGGAGTGTGGTCCTTAGAGGACCCACACCAGAGCACGGACACCCCTCAGAGGACTGCAGCCCACAGGCAACCCATGCTGGGGCAGAGACACCCCTGAGGAGCTGTGGTTGCTGGAGGATCCTGCTGGAATGCAGGAGCAGTAAGAAACATGGAGTAGTGGAGGAAAACGAGTAAGAAGCAAAGGGCAGCAGAAAGAAACCATTACATAGACACCTCACCAAAGGGACTGGGAGTGTAACTGCATGTAACGTCTGGTGACAATGGGGGAAGTTGAGCCTAGGAAGGGGGAAGGAGAAGAGTTGGACTGAAGCTGAGTCTGGGGAAGAGGGCAGGTATTTTCCTAAGGGAAGGTTTTAATTGTTTGTCTTCTTTTTTTCTCAATACCCAAATCAGTAATTAAGTTTGTATTAATTGGCAATAAAATAATTGAGTAAAATTGCCTGAGTTGAAACTGTTTTGCCAACGACAATGTGACAAGTGCTGAGCTCGAATTAGACATTGTGACAAACTTTCTAATGGCAAGGGGTTTTAACTAATACAACAGCTGTCCTAGATTCTATTGTTGCAGGTTTGGATGTTATCTTAATACAAATGCTAAGTAGGGATCACCCAATTCACGGGATTGATTTTTTGATCTCATTAGCCATGCTTAGGGATCAGTGCCTCCCTCCATTTCCCTGCTATGCCCTGCAACTCTCGTTCCCTTAATTTATAATTCTCAGGAGCCTCTAACTTTCAGTCTCCTGCCCCCTTTTACATTCTCTTAAATGTTTTGCTCCGAGGGTCGTTTTGGTCCCTGGTCTTGGTTATGCACAGAGACATTTTATTCACCATCAGCAGACTTGTGGCAGTCCCATTCTCCTTTCTCCTGTGCCCTTCTGGTTTGTTTTCCCTCATCTTAGCTGCAACCATGGAGTTCAGTATCTGCTTACCTTTATCGACAATTATCTAGATAACTCCAAAGTGAGCCCTAACTAATGAAATACTGGGTGACATGGTAATATCAATGATTTGATTGCTAGACTGAGAATTAGGTTTGGGAGTACGCTAAATGATTGGGTAAACCCTTTAGAATATTATGTGTTCCTAGCAGAGCGTAATTGATGCCATCCAATTAGAATTCGGAATTCTGCACACTTGGAAACTAAGGGAGCAAATAATTATGCTGAAGGTGTGTACAAATTCATCTGCATTTACAAATGCTAAACTTGCGTTAAAGACTATGGCTTTTTAAAGATCACATAAATACTGTCTTTCGAGATAGCAAACTGAATATTTTAAAGATTTCCTGTGGGCATATTTCATACTAAACTTTCATTTTTAGGAAGGATTGCATGGCTGTAATTCTTCTTTGTGTCTCAGATTTCCCAGTGGTAACACACAAAATGTTTTACATTCAGTTTCTTTCTTGCAGCTTCAAACTTTTCAATCCAAATAACAAAATATTAATTTTTTAAATGCAAATACGATGACTCTGCCAGATACTGCAGCAACCAGAATCCATACTGAAAATACGCAGAACCATAGTTCAATTTTATTATCCAGAACTCAAATCTTATGAGTGGTTCTGCAAGAAGGGAGAAAATAATATTGGGTCCTCTTTGTATGTGGCTCTTCCATATTTGAGATTGTTCACAGTTTTTGGGAACCGATCACTTTTTGTTTGTGAAGAGGGGTGTGGGAGTAATACTTTATAACCATTGAGCCCCAGAATATGTTTAATGCTGCAATCTCAAATAAGAAATATCTGGATTCTGCAGTTAAAAAGTCATTCTCTGCTGCATGAAGCCTCCACCAGCAGCTAGATTTAGACTGGGTGTGACAGGGTGTGGAGACTGAATTCTGACCGGAGATGCTTGTGCTGCCACATCCAGTTCTGAAATGCAGCCACCTAATCCATTCTGTGGCATTTAATCCTTCCACCTGTACTTCTGGCTGTTGGTTGTCACTTGCCGCATAGCATCACTCCACAACAAATTCAGAGCATCTAGGCAGAGAACTGAGAGCAAAGCAGAGTGCGGGGCAGACCCCAGCCTCTACAGGACAGTATTCTAGGTCACAAAACCACACCAACTCCAGACCAAAGAATCTTAGCTACATGTCTACCAAGGTCACAGATAAATTTTTACACTATTTTTATGCCATTTCACGAGGTTTGGCAATAGGTTGCTACTGCAAGTGTATGCAATCATAACAAAAAGCAGCTATATATCTTCTCCACTCTGATGTAGCCTGTCTTCACACTATGTGTGTCTGCCTAAAAGCACCCCAACATTTTTGCTTTGCTATAGGTGGATGAATAGACTATGGGTAATGGGGTTGTAGTCTGAACTTAACACTAACTGGGGCTGGTGCAGAATATAAAACACACTGAGATGGAAAGCAGTATTTTTTAATGCATTATAAATATCTCATACTTTATATTACACCTATAATTGGAAATACTCCATTTAAATTGTATAATTCAAATTGCATTTGTGTGAGACTACTTGAAGTTCCATATCCTGATAACTAGGGTTTTATCTCATCATATTAATGATAATTTATTCTCTCAGTACTAAGACAAACAGGTAAAAAGAAAAGAATGAATTTTAAAATACATATTTTGATAATGCTGTCTGCCTTTTCCATTGTGAGTTACATGCCGCTAATACTGAAGAAGCAACCACACCTCAACCAAAAATAAACCCAACTTTCATTCCATTCACTGATAACTGTGTTGTTTATTTTGCATGCACATTTTGAGGTTTGTGAGGAAGGGATGATACATCCTATCTGAAAGAAGACCTCTGGACACTGCAAACTTTCATAACATTTTTGAGAAGGCAAAAGTGTCTGTTGCAGTTGTATATATGCAAAAAAATCAGCCAGGATGGAAATCTCAGCATCTCTAGAGTTTTTTCTTCCCCCTCAGAAGGGAAGGTTTTCATAGCAAGTCATAATAAAAAACCCCCAAACTGCTCCAACTTTTTGTGTTTGTGCCGTTTGCTTTCTATGTTTGTATTACAATAGAGTTTCTTTAGTTTAATTTTAGGTAGGTTTGCCCACTATGATTTCATAAAAATGTGTGGTAGAGAAATCAGGAGATCTTACTGTTTGACAGTAGCAAAACCCGAATTCTTTTATTCTTTTAATAGCACATCTTTCCATTAAGTGAAAAACTTTATAGAATCTGTGACATGTTAGAATAAAGGTCAAATAATCTAGCATTATTACTTATCATTCTGCAATTATATAATAAAAATCTTATCCATCTTAATGCATATATGTAAAAAGTCAGAAGTAGGACATTTCTGTGAAAATTGTAACCCTACAATTTTCTAGTTTTGTGTCTTTGAATCTCCAGCTTAAATTTACTGAGCACTGGATATACATTCCTTTGCATGATTGCAGGTTATTTTCATCACATGAAGTATTTAAATAATTTTAGATTTTTGTTAGAGGTGAAGGCTGTAAAAATAGAGAATTCAGAATGAGTGAAATTTTAGCTAACATATTTGATTGGCTTTATTGCACTTCACTGTATCTTAACTACTCCCCCATTTAGCAAAAGTACTTAAATATGTGCTTCATATAATACACACTTGTTCTGTTGACAAAAACTGGACCAACTCCAGTGCTTAAAGATGGTCTGTACATGAAGTTTACTTATAGCCGTCAGAGTTATTTATGACCTTCAAGCTTTCTAATGGCTTAATCAGAACCAAGGTATACTCCTTTTAATCAATGGCAGCTAGTGGGAAATAACTGACTTGCGTGGTGTGTGGGTATGTGTACAAGTTAGCTGCTTCATTTCCATTTTTAAGCTAAAACTGGGAAGACTTTGGGTGAACTTCTCTCTCTTATCAGATACAATATAACTCAGTCCTTAAAGACCCTTAAAATTAATCAGATATTGAGGAGTGAGATGTGAAAACTCTGTGATGTTCTTTGCCATTTGATCACTTCCCTTACTTCCAACTTGTAGTTGTTGTCATCTGCCAAAACATTTCCAGTATGTGAAATTAAACCCAACACTTTTAAGAATGAAGGTCAGATTTTCATCTGGTGTAAATCAGAAGAGCTCCATTAAATCAATGAAAAAATAATAGCTTTTAGTGATAAAATGTCAAGTTCTTGAAGTTGCTAGTGTCCATTTTGAACATCTGCACTATATACTGTCTGCATTACTCAACCTGTTTCTCTGTACTAGCTGTTTTCTTTAATTTTACTTTCGTGATATCCATAAGATAAAGGGTCAAACTCTGTAATCCTGGAACAAGAAAAATCTTCTGTGATTTTAATGGGTTATTTCATTTATACTTTGACTTCTCTGAGTCCATCATTAATTCAAAAGCACACTTAGAAAAGTTGCTGTGCTTCTGTAGAACACTTACTTGCTGATCTTCAGATCTTTCTGGCCTTCCTTCTGCTTGAATTGAGGTGTTACAGCTCCTGCTCATGTTATTTTTTGGTAACCATCTTTACTCAGCTTTCAACTGTGAACTCCTTAAAAAGATTAGCTCTCTGATTCATGTACCCTTTGGTTGAAATAGGCTGTTACTATGGCAACAAGATTAGTATGGCCATCATATTTTTCCATCTTTCCACACTGTACTCTTATCAGCTCTGTATCACCTTTTTGGTTTTTTTGGTGGTGGTTTGAGTTGTTTTTTTTTTTCCTACCTGCTTCTCTAGAGAGAGGAGCTCAGCAATGGTTGATTCACCCTGTGTTTTCATGGAATTCCTAACATCATCAAGTGCTGCTATTTTTTCCAATAAATTACTCTAGAGTAGCATAAATTCCAAATACTTATTTGGTGATGCTCAAACTAGTGATTCAGAATCTGTGAATTTAATGATGGTTTAAATTTACAGAGTGTCTGAAAATTCTGTGTTGTAGGCACAGGCATTTAGGCAATGTCACTCACTGATGCTAAGAGTACCTCTTGGCTAAATCTTGACAGTAAGGCAAATCTGGTCTCTGCTTTTTTTAGTTGACATCTCAACATTAACGGAATTATGCTGGTTTTTTGTGTACTTTTGTATGTACTAAATGTTTCTGAAGCATTTTAAAACACTGGGAAAATGGCAGAGAGAACACTGAAGACGTCTAAAGGAGAAATAACAGTTTATCTACATATATAATTGGAACACAATGAAGTTATGATGAACTTCGTTATTGTTAATCCAAAACCTTAAAAGGGGAGAAAAAAGGGAAAAAAAAAACCCTCAAAGTCACACACATACTTATAAACATATGGAAAGATTATATATATAAAAAAATATACAAATAATCTGTCTTTTTTTTAAAGCATTTCAGATGTAATTACTCCCATATTTTCTATCCTAAGGCTGGAAATAAACATTAAAATCCAACAAAACCATAGTTTCCTTTTTCGTTTTCCTGATTACAGCACCAGGAACTTTAACAAAATATCCATCTGAAGAAAAACTCATAGTAAAATTGTCAGAAATTACAAAATGGACTCCCACATCCAACTCCTTTAAAAGATGTAAAAGGAGCACTTGACTGGAGGGGATGGATGATGTAGGGAGAGGAAAAGTATTGCAACATTTTCTGCACCAGCTCTCCCTGGGGGGCTGCTGATCTCAGCAGAAAGGTCCAGCGGCCTCGCTTGTTTTCAGGCTCATCCAGCTGGCGAGAGCAGAGCTTGTGGCTCCCAGGCTGCAGTTGCATGACAGCAGACCAGCAACACAAGGCCATTGTGCTGGTTTTGGCTGGGATAGAGTTAATTTTCTTGACAGTAGCTGGTATGGGGCTATGTTTTGGATTTGAGCTGAAAACAGCGTCTATACCAATGCACGCAGCATGGGCGGCAAACAGGAGGAGCTGGAAGCCATTGTGCAGCGGGGTAGCTATGACTTAGTTGCCATCAAGGAAACACGGTGGGATGAGTCTCACGATTGGAGTGCTGCAATGGATGGCTATAAGCTCTTCAGAAGGGACAGGCGAGGAAGGAGAGGCGGTGGGGTAGCCCTGTATGTTAGGGGGTGCTTCGACTGTCTAGAGCTCGATGGTAGTGATGACGAGGTCGAGTGCTTGTGGGTAAGGATGAGGGGGAAGGCCAACAAGGCAAATATCCTGCTGGGAGTCTGTTATAGACCACCTAGCCAGGATGAGGAGGCAGACGAAATATTCTACCAGAGGCTGGCAGAAGTCTCCCAGTCGTTAGCACTTGTTCTCGTGGGGGACTTCAACTTTCCGGACATCTGCTGGAAATACCATACGGCAGAGAGGAAACAGTCGAGGAGGTTCCTGGAGTGGGTGGAGGATAACTTCCTGACGCAGCTGGTAAGCGAGCCCACTAGGGGAGGTGCCTCGCTTGACCTGCTGTTCACGAACAGAGAAGGACTGGTGGGAGATGTGGTGGTCGGAGGCCGGCTTGGGCTTAGCGACCATGAAATGGTAGAATTCTCGATACTTGGTGAAGTAAAGAGGGGGGCCAGCAAAACCGCTACCATGGACTTCCAGGGGGTGGACTTTGGCCTGCTCAGGACACTGGTTGAGAGGGTCCCTTAGGAGACAGCCCTGAAGGGCAAAGGGGTCCAGGAAGGCTGGACGTTCTTCAAGAAGGAAGTCTTAAAGGCGCAGGAGCGGGCTGTCCCCATGTGCCGCAAGAAGAACGGGCGGGGAAGGCGACCGGCCTGGCTGAACGGGGAGCTCTGGCTGGGACTCAGGAAAAAAAGGGGAGTTTATCACTTGTGGAAGAAGGGGCAGGCAACTCAGGAAGAGTACAGGGATCGCGTTAGGTCGTGCAGAGAGGAAATTAGAAAGGCAAAAGCCCAGCTAGAACTCAACCTGGCCACTGTCGTGAGAGACAACAAAAAATGCTTTTACAAGTATATTAATGACAAAAGGAGAGCCAAGGAGAATCTCCATCCTTTATTGGATGCGGGGGGGAACGTTGCCACCAAGGATGAGGATAAGGCTGAGGTACTCAATGCCTTCTTTGCCTCAGTCTTTAGTAGTCAGAGCGGTTATCCTCAGGGTACTCAGCCCCCTGAGCTGGAAGACAGGGACAGCAAGCAGGATAAACCCCCCATAATCCAAGAGGAAGAAGTTAACGACCTGCTACGCCACCTGGATACTCACAAGTCTATGGGGCCGGATGGGATCCACCTGAGGGTACTGAGGGAGCTGGCGGAGGAGCTTGCCAAGCTGCTCTCCATCATTTACCAACAGTCCTGGTTAACTGGGGAAGTCCCGGATGACTGGAGGCTTGCCAATGTGGCGCCGATCTATAAGAAGGGCTGGAAGGAGGATCCGGGGAACTACAGGCCGGTCTGCCTAACCTCGGAGGTGGGAAAGATCATGGAGCGGTTCGTTTTGAGGGCGCTCACAAGCCATGTCCGGGACAACCAGGGGATCAGGTCCAGCCAGCACGGGTTCACAGAAGGCAGGTCCTGCTTGACCAACCTGATCTCCTTCTATGACCAGGTGACCCGCCTAGTGGATGAGGAAAAGGCTGTGGATGTGGTCTACCTGGACTTCAGTAAAGCCTTTGACACTGTCTCCCACAGCATTCTCCTAGAGAAGCTGGCGGCTCACGGCCTAGACAGGTGCACTCTTCGCTGGGTAAAAAACTGGCTGGACGGCCGAGCCCAGAGAGTTGTGGTCAATGGAGTTAAATCCAGTTGGCGGCCGGTCACAAGCGGTGTTCCCCAGGGCTCAGTACTGGGGCTGGTCTTGTTCAATATCTTTATCAATGATCTGGACGAGGGGATCGAGTGCTCCCTCAGTAAGTTTGCAGACGACACCAAGCTGGGCGGGAGTGTTGATCTGCTCGAGGGTAGGAAGGCTCTGCAGAGGGACCTGGACAGGCTGGATCGATGGCTGAGGCCAACTGTATGAGGTTCAACAAGGCCAAGTGCCGGGTCCTGCACTTGGTACACAACAACCCCAGGCAACGCTACAGGCTTGGGGAAGAGTGGCTGGAAAGCTGCCCAGAGGAAAAGGACCTGGGGGTGCTGATTGACAGCCGGCTGAACATGAGCCGGCAGTGTGCCCAGGTGGCCAAGACGGCCAACGACATCCTGGCCTGTATCAGAAATAGTGTGGCCAGCAGGAGTAGGGAGGTGATCGTGCCCCTGTACTCGGCACTGGTGAGGCCGCACCTCGAATCCTGTGTTCAGTTTTGGGCCCCTCACCACAAGAAGGACATGGAGGTGCTGGAGTGTGTCCAGAGAAGGGCAACGAAGCTGGTGAAGGGCCTGGAGCACAAGTCTTATGAGGAGCGGCTGAGGGAACTGGGGTTGTTTAGCCTAGAGAAGAGGAGGCTGAGGGGAGACCTCATCGCGCTCTACAACTACCTGAAAGGAGGTTGTAGCGAGGTGGGTGTTGGTCTCTTCTGCCAAGTAACTAGCGATAGGACGAGAGGAAATGGCCTCAAGTTGCGCCAAGGGAGGTTTAGATTGGACATTAGGAGAAATTTCTTTACTGAAAGAGTGGTCAGGCCTTGGAACAGGCTGCCCAGGGAAGTGGTGGAGTCACCATCCCTGGAGGTATTTAAAAGACGTGTAGATGAGGCCCTTAGGGACATGGTGTAGTGGGCATGGTGTGTTGGGTTCACGGTTGGACACGATGATCTTAGAGGTCTTTTCCAACCTTAATGATTCTATGATTCTATGATAACATAGGGATGTTTTCGCTACTGCTGCGCGGTGCTGACACAGAGTCAAGGCCTTTTCTGCTTCTCACCCCACCCCACCAGCGAGGAGGCTGGGGGTGCACAAGAAGTTGGGAGGGGACACAGCTGGGACAGCTGACCCCAACTGACCAAAGAGATATTCCATACCATATGACGTCATGCTTAGCATATAAAGCTGGGGGAAGAAGAAAGAAGTGGGGAACGTTCAGAGTGATGACATTTGTCTTCCCAAGTAACCGTTACGCATGATGGAGCCCTGCTTTCCTGGAGGTGGCTGAACACCTGCCTGCCAATGGGAAGTGGTGAATGAACTCCTTGTTTTGCTTTGCTTGCGTGCGCGGCTTTTGCTTTACCTTTTAAACTGCCTTTATCTCAACCCACAAGTTTTCTCACATTTACTCTTCTGATTCGCTCCCTCATCCCATCGGGGGGGGGAGTGAGTGAGCAGCTGGGTGGTGCTTAGTTTCCTGCTGGGGTTAAACCCCAACAGCCATTTACAGCCGAAGACTAAGATGAAGACTGGGAAACAATAATTAAAAAAATATAGGCAAAGCCCATTCTCAAAAACTATTTTTATCATCATTGGGATTTTGATGATTGGTCCTTAACATTTATTAAAAATCTCATTAATTTACAATACCGTGTTTTTCAAAACATAGCTTTCTCTGAAATACGCAGGTCTTGTATTCAGATTCTCATGTGAAAAATGATATAAATAGTCCTAATTGTAGATATGTCTGAAAAGATCTTTTTTGCAATATTAATGTTAAAGCATCTCAAAAGAAATATTTTAAATTTTTTTTGGTTTTATTTTTTTAATTTATAATTTGCATTTAGTTCTCCCTCACTGATGAGAACTCCACAGAGGGTCTGCAGTCTGATACCTCTCTCTTTCTCTTGTACCTTTCAAAATTAGTAATGAGTCCATGAAGAATAAAGTATATAGTAGTTAGTGGAAAGGCAACTTGTCTCTGTCATACAACACTGAACAGATTTGAACTGCAGATCTTAAATCAGTGCTCTGGACTGCAGAAGAAACTATTTTTTTAAGAAATGAAAACAATCTCAAATTCATCCTGATTTAAAGATTACAGTGAGAAGAAATTGTGATGTGCTGTCCAGCTATTAAAGTTTGCTAGCAAAAGTGTAGAAAAAAATAACACCTGGAACACAAGATATTAAGGAATTCAAAAGAGTTTCATCAGCTTTTTTTCTGACAGAGTTTAATAAGAGCAGTTGCTTTTGCTGAAATAATTTTGGATTTCAGTACACATTCCTTTTAGACACAGTATAGTGAAGAAGAATATCTTACATTTACAGTCAGAGTCTCAAGGTTTGTAGTCAAAAGGACGGGTTTAGCAATAAACAATGTCTGTCTCCTCATTTTTCATGGCCACATGATATATCAAAGCTTTTTAGTGTCTTCTGTTTGATATGTAACATACAAATCTGACTGAAGCTAAGAAACAAACACTGATGATGCAGTTCAATGGGAATACTTGGAATATTTATGTGAGAAATATAAAAAAGGTAATCCTAGACAAGTAATAAATCTAGTATTTCCAAATGACTGGTCTGGTTAAGAAAGTAAATAGTCACTTTCTTATGAGACAGAAAATAAAAATAGTTACTTTCTCATTTTTTTCCCCTGTCTCTTTGGTTCATTTCTGAGAATCCCATTTGCATTAACAATCGTGTTCTATGCTCCTCTTTCAGCAATGGGAAATTTAATACAAAGAGAAACAGAGCAAGACCTAAACCACTGCTTGGTTTTTGCAACACTGAATGTCTCAGTACTGAAATTTTGTATACATGAGTCACCAAGAGGAATCTGAAACCCTTTGTTACATGTATAGGGCTCTTGGGGGAATATTTGTTTGTCTAAACTCTTGATTGCATCCAGCTCTGCCTGAAATTGGAGAGGAAGCTCTTGAGGGAGTCATAGATGTAGAGAAATGCGTAGGTTATTTTGAATAATGAGTTAGTGAACAGATCAACTGAAACACAGTATGGAAGTATACTTAGTTTCTTTCACCAAGTACAAAGCTAACCAGGAAAATCTTGTAGTACTGTGGGTTTACAGGATACTGCTAGGGAGTGCCCTAAAACTGTACAATGCTGCTTAGTAGACCAGTCCTGTTGGCAAACACATTTATGAATCTGAACATTTATTTTCAAACTGTGTATAGACGTTCTTACATTACTTCGAACTTTTCAAAGCTGCAATTTCTCTATATTTTTGCACTCTTGTTCTAATAGGTTAAGAAAATACAAAAAGCTCTTTACTGATCTGACCTTTCCTCACAAATTTTTGACTGATAAGAAGAGGAAGGCTCCAATTTGTAAATACATGCAGCAGGAAACGTGCTAGAATGCATGCCATTCTCTTTTTCTTTTTGGCTGTAAATCCACTCTGGTCATAAGGTCAAATATACTCCATTCAATAATCAGGCTGTCTGGGAAATGAAATACCCTACGCCTGCCCTGCTCCTGAGAGGGCTGCAGTGGCCTTGCAGTGGATTTGAATAGTAGCTCTGCTGCTCTTCATTTGTTTTGTGTGGGCAGCTGGGGACACGGCTGAGGCAAAATAACCACGTTTGTCCTTTAGCCACCTCTGCCTGTTCCAACCAGTTGTTTTTGCTGATCTAGGAGGAGTAATGTGGAGGCCGACCAGTGCAGGACTCAGTTGGACTGACACAGTCACAGTATAAAGCAGACAGATACGTAGTTCTGTGATGCCCCTTGCTGCTGGTGAACTTTATTTTATTTTCTAATTGATGAGAATCAGTTGTTGGCTGCTTGCTGTCAGTGTGGTTATTCATGGCATTCTAGCTATTTTTCTACTCCTGTTTGGTCAGCTTGAGTAGGAATAGCAGGAGAACAGTAGCATTTCTCACTTAAGGAATTGAAAGCTCTTCAAAGAGGGAATGATCTTATGAATCACAGAATCATAGAATGGTTTGGGTTGGAAGGGACCTTTAAAAGTCATCTAGTTCAACCCCCCATGAAGAACCCAAACACAACAGGAAGCCACTTAAGTGCTTGAAATTGTATAGTTTTTAAGTACAGTGTTTCCTTTGGAGTGCTTTGTTACTGTCACTAGGCGACACTGGAAATAGGCTGGCTCCATCATCCTTATACATTGATGAGATCTGCCTTGAGCCTTCTTTTCTCCAGGATAAACAGTCTGAACTGTCTCAGCCTTTCCTCCTACAGGAGATGCTCCAGTCCCTTCATCATCATAGTTCAGCTCTTGGCTGGACTTTGTCAATGTGTCCATGTCCCTCTTGCACTGGGGAGCCCAGAACTGGACACAGTACTCCAGGTGTGGCCTCAGCAGTGCTGAGAAGAAGGGAAGGATCACCTCCCTCCACCTGCTGTCAACACTGGGCTTAATGCAGCTCAGGATACCACTGTCCACCTTTGCCAAAACCGCACAGTGCTGGCTCACATTCAACTCAACTGTCCACCAGGCCCCCTGGGACCTGTAGAGGACCTTTTCGTGGCAGCTGGACTATGTGCACTCCTGCCCTGGTGCTTGGAAGTGGGAGGCTGGGAGAGCACGAGGGAAACATCTCCTATTCCAGAACTCACATTAAGCGAAATCATCGTGCACTCCAAGAAATTCTCCCCTTTGGATTTCCCGTGCTGTTGAGACAGTGTTGGAAAGTATTCCCTACAGTGGGTTGTTCTTTGGTTTTGAAACACACACCCCCTGAAAAGCATCTGGATGATTACTGGATGCGGTACACGGGGCCACAGCACCACTGTGCCGATTGAGGATGTAGGGTGCAGCAGCTGGGCTGGCCAGGTGCTCCCCTCTCCTCGGTGGGGTTCGCTCCTGAGAAATGCTGGGTGAGGGAGCCTGGTGGGAGGTGGCATTTGAGGGCTCCACAGTTGCAACATGCCTCTGTGCTCGGTTGGTCCCCGCAGGCCTCCTTCTCCAAGCTGAGGGGTCGTAGTTAGTGGGCCGCCTGCGCAGGTTTTAGTGCCTCTGCAAGGATCTGCTCCTGGCCTCGTTCCTCTGGCGGTGGGTGGATGAACTGACCACATACTCCTAGTTGTCGTCCGCTCTCACCGCGTGCAGCACCTGCTCCAAAGGCTGCCTGCAGAATGGGCAGGCACCTCTCCCTCTGGTCCATTGCTGGAAGCAGGCAAAGCAGAAGCAGTGAAGGCAGAAGACGACGTAAGCTACGTTTTCAATCTCACCCAGGCAGATGGGGCACTGGCAGTCTGCCCACCCTGGAGCAGCTAGCTTGTGCCAGCCCTCGTAGCACAGCCGGTCTCCTCCAGGGCTTCCTCAGCAGCCCATGCCATGTCCTGCCAAGAGAGACATGCAAAGTGCCTGACCTTTTCTGGTGCTCAGAGGGGAAAAGCAAAGAAAGCCCAAGAAAGCTATGGGAGAGGGGAGGTAAGGGACTCCCGAAGGGTGTCCTTGTAGTCTGGAAAGCAACAGCAGCTTTCCCTAAGGAAACCCTGTGTAGGACCTGCAGCACCCTGCAGCCAGGCACAGCAGAGAGGAGCACTGGAAGGTCTGCCTTTGCTCAGTGCCCAGAGCTGCTGCTCTCCACCACGCCAAAGCTTGAAAACCTTTTCCTCCTTCTTCCAATTATTTCCTTCAGCAGTCTGAACTGGCTGACTGTGAAGCTATGTCCCAAGCTGTTGCAACAGTAGCCTGAGGCAACTGGCAATAAATGTTTTGAGAGAGGGCTTCACAGGTCTTTTACAGGTCTGAACTGGCTGACTGTGAAGCTATGTCCCAAGCTGTTGCAACAGTAGCCTGAGGCAACTGGCAATAAATGTTTTGAGAGGGGGCTTCACAGGTCTTCACAGGTCTTTTTCTTCACAGGCCCATGGGACGTGGTCAGCATGGGCATCCGTGATCGATCCTTTGAGAATGTCCTGATTTCACTTCCTAAAATAGTTTAATTTGGAGAGTCTTGTAAGGTGGAAAAGATAAAATATCTTTTCACATTACAACCTGTCCAACAAGAATAGCTGGAACTTTTATCTGTGGTTTGTTTTGGTGGTTGGTTGTTCCTTTGTTTTAATCCTGTGGAGTTGTATCAACATCTTGAAGAATTTCATATATGTGGCTCCAAATACTTTTTTTAGATTTTAAAAGCATTATTTGTTTTTAATGGAATCCATTCAAACCTTGATGAAACCTTCCTGTGGTTTACAATAGAGGTACTTTCACTGCAGTACAGTTATAGCAGAATTGCTCTGCAAGATTCCTTTCAATACCTAACTAGGACTAATTAACATTACTGGGTAATTCACTACATAACTGTATTATTCATTGTCTTTTCTCATTGTAATACTCTTACTGAGTGCATTAGTGTTACAAATTAACTCTGTT
This sequence comes from Calonectris borealis, assembly GCF_964195595.1. Lineage (NCBI taxonomy): Eukaryota > Metazoa > Chordata > Aves > Procellariiformes > Procellariidae > Calonectris > Calonectris borealis. The sequence goes on along the minus strand of NC_134312.1, from coordinate 113,962,343 downwards.
GTAATTACAGCATAATTAGGCACACAGTAATACAACCAGAGAATTAGTGGTAACTGGTAGTAACAAAAACTGTTACTGCTCTACAATTGCACTTGTAATTACCAAATAACTGTGCTGTAGCTATGTAATTTGAAGGGATGCCAAAAAAAGAAATCTTTCCACCTCTATCTGAAAGAGATTTTGTATACACACACACACACACACACATATCTAATAAATATAAAATATATCCATTTTCAAATTTTTAATGCAACAGAAATAAGGCTCATTTTTTTCCTCACTGTAAATACATCTGCAATATATTCCTGCTCACTCAAGAACCACCCCCTTATATATCTGCTATTTCCATGTGAGAAATCATTCCTGTTTTCATTGGAAATGTTGGAATACTGTAACTGTTTATGTATTCTCCAGTACTGTAACTGTTGTGTGCTTCTTTGTAGAACACCACTATTTTCAGATACTTGATCTGTTTAAACTTTGGCCTGCGTATTTTTAGTGGCATTTCCAACCCAGATTAGTTTGTTTCATCTGTAGATATCATATAAGTGTTGGTGCTGTGAATGAAGAGATATGCCAAAACTAGCATTTGCCAAAACTAGCCTCAGAACTGCAAGCCATTTATATGATTTCATGAGATGCCATATCCTAGCTAATTAGACTTGCTAACAGCTAGCATTCAGTATCCCCTTGGTGTTGCTATACTATTTTTGGGACATTTGTTAAAATATTCTCTATATGACAGTCACACTGGACTCTGGAAATGTGCTACTTTGCCTGGAGCTGATCTGATGAATCCATGTAGCTATCTAGGCGAGCCCAAAACTCCTACCACAGTCTGACTGGATTCACAGTGGAAGGAATGGTAGGATTAATTATGACTCCATGAGACCCAGTTGCTAGATGTAAACTCAAGGATGTTAGTTCTGTTCCTGTCTTTGCTGATGATCCTGAGTAGATTCTTGATTTACCACCTTTTCTAAAGCATTTTGAAACCCATTGGTGGATGGTGCTCATCAATACTTGGATTTTATTTCAGAAATCCTGGGATTTATACACGAAAGGAGAACATAGCTCAGAGCTCTCCATGCCACCTTCTGACTCTTTCCCAGATGTGTCCCCAGCATCACAATAACATGGAAGAACAGAAAGCCAGGTTCGGTCTCTGGAGCAGAAGAAATTACATGGAGATCAAGGACGAGTCAGGTCAAGCTCCCTTACAGATTAAGTCCCATGACTTCCATATACCAGGAAGCCCATTATTTCACTGGGGATGAGTATGATGCTATAAACTGATTGCAAGAGTAGTGCCTTGTTCTGCTTCCTCTGATGTCTGGGATACTCTGATAATGTGAGTGGGATTAAAGAGAGCGCTGTCTTAGAAATTAATATGTGGGAAACTAAACTCCATGGGCTTTCTTACTAGCAGTTAGGTGGAGTTCGTGGGTTAGAGGTTAATTTGGTACAGAAAGGAATATTTCTTTTACTGATTGGAAAATACTTTTCAGTCTTCGCACATCTGCCTATTGAGTCTCATCAGTATGCATTTTGAAAAATACAATGAAAAGTACAGAATGATAATGCTATATCCTGATTTCCTAGATTCTGCAACAGCTGTGGTGTTAGTGGAAGAGGAAAATAGTAACTGCTTATATGCATCTTGTCAGAAATTAAAAAATGCATATTGATTTAACATAAGATATAGCCAAGGAAATTTGAATCACTAACTAAATACTTGGCAAATCTAGTATAGGCACAAACCACTTTGCTGTAAAAGACTGACATAGAATATTTAATAATATTTTTCACAAATTTAGACATTGCCTCTAGTCGGCTGGGGGACTTGCTTAACTTTTAAATATAGTAACTGTTCCTTTTAGTAGCTGCTATTTCTATTTTTACTAATATATGAATTTTTTTTAACCAACACTGAATGTTTGAACAAAGGCAGGTTTTACATAGGTAAAATTTTTTGGTAAGATGACACGAAGACACACCGAATGTTTCACTGATAGACTCACTCAGGTTTACCTATTTTCAGTTGTACTTTAGTATCTTGTCTGATATTTATTATCTTTTATTTTTGCAGAATCAAGTTTGCATCTTCCATATATTAAAACTTTTTATTACATTTCTGCTGTGAAATACCTGAAAACATCTCTATTCTTCTATTAAAAATATAATCACTGAGTATGAAACTGTAGTCTAGGATAGGAGTTTAAAGGTTTCTTTTTTTCAAACCAAACAATAAGGATCTCAGGCAAAAAAATACAGCTCCCTGTAACAGAGAGCTGAGGCAAGGTCTTCTGACTTTACTCAGAATTCAGCACATCTTTGGACAGAACGTGAAGTTAACAATCCTCCACTGCTAGTGTGAAATCTATTATTATTGAGCATGGAAACTATCCAAAGATATTCTCCCATAGTTCTGAACCATAAAGTTCACTAGTTGCAAGAGCAGCCTAGCACATCATAGGGATGGGTTATATGTGCTCAGAATAAAGTGCTAGATAAAATATGAAAAATGATCATCCTCTAAAGTTCTCTGAAAATACTATCAGCTACTTAAATGTACTTTATAGTTAATAAAGTATTTAGTTTCTGAACATTATTTGCCCAGAACACTGCATGGTGTGCATAATCTTTTTATTTCTTGATTTTTCTGCGAAACTCCAACTGAAAATATACCTTTAGCATTTTAGTAAGCCAACATAATTTCTGTGGCCAGAGCTGTCATATAAAGTAAATTCACAGAGGAAGTTCAACTCATGTAGGCTACATGCTACTCAGCCTTTAGTAGTAAAATGCAGGTGACTTGGGATTTTTCTAAAACAGTTAATTCTGAACCCTGCTAGGCAAACCCTATGAAAAATATGTTTATTTTATGATACAGCTCAGAATATAGCAAATAATTCTTCTATTGCCATAGGATGAATACATGAAATGGGAATGTGCTGATAACACATGGTTGGAAGACACTGAATGATAGGGATAGAGATGAATGATTCTGATGACATGGCTATGGTTTTATAACAAGGATTGATTGCAAGCATTTCTGTACAAACCGGGGTGCTTATTGAAGAAATGTTAGAGAGAAAGATGAGGGCTTATTTAATGTTACCAGATAAGTCTAGGTCACCAATGTGATGTGACACGGGGAAAAAGACAAATGCAAAAGAGGCAAGTGCAGAAAATAAGGACAAATGAAAAATCTTTATGGCTGAAATCAGGAAAATAGTAATTCTTTTGTAAAAGGTGCTGCTAGATTAATCTAGGATGCTGTGGACAATTCTGTTATCCATGTTCAAGAACAATGTACTCAAACTACAAAAGCAAACAATGGGTATGAGGATTTGGGAAACAGAGACCCTGTTCAACATGAGGATGCTACGTGAAAGCAAAATGAGAGCTGAAAGGAGATGTTTATCTTTTAAAGGTACATGAAGGCAGGTAAAGATTACTGAAGTAGAAGGACTGTTTAAACTAAAGGTCAATGTTAGTGCAAGAGGTGGGTGAAAACTGGCCATGATTAAAACCCACATTTGGAATGTCATGAAAGTTTATAACTCCCAGAGGAATTCTGTTTTGAAATAGCCTTTCTGTATTGGGAGAAAGCGACTGAATTAGACTTAGCACCTTTGTACCTGATGCATTTATGGATGGAACTGCAGTAAGGTGAGCTCTGTAACATCAGAGAACAAGTCTGAGTGGTTTGGGAAATTGTTCCAGTTCTAAGTCCTGCCCGCACAAGCAGTGTGCACTCTTAGCTTAGACTAACTCTTAGCTTAGACTCTCCTGTCTATCCTGATGTACATGGTCAGACGCAAAAACACAGTTTGTTCGTTTGCTTGATTTTGATGCTTTGACAAATATGCTGTCTAGTAGCTCAGCATCGCATAGAAATTTCTGGTGGGTATTTGATTGTGAGAGTGACTGCTGCAAAATCTGCAATGCTGTGATTGCCAAATGTATATTAATATAATTTTGATAGATTTCCCAAGGTTAACCAGAAATGGTTTTGAGGTTTGGGGCTGATGATGCTGTGACTCATATTAATGACAAATGGCAGCAATATAGTTTTTGTAAGCAATTTTCAGGCCAGGCACGGTGCACAAAAACTTAGCAGAAGATTGGACAGCAGGTGATGAGTTTACATTACAAACTTCAGGTCAAGCTCAATGGTTCAGACATAGGTTGGAGAATAATAATGGCAGACAAGTGCAGCCTTGCATTGTGGAGAGCTTCTGCGTTTTGGAGAACCTTAAAGTAGATGAAGACATGGATAACAGGAAAATCCTGACTGAGACTAAATAAAAAAGAAGAAAGTACCCAGAAGGTAGAAGCAGGCATGGGCTTCTGCCCTATACAGGAGGAATATAAAGCCATTGCTCCAGTGTATTGGAATGGAGTCAAGAAAGTCAAAGCTCAGCTAGCGTTGAAATCAGTGACGGGTGTGAAGGGCAACAAGATGGACTCCTATAAGAACAGAGGGTGTGGAGAAGACTGAGGCACCCAGTGGTTTTTTTGCTCGCTGGTAAAGCCTGCCAGTTCTCTGGGCTAATGCAGAACCTGTGGGGATGCAGCATTGCACCTTGTGGAGGAAGAAAGACTTAGGGAATACATAAGCCAGTATATTGGGTGTAGGTGGCCAGGTTTTGGTAGCTGGGGGGCTGCGGGGCGGCCTCTGTGAGGAGCAGCCGGGGCTGCCCCGTGCCGGACACAGCCGGTTCCAGCCGGCTCCAACCCACCCACCGCAGGGCACGGCTGAGCCCCGCAGCCACGGTGGCGGCGCCTCGGGGAAAGCCTGGGTAAGGAAGGGCAGAAAAAGCAGAGGGAAGAGGGAACAAAAAGAGTGAGAAGCAGCACAGGGAACACCAAGGTGAGAGAAAGAGGGGAGGGTTCTCCATGGTGATGGAGCAGATATTCACTGTGGCCTATGGAAAACCCATGCTAGAGGAGACAGATATTCCTGAAGGAACTGCAACTCCCGTGGAGACCCCACACTGGAGCAGGGGAAAAGTGTGAGAAGAAAGGAGCAGCAGAGAGAAACAGTTTTGTACTGATGGTAAACAGTGCTCCGCAACCCCAACCCAGCTTCTCCTTGCCTCGCTGAAGGGACTGAGTGTAGCCTGTGGTGATAACAAGGGTGGAGGAGAGGACTCTGGAGTGAAGGAATGGAGTAGAGCCTGGGAAGAGGAGGAGGAAAGGTGTTTTCCCTAAGTGTGTGTAAAAGCCAGGTTTCGTTTACAAAGCTGCAGAACAGGCCCTAACATGTTTGCGATGGAGGAAATTTCACGAGGTTGGTGTGGAGGGGCATGAACACACTGGAATATGACCCACAGCTATGGACCTGCCCCAGGAGGCCACCAGAGATAAAATGGGAAATGTGGTGGCCGTGTCACAGTGGGCAGCTGGTCAGTGGTGGCCATGTCACAGTGGGATCCATGACATGGCTGGCACAGGTATGTCAGGCTGCGGAGGTTGGGAAGCAGCACTTTCCAGCTGGTGAGGGCAGGGGAAGGCAGGGGAGGGCAGGGCAGGGCAGGACAGAGGAGGGGAGGACAGGGCAGGACAGGGCAGGACAGGTGAGGGCAGGGGGTACCACTGCCCCTTGAGAGGCTGTGCCTGGTTGCTGCTCCAGCCCTGCTGAGCTCAAGGGCTGTCAGTCCCCACTGCCTCCGGCCCTACCCCTCTCCTGGCTGTGGAGACGTGGGGACTGGCAGCCTCTGCTGGGGATTGGCAGAGCACTGGGCAGGGAGTGCGGAGCTTGCCCAGGACTGCCAAAGGGAGAAGCGGGTCTCCATGCCTCAGGGTCTGGGTCTGTGCTGGACACTCATCTTCTCCTGCTTTTCCCCCTCAGAGCTGGCAGAGGTGAATCTGGAGGAGAAGTCCCAGTGCTGCTGCGGCTCGCCATTGACTCATGCTGTTTCAACCATGAAGTGGAAGGCCTGCAACATCATTGACGAGGGTGAGAGCAAAATGATCCCGCAGCTCCGCAGGTCAGGTAAAGGGGTTGTCAGGGCATCTGTGTACAGCCGTGGGGAGGGGGAGGCAGGAGCCCCTCAACTGCCTGGTGCAGGGCCCGCCCCCTCCTCAGCAAGGGGCCTAGGGCGAGGAGAAGGAAGGTGTTGCCCAGAGCTGCCTGGGAGCAAGGGGGTCGAAGGTGAAGGTGTAAAGTGGGGCAGGAGAGGAGAGGGGAGGAGCAGGAGCCACCGAGGCTGGGGAAAGAGACTGCCTTTGGGTCAGTGTTGGCTGTCTTGGGCAGGAATCAGCACACAGAGGGGATTTCCACAGAAGTGGAATGTGCTGTGGAGTAGGTGGGGACTGGCTGTAAAGGCAGTGCCCCAAGCCACGGCAGGGAGGCTAGAGACCTCTAAAGGTAAATCTGCACAGCAGAAGGCTGCAGTATGTTAGAGACACACAACCTTCCCCAGCTATCTTGTGCTTTCCATCTTGCATGCTTTGCTGTCAGTGTGAAATGTGATGTAAGATGATGCGATGGCAATGTTTCTGGAGTAGAGCATCATCAGCACCAGCTGGGGAGTGTCTCTGTGCTCTACTGAATGGTGTGGCTCTCCCCATGCTCAGAGCTGCTCAGTGTTGACTTTGTTCCAGAAAAAAATGCACTTGTCTTGAAACATATGAGTAGTCTTTTTGAATTCACTGAGGTTCAGCCTACTCCATATGATCATACACATAAAGCTGAAGAATGCAGCATCCTACACATCCTATGGTGTTTTCAAGATGTTCAGTAATTGAAAATAGAGCTATTTTAAAAATTATCAGGCTTGTGAACAATCTGATATTTTGGGGGTAGAACTGGATGAGACACACAAGAAAGATGTTCATTTCTGGGTCTGCTAGAATGTTTTTACTTCTTTACCCATTCTACAAGGTCTTTTCTCAATCTTGATGTGGTCCTAATTCACAGCTTTACTGATGCCATGGTTTCACCCAGTTTGTTCTGAGCAGAAATTGAGTAAAAGCTTTGTGAAAAACTTACTGGTTTTGAACTAGGTTGAATAAGAGAAGGTTTTTTAAAACAGAGCAACAAAACTTTCTGTATAATATCTGTAGTTTTGGCTTTCCTGAAAAAATTATATATTCACATTCGTTAGTTCCACTTTTTTTCACCTTGACAAATGTCAAATGTTTTTCTGGAAAATAGCTTTTTGCAGTATTGAAAATTTTAATGGTTGTGTTAATGGAGAAAATTTCCCTTTTTTTTGGCTTTATTTAAAAAGTTGTATTTTACATCAGTGGGCAAAATGAAAATGCCATTCTTTCTGTATCTTTTCAGTCCCCAACTGTTGATTATTCTGCACATTGTTGTGGCTTTTTTTCCTCTGTTGGAAAGAGGAGAATTTAGAAAAAGAGAAGTAGGCTTCCTCCAAACAAAGAAGACAGTTGTTTTTGGAAAAAAAACTGTTAAGGGAAAGAAATTTAAAAAAGCTTCTTAAAAGTTTGAGTGAAATGATTTTGGAAAAAAACTCTTGGAAACCATTTATCTTTTACTATATCTTTCTTATAAATAACTGACCTACTTCTGACCAGTGTTGACCTGCTTATCTCCTACAGAACTTCAGTGCAAGTTAGGGGAATTCAGTGTTCTGTGTAGAATTGCACATCAGAAAACTGCACCACTTTTCGCTTCTTGACTGTTTTTAGAGGAAGATAAACAAAACCATTTTTTACAACTGGATAAACAGACAAAAAGGCTATGGCCCTTCTGGTCTGGCTGTTGGACAGGTAGGTTTTTTTACCCCTCTGGAGCACAAAATTATGTATAGCAATCTTTTGTTTTGACACAACAGTTAAGGTAGTGGCTTACTTGGCTCTGAAGTTTTTTATTGTTTCCATCGTAACATCTTCCTAAAGATTAGGTCCTATTTATGTTTTTTTTGAGCTATAACATAACATTTTAAGCTATAATTGCAGCATAACCCTTCTGAGTTTTGTCATTTTAGAAACACTTGGGAAGTCTGATCCACTATTCTCTGATTTCTTTGTCAGGTTTCTGTATTATCCAGTGTCTCTGTTAAAGCTGTAATTAAGTGACAATTATTAAGCTTTCTTTTACATACAAAGCCAGTTACTGATGTAAATGGGTCCTAGTCGAAAAGAGAGTAAACAACCCTCCCAACAACCTCCTCTCAGAACTAATCCTCTCTTTCTCACCTTAGTGAAATTCTTATATCTTCACAAATGCTCAGCTTGCATTCTTCTGAAGTCAGTTTTGATTAGCGTTATTTTGGATATTTATCCATTTTAACCCTTAGGTTATCAACTTTCACCTTTTCTCTAATACATGCTTATATATTTTTAAATTTATAGGATTCCTTTCTTGATTTGAAAAAAAATTGCATTGCTATATGATTATTTGCTTCTGAAACAAATATTGGGAATTTATGGGGAACTGTGCATTTATATTAGAAGATTATTGGATATGTCCTCACAGCCAGTTTAGTATCCACCTAAGTGGAAATCTCACTTGTACTTTGGAGTGTGGGAAAGGCCTACTAGCTCAAACTTCAATTGCAACTAATATATGGCCAGCAGTTTTTGAGGATAAGAGCAGAAATCCCAATTAATTCTTTGTGAGAGCATGCAGATGCTTATTAGTTCCTTTGATGTCATTGCTGTAGTTCTCCAGTCATCAAGGAATTCTTACGTTCAGTCAGGTTCTACATTTCCAAAGCAAAGCATAAGGCAAGCAAAAGATTTAAAAAAAAAAAAAAGGAAAGAAGACTTCATCAAAAGTGAAATTCCTCCTCCCCCTTCCCAAAATCCGAGTGTCTTTTTCCTTTGAAGGTCACATTTAAAATAGCTCACTGGATATTATTAAAAAATGCAGCAACTGCATCACATTTTATTTCAAATATAATTTTTGAGTCTGTTTGCATTGCATTTGGTTTCCCTTTCTTTGTTACTTTGCTCTCCTTCCTTTTAATGAAAAGAAAAAGTAAAATTAGGAAATAGTTGATGAAAGAAAGACATGCAGTGTTTTTATAGACACTGCACAAGGCTCTAGTGTAAATGAAAGCAGCAGATGCTGATTTTTCTATAGTTAAAGGTTTAAGTAATTTCTTTTCCAGTTAGTTATCTGATGTTTCTGATGTTTCAAAGTTAATCAGTCTTAGAAATTGACACAAATTGCTGGTCTGTAGGCAAGTCCTTTTAGTCAAAACAATCAGCATACTATATTTTTCATTTTATTAACTTTGTTACAGAATGGCAAAAAAATCAGAGCTTAGACGTGACTACAGATTCCTTTTTCTGCATTTTGGGAGCTTTTTGATTCTTATTTTCCCTCTGTTTTTATCTCTTTCTCCCTCTCCCTTCTACCCTTGGTATTCTAGGTTTTAATCAATCCTTAATGTTGCTTTAATGCAATTTGTATTTAATAGATTTAGGCTTCAGTTAAATACCTCTCAGTTATCAGAACTCAGTAATTTGGAGAAGCGCTGTAGTAGAGCTTTTGATACTGAAGGCTTAGAGAAAGCTGCAGGGCACAACAGCTCTGAAATGGTGCTGCTCAGTGTGGAAAATGGCAGCTTGCTTTCCATTAGCAGAAAAATGCCTCCCCAATTTGAATAATTATATGTGCTTTGTCTTAAAGTGATCGTGTTTCATGTAAGACAATACTTGGAAAAGGTCAGATCATTACTCTGACTCAATTGCTCGTTTGAACTAGATACTTCCAAAAGGCATTAGGAGGAAAGTTGTGTCTGGGGAGGGAAAGTAGGGACTGAGAAGCAATTTGTTCCTTTCCCAGATCTGCTTTGCATCCTCCTCCTTCTCATATTAATAGCACTTGGTTTCATCTATGGTCAGCTACTGCATTTTTTGATAGACAAGGGGACTGCTCCAAAGTTTGTGAAACAAAATGATGGATCACTGACTTAGAAAGCTTGAGGTCCAGCCTATGATAAGAATTTGTGCTATCTTTTCGGGTAAAATATTTTTGTCAGAAACGTGGTCTCAACACTTTCTGAGGGTGTCAGATAATCTGTATTGATGCCAATGCACCTTGCAGTAAAGGTAAAGAAGCAATGGTCAGTTGTTCAGCATTTACCCAATAGCAAACACCTGGGCATGACAGTTCACCCGGTCTGACTTTGCAATACTTTTAAACTGTGCTCCTGCCTCAGCGTCCCAATTCAGATTCGGTGGTGTGGGAGACTTGGGTCAGCAATAAATGTGCCCAAAAGTTGCAAAGAGTTTGCCAGCAAAAAAACTGGAAACAAAAGAAGTAGTGAGAGGGAATATAAGAGCTAAATTGAGCGTAAAATAGAAGGTGTAGTGAAGAAAGATTGTACCTGATAATTATCACACATTCAGCTCTTGGTTGGTAGTGCTGCCAAAAGAGTCAGGTTGCCAGTACCTTTTTGTTATAACTCATTTTCTGCGGCGTAACTTTGCCTGCCGATGTGGACATTTTTCCGCATTGGGTATACACTTAGGCTGAGTATTTTGGGACAATTTCAGCAAACATGGCTCAACCATTTCAGAGGAATAAATATTAGGGGAAAAACACATTGCTTGCCAACATTTTTACAGCCCTTTAATTGCAAAGTTCTAGCAGACCTATGGGCTAAAGCAGAGATGCAACATTTGGGATGGAGGTTGGTTTTATGACAAAGATGTGCCTTTTTCTACTTTTTTAAAAAAAGCTTCCCAGTTTGGAGAATTTACACAGCTTTGGAAGAATATTAGTTTGCCCGTGTTCTGTAGAGACTAGTGTACACATGGCAGGTAAATGCGTTAGAATTCATACGCAGAGATCTTTCTCTATACCAAGTATGGTGGATCTGAAAATTTCCTAGAGAGTTACTTTTCCTTATTTCCAAAGCTGCGGTGTGACTGAACACAGAAATACAAAGCAAGGAGATTTCTTTTTTTTTTTTCTTTTTCTTTTCCTTTTTTATCTCTTTCCATTCATAGGAATGCAGAAGACGTAGCCCTGGTATATATATATAGGGACAATTATTGTTTTAGGTTAGAACAAGAGCCTGTAATATATAGAAGGGAAGAGCAGGAGCCAGTTTGTGCAGATTTCATTTGGAAAAATGTGGGAATTGGTTAAAGAAACTGAGGATGAGATAAGTTTGCTGTGCTGTGAGAGTGGAAGGCTGGAGGACCCTGTGATGGTACAGAGAAACTGAGTTTGAATGTAAATTTGAGGGCAGCAGAAGAGAGGGGGAGTTTAAAGCTTTTTAATTAAGAAGCTAAGAATTGGAGTTAATTTTTTAAGGAAGACTAGGATTCAGATTCCAAAATAGACTGAGAAAGATTAATGAGACTGAGGATAAAATAGGGGACTGGATGGGTAGAGAGAGGAAACACATGAATTCAGGTAAAGACAATTTGGGAATGGAGAGCAAGTGCAGTAGGTGCTGTGTGTGTGGCAATATGGCTACTTCACAGATTGGGAAGGTGAGAGGAGAAAAAGAAGTTAGGGAGGACAACAAGGTGTGTGTGTGTGAGCCCTACAGACAGGGCTGATCTTGTTGATGGGACTTTGAAGAGTAGTGTTATCTGTTGACTGTGGGAGAGATTTTCCCTCTCTGCTGCCATGTAATTTCTCCCCACCCTTGCAAGAGCTAGCTTGGATTTTTGAAGTGCTTGTGTAGGCAAAATAGGTAAGAGACTGCTGTCACTGTTGTGTTGTGCTGGGTAATGTCCTGGGCCAACCTGGTGAGTGTGATAAGTGTTGTCTTCTGATTCTGTGCACTAATAAAATCTTATATTGGTATTTCCCCAACATGGAAATAGAGGTAACACAGCCACTGATTTAGTGAGGCGTTATTAAATCTACAAATGCATTATCCGTGGAGCTGGTTTCCACAATTCTGTGAAAAAGACAATGCCATTCCTTTCTTCCCCAGAGTTGGATTTATGTTTTTATTACATACATTCATGGGACTCAACAAATGAGAGCAAATCTAGGAAGCTGGCTATATCTGCCTGTGCTTCTTGGCTTTTGATGGAACAGATGTAATGACCATTTACCTAAACTGTGGTTAAAACTGAAAATATGCTCAGAACACTTTGAGTTTTTATTTTAAATGTGCTGTCCTGTTTTCTGGAAAAGAAAGAAAACCTACTGAAGGTAGGGATTTAAAAGGTTAGTCAAACTAATCAAACTTTATGTACGCAGCACTGTCTTTGAAGAAGTTTGCTTAAGTTATTCTCAATAGCAGAGAGATATAACTACTCTGCTGACTTGCTGTTATCTCCAATTTTGAAAGAAGCAGCTTGATCTCCTGCAATTGTAATTTAAAGCCAGGTGGGAAATTCCTCCCATTGCTCTTTTTTCCTGTTTGAAACTTATTCCCAAATTGCAACATTTTTACATCATTAAAAAAAAAAATGTACTTGTGCAGACTTTTCTTTTACACTCTTTGTGCCCTTTAAGAATATTTATGGGGCTATTCCCCCTTAGGTGTGCATGTAACTCCCATTAACTTTTAATAGGGTTTTAGGTGCGTGCATGAAGGAATGAATATAGAATTACTATGTTTGGAGGAAAGAAGACCAGTCCCTTATTCAGCCGAGATTTCATTAGAATTTCAGATGCCAGTTTTTAAGAGTGGGGTGGTGCTCAGGGGGCCTGCGTTTCATAAAGTGCCTAGGGCAAAATAAGTATTTAATCTGGCTGGTGCTATTTCTTATTGTTGATGGTGATGTTAAAAATTGAAGTTGTGCTCTTACTACTGGTGCATTGAATATGTCTCTTTTACTTTCTGGTAACTGGGGAAAAAACCTATTTCATTCTTGGTTTTTTTGTCTGCTAAAGTCATTATAAAATGTAAATGAATACATTGTAAGCCAAATCTGAATTACAAATATTCTGTCTGGAGTTTTGTGTGAATCCTATGCAAATTTTGTTCATTTTTAACAGCTATGGGCATGGATAAGATTTTGTAATAAGGCATCTGCTAAAGTCTCCCGTTTTTCTTAAACTGAAAAGATTCCACAGTTCAAATTTGGAAAAGTTGTACATATACACACATATATGTGTATATATATGTGTATATATGTATACATACTACATATATGTATATGTGCATGGCAATACTTTAGGATAGCTCTTCTTTTATTCCAAAATCATGCAAGTTTGAGCGCTAAACTTATACATTTGTGAGGGTGAAGTTTTTTAAATACACTTCTTTTTCAATACTTTCAATATAATTCTTTTATCAGAGAATTGTAGGGCACCCAAATGTAGGTTTGCCAAGAGTCTAGCTAAACACCTACTGTGAGTTTTTTCTAGTAGTTCCTAATTTAGTATAAAGTAGTTCATTAGTTTTGTACGTGTATACATAGACCTTCCTTCTGGGGAGGACACTTTAAATCTATAGTTGACAAATTCTATGATTCCTAAATTGTGACTATAATAACTATGAAAGGCCCAAGAGTGAGTTTGTCCTGGTCTCCAACAGAATGGAGGGAGGGTAGCAGAAATATAGATATTCCTCTTCTTCCCACAGTAGCATGGACTTCAGCTGTGTCAGCCAGTACGAGGCTACTTTACTACCTAACAGCTAATCACATTCTGTGCCAAGGGTTTAAAGCCAAGTGGTGTTTTGTTAATCACCTTCTTTCACTTGGTTACTGTTCAACTTGGTCCTGAACAGAAAAAAGAATCGATCAAAGCTTGTAGCTCTCAATATTGCAGGGTGATTTAGTTTAAGCACCACAGTATCTTGGAAAGGGCATCAGGAAACAGATCTGTCAGTTGTCATCTTGTACTCAGTGAAGCTTGGTGATTTGCAGTCTTCTTAAGACAGTCACGTGACAAGTATACTTGGCAACTGTGCAATTACAAACTTTTAGTTATCTGGTTACCTCAGCACTGAGCAGCTAGAATAGCTACCTTGGCAGTTTAGCTCATGAAGGTTGCGGTAGTGGGAGGTTTTTGTTTGTTTGTTTTTTAAAATCTACTTTGTATCTTGAGTATATTCATTGACGTTTATATGGTCTCCTAATTACAGACTGCTTTGGTAGTTGATACAATCCTCTAGAATAACTTATACCGCCCTTGTGGCTGCTTACAGCAACCTAGCTGTTGTTATACCCATTGCAGTCCTCCCTAAAGCAATTGAGCATCAGACAATTCACAGGTACATAAAATCCTGCCTCAGGTACCTTTTTCTATTTGAATCTGTGCTAATCTTCTAACCATTTTGTATTACTGGAGAAATTCCAATGTAGACCCTGTAGGTGGAAGAATTCCTCCTAGATCCCTCACCAATGAAGTTACAGTCTAATTTCAAGTTTACAGTCAAAATAACTTTCATTGTATGTAGGATTTCTACATTTTTTGACAAGGATAGCTGAGTTTTTCAGGTGTTGCGTAATTTAAGAGTTATTTTTCATCTTAACACAGGGCAAAACTTAAATATTGATTTAGCAAAAATTTCAAGACTATGTAGGTCATATTATGTGCATGGTTTCCCCCCCCCTCCCCCCGCCCTGTGGATTTCACATGATTACAGAAGTGACAGAAGAAGCAGATTTAGAATATCTGCCATTCTGCCTTCTGGCATAATCATATTTATATTTTTACAAAAGGTAATTTTAATGGGAAATCTGAAAATCAGAAAAAAAACCCTTAAAACCTATACTTTGAGAAGCAATACTGCCTTTCAGAGACCTCTGAAAATGAAGTAAAATCTGACACTTTTATGATGCAGAAGTGCAAAAAAAATCATCAAACCAGGAATTGTTCAACCCAAAGTGGTTAAATAAGTAGAAATTTTTGTTTCAAAATTAAACAATAAGGCCATGAATTGTTTCAGTCTTTGAGTTACTGTTAGAAAACATTGTAACAGATTACTTTGGCATTTGATTGAAGTGCTCTATTGTTCAGCTTCAACACATTCTGACATCTTTTGCAGATCAATTGAAGTGTGGTAGTGTGGAAGAAATAAAAAGGAAGATGTCATTTTATCCTTAGTTTAGAATAAAAAGAAATGCATTTGAGGAAAAAGATGAAAGAGAAATGAGCTATGTTTGAACATAGTGAGCATAACTTTTCTGTATACATGAAGTTGTCTGACACCACTCCATGAAATAAAACTAAATGAAGTAGGTAGAAATAATTTACAAAATAAAGGAAGAGGAGCAGAATAATAAGATAATATGTGCAGAATCTAAGCCATTAGCCAGAAGGGACCATGAATTTGGTTTAGAAATGAGAAACTGAAAAATACAATCTTTAAAATAAAGAATGAAGTAAATGGACAAGTTATTGACATTTCTGAAAGAAAAATCTTGCTGGGACAGAATTGCTGTCTCTGAAGATGAAATCCCTGATCCTGCATGTGCACTTAATTATATAATCAACTATAAGCTTGTCAGTGGCTTTCATGAGGATACGGATCCACTGACTGTAAGCAGTCCCTGTTAAAAATAGCTACAAAAATGGGAAGGCTTAGTGATTATTGTATGAGCAATTGATGATGAAATATGAAGGATTTTTACTAAGTTCCTTCTGTCAATTTTTTTAGAGTACATAACTGATGGAAATATTTATGTACTGTTTTATTTTCCGTAAAAACCCAAAGACCTTTAGAAATAGTAGATGAATGTGAAGGTTTTTGATACTTCAGTAGAAGAGATTGATGTGCTGACTTTTCAGAGGTTCCTCCAGAATGTTAAGTAGTTAACAGAATTAATGTTAGAAAAAACAAATATAAAATTACTTTGTCAGATAAAAGCTGTAAGTTCAGCTGTAAATATCAAGAAACAACATAACACTTTCTGTTCAAGTCTACAAAAAATGTGTGTGCTTTGAAACACTATGCATAATCCTATGGCACCGAGTTACACTGTCACAAGTCACTAATTAAAGTTGATAATTGAGGAGGTACATTTTTGAATTATCAGGAGACAGGATTTAGCTGGCAGCATAGGAAAAAATTTCATTTTGATTTATATATTTTGTTCTACATTTTTCCTTAATAGAAGATGCAAGTCTCTTAAAAGGTTTTCAATACAGACAGGGAGTGACTTGGAGGAAGAACCTGAAATGACGTTATATATCCAGGTGGAAAAAGACAAGGAGGTGAAATGGGAAAATGGAGGCACAGTGTAATGGACAACTTTAAATCACAGTGAAGACTGAGTCTGCATAGTCAAATCAGTGACCTTTGGACATCAATACAAATAAGTCTTGTTCAATGCTAGTGTAGGCTCTGAGAAGGCTGATATTAAATTCTTGATTTGTCCTCATACCCTACTTGACATGGATTGTTTCAGTTCCCCCTCCTTCAAACTATGATAGCACAGAGGAATTGCAAGCATAGCCTTGCGAATGCATGTGTTTGTTTCTGGTTTTGATTTTTATCACAAACTGCTTCTTTTCCTGTCTCCTATCTATGAAGAAGCATACAACTTGAAAGTACTCCCAAACTCGCAGTTTCCAGGCAACTGTGGGTGCTTTGGTTTCCATTTTAGCTCTGAGACAGATTACAAGTCCGTGCTTTCCATAGAGACTTTACAGATTATTTTAATTTTATGCAGGTTTGCAAGATTTGAAATACAAAAAATCTCAAAAAAATGAAATTACTGTTGTGTATCCAGGTCTAGAGGGCTGCAATGTGAACACAGAAATAGGAGCATTCTTATTTCCATGATACAAGTACAATAGTGAGATTACTAGAGTGAGCATGTATAACTTTACACCCACTGCAAGAATTTTTCCTAAGACCTCTGATACTTCTTTAAAATTCACTGATTTAGCTGGACCATGTAGTTTGTGGGATCAGATCCTAATGACAGAAGCTGAACTAGATTCTGCTGTAATAGTTTGACTTCATTTTATGGAAGTTTGTCAAAGTTCTTACAGTGAAACCTCTCAAGGTGTGTCTGTGTGTATGTATCTCTGTGTGTTTGGGTATTTCTGTGTGTGTAGACTTTGATTTAGTAGCCTTTTAATATCAAATACTCTTTTAAGGAGATACATTCAAACGTAAAACTTTTTTTTAAATGAACATACAGCCCGTAAATAAGCAAGAAGCAAAAAAGTCCGTGAAACCTTTCCCTTAAAACCAAAGTTATATCAATCTCTTCTCCTCCCACCAACAAGCCTCTTGAAGTACAGTTTTCTCTCCACCCAAACATAAAATCTCTGAGGCATGTCAAGTCAGTTTTCCTCTATATATCCTCTTTACCCTGATTATGTTGAAATAACTGTTATAAAAGCAAATACAGGAGCTGATTTCAAAAGATCACAATAGCAGAGGAATTGTGATTCCACACAACAATACACCAACTCACTTTCTTCTTGCTATATGTTAAGTAGTCTGCAGGATGCCTGCCTATGCAATATAGACATTGCTTCTACCATACTTGGCTCGTAGGTATTTCCATAAGAACTTTATAAAGCTCTGTAACTTGTTTTTTTACTTCCCTTCAAAAAATATAGTAATTCATCATAATTTCAAATACTTTTCAAAGTGTTTAAGTTTGTTAAAAACAATCATTATGATGGTTTAAAATAAAATGGTCATATTGTAACACATTACCTAGAAGTATGAGGGCCTCAGGTTACAAACCTGAACTTTTTTTGAACAAAACCCAGCTTGATACTTTTTTTCTTCCCTAAACTAACCTGATTGATCACAAATTGGTTCAAACTAATGAGTGGTGGGTCATGATGGTGGGAGGGAAGAGTATTTCCCTAGGAGAGCTAGGTCAGCAAACAGATTGTTTGCTCTGACCAGAGCCTCAGCCTCTCCTTGCAAGGCAAGAGCTCCAGCCCCTGACCAGGCTGGTGGCAGGTGGCTGTCTCTGCTGCCAGGGCATGCTGCTGGCTTATGCTCAGCCCAGCTTTCCAGGGTCTTTTCCGCAGAGCTGCTCCCCATTCAGTCAGTTCCCAGCCTGTACCGTTGCCAGGGGCTCTTCCTGTGCAGATGGAGGACCTTCCATTTGTCCTAGTTTAATTTCATGAAGTTCTTGTTGGCCCATTCCTCCAACCTGTCTAAGCCGCACTGAATGGCAGTCCTCCCTATAATGTATAAACCCCCTGATGTGGGGGCATCAGCAAACTTGCTATAAGTACACTCTACCACCTCCTCCAGGCCACTTGATAAAGATTTTAAACAGGACAGGTCCCAGGATAGACCCCTGCAGTACTCCACTGTGGTTATGTGCTGGGAGAAAAGTGGTGACTGAATGAACTCTTGACAGATGAGTGCGAGGTTAAGGCTATGGTTTCTCAGTAGCAACCATTGTTAAGAATTTCTTCCTGTTTGGCTATTCTTTTCTTGGTTTTGTTGTTGTTGTTGTTTTTTTGTTTGTTTGTTTTTTGTTGTTGGTTTTTTTTTTTTTCAAATATGTTCACACTGTTTCCTAAATCCTAATCTGTGAACTTTGTACCTCAGTTTGTTAGGTAAGACTCGCTTCTGTTTCATCTGCAGTCATACAGATTTTAATTTATCACCTGGTACTTGTGCAGAATATTGAGTTGTCAACCTATTACCTGTTTCTGATGGATCTCTGTCCTCTGCAGCCAAAATAGACAGGATAAATACCTGTAAACTTATCGTAAACAAATAAAAGACAGAGTTCTCTAAGTTACTGTTATACTTCCTATTTGGATCACTTTTACTGTGTGCAGAGACTCTGCTAGTAGGATATACAAATCTTAAAAGTGTAACACAACTTCCTGATACAGACACAGTAAATAGTAATAACCAATGAGCAACTATGTTAAGTATGCTCACCATTCCTGATTAGGCACCTGAAGAGTCCCTGCTGACAAGGCAGTTGGGCAGCTTTTAGTCAGGTGGGGAGGAATAGACTTCTACTGCTCCCTGGAATGCGTTGATCCACAAGGTTACTGAGTTGCTGTCAGTTCCCTGTTTCTTCCCTTTAGGATCATATATCTCTCATGTGGATGACTTTCCCCATGAATCTTTGAGCTACTACTTATCTTCATCTCAACAGTCTTACCTCTGCAATTTTATCTTTCTTATCTTGCATGGCTCCGCTATACAGATTTTCTCACATCTCAGGCAATTTCATCAGAAGCTTGGGCTGAGGTCTCACAGCTGGGCTGTATCAGGGCTGGACCAGGATCATAAGCAGCTGACCCTCTGAGTTGGTGTTAACTCAGTGAACCTGCCCTTCCCTCCTCCCTCCCTCACTTTTTTTTTCCCCATTGGCTCTAAATGGCTCTAAAATCAGCCAAGCAAAGATCAGTTTTGGTGCTGATGTCAGAGAGGAGAAAAACTTCTTCTTTTCTTCTGCTCTTAGGATGAGGAACAAACAGGCTGAGACATGCTGAAACAGCTTTTAATAATGCATGTCTGTTGTAACTCACCTTGTCTTTCATTCCAGTGTTGGAGCAGAAGGTGTAAAAAATTTAGTGCTGGGCTATGGCAAGTAGAAGAAATGACAATGCCTTAAGCCAGAGTTTGGATTCAGGTTTATGTGTAAACTTAGCATGAATGAGCCAGTTCTTTATTGGTAACATTATCACTTGGCTTAAACCAAACTGGACTACATTGGTCATATTGAACCGGAACTGAACCCCACATTTTACTTGCTTGCTGCCACAGCTAAGTACAAAAACTTTGACTGTAGGAAGACAGATTTCAGGAATGGATGTACCAGTAATCATAGAATCATAGAATCATACAGGTTGGAAAAGACCTCTAAGATCATCGTGTCCAACCGTCAACCCAACACACCATGCCCACTAAACCATGTCCCTAAGGGCCTCATCTACACGTCTTTTAAATATTTCCAGGGATGGTGACTCCACCACTTCCCTGGGCAGCCTGTTCCAAGGCCTGATCACTCTTTCAGTAAAGAAATTTCTCCTAATGTCCAATCTAAACCTCCCTTGGCGCAACTTGAGGCCATTTCCTCTTGTCCTATCGCTAGTTACTTGGCAGAAGAGACCAACACCCACCTCACTACAACCTCCTTTCAGGTAGTTGTAGAGCGCGATGAGGTCTCCCCTCAGCCTCCTCTTCTCTAGGCTAAACAACCCCAGTTCCCTCAGCCGCTCCTCATAAGACTTGTGCTCCAGGCCCTTCACCAGCTTCGTTGCCCTCCTCTGGACACGCCTCAGCACCTCCATGTCCTTCTTGTAGTGAGGGGCCCAAAACTGAACACAGGATTCGAGGTGCGGCCTCACCAGTGCCGAGTACAGGGGCACGATCACCTCCCTACTCCTGCTGGCCACACTATTTCTGATACAGGCCAGGATGCCATTGGCCTTCTTGGCCACCTGAGCACACTGCCGGCTCATGTTCAGCCGGCTGTCAACCAGCACCCCCAGGTCCTTTTCCTCTGGGCAGCTTTCCAGCCACTCTTCCCCAAGCCTGTAGCGTTGCATGGGGTTGTTGTGACCCAAGTGCAGGACCTGGCACTTGGCCTTGTTGAACCTCATGCAGTTGGCCTTGGCCCATCGATCCAGCCTGTCCAGGTCCCTCTGTAGAGCCTTCCTACCCTCGAGCAGATCAACACTCCCGCCCAGCTTGGTGTCGTCTGCAAACTTACCGAGGGAGCACTCGATCCCCTCATCCAGATCATTGATAAAGATATTGAACAAGACCGGCCCCAGTACTGAGCCCTGGGGAACACCGCTCGTGACCGGCCACCAACTGGATTTAACTCCGTTGACCACAACTCTCTGGGCTCGGCCGTCCAGCCAGTTTTTTACCCAGCGAAGAGTGTGCCTGTCTAGGCCGTGAGCCGCCAGCTTCTCTAGGAGAATGCTGTGGGAGACAGTGTCAAAGGCTTTACTGAAGTCCAGGTAGACCATATCCACAGCCTTTCCCTCATCCGCTGGGCGGGTCACCTGGTCATAGAAGGAGATCAGGTTGGTCAAGCAGGAATATATGCTAGAGAAGGCTCTAGGTGACGCCACTAGTTGTTAATATTAAGAACAAATACAGAAGGGAAACTAGATTACTCCAGAAGAGAAGATGAAGAAGTTGAAAGAGTTGATAGGAAAATCAATTTCATAAAATAAACTATGGTGAGAAAGACAAGAGCGATTGAAGGTAGGGTTACAAACTCAGTAGTAAAGGAGTATTTTATAATCACACAGTGCCTAGAATTTTTAATATGAAGGTGTAGGGTTGACAGATAAGAGAAGACATAACTCTTGCTAACATATCAACTCCCCCAGCCCCCCAAATTCTATTGACTACTCATAGAAACAACAGTCAAACTCCTGTCGCTACCAACGCAGAATGAAGCTCTGTTTGCTATAGTTATCCGATCATCCCTGCTTTTTTAAGTATGATATTACTGAATGGCCCTTTTCAATGTGTTACTAGATGGCCTGGCATGAAACTAACGCAGGGAAAGAAAGCTGTAAAAATTCTTTTGGTCTGTGTAAATGATTTGTACTAAAATGTTATTTTCTTCTAGAGTGAGTGTCTCTAGCTATCATTATGTTTCTTTTGTACTTTTTCCTCTTATAAAGACATGGCACGTTCCTCTGAAAACTGACAGATGAAGACAGCTGTTAATTAAAAGATGAAGCATATTGTAAATTGGCCTGTGCATGGAACGTAGTGTGCATACTGTGACAAAAATAGTACATACGTATTATGTCTTTGGCTGTATGACCATGCATGGAAATTTCTGAGTTAAGCTAGTAAGTGCAATAATGCAGGTCATTTAAAAACACTTCAATTTTTAATTTTTATATTTTACTCAAAAAATATAAGTTACTACCTCTAAATGAGTGAAGTATTTTCTCAGTGCTAAGATCAGGTTGCAACACTGCAATGTGGGGGACTTAGTCGGGGAATGTGGCTTATTGCTTCCAGTAAGGGATAAAGGAGGTTGTATTGGCAACGGAATAGTACCTTCTACATATTTTAAATTACACGGGAAATTGGCTGTTGTCAGAATAAATCCTCACTCATTTTGTTTGTACTTTCCCAAATGTTCTTAGGGATCCAAATTAACAAGACGCCATGTTAAAATACTCACTTTGCTTTTGTTCAAGCTACTTAACCTAATCATTGATTAAAAGTCTTTTAGCAGGATAGGCACATTTTTCACGATGCTTTTCCATTTTGCCTTCTGTTATTCTGGCAAAGGTTTGGAGTAGTATATCTCTGTTAAACAGAGGGTGTATTGTTCAAAGAGCTGGTCTCTGTAGTTTTGCCATTTTATTGCCTCAACAGCACAATCCCACCTGGTCAGAGGATGAAGGAGAGAAGCTGTTGTGACAGGGCTTACAGCCTAGCAGGGCTGTAAAAGTATATATGCTTAAGGCACAAAACCTTTTCCAGCCATTTCTGACTAGCTTTCCTCTCTGTTGCTGTAAAACAGATTTTCCTCCAAAGGAAATACCGGAGTCTTCGCCTTGAACATTCTGTGTTTACCTGACTGAGTGAGACTAAACAGCAACTCCAAAACCTGAGAAAAGTCAGGTCTATACAGATCTCTTTCATCTTGCTGTAAATGAATAGGAACCACCTTCCCCTTTTCCTTCCCCTTTCTGTACCCAGGAAAGACCTTGATACCTTAATTTGCTTAATTTTACTCTAATATGAAATATGAACTTCATAATGGTTATTTTTCCTGTCAGATTCTGTGGGGAGCCTAGTGAGTTTTCCTTGGAACAGAGCTGAGGTGTTGAACTTTTTCACAGAGACCTATCATCTCATTGTTTGTCATGCTTTTGAACTAAATAGCTGTTGGTGAAAGCATAGTTTTGCACAAAGTTTAAATTATTTTTCCCTTTTCACAGATGACATTGTAATTCCACTGTCTATGTATCTGTCCTATAGGAATGTGCCTATCCAAACCCTGGAGGCCAAATTCCTTGAGTATATATATGCTGAAGTGGTCTGCGTCCTGGATACTCCAGGGAAGATTGCACAAGTTACTGCATACCAAGGCCACCAACCGTTATTGCATCCTCCAGCACATGCTCTGCCTGACAACATGCATTTTCCAAGGATGTGCAGCTACTCTCGCAACATTTCCTAGGGACTGCACACACAGCACAACTCCTAAAAGGACTCTGTGGAAGAGCTCACTCCTTTAGTGGCACCACACTAGAAATAGGTGCCTGCTAGAGGGGGTGGCCCTTGTCCCTTGCAGAGACAACTCTGTGTCAGACTCTTCCTGAAGGAAGATGAGGACTGAAGTGAGAACCTGCTCCACCCCCCCAGTGAAAAGGAGAAATCTCCTACAGTATCTGCAAGCCTCTGGCTTAATACCTTTCACAGAAAGTCTGGTTGCCCACCTAGGATTCCTGCTCTGATGTTCCTGGCTGTGCTCCAAGACGAGGGTTGATAGATGTTCTGAATCTGCATAGCAACCATCTGTTTAGAGCCTGGGAGGCCATCAGCAAGCACAGAGGTAGTGTGGTGCAGACCTAATATGCACAGCAGATGCCATTTTGTCCTTCAGCAGCTGCTATGTACATTAACTTAGTTTCTGTCAGCTTGGCCACCCTCTTGCCCACACAAATCAGACCTTTCCAAGCTATCTCTAGTGCTGACCACAGCCAGGCTATGTGAACATACAAAGAGAAAAAGGAATGGTTTTTACTTAGTGACAAAACGATGTCTAATGAAGACCAGACTGAACAAGGCTGCCCTTCCTACCCCTTCACTGGCAGCCTTGCCTTTGTGTGGCAATGCATAAATAAAATGATTTTTGGTTAACATAATTCACAAAAACTGTTTCACTCTTCCAAAAGAATGACCCCAAGGAATGGGGTGTAATGTAGTCAGGAGAGAATTACTCTTGGTCCACTGAAGCTGTTCCTGAGAAACATTCTTCCTATGTGGAATTGCTGGAACTCAGACAGTGTGAACATTTCTGAACAAACAAATGAAACATTTTTTTTATTGTATTCAGTGTGGATTTACACGAGAGATGGCCTTTGTAGGAAGAGACCACGCACAGCAGAGGGCAGGCCTGGGAGGCCCTGGAGTTCAGGCTCTGGATACCCACTGCAACAGCCCCGAGTGTGAGAAAGGGAACTAGGCATAGCTGTTTTGTAAAGCCCTCTTTTCTCAGTAGTTCAGGTGGTCTCTAGATAGCTGTGCAGAAGACCAAGGAGAGCTGTTCTGGAAGGGCTGAATCACTCTCTGTGAGTGAAGAAAATATCTTTTCCTGAACAAGAACAATATTTTTCATATCTTGCCAGAAATAAGGCATATGGTGCATGAAAATCATGACTCTGTCTGGGGCAGAGGAGCCTTAACTCCCAGTCACCTCCACATGCCCACATACCAAGAAGAGTTCTGCCTTCTTCCTTTCTCTTTGTGACCTTGAACTTGATCCCCGACCCAGGGATGGTAATACACCTTGGTCTCGGAGTCCTCTACAGGGGATCACCCTCTCAATATCTGGCAGGTTACTTCCCCTTTTCTAGCGCAGACAGGCCCTGGGAAAGCTGTGGGGAAAGCTGTGAGGCAGGGGTGGGCGATAGCACGAATCAGGCAGAGCAAATCATGTATCACCATATGGTAATATTATGGGATATGTATGGTGCGAATGAACAAGAAGCTACTCTAAAGAGGCATCATGCCTCAAAGTTACAATCTTTCTTAAACTGGGGTGTGTGTGCTCCAAGAGTTTGCATTGTGAATGCCAACAGAATATTCTAGCCTGCCTACTTTTATTCAGGTACCTTTTGGGAGCGATCCAGAAAAGCAAAGAGGCATAGCTTCTTTTTCTGGTGGTCATCTGGTCATCATGAAAAAAAGAATTAAAAAAAAAAAAAATTGAAATAAATTTAGGACTTGATTCACGTATAATACATAACACTGTGCAGAGCTCCCACAGGCTTTAAATCAGCTTGTTTGTAACATATTGCAGGAGAAGAATCTGACAAGATTCCACAGAGGAAAACTTATACTTAATTTTACCTTTTGGAAATACCAGCTTTCAGCTGCTTTTTACATTATAAGATAAAAAATAGAGAAGTGGGCATTTCTTTTCCACTACAATTTATTTGATAGAAAATTCCCTCCTGTTTGGTTGGATAGAGATGTGAAAATGTGAGTAAAATAGCTGAATAGAAAGTAAAAATAAAAGTATATAAATACCTACCTACATACAGTTTTTCCATCACAGCGACTTTAGAAAGGATACTTAAATAGGGAATATGCAAATAAGAAATTACTTTTGAAAGAAAAAAGGTGTGTATTTTTGGATTTCTTTATTTTTCTTTTTTTATTTTTTTTGGTCATTTTGCAGGCAGGAAGATTAAAGGGAAAATGTTGGACTATGACCAGAGAAATGATGGTGTTTTGAATTTGTGAATGTTTTTCTCCCTATAACAGAAGAGGAACCTTTGAAAAGTTAATACAAATTATTATTGTTTTTCTCGCAAAGGCTCCCATCCCAGATAGGTCTTTTGCTTGTAATGTAGGTTTTGAGAAATTGCCCACACAGTAAAGCTGAACTCTACTGCATACTGTTCAGCTGTTAAAAAACTTGGGATTTGTATGCAGGCAGGGAAAGTTATTTTAGCCTCCACAGAATTTGGAACTGATGTGGTCATCATGCTTTACATTTAGATCTTGACAATGTTGTAAATCAATGACAAATCAAATATTCCAACCTTTTGGGTATGTTCAGCAGAAGGCAATTTTTACTGCTTTTTGAAAGCTTGGGAATCTTATATCACATGCAACTTATGCATTCTCAGATTCTTATGCATTCCTCTTAAAAGGAAATACTTAGTGTTGGATTTAGATTCTAATTTAATGTTCATTTTTTTCTTTATTTCATAATAAGGGCTACTTACCTTTGCTTTCTTCTTTAGGATTGCCTGTTGTATTGTGTGATGAACATCTGAGGAGATTATTTATTTATCTTGGGAAAAATAATTTGAAAGATGATATCTCGGGCTTCCTAAAGTGAGGTAGGAATATCAGGGGCAATAATTTCAAAAACTTACACTTGACCCCACTGACGGGTCAAATAAAGCCAACCACTTGATTATATATATTATGAAGATGCTGGTGGTACTTTAACACAGAGGAAATGAAGAGTCCATCTGAAGTCTCACATTGATATAACATTCTGTAATTGCAGAGACAGATTGCATGGTATTATCACAGGTATCTAGTATCTTCATCAATAGTATATGTTACACGTGTGTTATTTGCAGCTATCTAACTCATTTCTTCAAGGACAACTTCAGCCCATAACAACTTAGACACTCAGAGTTTATTCTATTTCCTTGGTTACACTTAGTACAAAAAGCTTCCATCTGAAATAAAATAGATTTCTGGCCATCAAAATGTCTCTATATAATATACTAATTTCATTATTATTGGCAGTCAGTCATTTTGTATAAAAATAAAGTATATATGTAACAACCATTTAAGAAATTTACAGGGGAATGGTCACTGTTTCTGCACTCATGTTTTCACTGGGATACAAAAATGTTGGATTAACAGTAATTTACGACAACATTATATTTGGTATTGCAGTAAGAAGAATTCTGGGAATTCGCATCCTTTCTGAATGTTAATATTTCTGCCACTCATGTGATATAGTTCATGGGATATAGGGTCAAAGAGTTTAACCCAATGCCGTTTCTCTAATGGCATTGTATTCTAAAATGCTCGACAATAAACCTCCACTCCTTCCAATGACAATTTAGGAACGTCACTTTCTTCGTGTAAGTAGTTCCAATTAAGTGAAAAGGTGCCAATTGTATGCTTGCCAGATCAGGCTCGGGTATCTTTATACACATTCCATTATCTTATTTATCTTCTGTTTTCCTTGGCATGAAGGAAATGAGGCATATTAAACTACTATCTTCATATCTGCTTTCTCTTTCCCTCAATAACTTCTGAATCTATTGGCCAATTTGAAAGTGGGTGGGGGAAGGTACCAAAGATAATTACTTTTCTACCTGCTTTATGAACTTTATGAAAATCAGCAGCTGAATAGATGAGAGATCCAAAGTAATGTCCTTGTTGAGAGGAAGGCAGGGGAAGAGCTGAGCTGTGCTGTATTCTTTGGCTGTAGCAGTCTGGCCAGTCATGCCCACAGTTACACAAAATTGCAACATTTATTTTCTTTTGCCAGGTTTCATAGGGCAACTGACCATATACTGAGCTTATAAGCAGGGAGACAGAAAGCTTAGTGGACAAAGGGCATAAAGCTAGGGAAATGTCAAAGGCATAAAGCTTGCTATTAATGGAACCACTTGCTTGATTCTTGTATGGGGCTATTTCATTGCTAATGTGTTGACAACAGTAATTTATTATATCAAAAACATCGAAGTAATAAGGCTTGAAAGTCAATAGGATTTGGGCATCGAAGACTTGTTAATAAATCACATTTTTAATCACACTTTTGAAATTATTAGTAATTTTAGCACTCTGCATTATTTGGATGCTTATCTTTGAGAATGTCTAGCTTTCAGAGGACAAGATGGTGCATGTTGCTGTGACCTAACCATATTTCAGTTACACTAGCTAGTTACAAATATTTAATGTTTATGGCTAGAATATTACTCACACATACAGAATTGTTATTGTGAAAACTTATTATTGGGTTTCAGCTGACTGACTTTCTGTAGTATTGCCCTGGTACAAACTGCTGTATTTGCAGCCTTTTCTTCAGTGCCAGGCATCACACAGAATGCAAATGATGCACGTTCAATACGGTTGGCTTGCAACAAAATCAATAATGTTGCCAGCACTTGAACAAGCAAAATAAGTACAGGTATTTCTTGGGGAATTTCATATCTGGATTTTATTGTGTTCCAGGAAAACACCTTGTAGATAGATACTTATCTATGCAGGGTTCAGTTCAGACTGGGTAACTCCTTGAAGGTTAATTGGGAGATAGTTTTCCAGATATGGCTTTCCTTTCAAGCTCCACTGTCCATCTCTTCTCTTTGGTCCAGAGAGGTGTAATTAGTGTCTTTACAGAGGAAGTGAATGAGACTAGAGGGTTCAGCAGTCCATGGGCATAAGTTTTCATTTTTATCTGATGTTGTGTTTTCTGGGCAAGAATGGCTGCTTCTAAAGATAACATACGAATACTCATTTCATGCTGTGCAACATTATGGTGATTGAAATAAGCATCTTTTTGAACTTTGCTTGGCTCAGAACTATCTAGAATGTAAATAGAATCTTTATCATATATATATAACATATATATGATTCTCTCTATATATAATCAATAAGATAGCATGAGATTAAAAGTATGCAAAAAAAGTTTTAATTAAGAAGAGAATATCTTCTCAGAATAGAGAATGATGGAAATTGTATCACCTATACTTGTGGCAAAATATGTGTACATTACCTAATACAATTTTTGTTAATATTCATTTTGATTATGTTTCTAGTAGAAATGTTCAAATGAAAAACAGAAATCTGAAAGCTTAACTTAGGAAAATTAACAAAAGTGTGTGTTTAGGAAAGAAGAAATGAAATTAATGTTCAGATATAAGAAAAGATTGTACCTGTGTATTTTACAAATTACAATAATTTCTGAAGAACTGCAATTTTTCTCTTGGAAATGAGATAATATGGATTTATGTATGATGTAGCCTTCCTGTTCAGGACATCTCCAAAAGATTTACTGAACTTCCTGTTGCAGTTGTGGAGAGGGCTCTTTCGGTCAAGAACTCTGATTGGAAGTAGAAAAAACCCATGTATTTTTGATTCTCGTGACTAAAACTATTGATTAGTAACATCATGTGTTCTTAGATACGTTACATCTATCACCAGAGGAAGCAGTAAAATGGCAGTTATCCTTGATTAAATCTGAACTCAGAAGCTGTGATGCTCTGAGATTTTTAAGATGATAGTTTCCACAACCACAAGTGTGGTATGCAGACACTTTAAACACCTAACGGTACTGTGAAATATGCCATCACAGAACAATGGTACTTCAGGAAATTCCTCTGTAGGGAAAGAAGGCTGAAAAAATTAACTTGTTTGACTGAAGTTTCCAGTTTTAAAATGTTCTGGTTAAGTATTTGAAGCTGGAAATGAACTTCCATCAATTGTATTAATAGAAACTGTATCAGTGTTGACATCAAAGGAAAATATGCTGTATTTCAAGTGCTGTATGCTTCAGAATAGCATTATGACTTCCATAATGCTGTATTTTAATAGAAATGTCACCACTTCATCAATCAAATTGCAGTATTTCAATATGCCACAGATATGGTCCTCCTGTTGCATTTGTTGAATTTTGTTGAAGCAAAAGCTTATTTTATTGCTGTTGTGTTGACTGGAGCAACATCAGTGTGTGTTGACTTTTACCCTTCTACTTTTATTACTAAGCAATACTTTTCTTCGAAAACACCATACCCACTCTACTATTCGTCTTCATATTCATTGAAGATTTTCTCCATTGAAGAGAATAATCTCTCCAGAGATTATTGATGAATCATGAGCTAAGTTGTGTTCAATATCTTTATCAATGATCTGGATGAGGGGATCGAATGCACCCTCAGTAAGTTTGCAGACGACACCAAGTTGGGCGGGAGTGTTGATCTGCTCGAGGGTAGGAAGGCTCTGCAGAGGGACCTGGACAGGCTGGATTGATGGGCCGAGGCCAACTGTATGAGGTTCAAGAAGGCCAAGTGCCGGGTCCTGCACTTGGGTCACAACAACCCCAGGCAACGCTACAGGCTTGGGGAAGAGTGGCTGGAAAGCTGCCCGGAGGAAAAGGACCTGGGGGTGTTGGTTGACAGCCGGCTGAACATGAGCCGGCAGTGTGCCCAGGTTGGCCAAGGAGGCCAACAGCATCCTGGCCTGTATCAGAAATAGTGTGGCCAGCAGGAGCAGGGAGGTGATCGTGCCCCTGTACTCGGCACTGGTGAGGCCGCACCTCGAATCCTGTGTTCAGTTTTGGGCCCCTCACTACAAGAAGGACATGGAGGTGCTGGAGTGTGTCCAGAGAAGGGCAACGAAGCTGGTGAAGGGCCTGGAGCACAAGTCTTATGAGGAGCGGCTGAGGGAACTGGGACTGTTTAGCCTGGAGAAGAGGAGGCTGAGGGGAGACCTTATCGCGCTCTACAACTACCTGAAGGGAGGTTGTAGCGAGGTGGGTGTTGGTCTCTTCTGCCAAGTAACTAGCCATAGGATGAGAGGAAATGGCCTCAAGTTGCGCCAGGGGAGGTTTGGATTGGACATTAGGAAAAATTTCTTTACTGAAAGAGTGGTCAAGCCTTGGAAGAGGCTGCCCAGGGAAGTGGTTGAGTCACCATCCCTGGAAGTATTTAAAAGACGTGTAGATGAGGCGCTTAGGGACATGGTTTAGTGGGCATGGTGGTGTTGGGTTGATGATTGGACTCGATGATCTTAGAGGTCTTTTCCAACCTTAATGATTCTATGATTCTGTGATATGTTTTCCAAAACTTTTTCAAATTTTTTTTAACACTGAGTGGATGAAAACTGTAGAAGAGGTTTCACTAGTCACTGCCAGTAACTGTTTTATTCTAATACTATTACTTTTTTTCCTGAAACTAGATGACCACCATGACTTCAGATTTCTATAACGTTGCCCACATTACTCTGAGGGGAACAGTGTGTTGTATGGACGTTACCTGCTAACCTTTCAAGTTTTGTAGAGCACAAGCTTGTGTTAAAAAAGGAGACAAGGAAAGAAAAGGAAGAGAGCAATAGGCTGTCTGTAGACAAAAGCTTGCCGTCAACACATCTACAGACAGGCTGAAACTGTAGCTCCAAGAGGTATGAAATGCTACCTTTAATTAAGAGGATATTAATTCTGAAATGTAATTTCTGACAATTTAGGCGTTAAACATATTTTCCTTTATTACATGCTATTTTATTAGAAAAAATGAGCATATTGGAGATGAACAAGATGAGTGTACCTTCTGTATTTCTTTCTAATGTGAACTCGAGAGAGAATTTAATTCACTATTATGAAAGTCTTTCTGAGAACACTGCATTTTCATGCAGAAGGGGTAGTAAAAAGTACTTTTTTAAAGTATTCACAAATATTCAATCAGTTAAGTGCTGAATTGTGTTCAGTGATATTCACCATTATTTTATATTCACTTCCACAAATGAATATAAATTCATTTAGATGAATTCCATCCCTGAAGTAGTAGTGGAATGCAAAAATCCCTCAAGCCTCCTTGCAGGTTCACGTGAGTGCTGATGCAGAAACCATTCACATGGATATTTTGGTCATTCTTGGTAGTCATTTAGGAAGCAGAAACAATTAGCCCATGAATCAAAATGTTCAAACGCAGTGAAATACAGAAATGGGAGTCA
The DNA here is from genome assembly GCF_964195595.1 of Calonectris borealis. Lineage (NCBI taxonomy): Eukaryota > Metazoa > Chordata > Aves > Procellariiformes > Procellariidae > Calonectris > Calonectris borealis. Next base: position 113,931,114 of record NC_134312.1, on the reverse strand, counting down.
GGCTGATATTGTGATCAATAGCTTGCATCCACTAGACCTGATCCTGCAATCAGGGTGCTTGTGTGGGCTAATGAAATGAGAGAGTCCCACTGACTTTAACGGGGTAGCGTGGTTCATGGGACTGTCACTAATCCTGAATTGCAGGGTCAAGGTCTATGGGATGAAATAGTCATTTCTATAAAACTTATTTCAGAAAAAAAAAGGATTATGACAGTTCGAATAAGCTAGGCTTTGTTTCATAGACAATGTATGAACAGAAACAGGTGACAGAAATCTGCATTATCCCTTTTTGATTAGCAGCTATAAGTTAAAGGTAACCAGTTGGGATGCCGCTAATGCAGTGCATTTAAAACAAATAAGGAGATGATTAAATGAAGACAGTCTATAATGGTGAGAACTACCTAATATATGGTGCTAGACTGCAGTGTATCTATAATGGAAAATGCTCTTTGAATGGTGGTAGAACAACATTAATTCTGTCCAAGTTTGGAATTGTGACGTGGAAAAACATAAATGGATCTAAAAGCATTTTGGTAGTTTCACAATTGTCTGCTTTTAGGACAAGGCCAGTTGTTTAGACTGGTATTCTGAACACTCTAGTTATGCAGTGGATGAAGTGACCTCCTGAGTTTGCCAACTTCCACTTCTGCATTTAAAGAGAGTGTATTTGAAGAATAAAAAATGGGTAACTGCTGGTTATTTCTGCAATAAATATTGAAAGGGTTTCCAGCTTAAACTAATAATATGTAAGAGAAACACCTCTGGCTTAAGTTTTCTCCTAAATATTTCAAACCTATATTCTTCCCTCACTGGTGGTAGTAGTTTCTTGAGGCACAGAACTCATTCTCTGCATGCTAAGCTTAGGCAGTAGTAAGTCTTTCCTTCAGAAAATACCCCCTCCAGAAAGCGTGCAGAATTAAATTATCACCATTGCTGCAGAGCTTAGGAAAAATGTTCTTGTATAATGTGATAAAGGTAGACCTCAAAACCAATTTCTGTGATGTTTTGCAAGACAGAGCTTTTCATCCTTGGATGAACATTAAAAGGAAATGTGGAGTCTTACTTCTGTTTGTTTGTGCTTTTAAATGAAAACTACCGGATCTAACTCTCTTGTATGTTCCACAATTTTTACGTTGGTATTGTGGTATTAAATTAAATAGAGTTTCTTCAGCTTAAGATGGGACTAAAAACATAGCATATTATTTGGCTTTGGCTCACTTTTCTGTTTTACTGCCAGTCTTGGTGAGCATCTTTTGGTGAATATGTTACCAAAACATTAACAACTGCTTGAGAAAAGAGATTTTTGTTTAGCACTGGATGTTTGTAATACTAATAAGAAGATAAGATGCAAGAGAAAAAACTTATGGAGTGTGAGTGAATGTATGAAAGTGAGGGAAAGAAGTTTCACCTGTATGCAGGAAGCCTTACTCTGGGTTCTCTTGCATTTACAGTAAGAAAGTGTCTTTAATTATATTAGCCAAAATGAGTATTCAAGGCATTTCTGCTGAAGATAGAGCACTATTGAGCGTTGTTGATCAACAAGGTCTGGCACACAGCCTCGCTGCTGTTTGCAGTAAAAGAGGGCTACAGAGTTCAACAGCAGAAAATCAGAGCTCTAAAGGATCTTGTTGAAAATTATCTTAGAATACTGTGTTCTCCTCTACTGAGAATATAATGGCGAAACCAAAGTTGGTATTGCCGCTTTTTCTTAGAATCCAAATATATAGCTGATTGTCTGGCTTTTTATGAACAGGTATCTGGGTATTAAATTGAGATGAGCTAGCAATTTTAACAACAAAGCCTATTTATTTTTTAAATGAAGACTGCCACTCTATCACTAGTTTCTTTCATTACCTCACTTGAATGGCAAATGTATTTATCTTTTACTGTCACTATAAAATCCCTTCCAACACAAAGCTGCAAACACCACAAGGGAACGATCTCCTTTCTGGTAACAATGCTTTTATTATTTTTACTTTAACTATCATGGTATATAAGAAGGAGGCTTTATGATAAAGGACCTCATGTCTAGAAAAATTATGTCCTCTTGTATTATATTTATTATGAGAATTATAACAGTTGTTTATTGTTGCTAGTAAAAGCAAATGATGTGTTCAGCTACATTTAATCAACTAAAATGATTTCATTTTCCAATGCATAATGCTGAGATCCTACTTTCAACAGATTCAGAGGGTTTTATGCTGTATTTTCTTCTGTTTCTGTTTCTTCTGTAAAAAGAATAGAGATGGCCACAAGTTCTGATGAAGGTCCCATACCCACCTTGCAGCCTCATAAATATGATTATGTTTATGAAGTTTCATGTGATGACTGCATGACCCTATTTAGAACACAAAAAGGTTTTTGTTGTGGGGGTTAAACTTATATTAGGGAAGTTGCCTACCAAGTGGCTTTTTCTTTCAGTAATAACCTTTCTTTCTTTCATCAAAAATAGCAGAACTAAAAATGTTTGCTGTAAAATTTGTCTGAATTTTTTTTTTTAATGACTGTGAACATGATACTCTACGAACACGAGTAATGCTATGTTTAAAATAGACTGGAGGGAAAGAATACCACCGCAATGTAAAAATAAAGAAAAAAAGTGGCAGCGATTCAAGTGGTTCAGCATGCTCCTGGCCAAACCTTAGGCTAAGGTTTGTTACAATGTTGAAAGGAAATGTAATGATTTACATTTAATAATTCAGCAATTTAACAGGGGCTGGCTGACAGCAGTGCTAGGGGATGGACTGCACTTAGCCCTGTGGGCTAGGGAGACCCACGGCCACAAGAGCAGCGGGTGCATGGGCACCAGCAGCCCTTCCATCACCTGCTGTGGAGGTTGTGGACATCATCTGGAGGCCCATGCGAGCACTGCCAATTGCCAGGCCCCAAGGGTATTTGAACAGACCCGTCAGCATGGGGTATCCCCTGCCAGACCTGTAACTGACCCTTGGGGGGGGTGGCTGGGGGAGTGGCCCCAGGGGCATGTGAGGGATGGCGCAAGGGACTAGAGGAGTGGGATGAGCCGTGGGATGAGCGAGGTCTGGTCATAATTTGAAAAAACAGCATGTATCTGTGGCTAGTGTTTTGGTATCTCTGTGCTATCAGCTTGGTCTTAAACTGCAACACTTATTTGTTTAACTTTCCTCACTCTAATGAATGGTTTAAGGTGTCCATTACAGTTCTGATGTCTGTCTCTCACCTTCCCAGACTGTCATGTCTGGATTTTGAGAAGAGTAGTGTAAAGAGTAAATTTGGGGCTTTTTTATTTTCATCATCAACTGGAAGGATTTTTTAAATAATGGAAACACAGATGGTGTCTGAAGTATCAGAGCGCTGCTTTTCTTACAGTACAAATTAACAATAATCAGAAATTCATGATGTCGGTACTTTTTTTCCTGTTTCTTTACTGAAACCTCATTAGAGGCTGTAACACTTTTGTGCCATTTTTATCCAGGTTTCCTAAGGAATTAGATGTGTATGATGACATTGTCTTTTTCTTTTACCACAAATAGTTTTTGAACCGGTTTCTTAATTGCAAGGAAATGTGACAGACAGGTGAAAGTTGAAAAGTGATCAGGTTATTATGACAATAATGTACTGAGTAAAGGAGAGAGACCTAAATCAGTGCTTTATAAAGTATGAGATGACTGCAATATTAAGTACCGGAACATGGCAGTAAGCGTCCCTCAGTCACGTGAAAAGCCCCAGTGAGGTGAACTGCATGTTTTACATGGAATGACCCAAACATGAGTCAAAGCCACAGGAGCTAAGGCTTCGTTAGCTCTGCTGTCAAAGATCTGTGTGTTCTGCTGATAGAGTTCACCACCTTTCTTGTCCCTGTTTTGTAAAATGTAGGCCACTTGTACGTATTTTTTTATGAATTAGCTCCTTATGATTAACTGTAAAATTTTATAAGAAAGTTGGTTGTTTTTCCACTAATTTGATTCTTGATGTGGCTGACCTAATGACTAATAAATAAATGAACTTTCACTGCGGTAATGGATTTGCTGAGAACTCCTAAGTGTTTGAAGTTTCTCTTTCAGCAAGGATAGTTCATAATTTGTAATAATTTAAGGTATCTCTTTTGTCAGTTATTTATGTTTCTGGCTTGAATTAGCTCTATCTTTGCCAGTGTTTTGCCTTAATCAGAGCAGTGTTTCCCAGCTCAGTGTTGGCAGTCTTTTATGTGCAAGTCCAGTGTTCTAAGCATTACAGACTCATTTTTCAGTCAAAACGTGGAAAACTCATCAAAAATTCATTTTTGTGAACTCTTTCAGTGCAGCTTTTTTCACCTTAATATAGGATGAACGTGAATGTCAAAATCTTGAGTGCTTCCTCAATACCAAATTGTTGTCTTCCACACTACAGCACTGAAGTAAGATCTTACTCCATTCAGCACAGAACAATATATTCAAGAGAAGGAGCAAGCATAATGTAATGGGGATCTCTAATCCAATTGCATTTCCTGTGAAGACTGACTCTAACATTTTAGTATCCTGTAAAATGTTAAATGTTAAATGTAAAAGATTACAACATTTGTCCCCAGCAATTTCAATACTGATTTAAAAAAAAAAAAAAGAATGGAATGATGACATCAAGCCTTGTGCCTGTTTCGTCTTTGACCCAAACTCTACATCATAGAGAATTGTGACATAGTTGTGTATTATCTCAAGAGAATCCTTGAGGGGAGGAAGAAGAAATGGACATTTACTCAAGTAATGTGTATGTCTACAAGATGCTTGTGTTTTAAATTAAATTTTTCAGATTCATTCTCTAAATGAGCAAAGGTCATGGTTATATTGGTACTACTGTGAAGGTTTTCTTGCTGACACTTTTTCTCAATCCATGTTGACCTTGATATTTCAGGTGTGATCATGTTGAAAGATAAAGTGGCAAGCTGATAAGTATCAACTGTAACACATAAGTGTTCAGATCAGAAAATGAAGTGCATTCAGTACTGCGGGAGTTGGTGGTTTTCAAATACCATGTGCTTCCATGTTCAAAAATGTGTGCCAAATTATGCCAGCTGGGAGGACATGTGTTGCCACACACCAAATGTAAATTCAGGCTGTAAATTAATTAAGCTTATTATTTTAGTCTAACAGAACAAAAAGAAGCCTGCTCTGTTGCCAAGACTGTAACAGATTTTTCTTAACATATTGTCCCTTAAGAATTTAATATGAATATTATAAATGGTTGAGCAATCAACATCACAGAGCTTGTTTCCATAGGGCCTTTCTTGGTTTCCTTATTCTGAAAAGCTAGTATTGCAGTCTCAAGTAGTGGTCACCTTCATTTCCCTCCATAAAACCTCAGTTAGACTTAGACTGGAAGCAGGGAAGATAGGGAGGAAAGATTCTTTTTGGACCACCATCACCATCATCTCACTTTCTTCATGAAATTTAATTGCATAAAACTTCTCCAGTCATTTTGAGATCCTATGTAATCTTCCTGTATAAATGAGTTTATTAAATGAAACAGTGTACAAACTATAGGAAAATCAGATAGAAACTGAGTAGAACTGAGTACAGATAAGAAAAATGGACCCATTAAAAAGCTAAGGACACCTTGTGGATGAATGTAGAAAGAAAATGGAGCCCGATGGTACCATGTAATTAAATGATCACAGACAGACCACTTTGATTTCCAGTAAACTTACTGATGCTGATCATAAATTTCTATTAGAAAGTAATAATAAATAAGCCCATTGCTTTCATCTGAATGCCTGAAAAAGCATGCATAATGAAGTGTTAGGTCAACACTATTAAAAACGGCTATTTATCTTGGAAGTAGAATTTGAAATGTTTTTAGGTATTTTAAGGATATGTGCTTTATAGAAGGAAGATGCTCAGCACTTTCTCAAAATCAGGTCCTTTTTTAAGGAGACTCAAACTGAGGGATAAAGCAATAGCATTTTCAGAAGCACTGGTTTTGAGTAACACTAGTTACACTGAAGCATCTGTGAAGTTTTGGCACGTTCTTTAGCAGAACAGGTGAGGTTCTATATCATCAGTAAGCACTAACTGAAAAATGCTTTCATAGGTGCATTTCGAGTTTTGTTCTTGTTTCTTTTACTTTGCATTCACCAAAGGATCAGGGCTGTATTGCATGTGTGTACCACAGTGACAACAATAACTGATTTTTATTTTCTTGTTTTGATGGATGAATCAAAAAAAAAAGGTCTTTAGTTTGTCTTTGGAGCCTCAGACAAGATAGTTCATCCTCAGTCTGGCATACATTTACTGCTTCATATCCTCTGGATCTTCAGACTTATTCCTAGAACAGTGAAAAATTATTTTCCTAACAGCTTTGGGAAATAATGATTTGCTAAAATTAATAAGACTTCAGCAATTCACTAGTATTTTCATACATTTGCATGAATTCATATGAGAATGAATCTCTGCAGTCATAATAAAGTCACTTATGTTTTCTGTTAAGAAATGTACTTCTATTGCATTTTCTCCTTTTTCATAATTTCAGAGTATTGGACTTCTTCAGGCTCATTGTCTAGATATTCCAGCCAGCCTGACTCTTGTTTAGACTACTGGGTCACAAGCAGAGTTTGAACCTGGATCTTTATAGCTAGGCCAAAATTTTCTGCTACTTAGAACCAGCTTTTTTAATCAATCAAGAGCTTGATTGCTCTGAAAGACTAAATGGAATCTCAGTTTTATGATGTTTCCACACACACTGACTTTAAATTGGCATTACTGCAGTTCTAATAATGATTGGCTTGTTTCAGAATGGCATTACTGGGAATGTCCTTTACATGTAATATTCTCAAAACCCATAGGTAGCCTAAAATGACAAACATTTCCTAAGACAGTATTTGAGGAGAATGCAGTACATATATCAGTGGAGGATTCAGTCAAGGATTTCTGTCGGTTTGTTTCCAGGCATCATAATGTCTTTTTTTCCCCCTCCAAGGCAAAGATTTTACGCTGCCAAAGGGAGCAGAAATCCTTCATGTTGTAAAGTCTTACTCATTTTCTGAAGCTCAGTTCCATTTATTTCCTGGTATGATTATTCACAACTCAATTTTTATTAATTTTTGTACATAATCTCTGAAACAAGAGATACTTTACAGAGGACTCAGTGATAAATTTATACAAATCCGTGGTGTCATACAGCTTTCCTGCTTGTGTCTCTATTTATGGTGCATTAAAGCTGAGTCACAAGAAAATCATGGGTTTATGAAGCTTCTTTCATAAACCAGAAAATGTAAAGTTTTATTGCTCTTTAGGCACAGATTATTAATGCTGTAATGACATTAAAGGGTATTAAATGCAAATTTGCAAAGCTCTGAAGAGCTTTATTAGGATAAGCAACATTTTTATTGAGTCACTGTTTTAATGAAAATCTGGCAAAGTAAATCTAAGCGAAGGCCGCCACAGATGTTCTTCTATGCTTCATCAAGGAGTAAGCTGCTGAGTGCTTAGGGGTAGAAAAGAAAGCTTGAATGCACCCAGTCTTTACGTACGTTTACCCTAGTTGATTTATAGTGTGTGCTGCATATAAAACACAGGGGAGCATTCAGTAATGAAATAGAAAAAGAAAAGGATCAGAATATGTATAATACTGTAATGGACATGCCAGCTAAAGCAAATGAAAGAGATTCTAGTCTGCCAGGTGCTTTAACTGAGTATGGAGGTTTTCTAGGGTGTGGGGAGAAATGGTGCTCTTGATTCTGTAGATGACAATCACTGTGAACTTTAAAAAGAAATAAATCTAATTGTAAATTAGTTCTGCTCATGGTGATAACATTATGATAGCAATATGATTATATTGTTCACTAAAAATTACAGGCTTGTACAAGTGGACATGTTGTATCATGGATCATAGTTATATAATTTTTATTTAGACAAGAATCTAGAACTATCTCACAGATGACACTGTCGTGCATTTGAAGTATAATACGCTATTTTGGAGGTGTGACAGAAGCTATTTAATATCACTTCAGAAGGCTAGATATAATGTTGAATCCTGTTTTCTGTGTAATTATTTAAGCATCTAATATGCAGAAAATATTGAATTAATTTATAAACATGGAGGCTGTATATTTCCGACAATTATTGCCTGACTGTGTCATGCATGGTTAATACATGAGACTTTCACAGGGTCCAGATTTTCATATAAAATTTCTGTAATTACTCAATCCTGTGTTTTAAGATAGGGAAAGGAGTAAGGCAGAGGATCATAAGGCGCATTTTTGATTCTGTTGGGACCACCCCTGCTACTATTGCCCACACTCTGGCAGTTTTCATATTGTAAACCCTTTGTCTCAAGTTTTCATACCTTGCTCAGGAAATATGCTTCTTTCCAAAACCTGGGAACTGACTCATAGTATATGGTCGATCACCTTTTTGTACATAGGTGAAGAGTGCTTATGCACCTTAATGATGTTGAAAAACTTATGTGAAGCTGTCTGGGACCAAATCCTGCAACAGAGGCTAGAATCTTAAAGTCCAATGATGAAGTACATTTGTAGTGTAAAAAGGGTCTGCTTGTGGCTGTCCACAGGTAGAAAAGGAAACAATCTTCAGACCACTTCTGCAGTGCAAGAAGCTAGATGAGAAAGTGATTTCCCCCTCTGTTGTATAGTATGCCCAGATCTCTTGTATCTTTTTTCAGGTGGTGAATAGGGTCCCTGAGATATTTTTAATCTGCCTGTTAACAGAAGAACCTGTTTTATGTCCTGCTTTTTTTGAGAAGTGAATTGAAGCAAAACTGTAGCTCTTGAATTTTGGTGAAAATAATGGTATTTCTATGCCTTTTTTTTTTTTTTAATATTTCACAAGAGGAGAATTTTAAGTGTGGGTCAGTGGTGTGTGTGTGGTACCTTTGAAAGAATTTATGCGATTTAGTGCAAGACTTATTAATTTTCAGTCTAACTTGTTCTCTGTTTTTTTCACAAGATGTTTTTTGTAGGTTTCCATATACACTAATTAATACATGTTATGGACTAAAATGTAGAAGAAAGACTGATGACATTGCCTGGGACTATTACCTTATTCTCATCAACATAATTCTGGATGAGCGTTAATTAGATTAAAAGCCATTTAGATTTGTGCTTCAAAGTAACCAAAGTGGCTTTTAAAAGCTGAACAGTATCTTTAGAACAGAGTAAACCATCTAACCAATCAAATAAAGATCCTGTAGTAACAGTCAGATATAATTTGACTAATGATAACATAATAGCTCCATAGAATTTGCTAATAGATTCTATCATTTTGAAATGCAACATGTAATTAATACCAGGAAATAGCTGTAGCAACTCAGCCATTCCTATTAGTTCCAGCTGTGGAAGAATCATGGTGTTCCCATTATGTATACATACACTGTATTGTATCAAAGATTACTTCTTTTATTTAAGCTAAAATTATGCCATTGACCTTTATAAGGATCTCCATTTCCCTAGAGTCTAGGGAAACGTGGTGGTCTTGCACTGTTCTCTGAGACTCAGGATGATAAGCTCTTGCTTTGCAAAATGGTTTTCCCACGTGAATTTTTAATATGATACTTACATTTATGCCCTCCTATTATGGTTTAGAAAATAGAAATGGTGTTGCTCTATTTCCAGGCTTTAATAGTTTGAACTTTAATTCAGTAATCACCTTGAGTTAGAAAATATCTGGACTGGATGCCACTGGTCTTGAATTCACCTTGTGCATATTCCCACATCAACAGTCCCTGCGTAACTCATTTTCTACTGCAAATTCCTTACTGAAGTTAAGGTTGTCTTGACTTTAAGACTATACCATGAAAAACAACATTCATGGCACTAAAAAGCACCTGGATCTTGGAAAACATTGCCACTTCTTTACGATATGATTAATACATTTTCATAATTGTATCTTGATGTTTATGTAAATCAAAATTGTGTTTGGGAACCAGATGCATATCAAAGCCATTATGAGAAGCTGAGTCTGAAATATCTATGAAATGATCAGAATCTTCTCAAAAGCAACCATGACAAGTCAGAAAAAACCAAAACCAAAAAGAACCAAACCAAACCCACTTATCATTAGACCAGATGAGTTATGGTGGAGAAAACTGTAAGTAGCGCTTGCCAGGAGAATTAGGTGTTAGCTCAAAAGGTAACTGTAAACCTCAATTGTTCTACGGTCCATCATAGCATTCTGTGATGCACCCTTGCTTTATTTTGAAAAGTGGCAAACTTAAATCTGGTTGCTATGGAGAGCACTAACAATGACTAACTTCAGGTATCTAATTAAGATGTTTGCATTAGGAAACCAGGCTTTCCGTATGGAGAATACATAAAATCAGTTGGAAATCCAGAGCGTGGTCAGAATGCCTAAACTGTGTGCCTGAGCACTTTAACTCTGCCTTTACTATGTGGCAGCATTGGCTTCTAACTCTTAAATTAGATTGCCAAGTTTAAGTGTGAGAATTTTCTCATATTAATACTCTAGATTATGTACATTCACCTGAAAAAATTAACCCTTTAGAATTTTAAGTGCTGGTTTTTTTTTTAGTTTCTGTATTCCTGTCAAACTACGTGGCATTAAAGAATGAACTGGTCTCCATTTTTTTGTTTTCCTTCAACAACTCCCAAACGGAAGAGCAATATGAAACTCCTATTTAAATTGGTAATTTGGCAAAGAACTCCTGCAGGATGGATTAGGTGCTGCTAGAGAAGTAAGAGGGTATTATTTAGACCCCACATGTATTAGTACGCATCACACTTCTACAATGCAGCAACGGTACCTGTGAAATAATAGGCAAAGGATAAATTTAATGGATCTGCATAGTTCAATGTCTGTCTGCAGTTCTTCAGTGCTTATTTGCACTTCATATAAGAAATGGTAAATTGCCTTCTATTGCAGAGTAATGATGGTTTGTTTGTAAAGGGCACTATAGACAGAAAGATAGCGGCTATGGGGAAATTATGCTGGAAATCATGGCTTTATTTTTAAAAGCACCATTTATGTTTTAGCATGTTGTTATTCATGCATATTAACTAAATGTTTATAATGCTAGTGAAGACAAATTGATACTAAATTTAACTAGTCAGGATTGTCTCTGAATTTCATTCCTTGCCTGAACAGCTTAATGTAGTCTAAAACTATCATTACTGGCTCTTAACATTTGCTAATGTGTGTGTATATATTTCTACCTTCGACAACGTTGTTTAAAGAAAATTGACAAACAATTGAGAAAGCACCAGCTGCTTGCATGACTAGTCCATGTTACATAATTACATCTTATAAATGAACTGAAATTGTTAGAGCTCTGTGATGGTGATAGTTGCAAGAGTAAGATATATGTACTTTTTGAGAATAAACAGGAAGAAATAGATCACTACAGAGTACAAAAGTTATTTCTAAACTATACTCTAAAGAGACATAACCAGCTACATAGGAAAACAGAATAGCTCAGAAAATTGACAAAGAAAATTGGTTTGGCTTGACCAAAAGTGAATTGTAATAAAGTAAGTTGAAACAGTTGAAGACATCTTATTTTCCAGGTGGTCTTTTCTAAGGTCAAGAGAAAAAATCAGGGCAAATACTGGATTTTGATTCTTCACAGTTGATTAATAGCTTATTTACCCCTTAGAAGTCTGTGTTGCTCTTCATGCATTTGGATGGAAAGGTAATGGTTGGAACTGGGACCTCCATTTTGGTACTACTTTACTGTATTTCCTAGTGTCTCTTAATATGCATGAACTGTCACATTGAATTAATCTGGATGTAGTTAAGAGCTTTCAGGACTGGAGCTTTTTTATGTTGATATATCAAAATATTTGTCTCCTGTCCCCTCTCCCCCTTATTTTTACTGCTGATATATATTTTCTTTGTTATCAGTTAATGTAGAAATAAACACAGAATGTTGTACTGTAAAAATAAACACAAAATGTTGTACTGTTTGATCTTTACTTGTTTAGCTTCATTGGTGAAGCAGCACAGCAAGTAAGGTAATGGAGCATGTTCTGAGAAGTCCTGCTGGTATCAGAAATGCTTGCCACTGCACCACAGAGAGAAATGCTTTAGAAAGGGTGACCATTACAAATGAGAATTTGCGTTTACTGCGGGATCAAGCAGGTATAGAAATATGCACAAATGACTGCAGCTGTCCTGTTTTAGTCTGGTCCCTTGTTTTATGGCTAACAGAGATATGGCAATAAGCATCAAGCAGCCAAATATTTTGCACTGTTGAGTAAATGAAAATCCATGACAATAAGAAAGTATAGAGTAATTATAATTTGAATTCCTGGGGATCAGGCACTGTCCTTACTCTCTCACTGCACATCATCCCCCTACCTAGGGCATGTTTTCCAAATAATTTCCTGCAATACCAGCTCCCAGCCCTATATATCACTGACTACTCACATCTAAATGCCCTCACATTTCTCATTGAGTAGCTAAGCACCCTCAAGATTGGCACTTTCTTGAGAATGGAGTGCTTGCGGCTTTGGCAGCTTTCCTTGAAATAATTTTTAATATCTGCCAAACCTCTGAATAAAAGCAACATGAATTTATTATACTAAAATGCAAGATTTAAGAAAATTACTGTATTCAGGAAAAGGTATGTGAACATAAATGAAATCTGTGCATATTAACTACTTTTAATTTCATTTAGCATCAGATGACTTTTTCTCTGTTTCACTCAATTAAAAAGCTGACAGTATGCTTACGTAACTGTGTCAGCCAAGACCTAGTCCTTTCACAAACATTGCCTGGAAGGATAGAGTTTAAACTTAATATGTAACCCTTTGCAAACTATATATTGAAAACTTGTATTTTATGGTGAGATTAAGGATTAGAGCTCATCTTAATTTCTGACGGATATGATAGAAAACAAATCCCTAAACTTACAGTGATAGTGTCATAGGACTGCTGGTTTTGGAGTAGGTTGATACCTATCCCTGATTTCCTTGGGCTGGGAACACTATTGCAAAGCTTTTTGCTGTTTACCTGCAGGAAATTCAGGCTGCTGCCTATATAGACTTCAGTAAAATGTTTATTATTAGACTATTTTTAATTCAATGAGGATTTAAAAATACCAAAGCTGTAGTTATTTTTAATTGAGGCTGGGAATATTCAGAGGGAAGGAAACATAATCTAAGATAAGTTGTTTTGGTGGAGAAACTTAAATGGGCTGATAGGGTCATTATTTATAGGAGTCTGCATGACATTAATATCGGCTGCCTTGAGCAAATTTAAAAATCACTGCAGATGGCTTCCATCAGACCACAGAATCATAGAATCACAGAATCATTAAGGTTGGAAAAGACCTCTAAGATCATCGTGCCCAACCATCAACCCAACACCACCATGCCCACTAAACCATGTCCCTAAGCGCCTCATCTACACGTCTTTTAAATACTTCCAGGGATGGTGACTCAACCACTTCCCTGGGCAGCCTGTTCCAAGGCCTGACCACTCTTTCAGTGTAACGTGCTGTCTAACGTTGCAACAGGGAGCATTTAGTTTGTGGTAGCCAATGGAGTAATAAGGTTTTAAAAATAACTATATTGTGCATAATTACTACTACATAGATATGTAGTAATTTTCAAAAAGCTTCTGTATACTGAATAGGAAGTAAAATATACTAAATTAAATTTCTGACCCTTCAAGTTTCTAGGGAAGCCATATATAAAGGAGTGTCACGATAGTTCTGAGGGTATAAAATATTTAGTCCCTTTCTGCTTTTGAATGATCTTTTCCTGTCTTGTGGATACTGGCTAAAATGAATAATTGGTGCAAATGATATGAAAATTTATAACAAAAAAAAAAAAAAAAGAAACAAATTACGACAAACTTGTAATGAAAACCAAAATTTTATACTGCAACTACAAAAATATATAACATAATCACACAGATTCTGTTTCTACTTGTATTAGTGCACATTCAGTGAAATAGGTAGGCTTATTATAAATTCATGTTGGTGGAAATTGGACAAGAATCCAACCTAACAACCCATGTAAAACAATAGTATTATCTAATTATCTTTCCAACCTCTTGAAATTAAATTTAATTATTTAGATTGTGATTGCCCCTAAACACTATCTTTTTGTCCTGTAATGGTAGGGTATCTGGAATGAAGAAATGAGGGTTCATAAAGTTATTGTGTGAATCTCTGCGAGAGATAAAACAAAAATGTATGATGATGTTTTGTGACCATGAAATATCCTTTTCACTGAAACATACAAACAAAAGAACAATAATGTTTTTTTGAATAGGAATTAATTTTTCTTTATCTGATTTTTTTATGCATAGTTCATTACATATATATTCTATTATCTGTTATCCTGAGTGTTCTGTCTTATGTTCTCATACATCTTAATTCATAATGACTGATCTTATCTCATATTGAAGCAGATTAAAATGTCACTCCTTTTGTTATTAGAATGATAACAAATGCGGAATACTAAGACATAGGTGAAAATAATTTTTCTGGCCTTCAAAAAATAAGCACATGAAAAACTTAGTCATTTGATTATGAGAAATTTGAAATTCACAGTTCAGTAATGTATTTAAGAATGTCATTAGTTTTAAGCATGCTGAGTACTTATCTGTTTAAAAATTAGTTCCTAAGTACCTTGGGTGACTATGAACTGTACATCTCTGCAAACTGATATCTACTGACTGTCTTCAGATTAATCTTCATTCTTGATTTGCTTCCTGCTTTTAGCTGATATTGTTAACAGAATGAACATTAATGCTCCTTGTAATGACAATCAGTGAAACTCTGAGAGACCATAACTCTACACCATTCAGTATGGATCAAATTTGCAAAGAGGAGACATGAATACAGGTGCAGGGTTGATTGTAAAGCTGTGCCTGCACTCATAAATACCAAATCGCAGTTTCTTAACAATGGTTACTAAGAGTAGTTTTTCTATTTGTATTATACTGCCCTGCATAGTTTTTCTCATGAAATGATTTTAAATTTATCATAGTATTGTATGATAATACTATGATACAATCATACTATGATTCTACAATATGCTATGAGTATTATATATTGAAAAGAATATTATATATATGAGTAGTATATATTGAAAAGATTTAGTGAATATTTTTGTAGATTCAGGATCTACATGAGATCACCTTCGTGATCTTACTGAAATCACTTTTGTGATCTAATTGAAATTGCATTTTTTAGCAGAGGAAGTAATATTTAATACTTTTTGAGCCTTATATAACACGTTTTATACAGGTTGTGTATGTTCCTATAAAAAACTATTATATGTTGTATAGTAAAAGTGCTGAAATTATTCGATGGTTGCTACTCTCTTACGTAATTGAAAGCATGCACTGCATAGTGACTTTTTCTGCTTTCCTATGTACATATAAAATTAATGAGATCAGAAAAAGACAGAGAATTTTCTCAAATGGGACACAACACATGCAATAGAGAGCATTTCTGACGATGTAGAATTGTCAAAGATTTGAATGTGAAAGAAACCCATGGAGATACAGGAAAACAAATTCACTGGTCGTTTCTTCTAATATAACAACAACTGGTGGGATTGTAAAATTGGATTTTTGAACCAGTGAGTCAAGTCTTGTGCTATGACGGGCAATCACATCATGATTCATAACTGTGTCAAGTTTCATCTTAAACTCTATTATTAGATTTTTTCCTGCTACACTATAACTTACCAGAAAGAAAATTTTTGTTCCAGAGACTTACGCCACTAATAGCTAGAAGCCTTAATCTAATTTTCATCCTGTATTTAACATGAACAGTTCGCATATTTGCTTTTGTGTTCTAATGTTTGAGGGCCTTAGTCTCTCTCAAACTAGGGCCAAATCAAATTACATCATCAAAGTCAGTGCTAGAATGTAGATATGGTGGGTTGACCCTGGCTGGATGCCAGGTGCCCACCAAAGCCACTCTATCACTCCCCTGCTCAGCTGGACAGGGGAGAGAAAATATAATGAAAGGCTCATGGGTCAAGATATGGACAGGGGGAGATCACTCACCAATTACTCAACTTGGGGAAATTAGTTTAATTTATTACCAATCAAATGAGAGTAGGATAATGAGAAATAAAAACTAAATCTTAAAACACCTTCCTCCCACCCCTCCCTTCTTCCCAGGCTCAACTTTACTCCCGAATTTTCTACCTCCTCCCCTTCCAGCGGCGCAGGGGGAAGGGGAATGGGGGTTGCAGTCTGTTCATCACACATCGTTTCTGCCTCTCCTTCCTCCTCAGGGCGAGGACTCCTCACAGTCTTCCCCTGCTCCAGGGTGGGGTCCCTCCCACAGGAGACAGTCCTTCATGAACTTCTCCAATGTAAATCCTTCCCACAGGCTGCAGGTCTTCACGAACTGCTCCAGCGTGTGTCCCTTCCATGGGATGCAGTCCTTCAGGAGCAGACTGCTCCAGCGTGGGTCCCCCATGAGGTCACAAGTCCTACCAGCAAACCTGCTCCAGCGTGGGCTCCTTTCTCCACATGTCCACAGGTCCTGCCAGGAGCCTGCTCCAGCACAGGCTCTCCATGGGCTGCAGCTTCCTTCAGGGCACATCCACCTGCTCCTGTGTGGGGTCTTCCATGGGTTGCAGGTGGATATCTGCTCCACCGTGGACCTCCATGGGCTGCAGGGGCACAGCCTGCCTCACCATGGTTTTCACCATGGGCTGCAGGGGAATCTCTGCTCTGGCGCCTGAGCACCTGCTCCCCCTCCTTCTTCACTGACCTTGGTGTCTGCAGAGTTGTTTCTCTCACATATTCTCACTCCTCTCTCCGGCTGCTGTTGCACAGCAGTCTCTCCCCTTCTTAAATATGTTATCCCAGAGGCGCTACCACCATCACTGATTGGCTCGGCCTTGGCCAGCGGTGGGTCCGTCTTGGAGCCAGCTGGCATTGGCTCTATTGGACATGGGGAAGCTTCTAGGAGCTTCTCACAGAAGCCAGCTCTGTAGTACCCCTGCTACCAAAACCTTGCCACACAAACCCAATACAGTAGATGAGACTAGAGATGGGGCAGTCAGCCTAATAAGGACCTCTTAAAATAAAATTTTGGTTTTTCATTATGTATTAGATTGCCTGGAAAAGTGTCTGGTCTGAATAACTTATCAGTAATAGAATTAGCTATAGAATAACGTGCTGACATGAATAGGGAGGAAAATATATTGCCCTGAGGAAAACAGTGTAATGTATGCTAGGAGAACAAGGAAAACTTCGAATGAAGAGTCTTAGAATGAAGAGACAGGCACCTTATACAGACATCCAGATATCTCAGACAGACATAAAAGTAAAATATTTCTATTAGTACTGTTTCTGTCTAAAAGACCATAGGACTAGTAAATACAGAGACTTGAATGGAAAGATCATGCTGGCAGAATGCAATAAGTAAGCATTAATTATTTAATCTTATCTAATCTCAGTATTCATTCATGTAGGCCCAAAGCCACGAAAAATCTAGCTGTTCAGCAATGCCTTTTAATTATGCCCTCAAAATGTAGTATTTTAAGCTACATTATGTTCAACCAATGTTCAGTCTAAAGTAGAAAAAAAGTAGAAGCAGAACTTTTTGTTTCTAAGTGTGTGGGGAGCAAGAAAAAGTTTTTGCAAGTTTAGGGGGATATGTAAATCCAGCTTGGGTAGTTGAAGGACCGTGAATGTCTGGGATAGGTATAAAATTGCTGTAGACAGTGTACCAAAGAGGAAGAATTATTCTAAGGGCATAAGTACCTGTCTTGGCAAACTACATCTGGAAATGTAGCCCATATCTTTTATCTGTCACAGTAAAGCAAGAAACCTATGTTCTTCCTTTAAAAATGTACTGGAAAACCTATACTTGACTACCCATAGAAACTTGCCAAATCCAACAATAAAGAAGCTTGACAAAAATTCTGCAAAAGAGGGAAAGAAAAAGAGGGCTGAAATATGGCACCTTCTCTGTTAAACAGAAAATACTACCTGCATCAATCAGTTAGATTTCCATAAGAATTAGGAGGCTGAATACTTTGGAAGATCTAGATCAGGAGTTTTAACAAGCACATGTGAAGAGGTGAAACAGTCAATCAGATCTATACAGCTTTGCAGACAAATACTAGTTTCTAAGGAAATGTGGTAATATTTGTTAATTTATAATGTCTTGATTTTTAAGACTAGATGACTGCTTAGGTAGCATAATTCTTCAATGCCAGCATAATGACAGGGGTGAATAAACATTTAGTTATTGCATTTCTTTAGATGAAAGTACAGATGATCTTTTTTTGCCCTTCAGGAACGGTAGTTCTACAAACAATTTAAACCTCGGATAGGCAAGTAAAGGGAGATCTAATCTATAGCTGCCTGTGAAGGATCTGCTTGAGGATTTGAATTATAGTCTTACTTTAGTTCTCCGCTTGTTCAGACCCAGGTTTTTAAACAGTTTAAGGGAAGTAGATATTAGCTCCCACTGAAAGCTCAAATCCCTTTGCAAAAGCTGATCTAAATTTGTCTTTGTGATGTTACAGGTACCTATTCCTATGTTTAGTGCTGGTAGAAAGTTTTCCACCTTTTAAAGCTATCAAATTTACTATGTTTGATTGATCCTTGGCTTGTAACTATTATAAATTTCATAAAAAAGAGATGAAATTAGTAAAATTTGCAACCTGATCTTTTTAAGATCTTGGGATGAAATCCTGCTCCCACAGAAAGTAGGAGGAATTTTACTACTGACTTCAGTGGGATCCACAGCTGTTACCCATGCGATAGTTATTGACAGAATTCACCTACCTGTTTCTTGGTAGTGATTTAATTCATGACAACAGTGCTTAAAAGATCGATACTTACGGCAATTATAATTGTCAAGCAATTGCCCATATTAATAATGTCTGCTGAATGCTTGACAAGAATTTGATGATGTTTATATCTGTCAATTGCCTGAAGACATTTATAGAATCTACTAAGTGCTTCATTATATTTATAATTACCATCAAGTACCTCAAAGTATTTTAATGCTCCTGGAAAACCACACAAAACTTCAACATTGTGGAATTTTAATAAGTTCAGTATTTTTCACTTAAATATAATAAATAGTACTGTTCTAAGATTTTGTTGAAATCTGGCTTACTGATATATGATGAAGTTTGTAGGCCATGCTGCTTATGAATTATGGATGAGCTAAAAATGACTAAATTTAAAACCAAAAGCTTTCTTTTTACTTTTTCTTTTTCTTTTTTTTTTTTTAATAGTATAACTCCATGTAAGGGTGATTTCTACTTTCTCAGTCTGTCCCTCTTTCATTCCTATCCTTCCTCAAGGAAAAGAATCCCATCAGGAACCAAGCCAAAACAAAAAAAAAAAGAAAAAGAAAAATCCTACTCTGATTTGAGATCTATTACAAAACATTCTTTGCCATAAGACATATTTATAAACATTGGAGGCATTAGAGGTGGGCATATGATTCCATTCTGCTAGAAACTGTGCGGCAACTTTGGAGATACTATATTTGTGTTTTGAAAACTGCTTGTTTAAACAGGAGAGATTAAAATTATTCATCAATGAAAATGCTAAGCATAGGGTTGAGACAGCAAAGAGTATGTGTGTGGTTGGTATCACTGGTACATCCTCCTAGCTGCCATGTACAGGCTGTGGCACTCAGGGTAAAGCTCTATGGAAGTGTGCTTGGTTGGAAGATGTTTTTTTTCCCACATTAACATGAGTGGAATTTTTCATGGTGCTACTTGCCCTCATGCAGCATCTCCTTTGGGGATATTAAATAGCTATTATATTCTTTATAAAAACTAAATCTGGTTCATGGGGGCTCAAAAAAGAAAAACAATATGAGCTGTGCAACATTTTGCTTGATAGTAAAACAGTCTTTAAATACTTAAATTTGCACAAAGCACTAATCAGGCAGGGGAAAAAACCACTTGAATTATTTAAGCTAATTTATCTAACAGAAAAAAATAACTCCACTGCAGGACTTCCATCTGTCTGCAATGGTAAACAGCTACCACCTGCTTCCTGTAAATGGTGGTATAAGATTATTACTCAGTAAATGTCACAATTTCCATTTCAAAGCCCCTTTTCAGCTGTCTGTTTCTGCAGCAACAAAATAAAAAATAACCTGCTACCATGGTCAGAATAAATCCCCTATCTCTGTAATAATGACTGAGGGAAAGAGAGCCAGAAAAATGGTCTTTTCTGCTTTTTGCTTTCAGTTATATAGAATTGTACCTAGATGATGATGTGAGAGAGATATATTCCACTGCATACTTTACCAAATAGGATATTTTTTAGCCTTAATGCTGTATGACCATAAAAGGGCAAAAGTTACTAGTTTGTATAAGCAATGGCATCCATCAGTGACCTCTAAATCCATGCAAATATGTTGTAAAATATTGCTGTTAGTACAAGGAAGAAAAATATGCTTTAGGAAGAAACATTTCTTTTCTAGAATTGCCTTTCCTTTGCTAAATAGTTCCTGAGGTCAAGATACTGTTCCAGCTCTGCAGTAACTGTAAGGATGCATATTCACCATGATTTATTTTGAGGGGCTGTAAGTTAACAGTCAAGCTGAAGTGGATGTGGGCAGAAGAATATTTTAGTGCCTGGGTAGCCAGGGCCTGCAATTTCAAGTCAATGATCTGGCAATGATCAGCAATCAAACAAAGCAAAGTCCTGTATGATATTACATGCTCTACTGACATTTTGGTTTCTGACCAAAAGGCAGTGAGCTTTCAGTATCATAAAGGAATCATTCAGTGGACTATGGTCATGCTGTCACTTGTGCATCGGTTAACACTTCTTAATATATGTCTTAAAACAACACATAACTTTCTGTATTTTTTGCATTGTTATTAAAATACTCAGTACAGTTCAACCTCGTTTATAGTGAGCACTTGATACCTGTGGCTTCCCTTTTGTATCTCCTTTCTTTTCAAATTCGTCATGGTTGCTTTATGACTCAGCCATGTTTAAGATACAGATCATAAGGGAACCTGCTTGAGGAAAGTATCTTTTAATATGACAGCAGTTTCCTTCTCTCAGGTTCCAGATTTGGGTGTACCTCTTTGTGTCTTCTCCCTCCTACCTCCCCTCCAATTCAGAGTCTGTCTAGGGAGTTTTCTAGCCCATTTCCGTGCACCCGATCTCTGCGTCTCAAGAGCCCCTTTTGCTGCATTTTACCTGCTTAGAGAAACTTTTATTTCCATATGTGTCCATGTATGTGACATGTTCTAATGATGTAGAATACAGGCAACAGATTATTTTGTCTTCTGGGTAGAAGCCTGCACTGTTTGTTTTGTATGGATCTAAAGGTATATTTACTAAATAAAGGAAGACAAAGAAGCAAAAACAGTTAATTATTTTACTAGAAAATTAAGATTTTCTAAGTCTGTGTTTTTCTCAGAAAACCCTGGTATTTTGAAAAGGTGTCTAACTTCAGACATGCTTACTGTATTTCCTTTCTGTGACAAAGATAGGAATTTCTAGAGTGTGAGCTAGATGTTGGTGGATGGATCCCCTTTAGAGATGACTATTCTTTTCTATTGATTGTAGTCAGAGCTGAGAACAGCTTTGCTTTTCTCTTGGATGCTTCTGTGTGATCCCTAAATTAAGATAGGATGAACCAGAGCCCTTCCCTCTTT
Source organism: Calonectris borealis (assembly GCF_964195595.1). Taxonomy (NCBI): domain Eukaryota; kingdom Metazoa; phylum Chordata; class Aves; order Procellariiformes; family Procellariidae; genus Calonectris; species Calonectris borealis. The sequence goes on along the minus strand of NC_134312.1, from coordinate 113,909,555 downwards.
GCTCCTAGGAAAAGGTGTATTTCCTTTATAGGAGCAAAGTGAACATTTTATGCATAACATGAACAATTACTACAGAATGTGATTACAGAAACACATCAGAGAATGAATGCATGGGTTAGGTTTGTGTATCTATCGATGGATCATTCCCAGTGTTCCGAACATAATGATAGGAAATGATCATAAATTAAACAATTCATGTTAAATCTCTGCCAAACAATCTGCTGTTAGCAAGCAGTTAAAATCCTCTGGTTTTTGTGTCCCCTCAGTGCAAGGGAGATACTGATGAATGTGTTAGAATACAGGGGAGGGCTGCTATGGCAGTTAGGTGCCTGAGGCATACATCATACAAGGCAACGCTGAGGAGAACAGAATGCTACAGGGTGATCTAATAGTAGTCTTCAACTACCTAGTGGAGTAGGTGGAGCCTGGCTTTTCTGAGGTGCACGCTGAAAGGCAACAGTCATAGGTTGCAACAAGGAAAATTTGAACCAGACCTAAAGAATAATATATTCATAATGTGAATGGTGAATCACTGGAAAAGATTGCCCTAGCAGACTCCTAGGAACAGCCTCTTAGGTCAAAGCTCTTGGCAACTTGATCTAACAGAAGTTAACTCTGTTTTGACCAGGAGGTTGTATTAGATGACATTTATAGCTCCCTTCCAACCTAATTTTTTCTATGATTCTATCTGCTCTTTCCCCTAAATTTACAGAACAACATTCTAGTCTGCAGTGGAAAAGGAACTCATGGTACATGTGCCCCTGCTCTGAGGAATCCAGTGTCCTCCTGGTAGTAATTACATAGTCTATGCTGACTTGTCCCATCAGCACCCTTGCTAGCAGCTTACGTGGCTTATATCCCAAGATTATTTTGCTTTTGTGGGGATGTTATTGGATAACGCTAAGATATGGACAGCCAGAGGTGCTCAAAAAGATAATAATGTTGTTCTCTCCCTTTTCCTGTCAAGTGCTTCTGATACAACTAGCAATGTGAGGGAAAGGGTCAGGCCTTATAGTCTGACTAACCTGGAACACCGGGGAACAGGCAACGTGGTAGCCCTGGGCTGGTATCACTGCATAAGCTTTGCTACATAAAATTAAACGTAGCTATATACCTCTAACTTCACAAATGTTCTTGTGAAAAAAGATGACACACATTTAAAGGACAAATGTGAAGTGAATCTAATGTATACCGGAAGATACTTTCTAGGTCACATACATTTTTGGTTCCTTATTTATCAATGAGAAATTGTTGTGGTTGGTTTTGTACTTTACCATTCTACTTGTATTTGATATGAAGTGTTCTAACTTTTCTGTAGCGCTCTGTCATAATTAAAATGAACCCTAGTGGTAACGTAATTATATGATGGTAGAAAATGACTTAATCTATTTCTAAAAGTGGCTTTATCAAATATGTTTGATCATTTTAATTTCATAAGGATAAATCATGAATTTTAATAATTGAAGTACAAACCAAATTAACTAAACGATACAATGTAATTAGGGATCCAATACATGGGGTTATATTACAATCTGATTAAATATGTCTCAGAAGACTCTTTTTGGAAAAACTAATTTATTAAAGATTTGTAATATCATCACCCACAAATTAACTGCTTCTTCCAGAGTTTCATTCTGAGGTCATTTGAATTAGTTTCTTTAAAATAAATATGCAAGAAGTAAGTTTGTGTTGCAAAACCTTCATCAATTTTTGAGAAAGATAAAAGAGGCAACATTAAAGTGAAAACTGGTGATATTACAATAGAATTCAACAGAATCATTTTACAGTGCAAAATCTGTATTTTTGGGGGAAAATGTTAGAAAAAAGGAACAAAGCTACCGTACATGGACCATCATAAACTGTAGGTTATTGGTGATCCTAGCTTCCTTGAGAAGCTGTCTTTCAGCTAAAGTTGTAAATGCCAAAATCCTAGGGCTCAAATTAATATGCTCAAATTAATATGCTCAAATTAATATTTTTATTGTTGTTGTTATTTTTAAAATATTTTATAACCATTCTTTCTTCTGTTTTATAGCCAAACTCTTTCTTAAAATTTTTTAAAAAATCTATAGGGAGTCTTCTCTCGCAATCCCTTCTCCCCACAACATAGTGGTTTGAAAATACTTCTCAGTAAAAGATTTACTGAGGAAGAAGAATCCCCTGCTATCAGTCTGTTATCATTGTTCATATTTCAGGATCTTGAAGCAAGATAAGACATCTTAGCCAAGCAGAAGGGCTTAGTTAGGGAGCTCTGCAGTGGCTCTTTGAACTCTTTTATGGAATGTATCCAGATTTGCTATTGCATTCACAGATGCTGGCATAAATTATCACAGTGGCACTGAAATGAATGGTTCTTCATAGTGTTACAGCAGTTGATATTCAGCATTTTGGTTTGTACGGCCTACTTCCTCAGGAACTGTCCTGCTCACAACGCTAGTGCTTATTGTGGGGTGTGTGACTTAGTGCCTTCTGTTGCTGTGATAATGTAGGGACTAGAGCCTGCTCTGTGGAGGTAACTTAGCTAACAGGTTAGGAAGGCATCCTTTGTTTTTTCTCAATCTTTCTCTCAGAATATATAATATACCATGCAAAATAAGTATCATCAAGAGAGTTTGGAGTTACAATGCCTGATAGTTTGGCAAAGGCACTCTTTGACACAGCAGAAAATGTTGATACTGACTCTTTCAGGCAGAAAAGAGAAGTGAATTCATGAATTCATGAATGATTTGCTAATGGTCCACTTTCTACCAAAAGGAAATTTTGTAGGTTTTGTAGTGAAAGTTTTTTAAAGTAGAAATTAAAAAACCTAAGTGGAATTAATAAATGAGTTGTGATGTAAATTACTATCAGTTTTTAAAAAGATCTAAAAAAATTGACAACCAGTGCTGAATACTGATTACTTATATATACATTACAGGTAAGCTATGCGCAGCTGGCCACAACGCTTTTATAGGAGTGTTTACCAGCTGTAAAAGGCAACACTTAAAAAACCCCAAACATATTACCCACACATACAACTCCTCTGTTGAGAACGGGGGTGAGGGAACAGGGTGAGAATAACTCTGTGATGTTTAGATTTAAAGCAATTTTTCAGTTTATTTTGTTTTATATTCTGTGCTGTACCAGACGTCATTATACAAAAGATGACATGCCCACTGTTCACAGCAGCTGCAATACATTAGCCTAATGGATTGGAATTATGGGCTGCCCTAGGAATTGTCTATTTTGTGCCAAATTAAAATGTAAATCCTACTGTGAAAAGTCTCGATACTATTAAATGTGATAAAATATGATGTCTCTGGAAAGAAAACACCCAAAACGTAGAGGAATAATAGGGAAAAATAATAAGGATATGGCTAAAAGTTCAAAGCCAGTAGTTTGTCAAATGAAGAAATATGACCAAATAAAAATGACATATAATTTTTTATTAAATGTATGACATTTCTTAAAAGACTTTTAACCTAATGACTTAATATTCATAAGACAGGAATGCAAAAAGTCAGTACTAACTAGATACTAGGAAAATATCTCCATATGTTTAAATGGCACCACTTAACACCTGTTCAGAGCCCCCGAATTATCTTTTTACAGACTTGAATGTTAGCAAAACACAGTAAAGAAATGTTAGAAACTTAACTGATACTGATGAAGCAATTTTTTTGCTCTGAAACTTTTTTCATACCAGTTTGGAGAATTATCTGCACTGCATTGCACTACATAGTATGGGTACAGTGGAAAGACTTGATGCAAAGCAGGAGACAAAGAAGGTACTAAAGTACCTACAAACTGGGTGTGCTCTAATTTTGGGGATAAATTATGACCTCAAGGAATTTGCATATATATGCTGAGCAAACGACTTTGAAGTGTGGATGAGAGAGAGTCATGGATCTCCATTTAGAGAAGAGAGAGTGAATTTCTACCAGTTGTGTGGAGCACTATATCATAATTTGGAAAGGTTAAAGGGTAACTCAAAGTTTCGAAATTCATACCCTGCTTTCCAATAAAACTAAATTAAAACATTTAGAATTTCACATATGGTCTTGTTTTCATAAATTGTTGGGCTGCAAGGAAAGAAAAGAACACTAAAACTATTCAGTTCAATCTTAACTTATACAGCTGCTCAGTGATTCTTACATATACTCTATTAAAATAGCCTATCTTGCTTGAAAGACAAGAAATATTTCAAGTGAAAGATAATTCACTATGTTCCTGGGTAGATAGTTTTATTAAAAAAATTAAAAAATTCAATCTTTCCACGGTGAATTTTGCTAGCTTCGGTTTCTAGATGCTGCAATGTATTACAACGTTTTTCAATAGATTTCTGCTATTGTTCAGTATTAATATATATGATGAAATCTGGTCTCTACTGCTGCCAGTAGGAATTTTACCTTTTACTTCAGCAGGACAAGGGAGACTGGAATGTGTTGACTAGGATTGCACTGATTTGAAAGGGTGTTGTCTGTACCATGACTCGATCTCATTTAAGTTATGTCCTTATGGCTACTTCACAGGTGGTCATAAGGATTCGCTTATGTGTAGTTGCCTGAAGGGAAGACCACTGCATGTTTTGAAGTGATGCTTGATGTATGTGGTAGACAGGTGGCTCTGTTGCTTCTTTTAATGAGGCAGAAGGACTTCTTTAGTTCCCTATTGTAAGGTGTTTTTTGCACCTGATGTGTTTTGTAGCTTGTACAAGTGGTTTTGTAGTCAATCTTTTCTGAGTCTTTCAGTCTCCTGACTGCAGAACTTCATTCTTAATTCATGTCCCAAATAATTTTGATTGTCTTGTAGACATTGTGGAGGTATTGGATCACCTTGTTAATGAACCTCTAAGTATTTATTCTTAAAGTATTCTACTTAGAGTTTATATGTTTCAGAAATACCTCTGAATTTGTATGTATTACTCGTATCATGTGACTATATGTTAAAGAAGAAATAATTTCTGAGATGAAGATCATTATTTGGTCATTAAGTTTTAGACTTACAATAATCAATTTTTTTTTTTAATGGGAAATGCAGCTATATATTTACAAAGTTGTAAAATAATTTCCATCTAGACTTCTGTGTTAGATTACAAGTTGCTGTCAGGTTTGTAATTTGGTTCATTCTTGTTTTTCTCTACAGCAATGGAATTGCAGAAGTTTTGATTAGGTGTTTTTTGGTTTAGTAATTTTATTGATGAGCTCCTCATCACAAGCTTTCAACATTTCTATGCTGATTTAATTGTCATTTGCAGTTTTCCCATGTCGTAATGTTCCCTCTCTCACTTTTCTTTTTTTGTGATACAACAAATTACAACGTCTGCCTCTTTACATTACTGTTCATGAGGAAGATCAGCTGTAATCAGTTGACCTTCACAAGTAACACCAATGACAAAAGAGCAAGAACTCAGCCTTGGAATAAGGCAGAACAGGTTACTGGATATTTAGATATGTTGATGTTTTCGAATCCCCAGGATTAAAAGAATGGCATGCTACGAAATGGAAAGGCCTGTCTGACTGCATTGCACAGCCATTACTTGTTGTCTTTCAAAACTTGTATAGATCTGGTGAAGTAGAAAAAGCACAGAAAAGGATAAATATGTGGCTTACCTTTGAAAAAGGAGAAAAAGAAGGAACTAGGGACTTACAGACTTAACTAAGCTACAGGAAAATTCTATATTTCTGTATGAAAGTAACTAAGAAAATGGTTGAGACAAATAAGACTTAACATAATCTTTCAAGAGCAAGTCCCATAAAATAATAAGTCTTCTGTATGACAACATGGGAGTAGAGGAAAAGTTGTAGAGGTGACACATATCAAGCTTTGATGTGCTTAAAAGCAACTTAGCAAAGCAAGACATTTTTGAAAATACTACATCAAAACTAGTAGGAAAATCATGTACAAAAAGGCAAGAAACAACAGCTTGCCACAAAACAGAAAGAAATACTGAGTTATGTGTCCTGGGTCAGGTATTATTCACTGTTGTCATGAATGAGAGGGGTGACATTTATTACATATGCTGATGTCAGGAGAGAATGTAAATACACTGTACAACAGGATGTGAATTCAGTACAATTTTACCTGAAGAAGCAGTCTGAAAAAATAAGTTGTTTTTCAAAGGAACAAATGCACAGTATTCCTAGTTAGGAAAGACTGAGCTCACAGGATTGAGGAGTCACTATATAGAACAGTTAGTTCAAAAAACCCAAAAAGAGTTATGTGTTACAGAGAACCATAACTGGGGTACTAGTCATCAGTTCTATAAACTGCTTTAAGAAGGGCAGACATCTGAAAAATGGATAAAAAGAGTATAAACAGCAAGATGGAAGTAATCCTTCTGCTTTACTGAAACTCAGATGGAATACTTCATCCAGATTCAGCTGTTATGTGGGCCTGTTAGAGTGTATGTGAGAGCAGGAGTAAAGAGAGGTCTACCGAGCGTAACCTATGAAGAACTCTCAACAAACTGAGATGTTTTTCTTCAGAAAAGACAAGTGAGGGCTATCTTTTTTACAGTCTCTTACAACAGACTTACAATATATAAACTCATTGCAAACAGGAGAGAATATTCTTTTTATGTCACTAATGGTTTATGTCACTAGGTTTAAACTGCAGCCAAGATGACTGAGAAAAGATATGATCTTTCTAATGCTAAAGTTAGACAAGAATAGATGGTCTGTGGAGGTAGCAGAGTGCTAAGGATTGGTAGTGATTAAAACTGGCTAGAAAAATATCTACTATGAGATGGATTTGATCATGCCTTGGGCACATTGACTAGGTAAGATCTGTGATTGATTGCCTGATTTCTAATTCCGGGTATTTAATGAAATTTATTCGTTGAAGTCAAGAGTTTCTTCTGCACATACTCCACCTTCCCATTTTGAATAGTAGCATAAAGAAAATAAAAATGTTGAGTAGTGAATTTATCTTTTTATTTAAAAAACTCCACTAAGATAGCTTTGTGGCATACTACTGGAACTGGAAAGTAAAAAGTGCTAAACCAAACTTATACACACAATCTGTAGCAATTCTGATATCTAATTATTTTTCTTTTATTCATTTTCATTTAATGGATCAACATGTGGCTCAGGGGCTGGTGCCATCGGCAGAATTTTGGCTTCTTTGACCAGGGGGAGGTTTACACGGCACCGGGCCTGCTGGCGACGGACGGAGTTCAGCTGTCTCACAGGGGGAAAAGGATTCTCGCGTATGAGTTGGCCGGGCTCATTGAGAGGGCTTTAAACTAGGTTTGAAGGGGGAAGGGCATAAAACTAGGGTCACTAGAGAAGAGCCTGGGGGCAGCACGCCAATGTTGGGGGAGAAATCGGTAGTCCAGCTCAAATGCATCTACACCAATGCACGCAGCGTGGGCAGCAAACAGGAGGAGCTGGAAGCCATTATGCAGCGGGGTAGCTATGACTTAGTCGCCATCACGGACACATGGTGGGATGAGTCTCATGACTGAAGTGTTGCAATGGATGGCTAAAAGCTCTTCAGAAGGGACAGGCGAGGAAGGAGAGGCGGTGGGGTAGCCTGTATGTTAGGGAGTGCTTCGACTGTCTAGAGCTCAATGGTAGTGATGACGAGGTCGAGTGCTTGTGGGTAAGGATGAGGGGGAAGGCCAACAAGGCAGATATCCTGCTGGGAGTCTGTTATAGACCACCTAACCAGGATGAAGAGGCAGATGAAGCATTTTACAAGAGGCTGGCAGAAGTTTCACAATCGCTAGCCCTTGTTCTCATGGGGGACTTCAACTTTCCGGATGTCTGCTGGAAATACCACACGGCAGAGAGGAAAGAGTCAAGGAGGTTCCTGGAGTGGGTGGAAGATAACTTCCTGACGCAGCTGGTAAGCGAGCCCACTAGGGGAGGTGCCTCGTTTGACCTGCTGTTCATGAACAGAGAAGGACTGGTGGGAGATGTGGTGGCTGGAGGCCGGCTTGGGCTTAGCGACCATGAAATGGTAGAATTCTCGATACTTGGTGAAGTAAGGAGGGGGGCCAGCAAAACCGCTACCATGGACTTCCAGAGGGTGGACTTTGGCCTGCTCAGGACACTGGTTGAGAGGGTCCCTTAGGAGACAGTCCTGAAGGGCAAAGGGGTCCAGGAAGGCTGGACGTTTTTCAAAAAGGAAGTCTTCTTGAGGCGCAGGAGCAGACTGTCCCCATGTGCCGTAAGAAGAACGAGTGGGGAAGACGACCGGCCTGGCTGAACGGGGAGCTCTGGCTGGGGCTCAGGAAAAAAACGAGAGTTTACCACTTTTGGAAGAAGGGGCAGGCAACTTGAGAAGAGTACAGGGATCTCGTTAGGTCATGCAGAGAGAAAATTAGAAAGGCAAAAGCCCTGCTAGAACTCAATCTGGCCACTGTCATAAGAGACAACAAAAAATGTTTTTAGAAGTGTATTAATGACAAAAGGAGAGCCAAGGACAATCTCCATCCTTTATTGGATGCGGGGGGGAACATTGCCACTGAGGACAAGGATAAGGCTGAGGTACTTAACGCCTTCTTTGCCTCAGTCTTTGACAGTCAGAGCAGTTATCCTCAGGGTACTCAGCCCCCTGAGCTGGAAGACAGGGACAGCGAGTAGGATAAACCCCCCATAATCCAAGAGGAATTAATGACCTGCTACGCCACCTGGATACTCACAAGTCTATGGGGCCAGATGGGATCCACCCAAGGGTACTGAGGGAGCTGGTGGAGGAGCTTGCCAAGCCACTCTCCATCATTTACCAGCAGTCCTGGTTAACTGGGGAGGTCCCGGACACCTGGAGGCTTGCCAATGTGATGCCCATCTACAAGAAGGGCCGAAAGGAGGATCTGGGGAACTACAGGCCTGTCAGCCTGACCTTGGTGCCAGGGAAGATTGTGGAACGGTTCGTCTTGAGGGCGGTCACAAGCCATGTGCGGGACAACCAGGGGATCAGGCCCAGCCAGCACGGGTTCATGGAAGGCAGGTCCTGTTTGACCAACCTGACCTCCTTCTATGACCAGGTGACCCACCTAGTGGATGAGGGAAAGGCTGTGGATGCGGTCTACCTGGACTTCAGTAAAGCCTTTGACACTGTCTCCCACAGCACTCTCCTAGAGAAGCTGGCGGCTCACGGCTTAGACAGGTGCACTCTTCGCTGGGTAAAAAACTGGCTGGACGGCTGAGCCCAGAGAGTTGTGGTCAACGGAGTTAAATCCAGTTGGCGGCCGGTCACGAGCGGTGTTCCCCAGGGCTCAGTGCTGGGGCCGGTCCTGTTCAATATCTTTATCAATGATCTGGACGAGGGGATCGAGTGCTCCCTCAGTAAGTTTGCAGATGACACCAAGTTGGGCGGGAGTGTTGATCTGCTGGAGGGTAGGAAGGCTCTGCAGAGGGACCTGGACAGGCTGGATTGATGGGCCGAGGCCAACTGCATGAGGTTCAACAAGGCCAAGTGCCGGGTCCTGCACTTCGGCCACAACAACCCCATGCAACGCTACAGGCTTGGGGAAGAGTGGCTGGAAAGCTGCCCGGAGGAAAAGGACCTGGGGGTGCTGATTGACAGCCGGCTGAACATGAGCCGGCAGTGTGCGCAGGTGGCCAGGAAGGCCAATGGCATCCTGGCCTGTATTAGGAATAGTGTGGCCAGCAGGAGCAGGGAGGTGATCGTGCCCCTGTACTCGGCACTGGTGAGGCCGCACCTCGAATCCTGTGTTCAGTTTTGGGCCCCTCACCACAAGACGGACATGGAGGTGCTGGAGCGTGTCCAGAGGAGGGCAACGAAGCTGGTGAAGGGCCTGGAGCACAAGTCTTATGAGGAGCGGCTGAGGGAACTGGGGTTGTTTAGCCTGGAGAAGAGGAAGCTGAGGGGAGACCTCATCGCGCTCTACAACTACCTGAAAGGAGGCTGTAGCCAGGTGGCTGTTGGTCTCTTCTGCCAAGTAACTAGCGATAGGATGAGAGGAAATGGCCTCAAGTTGTGCCAGGGGAGGTTTAGATTGGACATTAGGAAAAATTTCTTTACTGAAAGAGTGGTCAGGCCTTGGAACAGGCTGCCCAGGGAAGTGGTTGAGTCATCATCCCTGGAAGTATTTAAAAGACGTGTAGATGAGGCCCTTAGGGACATGGTTTAGTGGACATGGTGGTGTTGGGTTGATGGTTGGACTCGATGATCTTAGAGGTCTTTTCCAACCTTAATGATTCTATGATTCTATATTTACAGGGTAACTCTATTAGTATTGAAGGGACTTGAATAAACTGTAGTTTCTCTTTTTAATCTGGAAAAAAGTATATTAATTCCTACTAAAATGTTATCTGTATAGAAGACAAATGTTTAACTTCTATTTTGTATAACATCCACTTTGGAAAACAAATTACAGAAAGAAAGAAATAGGACATATTTTTAGATGCTCTTTCCTTGATATGAGTTTCTTGTTCATTATTTGAGATACAAAGTACTATGATTGTATCTGTTTAATTTAGAAAAAAATGAAATTTATGATCCATTGTTTATTCTGCTTTTTATATCATTAAGGAAACTTTTTAACAGCTGGTGAATCAAATATAACTAATTGATTAAATGCGCTTTGAATTTATGAATCCGATTAGGCAACATATGTTTTGCATACAAATCACTTTGCATTTCTTGCGTTCATTTAGGGAACCTCAATGTGGTTCATAAATGAACATTGACATTTCAATATTGCAGCACTTTGCTAGAACATTATCTGGTGAACAGATAAACAAACGGTCTTAAAAAACTGCAGTTTAACGTCGAAAATGTAAGCATCATCGTGCAGTTTGCAGTGGTTTGCTCTTTAAAACAGTGATTTGCAATGGCATGAAGAAAGGTGCTTTTCTAGCAGTATAGCAGTGTAACGATGCCCAGGGCAGTTGATTATAGACAGAAACAAAAAAACTGGTTACCACTGTCCAGAATGAATGACAGGAATGAGTGTCCCTTTAAAGGCAGTTATAAAAACAGGAGGCAAAAGCATATGAAGAATAACAATTAGGCTATTGGAAAGGAAGGCAGAGTACAACCACTGAACTGCGCAATTATTACAGCCAAATTTAATTCAATTCAAACTGCCTCCCTCTTCAAGTAATTTCCTTCGCCACTTCCTTTGCAGCCCTACCATCAACTGCATTACTGTTGGCCCTGAATACCAATGCCAATTCTTTGCAGACAGGAGCAAGAGTATATTTCATGTCTTTAAAGCCAGCCTAAATCACAATGGCTTCTTGTGATGTACCGATCCCTATAAGTCCCAATGGAGATGGATTTTGCCAGTTTTACATAGGAAATGAGGCAGCAGCTGGAATGTAAAATGCTTGTGTTAACCACACATACCCTCTCACTATCATCTTCAGGCTGTTTTGTATGATTTTATAATTTTTTACCATATCTAGCACTTCACAGAGTGAAGAAAATTTCTTCCCCTTATATTATTCAGCCTATGCATCTGCATTGCGGAACCTAACCCAAAGAGAGTCTGAGACCCCAAATATTACCTGTAAATTCTAAGGGATGCCAGTTAACAGCAAAAGAGATAAGAGTTGGTGGCTCTTATTTAGGCCTAGATAGCTTGAAAAAATCAGGCTGTTCCAAGTGGAAACTGCATTTGACAAATATCAACAGATAGGAAGTTTGAAACATCAAATAACAGGAGAAAGGAGTGTAAGATGGGAAAGGGTGGAAAAAAAGAAAAAGCGAAAAAGGGAACCAAAGGGGATTTAAGATGTGAGTTGTTGTAGAGCAGAAAGAAACGAGAACGGAAGTGTTGACAGACAACATCACATCACCAGTCTGAAACAGATCTGAAGTAAGTAAGTGGTGAATTGACTACAGTGGTCAGAGGACTAGACAGAATAGCTATATATGTATGTAGAGGCCACCACAGCAGAAATGACTGCAGCTAAGGTCAAGGTGACAAATGGGTAGAGGGACAGAGAGAAATCAGTGGCATTACAGAGCTAACTGCTCTCTCTCCTAGCTGCCATCCATGGTGAGAAGGCCATGCTCAGCAGACCTCAGGTTAGTCAAAGGAAGTAGGGACTTCAGCTGAAGGACTAATGAAGAGGATATTTGACAAGCTCGAGGAATTTTCTGAGTTGAGAATGGACTGTTCGTCTTTCTTTAGAATATGTATTCCTAAACTACTCAGGTCAGATTTTAGGAGACACATGAATAAATAATAACAGTTCTGTCGTGGAAGGAGTGAGAGTGATGCACTTCACTCGTAAGAGAGAAGCAGCAATATGTTTATTGATGTAAGACAGTGAGTTGACAAAATTCAATGGTAAATGCGACAGTGGTTTAACAAGATTCGATGGCAAGGTACACTTGATTTTTTGCTGCACAGAGGACAGAGTCAGACAAAACTGTCAGGGAGACCTTCCCGTTGTGTCATGAGGTTCAGAAAGGACCCCCTTGCTTTCTAAACACCTTCCTTTAGAGGAATCTATGTGTGACTAGATCCAAACTTAGTCCCAGCATTGGTCAACAGTTTATGTCTAAAGGATTATATATGCGTAATCAATGCTTTATATCACTTAGCTAAGATTTCAAAGTTTCAGCACGCTATTAGTCACTTACTGAGACTTTGTTGCAGCAAGGAATCTCTCAACCTTGAGGAGTAACCCTGAGAGGTGTCCCTACTCAAGGGGAGATCCTGGAGTGCAGCCCACTGCTGTGCAGGAGAGCTCAAAGGGCTCTTGAGCTGCCCACTATTTATGGGGGTAAGATGATTGACTCATAGTCATATTTGCAAACTGACTGCAGATGTTAGTTTCTTCCAAATTTGACTGGAGTCAGACATTGATCAGCACTGTGGTTAGGTGAATGCATCACCTATTGTGTTGTTATCTGTATCCATTTTGACCAGATGCGTCCATCACGGTCGCCACAGGTGGTTATCGCTTGAGCAGGGTTACGGGAAAAAGGCAGGTCGGGGGCAGGGGGAGCATATCGTCACACTTCTCACACTTACGCAGAGAGAAATTTGTATTGGGAGAAGATCATAAAGAAATTGCATGTCCTTAATTCTTAATTAGAATATAAATATCTGTCAGTCCTGAAAAGCAGAATAACTGCAATTTTTTTTTCCCAAGAATGGGGAAGAAGATCATCTGAATCTGGAAAGGCTGACTTCCAATCAGCCAACTTTGTCTTCCCTCTACTCTCACCTCCACTTCTTTTTAAAGCAAAAGCAAAGTTAGCAAATTGAAATATAATAAATAAGAAGTAACAGCAGGACATAAATAAATAAACCAAAGTTTTTGAATAATAGAATCTAAAAACCATGGGAATGTCAAATGTGCTCTTTAAGGAATGAACTGGTCATTGTCTTGCTTTTGAATCTGTCTCCCATTCAAAAAATTGTTAATTTTGCATTAAAGTCTATCAAGGTTTATAGAAATTGTGCTCCTATCTTCTGGAAATATATAATGTACATTACAAGTGCATATTCTAGTAGGCAATGAAGCTTGACTTGCAGGAACATTTTCATGGCCTATTCTAGGCTTATTTTATAGTCCCTGTAAACTGTTTGCCAAGGCAATATAAACTCCACGTAATACAATCAATAAAACTAACAAGCATTTACATGGTAGGACAAATTGGAAGATGGTTAATTTTAATCTGGTTTACAGTTATGGTTGAGAGGTTATAAAAGATTGGAGAAATGAGCAATACATAAATATCTTCAGTACAGAGAGTTCCACAAAATGAATGGAAAGTGAGTGTATCATATTTGGGTTCAACAGAAAGTAAAAGTCTTGTCTGCAAGATTATAAATGACTACTCTCTCTCTTAATGCCTTTCATCATATGTATATACCCTTCCTCTCCAAATTAAAGTGAAGATTCAAATTTCTGAATACCACTCAGTGATGTGGTTTAAAATGCAACCATGTTTTCCAAATATAATAGCATGTAACTGCCAGCTCCTCTTCATATGTTTATGGAAAAAATCACGTTTAGAAAGGTTAAGTGTCTTCTAGACCAAGGAAAACCTATCACAAAGGCATTAGAAGGGTTTGTTTTATGAAGTAAGAAGTATTCAAAATATTAATCAACAAGGCTGAAATGAGACATTAGAAATGAATGATAAAATCCTCAAGTGTTAAAGGTCTCAGAGCTTCATAGATGATCTGGGCTTCTTTAAAATATCAGATGATTTCCCATTAAGTAGGATAGTTTTCCCAATACTTTCCTTACAATGGGCAGTAACTAGCTTTTCCTGATCTTTTTGAATGATGTTACAAATGAAAATCCTAAAAAATAAGGAGGCACCAGCGAATATGCTTACTTCTTTTGCTTGCTTTCTGAAAGAACAAAAAGTCAGGGTACACACCAATAGTGTAATTTTACTTATTTTATTTAAAGACAATATTGAAAGGAAAGTATAAAGTGTGCTAGGATTGAAAACCAATATTAATTGAATTAGAAAAAATGCAGTAGCATTTTATAGATTGGCACAATCTTTGATAGATTATCATTCTTCTTGTCAAGCAAAAATGATGATTGTAAAGCATTGAACCTTGATAGTATAGATGAAGTGTGTCTTCACCAAAACATACTGCTATGCGGGAGCAAGGAAAGGTGAAAGCTGACTGAAGCCCAAAAGTTTGGATGTAGACGAAGAGAGGAGAGAGAGGAGGAAGTTTGCAAATAAAGTGGGAAATACTTGTGGTAAAGTTTATATAGATAAGCATGATGGACAAGTTTCTCACTAGGAGTTAAAAGCAGTCTGAGCTAGCTTTTGGATTGAAGGGACTTCATTAGTGCCTGAAGGAAATTTTAATACCTGTTGGACAAGGAACGAAATTCTGATTCTGCTACTGAGAAACTACAGCAAGTGTCCTCTTGAAAAATGTGTAATCAGCCTGTTCTGCATGCAGGTGCTTGGGCAAGAAAAGAAATTTTAAAATCCTAAGCACATGGCCTTTTCAATTGACAGTGGTTACTGATTTTCACCAGTGTTAAAATTAGACAGAGAGAGATTGAGGCCTGCTCCCTTTAGAGCTGTGTATCCAGCTGAAATGGAGAGGGGACATAAGCTAATAAATGGGCAGATTTTTGTTGCTTTAACCCTAGTTCTATATCTTTTGATACTTCTAATGATGATACATTATACTTACCTTGAAAAAAACCCTCCAAATCTCCCCTTTTCCTGCTTCTCGGAGGTTTCTGAAGAGAGATCCTAATCAGTTGGTACTAACAAATGTCAGGGCCCTGAGTGGACTAATAAGCCTTCATGGCCCTGACCAGCCTCACCTGAAGCCCCAGCCCACACCTATGGGTCAGGGAGCACTATTTAAGCCCAACCTTGAGGTTCTCAGTCCCTGTCTGTCCCATGTGGGAAGGGTGTTGGTTTTCTGCTTGGCTACAGTTGCACCCTTCTCTGGCCATGGTCCCTGCTGAGTTCAACCAGCTTGTGGACTGGCTTACTGGCCTCAATACTGCCTCATGTGAACGATACTGCTTTATGACCTGGACTCTTGGTTGGACCTGTCTACCATCTCCTGCTCGCCTTGCTTGGGTACGGTAACATATACTCTGCCAGCTCTAGGATCCCCCTTGACTCCTACCTCACTTTCCCTTGGGGAGCAGCTGGACCTTGCTGGGCCCTGACACCAAGCTCCTATGTTGCCTCAAGACTGTCAGCAATCCTGACATGCAGTCTGCAACTCAGCAATTTGTCAGGCGCAGCAGTGTGTACAGAAACAATGCGAGCAGCTGTTGGGAGTTGCTGTCTCTGGCACTGGCTTCACATAGGGTGGTGAGCAATCTGGTATTTTATCTATGGGATGGGAGCAGTTTCTTGCTCCTTGTTTTCTACAAACTCTGGGATGTATTCCCTCATATTTCTTCATGTGCCTACTTTGTGCTTGTTTGCAATTCTTGGTGAGTTACAAGGAGTGGCAGGCTGCCTCTATTCCCAATACCAGGCAGATTATTTCTACCATCCATGCAGAAACTCAGCAGGAATTGCCACCTTCTTCAGATGTAAGATACTGCTAATCAGCTTGTTGACAGTAGCCTCCCCTGCTGCTTCATGCTCACTTCTCTAATTTTTTCACAACAACTGAAATAATTTAGCAGGTGTTGGCACCTGCGTTGTCTGGCTAAGGAAGGGAGAAGAGAGTTTAAGCAAACTGGGTTTTGAGGTAAAATACAGGACGACTAGGGAAGTCGAGGCTTATGGGGACCTACAGGGTCCTTCTGTAGGAAGCTAGGAGATATAACAGGAAGCTGATTGGTCTTATGGAAGGAGTCTAGAGCTGAAGCCTGGATGAAGTTGTAGAAGGGGGAAATAATTTTTTTTCCTAAGCTGTCTGTGTTTGCAGTTTGTGAATTAGCAGCATAAACAATTTAGCAGTGTTGGAAAATATTCTAGTGGTGAAGAGGAGGCACTGCAATTTTAATGTCTAAACTGGTGTGATTTACAGCTCTTAAAGAAATCAAAGGCAAATGTCTTGGGAAAGATACCTACAAGCGAACTACAGTATGTGCTAGGATCTTAACAAAATTTATCTTCCCTTTTCCTTCCCCACAGCTATGTGTAAGCCCCACTGCTCTCATCCTCTTTGCAGATTCTTAGCTACCAGCTAAGATGAGTTTGCTAGATGTAGAACATCTATGGCTGATTTTCCTGTTATTTGTTTCACCTTTCTCGGATACTGCTCAGCAATACACACCTGCTGTAGAACAGTGTGTGGAGTCAGTGGTGCCTGTCAAAAATAGCACAGTACTTGCCAGGAGGATATTGTCCAATCCTCCTTTTTCCACTTTCCTTTTTTATGTCATCTGAAGCACTAATAACTAAAGAGGAACGTTGCCTGTGTGTCACCGGAGATGATGATAAACTTGTGTTTTAATCCACTCGAGTCCAATTTAAACAGCTTCCAAATTGTACTGAGTGATCTGGTAGAATATCCCTGCTCACAAATGCTGATGTGATTAATATGTAAAGTTTTACTGTAATATGGATGTCTAACATGTGAAGGTAGATTTTTTTCTTTAAGAACATCAGGATTGTTTTCCTGCTTACTGGTTTCTTTCATACAATACTAATACTTAGCAGTGATGTAATGCTTGTTCTCCATACTTACCAAAGGCAGGTAAGTGTTAAGCAGTTTCCCCAAGGGGGGGGTGGGGTGGGGAGCTGGGATGTGAAACAGGAAAAAAAACTTGTCTAAATTAACGGAGTGGATTGAGAGAAGAAGTTGCAGTAAAATGGAGATCTGGAAAAGGGCAGCATTTCAGTGTGAACTGAACTAACTTGGTGGTCTCTGAAAAATCTTTCAAATACTGTCCCCAACAACTTATATTTTGTATATTTGACCAATTCTGAAAAGAGTTGCATAAAAGTGAAGTTATTAATCATATTGGGGATTTGTTGCATCTGTCCATATCCTTTTGTAGTTAATCTAATCTATTAATCAGACACTTCTGAAATGTTTTCTGTATGAGACATGAACGTATCTGTAAATACAAAGCACTTAAAATATATTATTATTTCTCATGAAACATCTATCTGATGTATAAGCCTATGCATGTCATAAGGGAATGAAAGTAAAGATTCTATGTAGCCTACTAGAGCTTTAGAAATCTTAAACTCTTAAAATAGAGTGTTATTGTGACAACCTAACAGAAAAAAAACATGTAATGCTAGTCTGTGGCTAAAAGATTGGAGAAGGTTTTTGTAAGTACTCTTTTTGCTCCCACTGCTCTGCCTCAGTTTTAAATGTCTTTTCTCAGTAAAACAGAATAGCCCTTTCAGGGTAACACTTCTGCTCTCATCAAATGCCGTGACAACTCCACATAGAATAATTTTATTGCTAGGGAAAAAAATACTGCATATTAAAAATGTAGACTTTAATTATTTTTTCAGTTTATAACACACTTTATTTTTGAAAAATGAAGCTTTTATTTTCCTCAGTGCTCACTTAGATGTTAAATGGCTCAAGTGTCCTGACTACTATGATGACAAAACAGAAACTGCATCCATTTCATACTATAATTGCAGTGTTGGGTAAAGTGATATTACTCATGGAATTATTCCACACAACCAAATTTACTTATGTTTCTGAATATGAATCTACAAAAGCTATGTAATCTTCAGTACAGGGTAAACAAAAATAAAAAAATTCACCCCCCAATCTTTTTATGGAACCTAATTATTCTTATACATAAATGGAAATTTAATTTCTATTATATTGCTTAGTGCAGTCAACTGTTTTGTTATTAATTATAGAACTGCTACTAATGCCCAGGAATGATATTTTAATAAGGTTTAATAGTTTAATAAGGTTCTTTTTCCACATTCTAGTGTATATTTTATAACTATGTTTTTGTCCATTATTTTGCCTTTGTAATCTTTATTTGCAAACTAAGGTGAACCCTATTTCCAACAAGTTAGGCATTTATGGTGGGTCTGGACAAATAAAAGTTCTTCTGTAGATTTGTACTGTGTGGAAGTTAAGCTAGGTAATACGACCAAAAAAAAAAAGCTGCTTATTCTCTGATCAAGTCTAGAACCTTTCTGAAATACTCTATTTCTTGTTCAGGCCCCAGTTTTACCTGAAATCATCCTTGTAGCTTTTAAAATAATCACTTGGCCTCTTAATGCCGCTTGTCTTATGAGAAAAGCAGTTTTAAAGCCAGGAGGAAGGACTACTCATGACTTGGTTGCTCTTACTCGGGCTAATGCTCTTTAGATAATCACTGAAGAAAACTGGGATAGAACAAATAATTCACTTCATCTAAGCTTCTGTTATTATCATCGTAAGTTGTTATGCTGCAATAACTGCATTTACTAGACCTAAATGTTTTAAAAGAAGTTACAGCCTAAGCACAGTCCGAAGACTTAGTTCAATATGAACAGAAACTAGCAAAATATCAATGAAAAAAGAAAAAACTAACTTTTCAAACACTAGTTTAGCTACCGCTACATGTTGGGCCAGTACACTGTTCTTGGGTCAGTACAACCAAAGAGAGAGATCTTGAGTTAGAGATGACAAGTTGCTTCCCAAGCTTTCTCTGTACTTGAAAGAATCTGTATCTTCTTTATTCAGAGTAACCTATGTCTAAAGCTTGCATAGATTTGCAGGCTGGTGCAGTGAGATAGCAGATGTAATTCCATGGCAAAGCTAATGATGTCTTTCCAGAAGCTGTTTTCTGCATTAAGGATAGGGGCAGTAAGGGGGTACTTTATGCTTTCATAGGTCCATGTTAAAACAAACATCAAAATGGCTTTTGCATGGATTATGCCTAGATTTATGAGTTTTCTGCTATGAATATTTAATGCTTTTATTTTAAGCACTGTCATTTATTGATGTCTTTCCCTGTAAATACCCAGTCAAAAGGAAGATCTAATCACAGAGAAATGTGTGGCTGCTCTTTGCTAATCCCCCACCAGAAAAGGGAGGAAAAGTAATTGTCTGCTTTTGTCTCAGATCCTTTGAGCAGTCATTAGGTAGCAAAAGAATCCCAGGAGAAGGTAACTGGGGTAGGGTTTAACCCATACAAGTTTTTGTCTGTTAATAGTTTTTATAATGAGATCTAAGATTTGAGATTCTGTGAACCAGCCTCTTCAAGTTTTCTTTCAAAGGCTTGTGTTTTATCTTGCTTTTTTAGAAGCTGCCACAGGAACTGGGCTGAAAACCACCAGTTATTCTAACTGCTGCAAAAGGGAAGAACAAGGGTGCTCTTCTACTGCCAGACAGATGCTGTAAGGAACCGAACCTGATTCCTTTCTGTTCACTGCCTGTATGTTATGGCTGCCTGGGGGATAGGAGGGAGTGCAAGGAAGCCACTGACCCCACTCTCCCTGTTGCCCATGGGCCACTGCTGACCAGACTGCAGACCCTTGCCTGTGCAGGTGCTCCTGGTGGCAGCTACTGCAAGGGGACAGATGGTGAGAACTGATTAAACTGCCATTTGCCAAACACTAATAATCTCTTATGCACGTTCAGGCAGCAGATATTAGTAATTTTAATTTTGGCATTACACTACGCTATTTCCAGATACCTGAAAATCTTTGTCGTGATCACCACATAAGCTGCACTAGAGAATGATTTTCTCATATCTTCACTCACGTTGAATTAATAGGAAAAAAATAAACTCAGGTAAAAGGTCTGAGTACTTTGGAATTTCCCATTCAAGGAACAGGAACTTGGACTTGCAAATGCGAAGGGAGTAAGATTTTGCAGACAGGAAGGACTAGCAGCTGGTGGCTGCTCTGTGACCAGCCTATGGTCTCAGGGTACTTCCTAGTGGACAGATGTTGTGTTTGTAAAATAAACACAGCCACAACTAGCAGGTATGTTGATAGTCTAGTGGAACAGTCAGGGAATACTTATGTAAGTGATCAATTCAGATTATTAATGGTTTTATTCATTAATAATGTAGAATTTGCTGATTTGAACCTGGCAGAAGCATGTTGACAAAAAAGCGCAGAGACTTGATACTGCCACTGATGTTGCACGGCTTGCTTTGTGCAGAGAATAAGGAGTTAATTCTTCATTACTACTAAATCAATGTAATGCAAAGAAGAAGGGAAAAGCTTAAATATAACACAGATAGCAGCTGACACTAGTAAAAATCAGACTTCAGAAATTCCATTTGAAAAAACTAGGGAATTGTCAATATATCTTCTGCAAGATATAAATAATACTTTTAAAATAAGAGTGATGGCAAGTATTTAATAACTTGTAACTCTAAGGATCATAATTTTATTAGTAAACATCTCTAGCCGTTTAATTTATTGGTCTCAGGCTTTCCTTCTCTGTACCCCTGTTCCCCTGGTACAGATTTATCTTCCATAACAAGAAAAATACCGTAAATAAATTGTCATAGGAGAATAAACTGAAAGTAATTTGAACTTCCAAGAATACACCACAGATTAGGTTCTGCATTTTAGGAACAGTAACAAGTGTTATGTACTTTGCTGTATAAGGACTTTTGTACTAGGAAAGGCAATTCTCCTAGATTGTTCCATGTGTATATTTTGTATATTGATTTCTGAGTTGTCTTCATTTTGGATGGGATTTTACTTTTATTTCTCAAATGAGATCCACTTTAGTGACATGAGTAATGTGCCTGGCATACAGAAACAGATATTTTATTTAAAGGTGAAATATTTCTTTGCGTTCTGTAAAGGCTTTAGTGTTTTAGGCTTTCTTTTGCTACAGCTCTTGCCACAGGCTTGTGGTCCCTCTGCCACAGTGGAGACAGCAGAGGTGACTGCTATCATCATGGCAGCTGGTTTTGATACCAGCCAGCATGAGATGAGTCTTTCTTGTTCTGCCTTAGCTATAACTCCAATTATCTAGATCACTTTCCTGGTTAAGCACACATGCATAGTGGACTTTCTGTCCTTAAGGACACTAGCTAAAGGTGTTGCAAGGGAATTGTATGCTCCAGTGCGTGTGGGAGAGCCAGTGTCTCACTAAATATATCTATAGCTCTCCAGAAAATGCATGAATGTACTTCATGAGGAAAACCAACTGAATTTAAGAGTATTGTCATGCCTCACCTGCTTCTTGCTTGATATGAAGCTCTAAATCTAGTCACAAGAAAAAGTTGCTGTTTCCAGGCTTTATGAGATCACCAGCTTGTGAATGCTGGTGCTTGCTACCATGAAAGTGTGTGCGTTCCTATCTTTAAGTGGTTACGCCCTTAAAGTACACTCTAGGTATGGGTGGTAACTATGTTGCTGGTCAGCAATGGACTCGGGGGAACTTTCTAGATTGTCTGTGTCTGCCATTAATCAAGTCCAGAGACGGTTTATGAATTTTCTTGATTGAAAGAATAGATTAATCTTAGGCAGAAAAACTTAATGTGCATTTTATGTTCCTGTAGCAGCTCTCATGACACTGTCAGTTCTTGTAAGCCACGCTAAAAATGTCAAACATAATCCAGCTGTCAATAAGCAAGTTCCAGCTGCTTGATCACAAATTATGTTTTCCTTTGAAATACTTTCTCTGAAACCCAAAGCTGTTTTCATTATCCAAATATACTTGGGTGTTGGGGGGGTGGTGGTGGTGGTGGTGGAAAGATGATTCTATAATGTAATACCAGCAAAGCTGATTTGACAAAAAAGTAGCTTTTTTAATTCCATAGATACTTTAAAAATTAAACAAAAAACATGTTAATTCTGCTTGTATAAACTCCAATTACGTTAGATATTTTCATTATTTATGATGTCATCTTACAAAAATGATTAAGCTTACTGGTTATGAAAACAAAAAATTTATTTCAGAGAAGGATTGTAATTTCATTCAAATATAAAGGGGGAAGTAAAAAAAATCCTTAACCAAAACTTGATGCCTGAAACCATGTAACTTTGAGTTAGAATATGGGCATGACATTTTTTTATTTAGTTTTTATTTGTTGCAAGTGTGAAGCACTGGAGAACATACCAAAGGAAATGCTTCATATCCTGATGTCTTCAGTAAAGACAGGGTGTCTTTCAGACTAACAATAGTAGTCTTGGATGTTTCTTGGCAATCACAGGATATTTGTTTCACTTCACATACAAATTGTAAATAAAGTAATGAACTGTCATTTGCAGGCAACCATGATTTAACTGTTTCAACCTTAAAATTCTGTAAATATATGTAAAAAAAAAAACTGGAAGAGTTGCTCTTTATCTGAAATTGTCTATAAAAGGAATGAGCTTTTACATTAATAATCTGTGGCAGTTAGGTGTATAGAAATACCGAAGTTTCCTCCTGCCTGAAAGAGAAAATTTAGAGTTTTCTCCTGTATAATACAAAACTTGATCATCTTTAACTATGAAGGTTAATAGAAACTGTACAAATAATTTTCATTATGTAACTGTGATGTTCAAAATGTCCATTGGATTTTTCATTAAGCAATCAAAAGTAATTAAATTAAATTATGCATTACATGTATACATGGTGATGATTGAATCACTGAAAGCAGGATTCTAAACGAGCCTGGCAAATTGTGCATTAAATATGCAGTTTAAGCTGTTTCATGAAAATTTACTCTTAATGAAAGTATTTTTATGTTCATAACATAGTGCGACAATGAAAATCATATACAGTAATGAAATGGCAATACCAGGCAGTCTTGAAGGGACTGAACTGTTGGAATATCTATGCAACTAGGGTGTATAACTATTTAACACTAGATATTTACTTTTAATGTGGACTTCCTTGATTGGTGAGAGTAGCACTATCTCTTATTTGTACATTTTTTTGAGACCAGATCTGCAGTAAATTCTGGACATGTTATAGAGCTTGTGTCAGAAACTGATTCAGCCTGTGGAGAAAAAAATGGGATCTGTATCCTTCAAGAAGGGGAAAAATGCAAACTAAAAGTAATAGGTTGAGCTGATTAGATGTCTTATCAAGATCCTAGAAGAGGAGGCCATGCTTTTATAAGAAAGGTGGGAACAAACATTTTAGCAGGTCTTGTTGTGACAGAACAAGAGGGAATGGTTTTAAACTAAAAGAGGGTAGATTCATACTAGATATAAGGGAGAAATTTTTTACGATGAGGGTGGTGAAACTCTGGAACATGTTGCCCAGAGAGGTGGTAGATGCCCCATCCCTGGGAACGTTCAAGGTCAGGTTGGATGGGGCTCTGAGCAACCTGGTCTAGTTGAAGATGTCCCTGCTCACTGCAGGGGGTTGGACTAGATGACCTTTAAAGGTCCCTTCCAAGCCAAACTGTTCTATGATTCTTGACTCCTTACAGTAATCTTGCTTAAAAATTCAAAGAATGAGTACTGCCTCAGTCTATTGATATGAACAGTGTGAAAATATTGCATTAATGTGAGGATGTGCTTTTCCAGCTTTGTGGTAGAGATATCTTATAATAAAGATGAAGTTTATTGAAAAAATTGACTTTATTGCAGCTTTAAGTTTATTGTGGGTACCTTGTGTGGTCCATTTTAAGAAGAGAATTAACAAAATTCAATAAAAACTATTTGTTTTCTCAGTGATAGTCCTAATTTTTCAAAAAGCAAGTCAATGATACTTATACTATTTATCACTAATAGAATATCTATCACTAATCTTGCCATGACTTATGAAAATCCATGCAAGGAACATCTTATACTGTTTACAAATTTAAATCCTCTTTGTTTCTCCTAGCAAGTTTAACTTAAGAACTAATAAAAATAATACAGTTTCCATATTTTTGGAGATGGCAAACATACTGTGGGTCTTGTTTCTGCTCTGCTTCATTTAGCTATGTTAGAGGTTGAAAATTTTGAGGTCTGCAACACTGTTGCTGTTGCAGCTGGTAAACTATTACCTTCCTTGTTTTGCATAATGAGAAGTGGAGGAACAAATTCTGATGCAGGTGTCAGCCATTAGGATCCTTAAAGATCTGTGTCTCCTGGCAGTACCTCCACAGACAGCACAGTTTGCTGCTGCCTTTTCTGATGTTTGTCTAGAAAGTTACTGGATAAAATGTTTGGATTGTGGAAGTATTATCTGATAACTTTTAAACAAATCGTTATTTTAATCAAGTTATGAAGCAGGATTTCTCCTTCCCTGTTTCATATAATGGAAACTTGAGGAGTTCATAGCAAACATTCCAATTTAGAAGAAAGAATTTTACTGAAACTTAAATTTCAGATTTCTTCAGGGAGTTTTACTCCTAGGTCAATGACACAGTATTGCCAAAATTCAAAAAGAAGTCATATTTAGCATTGCTAAATACTAGGTCTGCTGTTAATAAACTTATTGGTCACATATAAATAAGGCCTCGGGTTAAAATGAACTATTTTTTTTTACTTTGGTCACTACTTAATTTGATATTTAATAGACAGTAATAGTTTAACATTAGATTTCAGTTTGAGACTATTATTCACTGGAAGAAAGAGATTTCAGTAAAAAAATGAAGGCTGAAAATCCTTTGCACAGGTCACTAGTTAGAATATATTTTACAGGAAACGAAGAAGTCTCCAAAAAACTCTAAGACTCAATTTAGGGTTTTAGAAAGCAGGTATTCTTTATTGCAGCGCTGGACGCACAGGGGATAGCTCCACCTAGTGTGTGTGCCAAATCACGTAACCATAGGGGTTAAATGCAATTAGAGTATACATATTCATTACATTTCCGAGAAATAATCTAAATATTCATTTTATTTCCCAGAATTCATTAACATATGCAAATGTCCCCGACGCATGCGCCCTTGTGCTCTTTGGTAGTCTTTTGGTGGTCATCAATAATCTTCATCACGGTGCCCTCTGGTTGAACTCAATCTTCACGCATGCTCCGTTAGTCCTTTGGCTTAGTTTACATGTTTCTCACTTGTAACAAGCTAGCTTATTCCAATATACCCTTCCCTATCAACCCTGCAAGGTTAGCTTCTCCATCTAATGAACGTAAAGTACAAAGTTTCAAGGTTCTTTTATCTATTGAATGTCTGGCCTATCTATTCATGAAGCATTCCTAACCCATCTACATAATTTGAACCAAGGAATCTCATGTCTCTTCACTGTTCCTTTGCTTCCTTATAAGGTTGTTCTGTTTCCGTGATTACTGCTTACTGGAGCCTAACAATGCTTTCAAGATACACAGTTTATCTACATACCTACAAACACAACACCCGTTAGTTACCTAACTTTAAACAACAAATCTTAACAAACTATATCCCCTGCATCAATTTGAGACTTATGATATTGCTCCCTATCAATCCCCCCTTTTCTTTTGAGGGTATATAGTTAAAGCTATATCCCTCAATAAATTAAACTCCTTTGAGACCATAGAAGGCGAACTTCACTGTAGTTCTTATATTAGTCTCACTCTCTCAGAACTTTGGTTTCCAATTACAGAACAACATTTCCAAAAACACTGTACTATTACATATATGCAAACAAAGCCTAATATAACAATCATAGGAATACCTAACAACTTTTTCACCTGTTGACTAAGGTCAGGAATCCATGAAGTTAACCATTTGAATGTTTCCCCTAATCCATATGAAGTGTCATCCTTCTGTATTTCATGAAGTATTTTTTTTGTTTCCAGATTTCCTCTAGATCAGTAGAAATTCTACCACTTTGATCTACGTATACACAACAGCTTGTGTTTAGCATTGTGCATGCTCCTCCTTGAGAGGTTAACATCTTATTTCAATTAGAATAATTTCCAACAAAACCAGTCTTTGTTAGGCATCTGATTTTGTCCATTCCTCTAGGGGGGCACTGTTGTACACAGGTACAATATTTTTGTTCTGGAGTTGGGGTCTTCATTATCCATTCCTGTTCTTTCATTTCCCTACTTACGTTAAAAGAAGTGTTCTCCACAGAGTGTTCCAAGATATACTATCTGGTATAGGGAATCCAATTAAAGGAACTCCCCTCTTTGAGTGCTCCGGAAAATGAGTACAGGCCCAACAGTCTGACTTATTAGCAATCTGGACTGTTCTTTGTAACAAGTCTATATGTAGGTTTCTTTTCCATGCATTCCCTGACCACTCATGGAGTAATTCTATCCAAAAGCAACAAAGGAATATCAAGTCTCTTAGTGTTTTCATTCCTTATTCAAGCTAATATCAGTGTATAATACATGCAAGTCCATGTGTAATTTACTGGATTTGAGAAAGTTTCAACTTCAATGGTCCTGTCCTCTCAGAAGTCCATTCTCCAGGTGGAGCTTTCTTCACACGCGTATGGTGTATCCAGGGTGTCTACTCCTTGATCTTGATTGCAGTAAGGGTCGTCAGCAACACCTGGAACGGTCCCTTCCACTTTTCTTCCAGTGGTTGACCTGCAAAAACTTCAACATAAACCCAATCCCCTGGCTTAAAAGGGTGAACCGGTTGGTCTAGGCCTCTAGGTCTGGTTCCTAAGACAACCTTTTCTATTTGGCCCAATTGTTTTCCTAGAGCAATCATATACTGTTGCAAATATCCTTCTCCTAATTGATTCAAATCTTCTCCTCTATATTGCAATTGGTATGGCCTTCTGTGCAGATGTCCCAACAGGTAAAGATTTAGCCTCTATTACCTTATGGGTGGTAGTCACAGCATACCCACCCTTACGTTCTCCTTGCTTCACAAAGCTGCTCCCATCTGTGAACCATGAGTCCTCAGCATCCTCCAGTGGTTCTTCTTTTAGGTCTGGTCAACTTGAATAGACGGCTTCCATTGTCTCCAAACAGTCATGCACCACAGGTTCTGAGGTACCTCCACTGAGGAAAGATGCTGGGTTTACAATATTAGTAGTCTGTATATTAACATCATCCTGCTCTACCAAGATAGCTTGGTATTTCAAAAATCGAGAAGGAGAGAGCCAGTGATTCCTCTTTTGTTCTAATACTGCTGAAACTGTATGAGAGACCAATACCATCATTTTCTGACCCATAGTAAACTTGCGAGCTTCCTGAATGTTGAGGACGACCGCTGCCACTGCTCGCAGGCATCCGGGCCATCCTTTACTCACTTCATCTAGTGATATGGTTGGAGAAGTATGCAACCGCTCTCCTGTGGGGTCCTAATTGTTGAACAAGGATTCCCAGCGCTATGCCCTGTCTTTCATGAGAAAACAGCCAAAAGGGTTTTGAAATATCTGGGAGGCCTAAAGCTGGGGCTCTCATAAGTTCCATTTTTGACTTTTGAAATGCGTTCTTTGCTTCCCCAGTCCAAACTAGTAACTTTTGAAAATATTTTATTTTTAGAAAGAAAACATATACATGCCATAGAGTGTCAAGATGGTGGTCATTGAAAAAGGATATGGGAGTTTGAGGTCCATCTTGGACTTTAAGGGAAATGGAAATGCTTCATGTATTTCAAGTGCATTACACACACTTACTACACTGTAAGTCCAGTCAAAGAATGCAAAACCATGTAACTCTCACTCCTGCCTAATTCCTATCACCAATATTTTTAACTTATCACATGCAGCCTGCATTTGCAGAGTTTTCATGTGTGTACGAATCTCTTAGGAGATACTTGTAATGAATATATGAGAAATTAATATATACCAAAAGTTTTTATTAACATTGATTTGACAAAGAAATTGCACTGCTTTGTTAATAGTCAGTCAACATCTTCAGTCCTCTTGGAGTACTGGAATTGAAACATTTAAACTGATTCAGCATCTAGAGAGTATTGCTACTTATAACAAATAGTACGTCATGAATTTGGTCAGAATTGGGGAAGTGAGCAGAGAAGGTGGTTGGACACATGAACCATCAATGGAACATGTAATGGGGAAAAACCAGAAATGAATGTAACTATTGTAAGTGTGGAACATCTAAAAAAATAACAATAAAATGGGTATTTTGAGCTGTCAGGATAAAAATAAATTAGTTATTTAAGAAGTGCAACATGGAACAACTGAGTTGCTATGCAGAAGGAGTTCAAGAGCATAAAACAAAAAATAGAAATTCAAGCTTGCAATTTGAGTGAGAAAATATTCACATGCATATCCCAATAGTAATCCAAAGGTATACTTTTGTACTGCATTTTGTTGCCATTTTCTGTTGTTGCATGATATCACAATCCTGTATTAGCACAGAAATTCCAGCAACCCTGGAGACGTTTCCTCTTAAAGTAAAAAAAAAAAGATGTTTTCTTAAACATAAATATGCATAAATGTGATTGTTATAGTTTTTGTTCAAAAAAAGAGAAAGAGAAGGTAGTATATGTAGATTACACTGAACTTTTGTTCTTGCCTTTGAAGCTATGCTCTTTTCCTTTCATTGTGGATGGTACAAGCAGACTCCATAGTGCTTGGTAATCTTGGCTGTCATTCTGTTGGCCTCATTAAAATCCAGGCTGCGTACAAAAATGGTGCTTTTCTCTAAGCCTTGGTTGTCTCATTTGTTAGCTAATCTAAATCCCAACCCATTGCTCTTTATGCCTGCAAACACAGACTATTAAGTTTTTCAAAATACTGACTTTATTAGACATGATCTTAGTTCGTCCTGACTTTGTTAAATTGCAGCCAGCACTCTTATTGCTTTCGGAGGCAATACAGTAACAGGAGAGGAGATACAATGGTCTGCTGTATATATTTCATAGCCTTTGTGAATGCTCAGATCAACAGATTTATAATAAGGTTGCCCCAGGTTTTCTTTAAAGGAAAAGCATAGCCTGTCTCACCAATATGCAGAATATCCTTGAGAGGTTATTGGCAGAATTTTTTCCAAGACAGCAGATAGTCTGGACCTGTATATTGAATATTTCTACCTTTGAAGCATATTTGAGGACAGAACGTCTCTGTGCTTTATCATCAGCGGAAAAGGCTGAGGTACTCAACGCCTTCTTTGCCTCAGTCTTTAGTAGTCAGAATGGTTATCCTCAGGGTACTCAGCCCCCTGAGCTGGAAGACAGGGACGACAAGCAGGATAAACCCCCCATAATTCAAGAGGATGAAGTTCATGACCTGCTATGCCACCTGGATGTTCACAAGTCTATGGGGCCGGATGGGATCCACCCGAGGGTTCTGAGGGAGCTGGCGGAGGAGCTTGCCGAGCCGCTCTCCATCATTTACCAGCAGTCCTGGTTAACTGGGGAAGTCCCGGACGACTGGAGGCTCGCCAATGTGACTCCCATCTACAAGAAGGGCCGGAAGGAGGATCCGGGGAACTACAGGCCGGTCAGCCTGACCTCGGTGCCGGGGAAGATCATGGAGCGGTTGGTTTTGAGGGTGCTCACGAGCCATGTCCGGGACAACCAGGGGATCAGGCCCAGCCAGCACGGGTTCATGGAAGGCAGGTCCTGCTTGACCAACCTGATCTCCTTCTATGACCAGGTGACCCGCCTAGTGGATGAGGGAAAGGCAGTGGATGTGGTCTACTTGGACTTCAGTAAGGCCTTTGACACTGTCTCCCACAGCATTCTCCTAGAGAAGCTGGCGGCTCACGGCCTAGACAGGTACACTCTTCGCTGGGTAAAAAACTGGCTAGACGGCCGAGCCCAGAGAGTTGTGGTGAACGGAGTTAAATCCAGTTGGCGGCCGGTCACGAGCGGTGTTCCCCAGGGCTCAGTGCTGGGGCCGGTCCTGTTCAATATCTTCATCAATGATCTGGACGAGGGGATCGAGTGCTCCCTCAGTAAGTTTGCAGACGACACCAAGTTGGGCGGGAGTGTTGATCTGCTGGAGGGTAGGAAGGATCTGCAGAGGGACCTGGACAGGCTGGATCGATGGGCCGAGGCCAACTGTATGAGGTTCAACAAGGCCAAGTGCCGGGTCCTGCACTTCGGCCACAACAACCCCAGGCAACGCTACAGGCTTGGGGAAGAGTGGCTGGAAAGCTGCCCAGAGGAAAAGGACCTGGGGGTACTGGTTGACAGCCGGCTGAACATGAGCCGGCAGTGTGCTCAGGTGGCCAAGAAGGCCAATGGCATCCTGGCCTGTATCAGAAATAGTGTGGCCAGCAGGAATAGGGAGGTGATCGTGCCCCTGTACTCGGCACTGGTGAGGCCGCACCTCGAATACT
Source organism: Calonectris borealis (assembly GCF_964195595.1). Lineage (NCBI taxonomy): Eukaryota > Metazoa > Chordata > Aves > Procellariiformes > Procellariidae > Calonectris > Calonectris borealis. The sequence goes on along the minus strand of NC_134312.1, from coordinate 113,879,164 downwards.
GTGTTCAGTTTTGGGCCCCTCACTACAAGAAGGACATGGAGGTGCTGGAGCGCGTCCAGAGGAGGGCAACGAAGCTGGTGAAGGGCCTGGAGCACAAGTCTTATGAGGAGCGGCTGAGGGAACTGGGGTTGTTTAGCCTGGAGAAGAGGAGGCTGAGGGGAGACCTCATCGCACTCTACAACTACCTGAAAGGAGGGTGTAGCGAGGTGGGTGTTGGTCTCTTCTCCCAAGTAACTAGCGATAGGACAAGAGGAAATGGCCTCAAGTTGTGCCAAGGGAGGTTTAGATTGAACATTAGGAAAAATTTTTTTACTGAAAGAGTGGTCAGGCCTTGGAACAGGCTGCCCAGGGAAGTGGTGGAGTCACCATCCCTGGAGGTATTTAAAAGACGTGTAGATGAGGCCCTTAGGGACATGGTGTAGTGGGCATGGTGGTGTTGGGTTGACGGTTGGACACGATGATCTTAGAGGTCTTTTCCAACCTGTATGATTCTATGATTCTATGATTCTATGATTCTATATTGTACTTAGTTTTTCTAAATAAAAACTATTTGTCTGAAGTTAATTAACAAAAACTTTGAGAAAAAGGTAGGTGAACTGCACTGTAAATCCCCATTTAACAACTAAGCTAGTTTATTATGTTTGTAGGGATTCTCCCTTTGAGAATAAACACAGTGATATTGTTGTCCAGCATTAGTTGCTGATTTAAGAGTGAAACAATTATTTTTACAACAACAAACAAGAACACTGATTTCACCTATACTGAAAGACCAGGGGTTGCATGTTTTCAAATCTTCTGTAGTGATTTAACACCTTTAGCAGACCTCATTGTGGATTGCTACTCTGTAAATAGAGAAGTTCAGGGTAGAGATTGACAAAAGAGATTTCATTGTCTGAGTTCTCTACAAATGCCAGATTGCTTCTAGCAAAATACTTGAAGAATACAAAATTAGGAGACTTTTTTGTTAAACTTGGGAGTACTTTTGAGTTTTTTCATAAAAAGACATAAAACAATATACAGTGGATTCTACATTCATGCAGTATTGTATCTGAAATAGTCATAAGTTGGACTATTTATTCTCTGATGCAATTGTGTAACAATGGTTTAGCTCTCTGCATCTAAATACAGATCATGTAATGACTGAACTCTCATTAATTGAAGGTTTAACTGCATTATCTATCGAATGGTTACAGGAGCTCTTATTCTGATGTAGTCACTTCCCTGCTAACACTTGTTATGGTTTCATCTTCCCAGTACATTGACAGGAGGAAATTAAAAAAGGGCTTTTCTAAAGGTTAGTTAATTACAGATAATAAATTTTGTTTTGCAGGTGTAGACTCCCAGATGATTTAATTTTCCAACAAAGTGTATTCAGCCAGTAAATTAAAGCTTACCTTTTATTTGCAGTGTTAAATTTCCAGTCAAATTAAAGGTGATGGAATAAGAAGGAGGCCCTTTGCATTCCTCAGTGTGCTTCATCTTACATGACAACTTGTAAGAGATCAGTAGCACATTTACCATTTAACTTATACTACACAGTCATTTGAATAGCATTAAACAGTATTGGGAAGTAAACGTTTCTCAATTAGACAACGTACTAAAATTAAGAGAATCTAACATCTGTTTTCATCTTGGCTGCAGTCCGCTTTCAGGCCTTGAGCCTGTCACTTTACCTCTCTAGAACTCTGTTTCCTCAGTAGGTGAGGTTGGGATGATGAACATCTTAGGAAGGACTATGAGATCCGAGGATGAACACAGGCACTGTAGAAGTGAAGGATTTTAGTTTCGAAGCTTCTTCTTGATTCTGCTTAATTAACAAAGTGTTTTAGCACTGCTAGGGTGGGATACATAAGAACAGAAGAATTAGTCCTGCTGAAGCATTACAGTAGAGATCTTGCATTTGGGTGATTTCCTTAAAATCAAGCAAATGTTCTGAATCATTTGAATATGGAAAAATTTGTAGATATTTGTAAAGATTCCTGCAAGTTCTCTTGGGGAGTTTCAAATACATACAGATTTTTTTTTTTTCTCCTAACTCTTTGAGAGGCGAGCGTTATTTTCTCTTTATTCTTTGAGTACATGTCTTTTCCTAGACTCAATTAATGGCTTGCTCAATCCATGACAAAGCATAATTTACTCCACCTAACCTCAGACACTTACCCGCTGAAGATGCCTAGCACCTCCCACTGCCCATAGAAAGGTCCTAGGACAACTAGGTTTCTAGCTTACAGGAGAAGCTGGGAATAGATCTCACTCCTGAGTCCCCAGCTTATTTTTGATTATTTTGGTGATTGCTTATTTTTCTAACTGGCTGCACTATTCAAAAAGTTACTTAGTGAGACTTGCTGACCAAGTGAATTGGAGACTGTAGCACTCAAACTCATGAGCTACATCTGTGTTGGTTGAAAACTGTGTGAACAAGGATGTAAGCACTCTGGTAGCATCTCTAGGGTTGGGGTTGAGAGCTGTTTTCTCTGGACTTACATTTAATTATGTAAATTAAAGGCTTACATACAATTTTGAGTGTCTTAATCATAGCTGTATCATTCCAGGCTTTAGAAATAAGCTTTAGTTCCTGGTAACTGTACAATTAATTTGTGATAAAATTCACCATATTAAATACTAAAGAAAGCTAATAGTTGGTAAAGTGCATATAATTTGTAGTTACTTTTGGTAATAAAGATAGAGCAACACTTTTTACTTCTTATTATCCTCTTCAAATAGGACAAAATGGAGTTGTCTATAGATGGTGGCCTATCTGTACAGCAAAAATAGCAGCTGGAAACATTTTTTTACACACAATTTTTATTAGGTTCAGTGAAAAGCTTTCTACGCGTGTACTATCTTTATAACATTTCCTCTTGCATCTGACATACCTAATTTATATGGTGTCATGGCCTCAATTTTCTGCCTCTAAACATTTTTTTTTTGGGGGGGGGGAATAGGCAATAAATTTAGACTATAAAGGGAATGCATCATGGTTAACGATGAAAGATTGGATTTATTAAAAGCGTAATTAGATTTAAATGACACAATCTTTTCCCTGTAATTCTCATCTTTTTTTAACAATGTCTGCCAAGTAAGTGTGACGGATTCCTGTAATGTCAGGAAACAAAGTATCATTCAATATTTTGTTACAACACTTGGTGCTCTTTTCACATGCCTGAATAGCTTAAGAAGAATCAAGGTGCTGCCTTTATTAATACTTACAGGCAATTTTCTTAGCAAAAGGGTGGAAATTACTCAAACTGATGCTGGGTGAGTGTTTGTACTCGCGCTGGGACGTTTTGTGCTCTGTTTTCTTTCTATTCCTTCAAAAGGATAAAAGCACAAGGAATCTGGCAGGGAAGCCTGTTAGCGCTTGCGCTGCCTGTCCATTTGTAAACAAACAGATCATGCTTCACAGCTGAGTGAAAGCTAGAGGCTAGTACCAGGTTAATCAAACCTGCCAAAACCGTGTCATTTTTCTGAGAGTTCAGACACGGGAAGCCTAAGCAGGTGAAGGTAACACATATGGAAGGGACAAGGATGCCGACAGCAGTTGCTGTACGGCCAGTGCAGGGTTGCAGTTGGCCTCTGTTGAGGGCGAGCTGTGAGAAGGGCGTGACAGGAAAAGGCATTTGGGAAAGGGTGAGGACGGACTGGGGGAATTATGAACTAAAGGCAGTTCTGGGAAGTAGTTTTTGGTGTTGTGTCTGTTACTGCCTTTGCATGTGAAAGCATTGGCTTGCTTTGACAGAAGTGGGTAGATGATTCAGCGATTCAGTTGCAGTTTGTGGTACCAGTATGGTTACAAGCAAAGCCTCTGCAAGTCAAACTGAATTGTGTAGTGCCTTTTGTGGTGCAAACACACGAGGATCAGGATGGAATTATAAAACGGCTCTTGCATTTGAGCCCAAAATAGGATTTCAGTGTGTGTTTCCAGAGCAGAAAATAGTATTCCCACTGCAACAGCTCAGGAAAACAAACAAAAGAGAGCGCTTATACGTGCTAATAAAGCTGTCAAATGCAAAAAAAAAAGTAAAAACATTGTGAAAAGTACAACAATAGATTTGCATACTTCAAGAAAAGATAAGAACTTCCTTGCTGAAATAATAATAATAAAGTCTCTATTTCAAGTAGGAATATTATAGTTCTTTAGGGTAAAGGGCCCTTGTATAATACCACAGGAGAGTATGTGAGTAGAAGGTGGATAAATGCTAAAATTAAGTAGTTGATACAGAATTTTTTTGAAGCCTACTTTTCCAGTAGTATCTGTAGTGTACTCAGTTGTTTTGGTATCACATTAACAGAGAAAAGCATGTAGATGTAAAAAAAGTGGTGTTAATTTTAAAACTTTGAAGAAATAAACTTTAAATTACTAAGTAATAAATTACTCCCATTTTCACATGGAGTATTGACTTTAAGCTGGGTTTTCTTGTGGGACTGTGAAGGCTCATCAGTGCATAGTTTGCAATTTGTGTGTGTGTGTATACCTTTTGTTTCTGCTTTAAAGACTGTAAGGTAACAAAGCTGCTAGCAACCTTACTAAGGAATTCACATTATCCTCATCACCTCCCCTCTTAGTGTTATATTTGTTACCCTTAAAGTTATAATATCTTACTTGTATATATGAGTATATAGATATTCCCCATTAATATTTTATTAACTCAAAATCATTCATTCACTTGTTTTTTCTGCTTTTCTTATACACTTTGAATCATGTAGGAGTACAATAGAAATGAAAGGGGCTTGCCTTTCTGGGGAATTACTTGTTTTTTCTAGCTATGTCATAGGATATCTGTGTGATAAAATAAAATATTACTTCTTCTTATAAACTGTATCAGTTTTCAGTCTCTCATGGCTATAATAACTCTTATTGCCATGCATGTATTAATCAACAGTTAGATCAACTGGATGTTCTATGAACACCTTACAGTTTTGTCATTCCCTTAATTCAAAAGAGGTTGGCATGTGTGTCTATTATTTGCCATCGGATAGATTGCGATCTTTCCTGTGTAACTACTATTTGGGATGATATAATGTACAGTTTAAACACTTAAGAGATATCAAGTGCCGGCAAAGGGAGCTTGTTGTAATGCCTGAGTAGATGAACAAATAAGCAGTGATTGTCTTTTTTTAATCTGAAATTTCTGCTTTCAAAACAGTGATTTTACTATAAAAGTGGTGATGGAGGAAACTGCAGTTCCCAGTTCAGGCTCAAGGGAGGGGGGAGAATCCCCTGAGTGGAAGGGTTAAATCACTGAACACAAGTACAAACTCTCATTTAGATGCGCATAACTGAAATTGCAAAATGGACCTATCTGGTCCTAGAGACGTGCAAAAGAGTAAGTGTATAAATCATTGGGGTTTGTCTGCTATGGGGATGAAAACCTGGGTTTCAGAAACTAATTTTGTTTAATATTTGACTTGAAATTTTAATGGATAAACAGCATTTAAGTACGCATAGCTGCCTTTGCTCACATGCTTGCAAAGACAATGAAAGGGTATATCTCAGTGATTCTGTTCTGCAGGATGTCCTTTTTTAAGCTGCAGCTTATCTGAAGGCAAATTTTCAGTCCTCATCAGACACTGCATGGCTGTAAGAGAAGGATGTGATTATTGCTGATACCAGCCCTGCACTTCCATTGATGCAGCTTGCAGGACACTGCAATAATTGGGAGTCTTTGGCCTCTTGCTTTCCCCAAGGCCTTAAGTTAAACATAAGCTATAAGCTACCTCAGACTTGCCGTAAGCATAGATACCATTAATATCTAGACTTCTGCAGCTCCCAAAAAAGGATATGTGAGTTGCTAATGCCACCCCTCAATTTACTCCTCTGGACCTTGTGAAATACTGGGTTGCTGAGATGTTGCTTTCCCTGCTGTATGTAACCCTATGCTGACCCTGAATACTAGCTAGAAGATAGGCACTGGAATCTGCTGACACCAGGTGAAAACATTACCTTTCTGGTGCTTGCCAAATACTGTAGGTGTTGGAGCTTTCCAGTCCAGCTTTTCCCTCATGCTAGCTTGAAACCTTCCCTGGAGAAGGAATAAGATGACAATCTTGCTGTGCCGAAGGAAAGCATTTGGAAGTGGAGCTGGCCGAGGCCAGGTCAAAGTGGCTTCTGGGGAACCTGCAAGTTCCTGCCATGTGCCAGGCTGAGTAGGTTGGTCTACACCTGTAAAGTTGACTCTTGTCTCAGGAATAGGTTTCAAAGAAATTGTTCCTGCAGAGCATGGAGCACTTTTGCTTTTTGGTCCTCTACTCACACCTATGCTCTCTGCCAGTGGTCAAGTACGGCATGGTATTTGGATGGCTTGCTTTGCCTGCTGAAGATTATTCCCCTGTGCAGATGAAACAGTGAAGACTGGGAAGGTACCGCAGAGAGCAAGCTGCTGCCAAGACAGCTCCGTGCACTGGGGGGACCTGAGCAAGCTGTCAGGTTGGTAAGCACTGCCTATGCAGGCTGCAGCAGGAGCTGCTACCTGCAGAGCTGGAGGGAGAGAGTCGTGCTCAGAAGGGACAGCCATTCTGAAAAGGGCTGTGGAGTGGGAGGCAGTGAGAGGGTTTTTAGGTGTTCTGGCTGGACTCCCCCCTCCCCAGCCCAGGCCTGGCACTGTGATTGGAGGGGCTTCCCTTGCAGGCTAAAGGTTTCTACTTTAAGATCCATTCTCTGAAAACGCTCTTAACCTTTCTGTGTAGGTGCCAAGGTGCAGGTTCTCCTCATTGAGAATAAAGAGCTGAAACAACCCCTGCTTGCACTGGGGAGAGCCGAGCAAGCTGCAGGACAGGCACATGCTGTTTCACAGGCTGCTGTATTCAGGGGTCTGAAATGGGAGCTTGGAGGAGAACGGCACAAAGGAAGTGGCTGACAAAGCTGTTTGCTGGCGTCCCTCTTGCAATCCAGCCATGTTTGGCACAGTGATCAGGACCTACTTGGCATGCAAAAGGTGGTTCTGCCAAAAGTCCCCCAGCAACACTGCTGACAAATAGCTTGGGGTAATTCACTCTGCCAGCTGCCTTACTCTCTTCTCACAGAGAGTAATGAGCTGGCCACTCCATTATTTGTACGAGGAGTAGCTGAAAAAGTCACAGGGTGGGCAGATGGTACCTGGGAGGACTGCAGCTGAAATTATTGTGGGAGGACTGGTGGGCAAGTGTCCCACTCTGGAGGGATGTGTCTGCTGAAAGGGACTTGTCTTTCTCTTTTAATTGAAAGTTAAGGAAGGGCAGTCTCCCTTTACAGAATCCCAAGAGCTAAATGAGGGGCTGACATTTGTAATGCCATAGCACTGACTCCTTTTATAGAGCCCTGAATGCTTATGTAAATCCCATGGCATAGTTTATGTTGGGAGGGACCTCTGGAGTTTGCTACATCTAACTACCCCAAAGTGTAGGGTTATACATGTAGTTTTGTTTAAGTAAGGAGAAATAGAGATCAGACAGTCTGAATATCTGAGGTTATTTGAAAGCTCCCTAGAATCTGAAGGTTGGAATAAGTAAAATGCCATTTGTCACTGAATTTTGAGAGTTGTGTAGTTTAAGTATAACTAATGTTAGGGTTATTTTTTGGGTTAGGAATAATACGCACTGCAGAGACTGAAGAGGGGGTTCATTGCAGAATTTTCTTTAATTCTCTGACATTGGTTTCACCAGAAAGAGGAACTTATCTGAAGGGTTAACTGTGCCTCAAAAGAGGCAATTTTCTGAAACCTATCTTTGTTTTTTCTTTATAGGACTTAATCACTCTAAATTTCTCTACCATAAAAGACAAAAGTATTGCATATACCTAACTAAACTGCCTTATTTGTTTAAAAGGCTTGTGTTCTTTTGGATGGTCATGCTAAGAGAAGGTCTAAGGAGATTCATGTCAAACCTTTCACTGACTATGGCCCTGACACAAGCTCTTTGGCCCTTAAAGACCTGAACTGGGCTGTGTAGAAAAGCAAGCACTAGAAAGCTGTGCTACTTAGAAGTTCAACAGGAGATTGGATGGGCAAACTGGCAAAATTCAAGTCACTTATCAAAGTATGCCTGTCCGTATGGAGTATTTAAGAATTATCCAAACCCCAACAGTCTCTACCAAGCACAAGGATTTTGATGAATTAGCAATTTTGGAAAAAATATTTAATTTCTCCTTTTTTATCTGATACTGATATTTAATTTGTGAGATACATAGGCATCTGAGGATGTAGTCATTTCATGATTATTTTGACACTTATAGCAGTTGGTTTTGGTCATGTTTCTCTACTAACAGTTATATTATTCTTGAGTCTGACCCTTTAATAAAGTCCCTGCTTAAGAGCAGAACTGTTTGCTAATTGGAGGCTGCAAGTTATTTCAAGTCATTTTCTAATGGGAAACTGAGACTGAGATCTGATCAATCAAATAGAAGCATAGACAATTTGCTTTATCATTGAAAAGCTGACTTTCTGAGTGACAAGAATTATAGATTTTCTTGTAGGCAGGAAGAAATCTGTTATAAAAAGGTGAAAAAAAATGATTATTGGACACTAGAATTTAATGAAGTTGGGAATCAATGTAGTCATATGGCACAACAAAGAATTACTTTTAAAAATGTATTGTTATTTCAGTATGCAACACTTCAAATGTTTGTTCCTGATTAATATAAGAACTAGAATAAGCATTTTTGTGATTACTAGCAGTCAGGATTCAGGAGAATACTTTTCTCTGTATTTAGTGATTCAGAATGAGAATTCTTGCTAAATTATCTAATGATGTTTGTCCCTTGAGGCCAAATTAAATCCATGACCAGGAAAGTACAATACAGATTTGAGATTCTGCAAAGAAAATTGCTTTAGAACATCAGAAGGGAGAAAGAATTTGTTTGCTCTGAAAGGCAAAGCAAAACAACAGCAAAACAAAAAGAACTGCACATTTAGTGGGATTGTTTACTTGCATATAATCTGTCATTATATTTTTCATTAACACTAATAGTAAAGGCACATAATTTTGTCCTGTGTTAAACTTATTTGAAACAGAACAGTACTTGTCAGAATGACTGTGTTACACAGTAAATGGACAAATGCAACTTAAATGGAAGACTTGTTGCATATAAAACTTATGTATTTACTTTGTTTTCTAGACTTGTTTGGTGTTTAGAATTTCTCTATTTCTGAAATCATGGACAAGATGTTTTTTGGAAGCACAGTGTTTTTGTTAAGTTAACTTGTGTGGCTGGACTTGCTTATTAGTTCCTGTGATAGAAGGAGCACAGCAGATGGGGTATTTCAGTGGAATTTCTGATTTCTGTAACTGTAACGAATATGATTTGGATATAAAGTTTTATGCATATATGCTTATTTTTACAGAAATCAATACAAGCAGTCATAGCTATTATATGTAGTACTTTTGATCTGTTTATTTTAGAGGGTTTTATGAAAGTAGTATCATGACCCATGTCATATAGATAGGGAGACAGTGCTGTAGGCTGCTTCGTAGGATTGATGAGCCTATGCAGCTCTGTGGTGACACAGATACACGGTTCAATATCTGACCTGGCTTTCAGTTGTCTGGCAGCATAGAGTTCTTTGAATCTATGTCTAAAGAAGGGGATATTTCATACAGAGGAAGACCTGCTAAAAGGATATATGCTAAAGATGGCATTGTGTTATATCCTGTCCTATATGCTATATGAAATTGAAAGTTAAGTCATGCCATTTTTGACTGAAAGATTATGGGCCCTCTCTTACTCTCCAGGCCTATAGGAATATCTCAATTGAAGTTGTACTTTACCTGATTTAGAGTGAAAAGTTAGGCACGTTTTGTCTAAATTGCGAACAAAATGGATAGAAACTGACATTTTCCTTAGAGTAAATCTTTAGCACAGACCCTGATTTTAATGGGGAATATTAACCTTCCTGATTAGAAGGGCAACACAGTAGGACACAAGCAGTCAAGGATGTTTCTGGGGAGTGTCAGGGGTACTTGATACAGGTACTGCATGGGCCAAGCAGGTGATCTCATAATCACACAGCTGGATCTCATAATCACTAACAAGGTAGAACTGTTTGAGGTTATTGTAATCAATGGCAGCCTTGACTGTTGGTGACCATGAAATAGTGGAGTTAAAGATGCTGAGGGGAGTGAAGGAACTGAGGAGGGCAGCACTGACCCTGGGCTTCAGGAGAGCAGGCTGTGGGTTATTCAGGGAACTGGAGGAAGGGATCCTATGTGAGGCAGCTCTGAAGGGCAAAGGAGCTCAAGAAAACTGGCAGGTCTTAAAGGACAACCTCCTCCAACTGCATGAACAGTCCATCTTGATACTTAGGAAATTGAGCAGATGTTACAGAAGGTCAGTTTGGCTAAATAGGGAATTTGGGACTGAACTCCAATATGAAAATGAAATATACAGGAGCTGAAAGCAGGAATAGGCCTTGAAGTATGAATTCAGAAATGCTACTTGTATATGCAGGTATGGCGGTAGGAAAGCCAAGCTCACCTAGAGTTGATGCTTGCAAGGAACTTGAATGGCAACAAGAACTTCTACTGCTGTGTTATTTGTAAGGCATTGAACAAGAAAAATGTGGGCCTAGGTTAATACAGCCCAGGATACCGTTGACTGTCTTTGTTGCCTGAGCATACTGTAGGCTTATGTTCCGTTTGCTGTCTGCCCACACCTCCAAGTCCTTTTCAGTAGATCTGCTTCCCAGCCAGCCAGTTCCAGCCTGTATTATTGCGAGATAGTCTATCCATCTGAGGTACAGGACTTCGCATTTGACATGATTGGACTTCAGGAAGTTACTGTCAGCCCATTTCTCCAGTCTGTCTAGGTCTCTCTGGATGGCAACTCTGCCCTCAGGTGTATTAACTGGTCCTCCCAGTTTGGGGTCGTCTATGAACCTGATGAACAAGCCTTTTGTCCGGGTCTTTGGTAAAGATGCTAAACAGGACATGTTTCAGCATAGACCATTGTAGTATTCCTTCTTGAGGGCCTCCAGGTAGGGTATGACCTGATGATGATTACTTTGAGCCCAACTATCCAGCCATTTTTTCACTATTTAGTTGTGTTCCTATCCAGAACATAACATCTAAGCTTGGATATGGATGACTGTGGGAGACGGTGTTGAAAGTCTTGCTAGAATCCAGGTAAATGACAACCACTGCTCTTTTCCACAAATCCATCTATTTCATCCTGGAAGGCAGTCAGGCTGGTCAGGCATGATTTACCATGCTGATTGTTAGCCATTAGCTTCTTTATTTGCCTAGAAATGTGCTCCAAGAAGTACTCATTCCATAATTAATTACATCTTATGAAAGCTTCACATCACTCTCACCAAAGTTACCTTTCACATACCAAACCTATTTTTTTTCCTCAGTGTGAAGTTATGTGATAGAGCTAAAGGGGTAAATTATAGGTAACAGGTCCAGTGATGCCTGTTTGGACTTTCTGAAAGCATTTATACTCTTCGAAATAAATTTGCTTCAACAGTAAAATGTAAACCAAGCCACTTCCTATAAAAGTGATACAATTTCATGTTTTTACCCTTGTTCCTATTTCAGTGCTTGAGTATTAAGAATTCTCCTTAATACCATCTATAGATATGAACTCCTTAAGGTTCTGCCTTTCATGTTGAACTGCCTTTCTTACGGCAAGCTAATGTATGACTAAACATTAGATTATTTGCTTTCCAAATACCCTCTTTGAATAGGTATTTAGGGAAAACATAGTAATTCATGTCTGCCAGTCCCACATAATTCTGTACAGTTTAAGAAACCACTTTGTGTACAGTGGAAATGAAAAATCAAATTCCAAGAAACACTATTTCAGTACATCATTCACAAAAAGTTTTCCTTGTGGAATTGGAATGATTTTATGTTGCTTAAACCATACACAGGGTTTTTTTCCCCATGTCCCTTTAGCTAAATCAATGTCTCCTCCACACTTATGCTCAAGTTCAGTCTGTTGTTAATCAGGCAGCTTCTGAATTTCACAATTCTTAAATGTCTGATATAGCAATTTTAGCTGTTTAATGTGTTTGTGTAATGTTCATGTTGCAGTTACATGGTGACATTTTCTGGGGACCCAATTTGATATCAGGGCAGCATATTTTTTAGGCAGTAGTCTGCTATAGGTGAGATTAATCAGGGCAATACACTTAGTTTATAACTGTGGGCTGTAGGCCAGGTCTGATAATATTTTAAAAGCAGCTGTGTCTGGAATCTTTGCCCTGATCAACATGGCTCAAACCACTTTAAAGTAATTTTTAAAATATGGATCCACCCAGTAACTATTTGTCAGTTAACAACCAAGTCTTTGTTATCTTAACTTCACAGAAGCACAATTTTTACTATTGCTTCTTTTTTATTGAACTTGGAGTAACTTCTACAATGTTGGCACTAAAAGTTAACTTGCAGTATGCATAATATTTGTGAAAACTGCTATATGTAACCCCCTACTTGCCACAGATGTGTGCATCTGTATAACAAATACAGGAAATGAAAGGAAACAAATATAAGGAAAACAATTTAAGAAAAAAATATTAAAGGTACTTCAAAAATCAGTGTTATGTGTTATCTCACAGCGTAACAAATCTGAACAGTTTTTACAAAACCTTCTGGGTTAAAACTCCTTAATTAAAATTTCAATTATAAGAATAAGACATTGTAACAGTCAGCTTGATAGATTCCTTTTGCACTTTGCTGCATGCTGTAATGCATTTGTCAAGATGTGTTATTTGGGTTTCTAAATATTAATCATTTTCATGATTGTCAGAGATGTTTGAATGTGAAAGTTATTGTTAAATACAGAAATTCAGAAGTATTGCTTTATGAAGCTGTTTTTTACTTTGAGGGAAATTGAAGTGGTTTTTACCCATCAACATTTTCTTCCAATGCAAAGAACTTCAAAACAATGATGGTAATTTGATTGTTACATCTGGACTATTACACATTTTACAAATTAAGTTCGTCATAATTTCACATAACTCTTTGCTTCCTTACATAAAGAGTTCTTCTCTGTTCTGAGAAATGCCTTCTAAATATTCATATTACTATCTTTCAACATTTCTTTGATTTTTTTTTTAAATTTTTTTTTTGCCTTTTGAAGGTCTGATCCATAACTCTTAAGTGATTAAGAATTACCTGTCTGTTATACTTTTTAGGTAGCCTGGAAAATGAGAATCTGTGTCTTAGAATCTTCTCTGCTAAAATGCTTTTTTTAAAATTTCAAGCCTACACAAAAACATTATTACTTCTATTCATATTAGAGGTTCAAAATTGTTCTCCTTTCCCTTGCTGCACATGCAACTGTACAAAGTGAGTGTTGCGTGATCATTGTCATTTGATTAGAAATGTAATATTCTTCTTTTCATCTTATCAGCTCCAACTTTCTTGCAATTTTCTTTCCTTTTAATTTCCTTAATTTGAGCTTGCATTTTTTTGATTTCTTTTGATTTGCATATGCACAGAAAGAAAATAACTATATCAAGAACTAATCATGCATTCTTGCAAACAACTCCCTTTTGCTTCTCTTGTCTTTCAACAATGGTCAGCTCTGTTCTTCATACTTATATTGTCTTAATCTTTGGTATTCTGCTGCTTAAATGGTTTTGTAAATGCCTCCTAGTGGGATCTAATTTTCATAGTACAGATCTCTGTACACCTTCTGCACAGAATTTTTGCATGCTACATTCTATAAAAATCTTTTGATTAATGGATTCTGAATAAGCACTACAGAGTTTGACCAGTACTGTTCTATAATAGTAACCAGACCTATACTAATCACTGATTGTTGTTGTAGCTATTTTGGTTTGGACAGTAGGCTAAAAAAATTGAAGAGATCTTCCATTTTCAGGGATTTTTTTTTTTTAATTATCTATATTTAAGCAAATTTAATGATTATCAAAATAGTTTCAGGGAAAAAAAAAACCCACCAAATCATTTTTGTTTTTCATCTCCTTGACAAATTTTGTCAAGTAATTTGAAAAATTGCCTCTGGTTACCCATGGATTTGGAACTCCACATATATGATTTGGCAATTAAATACTCAAAAAATTTCCCTGTCATGTAAGTAACATACTGACACACAGCAAATCAGAGAATAATGCAGGTTGGAAGGGACCTCAAATGATCATATCACCCAACCTGTTGTGGGAAAGGGAGCCTAGATGAGATTATTTAGCACCTTGTCCAATTGCATCTTGAAAACCTCCTGTGATGGGGACTAATATGTCCCTGGGGAGGTTGTTTCAGTGAATGTTCTCACTGTGAAAAAATTTTTCGTATACTAGGGTAAAACCTCTCATGGTGCAACTTGTACCCATTGCCCCTTGTCTTCATTTGAGTCCTTGAAAAGAGATCCACACAAAGAGAAGGTATCCATTCTTCCAGTGGAGCAACTAAGGAAATTAAGATAGATCTGTAACATCTGTCACCTTTCAAAAAGTGTTTCTACTGTTTGTACAATTGAAAATATAATCATGTGAAAGATGTAAATGCTGTCAATTCTCAGCTTTAATGCATTTCTCAATGCTTCTATATGACTGTGTGAAAATTACACTTGTAGCTCTTGTAAATGAAAGTCTGAAAGATAGTTCACAGAACCAGAAAGGATATAAAATGATCCTTAGATTTACCATTTTAAAATGTCCTGAGTTTAAAAAAGTCATGTGAATTTTTTCTTTCTGAATGGTTGGGCCTGCAGGCAGTCAGTTGTGATCACTTGCAGAAGTACTTGTTATCTAACAGACTGTGACAGGACAATTTGACCTATTTTACTATGGGAAACCATAACAGGTTTATTTCAGATTTTATAAAGGACTAAAGTCTAAAGAAAAAAGTACACATTTAATGTATTTCTATTCCTGAGGGTGGATCCTTTGAAACTAAAAAAAGAGCAGATCATTTGAGTGAATCTCAGCTGGTGACAAATTTCTGTAATTAGCAGCATAGAGTATACGAGTTTAAAACAAGTGAAGATGTACTTCTGTATGATTCTATCAACACTGCTGGGCAACTGTTCAAAAAGACACTGTTATGGGGAGATGAGAGAATCATCACCTGAGTTTCCAGCAATAATGTTCTTAGAATTAACCCCTTTAAAATTGTACATGTAGATGAAGTTATACGTTATTGATAAAGAGCAGTTTGAGTTTCAAAACATTTTGTGTTCAAATGAAATTACTTAGTTTGGCTACTTTGCCCTACATTAGTCCTACATAATCATGTGTTATACCTCAGTGACAAATAGAATGATCTATACTGATGATCTGCTTATATCCAAAGAATCTATTATCTGAATTCAATAATTCTTGTGAAGTAAATAATAGCTAGGTTTTCAATTATGCTAACATTAATGTATTTGTAAATTTCCAAACTAACTTCATGTCCAAGCTTTCAAAACCAGTACAGGTGCTGTAAACATTTCTGCATGCGCTTGACTTTGAGAGCTTGAACAGTTCCACTAAAAATAATGGAAGTATTGCTGAGCTTAAAATTCATTGAATTCATGTTCATTTAAAAGATACTGGCTGGAATGCTCCGTCTGGCAAAATCTTTCTCTTGGAAACAGCCTTCAAACAGAAAACTGAATTCTTCAGGTTTTTTTGGGGTGGGTGCAAGGTGAGCAATGGGAGTGATGCTGCTATCAACTGATACTGGTGATGCTATATCCATTTTCTGATATTCCTTCCTATTAAAAAAAAAAAAACCTCAATTCCTTAAGAATTCAAAAAAGATTTTTCATACTCGATTGGCATGTGGTTCAGTTTCTGGAAATTGTTTCCTATGATATGTTTACCTGTGAATTTCTAGTTTTCCATTTTTCTCACTACACGTAGTGATAAAACCTCAATTCCTTCATTCATCATCAATTGAAAAATAAAAATGTAGAACAACTTCATTTTTAAACTTTGATCAGGATGGCCAGTAACTTTGAATGATATCTGATTTTTTTTAAAGCATTATTTCATTAAAGTCACATGTGAGGAACTCACATTACTGTTTGTGAAGAAGGTTTTTCAAACAGCTCTTAAGGTTATTTTCAAACAGCTCTTAAGGTTCTTATTCAGTTTTTCAATAGCAATTTTGCCTGTGAAATTCACATTTATTTTTGTCAAACTATAGTCCCTGGTATAGAGAAAGAGGATTATATTTGTGTGTTTTTAAGTGCAAATGACTAGCTGAATATATATACAGAGAGACATGTTTAAATCAAAGCTTTATGAAGTGAAAAATACATTTTCAATATAACTATGAATATTTAGCGTTCTTCATTCTAAAGCAGATAAGCAGCTTTCCAGTGAGTGCTTAAAGGGAGCACAAAAAGGAGCAGAAGAGATAGGTGGTGGTGAAAATTTTATGAGTTTACTCGTTGTGCTCAAAACTGAAGCATTATTCTGACTACTGGTCGGAAGAAAAGCATGCGCTTTTCCAGGCTCATATATTTTGGAGATAGAATCATGGTACCTCTATCTCCACTTGCCATGCTGGGGGTAGGGAAGGAGAGGTTAGTCAAACTCAATAGACACAGGCAGTTTGTTATCCCCATTTTATATAGGAAAATAAAGCACAGAGAGGAGTAACACACTTAGTCAGGTGGCTAATGCTAGAGGTGGGAATAGAGACTGAATCTTCTCATGTCTAGCCTAGCACTTTAAACACTGTCTGCAGCTGTTTCTGGTGTAGCTAGATTGTATTCTTTTTGACAGAAGTTATTTTAGTCAATACCAGAAAGTATTAATTTCCAAGTTTAAGGGCATTTGCCTAATTTAATTTTGAAAGGTATTACAGTGGGAAATGCCTTCCTAGTATTTAAAAAAATATAAAAATGATAGAAGTTTTTTTGAAAGCAATGAAAATGACTTCCTGGTTTTTATTTAAAGTAATGATGTTTTTTAAAAATGTTCCTAGAACCTGCAAATAGCAAATTCTTTTCCTTTAAAATATACTGTATTTTTAAGCATTTTCTATTGAAACTACAGACCTTTTTCAAAAGTTTGTGCATTTTCAGATCTTAGAGGAAGCTGTCATTTGATAGCTGTTCACAGTGTATTCAACTGTAAATATTATGAGAATATTGGTAGGCCTGTTCTTTGTCAAGTGGTAATGGCTGTTCAATAACTCCATCTGAAATATAGGAGTGACACTTGTTTGTAAGATTTCTCTGAGAACTGGCAACTCCATTTCTACTTATGTCTGTTGTAAATAAATGGAATAACACTTCAGGGCCTGAAGAAACAGGGTGATTTCATCAAGGGACTCTGTTTTTTTAAAAAAAAAAAAAAATATGCCTAGACCTGTTGTTTGGAAGGGGTACCTCAAACCTGCTGAGGGCTCTCAGGGGAAGCCATATAATAGGAACAAATGTGGTAGAAGGTGTCATGAGAAGTACGATGGCAGTCCTAGGTGTGCACTACTTCTGTGCTAGGAAAACCAAAATGAACTAGCCAACACAGCCTCCACTTGAAGACCAGTATAACTGGAGAGGTCTGGCCAATTTATAGTGCTCTACCAGCCTAGGCCAGGTGCAAACTAAAGCAGATTCTGGAAATGAAGGAAAATGAATGTATTGAAAAAAGCAAAGACTGGGAAAGAATAATACAGAAATAGAGCCTTCCTGCTCCATTTAAATATTAGTTTATAATAGAGTAAGCATGCTGTATGTATGATGAACTCCAGTAAAGATGTCTTGTTAGCATAATTCATTCCTGACGTTAACCTTGATCTAATTTTGTTTTTCAAGGTTGTTAATCTAATAGACACTTACACATTAAAGGAAACACAGGGTTCATACCACATAAAGAATATTTTCATTATTTTTCAGGAGCTCACACAGGTTTTGTAATGTCATAAGGCATAGCAAGGTTCAGGAGGACTCTGCCAATACGGCTTTGCAAATGGTTTCTGTAAGTGAAAATAGCATTGACGTAAACAAAAATTTTTGGTGCAACCTGATGAATACACAAAATACAAGAAAACCACAAGCTGAAGGACTGGGTACTTGAGGAATTTTTGTGGTTTTATACGAAAGAGAATGAGTCTTGAGTGGGATGCACATTCTATACTATGGCAGGAAAAACTCCATGTTAAAATACTCCTGACTCAACTTCCCACGAACAGTGGCCTACTTATTATCATCGTACTCTTCAAGGGTAACCATTTGATTTGTGTTAGTCAGATGAGTCATGACTTAATCATCTGGGTGATACTTAATGTACTTTTGTTGTATGACATATGTCAAGATAACAGTTTAATAGATCCACTGTTTTTTTTTCTAATTGTTGTAGTCTATAATGTATTATTTAAATATTGAAGATCTTGTTAGCTGGGAGGGATCTGAAGCACAGAATGATCCAATGCACAAAATCCCTAATTGAGTAAAACACAGTAGGCATACTGTAGGCATAGATAGCATAGGAATCTTTTGAGTGATGGTAGACTGTTGAGATAGGAAGCATGAACTATGTGACTTTTTCATTTTTTATTAAATTTAAAGCTGGCACAGATGAATTATAAAACTGCAGTTCACACATATGTAACATCTATATTAAAAATAGATGGTAGAAGAAGGGGGAAAATATATTAATTCAGCTTGACAAAGAAAAGCAGGAGTTTGTTCCTAAACTTGATTTAATGGTGGATCATTCCTCAATTTTAGCATTTCTTTCAACCTCTACATGCCTGCCAAATTCAAACAGCTAGGACAAAACTAATCTTTGGGTTGTTTGTGGCTTGCTATTTTCCTTTGAAGTCATGGATGGATAAATTATAGTCACAATATCCTATCAACTGAGGTATTGCTCTTACAAAAATTTCCATTGGATATTTATAGTATCTCACAATGTCTTGGAGATAATTTACTGATGAATCTTATACAATATTTTGTTGCAAGAAACAGCTAGTTCAAAATAGTTTAGTGCATTATTTCGTAATACAGATTTTGTTTAATGAAGGACTTGCAAAACGTCAAATGTCATTTAGTATATTGCTGTGATACATGAGAATATTGGCATTTAAAAAATCCATTTGAATTAAGTTACCTACTTTGTCTTAAACAAGAAATAAGAAATGGGTATAATTCGCATTCAAAATTATAGGTCAACATCAAATGGTAAAACCAGAAGCTCTGCCTGTTAGAGATTACTCTCTGTTTATAGAATCAATAAAAGCAAGAGCCTAAGTTAAACCTCTGGAACTGTGAAAGCATTTTACTGAAACCTCATATCATGCTTCTTACTTTTCTTGAGAAGATAATACTCTTTTCTTTTCTCGTGCTAACAAGACAGCTATTCTGCCTGACATATTGATACAGAAAAAGTACAAATACAAGCCAATCACTTCTAAAAGCTAGAGATAAGAAGAAGAAAGGACTGAAGTTACGTGACACCTTTCCAGCTCAGAGTCCATTGCAACTATCTTCCATGTATTTGTAAGAAAATGCCCTGTTTCCTAGTTCTGCAATTTATTCTTATATCAACTAGTTTTGCAAAACACATTTCTTCTATTTTTCCCCTCATGTTTTCATTTGTTAGCATATCTCACCAAATATCTATATGTAAATGAATCATGTTAAATAGCTTGCTTAGTGCTTTTGCGTAGTTTCCTTTCAATATTTGTTCTGTTATCTGTGTTTGCTCTTAAAAGAACAAAACAGCACCCCTAAATTTTCTGGTTAGAACTTCTTGATCTGCTCTTCTTTAGTGTTGGGTGTTTAATTGTCCAGCTGGCCTACAACTATGGAAGCACAGGAATCTGCCTTAGGATGTAGGTTATGTGCTGCTGCAACAGCAAAAGTCCTGCATGCAGGGGCAAAAGTTTTGCTGTCATGCGGTGGCTTCAAGTTTGAGAGCAACTTTATGGTCAAGGATGTTCAGGCTATTAGAGATCAGAGACACAGAACTGATATGGTGGCTCTACAGAATAAAACAAGTTAACAAAGTTTAGCTCTAGGCAAGTTAAATTGTTTTAGGACAATATTTTGTCCATGAAAAGGTAACCTCAAACACTTTGCAATTTCCAAGTTATTAGGTGCCTTTACCTGGAAAATATTTTTGAGCTATAATTATGAACCAGAATGACTAAAGAGATGATGATCATCTTTCTTTGTAAATGGGTGGGATAAGAGATACATTTGCATGCCTCCTTTTCTGTTTGAGACATGAACCACTGCTGCTTTAGGGAAAATAATCTATCTCATTTCCCAGGAGAATATCCTAATCATTGGGGTATGCATATGGTGTACGCTGCCATGCTCCCGGCGCCATTCCCCTGAGTGGCACAGCTATCAAATCTCATGCAGCTAAATGAGTTTAAAGCCATTTCTCCCACCTTCCAAGTAATTTCCTTCCCCAGTGGTAGGTCACTATGTAAAACAGGCCACTGACTTCTATTTCTCTTCCTTCTAGTTAAAATGCTAGGAAACTAAATAAAAATGTTCTTTCTTTCAATTTAAAAAAAGAAACAGAAGTCAAGATTGTGGTGTGAAAGTAGACTTACAGGTAACTTTTAGTAAGAAAAAAAGGTTGTTTGGGTTTGCATTTTTTTTGGAACAGAAGATTGTGTTGTTTCTGAGTCACTGAGTTATCCATACAACCCAAGTTACTATTAGACAAGTGAGTCTTATTCCAGATTTACTTACCTTTATAGTAGGTGACAGGCATTAACAAGGGATCTCTATGCTATTAGTGATGCATGCAATCGTTTCCACCATGCTCCACATACCTGTAAATGACTCCAACCTTCTGCGTTTGTCTCTTTCTATCTACAGCATCCCTCCTCTCCTGTCTACAATAACCTCCATCTGTCTGCTTTGAAAAGATTAAGTTAAAAGAATAAGTGGTTTTCTGCATCTGGGAATTGTAGTTTCAGATTTTCAGAAGCAGTTGCAAATCTTTGTTGGGCCAATGTGACTGTCATAAAGAATAATTACAACATCTTTCTTCCTATTCAGAGATGGTTTTCCATGAAAGCATTGAAGTTAATAGTGAAAAAGATTATTCAGGAATAAATATTATTTTCTTTGACTCTTTTTCCTATGTCTTTGCTACATTTAATTATCTTTTGGATTTGGCAGACTTGCACAATACCGTTTGTAAAATAAAACAGCCTGTAAATTTGTAGGAACTTCATAATCTTTACTGATTGTTCCTTCTCTGATGCCTTCCAGGACCTGAATGGGTCCCATTCCTTTTTTCTGCCAAAATCCAATACAGAAATAGTCTCATACTTGGAACACCTACAACATCAAATCCAAATAGAAGAATAATCTAATTAAAAGAATTAATATCTGAAAACAGACTTGCTTTTATTGGCTAACACATAAGAAAAACAAAGTTTAACTTTGTCTAGGCCTTTAGTAATCCTTTATATTGTCATCCCTCATTCCTCTCAGTGGACTAGGAGAAGTGGGAATTGAGCAGGCTTTTCATATCTTCTTTGCTCAGAGATTCATTACACTGGAACATTCTTACAATCAAGTGGCATCCTTTAAAGTTAATCCTCACAATAATGTTGTTATGGATTGTCTACATCAATCCTTCTTATTTTCTTTTATTTGTTCCTTTTTTTTCCCCAATTCTTCTTTCTTCTACTAGTCAAAGCAAATATAAATAAGAGATGTCCCTTCCGCACGCAGCACTTAATTTTCTCCAGAAGAGTATCTCTACATAGTAGTATGGGACTGAGAGATTTAGGTCACATTTCAGGATATGGGAATGTATCTGCCCTTGAGTGAAAATGCAGATCTGTTGAAGTGCACTATAAGGAGCTGAAAAGGCATTCATTGTAAGTGGAATAAATATCTTGTTTAAATTAATAAATGCCCACTGGTGTGTTCAATGACACAGCTGAAGTAGAGCAGGTTTAAATGTTTGTGTCTAAACTACTATGTATAAAAATGAAATGAAAACATTGTGTGCATGAAAAATATCTAATAACACTGGGAAATCATAGGATTTCTGGATATGAACAAAGCCAAAATTTGAAAAAGAAAAAAGTTTTAAATTTCAGATGAAAAATCACAAAAATATAGATTTAAAATGCCTTTGCAGTACTTCTAGGAAACACCATGTCCCTATTATCCCTCTGGGCCAGGTTCACCATCACATGTAGTGATGCACGTGGCCAGAAACTTCAAGTTGGCAACGGAAAATGTGTGCACTACAGGTGATATCAGCAAATCAAGAATCCTGACCTTAGTAAGGAGACAGAATCATGCAGCACCAGCAGGGTATTTCTGCGTTACAAAATGAAATGATAGGTATTTATGTATTTTAGAATTTTGCTCTCATTCATCCAAAATCCATCTTTTTCCATGGGAGAGAAATATTTTCAAGAGTAGTATTTTTTTTAAGATGCAAAAGCAACTTTTAATTGGGAAATTGCTCATTAATTGGAAAATCCCTGCTCATATCCCTGTAAAAATACTTCTGGGTTCATTATAAACTATTTATTCTGTAACGACATTCAGGCAATAGAAATTCAGAGGATTCGAGATGGATTTTCATACTAATTCTAGGTAATAATAGATTTACTCATTCTATTGATAGTTTAATAAGAGTTCTATAACTGGTTAATTGAATAGCTTAAAGTTTTAAGCATGATAGCTTTGTATATAAACCTTGCATTTGTGGTCTTTTAATTACTTTGATATAAAAACATATGGTAATTCAAAAGGGTAAAGAAAAGATCATAGGTAGCAATTGAAGGTTTCAACATTTGGAAGAAATACAGCTAAGTGGATATGCAATTATTTGCATATGTGACTGATAGATGTGGTTGAAAAAATGGAGAAAGTAATATGCTTAAATCACTTTGTGTTTATATGGAACACAGTCTATCTTGTCTTTGTAAATCTTATTTCCATATCTAGATTTTTTCAGTCCTTCTAGATTTTAATTTGAAGTGTAGATGCAAAAACTATAAATATGAAAGAGGAAAATTATTAAAATCTATTTTCCAGGGTGCATAGTCTTGCAATGAGTTAGGTTTCTTTAGCATAAAAACAGAGATGTGTATTTTTCTGTGAAGTTGGAACAATCAACATTCTTGACATTTTATGTCAGTCAGTAATGATGTGCATTTCATTTTGTTAATTGCCATAACCTTTTCAAAAAAAACCAAAGTCAACTGTATATCTGGCAGACTGTTCTTTAGATTTCAGGGAAGAAGTTAAGATTATGTCTGAAGTCGTGTTTTCCTCATGGTAGTAAAGTATTCATTAGAAAAAAGAGAAAGTTTACAACCGCTACATATACTGTCCAGGCTATTGCCTCTAACTCACTAACAGTACTGCTGTGGTCTGACAGTAATATTATTGCACGCAGTTTAGCCACTGACTCAGCAGGTTAACTTTGGTAACAAAATCTAGTAAAGCGTTGACAAAAGCCAAAGGGGAAAAAAAATCTTATATATGCCTAAACAAGACCCCATGAAGTTAAAAATTGCAGATTCAACTTTACTTTACGTACCTCATATAATGACTGTATATAACCTAATGTTAAAGTGAAGTTGGTCTTTGCATTAGTTTTGAGACTCTTGGGGAGTAAGGCTGAAACATTTGTATGCTAACACTTGTCTTTGGTAATTGAAAATGCAAGAGCTATGAAAACGGTTCCTGAAGTACCTCATAAAGAATGCCAGTCCCAGGTTTTTTTGACACCTTGTGGCAAGCAGCATCAGGAGTTATAATTTTAGGGTGTCTTCTCTGGGAACAAAAAGCTAAAGAGAAGCATCCTGCAAGCTGGATGTGTGCTGTGAGGTGCCGGCTCTGGGCCACTTGCTCTAAAACCGCGGATTTAAGAGTCTGTATATTTGCAATCCAAGGAGAAGAAAAAGAAGAAAAAAATCTATTTGCATTCCAAAGTAAACTCCTCTAATTCTGAAGGCTAATACTTCCTCCTCATTTCTATAGGGAGTATGCTAAGTTAAATCATTGCTCCTACTGGCAGGATTCAGTTTTTAAATGTCCAAGGGGAAATCTAGGGAAAATCATATGTCATTAGAAAATTTG
Organism: Calonectris borealis; assembly: GCF_964195595.1. NCBI lineage: Eukaryota > Metazoa > Chordata > Aves > Procellariiformes > Procellariidae > Calonectris > Calonectris borealis. Next base: position 113,855,208 of record NC_134312.1, on the reverse strand, counting down.
TTTTGTGAGATCTTAAAACCCGCCAAAACCCAACACTACTCCTCCCCCCCCCCCAACCAACCAACCAAAACAAAATAACCCCACAGGATGCATCTAGGAAAAAAGAAATACAAGTTTTTAAAAGAGATTTCATTATTTTTCTTCTTTCTGTGAAATGAAGCAGTATTAAATGAAACAGTATGCTTCCATACTCTGAAGGATCTCTTGGTAAATAATCTTTTTTCCTCTTCCTAATCTTTACTTCTGAAGATTTATTGATAAAGGGCCACAAATTTAAAACCGCTTCAAAGTAACCAACAACACAGCAGTTCACCTGGAAAACGGGGAAGTGTGGTTTTGGGATACCTTCAGTTAATTCATAATATTCAGGGTGGCAGTTAGATGGACTTAAGTGCTCCTATTTCGCTTTTAAAAATTCTCTTTTATATGCTGTAATCCCTATATTGACCATCATTTCTCATTATTGTCTTTATGATTGAGCTCATAAGCACCATGACCACTATTTCACCACAGTATTTTCAGTCAAAAGAGAGGTCGGTTTTGATGCAACAACTGCGTTGCATCTTGTATTGTTTTCAGTAATATTGAAATTGCCTTTTGGGAAAGGTGCTGGCTACTTAGTCATAGACTCTGGCATATATGAGCATTTTCTTAAGTATTGTGTGCTTTAAAACCCATTAAGGATCAGAGAAATATGGGAATAAGGTCATGTAACATCACAGAAAAAAAAAGGTAAAAAAAAAAAGATAAAAAGCAGTAGAAAACTAGCCTCCCTCTGTGCTTGGCACTTATATTCAGATACAGACCTAAGGTGAGCTCCGAACACACTGTCTGGGCCCTGAGGGTGCTCATGGACCTGACTGTCCCTGGCCAGGGCCCAGGACCCCATCTCAGCCCCCCAGGGCCACCAGCCCCTGCCCCAGCGACGCTCCAGAAGGGCCAGTCTCCAGCTCCCCACAGCCCTGCCCTGCCCAGCCCAGCCATGGGTCCTACTGAGCCAGGCCCACCTGTGGGCCCATGTCCCAGCCTGGCCTCGGCCCATCCCCGTACCCAGGAAGGTGCCTGATGTCCAGGTCTGGGACTGCCCTGGTGCCCCCAGCTGCCCTGCTCTTGGCTGCGGGGTGGGATGGGCCCTGGCTGCCAGGCCCTGCCCTGCCACCCCAGGGGGTTGGCCTGTGGTCCAGTCCCTGTGCTCCAGCCCTCAGGAGCTGCTGGCCCTCACAGCCCCTGACAGCATATGTGGGCTGTCTCCTGCCCCCACAAGTCAGCCATGGGCAAATCTGCTATGAAATATTTTTCTGAGATGAAACGGATTGTTAATTCAACATTTACATTGCTTTATCACATCCTTCTTTGCATGAGCACGATCGAGCAATTTTTCTAAAATGAAATCTTGAATTCTAAGGCATAAAAACACTGCTGGAATTTGCTGCCTCACCCAAACCATTGGAATCAGCTTTAGTCCATCCTACCAATCTTGAGCACCTATTGCAGTTGAACATAACCTTAGATCTTCTAATAGGACTCGCTATGACTCTAGTAGCTCATAAATTTGGAAAACACATGCTAGCTTGTAAAAAAGTTTAGGACTGTGGATGACCTGCTAACTCTACCCCTAGTTTGCTGTTTACATCTTTTCTGGGCACAGGACAGCTAGGTAACTCTGAGTATGTCTCCAGCCAAGAATCATATCCTTAAAATGCTGAAAACTAGCAAATTATTTATCAGGCATATTTGTTTCACTTTTCTCACTGTTCTATTGCCTTACAAATCATGTCATAGGAAAAGCAAATATTTTGAAATGTAATTAATAAAATTTTAAAGCTAATAGATTCAAAGATGAGCTATTGCAGGATTTGTGGCATTGAGACATTTACATTTTGTAAAGCTGCCCTGATTATTTTTCCATTATTATACCTTGGTAATGTACAAGTCAATTTATCTTTTAAAATATTCCTTAATACGTGCAGAGCTTTCCCTCCCTCTTCAGACACAGTGTAAGCAACCTGTACTTCGAAATGAAAAGGCAGCAGCTGCACGTGCTGCATGACATGCCTACTGACAGTTCCCACCGTGACGCTTCAAGGGTCACCACTCAGAGAGAGTGTGAGTCTCTACCTAGTAATGCTCTGGGATGATAAAGAAGTAACTGCTATTCTTGCTTCTTCATTTTACTCTCTGTTTCCATATGTGTTAAACAATAATCGTAAGGTATGTAGGCAATTTACAGCAGGAGCCCACAGGGTGTGCAACAGGGATCATTGTGGCACAGATGCAGGAATGCATGTCCAGCCTGAGGGCTGTAATTGGCTCAATGCTGCTGCTGCCGACCCAACGTGCTGTGAAGTTCCAGCATCAGTTTAAGTTGGAAGCAAGGATGTAAAAATTGTCCCCAGTACTTTACGGAATTAGGTCTGAGCTGTGGTGTTCTATCTGCCCTCATTTACTTCTCTCAGTCAAGTTGATTAAGATGAGCTTAGGCATAGTCTTTCATGGGAGTTTTATCATGATGCTATTTTCCATAGACTTCTCGGGTTCCTCAGTCATCCTGGCGAAAGATAAATGAGCCTGGTGAATAAACAAGTCGCAGTTATGTAGTGGCCTGATCCTGTAGCCTGTTTTTTCTCTTCTTGCTGCCTCACAGGTCTGGCTTCCTGTTTGTGAAGGTTTGTGGGAATGGGAACCACAAAGTCCAATCAGTCTTGCACTATGGCTATGGGTTTCTGCTGCTCTTACACTAACTCTGTTAATGTGACACATCCAACTGGTTGGTTGGTCAGTTGTTTTCCTCTGAAGACCTGCTAAACTGGTTAAAGTGACTTAAAATAGTTTCTTCAAAGCAAAATAGCATTTGATTGCCAAGACAGTAGCTAAGAAAATGGGTTAACACCCTCTCCTCCCCCTTCACTATAACCCCAACCACAAAAAAAATGCAAATTGTCCAGCTCTATTAGGACTTTCTGTAAGCCCACATTCTGGTGCCAGAAGAATAAACCATTCTAGTATGGATATGGATAGGCAGCTATGGATATTTGTGAATTGATAGCCGTTGTTAGCTTAACTCTTCCAAATATTTTACAGAACAAGCCCTATCTTTGCTGCTGTTTCATTTTCTGTTTTTCTTTTCCCCTCCACACAACAGCTTGGCTTAACTCATAGAAGTCCAGCAGATTAATATCACACAGATAACCCGATGGAAATATGATCGTTTTAAAAAATAATCCCTCATTTTCAACAGAAGACGTTAGAGATGACATGATTAGATGACTTCCTCTTTATTACCAGCATCACTTTCTAGACCCTGTCTATGCTGACTTTCTATATATGCAAGCACTTTGTAGATATCAATTTCAACTATTCAACAGCTGCAAAATGAAGTGAGAAAGGCCCAAAGCCAGGCTTGCAAGTTTTTCTATGGGCAACAATGACAAAGAAATTAAATAACTTGTACAAAGTCAGTGAACTTAGTTTTCTTTTCCTTGCAAGTGTGTAAATCAATGAAGTCCTGATAGTGTAAAACCTCCATTAATGAGTACAGAATCAAGCCCAACCAAGCTAAAAGAAATCACAATGAAGAAAAAGTATGCACTAAAATGTAATGTGTATCTGTTAGACCTACTGAGCTCGGCTGAGAGATCTTATTCTGTATTTCTTATTTTTGTTGTTAAGGCATGAGATCAGATGAGGTAGAAGACAAACTCTAAAAGCCTGCATTCTTAAGAACAAGTACAAACATGACTGATAAATCACGTACTTCAATGGAAGTGTTTAACATAATCACCCTAGTTCTTGGGTCCAAATTTGAACACCAGCTCAAGTATCCTGATTCTTGTCAGTTTCTGGGTACCCACAGGTCCAAAGGAAATCAAGAATCAGCTATATGAAATAAGAAACTTTGAAAACTAGATCACCAAGCACAGAGATGAATATAAATTGTTTGTTATCTTTGGCTTTGGTCAAATAATTACTACTTTTTTTTTCAAATAATTGAAATCAAGTGGATGGTATCACACTTATTAAGTTGTTTATAGGCTCACTTCTTTAGCTAATAGAACTTCCTCTACGGTTTTAAATCATTAATGAGGCTGCTATTTTTAAAGCAAAAAGGTAAATACCCTTTTACTCATGGAGCATATAAGTGGTTAACAAAGAGCAAGTAATTATAAAATAGAGACTGGCTAGAAAGTTTCAGTCTAACAGGTTTTCACTGGAAAATTCATTTTTCTTAAAATTACATGTTTCAGGGAACATATTGACTTTGATGATACTTTCATTAAGACTAGTACTTAGTGAACAGTTCTGATGTCTTTAAAAAATAGTTTCAACCTTCTTTCTTTTTGCTATAGCAAAACATTGATCTGACTCTGATTTGGTTTTAATTGGGATTTTAAATCTTAATGTAATTTTATATTTATGAACAGAATATTATAGAGTATAAATTGAAATTTTTTTATATTTTCAGAATAAAACTATTAAGCTTTTGAATGCTTAAAAAATGTCAGGGAAATGCTGACCTTTGATCTAATTGCTTCTGATCTAAATACCTCTGATCTACAAGGAAAGCAAAACATCAAAATCCCAAAATTTCTCATGGAATGAGAAATTTCCCATATCCCAAGGGGAAAAAGGAACATATCGGGAATATTGAAAGGCAAGAGAGCCTGGGAGGAGGCTGTAGTTTGAATCACTCCTCTATCTCCACCTGTGTAAGAATTACAGTTAGGACCCCTCTACTTCTTCCCTGGCTTTTCTTGGGCTGAAGCTAAAGCTGAAGGTCGTAACTTTGTAGTGAAGGATGAAGCCAATGGATACTAAAACATTAGAAATCTGTGATAAGTTCCCTTTCATCTGACTGAAGCATGAAACCAGGAAACCGCTGCTGTTCAGATTTAAAGCAAGGATACTTTGATGAAATAACAAATACATTAACTACAGAGAAACTTTAACTGTTGTAAAAATATTCTTAGTAGTGTGGTTGTCTAAAATATGTGAGAATGAAATCCCATTTTCCCAATCTGTTGGTTTTCTAGAGCACAACAATAAGAGTTTTCTTTCTTCTGCTATGTCATTAATCAGAAAATCCTTTGTCAAAAGTAGACGTTGGAATATTTGCAGTTTTGAACTTGCATTTAGATCTGAGCTTTCCGGTAAAAATCAGCAAAATAGTATCAGTTCCAGTCAAGTCTAATAAGTTATTTCTGTTCAGCCTTACTGTTATGTAGTTTTATCACAGCAGCCATCAGCTGCCCTAAAATAGCAACCTACCTCTAATGCCAATGCTTTACTGGTTTCATCCTGTTTTAAACATAACTGTAATGATCAGACTTAATTCTGGAGTGTGTGCTTTTAGGATACACTTTGTTCCAAACAAGCAGCTGTTAAGAACTTGTATTCAGTTGCTTAAGAGTATTTTTAAAGCATTGGTCTTGTTCTCTTCAGGTCAGGCTTCTTTGTCCAGAATGATAGGTATCAAGAAAATCTCTACCTCTTTCTTTACCTTATATGTGACCATTATGGCATCCAGTTACATTTTAAATTGTTGTCTAACACACAATTTACCCACTGAGCAAATAAAAACCTTGTCTGATATAGAATCTTTAGGCAGGGATTGCTTTCATTTCACTGAAAGCCAAGACCTCTGTTTTCTAAAATTTGCTTTCCTTCTCCTATAGCTTTTCAATTAGTTATACTCAATGAGAAGACACTAGCTACATTTTGTTTAGCAAATAAAGCAAATGTCAAAACGTTTTTTTCCATTATTTTAAAATCCTGTGTAATATCTTTTTGCACTCTTTGCCACACTGTATTGAATGTGAAATTTCCTCACTGTCATCACTGGTACAGTCACATGCAGAACGGACAGTTTAGGGGGAATATCTTTAGTATTCTTCAATTTTCTAGCTAGAAACCATAGTGACAAGCCATAAATGCTTTTTTTTTTTTTCTGTTGGGGATTTATTAGCACTGTGGAGGATCTGGCAGTCATGTTACGAGCTACACATACCTGTAATGAAAAAACCTGCTCATGAAAAATGCAAAGTTTTGGTTGTTTCCCTGAAGGCAGCTTGAAGTTTGTAAGGTTTCTATATAACATTTTTTAATAGGAAAGAAGAGCTGTTATTTTTCAAGACTTTTGAGATTTCCATGTGCAAAATTGCGCATGCAAACTGGAACAGTATCCTTTGTTAAGTTAAGCAGAGTGTGTGTATTTCACATTAAATATTGGAATAAATATGGAAATACAGCTAGCATCTTTTCTGTGGAAAAGGCAAATCATGCTAGAAAGCATTTTAGGCTTAATTGAAGCTCAAGGCAATGAAATCATGTATATTAACACTGGTCTAAGATAAGAGTGAATCAGACTATTAAGAACCGAATCATTAAAATATAACATATATTCATTTTCTTCTTCCTTTCTTTTTGCCACATACTGGTAGCTCAGGATCTGTCATGCATTGTACTTCAGCTTTGCATTGTGCTTTGTTTTTCCTTCTAACATTTAAGTTCTTGATGCATAGTTTGTTTCAGTTATCCATCCCCTTTGCCCATAATGTGTCTCTTGGTTCTCTGCCCTCTTTTCAGCCACAGAGTCCTTTCTTAAGTAGATTGTAACATCTCACCCAGCAGATATCCTCTTCATGGGGAACAGGTATATCTTCCATGTTTATTGACATGGTCTGATTAGTCATGATAAATCCACCCTGTTCTCTGCTATATCTGCGGCTTTTTCTTTGGTAGTCTTTTTTTCTGCTCATTTTGCTTCTGGCATGTTCCTGTCAACTGACTGAAAGTATTCAGGTATAAAATTTTATGTCATCGGTCTTCATGTGGCAGCCCTGGAAAGTCAGAACTCCATGACTGAGGAAATATCCACCATCAGTTTGGCTTTGCAGTTTTTCATTAATTGTATCCAACAAATCGGGTTGTTGATCTCCTGTCTATGTACTTACTTTCACTTATATATACTTATAAATTTATACTTACTTAGCTCTGTCCATTGTGTCTCATGGTAGAGCTGAAAAATGCTTGGAGGTCACTTCATTCTGTCTGATGCCTGTCATAATTTGGAGGTTATATATGCATATATATTAATAACAAGCTGTGTAACACAATCTCAGTATTACATTTTATAGCATATACAGGGATTGCTATACCCACATGAAATTCACTGAGCCAAAGAAAGTCGAAGCGCCACCCTTAGTCATAGCCTGAAGCTTGAGTTTTCCAGTAACTTTAAGAGAGGCTGGCTTCCTTGGGGATCACTAAAGCTTTCAGGCCAGTCTTCATATGTTGTATTTCTTAGTAGAAAGTGACACAATGAAGCAGTTCAAATGATCATACAACTAAGTATGATGACAATTCTCCCTTTGGAAAGCTCTCAAAAAATACAGGTTTGCTTTTATCTTGTGTTAGCAAATAAGAGATTCTGGTAAGTTTTGGGATATCTGTGAAACAGTAATTAGTGCAATTGGAAGGAGCCTACCAGTCAGAAGTTTTACAGTTAGATTGCCAGATGTTGTCTTCATCTAACCTGGTGTCTTTCTGATCTCTATCCCTGACATCCACTTGAATGGATTTTGTCAGTTGTGTAGCAAAAAATAAAATTCTTAGGAGATTCTAACAACAAGATGTGGACTTATCTTTTTGCTTTTCCTGCAGAAACATTGAAATTTTCCCTGTGCAACATGGATTTTTCAAATAAAAATGATTTTTTTCCTAAAAGAAGCTAATTCTGATTGGAAAGACCAATCATCTCTATATACATATTTACTGAAAGAAACATCTCTCCCTAAGCAAAAAACAGTAAGAACATTTGTTTTCGTAAAGAAGTATTGGAGTATAAAGTATATGTCCCCTAATACATGCGGTGGTGCACATTTGGTAACCTTGAAAAGTGAATATATTCTGCTTGAGCTACTGCTAATGTGTTGAGATGCTTGCAGCAATTAGAAACACAGACGTGTTTGTTGTACAAATGGCAAGGACTTGTTTAAGTTCATTTTGCAATGTGTTGCTATCTTTCATTAATATGTATGTAATAAAAAAGAATTCTAGGTGGGAATTCTATCTGTACAGAGATGGCACAGCATCATTTTATTTGTATTGCTGTATGTTATTCCCTTTTGAAAAATATTCTTCAAATAAAAGGGGAGATTGGTTTAGCTGCCAGATTTCTTCTTCAGTTGCCTCAAGAAGAGAAAGAGTTGCCCTTGGATAGTGTCATTTTTTTGAAAAAAGAACGAAGTATAAATTAAAAATGCTATATGAAGTAATTGAAACCTTCAAAGAAAAAAAAAGTATATGTCTTCTTGCACTTGCAAGAGGGAGCCATCATTTTATAATTCTGCACATCATGTCATCATTTCCTATAATATCCCATAATGACCAGCTGGCACACTGAAATAATGAAATGTTGACTCTGCTGAATATTTAAAGAGAGTTATTCTTATTATGGGTTATGAAGGTTATTATTAGTTCATATAGAAGCTCTTCCCACTGAAATGAAGATGCAAATCGTTGTTATTTTTTTACATCCTGGTTTAGGATGAAGACGTTAAAAGGAATACAGTACAGCTTTGTTGTTAGACCAGAAAGCTTCTGAGACACTCAAAGACAAAAAAAAAATTAATTGATCAGTTCTTAATTTATCTTAACAAGACACCTGTGATTGGTCCACTTTATGATATGAAATATAATTCGTGTCTACAGAAAACACGATTATTTTCTAACAAGAAGCTGAATACAGCAGAAGATTGGGTACTGATATTTTCCTCCAAAAAAAAAATTGTGCTTTGTTTTTTTATGTAGCTACTACCAAGTGTTAATAATTACTTCTAGGAATAAACACTGTAAACTGATGCTTAGGATAAAATAGCACTGTTTATTTTTTAAAATGCATTGTATGATAACTTATTCTATTAAGACTGGGAGTAACCCAAACCATGCTTTGTTTTGCTTTTAAAGTCAAAGAGTATATCCTTCTCTCATTTATCTTTCCATTCTAGGGGGATCAAAGAAAATAATACAGGTATTTCAAAGCTCTTAAGTTTTAACTCCTGGTTCATGCACATAGTTATTCATGTGAAGTCATGGATTTATCCATATTAATGAAATTCAAAAAATGCTTTAGGCTTTGTTGGCATGGAATGCATAAATTAATATTTACTATCAAAACTGTAAACTGGTTGAGGTTTCTAGGGAAAAACAGCTGTGTTTTTTTAACTAAACTGTCTGCTGGTCCTATGAATGTAGCCTCACTAATAATTCTGGACATCATATCTACAGCTTTTTAGAAGATACCATAAAATACAAACAAACCTACAAATCACGTCACAATCACAGAAGAAATGAGTATGCTTCATTCATTCATACTTTCGTACTTTCTGAACACCTCAGGGCTACCTATATGCAAATTCCTCAGATTGTTATTTTTGCTAAAGTTAGAAAATGAAGTTGAACTTCTCTAGTAATTATTGCTCTCAGCTGTTTGGTGTTTGTCCTGGTTTCGGCTGGGATACAGTTAAATTTCTTCTTAGTGCTGTGTTTTGGATTTAGTATGAGAAGAATGTTGATAACACACTGATGTTTTTAGTTGTTGCTAAGTACCCTGATAGTCAAGGACTTTTCAGCTTCCCATGCTCTACCCGGTACACAAGAAGCTGGGAGGAAGCATAGCCAGGACAACTAACCCATGGGGTATTCCATGTCATATGACGTCATGCTCAGCATATAAATAGGAGGCGTGGTCCAGGAAGTAGCAATCGCTGTTTTCGGGCATTGGCCAATGGGTGGTGAGCAATTGCATTGTGCATCACTCATTTTGTATATTCTATTATTGTTGTTGTTATTATTATTATCCCTTCCTTTTCTATTCTGTTAAACTGTCTTCACCTCAATCCATGAGTTTTACTTTTTTTTCCCTCGATTCTCTCCCCTATCCCACTGTGGGGTAGGGGGTGTGAGCGAGCAGCTGTGTGGTGTTTGGCTGCCTGCCAGGTTAAACCACAACAGGGTTAAAATAGGACTGGTGTTGTCCTGGTTTTGGCTGGGATACAGTTAAATTTCTTCCTAGTGCTGTGTTTTGGATTTAGTATGAGAAGAATGTTGATAACACACTGAGGTTTTCAGTTGTTGCTAAGTACCCTGCTAGTCAAGGACAGCTTCCGTGCTACCAAGCAGAGGCTGGGAGGGAGCACAGCCAGGACAGCTAGTCCAGCTGGCCAACGGGGTATTCCATACCATATGACGTCATGCTCAGTATATGAATGGTAGGTGTGTTCCAGGAAGCAGCGATCACTACTTGGTTATTGGTCAGCGCGGGTGGTGAGCAATTGTATTGTGCATCACTCATTTTGTATATTCTATCATTATAATCATTATTATTATTATTATTATTATTATTATTATTATTTTCCCTTTTCTGTTCTATTAAACTGTCTTTATCTCAACCCATGAGTTTTCTCACTCTTACCCTTCCAATTCTCTCCCCCGTCCCATTGGGGGAAGGGGGAGTGAGCGAGCGGCTGTGTGGTATTTGGCTGCCTGCCAGGTTAAACCACGACAGATGTCCAGCACAGTAACTCCTTTTTTCTGTGCTCTGGACCATTCGCTGTCTGAGAAGTATTTGTTTTCCTGTGCAGAAAAAATAACAACTAAGAGAGAAAAGAGAGAGCACAAGGTGGGAGCAGAGGGATGTGGGGATTGAACTAGCAGTGAAGCTAGGATGAAGAGGCAGGGAGCAGGGAAGAATTTGTGGGAGGAGACAGTGGGAAACTAGGTCAATGGAGGATTTGGGGGGATTGAAACAGCTGTGCAGAGCCAAGAATGGATCCTGGATATGTCTGTGGGACTGGATGAGCAAGAACATGATTGGAATTAGGAAAAAGGGGTTGGAAAGAAGAACAATTGACACTGGTTGGGTGAATGGGACCAGGTTTGACAGAGCAGAGAGCATGGCAGAGAGTTCATGTCTGGAGACTGTGCACTGTCAGAGCTTATTTGGAAGCCCAGGTCCATAAATCTTAGCAAACCGCCTTACACTGAGCAATCTTGGTGCTGTAGAGGTTTCCATCAACAGCAGAGCTAAGGGAGCCCAATTTTTTATCAGACTTACAGCCCCTATCTGCTATGTCCCTTCTCTACCATCCCTCTTTTTGACTGGCACAGTCCTTAAACTCCAGCACAATATCACCCGCTTCCTTCCAAGTTTTCTTCCTGTTTGGCTGGACAAAGGCATTTGTGTTATGGCTAATTTAGAACTGCATATGTGTAAATGGGCCAGTTGGCTAATGCCTCTTGAAAAGGCTAATTTAATTTTTTTTTTTTTTTAACATAACTGTACTGCCACCTGTGTTCAGGAAAACAGATGCTAAAAATCACAAAGATTTTCACCTCTCTTAAATTCGGTTGAAATTGGTCAATACCTTCATAAGGGCCTGGAAAGGGCACTAGACAGTTTCTTGTAGCCACTACAAAGGCTTTATTTCTAGAAGAAACTATACTAAGAAGCAGGAAATAGTATATAATCCTGAAATTAAACTATATTATAATGTATATCATATTGTCACTGAATATTGCAGTAACAGCCTTAATTTTGTCATTTCATAACCTCTGCATACTTCATTTCTTACCCTCTACAATATTCTTTTAACATATATTTTGGGTGTCATTTCTTTTAAATCTTTGCATTTGAAATTATTGAATATGGTCATGCCCAGTCTTCTCTCCTTGCTTTTCCCATCCCATTCTCAAGATAAAAACCAGCAAACTCTGGCACTGCACCATGCTAAAAGCTGTGTGAACATTTAACAACTATATCTTGCTCCAGACATTTAATGGACTTTGTAAATGAAGTTTTGCTCAGGATCATTTAGGACATCTTGGGCAGAATTGAGAGGGAATAAGTACTTCACCATTTTAATTGATACGTTGATTTGTCTCTTTCTCTAATGTCAGAAATAGGTCCCTACTTCCATGGCTATTTTATTTCTTCAACAACTCTTGTCTTCAATGATTATACCTTTTGAGAGAGTGGAGTGTGAGCCCCATTATATGGTGAACTCATGGTGTCTAGAGATGTTTAATTCCTTTACTTCAGCTCACAACGACTCCAGGGAATTCCTTAGAATAACCAGTTCCTGCTTAAGCAGACTAAAACTCAGAAATCTGCAGCAAATTGCCACCACTAAAACGGCTGGTGGCCATCAGAATTAAAGTATGGTCTACTGAGAGCAGCAGGCACCACTTACATTAGCCTGTTAGAAAAGTATTTAATAAATATATAGTGCTCTGTAGTTAATGGTATCTTCACAAAACTACTGGTGTTTTAATGCAGATTGCTATAAGATTTCATTAGCTCAATGATGGTGATCTGATTTTTTTCCCTTTGTAAATGTGTTTTTCTTCTACTTTCTGCTTGATATGAAAATAAATGAATGTGTGCACACACTACTTTAATGCCTGAAATTAGCAGAACACCATGCTTTCTCCATTACCATATTGAATATTTGCAACTTTCTATCTCCAAGCACATGTATGATGTACTTTATAAAAGCAAGGACTCAAACTCAGAAATATATTTGGATGTTCCAGCCTCTGTGTCCATAGCACACAAGTTAAGACTATACATGATGTTAAGAACGATAAATGGTGACTAAACTGCCAAGTGTTTCTATAAAGCAAAATATGAATGTGAACTTCAGAGCATTAAAAATATGTCAGTCTTCGAAGGACATTGATAAATAATTAATGCAGTCTTCAATAATTGACAATGATCCTATGCTTACTCTTCTGAAAAAAAGAGGTGAGTTATTAATTCCAAGGTAGTACCTTAAATATATGATTGCTTCAAAAAGCTTTCAGTACCACTAAGCACTCAAAGAATGTAATGCATTATATTGTTCGTACAAAAACTCACAGTGATTTCACATCTAACTTTGCAACCTGAATCTTATAGCTTAGTCTTGTAATTTGCGTCTATACTGCCCCGTTTTCCTGCTGTGACATAGACAGAAGATGGCACTGTTTATTCATTGTTCTAAAAATGAAAAGCTATTTTCCTGCTCTTTCAAGGAAAAAAAAATGTTAGTATACAGGGAAAACAGGAAAGAAAATGGAGGCGATAATGTTTTTGGAGAAATACGTACTTTCTGCTGAGTCAGGACATATGCTTGTAAAAGCTGCAGTGTTGACAAGGCTTAGACAGGAGCTACCTTTTGTCAAGACAGCTGTACATTTCAAAGCCTCTGTGAAATGAGGGCCTGAAATACAACATACTGAGATCAAATAGAGAAGGAGGAGGAAGAGAGGACAAGTAGTAAAGTTGTTTATACACTGAAAAAATACTCTAAGAACATAATTATACAAAAGATGCAGTTGATAATTGGCTTGCTAATACAGGGTATCATCTAAGATAGGGATTTTTGGGGAAAAACAGTGACTGTATCTTCACTGGGGAAGCCTTGGAATTCACAAAGAGGCTCCTGATCTTGTGAGCACTCACGTACTTGTTTCTTTTTAAGTTCTGTTTGTAATGGAACTTAATATGCCCAGTAAATTGTTTTTTGCAAAATCAGTCTTTATCTGCAAAACATCTGATGCTTGGAAAGGAATGAAAAGAATTAACTTAAATGGGAATTATATTAATATGATACTGCAAAGGGGTAGTCATTAATATATTACTACATTCTTTCAGTTAATGAAAATTACATGTTATCTAGTCTGAAAGTTTATTTTGAGTAGACAGTAGGCTCTTTATAGACAAGCCTACACTGTCACATTTAAATTATCAGCTGTAACTACAGAAAAACTATGTCAGAGCTACTCTCCAAGACTTCTAACTAGTGCACTCCTTGGTATGCTAGTTGTTAACTTCAAATCAACTCCAGTACTTCCTTCACAGGTGGTTGATGGCAAAGGAAAGACAACTGTCCTTGGGAAAGTCGGAGTTTTAGCTCCCATTTGCAAAGTTTTATTGTTAATTTTGCCTGTGCTTATTTATTTGTTTTCTTGATATAAATTCTAAGCCTTAAAGACTGGTCCTTTTGAATATTACTATGATTTTCTGCTCAATTGTTTCACTTATCAAATAGCTTCTCTTGTGTGACTGGACCTATTCATCCAAACAAGGCAAAGCAGGATTTGGCCCAGCATGAAAATAATCTTCAGGATGTGAATAATACCAGCAAGCAGGATTTTTCTTCTGGGGAGGCTATAAATTATTTTTTTCAAACAAACACAGCAAGAACAGTTCTACAAAAGCAACGCTATAAAAATGTTTGCCAAACTAAATGAGGTTCTATGCCATTTTGGTTAATTCTTATAGTATTAAGTAAGATATCCTGTTTTACTTTGGAGAGTTTTCAACTGCTCATTAGAAGAGCAGCACAAACAGTTTGTGGTAGTCTTTGAAAATGCTTGTAATTCACTACCTTTTCTGTCTGTGGTAAACCTGAAATACATTAGTGAAAAGGTAATTGAAGCTGAGCAATATTTTTTTCTGTTTTTTGGATGCCACTGAAAAAATGAGTTCAGATTTCGTAGAGCATATGTGATTTCAGAATTGAAGTATGAGCTTTGATGTATTGTGTGTCTCAGGGATCCCAAAATGACATTCTAAACTATGTTGGCTTGTTTTTTTATAGTTCTGTTTCATTTCTTCTCGGTAGAATTCTTCTTAGCTGTAAGAGTGGTGTTATTTATAAAAGGTGTTATGCAAAGAAAATAATTTATGGGAAACCAAAGAAGCAAAAACTCGCTTTGTAAATGCAAGCTGAAAAAGATGTTCATATTTGGAGTATTACCCGTAAACGTCTATGGCAGAAGAGGGTTTTAACCTTGTAACAAATTGCTGTTTATACTTGAAAGTCTTTCTGCTTTGTGTTTAATTATAACCTTAGATATGTATTTTGGGTTTCTAAACTTTGGAAGAAATTGTGTATCAAGCAGGTCAGCTTTGCTTTTATTGGTAATCTTTCAAAAAGATAGGTGATTGAATTTTAGGTAAGACTACTGCAGTATACGTTATTATATTATATAGAATCATAGAATCATAGAATCATACAGGTTGGAAAAGACCTCTAAGATCATCGTGCCCAACCGTCAACCCAACACACCATGCCCACTACACCATGTCCCTAAGGGCCTCATCTACACGTCTTTTAAATACCTCCAGGGGTGGTGACTCAACCACTTCCCTGGGCAGCCTGTTCCAAGGCCTGACCACTCTTTCAGTAAAGAAATTTCTCCTAATGTCCAATCTAAACCTCCCTTGGCGCAACTTGAGGCCATTTCCTCTTGTCCTATCGCTAGTTGCTTGGCAGAAGAGACCAACACCCACCTCACTACAACCTCCTTTCAGGTAGTTGTAGAGCGCGATGAGGTCTCCCCTCAGCCTCCTCTTCTCCAGGCTAAACAACCCCAGTTCCCTCAGCTGCTCCTCATCAGACTTGTGCTCCAGGCCCTTCACCAGCTTCGTTGCCCTCCTCTGGACACGCTCCAGCACCTCCATGTCCTTCTTGTAGTGAGGGGCCCAAAACTGAACACAGTATTCGAGGTGCGGCCTCACCAGTGCCGAGTACAGGGGGATGATCACCTCCCTACTCCTGCTGGCCACATTATTCCTAATACAGGCCAGGATGCCATTGGCCTTCTTGGCCACCTGGGCACACTGCCGCCTCATGTTCAGCCGGCTGTCAACCAACACCCCCAGGTCCTTTTCCTCTGGGCAGCTTTCCAGCCACTCTTCCCCAAGCCTGTAGCGTTGCCTGGGGTGGTTGTGGTGGCCGAAGTGCAGGACCCGGCACTTGGCCTTGTTGAACCTCATACAGTTGGCCTTCGCCCATCGATCCAGCCTGTCCAGGTCCCTCTGCAGAGCCTTCCTACCCTCGAGCAGATCAACACTCCCGCCCAGCTTGGTGTCATCTGCAAACTTACTGAGGGAGCACTCGATCCCCTCGTCCAGATCATTGATAAAGATATTGAACAGGACCGGCCCCAGTACTGAGCCCTGGGGAACACCGCTCGTGACCGGCTGCCAACTGGATTTAACTCCGTTGACCACAACTCTCTGGGCTCGGCCGTCCAGCCAGTTTTTTACCCAGCGAAGAGTAGACCTTATATAGACCTTATATTTTGTAATTTGAAATCAGTGTTGCAAAGGCATGGTTTTGAAGGAACACTCAACATACAAACATCGGTTTCTTTTAAAATCATAGGGTCCAGCCACCCAAAATGGTAATGTGCTACCCGGCCTAATTTATGCCATATTCTGCTGGAAAAAATGAAGCGTTTTCCATTTTTTTCTCTTCTCTAATCATTAGAAAATTGAACTTTCAATGTCATGACCTATTTTAATGGAGCTGATTGCTTGGCATAGAACTGGAGTAAACTGTATTGTGTACTTGTGAGATATGCTACTTGGGAAAGGAATTATATGTGAATCAATGTACTTTATGGATTGCCTGTCTAATTTCAGAATATATTATAATATCTCCCTGTAACAAAAGGCTATTAGACTAAGTGAAATTTCTCAAGTCAGTCCAGCGTCCTGGGCATCAACACCTTTGCTCTACAAAAAATACTAGAGAAGTTCCTCCATTTGCCGGCACTTCACTATTACCACGTTATGGCTAATACCTAGGGTTTTGATATAGAAACCTCTAAAAGTAAATGAATTACCTGTTTTTTTGTGATTACAAGGCCTTTTTACCCTGACAGGATCATATAATTATTGGATTCTTGCCACCTTTATCCTTGCAAGGCATGCTTGCCACATTTACATTTGCATGCATGGGCTAAGACCTAGGGCTAGCCTGACTTGGCCTTACCTGGTTCCAAACTCTTGAGTTACAAAATATGGCAATGTGCAGGTCCTAATGGGAATATTTCCTTTAGATATACATGCTTCTTTTTCCCTTCTTTGCACAGAGGATGACTTTGTTAATCTGGACTCTCACAGTATCTTTACTTTGGCAGAAGTTGTCTTTCCATTGCTCCCCGTAAGTTTTGAAGGTCCTTATCCTTTCGGAGGAGGAGATTCCATTCTGAAACATGAAAAAAACAATGGTAAACTTGCCAGCAGGTCCTGTAGGGATTTGAGCACCTCTCAGCACCAGCTTTTACCTCCTCTCACCTCTTAGTTCATCTGGGGTTTAGAAGAATGATGGCATCTAGGATTTTTACTGTTTGAACTGTGTGAAAATCCAGCATTGTGTATCCACCCCATTTGGAATTATTTGCTCATATTTTTAGGAAGGAGAAAAATCTGCCCAAATGAGAACTAAAAATGCATTGTATTTAAAACGAACTAACTAAAAACATGGCAATGATCTCGATGGATGAACTTCAAAGCCCTCCTGTATTATCATTTACCCTGTGTAATTGCAATGTTTGTTTTTACTGCACCTTTACACTCTGATGCACAACAAAATTATTTTCCTGGTGAGAAAGGAAATCTTGGCCCTCAGCTTGCTTAAAACCATCATGCCTCTGAATACTGCAGGGTTTTCTGCCAGAGGGGCTGAGAGCTGCAGTGAATGGGCTACTTAACCTGAGAACTTGCACAAAATATTGTTGACCTCCAGCTGCCCAAGCAATATATTTACTAAATAAATAAATTGGAATGAATGCACTTTTATTCCAGGCTCAGGTCAGTGTGTAATTCCAGGTGAAAAATGATACTCTTTAGGCTTTTTCCCTACAGAAATAAATCCAAAATAATGATGTAGCTACATGGAGTTCTCACACATAGTGTTCACTCAGTAATTGCATCAAAGATAGTGTCTAATGACCATTCTCTGTGTTCTTTCTGTTGTGGAATGCTTTTTTGAAAAAAGCAAATCACAAGCAGATGGCGTGTTAAATAAACATATCCAGGCCTGTACAGTAGAATGCACAACGAAAGCACAATCAGTAATCCTAGTTCTAGAAAGAATGAAATGGGGGTGGAAGCGGTGTGTTCAAACTTCACCTTGTTGCTAAAGTAACTCAAATTGCTCTAGCTTGCAACGGCTATCTCATATATATTCAGAATTACAGACACAGCTGTGCGATTCTTTCTTCCACCTCAGGCAAGCCTGGTAATGTCAGTGGCTTAAGGGGTTTGAATATGGAGCTGAGTTTGCACCTGACTGACTAACCTGCTTTGTGCTTTAGTGACCCTAATAACTACTACAAACTTATTTGAGATTCATTTCTAAACAAGTTACTAGCCAGACATACCATATTTGAAATAATACACCACCACCTCCCCCCCTCATTCTGTTACCTGTTCCTTGATACACGCAGTCTCCCAGCAAAATACGTTAAAGGAAAAAAAAATCCCTGCCAACTCTGACTGTAAATTCACATTACATTAAAAGCAGAATAAAGAATTAGAGTACTAAAAAAACTTACAAACTGAACAAACCCTTATAGTTTGTAGGTTTAAAAAGAAATCTATCTTTTTCTTGTTTACTTGCTTCAAAGATGAAAGCCTCTGTGTTAGGATTAAGAAAGCTCTACATTTAAAAAAAAAAAAGAAGAAGAAGAGCTGGAGCTGATTCTTATGCATGGAAAAGTAAAACAGGCAGCCAAATAATTTGAGTAAAAGGAATAAGATGCATGATGCTGAATTCTGCATGTGACAGACAATAGGCTTGTACACCTTGCATAGAATTCAGTAGAGTAGCCAGACGCTAGACGTGATAAAGGGGAGGGGTTATATAGTACCATTACAAAGACTAGGCTTCTAATTTTAAAGCTTTTATAACAAAGAGTGCCATCCTTTTACAGAGCTGATCAATAACAAAAGAACATATCCTACATTTTCCTCTAAAGAAGCAGATTAGCTTGCTGTCTCGTGGCCTCCCTGTATTGGTGAAAATGTCTGAGAAATTATGCAAGGTCCATTATTTAGAACATCCACTGGGAAACAGGTAGCAAAGCTGAATTAATAATGAATAATGTCATAATGTCTAAAATTAGGAAGCAGAAATTATGTCATGTGGTCAAGAGACTACCTGCCTTCTATGAATACACAGTCTGGCTATGTTTTGTGTAGCTGCGTGAAGCAAAATCTAAGGGCAGGAATTTTTCCTGGCTCGCTCTATTCCAAAGCAGAACCAGGACTTCTTGTTGTCTTTGACCTTTTTATGTGCCCTTGTCAGAATGAGCAGGGTCTTCTCAAGACTTTGGGTTTTCTTTTTTCCTCATGTAGTTGTGTCAAGGAGCTAGGATATCTTCATGCCATGAAGTGAAAGACAAAGCCCTCTAAAATTTGCTCTTTGAGAATTCACCTACAGTTAAGGCTTGTGGTACTCTCAGGGTCTCTTTGTGTATTCTGTGCAAAATAATTAACACTGCAGTTTGAAGGAGCCAAGGGTGAGACTAAGTGATGATCAGCAGCAAAATCCATGACCAGGGTTCTCTGAAAAGAGGCAAGGCTTTGGCTTTATATTATACTAACCCATGACAAAGGATAATCAAAGTGCCAGCAGAAGCAAAACTTCTCAGATCAAAAAGAGAATACTACTAATTTCAGTATAACCTTTTTCTATGGAAACTTCTATTCTACATACAGCCATGCTATAAATCATAGTTAGTATCATGCAAATTTTTTCTTCAGTGTAGGTAATGGACTAAATATCAGAAGTTTATTACTTTATTAGAAAACTATTATGACCTTTGAACACGCAATATGGTGTTTGAAGCAAAAGTGATGATGAATATTCACTGGGAACCTGTTTTTTTTTTATTTCTCTTTACATACACTAGATTTAGCAGTAAATCAGTAGCTACTTATTTGTCTGAAGGTGATAAAAGAATGAAACATAGCACAGGTCAGTAGAGCTAATGTAGGATTTGACTGAATGAATGGGGAACTTGATTTGTAGTGTGGCCCTGAGTCAGTATTTTCATTGTTCTTACACTGATATCACTACTGATTTCAAGGTCTTTTGCATTGGTATAGCTCAGGTAGGCAACAGCTCCACAGAAAATGGCCCCTGAGGTCCTGGTGGATGGCAAATTGCAGAGAGCCCTCGAGGTGATGAAGGCCAACAGCATACTGACTTGCATTAGCAGGAGCACAGGCAGCAGATCAAGGGAAGTGACTATTCCCCTTCACTCAACAAATGTGAGTTTGAAGGAATCTGAAGGAATATGTTCCATCTTGGGCCCCATGGCACAAGAGAGGTGGTGTCAAACAGTCTGGGGGAGCACACACTTAACTTTTTTGTTTCTATGACTATTTCTAAATTATTTTTAAAAAAACCAAAAGGACCTGTGTAATGCTAGCCAGCATCCTGCCAGACAATTCCTCAGATATGTAGGTTGATAGAAACCAGCTATTTATCAAAGAAGAGAAACGGTGATGTTAATTAGGGCCTAGTATCATAAGCCTCCTTAATGACATTCAGAATATCAATTAAGCCAATGATTTTGATTGTCAGAGAAGTAATTTTGAAGCTGGACCCTTAGAGATATCATAGTCAAGTCCTCTTTAAAGATAACTAAAGGATCTATCATTTCAAAAAATCTATTATTTCAAAAATCCAAATAAAAAATGTCCATTTCAAAATGGACAAAAAATGTCCATTGAATTTTAATTGACAAATTCAACATTTGAGTTGAGATGCAGATTAAAGTCTAAGTTGAAAGTGAAATCTAACTCAAAAAGCACTTTAAAAGCCAACACTTAATTGCAAATTTGGAGAAGAAACCTGAAGACAAAAACAACAATCAACTTAGCTGTTTCTTTTAGCTGAACAGAAAGCCAGTGACTTCTAAATAACAACCAAACAGGTAAAATGAATAATTGGGTCACATCCAAACCTCAGTTCTGGCAGCTTAATTTGAGTAAAAGCTTTATGTGAGTTTTTTTATCTAATAGAAAATGTGATGTATTTTAATACTTGGACAGTTGCGCTGTACAGACCTCAACCTCTAGGGTAAATAAGAAAGTTGGAAAGGAAAAAAGTAATTTATCTGACCATGTTTAAAAACTACCTTTCACTATCCTATATTATTCTGATGATAGCTTGAATTTGTCTTAGTTTCTGTCTGTAGCTGAGGTCATGTTCTAACAAGCTTAGTTCTAGTCACAGGATGACTGTAGCCGAAAATATTGCAAAGGCCAGAGCAGTTCAGAACAAACACAGCTTTTCTTCTGCCACACAAACCCATTACAGCTTTTACCAATCCACCTTCAGTGTTCTGTTCATGCTGTTTGTTAACCAGTCCACCCTTTCAAACTCAAAAGCAGTGAATTTAAAACTTTTTAAAGCTGTGGTTTCTTGAAAGTTTTACCAAAAAATCCTGTGATTCCTGGTGTAGGGATTTAAGGTACTTTAAGGTACTTTTAGGTATTTCTAAGGTACTTTCTGGGCATCATCTTGACACGGCCCATTTGCAGACCACAGATTACAAGTCACTATTCTCAGATAAAGATATTTATTGAAACCAATTGGGGAAGACTCCTGAAATGTTACTGTGCCACAGGGAATGCCTGTGGTTACTCTATAACACTTTTACATGGTCTTAGGGTAGGCATTTTGTTATCTATTTGTAAATATCAGGCACCATACTGTTTTGTTCCTCTGAAAGAAATAAGTGCTGCAAATGTGTAATGATTGTAATGAAAAATAGGGAAATAGCATCAGAAGAGCTGCTAATACCTGTTGCATATGATGAAAATATGAAATCAAATGAAACACTGACTTCTTGGAATGAAATATGTATGCATTTGTGTTGATTTTTTGTAATTCCTCTCCAGTCACATAACGGTAGAGAAGAGATATCCTAGGGGCTTGGAGGTTCTGAGATGTTCATGATCAGTTACTGGAAGTTTGTTCACAAGATGATTTTCACTAGTAGAAAATAAATTATTCTTGAGACTGTTTCAGGCAGTTTGTAAGCCAAAAGTGTTTCATGAATTGTCAGAAATAATTTTTAATTCATTTGTAGCAAGAATTATGTTCAATTTATTGTTGAAGATTTCACGTAATGTAAGCTTTTCACAAGAATGCTTAAAATTGAGTTGTACATTTATTTACAGTGATGTAACTCCATTGCTGTTAGTGAATTCGTGATATTCATCAGGAGGTAGGGTAGCTGGGTCTTCTGGTGTAAACAAACAGTATTAGACCTTGTGAACCAAATGTGAACAGATGTTTACAGCCTTGTTTGAGCTTGCACAGGCTGTCTCCTCTGATCCAACTAATATATTCACTTATAGGTTTAGGAGCTCAGCAGTTTAAAACAGTTGAGGAGATGGTATTTGGGCTCACTGATACATTATATGGTGACTGTAAGCACCAAAGGTGGGCTTATACAGGCTGTATTGAGAATTACAGGATTACTAATGACCTGTGTAAACTTTATCTGTGTACTGTGTATTATTCTGGTTAGTCATGGTTAAAAATAATAGGGATAATAATAAGAATATTTGCACAGAAACACTTACAAGGAAAATGGAGTGCTTATGTTGTTAGAGGTTGGCTTGTAGTGTAATGTAAAGCATAAAATGGAATAATGACTTTTGTCTGTGCATATATCACTAGGCAAATACCTAGAAGGCAAATTTTTTTGTAAGCTGAACAACAATATTGGAAAGAAAACAACAAGGACTTAAACAGTAGTTTGTTTACTTTCCAATTGAGGTTTACGTCCATTAGAGATGTAAGATGTGAAAGATCTTTTCAGTCAAAGTGATGGAGGCAAAAACCTCTAACTGCTTTTAAGATGCATTTTTTTAAAGAAAGCTATAAGATATTTGCAAGAAAACAAACAAAACCCAGTAGAAACAATAGAAGGTACCTTCTAGGCTGTTGTCTTCCTAACAGAGAGCTTTCTCATAAACATCATCTTCAATGCATCTATGTTTCCTAAAGGATTATGAGGATGCCTCAGGAAAGAGACCTGTATAGATGTTTATGCTGTAAGAGCCTGCTCTGTTGTAACTATTCAGCAGACTAGTTTGCATTTTTATGGTCCTTATAATTAGCAGCTGTTAATCACTAATTCTAACCTGACTCATTTGTAGACATAAGTGAGAAAACTCAGGAGGGTTAAAAGTTCCATGACATTCTAAGAACTCAAAAGGTCGTGAAGCGTAATTAGCTGTAAGAAATGGTAGAGATTATCAATCTATTTGAAGCATCTAACTAAGGCAATGTTGATTGATAGCTTTTTTTGAAGATGTAACATCTGCATTTTCTGTGCATAAATATTATCTACATTGTGCAATACTTTGATTATACACAGCAGCAGCAATGTACAAGTTCAGAAATCTTCTTACCTGTTTGCTGGTATATTAAATCAGTGTGATTCCTTTGGTGTTAAAAGATGTAAGTATGGAAAAGAAAATCAGAGTTTGCTTTATACTTGGGTTTAAATATGGCTTATACCACCCGGGAAGAGAATAATAATAACTCTAAAGAGTGTAATCATGACCTTGTTGAAGTGAACAAGGATTGGTGTGTAGAGGTCTCTCTTCAACTGTTGCCTAGGCAGTGGGTAGTGCCATTATTTCCTACTGCTGAGCTAAAATGGCTTTTCTGTGGTTTTGGGCCGATTACTAGCTGGTTGAGCTCGTCTGTGTAGCAAATAACAGTAGCAATTAAGTCAGATTACACAGGCTTCTGGTTAGGTTGCACAAGCTTTCTCCCTAGAACCTGGGTTGCTGACTTGAGCCATAGCTTCTTTACTACTACCATTAATTTTGCTAGCTACTTACAGAAAGAGAATAATTACCTGTACTGTGACTTGGATGTAGTAAAATGAGATTTCAAGTGAGGTTTAACTGACAAGGAAGATAAGTAAAATTTCTCAGATACTAGAAGTGACTCTACTGTTTAAGAGTGCTAGAGCAGAGTTTTACTGGTTGCTTGGAACAATAATTTTCAAAGCCACATATAAGAACCAAAGCCTGTGTATTCAAATTTTAATTCAATCACACATCACAGAGATCACATAAATTGAGTATGAAAAGCATTAGAGCAATTACAAAGATCCGTACTGACTTTCTCTGAGATTGCAACATATTAAATAAATTTAATATTCATGAAAGAACTAAATGCCTATTCAAAAGCTAGACTGCTTTTATACAATGACTATTTGATAGAAAACTTTAGATAGTTTTAGGACTAGAGCCCATTTTTTCCTTAATAGGAATGCCTTACCAACAAACATTAAGAATCATGGTCTTTCTGGTCATGTGGTTGGAGGGGTTTTTTAATTCATCATCGTGCATCTCTAATTAGTTGGGTGGAGCGTGTCCAATACCCTTCCTGCTGATTAGCCTGGCAGTGAAGACATTCTCCTGCTCCATGAGGGTTTGGACATCGCAAGCATTGATTCTGATTCTTCCCATTCCTAAGCATCTGCTCAGATCAGTAGGTTATTTAGGATATTTACTCTGAAGCCTGTCCTGGTTTCAGCTGGGATGGAGTTGATTTTCTTCCTATTAACTGATATAGTGCTGTGTTTTGGATGTAGTATGAGCATAATTTTGACAACACACTGATGTTTTAGTTGTTGCTAAGTAATGATTACGCTAGTCAAGGACTTTTCATCTTCCCGTGCCCTGCCAGGTGCGCGGGGGGCTGGGAGGGAGCGTGGCCGGGACGGCTGGCCCAGCTGGCCAATGGGTTATTCCATACCATATGATGTCATGCTCAGCATATAAGGCTGGGCAAAGAAGAAGAAGGGAGGGACGTTTGGAGTGATGGTGTTTGTCTTCCCAAGTAACTGCTACACGAGACGGAGCCCTGCTTTCCTGGAGATGGCTGAACACCTGCCTGCCAATGGGAAGTAGCGAATGAATCCCTTGTTTTGCTTTGCTTGCGTGCGCGGCTTTTGCTTTGCCTATTCAACTGTCTTTATCTCAACCCATGAGTTTTCTCACTTTTACCCTTCTGATTCTTTCCCCCATCCCACCCAGGGGTGAGCGAGCGGCTGCGTGGTGCTCAGTGGCCGGCTGGGGTTAAACCACGACAAAGCCAACACTCCTTTTTTCCTTGTCCTTCAGGGAACAAAATCCAAGGGTCACTATAGAATCATAGAATCATAGAATCATAGAATCATACAGGTTGGAAAAGACCTCTAAGATCATCGTGTCCAATCATCAACCCAACACACCATGCCCACTACACCATGTCCCTACCCCATGCTCCAGCACCTCCATGTCCTTCTTGTAGTGAGGGGCCCAAAACTGAACACAGTATTCGAGGTGCGGCCTCACCAGTGCCGAGTACAGGGGCACGATCACCTCCCTACTCCTGCTGGCCACACTATTTCTGATACAGGCCTGGATGCCATTGGCCTTCTTGGCCACCTGAGCACACTGCCGCCTCATGTTCAGCCGGCTGTCAATCAGCACCCCCAGGTCCTTTTCCTCTGGGCAGCTTTCCAGCCACTCTTCCCCAAGCCTGTAGCGTTGCCTGGGGTGGTTGTGGTGGCCGAAGTGCAGGATCCTGCACTTGGCCTTGTTGAACCTCATACAGTTGGCCTCGGCCCATCGATCCAGCCTGTCCAGGTCCCTCTGCAGAGCCTTCCTACCCTTGAGCAGATCAACACTCCCGCCCAGCTTGGTGTCATCTGCAAACTTACTGAGGGAGCACTCGATCCCCTCCCCTCGTCCAGATCATTGATAAAGATATTGAACAAGACCGGCCCCAGTACTGAGCCCTGGGGAACACCGCTCGTGACCGGCCGCCAACTGGATTTAACTCCGTTGACCACAACTCTCTGGGCTCGGCCCTCCAGCCAGTTTTTTACCCAGCGAAGAGTGTGCCTGTCTAGGCCGTGAGCCGCCAGCTTCTCTAGGAGAATGCTGTGGGAGACAGTGTCAAAGGCTTTACCGAAGTCCAAGTAGACCACATCCACTGCCTTTCCCTCATCCACTAGGCGGGTCACCTGGTCATAGAAGGAGATCAGATTGGTCAAGCAGGACCTGCCTTCCATGAACCCGTGCTGGCTGGGCCTGATCCCCTGGTTGTCCGGGACATGGCTCGTGAGCACCCTCAAAACCAACCGCTCCATGATCTTCCCCGGCACCGAGGTCAGGCTGACCGGTCTGTAGTTCCCCGGATCCTCCCTCCAGCCCTTCTTGTAGATGGGAGTCACATTGGCGAGCCTCCAGTCATCCGGGATCTCCCCAGTTAACCAGGACTGCTGGTAAATGATGGAGAGCTCCTCCGCCAGCTCCCTCAGTACCCTCGGGTGGATCCCATCCGGCCCCATAGACTTGTGAGCGTCCAGGTGGCATAGCAGTTCATTAACTTCATCCTCTTGAATTATGGGGGGTTTATCCTGCTCGTCGTCCTTGTCTTCCAGCTCAGGGGGCTGAGTACCCTGAGGATAACCACTCTGGCTACTAAAGACTGAGGCAAAGAAGGCGTTGAGTACCTCAGCCTTTTCCTCGTCCTTGGTGGCAATGTTCCCCCCCGCATCCAATAAAGGATGGAGATTGTCCTTGGCTCTCCTTTTGTCATTAACATACTTATAAAAGCATTTTTTGTTGTCTCTCACGACAGTGGCCAGGTTTAGTTCTAGCCGGGCTTTTGCCTTTCTAATTTCCTCTCTGCACGACCTAACGCGATCCCTGTACTCTTCCTGAGTTGCCTGCCCCTTCTTCCACAAGCGATAAACTCTCCTTTTTTTCCTGAGTCCCAGCCAGAGCTCCCCGTTCAGCCAGGCTGGTCGCCTTCCCCGCCCGTTCTTTTTGCGGCACATGGGGACAGCCCGCTCCTGCGCCTTTAAGACTTCCTTCTTGAAGAATGTCCAGCCTTCCTGGACCCCTTTGCCCTTCAGGACTGTCTCCCAAGGGACCCTCTCGACCAGTGTCCTGAGCAGGCCAAAGTCCGCCCGCCGGAAGTCCATGGTTGCGGTTTTGCTGGCCCCCCTCTTTACTTCACCAAGTATCGAGAATTCTACCATTTCATGGTCGCTAAGCCCAAGCCGGCCTCCGACCACCACATCTCCCACCAGTCCTTCTCTGTTTGTGAACAGCAGGTCAAGCGAGGCACCTCCCCTAGTGGGCTCGCTTACCAGCTGTGCCAGGAAGTTATCTTCCACCCACTCCAGGATCCTCCTCGACTGTTTCCTCTCTGCCGTGTGGTATTTCCAGCAGACGTCCAGAAAGTTGAAGTCCCCCACGAGAACAAGGGCTAACGACTGGGAGACTTCTGCCAGCCTCTGGTAGAATATTTCATCTGCCTCCTCGTCCTGGTTAGGTGGTCTATAACAGACTCCCAGCAGGATATCTGCCTTGTTGGTCTTCCCCCTCATCCTTACCCACAAGCACTCGACCTCGTCATCACTACCATCGAGCTCTAGACAGTCGAAGCACTCCCTAACATACAGGGCTACCCCACTGCCTCTCCTTCCTCGCCTGTCCCTTCTGAAGAGCTTATAGCCATCCATTGCAGCACTCCAATCGTGTGACTCATCCCACCATGTTTCCGTGATGGTGACTAAGTCATAGCTACCCCGCTGCACAATGGCTTCCAGCTCCTCCTGTTTGCCGCCCATGCTGCGTGCATTGGTATAGATGCACTTGAGCTGGGCTGCCGATTTCTCCCCCGACAATGGCGTGCGGTCCCTAGGCTCTTCTCTAGTGAGCCTGGTTTTATCCCCTTCCCCCTTCGAATCTAGTTTAAAGCCATCTATTTTAAAAGCCATCTATTTTAAAGTTTAAATAGATTATTCTATTATTAAAAATGCATCTTGGTGTGGGGTGGCAAAGTACATTCTCTTTAAAAAGTAAGCTGTTCAAATTATTTCACATTTCTTGCAGCATAAAAGCATGTGCATGTGCAGTTGCCACTTATTTCTCTGAATGCTTTATAAAATTTCTAGGTGGCTCAACTCGAGATTTCCTCAGATATTATTTTACAGAATTAAACCTATTGAATTAATATACATATGAGTTCCCCTGTCTGTGTAGAACTAATTGATGAAAAATAAGTTTCTGCTGTTTTTGAGGTTTTTTTCTGCAGCCATCCTGAAAGACACCTGCCGCCTTACTCATGTTATGACTTTATCAGTCAATGGTCATGACTGTGAGATCACTAAGGATCACCACTGGTAGTCCTTTTGCTAATTAAATTAAGTGGCGTTTTCTGGAATTCAGACATTTGTAACACAAATTGATTAATCTAGTAGAGATTTTGGAAGTAAGAAAGGAGGGGAGTGGGTGGAAATAATTGCAGTGATCTGGCTGCCAGCTCACTGGGGAAGCTTCTCTTTCACTAAGAGGGCTCCCTCTGAAAATGGTGCAGCTTTTATAGAGAATGCGTCCTCAGAATTGTTTATACAGAGTTATGCAAACAAGTTCAATTATTGCTAATGAAAGCTGTACTCCCACATGCTGACCTGAAAGATTGTATATAGAGTCTATCGGAAAAGACACTTCGAGGGAGATGAAGTAGAAGTCAAACAGCGAAGTAAACTTAATTAAGGTACAATAGAGTCTACTATTTACTTTCTCTCATTGATAGAGATGAAATTATCTAAATTCACTTAATTAGTTGTGAAAGGCCAAGGTCTTTACAGGATAATTTGAGATTTAACCACTTCTTTTTAGTCTGGGAACTTGGCCATATCGCTCAACATGGCCTATATATTTACATAGTAAGTTAGCTGTTGAACTTAGCTATAACATTTGTTTTTCTCATAATGGTGATAACTGGCAGTAGATTTAAAAGGGAAGGTGTTTCATTTACCATCTTGCAAGAACTTTTAATTGGATATTAGTTTGAATTTTGTTTTTGCATATGTGAACAAAATATGGTAACTCCTTCCCAGCTGTTCTGGTTTGGTTTACAATATTTTGTAAATGTGAAATTTAAAAAGCCATTTCTTCATCTAGTGGACTTGGTGTAACTGTTTGAAAGAGGTCTTGGGGGGCCGGTTTTGGGGGATAGTTGTTTGGTGGTGGGTTTTTTTTTCCTTTTAGTTTGCATCAACTAAGAATCTGTTTCTTGATTTAAACCTTCTACCAACAAATATAGCTGGTAGAATAATAGGAGATACTGATGTGCTGTTGATCAAAATGCTTTTGAAGGATTCTTCAAAGATCTGTACTGCATACTTTTTGTTACTTACTTTTACTTTATAGAAAATAGTACTGTAATGCACAGTGGACAGGTGAAGGGTCAGTCTCAACAATCTTTGACTGATTTTTTTCCACATATCTGCAATAATCCCCTGTAGAATTAATAAAATATGAATATAAATATATGAGAGAGCATGAGTGTACATGTACATTATAGGCAGATGGGCTGTATTTATTTACAAAATAGGAAAGGAAAAAATCTTGCAAAACCAGTTAGGGTTTTCTTTTGCTCTTGTCCCCCAGAAGAAGCTTCCACTTTCCTTGACTCCTGATAAAATGACTAGAGGAATCCTTTTTTGCAGATGTGGGTATCCAAAAGTGGTGTTGGCGAGCTCTACTTATCTTGGAGGATTTCAAGACAGTTTGATATTTACCTATTGACTCTTAATATGCTAGTAGTTCAGGACTATTACAATAGTCCTTGGGGACAGAACTGTAGAGGACATACTAGAAACAGGAATTTATTGCAGACTTCCTGTTTCCAGTACACTTTTGATATGATCAGTCACTGCTGGACATGCAATTAAACACTGCTAGAGATTTTGTCAGCGGATAGTTCCTGTATCAGGAACATTTACTGTCCAGATATATGGCATAATGGAGATTTCTAATATTCAGGGGATCTTATATTGTTGCTACATGCATCTAAAGGGAGTTGACAGTTATTTTCTTGGCTTAGAGAGTAAAATAAGAGCTAAAAATTACTGCATGTAATTAATACAGTATCCTTGATACTGAAACAATTCAAACCCAAATGCTTGGAATTTTGCTCCCTTAATCTCCTGTCACCCTTCACAAACAGAAGAACAAGTTCACTTTGAAAGTGTTCAGACAAATGAAAGCTGTATTTAACAGAGGCAGAGGAGAAAACAAACAAACGACAGGTAGAGGACTTGTACTTTATGGCTATTATATCCTTCGTTTGGTGGCAGATGAGTGACTGAGAAGTTATGCAGTTCTATATACTGTACTTAAAAAGCTTTTTCTTCCTGAGACCCTTTATTCTGAATGTGTATTGTCTCGAAGCTTGCTGGCTCATCAGCCACATATGGTATAAAACATATCTTTGTCTGGGCAGAACTGTTATTTCAAACAATGCTTTTTTTAAAAACCTCTGTGGAAAGGAAGTTATTAAATCCCTCTTTCTGCTGGTGGATGTAAGAATTGCTCAAGAATTTACCCCCAGCTTTTCCTTCACATTCAAGATGACACATCTACCTCTACCTTTTCTTTGCTTCATTTTTCTTTCCCTCAAATTCCTTCACCACAGCATTCAGACATGCCTATCGTTCGAGCAACCAGCTACCCTTGAATTATAATTTTTTTTTGTCTTATGGAAACTTGTATATGTGGAAATCTCGAAAAACTGTACTGACAGAACCTAGTTAAGCAACATTATGCCTTATAGCGGCTTTTACAAGATTAAAATATAAATTTATGTCATGTTCTTTACTGCAGAAGTATGAACACACTGTTATGGATCTTAACAGTAGCTCAGCTGCAGACAGTGGCACTTGGCGATTTAAGGAGGTAGAATGTAATTACTGCACTTGAAATTTGACCTGGACACTGAGTTAACTCTGAATCTTTAATGAGAATTGTCAGAAAATCATGAATTAATAAAACCAACCATGACTTCTGATTCTGATAGTTCTTCACTCCTGCCAAATAACTGTATTTAAAAAAAAGTTTTCAGAAATGGATTTTGGTTCACATCATTATAAATAAGTGTGTTCCTGTTGCTTTAGCAGGTGAGGGAATTACATCTTTTTTTCCTTCTCTGAGTTTTCTCAGTTTGTTTCTATGACTTGAATTCTTAAGTTTGGAAACAAGCTTTAATTTTTTCACCTCACAGAATGGGTCTTTTCTGACATTGAAGTGATATGTATAGGTGGTTGTACTTTAATTATACTTAAGTAATGTGTTTTTTTTTCTTTTTTTTCTTTTTTTTTTTTTGCAGTAGGCAGTTTTTTCAAACTGACTGTTTTCATCTCTATGTATTTTTATGTGTTTCTTCATCTCTATGTATTTTTTCTCTGTATCCATTTTAATTTACACGACTTTATATTTATCTGATTACCTGAAGATGAACACATGGGTTGATTTTCAAGTTCATCCGTTATCATTTGTATAAATATTTTACATTCACAGGACATCATGGAGCTAGGGTTTTTGAAAGGGAGTATGTTAAAAGAATGTATTTGTAAATAAGTGCTCTCTAATTCTAAGAACGCTTGCCAGAATCCTGCTGTAAAGCATTAAGCAGAGTTTACAGCACTAATAATTTTCTCCCCTTCTAGGTAATGGAAAAAAGCATTCCTTTTTTTGTTTTGTTTTGTTTTGTTTTGTTTGTGTGTGTATCTTAATTTCATTGGATGCTTAAATATATACCCTTTCATCTATAGGAGATAAAAAATATACCTTCTTTGTTAGATTGTTTACTTAGGCTATGAATCTTTAGGACAAGGTTCTGTCTTAGCTATTTTAGAGTAATTGGAAGATTGCTAGGACTGTCAGATAATGGATAGACCACACTGGCAGAAATTTCTTTAACTTTTGCATCAAAGCAGTCATGAAGCTTTGCTTCTGGTTCCATGATATGAAGGCCATTGTAGTGATACCAGCTTATGGAGCTCTTTATGCCTTCTTCTCTTTTTAATATCACAGCGTGTGGACGACTTAGTTACTGTATAGGATCTGTTTGTAAAGCAATCATTTGGAGTGGGTAAAAGAATTGACCTGGGTTTAAAAAATCTTGCCAAAAAAGAAAGATTATTTTCTATTAGACTCAGTTCAAGGCTTGTCTCTACAAACACTTGTCAGAACAACTCATTGGCTGGCAATGAGTGACCAATGGTATTATCAGCCCAAAAGCATATAGTCATTAAGTTGTGGACTCATTCTCTCCAAGAACAGCAGAAGCACATGCAAACAGCAGATCCTATAAAACCTACATGCCTATTTCTTTTCTTAAAGAGTTGTGATATGGGTTCTACAGGGAAGGGGGGAGGGGGGGGTTGGTGACCAGTGTGGGAAAAAAATCTCCAGTGAGAGGGGAAAAAACAGTTCTATGAGGGGTAGAAGTGGGGGGTCAGATGCGGCAAACCATGACTGCTCATTCACGAAATGATGAACCGTCAATATGAGGGATGTGAAAAGTTCTTTGGTAACAGCTGCTACTGCTTCTCTTCCATCTCTGTCACTTCTTACCTCCACTGGTGCTCCTGACTGGTCATCTATGCCTGATGAGGTGTTTTTCTCAGAAAAGTTAGACTAAGTTTGGCCTGTGGACTATTGTCAGGCCGTACTTCTCCAACAACCATCATGTAACATAACTCTCTACTAACCCAGGAACCTGTTGTGAATAGTTTCTGTGAGGAGTGCATTAAAAATTTATGAACATGTCAGCTTCACAAGTGAAGAATGGCCTGTGGTCTCTGCAATGATCCCTCTTCAGCTAGTACAGATGCTGCCCACCACTGATGCTGGCATTCGGTGGCAAAAACTGAGATTGAAAGGAGACTTTTTTCCTATGGCAAACAAAATTAAATGCCAGTAGTATTCAGTCTGCAGAGTGCAAGCTGCACTCCTTCTTCCCACTTCTGGGGGTCACTGACATCTTGGGAGGGTAAAGCAGCAGTGAAATCAAAATCTTCAACCCCTTGGTATTATACTGCTTCCCTTTTGAAGGGAAAATGCCTTTTCCCTTAGGATGTATTATACAGGATTCCTTTAGGATGTATTGCCTCTAGGAAAAAGCACTAGTAAGAATCCCTTCAATCTCCTGGCAGTATATCCTTTGTTCTTTGCATCATGATGGGGAAGTCAAAGATTCCATTTAGATTATGAAATTTACACATTTGATTTAACCCTGTGTTACGGCACTTTTAATTTTTAGTGAAGTACAAGTTGCATTATGCTTTCTCTTTTGTGTCTCTTCAGAACAATCTGCAAACCCTTCAAACAAACTTGTGCAGCAGAGGCTTTCAGAGAACTGTGATAAAATAGCATAAACGTTTTTGGTCCAACCTATGTGTATTTTTAAAATCTAATTGCAACACTATTAAAATGTTCAGAATACTCGGTTACTTTCATGTACTTTGATCACATTAGTTTTTTTAAAAATATGGCTCTTATAACCTAACAAACTCTAAGTAAGAGACAATTCTAATAGTCTAAGAGCTTGTTAAAAAAAGGTAATACTCTCATTTCACTCCAAGACCTTTTAGAAAGAGGACTAATATAAACTATATGTTAATAAATTAAAAAATGCATTCAGAGATCATTGACAATGAAGTTAAGGCAGAATGACTAGTAGAAGAATGCCTAAATTATTCAGTTTCAAGACTGACAGTAAGTTGCATATGACAGAACTTCTTAAACATGTACTTCATGTCATTCTGCTTTTGAACAGAAAGGTAATTGCCTCTTAAATTTTAGGTGGATTATTCTTGAAAACTAATGGTGACACAAAAGGCTTTTTCTGTGTCAGTTTGGTGCTATAGGCTGAATGTATGCCCAAACTCAAACAAGGCGACAGAGTGCAGTGCTGAATGCACCAAGATAAAAGTGCCTGCCTTAGGATGTGGAAATCATTGGGCACCCATCAAGAGGAAATCTAGGCCCTTTAATCTGCATCTCAGCTGTATTTCTGCTGCATGGAAACTTTTGTCAAGTGTCTACAATACTAGGAGAGGATTGCTGAAGTGAAAGAATGGACTTCTCGTGGTACAAGAAAGATGGTCAAAAGCAACTCTAATTTAGGTAGGTCTATACTTAGCAAAGGAGATGATCATTACAAAGAAGGAATGAATGAAGCAGCATGAAGTAGGGGAGAAATGCTTGCTCTTATTCTTGAAATGACAATAAACTTTCAGAAGAATTTCCTACTGTTTTAA
Organism: Calonectris borealis; assembly: GCF_964195595.1. NCBI lineage: Eukaryota > Metazoa > Chordata > Aves > Procellariiformes > Procellariidae > Calonectris > Calonectris borealis. The sequence continues at coordinate 113,821,215 of NC_134312.1, read as the reverse complement.
CAAGGGAAATATGTATCTTACTTCAGTGTTATATTAAAAATCCTGCCCTTTATTTTTACTCTTTTTCCGAAGTGTCCTTGGAGGGTTAACCTAGAATCCCAAGGTATTTTGACCAGTGAGAACACCCTGATGGGAACCTTGAGTTGCTGGGCAATGACTTCCATGTCAAAGTTACCTAGCCAGTGAGACCACTTATTTTTTATAAGGAAGATCATAAGACAAGATTGAAACAGGAACATGTTCTAAGGTCACACAGTGACAATCCTCTATCTCTCTTCTATTGAAAATATATCAGATGTAAAAACTGGCTCTAGCTGAAATATACCATGCAATAACCATGACTGCACAAAAACATCCTGGGCTGTGTAGTTTGAAATAATTTTCTGGTTATGTTTTTTTTTTTTAATATAGTACAAATGGCTTAGATTGTCTCCTAAGAATGTCTTCCTCAATGAATAGTGTACAATCAGTATGATCACACTGAGTTCGTGAGTTCTCTCTCTTCTCCCCTCTTCCCTTTCTTCTTTGAACTGAACTTCTGAACTTGTTTGCTATTTTCAGCTAAAATGACAGTGGCAGAAATTTCAAGAAATGTTTACAATGTCACGGAAATAGGCATCAAGGTGCAAGGTATGAGCCACTATTAGCTACTGAACAAATCACTGCACTATAAACATAGCATTTGGGAGCAGGAGAGATTACAAATGCATGTGAAATATCATCTGTTTATGGCACTCAAAACATCTCTTGTGTGACTTCTTTTATGTCTTTTAGTGTGTGAGTTCACATTAAGGTCTTGCTATGATTCTTTTAAAATTGAACAGAAATCTGATGTAAAACTAGTCTTTGTCCATACCGCTTATTGAAGTACTTGTTTAATGGTATGCTTTCCTGCATGTTTAGTTAGCTGAATACTCATAAAACCTTTATACTGTGTGTCTATTCTGGAAGCTTAAGCACTTAGACCTCCTCTCCCAGTCTGGAGGCTACAGTCAGGTACAGATTTGCTAAGGTCTGAGCTGGGACTGAGCCCTCATATGTGCTTCTGTTTCTGCAGCACAGTTGCAGTTGTGCAGATGTGGAGCATTGCCTTTCTGCTTCTTTCTGACTTGGTCTGAAAATTGTTATCCAAATTGCATTTACAGTTCTTGTACCATGACTGCACTGAAGCCATGGGGAATTCTGTGAATGGCATGAGTGCAAAAGAAAATATTGTCCATGAACAGGACAACTCTAACTCTTGCAATAGGTAGTAATTGTACAGGAAACTGTAGACTTTTTATGTTCAAGCTTATTGATACAACTTTTCGTTTCTTTAGACTATAAACAGACTTTTGGATACTCTTTCTGCCATATTTTCATTGTAGGATTTCAAAGAAAGAAAAAAATGTTAATAGCGCTTTTAATCAGTAAAATATAGTCAAAAATCTAGGAAAGAGGACTGGAAGAGATCTTCCAAGTTAGACAACAATCATTTATTGCCTAAGAGCAATTATATACTATAACCTCTCCATAAATGAACCTTCCAAAAAGTATTTTGTTTTCTTGCTATCATTAATCTATTGGAACTTAAAAATAAATCTCCTGATGTTTAGAAAACTTCAAAACAAGCCTAAAATGTTCCCTTATCAGTAGACTCATTTCTTCAAGTTCTTAAGTTTGTTCCTATAAGCCTACCTTCTATCCTGTTCTTCCTTATTATCTAGTTTGGGTAAATTAAATTATTTTCTAAACTTTTTGAAATGTTCACAAGAAAAAGTGCTATTTGATGGCTAAGAATGAGCAGACCTATTTTCCAAAGACCTCAACTGCCAATATGGAAGAACAACAGGTTTTAGTTCTGCCAGGGTATGGTTATCTTGCATCTTTTTGCAAATCAAAAAAACTTGATTTTCCATTCCTGGGACTAGTATGTATGCTGGTGTATATTCTTGACAATTATACAAACTCTCTGTCTTCTTATTAGTATAATGTGAGTGCTTTACATGTTTTCTATAATGCCTTGTCAGAATAAATACTAAAACCCACTTAAAAATACTAATGACGAATAGAATAAAAGCATATTTTATGTGTGGAGGAATGCAAAGCATTAAATAAGAAAACCCAGAATGTTCTTGGATTGTTAGAATCTACTACCTTAATAAAAGTCAAATGAGTTAAACTTTGTCAGCTACAACTTTTTCTTTTGCAATTTGATAACCAGTGCTTTTTTCCTTCTTCACTTCGTACCTTCTTTCTTTCAACCTCTTTCATCCACTCAGGAGCAAGATGTCTGTGATTTTCCCACTACAAATAGAAACAGAAATATCGAAGGGGACTTTTTGATGAATGTCTCTCAAAGATCTTATTCTGTACGGATGAAAGCGGAGTGAAAAAAGAGTGAGAGATCACAGAGAACTTCTTAGAGAACAGCTGCAAAGTCCTGAATTTAGATAGAACTGAAACATTTTTAAAATCCAGAACAGCCTATAGTTTTGTCATTAGGGTGTTGAACATCCAGACACCTTCTGTGACTTTCTCTGCATCCACAGAGAACGCTCTATAATCAGTAGCATTTTATAAGGAGTTTTCCAGGTGAACCTAGATAGTAGGTAGGACGATCTTGTCAAATCATCTGACTGCAAATCTACCAGGGGTTACCACTCTTGTAATAGGAGCGGTGAACCGGAGCATGTGCTGGTACCTCCACTGGAGTAAAAACCTATTAGCTGAAACTGTAGGTCTGGCTGTAAACTTTGGACTTCTGCCATCATCCAGACAGGAGATCCTGAACATAAAATCACCACGCTGTTGACTACATTATAGCTTCTGGACACCTGTAGAGACACCCTTATTTTATCCCAGGGCTGGAAAGACTATCCTTGGCAGTCTACCTTGCAAGCCCATGGAACTATGCTAATTTCAATGAATCAGTACATTTCTAACATAAATATTTTTTCCTAAATAAGTAAAATTAGACCTGTCCATTTTATTTATTTATTTAATCATTTAATACCTGGGATTTCCCTACTGTGATTCACTTTCTTGTTACTGCCTAAAGACTTCGTTAGACCAAGGCCTTTTTATTCCTTGCTGTTCACTGAGAAATTTTTACATTTTCACATATTTTTGAGCATTTAGGGACTCCAGAGAGACGAATATGAAGCTAAACTGGTACAGAGTCTCTAAGTATATTATGAATAGCTTCTTGATACAAATTCCCTAATGTGTGAGGGTAAAAGGTACATAAAATTTTACTGAGACAAGCCTTCATTGCTCAGGGAACTATGAAATCTTATTTGCTACTGTTGTGTTGTAGTGAGGATGCTTCTATACCCTGTGGTTTTCCAGTTTGCTTGGGTAGGCTCTAAAGCATGCAATCTATTAAAATATTAAAAATTATGAATTATGAATTGAAGTTCATTACAATAAGATAAAAGAACTCCCTGCTCTTTTTCTACATTAAGATGCAATTAAAGCTTAAAAATTTTCAATGCTTCAGTGTCATTTAAAACGGAAATAAGTCCCATTTGTCAAAGAAGTCACAATGTCCATGACTTTTGGGAAACGTAATATTTTGCCATGATTGCTAATCTTTGTTCGGCAGCTTATAGCTGTCTCTGACAAAAGTATTCCAGTAGCCTTTCTGCATAACAAGCAGCATGAAGCCTTCACACTGAAGTGCCAATCAGCTCATTGCTCTTGGGCCTGCATAAGTTTGAATGGAAAGTGGATAAATTGCTTTATTTTATGTATTTGTTATTTCAATCTGAACTGAAATAATGAACAACACCTGGCCTGTTTTAATGTGGTGAACCAACCTTTAAAATAATTTCTAAACATATCAAATACTGGAGAGGTTTGGGTTTTTTCTCCTTTTATCCAGGGAAATAAAACTTATTGCCGCATTTTCAGGTATGTACCATAGTGGGTTTTTTAAACTGAAATTTCATACCTTTGCTTAGTTTTGATTGCCATGAATATTTTGGGGGTCGAAGAGGGAGGAATGCTTTTTGATGGCACTTCATATAAAACTTACAAGCATATAGTAATGTTTTCAAAAAACACTAGTTTTTCTTCTCAGCTCATATACATTACTTCAGTTGTATCTTTAATCTATATTCTTCTGTCAAATATATAATTTTCAAGTTATCTTCAATTTAGCAACAACAGATATGAATAATGGGGAGAGTGTGTTTTCACCCTTATCTGCTTTAAAAAAATGCTTTAAAACTTTCAACAGCACTTGCTGGCCCTTTCATACTTAAATTGAAGAATTGTCCAAAAGAAAATAAAAATGACTGTCCAGGGAAATGCCATGTGATATCATTAAATTTAGGAAATAAAAATGCAAGCACTTTTATTTGCTTGTTTAAAGTGTCCTTTGACTCTATACCCAGTTTAACTCAAGTGTGTTTTGTGGTTTGCAGTGTGAACACCACTGCTGTTTGTAGAGAGGGGCAGGGGTTTGCATTGTAATATAAAGCTCATTGGAAGTATGACTGTCTTTGCAATAGTTTTGTGATGGAAATATATGCTTTTGATTATGGTAACTAACAGAATCAGAGAAAAATATTTGGCACTTTCTGAATTTTCAACTATTTGAGTACAAAATGATGATAATTAAATGGTAGCAAGGAAGAGAAATAAAATGTAACATATCTTAAGCAAAATTTAAGTTCTACAAGAGGTTCAAATACTTGTTGCTACACCTTATGCTACACATTTTCAACAGCTGTGGGTGCTTAACATATAAAGCAACATTTATAGTTAGTGTAACAAAGCACATTGCAGGCTGCGTATTTTCTGTTTGTTTATTTTAAACAGAACTGGGTTTATTCACTCATACCTATTCTTGTATAAGATTGCAGGCACATTTTCTCATGCTTTCATACTCATTTCTTCATGCTTACAAGTAACACAATGTTTGTCTAAGTAGTCTGGGAAGGATTACCTGTGATAGCACAGAGGACAAGGGTCATCAACTATGAAGGATCTCATCACGTCTCATAGGCTGTTTTAATTTAGCAACCATGTGTTTGTTTTTTGGATGTGCCTTTTGTGCCTTCAGGTAGCTGACAGTGATTGTGATCTTTTTGTCTTTTCATCCTGTCCCCCCTCCGTGAATGTCATTAGGGAATTCTGCTGATCTACTCACAGGCATGGTTTCCTTCTCTGGGCGTAGTCTGCCTTTTGTTTTCTTGCTCTGAGCATCTTGAAGTTGTATGTAGATATGTGCCATGATGTCTGACGACCTGATTATTTCAGTGCCATTGACACCTGCCGTTTCTTTATTCCTTATTCATGTCATTTCTTCTAGTGCTGTCATTCACATGTTCCTAGTTATACATAATTCATATAATTCTTAAAGTTTCTCTCACAAGTCTCTGCAAACAAATGCATTTTGCTGCTTAGAAAATCTAGATGTGAAAAATATTGACTTCATTGATCTCAGTATAGCTGTTCTTATGCCAACTAATCTGGACTTTGTGATCACATGGAATGATTTGCTATGCATCTTGTTTATACGTTTTGAGACAGGTACACCATGGGATATATATGACAGCAAAGATCAGTGAATTTCAATCTTTTGTCTGTGATGCTGGGGACAAAAAAAATGCCTTTCAAAGCCTTTCTTGTTTGCTTTATTTCACGCAGCAGTTTCAAATATGGCTATTCATGGCCTAAAAGCTCCTGCTGATATTAACTTATTCTTTCTAGATTGCAGGCTTTATCAAAGATTGCTGCACAAGAATTCAAAGACTGACTAGAGACTAATAGTTCATTTTGCAAGTACGGAAGCATACAAAAATCACACCAATAATAAGGCTAGGTGGTTGAGTTTCAGGATCTGTGGAAATACCTATTCACGTAGATGCATTTGAGGACCTGATGTGGTTAAAAACAAAAGCCATTTTTATTTCCTTTTTAAACTCCTGTCTACCTGGGATAACCATTCCATGGTGGTTTTAAAATGACCTCTGACCTGTGTGGAAGAAGTGCATATAATGTTCTCTTTATCACTGGGTCTGTCAGCGCAGCCAGACTAGCATCCCGAGTTGCAAACACAAGACAAATGAGAGTTTCATGCCAAGGGCTTGTGTCCCCTTTTTTTAAAGTGCTGGGCAAGGCCAGTTGCTACCAATTGTTTCCCAAAGATAAAGAGGATCATTTTTAACCTACAAAGGCACTGACAAAGGTAATGACTGCTTTAGAGCCCATCCCTGTCCTCGTCAGTATGTGCAGAAGAATTGATTCCACTGCTTGCAATATTCAATGTGAATATTAAATTCAACAGAGACAAGTGCAGAGTCCTGCCCCTGGGCAGCAAGAACCTCTGGCAGTGGTACAGGCTGGGGACTGACAGGCTGGGGAACAACTCTGTGGAAGGCCTTGAGGCGCGGGGATGACAGCAAGCTGAGCAGAAGCCCGCAGTGTGCCTTGGCAGCAATAAAGGCCAAGAGCACCCTGGGCTCTATTAACAGCAGCACAGCCAGTAGACTGAGGGAAGTAATTATCCCCCTTTACTCTGTACTCATTGGACTGCACTGAGAACACATCGCCCTGTTTTGGGCCACCCAAAGCAAGAAACACATTGACAAAGCAGAGCTGGTTTAGCAGAAGGCAGTCAAGCTGGTCATGCTGGAGCATTTGCCCTGTGAGAAGAGGCTGAGGGAACTGAGCTTGTTCAGCCTGGAGATAGACCCAATAGCCTCCTTCCAGTATCTACAAGGAGGTTATCAAGAAGACAGAAGTGGCTTTTCACAACAGTACATGGTGGGAAAATGAGAGGCAAGAGGCTTAAACTGAAACAAAAGAGTTTCAGACTGGGTACAAGAAAAATTTCTTATACACGAGGACAGGCAAACAGTGGAGTAGGTTGTGCAGAGAGGTTTTGCAGTCTCTATCCTTGGAGGATTTCAGGACTAGACTGAAACCTGGTCTGAGCTCAGAGCTGACCCTCCTTTGATCCAGAGGTTGGACTATAGACCTCCTGGAGTCCTTTCCAATCTGAATTATCCCAGAATCCTTCCAAAACATCCAGTGAATAAATCCCCTTGCTCATCCAGTTCTGGTGAGTTGTGTGCAATTCCATTGGGGAATTATTTCCATTTCTGTCATTTTAACTTACATATTAAACTAATGGAATGTTCCAATATGGACAAATTTTTATTACTCTGCCAACTCTTATATTACTCCTGTGAAGTAGCAAAAGTGAAGGGAAATTAGACCAGTTACACCACTGCCTCAGCACATATTACCATGGCGAAATAGGAGTGGATCTATAGAGGAAGCAGGTGGTGTTGAGGATCTGACATAATTCTATACTGATTTCAGGGGTTTTAATTTGCACCAGCTTTAGTGTGACCCTATGGACTGAATGTCCTTCAGTGGTTTTGGCATGTTAGATGAGTTAGATTCCTTTCATCTGAAAGGAATACAGTTTTTGTGCTCGAAGTCTACACTGCAATATGAACAGAAATGTTGGAAGTGGGGATGATGAGGTGGTTCCTTTCAGAAGTACACTCCCGACCTGAACTAATATGGATGTACTCATAGTTACTTTTGTTTTGAACACTCACTTCAGTAGCTAATGAAATAGACTGATGATAATACTTCATAAATACCTTGTCAGAAACTGGCATTTCAAATACAAAACAATCAAGTAATATTATATGGTACTAGGAATGTTAATATGCAAGTGTTTAGATGTCCTAGTGGATTACATTAGTGCTGTAATCTTAAGAGGTACAGCAATAACTTCTTAAAGGAACATAGTCCAATAGTTACTACAAAGCACAGGCATATTTCTTGCATCCTTGTTCTGGATTCCCAGCACAACTCACATCATCAGAGCTCTTAGGATTTACACTGGATTTACACTGGCTTCTGCCAGTGTAAACCTTGGTGCAAACTATGTGTTGCAGCAAGCCTGCTCTGAAGATAAAACCTAGGATGGATGACATTCCTTTGCTGTAGGTAAAGATGGCCTCAATGGATTATCTTTATTCCTCAAAGTTGAATTCCTTTGGACAATAAGAAATTGCATTGGTAACTAGCACTTATCTGAGCCGTTGTAGTGAATATCCACCATTCCTATTTGTGAGTTACGCTTTTAACTGAGTATATATAGCTGATAAGGTCAAATGCTGTTGCAACTGCTATGCCCAGCTGTATTAATAGAAACCCCTCCCACATATATCAAAGGTCAGGACATGAGATACAAACTTTCTTCTGGGACCTGATGAGGAATAACAAATATTTCTGGTACAAAAAATGAGGTAATATATTCAATGTAGTGAATGCCACACAATACCATTCTAGGTTTGTAAATTCTTATCAGATTGAAATATTTAAAAAGGAATTCCCTTTCTAGAATGAAGCCTTCTTTTATGCAGTAGATGTAACAATTCTCAAAGAAACCCAAATGAAAAGCCATTCCTAATCACTGTAGAGCAATTACACCTTAGTTTTGAATGATCAATGCAAATTTCTCTGTTGCCATTTAGTTTTAATCAGAGCATAGTCATACAAAAAATGTTAATTGAAATGTAGATTTCTACTCAACCTTGCTTAGAAGGAGAAACGCATCAATAAAAATAGTGGCATGGATAAATGAACAGGTTGATGGAAAAAACCATTATCATTTATTTGAATGATGAGTATTCCTGTTCTGAAAGCATCTTTGCTGAAGGCAAAGCTTTTAATATATTTAAGTTTACCTTCCAAGCACAGAAGAAAACTATTCTCTGGAGAAAATGAAGCTGTCTGAAATATATTTAAGTATGGTGAAATAAACAAAATGGACCTATTGCAGCATGTTCATGTGCATCTATTCTGAGATACTTTACTTCAGGGCAGTGAAAGTATTGATGACATGATGTGAAGCAGCGCAGGCTCTGATTTCAGTGGATTTATATTTGCTAAAGCAGGCCCAGATGGTAGCACACTGAGACTATCTTTAAGAAACATGATACTGGAAGTGGTTAAGAGGTCAACAGTCTAGGAAACTGCATTTCATTCATATGATGATCACAGTTCCTACAGTGTGAGCCTGTGGCTTTACCTGACACCTGGCTGCAATACCAGCTTAAGGTGGTGCTTCCCCCGTTTCTTGCTTGTGCACCCCTTTGGCACCTCTGTTGTGCTGACACAGCTGCCTGTGGTATGAATCAAGTTTGGGGACAAATTCTTTTGAAAATTAAGATGGAAATAGTGGGCTTTTTTTGATTTTTTTTTTCCTTAGCTGGATCAGTTCTTGATCTGACATTTGCAACAGAGCTGCACGGTGACTCTAATGCTCTTCTCCAGTGGGAGAGCATGCTGTGACACAGAAGCGGTGGGAGGAAGGGACGGGTGCTGGGACATGGCAGTGCCTCAGACCAGTAACGCCACTGAACCTTTGCTAGTGTTGAACCTCAGCTTGAGACTAGTTAGTTATTTCTTCCTTCCCTCACCAATGTTTTAACAAATAATTGCTTCTATTAGTGGCATATACTTATGAGCACATGTAAGACACAGTTTGGTGTTTTACCAAGGCTATTTAAGTGGTACTAGATTCTGAGGCACTTCCACAGGAAAACGACCTTTGAGGAAATTCTGCTTGAATCAGAATGATTCTGTTGTGTCTGACGTGTATTCCACTGACATGTGTCAACTGTAAACTAATTGTTCAGGAAGTTGGTAGCACTGTGGGTTGTATGTTTTTATTTTTAGCTAATTAGCCTCTTTCTTAAGTCATGCAACTATTTATTTCCATTTAGCTCTTCAGAATATTTTTGTCTGTTATCTGATAAACACCATTTAATCAAGAGATGCTGGGAGTACAGGTGTGTGCCTGAGAGAAGGAAGATGAGTTTGTACTGTTAGCTAGCTTTATCATGACTTCTATCACAAGGATGACTCTCTTGTGTTTTCCCTGTCTCTTGTGGCTCATTGTCTCGGAGCTTCTAAATAATTCAGTTATGTGCTGAAACTGCCTTTCCATTAAAGCGCTGGGGCAAACAACATAATTGATTTTAAGCTTGATACATTTCTGAGCAGAGCTACATGACCTGTTTGCCTGCCAGAGCATGAGATTGGGTCTGATTACCGGAGAAATCTTCTCCTGTTCTGTGAACTCAAAAGGGAACCTTGTAAAGCTTTCATGTACCTGATAGCAGGGAGATAGTGCTATGGGCTTTGCAGGCAAGAGTCAGCTCTTCCTATGCACAGAGCGATGGCAGATAGAGGCATTAATGTTAATATTATTATTATAATTGTTAGTATAATTTCTGTTCCTGGAAGTCCCAGCTTCTGTCATCAGAGAACTAAATGTCTCTTTCCTTAACTGTGGGGTATATCTATAAATCCATATAATATGTAGAGTGCTGGATAAATCCCAGTGTATACTTCTTTGCAATCTCTGTCATGTCAGTCCTTTAGTCTATCTGAGTTTAATTTTGTTCCCAGATTGGTATGTTAAAGATTAATGAGTGTCTTACTCCAAATCAAGGAATCCGTTACAAAGGAATTGAGATGTAGATGGTTTAGCAGCGAAGACTTTTCTGTCTCATCTGAGTAAACTGTGACCTTAAGTGTTCATAAAAACAGGTGAGCTGTACTCTGATAGTCTGTTCACTCTCTGCTCTGTGATGCATGGTACTTGTCTGTGTAATTGTGAGTGCCTATGACCCTGGAAACATCAGGTCTAAGAGGTATTCAGGCAGCAGGAGGTGCCAGTGATGACACGGCCATGTGAACCGACGCGCAAACAGCCAGGTAATTCAGGTTAGAATTTCATAGGCATTTAATGAGAAAAGAATAGTTATCAGATGATACGTACCTAAATATATTGTTTCATATTGCAGAAACTTTTGGAAATGATTTCTCTTGAATAATTATGTCATTAGATTGTAGACTCACTTCCTTCAGTGAGTTCAGATTGTGTTGAATGCTGGGTGTCTATTAGTGAGGTATTTCCTTAGGCATAACTAACAACGGTGTCAGTGACAAATTCTGTCTGCATACGAATGGTATGACAGGGTTTAGCCAGTTTATTAAGAATAATTGTTTCAAATGTTTAGAGGACAGCAAATACAGATTGACGCCCTCTTTTGCTTTTATACTTGAGTTTCTCACATCAGTAGAAGGTCAAGACATTAATTTGTGATGTGTGCAGATAATTTAATGTTAATTGCTCAAATATTGGCAGGATACACATAGCTTTTCTCCAGGGGTCATGTTCTTTGCTTTGAAAATTAATTTTGTTTGTCCTAATTTCATAATACACTGTTAAATGGAAAGGACTAAGTCTGTGCAGTACGAGGGATGGGAAAAAGTTGACTTTTCATTATTTAGAGGATGGCTAGAATGTATGGAATTTGGTCTAACATGGTAATTACATACCCAAACCACTCTAGCTAAAATAACTAACTCACTAAATTTATGTGCCTTCACTAGAGTTGTTATTTTATCTATTTATCATGTCTGGTTCTCCTCTAACATATGTAGTTGGGAAAAAAGATAGGGTAAATTTTTGCATGTTAATCTTTTCTTTTGCTCTTTTTTCCACAGAAGAGGCAAAGTCTTTGTAAAATTTTGGCACCACTCTTCTTGTTCCTGTGAAAACTTGTATTTTAAATGCATGATTGGTTTCTTTCTTTCTTCTTCTTTTCCTTACCTCTTTTCAAACTGGTAGAATAATTTTGAGGCTCAAGTTGAAATCTATTCTGAGTCTGATTCTTCACATTCAAAGGTCTGAAAATCAGGTCTTTTTCAAACAATAGGTTCAGATGTGCCCTAGTGTGGAGGCACCTCAAATCAGTTCTAACTCTTCAAAATCTACTTACCGTATTTTGATAATGTGTGATCCACTTTTTGTTACATCGTATGTGTGAACATGCTCACTGAAATCTGTGGCACAACTTGTGTGAAGAAGGTAACACATAGCACCAGAGCCCGTTTTGCAGTCCTTTGCATTTCTCTTGATGTCTAGCACAGTTTTGCCAGAATAATGGCTCATCTTTGTGCCCAATATGATTTAGAAACAGTATATATTGTAAAATATACAGTTGGTCTTTATAAAAAAAGTAAGATTAAGGACTTCCTGGTGAGGGAGGAGAATGAAACTCCAAACTTCTAGTACTAGAGAATCAAATAATTCATGTAACATTTCACAATAAAATATGCTTGAAGAATTAAATTTTACCGTAAGTCTTTTTACTCATTTTCATACTTTATAAGGTGGGTTGTTGAATCATATAACGTATCAGACATTTCACATCATGAATCATTTGCACTGCCTTGATAAGAAAGAGGATAGAAGTCTTTGATGTGATTATGAAATGTAGTTACATCAAAATTATGGCGATTTCATGCATTAGTCCAGAAAGATAAAGAGAGAAGTGGTGGAGAGGTTATGCGTGAAGTGGTTTAACTCAGCAGTTTTGAATGTAGCCTGATGTATAGGGTGGTTCTGCTGGCTGATAGGTCTTTTCTTAGCATTAGTATTTTTGACAAAAGTTTTCATGGGATCACTTTTAAGCTAGAGTAAGACCAGCTGATTACTTGATCCAGTCACTGGATAGCTAATTGAGTGTTTAAAAAAATAATAACCATTTTTTCTATTGTGGTTTGCATCTGAATTCTGAAAACTTGTTAATTATGTTGAAAACACAAACAGCTTCTGTCTTCATGCTAATCACCTAGCTGTGTGGTGATCTTGATCTGGAGGTGGAGCATATGGCAGCATGCAGTTAAGACTTCCTCAAGTGGATTGAATTACAAGAAACTGTCACATCCTCTGCTTAGCAGGGGTAGGAGGGGATGCAGGGCAAAAGGGAGAGGTGGCTTGAGAGGCTCTGCGGTGCAGAAAACAGGAAGTTTAACAACATGGGCGGATTTAAAAGGAGGTGCTCCACCAAAGTCGTACAAAGTTCCCTCCTCGTATTTTTAGGCCTGTTGCATTATGAGAAGTTAATGATCTGCCTCATTTAAATTAGTATGATTATAAAATGGGGACCTCAAAAATGTGTACCGTATTGTCAAGTCAGTCAACAGCTTTTTGAGGAGGAAATAATTGCTGAAGTCTCACTCATGCCCCCCTTCCTCCTCCCGGTAAAACAATGCTGACTGTTCTTCGGTGGGGAAGAAAGGGCTAGTAGGGTCAAGGTAGTTATATGGTAGTACAATGTGATACGAGGCTTTCTAAACCATATTACTCTATAATTACATTTTTGCTGGCTCACCTGTTCTACCTTTATTTCTTCACCCCTTCATCTGGTTTTATAGGCTCTGAGCCACCACTGCCAATTCTATCACACCCCTCACATGGAAAGGGATGTCTCATGGAAGACAATAAAAATGGAGTAAGTTGTGTTCTATAGCTGTAACTCTTTTCACATTTTGCTGCATTTTTGCAACTCTGAAACTGTGTGTATCAGTGTGTCAGATATCTAGACAGGATTGCACAGCTAATATTTTGGTAAGTAGAGTTAGCATGACTTCTGGAATTACACTCTGTCTCATCAAGTGTAAATTCATATTATGACTCATTCAATGAACTGCCCATTTTTAAAGCTTCTTAAAGAAGTCTAAACCAGAGTATAGCAGTAACAAATATAACAGTGGTCATATTATATTAACAGTTCCGCAGAAGGCAGAACAGGCTGCTCTGTTAAGCCCTGAAGTGCATCCAGAATGTTGCTAAAATTACACAATAGATATTTATGCAAATATTGAAGCAGTTAAGGTGCAAACAACTCCTAGTATTTACTTTCTTTGGGAGAATATATCATGATTTCTGTACAATGGAATTTTATGATGTTTAATGTCCTTAATTTGCATTTTTACTAATATAATGGGATATATAAAGACAGATGTCATTTATGATTTCTTTTATGAGAGCTAATAATTTGATTGAGCTTGTTGCATATTGCCTACTTACTGTGAAACGAGAATGGGCTGTATTATGTACCAAAGGAACAACAAAACAAAATAATGAAAGAATAGTTGAATTGAGGATATGACAAGCCTTGTGAAATAAAAGTGGTTTATGCCAGCTGTGACTTACTTCTACTTTGCCAAGTGCAGATACAGAATTCAGGTACTTAAAAGGAATTATGCTTCGTTATAGCTCTCCCCTGTGAACATGTATGTACACAGAGCAAATATAGACAACATACATACTTTTTTATCTTTATAAGAAAAATCTGTAAATCAAGTCAAGTTTAGAGCAAAGTGATGGCTGCCGTTTTAGTCTATTGAAATACAAAGAAAATTTGTTTAGATGCAGAAATAAAAAATAAAGGCTTTTTTTTTTTCTGAACATGGAGGAAAGAAGAGAAAGAAAAATGCAATATCCACAATTACAGCTTTCCCCTGTGAGTTTCTTATTTCTGGATTAAGATTGACTGTGAATAGTATCTGACTGAAAGGCAGCTGTCTGGCAATATTACCAGCAATAGGGAAAGTGAGTTACAATTGAGAAAGTGTTGTCTTATTATAGTAACAAGTGTTTTAACAACATGCATGTTGATATACAGGTTTTATATTACCGATGTTTTCTCTATGAAGAATTGAGTGACACATCAAAGAAAAAGTCAATGAACAGAAAGCTTTTTTCCCGGCTTTTTTAAAGCAACTTAAAGATTTTTTTTAATAATTAAGAGGAGGAGGAAAAAGCTTTAAGAGTCTACAGACAAAAAATAAACAAGAAATAGCAAGGGGAGAGACTCTTGCAAGTTTAGCATGTAAAGTTGTACCAATGCGTGTTGGCAGGCTCATGTTAGAACTCACTCCTCTACTGAAATGGAATCAAAATGCTCTTTTCTGCTGCTGTTTTAGGGCTGGAAATTCCTGAATACCCTTTTTACAGTAATGTAGTGACAGTACCACATTCCATTTTTTGTTTTAGCTTGCTGTTTCTCTCTGCTTTCAGGCTATACTCTGGGAAGATACTATCAGAGTAGAGCCAAAATGTTTCTTTGGATTTTGGACAAATAAGACTGGGATCTTCTGTATTTATTTACTGTATTTAGTTCTAAAACTGCACACCCTTATGGTGCCCTTAGGATGCATTCATGTGATTTGGTGAGGATTCAACTGCTGCTTTCTTTGGGTTTAGTAATGCCTGCTTTAGGCAAATATAAAGTTGAGGGATTTGGATTTTTTTTTCTTCAACTGAACGTAATTTTCTTAAAAGTGATTTCTACATGTTCAGTACCTGTTCAAATGACTGTGACCTAGATGCTTGTCCTGATAATGGAACAGGAACTGAAGGTCATCTTAAGATGGCCTGAATTCTTCCAAATCCCTTTGCCTTTGAAGAAATATCCATTAAGTGCTCAATGGGAGTCTGCTCAGTCAGCAAATAGGCACTGGGTGAAATTTAGACTACTTGACTATTACCTCAAATCATTTATTCAATGAATAAATGGGCTGTTTCTTCCTTCCCAGAGTGTGCTTGTTCTCTTGGCCTGCATGAGATTTTACTGTGATACATGTGCTGTCAGCAAACCCCAATTTCTGGCCTGCAGTGTGGGCTTGAATGAAGGAAGCCCCACTAACCCCTGAGCCTGGATTGCCTTAAGCTGCCAGTTGCCCAAATGATAATATTTGACACTCTGAATGCTTGACATAATTTGTAAGAATAAGAGCACAAAAATACAGGAAGAGTGAGGACTGTCTCTCTTTTAGGGCCTTCACAATCTGTCCACTTGAAGCTGAGACAGAAGTTTGTCTCCCATTTGGTCTCTCTGATGAAGATGATGTATCTTTTGGCAGCATAGAAAACTCTTCACCCGTCTGCCCTGTGAATTTCAGTCATGAATCTTTCAAACTTGATCCTGAATATTCCCAGTTTGTATCAAATGCTTAAGCTTTTCTCCGAGACTGTATGTTCATTGTTACTTTTTTTTTTTCTTTTTTTTTCCTTCGTTATTTTCTGTACATGCAATAGATTAGGGAAAGCCAGTCAAATTTTTGTGGTCCTCACGATGGCAAGCAATGTCTTTTACTTAAAAAGAAAGAAAAAAAGAAAAAGTTGTTTCCAATTTCCATAAAATACTTACGAAAATAATTTGAATATTACTTCATAAATTGAAGGAAAATCTTCAGGTTTTTTTCAGTTGAGTTAATTTTCATCCTAAAACTCTCTAGACAAACTTGGTTGCACTTTTCAAATTTGTCTACCAGGCAATGTCTAAGTTTACATCATGCAGTTCAATGTTTTCTAAAAATGCCCAGACACTTTCTGAAGAAACATAACCAGGAGGAGGAGAGCTCATTTGTGTGGATGCCCATTAGGATATTGCATCTCTATTTTCTTCTGAGAACACGACAATGTTGGACTAGATATATGCAAAAGTTCATCATGTGCTTGTTCACACATCCCTTCCATTGCAGTGCAGTGTAAGATGTACGTGTGCCAATACCCCAATTATATGTATTTTTTTGCAGATGATATACATTGCCTCCAAGATATTTTTCGGAGTTCCAGTCAGTGTTTAGCATGCACACTGAATTTTGTCTTGTAGAGAGAACTAATTTATCTCCTGTGCAGACAACTATTTGATTTTTCTTTTCTTTCTCTTATTACTAAAAGTATCAGAACTTTGGTAGTGACGCTCCTGGTTTTATATTTGTTCTAGTTTAGATGAAAACTGAAATTAGTTGAACAGATGTGACTTAGTCATTTCTTTACTCTTAGCACATGGGGCTGCTGGTGAGATGCCAGAGGTGACAGATCTGTCCAGCCAACTAATGATTTAACATATTATCTTCTTTCTATAAAAACATAAAGACATTCAAATGCTCAAAACAATAAACTTCGGGCAGCTACCTCCATCTTTTTAAAGAAGTACGATTGTCTTAATGGGTATCCTAAAATAATTCGGGATGTGTCATTAAATCCACTTAATATATACTCTAAGTTTCACTGAAAAAGAAGTAATGTATTTGCCCATTGGAAGGCTCTCCACAGTTTGCGTGCTATGGTAACGTAATATTAAAGTGAATGCTTTCCTCCTGATCTTCTGCTTAAGCTTAAACTACTTGCTTCCAGTGTCTGTACAGCTCTTTGGTTGGATTTTGTTTTTTCCTCCCTTGTACATTTATGGAAAATTATGCTATCCCTTATAAGACTACATTTTATTAGATAAAATGAGACAAGCTCTTTAGGTCTCATCTTGGAACAAACCACTGTGGCACTTCAGTATTTGTGAGATTTTTCTTTTTCCTATTTAAAATACTCACACAATACAGTTTTGAAAGTGCTTCTTCAGCAAATACATAATTTTAAAAAACTACTTTACACTTTCCATGACCCAACGGATTTATTTCTTCTAAATGTCCAGCAAAAGATGTGTTTCAGAGGGGAAAGGCACTGTTTTACATCAAGCACTATGAACAGTGCTTAGCATTCTTGCCAAGTTACTTTTTCTAAATGACTGTTGTTTTCAAAGCTTTTTGCAATGGTTGACACTTGGCAGAAGAAAATCAAGGATGAAATGAGAGAGTATGTCATTCTGTGTCCCAAAGCACTAGCTTTGATTTTTCTTGCTTTCTTCACAATACATGTCAATAGTGATAAATTATCAGCTGTATTTAGCTGAATTATGTGATGAAGTTATTTCCTCTGGGAAGGATTGCTTTGGTATATTTTTGCTATATAATGGGGTTTCTGTCTGTCTGTTTTCCCTTCATTGCTCTTATTGTTCCTTTTTTCATAATGAGGAAGCTATTGAGGTTTTGGGAGAAATTAATGAACAGTTTCTAAAACCAAAACTGCGGTTTTTTTTTCTGTTTTGATGGTTGGACTTTCTTCTTCGTAATACTGCTATCGTGCACAGTCTGCCTCCATGCTGAAAACTGAAGTTTTCTTGACAACCCTGAAGATCTTTAAACCTGTCATTTTTAAATGTATCACCATCTATCTGAACTCTGCATCTGGCAGATTGTCAGAACAGACGTGGTCCCATTTTGAAGTGAAAAGTCTAAAAGGCTCAGCATTGTAAATCAAGCCTTTGAAAGCTGAGTGACTAAGCTACAGCATCCCCTTTTCCTCAGTATTTTACTCCCAGTAGTCAACCCTGCTTCCAAGGCAGATTCATCCTATTGAAAGACACTGTGAGGAGGAACCTAGGCTGGGTACAGCTAAGTCCCAATAACACATTCTGAAGCAAGTAGCTCACTCAGAGGTGCAGCTGCACTCTGAAAAGGATTCTGGCATTGCTGGAAATACAAAATTGTGCTTGCGTGCAAGACAGGTGGAAATATGTATTTCCCTTGCTAGTTCTCTCTTCCTGACTCCCAAGTCAAACGTTAGACGAGTGAAAAAAAAGGCTTGATTGACTGGCAGTTCTGCTTATGTATTTATTTTGTCTTGGTTTTCCACTGTAAGTAGTGTGAAGCGTAGTAAAATCTTTTATTCTGGTTGTAAAAGCAGAGCAATCTTAAAGTTGCAGAGCATCACTAAGAGTTGGATGATAATGTTCTAGACCTCATGTCACAATATTACTCAAACTGGCATGTAGTGATAAAATTAAAAAAACCCAACCAAACAAAAAAGAACCCCAAACCAAAACACATGTTCTGCTTTCTCTCCTTAAAGCTTAAATTGTTGCTGAATGTAATTTTCATCTCTTCTTCCCTAACTGCAGAAAAGGGGGAAAACAAGATACTACTTCATCTCTTCCTCCACCTTTTTGTTGGTTTCTTTGTAGGCACACTGGTTCCAAAATAATTTTAAGAAAACACGTAGAAATGGATAACAACAGCTCCTGTAATACTGTTTAGCTTTCTTCTCACACCTGTTTCCTCTGGCTGGTGGTTTTTTCCTCGCCTGGAGAGAATGAGTGGAATGTCAACAAGCTGTCTGAAACTCACATTTAGAGAGCTGATGTATGAGGAAAGAACTGTGAACACTCAGTAATCTCCAAATCTGAAGTTCAAAATGCATAACAAAGACTCAAAATTTATCAGATTAAAGTATAAGAAAAATTAACTTGGATCTGTCTCGGCTTATAGGTGTGTTACCTCCTGAAGGTCCAGTCACGCAACTGCAACGTCGCCAATACATTCTTTTTTGATAATATACTTTTTCTGTCTCTTCACCACTTGCAGAACATTGTTTCCAGGTTGTCTGAAACTGCAGCTTCAGTTTCTGATCCCTGAAAAATGAATGCATTAATTGTCCTCATTCATTACAACCTTTGTTTGCCTTTGACTCCAACAATTGATGCTTCACTCGTTTCTCATACCAGTTTTGGCAGTCCAGCTTACTGTGGGCCCCTTAATTAACTTCTTCTTTCTCCAGTTCCCTCGGTGACATGAACTCTCAGAGATGTATACACACTTCTATTCACTGCTTCTGACATACAAGGAAAGGAGCAAAGAGAAGATCCTCCATTTTTCCCAAGCAGGAAAGAAGAGAGAGCTCAAAAGTCACTTGTGTGTGGAATGTCTTAGGAAATAGCGATAGGCTAAAGTGGCAGCAATTTTTGTAAACAGCATGGAGATTTTTTCCTGAATAACCGCTTTGCTAACTCAGCTATTTCCATCAGTGTCAAAAGACTCCAAAATACGTGATCTTGAAAACATTCCCACCTCCTCTGCTCTCTGTGTGATCTTGGTTGATCCCAAGCTCAAGATAAGACCACAAGATTGTGATATAAATGAATAAAAATTTTATCTTTCCTGCAAACAAAGATGAGAAAAAGCTATAAGGGGAAAACAGAATACTCTGTGGAATATCTCAGGGTATGGCTACGAACCAGGATATCAGTCTTCCAAGATTTTTTCTTCTCTGTCAAAACAGGGATGCTTTTGTATAGACAAATTTTACTTCTTTTTTTTTTTGTGTAGATGTGATTTCCCAGGTGCCAGTCAATATTGCCTTTTTTCTGTATGGACAGAAGAGCTGAGCCTTCTCTGAATGGAAAAGAATGGCTGATAAAGTTAATAGTGCTTGTTTTTCAAGGCTAGAAATTACTTCTAAAAAAGTATATATGTTTTTTGTTGAAAAATGTGGTTTCTGGAAAGGCTAATGAGACTTAACACTTCTTTCAGCACAGCAATAGGTATTTTTAAACAAGCTGACACAGTTTAATTAAAAAAATGTGATAAGTAGTTAACATGAAAAAGTCAAATTTTGATTTTCAGTCTATGCAATGCTTGGGATTAGCTCAATATACTTCATCCCATGAATTTCTGAATAGCTCAGAGTCCAATTATCAATCTTAACTAAGCAGAACAACTGCTTTAGTGACTTTCCACATGGCAATTTATGTTAATTTATAGATACACATGCTGTAAGACTAAACCTTTACACAGGAGGTATTGTAACTCATAATGATGCATGCAATACAAGGCTGTATGCATTTCAGTCCCAAAAAACCCCTAACAGATTGATATTTTAGAACTGGAGGGGAAATAAGCTTATTTTTATAAACAAATTAACTCATCCATGCCTTCATACCATTAAATCCCCCATTATTTAAAATTATAGTTATGTTTCCATCTCACTCACTTAGAGAAGAGAAATACTATGTCTGACAGCCTTTTCTGTTTGGCTAACTACTGTGTGTAAATAGATGAAGCCAATGCATGGTGGCAGGAGTTTGAGGGTCCCTTCCCCCCCTTAATTTCCTGTAGTGGATTAAACTAGCTTGTTGGGCGTACATTTCTTACACCTGTGGCAGGGATAGTATCAGCAAAGCAGCTGCCTCCTTGAGTCAAGGGGGAAGATAGGAAGGATGGTTGCTGGTTACTTATGGATCTACCTGTCCACACTATCTAGTTCTCCTTGGAAGCAAGCACACTGAAGGAAATACAACTACCATTATTTACAGGTATACTACCTCAGGAAAGCAAGCTGTCTTTTTCTGTTCCGGAGGACAGTACATCAATCATCTTTTGTTTTACCTGTCAGTGCTAAAATGGTGTTTCAGCACCGCATAAACTGAAATCTAACAGCGGTATAAAAATATCAATTAAGAATCAGAAATCTAGAGAAAAGAGATTTGCAAAGGACATCTTCTTAGTAGCAGGAGGTCACTGTTTCTGTGTAACACTTTATTATTCAGTAACAAAAAAAACAAAAGAGATGTTTTATTTTAAATCCAGAAGTAGTGCTGGATAGCACTAAGAATACATTTTCTTGGCTATTTAGTATTTCTTTCACCCAAGGGTACAAGATCTCTCCTTTTCTCCCGTCTTCTTTCCCTGCCAGAAGCACTGCATCTCGTGGACTGTGGGGAAAGGAGAAAGCAAGAAGGTGGGACTGGATGAGAGAGAGATGTTCATTTGCGGGAGAAGCTGTGCCCATGGTATTGGCTGTTGTTCTGGGATGGCCAATCTCTGCCTCCTCTGGCACAGCCAAATCTGGCAGTCTGTTGTCCTTGATGTCTGCCTCTTTCCCCTCCTGCCACTGCCTTGCTTCCTGCCATCCGGCATCGTAGCAGATTTGCTCCCTGCTTTCAGAGTGACAGAGAAGTACTTTTTCATAAGGCTTATTTCTTTAGAAAAATCCTGACGAACAACAGTTGCTAGTATGCTTTATTTAACTGAGCGGAATCTCAATGATGAGAATAATGGATGTTGTCTTTAACCAAATAAAAACTCTGGCTTTGGCCAAAGGTTATCTGTAACAAAGCTAAAGCTGACAGAGATACTTGGATCCTATTCCATGCATTTTCTTGCATCTCACCTGAAGCAAATTGAATACACTTTACCGCACAGATGTATGACTCCATTTGTGTTCAAAATAAATAAACATTTTACTGTCTTACCAACAACATGAGTAGCATGCTGTTCCCTTAAATTAGGTACACACAATGTGCAGCACTCTTAGTGTTGCAGAATGAAGTTATTACACTCTAAATTGTGCCTTTGCTTTCAATGACACCACTGCAAAACAAGAGAAATTATTCAGCATGACCAGAATCTGCATGAGCAGAATCTGTTGGTAAGATGAGAAGGACGGACTGAAGATGATACAGGCTTTCATTAAACTACACTACATCAGGAGAGAAGGCTAAGGGGAATTCTTATTGCTACTGACAGCTACCTAACAGGAGGGTGTAGAGCAGATGGGGCCAGGCTTTTCTCAGAAGTCACAGCAGAAGGCAAGCGGCAATGGCAACAAGCAGGATGTATTGGGACTGGCTAGGATGGAGTTAACTTTCCCCACAGCAGCCCTCACAGTGCTGTGTTTTCTATTTCTAGCTAGAACGTTGTTAACACACCAATGTTTTGGCTACTGCTGAACAGTGCTTGCACAGCATCAAGGCTGTCTCTCCAACTCTTCTCCCCCCTGCCCCCTCAAAAGGCCAGTAGACTGGGGGTAGCAATGAGGTTGGGAGGGGACATAGCCAGGAGAGCTGACCTAAACTTACCAAAAGGATATTCCATACCATATGACATTGTGCTCAGCAATAAAAGCCTAGAGAAAGGAGGAGGAAGGGGGCATTTGTTATTAAGGTGTTTGTCTTCTGACGCAACCGCTACGCATACCGAGGCCCTACTTCCCAGGCAGTGTCCGGACATCGCCTGCTGATGGGAAGTAGAGAATAAATCCTTTTGTTTTCCTTTGCTTCAGCATGTGTCACTTCTTTCCTGTATTAAATTGCCTTTATTTGGACCCACAAGTTTTTCACCTTATTTTTCCCCTGTCCTGCTGAAGACGGGGATTGAGAGAGCAGCTTGGTGGGCACCTCGCAGCCAGCCAAGGTCAACTTATCACAGTCCTTTGTGGCGCCCAACATGGGGCATGAAGAATTCAAGATAAGGACAGTAGTTGGGAGAGGTAATGGGCAAAACATGGACTGAACGTTGCTAAAGAGCAGCATATTTGTGGGGAATTTTTTGTTGTAATTGTGGTGAAAGGATAGGGGTGGAGTGTGTGTAAATTGTCCACCTTTGTTGGTGTTGTGATGATGTTATTTTGATTTTGGTGTAGGGAATTTTTTGCTGATTTAGGTGAAGTCTATGAAGATTGTAGATTGTGTGATGAAAGTGTATTTTAATGTTCGTTCTTAAATATGTGATTCACAGAGGTGAGGGGTGGAATGTATGGGGTTTACGTGGCAAAGATTTGGTAGCAGGGGGGCTACAGGAGTGGCTTATGTGAGAAAACACCAGGATCTGTCCCGATGTTGGACAGAGCCCGTCCAGCCAGCTCCAAGATGGACCCACCACTGGCCAAAGCTGAACCAATCAGCCATGCCGGTGACGCCTCTCTGATAACATATTTAAAAAGGGTAAAAAATGCTGTGCTACAGCAGCTGGGAGAGAGGAGTGAGTATATGTGAGGGAAACAACCCTGCAGACACCAAGGTTAGTGAAGAAGCAGGTGGAGGAGGTGCTCCAGGTGCCGCAGCAGAGGCTGCCCTGCAGCCCATGGAGATGACCATGGTGACGCAGGTTGTCCCTCTGCAGCCCATGGAGGACCACGGTGCAGCAGCCATCCACCTTGCAGCCCATGGAGGACCCCACACTGGAGCAGGTGGATGTGCTCTGAAGAAAGCTGCAGCCCGTGGACAGCCTGCGCTGGAGCAGGCTCCTGACAGGAGGTGCAGCCTATGAAGAGGAGCCCACGCAGGAGCAGGTTTTCTGGCAGGACCTGTGACCCCGTGGGGGACCCATGCTAGAGCAGTCCATTCCTGAAGGATTGCACCCCATGGAAAGGATTCATGCTGGAGCAGTTCTTGAAGAACTGCAGACTGTGGAAAGAACCCATGCTGGAGAAGTTTGTGAAGGACTGTATCCCATGGGAGGGACCCCACACTGGAGCAGGGGAAGAGTGTGAGGAATAAAGAGTGGCAGAGATGAAGAGTTATGAACTGACCTCAACCCCCATATCCCATCCTCCTGCGCCACTAAGAGGGGGGGGAGTTAGAAGAGTTGGGAGTGAAGTTGAGCCCAGAAGAAGAGAGGGGCGGGGGGAAGGTGTTGGTAAATTTTTTCTTATTTCCCATTATCCTACTCTGTTTAACTGGCAATAAATTAAATTAATTTCTCCAAGTTGAGTCTCTTTTGCTTGTGATGGTAATTGGTAAGTAATCTGCCTGTCCTTATCTCAACCCATGAGTTTTTTGTTGTATTTTCTCCCTCTATCCTGTTGAGGAGGGGGAGTGAGAGAGCAGTTTGGTGGGCACCTGGCGACCAGCCAAGGTTTACCCACCACACTGGAACATGGGAGGTTCCAACCCACTACAAGATAAACAATTCACTGTGAATTTGGTCAAACGTGGGCGCAGGTTGCCCTGAGTTTTTAAGGAATCTCCATCCGTGGAAACAGTCAAAGCTCAGCTGGACTGCCAATGAGAGGAAAGTTCAACTAGATGATCTCTGGAGGTCCCTTTCAGCTTACATGATTAGACTGCCATTGTGTGCCAAATGGTCCAGATAACACTGCATGTAACATATTTCCTTCAGTTTTTGTGAATTATGTTAAAAATTAGATGCTTAATACATGACCAGAGTGAAAGTCCTCTTATCTAGTAGTTTCTCAGTTAAAACTGTGAAAAACATTTTAAGGGAATGCTGAAAATGTGCTGAGAGATGGAGCAGTAGTTCATCTATCAACCATCCATGAAGACTAGACCTTGCAGAGATACAATTTTGTTTAAGGGAAATGCAATTTAAAGCTACCTAACCATTCAGAAAGAGGAAAAAAAGAGTTTATTATTAAATGTGTGTTTACTTTCCTTGCAAGTAATATTTTAGGTAACATTTCAGTGCTTTTTTTTTTTTTTTCTTTTTTCAGAGTATATCAAAATTGAACCTGAATGATTGCATGGCACAGCACTGTTGCCTAAAATCCAGCATAACAAGATCTCATTGTGAAGTTCAACAACAACAAATATGAGCTATAGTCACTTAATATAATTAAAGCTTCCTGACTGAATCATCTTAAAAGCAAAACTCAAATTACATAGGTACTTCCATCTTGGAAGAAATCTAGCACAGAATTCAAGAAAAAATTAGTAAGATTAAGAAGTATAAAATTATATGCTAACTTGTGATTGGTAGTGCTTGTTTAAGGCTCTTGGGTTTAGTACTTTCTACTTAGTATTAAATGTTCAAGAAAGTAATAGAGTATTAGAGAAGAATATATTTTTCCTATACTGTAGTTATTATTACTTTTTTGAGCATTCTTATAAAAATCTATTGTTAGTTGATACATGGAGTTTTCACAGTTACTTAGAGCTTTAGGATTAGGATTGTAGGAGCTTGGCAAGAAACTGAAAATGTCTTGCCACTTGGTAGGTTATGGGATAGTCTTTATGAATAAGTGAATTTTGTCAATTTTTTTCCTCATGTTGAGTTGCCCGTCTCCTTAAAGCCTTCATCAGGTGAGCAGACAGACAACCTCACTACAGTGACCAAACCTCAGTTTATGTAAGATTAATTACTTATTGGCTGACACCAGTCTAATGTCCATTGAAGTCAATAAAAACATATGTGCTGAAGAAAGATAATGTTGGTAAGAGAAGAATAAGGGTATACCTAAAGGAAAATGGTAAGAACTTAATCAACCCTCATACCTTAGAAGATATACATGTTGGTATGTTTTTCTTTTGTTTTATGGCTATATCCTTTTCTCTTCTCTTTTAAAATTTTTTTGGATCAGTTGGTTTCATTTTTGGTATACACAGAATTACAAACACTGGCAAGACTTGGCTTTGGTTGAGAATATTACATATGGGTAGAATAAAAATATTTAAGTAGTAATAGACCTTATCTTCTCCACTCCATGCTGCACAAACCAGCAGCTTTGACAGCTTAAAAATATTCACTCTGAATACCTTTATTACTCATTCAAATGAGTAAATTAAATAATATTATTTTGTTGTATTGTCACAACACCTCTCAACCAGCTATTTTAGCAAAGATGCATGGTTTTCTAAGCTTAATATAGGTAAAATAAAAAAATATGAACTTGTTCTCTTCTGCTACATTTATTGAAGGAACTAATTACAGTTAAATAAGGTCTTAAATGTAAAAAACTTCCTTCGTTGGCTTGTCTTGTTTGACTTGCCAAGTTTAGTCATATTTTAATTTTGTCTTATGTCTTCTTGCATCGGAATAAGATGACATGACATGACTGATTTAAAGCAAAATGACATGTCATAAAGTGAAAATGTTCATCTGAAAACCAGATTTTTAAAAATCATGCTTTCAGTAAGGCAATCATGTGGAGAACTTTTTTCCCCTTAACATATATTTAAAAAAAAAAAAAATCAATCTTACTATAGGTATCCTCTTGAGATTTTCTTATCATCCGAAGAGATAACAGTTCTTCTGAGGCCAGAGGAGCCAAATTGGATAACTTGGATAGACTGGAAAGTTCAAAAGTGATGCCTTCAGGGGCAGCACTTTGCTATTCTATGGGAAAAAGCCCATTGTTATTAATGAGGAGGAGGAAAATTAGTGATCACATTAATGACTAAAGATTCTGGTAAGCAGAAAATACTCACCAGACAAGGGACTCTTGCTTTGCTAATGGAATAGCATATTAATAGCTGAGTTTGCAATGACAGAGTGGGCATGCACAGAGACTTCCACAGAGCAACAGGTGAGGTATCTTGTCATCTTCTCCACAGCAGTCTCTGGAGCGCTTCCCACTCTCAAGTCATGTTTGAGAGACAGCTAAGGGAAGCCTGAATGTGCCGAGGAGAAAACTGTACAGAGAAGTATGTTGACTTGTTGGGAATGAGGACAACCTATGGAATACTGGGGACCTGCCCCAAAAGGATGGGTTTATTCCTGCCAGCATTAAGATATCCCTTATAAGCATTTGCATTTCATAGCAAGAGAGTGAAGGATAGCTGGTGGAAGAACATAAACTTCACATTGATGGATGCTCTAGTAAGAAACAAGTTATTTTTCATTCTCAAGGTATGCTGGATGTTTTGGGGTTTTTTGGTTTGTTTTGTTTTCCATTAAGAATAATGTGAACTGCTGGGTTTTTCTTGCAATCCCATCTGAGTTCTGAATGAAAATTTAGAAGAATTAAAAATTAATACCCCTGAATAAAAAAAAACACAATACTTTTCAAAGTTTTCTTTTTTTCTTCTTTAATGCAGAGTCTTTGTCTACTAAGAAATTCTCTTTAACACTTGGAAAATCCCCAATATTAACATTTCTGAATGTTTCCAGGTATATTATGAGAAAATGTTCTAAAATCTAAGGCATTTCAATGTATGTTCTTTTTCAAATGATTTCCTGAGCAGGCCTGTCAGTTACAGTGTTCTCCAGGTAGATTAAATTATGGATTTCTTGAACTGCTTAACTGCTGCATAGCAATTGCCATAGATGTTATTGACAGTTTAGACCACCCTCTTCTACAGATATCGATTTCACAATCAGCTAAATAATGTTTAATCTAGATTGGGGGGGGGCGGTGTTCAATTATTGCTTAAGGCTGTGGAAAACATATAAATTTCAGGTTAAAAGTCCTATGTTTTAATGTTTCAGTCTTGAAAATAGCTTGATTTGATGGAGTTTGAGAAAAGTATTATCAGATTTAACACACTGTAAATCATCAGTAGGCTCTAACAAGATAAGTGATAAAAGTAGCAGTGGGCTTCCTAAGCATCTCTAGGTAAAACCTGTTTTTAGGCTTCACGTCATAGTGGATCTTGTTGATATATAAAGCCATGAGATTAAAAAAAACGCTTTTAAAAGCAGTTCGCAATTTCCTCACAAAAGACATTTTTATTATTTGTGCTGGACACCTCTGGCACGGATATTTCAAAAACTTGTTAAGTTTACCTGAGCTTAAAGATTAGACATTTTCCTTCATACCTAATTTAAATATTCCATCCAGAAAATGTTTTTACAGTGAATAATTAATCATAGCCCTTTAAAAAAATAATTTTTAAATACTAGAAGATTGTTCTTTCTTATCTACATCTTTTTTAGTTTCCTTTTTTCTAAATGAAACAAATGACACTCCTTCAGTGTTTTCTTATAAGCTGGGTGTCTCTCTCTTTTGGCCTTTAAACCATCATGCTGAACAGCATCTGAGGCTTCGTTAGAACTAAATTAAGAGGAATAGTTTTCTTGTACCTCTTTCATGACATCCTTGGTAATATATAAAATAATTACTTTGGCATTTTTGTAGCTTTTAGTTGTGATCCACAATCCCCCCAGATCCTTTTCTGACAAGTTTCTATGTTTCTGCATAGCCAATTATTTCCTATTTGTACATTTCATTTTCCTTTCTGAAATAGTCATATGGTCTCCACTGGATTTTCTTATGGTTTCTTGTTAATATTTTTACCTGTTTGTCATGATCATTCTGAATCTGTATCCTCTCTTATAAAATAGTCATCGTCTTGTCTAGACTGTTATTGTCTATAATTTTTGTGAACGCATTTTTCATTTTCTCATAAAATTGCTCTATTATTCAAGGGCAACTGGCTAGAAGAGACTCCCAAGTAGATCTCTACTGGAAACGACATGCAGTGCCCTGACAGTGTAACGATGTATAAGCTTACCTGCATTTCTTTGAGATTTTTTCACTTGTTTCTTGTTTGTTTGTTTATTTAGATAAGAGTTTCCGTAATTTATGAGCTGTTTGTGTGTGGAAGGCATCAAAATCTTTGTAAAAATGTATTCTGTTAACTTGGCCATATGTTTAGATAAAGAAGAAAACAACTGGTTTGGCATTTTTGTCCTTGACAAATCTATGCCATCATCTTATTTTCTAGGTACTAATAAAATGTTTAGTAATTTCAGTCATTATCTCTTCCTTTACTGAAAATAGACTGATTAGGGTTTCTTTACTCATCTCTATCTTTTCTGTTCTAGTAAAAGATAAGGTAAAATATTAGATGTCCCTTAATCTCCCTTATTCTCTGATGTGTATTTCAAGATAGCTATTAATTGTCTACAGAGAAAAGGGGAATAGATTAAAAGTATTTTGATACTTAAAAATGTTCCCAAGAACCACTGGATTTCTCATGAGAATCCTTAAAAAAACAGCCAAAATAATTTTGGAACAATGTTCCAAATCTCAGTTAAATTGGCTTCTCTCTGAAAAGCGGTAGAAATAACAAAAAAGAAAACATCAGCTTTTAGTGTATCTTCTATTGCTTGTTATTTTTGGTCGATATTTAAACAGCAGATCTTAATTTTCTTCTGTTATTTTCTTCTAGCTTATTCGTAAAATATTTTCTTGTTGCTTTATATCCCTTGACAGTTATAACTGGTTTTGTGTTTGCCTTGCTGATTTTATTCAGTGTTCGTGCCATCTCTTTAAACTCATGCTTAATTGCATCTTTATTCCCAATTTTCCTGTTCATGATCTTTTAGATTACTTAACATTTTTCTTGCAGTCCTACTGTTTTCTTACTGTTTTTTACTTCCCCTGCGTGTTGGGATAGCTTTCTGTTTAGTGCTATGTCTTCCAGTAACCACCAATTCTGTATTTTTTCCTCTCTTAGGTTTTCTGCTCAAGGAACTCTAGCTGCCACTTACCTTAATATATTGAGGTCTGGGGTTTTTTGAAATCCGTTATTCTTAAGTCACACATAAGCTTTGGAATAGTCCTTTGCATAGGAATATTCTTATTCTGAGATTGTAGTATTACTACTATGACTTTTTTACAGTCTAGCAATTGTTAAAAATATCTTCCTTTTTCTCCTGAGAAAAGCATATTACAGCAAAGAAATACTACAATTTGAGTCTGAAAATTGAAGGCATTCCTGCAAAAAATGAGATGTCATAAAATAATATATTGTGGGCTTAATCATTATTTTCTTTCCTCCTATGAATATTTCAATGAAATAATAAATGCTGAGAAAGTCAGGAAAATGTTCATTGTACACCCCTTTATCACTACAGAAAAATGTCCTTACAGAAATATATGTTTTATTTAAGCTTTCTGTCTATCCCTAGGCGTAGGGTAGCTACTTTGAAGTTTTATCAAAAGTACATTTCAAAGAGTATTTGCAAGTATGCATTATAAAATGACCGACCTAAGAAAGGAATTATGGCTTTGGTTTATAGTGACTCCTGCTGGGAGGCAGGAAGCTGTCGGCAGTGCTCAAAAGAAATATTCCAATTGTGCGAGGTGAAGAGAGCCCCTTAACAGGTGAATCATCTTGTCTGTCACTGAAGACAAAATGTCTAATAAGTATCTTCAGCTGAAAGTGAAGTTAATGTTTTACATCATTATGGAAAAATACAAAATCCACAGTAAATAGTTCAGATTGAAATGGCGCGAT
Organism: Calonectris borealis; assembly: GCF_964195595.1. Lineage (NCBI taxonomy): Eukaryota > Metazoa > Chordata > Aves > Procellariiformes > Procellariidae > Calonectris > Calonectris borealis. Next base: position 113,791,018 of record NC_134312.1, on the reverse strand, counting down.
TTCAGTAAGTTATAAAACGGGGGTTGTTTTGTTCTTAGTGTCAAAACAAAACCTGAGTTTCCTGATTAGCTCTGGTCATGCAAAGGATATAGCTGATAATTTAAGGACCTAAAGTAGCACGGTTTAGCATCCTCTCCACTACTCCATATTGCAGGTAAGTTCTTTAACCATTATACAACCCAATACCAACTGCAAATGCAGTTTGTTTTCTGGCATCAAAGCTTTTATTTTCAACTCTTGTTACTAAAAGAAGTGTAAAGATCTATTTAAAACTATTACCCAACTTCTTATTCATGTTTAGCTAAATTGTGACACTTGTGCCCAAGAACATCTCTGAAAATGGGATTCTCAAAGTTCTTTCAGAACTGGGTAGTATTGTGGAAAGCCAGTATTCAGGTTATTAATAAAGATAACATGTTTAAGAGGAGATAAAATCCTAGTGCTTCAGGTTTAGCCTGATATTTAAATATAGAAAGTTAAATGAACTTTTAATAGGGACAGAAGATGCTGTATTTTTTTCACAAATAGAGTTTCTTCCACATTTCTCTATAGTATCAATTGCTATGGAGAGGATAGTATTATGGACAGACTACAGATGTGACAGGAGTTTGTTCTTGACTCACAAGGAATTGGAAACTTTGTGAGTTTTTAAGGTATGTGATTTGCCTAAAACAAGCTTTAGTATATTTGAAATCCATACAATTACGTGGTGTAAGTCTACCTAACTCACAGGAGTTTTGCCATTTTTTAAAATTAGGCCAAATGTCACAACCACAGTTTGCTATTAGGAAATAGGACTTGCATAGTCTTAGGTCCCCTTTTGTGAACATTTTTTAATTAAACTGCTTCTTAGCACCTGCTGTACTGCATTAATATGGTACTTTTTGATCAGTAAGTAAGCACTGAATATACACATTGCAGTGAGAGAATACAGCAAATCTGATGATCCTATGGATGAGACAGGTGAACTGGCACTTTTGAGATGAGAAGATTCACTGTCATAGAAGATATGTGAAATGTAGTCTTCAGAAAATTTCAGTTTTACTCACAGAGTACAATTTTCTTTTTTTTTTTAAGTACAGTTACATCTATTTTCATGGAAACTGCTGTCAAGCAATGAGAAAAGAGAGCTTTGTGAAACTGTGGTTATAATCTCAGTATAAAACATGATACAAGCATCTCTTTTCTCTGCTAGATAATTGAATGTTATTGTGCTGTCTAAAAATGCCTCTGAAGTGTCACCATTTTCTTAGTAGTATGGAGACACCTTTACCTAAATAATTTTAAAAACCTGCTAAATTATTTCAGGTTCCTATAGAGATGCGGGATTTTTCTCTTTTCAAATAATGTATCCTTTACTATACTTCAATTTTCAAAAACATGACTCTCTTTTTTAACAGGAGTATCTTTACTCCTCATTATACCATTCACTGAACAATTTGCATGTACTCCTTTGGACTGCTATTTTTTCCTCTAATTTGCTTACCTAAAAAGTATTTTTAGGAAAGGTTTTCTATTTTTATATGGAGCTATAGTGCTTGGACATGAAGTTCTGATTTGTTTTACAGAGGGACTGTACAGAACTGTCCCGTAGGAATGTAGGTACCAGAAAGTCTCTGTAAAAATCTATTTATTGTCACTAGTATGAATAGTAAGGAAAATAGATCAGGTTTCCAGCAACTTTTGAGTCTGTACAAACACGGCAGTTTTTTTGGATGTGTCCCCAAAAAAGATATATAGATTTTTCCGTGTCATTTGAGATAAGATAATCCCCTATGCTCTCTCTGCCTTACCCTGTAACTTTCTGCCTTACCCTATAATTTTCTTTTTTAGACAGAAACATTGCCTCTTGTGTCAAATGTTATTCCTTTTTTCATTCTTCTTCTATGTCTTCTTTAAAATGTAATTCCTGCAAATACATAATGTTAATTCACATTTATATTTACAACAGCAGGCTCCTTTTAAAAATAAAAGAATACCTATGAGATTTTGTCACACCAATGGAACTAATTTTAAAAGTTGATTTTCCTCCGTGATTTTTTTAAACACTGCTGATCAATGCCAACCTTAACAGAAGTTGTAACTGCAAAAAAATAGGAAAAAGTAATTACTAACATAATAGTTCAGTTTTTCATAGAAAGTTGAGCCAAATGACAAATATTCCAAATAACTGATTGATTTTTACAATCATTCTTTGCATCATTGCTGCTTTTTGAAATAATAATTATTTAGAAGGCAACTTCAAGCAAAGGCATGTGTTGAATGGAGTGCTTGCTTGTACGATGATATCCACCAGTTGGCTTTAAAAAAAATCTGTGTTGATTATGGTTTTTTGAATGATAAAGGACAACTTTGTTTCATGTTGATGTTTCTGCCCAACAAAAGTCATCAAAAGTACCAGTGAATTCAAGGCTTGGGGGTGACGCTTCACCTTGCTGAAGTCAATGACAAACATCAAATGACTTTAATGGGACCTAGTACAGTCTGAATCTGTACAGCTTTATTAATGGAGTAAGTGTGTCATTATTCAACCAAGTTAAGCAGCAAAGATAAAATCAGTTTTTATTTTTGATTTGTTTGCTTCAATGTGTTGCTAAATTCTACATACTTACATTCCTGTAGACAATTCATCACAGCTCTCCAAAGACAAAGAAGCCATTTCTAACCTTAAAAAACTGTGTTGATTATGTCATAGAAGCAGGCTCCACAGAATATTAACATTAAGTGAATCTTTAAGTCTTGCAGTTCTGAGTTAAACTACTTTTGGCTTTGACACCACATTTCTCTTTATCAGTATCTGACAAGCCCTGAAGGAGTTCAGTCAATGCAAGACTAAAAGCTAACAGCAAGTATAGTCAGGGTAGCTAGAAAAAATAGACTTGCTATGGTTGCATACAGTAATTACATACTCCACTTGATTTCTAGAGTATTACTCTTGAAACTCAGAACATAACTTAGCATTATTACTTTTACTTATTGCTTATTTTATTCACTAAGTAAGAATGCTTAATAAAGTGCAGTATGTATTCTTGAAAAAACTTGTAAGGTACTTTCATTTGAAAGGATACTGGATTACCAGATCTGGAACCCCTTTTTTTGCAGGAGGGCATTATTCAATAGTGTAGTTAAGCACGGAATTGTGAAGAGGACTTTATTATTTGAAGTGAGACTAAAGCTGAGATTAGCAAAATACAGAATTTCTGTCTCATGGGAAATTCTGATATTCTTTCATACCGATTCAGGATGAAAACAACTATTTTTGTTATAATTACAGTGTCACAGAGGCTCACAAAATCAAATTAAGCAGAAAATAGAAAAATAAACTTTATTTAAACCAAAATTGTTTAGCAGAAAACTAACTAGAAATGAGGCTTATCAAAACCACTGAACACTCCAACAACATCAATAAACACACAGGTTCAAGATGGCGTACGAGGAATTAATACTACATGGCCGTCTCTAGAAATGAGGATCCGAAATGTGCATAATCACTCACCCACGTAAGATGAGGGCTCTCAGCCTCGAGGGAGGCTCCTTGGGCAGCACCTCGACCCCATGGGCCGAGTCCCTGACTGCAGACCCGCTGCGCTTGTCCCCCGGCGGGGCTCCGTTTATAGCCAGTCAGCTGACTGTGGTCAACTCTGATTGGCTGAAGGCTTTACCCTCGCCACTTTTCCACCGCGGTGCACACGCGACCAAGGCGTGCACGCCGCGATCGCACACGCCACCTAAAGGCGCGAAAGTAAGGGCGCGAAACGTGGGGATGCTGCGGTCCTAATGCCCCCGGCCTTTTGTCAGGACGGCTGCACCTGCCACGTACAGTTACACATTTTGTAATGTTGAAATGAGCTAAGCCAGCCAGCTCATTTTCAGCTCCTTTTTATCATTATTATTTATGTAGTTGTGGCTGTTACTCTTACATGATTCTGTAGGCCAAGTTAGCCAGACAACATTAGCAAAGATGACTTGGGCCCACAGTATACTGTGTTGTTTGAAGAAGAGTTTACTGTTAGAGATTAAGGAATAATTTTAAAATTCTAAAAGTAGAACAAACCACTCTCAAAGACCAAGTCCTCAGCACATCAAACTTTGCGCAATCAAAACAGGATTCTTTTGATTTGGGTCCTCAGATAAGGAGAAGGAGAAAGGGAATGTCAGGCAAGAATTGAATGATTATAAACAGCATCATAAAAGTAGCCTACCTTTTGCAAAGCTGGAGCTATTTTGTAATCACCATGACACAGGATCATTTTAAGGAAGGCTCAAGTATGGTTATGTTTAGAGGGAGTGTCTTCCACGCAGATAGTTCTGAAGAGTAAAATTAAAGAACAAACAAATGCAAACCAATAAAAACCTCACCCTTTCTCAAATGACCCTCTTTTGGTAATAACTGGCAAGAGAGAAATTAAAAGAAAAGTGCTGGAATAAGTTCTGTGCTTACAGCTGGACTGTGGCAGCGGAGGAAGCACATGCTCTCCAGGTCCCAGCTGCTTCTCTTGCCTCTTGGAAGGAATAATGGTGGTAGGTTCATTATCCTTGGGGTAAAAATACTGTATGGCATTGCCTGTTGCCCTGCATGTTAAGCCAGCAAATGAAATGGAAGTTGTACCTGTCAGTGTTAAAGGTATTTGATTGCCATACCCTTTTCTTGTTTCTCAAGGTTGTAATGCTTTCTTCTTGAGCCAGTTATTAATTATTTGTTTAGTTGCAAGAATGTGGTTGTCTCGTGAAGAAGAATTCTATTGTGTGGGGAGAAAAATGAGCAAAGATGGTCAGATGCTTAGATCTTGCCTGTGGACTTTCTTTATGATAAAGCAAGCAGCTCATTCAGTCTATGGTGTGGTTTTTTTTTTTTTTTTTTCCCCTGGCGTGCATTTATATGCACCTTAAGGTAAACAGAGGGACAACGAGTGTATTACCTCACTGAAGTTACAAATGTCTTTGTGGTGAAGTCTTCACTGCTTCAAATAAGAGAGAGTGATTTTTTTTTTTGTTGCTGCTTTTTTTTTTCCTCCTGTGTCTTGTTCCATCTCAGCCTTTTTAATGGCAAGGAAATTTTCTTTGTGCCCATCTGTTTTCTTCATGTCAACGTTATTCTTTTCTTTCCTTTCTCTCTGATTTTGATGTCATTGCTAACCCTCCTTGTATCACTGATCCAAAGCTCACAGAGGTCAGTAGTGTTAGATCTCTCTCTCTATAAGTTTGTTCTGTGGAAGCTTTGAGGTTTTCAAATGCTTTTCCTTTCTATCCAGTTAAAGTGAAGAACAAAAGAAATGAGAAGGTGAAGAACAATGTTCATCACCTTTCTCCACTCCCAGAATATCCAGTAGCTTTTTTATCAGGACACTTGCTGCTGACATCAGGGACCCATGTTCCAGCTATAATCTGTAGGCTGCTTCAAATTCCTATTCTACCTAATCCATAACAGGGGTTTTGAACTATTGTCCCTCCTCGGGTTCTGTATTTACACCCTAAATAAATAGCCATTCTGGAATGAATGTCTCTTTGCCTTTTACTGGAGCTGTTCTATTTTGTAAAAGATAATCATTCACTGAATGAAAGAAGAGAAAAAAAAATGTAGGTCAGAATTTGGATTTGGACATGTAAAGTATATTTAAGTTCTTACTCTCAATATATGAATATCCTTTTTGTAGGGGAAAATCTCAGGATGTCTCTCACACGTATTTGGGTACAGATTTATCATTAGAATGGAGGGGACATCATCAGCAGCTGTGCGTTGTGAGCTTCTCCGCCATGTGGCACAAATACAAGTTTGCTTGTCTTCTCCCCTTGTCCATTTGAACCAGGACTCATGTACACCCCAATATCCAATTTTTAAAGAACAATCTATTCTTTTGAAATTAGGTCATACATTCATTAGAAGTATTTCTATGTGGACAAATTAATATTTTCTAAAAAAAAGGCTTCTTCAGAACAGTTCATCAGCGATAATTCCTATCACATGGGAAACTTTCTGTTTACTTCAATGTGCTTTTAATAACATTTTATAAATCTATGAAGGCATACATCAGCATGCCAGACTTCTAAGCTGGGTTAACCTCTAAGAATGTCTCTTGCAATGCTTGGGCTTGCTATAACATTAATATTGAGTAAAAAAGTCAGAAACATGTCATGGAAAGGTCTTTTCAGATTGAGCAACTGTGAACTAGCCATATTAATAGGGCGTAGAAGTTCATCCAACAATACGTCCAAGAAACCCAAACTCTTATATAGTTTTCATACTCACATTCCCCTGGTGATTGTTAAGGCACAATTCCTTCTCCCCAAAGCCTCCCAGACCCTTAAGAGAGAAGTATTGCTTTGCCAGTTTTGTTGTATGAAAGTATTGTTCAGCAGTGGTTTACAGCATTTAGAATGTACTGTTAAGTCTGAGCAGGTGGAAGAGCAGAAACTGTTATGGCCAAAGTTCTCCAAATTTCTGTGAAATATATGATTTGAGCAATAGGCATTATTTAATTAGAAAACATTTTGTCAGGAATTTTCTGGCCAGCTGTGAACTTGATTGCATTGTATAAACATGAAATAGCCAAGAATAGCCAAGAAAAAACAAGGCTGAATTTATCTAAGTATGGTATTCATTCAAGGCTTGCATCATCCTCACCAAATTCTCTGCTCATTTGGAAATCTCTTATATCAGATGACAAATTAATGTTAAATTCTCTTCATGTTTGAGATCATATTCCTGCTATCTTTTGAGTAAATAAAGTTTCTTTGGGCTAATTTTTTTAATTAGCTGGAGTTCATAGGATACCTAATCAACTATGGGCTGAAACGGAAACAATTTTGTCAGAACTCTAAATCGTCTCTTTGGGTCCTGGGCTGCTCTTCCACATATAATTCCTGAAGTATATTTGAGAAAACTCAACTGGAAGTTTTTGAACCACACACAGCTTAACTGTTGCTAAGTTAAACAATTTCAATTTTGGATAGGAATCAGTAATGACAGTAATGCTGCCAGAGTAGAGAAGGAAGTCTTGCAGTGAAGTTGCTGCTGTAATCCATTGTAGTTCTTCATAACTGGGTGGATTAATGTATTTCGTAATCCATGAAATCCTTTTTCAGGTTGCTACCTCTCTGTTCTTCAGAAAGGGATCAAAAGCATAAAGATATGTAGCTCTAAAAAGCATGTTGTAAGAAACCAAAATAATGTGTAAATATTTCTAGTCACATCTCTTATTACATTAATGGAAAAGGAGATACTCATTCTAAAGTACTTACTAAGACAAGTCCCAGATTATATATTGCCCTTTTATGATGCTAACCTGGGTATCTATATCTGCTGCAGTTGCAGCAGAAGATGGCAGTCTTTATTCAGTGTAGAATGCCTAGACTAAATATTTTGATTTCAAAGGAGCAGTAAACACTCTCATCTATTAAGGAAGCCTATATGCAAATAGTACTATAGTAAATCTTTTGTAAGCATGTCATTTCTGCATTAACAGCTATGTAATAAAGCAGAAACCATGTTTTGCATTATTAAAGCATCAAATAAATCAGATTATGCAGCACTAATGCTTCATTGAGCATCATTGAGCTAAGCTGTCTTGTGTTGTGTACAATGTTTATTTTTTTTGTTGTTAACGGAAGGATATTTAGAGGGTAAAAAGTTTACAGTCCAGTAAAAATGAATAACTGATTATCCTCCCAGGTCAGAGGTACTGAAAACTCCTGATGGTGTGATTTCTTTTCTATTTGTAAAGTTTGGTGATCAAAACATCAAATTAGGAGATCTCCTTAAACAGAAGACAAATGAACTAGAACATTTCCAGGTGTTTATTGTGTATACTTCATATATATCTACAAGTAGCAGATCTAACACATTCTTAAAACCTGGACCAACAACTTGAAGGATTCTTCCGTGGGTTCTTTTCCACCCTTACTTTTCTTGGAGATAATGATAGGCACTCAGCAAACACAAATTCTTCTCTGTATACTTTCATTCTGTCTTCTAAATTTTTGAACAATATTAATCATAATTCTTATTGAAGTGTTTTTCTGTCACTAATCCAGACATTGCGTTCATGCTAACGGGAGCAGGAATCTTTCACTGGGTAAGGTCTTTTACCTTCTAAGATGAGCATTACAATTCTCTGATTTGTTGCCAATAGTTGCGTAATGTGACGAGTAAGAGCGTCCTGTATTTGCTTCCTTTGCCATCAACATAAACTATGGTAGATTAGGGCTAGAATGAATAGATACATGATCTACAACTTGCCCGAAGTACTTCTGTCTCTTGCTCTTCCGTGAAAAAGTCGCTTTATTTTTTTTTTATCAGTCAGTTTCTAACAGTCATAAATGATTATGCACTTTTTTCAAGCGCTGAATCACTAAGGCTCACTGAAGTCACTGAAGTTTTAAAAGTTTGGTCAGTTCCTGAAAACCCTGAGGTAATTTAACTTTCTTTTTTGAAGTAGAATATGCATCATTCCTCAATGTTCTGTGATTTTTTTTTTTGTGAAAATTTAATCACATCTTTGTTGTCAGATCTTTGTCTTTTTTTTTTTTTTTTTTTTACTCATAGGAGGAGGAATAACATGATAACCCACCAGGAAGTATTGCATTTATTTTCTTTAAGCAGAACTGTCAGTCTCCACTAAAACCTGTTGCAGATTCTCCAGCCATATGGAATAGAGGTTCACAGTTGAGAGAAACCAGGTGGTTTTATTGAGGCAACGAGAGATTTGTCACTTCTGGAAGTCACAGGTGTGATAGAGATACCACCCAGTGTGCTACAACAGAACTGGATGGAAAAACTACTTTTCATCTCATAAAAGTTTGACTTTCACATATTTCCCATTTCACCTCAGGTAAAAGCCAAACCCTTCTATGCAGAGTTGGAGCAGGAGAGACCAGCATTTCAAAATAACTAACATTGAAGTAATTTTACTCATCTGAGAATGGCACAGTTCAAAATTTTCCCTTGCTTGAATCATTGTCCAGACTTGCTAGTACATTCCCAAGGAGAACTACATTTTTGACTAATGAAAGTTTTCTTCAAAAAACTCAGATGTTCTAGTAATTGCCATATGTAAAAGAGTGATCCTGCAACATTTTGTACAAATTGAAGCACTGGAAAAATGTCTTTGTGTTATTTATGACCAACATGCTAACAGAAAGGAGTCCTGCTGTAGCATGCTAAATATGTATTTTTTAGTTCTTCCAAGCCTTAAGAAAAATCAGATTATAATAGTTATTTCTTCCTGTAGTTCTGCAAAAGAGACTGTTAGATTTTATTCATTCATAGACTATGAAAAATTATTCTACTTTTCTTTTCTTGCTTAATATATTTTCCTTCTTTTTCCTTACTTCTTCCTTTTCGTTCCTTCTCTTTCCAATCATTCTGTCTGAAAATTTTTGTGATACTTACATTGAAAATTATTAACTTACCCATTTTGTGTTGAAAGAATGAAGCTTATGCTGATAGACTTGTAAAACTTCACAAAATTCAGGGAGTCTTTCAGATGTTACTAAGGCCTGAGGTAGGTAGAAGTTGATGATGCTATAATGGCATATTGATACAATTCAAAATATCCTGGGGGTTGAACTTGTCATGTCTGACAGTCAGATTTTAACTAGTATGGTTTGAATCTTTTAGAGAGGAACTACAGTTTTTAGCAGAACTCAGGCTCTGGGGTTTTTTTTGCTGTTAGTCTGTTTTCCTTTTTATCAAAAGATTTCCTCTTTTATTCTATTAGAAAAGGAGAGAACAAGGTCTCAGTAACACAGGGGAGTTGGGGGAGCTCTTATCCCATGCAGACAATGGGCATTTCCTCACCAACTTTCTCCGTTTTCCTTCTTTCCTTTGTTTGTTCAGGTGTGTTCTTAAAAGAGGCCAGTAGGATTAAAAATACTTTTAGAGTTGGATAGGTAAAGACAATCCTGCATTCTTTATGAGGAATGTTGTTTCTTTTGGTGCATTCTCTGTTCTGGTTTGTTTTTTTTTTTCCAATTTACAGTGTAACCTCTTCAGGTATGACAGAGTTTCTTCCCATCTGAAGTTCTGGAGAGGAGTTCTGGTTGAAGCTGGATTGGTTGATGTGATTGCACTCGGCTCAGCAGATAACAGTTTTAAAATTCCCATCAATCAGAGATGATTATATGGGACCCAGGAAATGAAAGGTCAGCTTCAAATCTGGTGCAGAGAACTGCTCTGAAAAAAAAAAAAAGTTAATGAAAACAATTTTTATTAGAATTGCACTGTGGAATTTCACTGTCAACTCAGGTTTTAGAAAAGGCCCAGGCTGGATTAAGTTTCCAGCTTCTCAGCTGGGGTGCCATCACTTTTGGGCTCTACTCCCACAGCCACCTGCTGAAGGGGTTCCAAGCCCCCCCGCTTCCTAGCTCCTGTATGAGACTTCAGGCCAGAGGCTGTTGTAGTTACTTTGGCAAGCAGGACTACTACTGAGTCTTTAGGAAGGTCAAAATCCCAGAAAGTTAGAAATTTATTGAAATTATCATTTTCCCACCCACCAAAAAACACTAAAACTGTTTCATTTCATACTGAGTCTTGCATTTTGGTTTGATGTCCTTTAATATGACTTTGCACTGCAGATGCCAATACTCTAAAGGAGCCATGGAACTGAAAGTGCCATGCAAGGAAACCCAAGCTGACTGATGGAACCCCAGCATGACCCTGGAAGTAAAATAGCCGCATTTGCATTGTGCCAGGCTAAAAAGCCCTGTACTGCTTAGACTTAACTAGCAAAACAATACTAGCTTGGCAATCTCTGCATTTCAGTATGTACTATAAACACATCATTTCAAAACTAATTGGCTCTACCGTGAGAAAAGCTATACAGGTAGAGTGTGTTCAGTCACACAAAAGATATGCTTGACTGATCATTCATGTAATTTTATTTTGAGGGACGTGCCATTTTCTCTGGGATATCAGATGAACTACATTTGCCAAGTTCATAATCAGCGTTATGATGGACACTGAGTAACATGAAGCAGGAGCTGAACCGTTAAAAGGAACGGTAGTGTCTGACAACCTTGTTTGAGCTGAGCAGAAATCACAGTTAAAGTCATTTAGATGTCTAAATTCCCTGAATGCAGGTACAATTAGCAGTTTTCATAGTCAATTCAGTAGTTCTGAACCTCTTTTTTTCTGCTGTCCTTCCTGACAAATACAGAAACTGCACGACAGTGGAAATCCTCCAATAGTACAAATATAGACAACATAGTGATGGTATTGTAGCTGTGTTACTAAAGTATGATGAAACAATAAACTAAATGTATAATCTTTCACTTGTCATGGCTCATCATATCACCCTTTTACTCATGCGCAGTTTTTATTCTTGACATAAGGCATTGCAAGAGCAGATCATCTACTATTTCAAATCAGAATGTGTTAGCAGCATCCTTAAGCTTTCTCCTATTTACGCCTATAGCTGCAGTTGTAACTATTATATATTTCCTGTTGTCTGATACAGGGGGGGTGCTATCTCTTCAATTTTACAATTCTTAAGAATCCAGTAAATCATGGTTTGGATTTTGGAAGCTAAGAAGATTTAGTCAAACTTATTTTCTGTTATGAAAGTGGACCTTACTTTCCCTAATTAAATTTGCTTAGCTCCTATATTTGTTATTTTTAGGTACATTTGGAGTTTGGATGGCCACAGTACCAGAGAAAAAAGGTAGGGGTAAGGACTTTTATTTCTCTAGTAAATAGGTAATTAGTAATTCTGCTGATACTGGTTCCATGCCGGCAGGAGATAAATAACACTACTTTACTTCCATTACTGGTTCACCAGCTGTATCTGAGGGTTAAAGGACACCACTGTGCCATCCGCTCAGAACACAGCACAGACTATTTCCCATTGCTGAATTTGACCGTGTAAGCATTGTTCTCTCTTTCAGATCTCCCATACCACATCTCAGTTACTTGCCTTTGTTTTCAAGACATAATTTATTCACTTCTTCTCGGTCTCGGGACTGACTTATCATCTAAAGATTCTACCATCTCTTTGTTAATTTTCAGACAAACATTTCTGTATTATCCTCCTGCCTGTCCCTGTTGTTTGAAAAGAGCTTTCCAAAACTGTGTATAAAACCACAATTGTAGTTGTCTTTGAGCTTAGCCTTTAAATTTTGTATTTCTGAGATTCATTAAATACAAATCCTTTCTAACTGCATGACCAATACTGTATCACGGTTCACTTTTATTACTTTCTGTCTTCTCTTTATCAGTCTGTCTCTTATTTTAGATTAAAAACACTTTGGAAAAACAAACTGCCTTTTTACCTTCTTTTTGTATAGTCTCTGAACAGGAGGTTTTCTCCTGGAAAAAGCTCTTATGCACTACAGTACTATCTCTATCCTTATTATTGTATATTGCTTGCACTTTAAAATGGTTAGTGACGTTGCTTCAACACCTTCAGATAAAATGGTAGGGGAGAATGTTCATTTCACAAATTAACTTTCTTATAAATGTACACAGACGCCAATATGAGACGGAGGTCAGGGTTCTGTTTGTTTGGAATATCACAGCTTTGCAAAATTTTATTTTCTTCTTGTACTTTAGCAGGTTATCAATATTTTGCAAAACAAAATATCTGTATGTGTTGGTTTTGGCTGGGATAGAGTTAATTTTCTTCATAGAAGCTAGCATGGGGCTATGTTTTGGATTTGAGCTGAAAACAGTATTGATAACACAGGATGTTTTAGTTACTGCTGAGCAGAGCTTACACAGAGTCAAGGTTTTTTCTTGCTTCTCACACCACCCCACCAGTGAGTAAGCTGGGGGTGCACAAGAAGCTGGGGATGCAGCTGGGACAGCTGACTCCAACTGACCAAAGGGATATTCCATACCATATGACGTCATGCTCAGCATATAAAGCTGGGGGAAAAAGAAGGAAAGGGGGACGTTTGGAGTGATGACGTTTGTCTTCCCAAGTAACCGTTATGCATGATGGAGCCCTGCTTTCCTGGAGATGGCTGAACACCTGCCTGCCGATGGGAAGTAGTGAACAAAATCCTTGTTTTGTTTTGCTTGCGCGCGCGGCTTTTGCTTTGCCTATTAAGCTGTCTTCATCTCAACCCACGAGTTTTCTCACTTTTACCCTTCCAATTCTCTCTCCCATCCCACCGGGGGGGAGTGAGCGAGTGGCTGTGTGGTGCTTGGTTGCCAGCTGGGGTTAAAGCACGGCACTGTAATATTTTATTTGGAAACAATAGAATGTCTAGATGATATCAAAATTATAATTTAGTTAAATAAGAAATAGATAAAAAGAAAGAAAACACTAAAAGAGAAAATTAACATTACATCAGACAAAAAAAATTAGTTTCAAATGCTTTAAATCATTTCTGTTGAAAATTTCATTCAGATCAGTTCAATCCTAAGAAATTGCAGATTTTGATTAAAGCAGACTTTTTTGTGAGAAATCTGGTTTTTTTTATAAATTCCACGAACTAAGTAGCCTTTTTTGTGTCACAATTAATTAACAGAAGTGAATGACAACATATCTGATCTATCTTATACTTTTTGTATTCACTGTAGCAAAAGTTTTATTACATTCCTTTCACACACCAGGATTGTTTTTCTACCTTGTATTGTCAAGTATCTGTGATGTTTAAGCATTCTTGACATTTGTGAAGCTTTGCTGAATGACTGTTGACAAAAAGCTTTGCAATACATGTTAAAAGTATACTCAGGGGAACTATCAGAATACAGTAAATCCTACTTCAAGCCTACCCAAAATGTTTTGTATATTTGTACTTTAGACATTTACATTATCCAGTGGTCTATGGCAATTTCTGTTCAATTTAACATCCTGTTTCCTCTTAATACTACTGTACAAAAATTGACCTGATTTTTCTTCTTAATTTTTATTCTTTTCATCACTAATGCAAACTTTTAAGATACCACTGTCTACACGTTTGAGTACAGACTGAAGTGTTGTGGACAAATGGCATTTTACAGACTTCAGAACCTCTGAGCTTTTCTAAGTAGGTGCCTGATTAAATTGATGGATGCCATCAGATTGATTTATTGCCTTGTCCAAATTTCTGTTGATGGGCATTGATGTTGCAAGAAGATCCTTGGCACTGTGTGTTCCTTTACAGGCTATATATCTTTATGGAACGACTGTGATCCACTTCACGGCAATTGGCATTTAAGAGTCCATCCCTTATTTACATCTGAAAATTTGGCACAGATTTCTGTACGGACAGGCAATTTTGTCAGAAATTGATGAAAAGCTTTAATTCTGAGCTTTAGAGAAATCATAGAACATTCTTGTGACAGGAGAAACATATTTAAAAACATCTGGGCATAAAATAGGATTTTGACAGATTTTATCCCAAGTGTATTTTCTTCAGTGTGAGGCGTGGGGTACAGCCATAATTCCCTCTAACACTGACCGACCAATTTTCGCAGGGGCAGTTAGAAGTCCTTTCTGCAGCAAGAGAAATCCCCAGGAGGGGCAACATGTCAAATGACAATATTCAGTCCCAGTGTTACAGGTGCTGGGAGGAGTGTGATCAGCACCTGTTGCCATGGTGTAGTAAAAATGCATTAAATGATAGGATATTTTTCAACTGTCCTCAAGGCAGGGAAGTCTCATTTAACTTTTGAGTAGTGTCTTTGTCTCTGCTGTATTCCTGGAAGTTATAGCATTGGTGAAGTCATTCTCCACCACAGAAAAGCAAAAGTAAAGCTAAGTGTGTGAAAAACACAAAGAGTGAGGACCATGCTCTGACTGAAACCACTAAGAATATATTCATTATTTCAATAAAAGATTAAATTTACAGAATGAACACCAACTTCAAGAAGAGGCCTCTTATGACATTAAGCTGTGCCCTAAAAATTTCCTTACATAGCAAAGCTGTGAATTAAATGTTGATATTACACTTGTACTGTTGGGCTGTTGAAAGACACTTGGTGTTATTGATAAACCACCCCACACTGCAAAATTTTGTGTGTGGTGGAAGGAATTAAGAGTCCCTTAGGTGCTTACTTACTTCTGATGAAAGGTAGTGAAGGGCCAAGTGAGGTATTACACCCATTATTTCTTTTCTAGTATGTAATTCAGCCCTTGTAATTCTGAAAACTTTGTTACAGAGAAATGTTTCTGATTGAACAAAACACCTTGACCGTATCTTCACCGGTCCTATGGATGGTATACAAAACTTAAATTCTTAGATATTTGACTATGCTGGTTTACAAAATAGGAAAGAAAGATATGAACTGCTTTTGAACTCTTTTACAGTTTATCATCTCTTACTGTCTATAATGGACTTTTAAAACTCTCATGAAAAGTCAAAATTAACATTCAGCAGTTACTTTTCTAATCTACTTTACTGCTTAATTTCTTATGTTGGTTCAAGGACAATCTGAAGTACCTATTCAAGATACATCCCTCAATATAAATAACCTAGTTTAATTTCTTCTTGTGATGACACAAAAAACCCTGAACCCTTAATGTGACCAGTTCAGAACATTTATGTGCCAGCATAATAGAAAACCAATAATTCTGTTGGTTTCACCTCTCTTGGAGGTTCTGATAGAAAGTTGAGGGGCCTTGAGATTGGTAAATTAGTTGGCACTTAACCCACTCTTACTTGAATAATTTTGATAGCTATAAAAGAAAAGTTGATACTGGTTTCTCTGGTGAAACTAGTAGTGATTTTACATGATAATAAAACATCCCTAGTGCTAATTCAATCAATTAGGTAACTGTGAATCAGACAGCTACCTGTGGTTGTTTACAAGTATATCTGCAAAATTTCTTTTATGGGTAGATGTCTGTTTGAGCAATTCTATTAGAACTGTACTTTTTGGCAGCTGTTTATTTTCAGCGGCATTCACTAGTTTCTCTAAAAAAAAAGTAAAATGTCTTAAACAATCTTTCTACTTTCAATGCATGTCATTTCCATAGAATCTATTAGTAACACAATAGCTCTAAAATGTAATATGAAGAAGAAGTAATGGGGAAATATAGTTATTGTAATGGAAATATAGCTACAGTAAATATAGTTTGGAAATTTTGTTGTGATTTTTTCTACTTTTTCTATTCTCATTTTAACTTCAACTTGTGAACTCTCTCTGGATGGACTAATAGTAAAAAACACATATTAAATTGCTCCATGTTTACCTTATATTGCAAGAACTTGAGTTTTAGTTTCCATCACACATACCTCATTTTGAAGATCTTCTTTATCATTTCTACAGAATTGTAATTTTCAGGTAATATAAAGCCAAATTCTAACCTTATGCCCGCCTTTTAAAGGAATGCCTGAAAGACAGTGAAAATGGCTCATTAACGCCATGGTAATCAAGAGCAGAATTTGATCCAGAAAGAATAAACTGTCTATCATCAGAGGTGCAGTCATACTGAGCAGTTAGAAATAATTTCAAAATCTAAGTCATGTACTGATAACTTAAAGGATGTTTTGGATTGTTGTCCTCAGTATCAGTCAATATATGTAACTATGAATGATACACTCTTAATATTTTTCCCCATATGTAAGCTGGGACTAGGTCAAAACATATCCTCGAGGAAGGACAGAAGGTGTAGTTCTCCAGGGTTGAGTATATCCTTTATGTAGTTCTCCTAAAAACTGAATGATTGCATTCTTAGACAGTAATGAGAAGTGAACGTGCAACATTTAGTCATTTGGAATAGGTACCATTTCTTTGTTTTATAACACACTGTAGTCTTGATCCAGGCCTGAAACAGCTAGATATTGTCAGAGCACAAAAAAAATGAATCAATATTCGTTTAGCACTCAATTTACTGGCTGAGGCTTAGACGTGTTAGATTAATCCACAAATTAAAGCATCTGCCTCTATTTAATATTAAAAATGTATTGCAAATAAGGTCACACAATACTTTACAGACTTTTTTTTTTTAAAAATTCGGAGGTTTGCTGGCAGGTATGTCTTTTAAATTGTGTGGTATCAGCCATAGCTCTTTCTTCTTATGCCCCAGAAATTATTTTTAAATCTGTGAATTTGCAGCTAGGAGTGGTTGGATGAAAGTGGATCATCTGGATGATCATACGGATGCTTCTATTTTGGGACTTTGAGTCCTTTAAAGATATATGAAAACACTTTAGTGTTTATGCTTTCCATGTAAAGTTAATAATGATAGCAGGTTTATATAGTTAAAGCTAATTAGCTATGGATTATCACCCACTATTGCAATTAAAGATATTTTATTATAATGGTTTGCCTTGTTGCATTAATTGCTTAAAAACAATAAGTGTTTTTTATATTGTAACTGTCAGCGTGGTGTTCTTGACCATTAAGCTTTATATTGTTGTTCTCAAAAAATTAACTTCTAAAAAGAGAAAAGCATGTGTCAAATTATTCAGTGTGTCATAAGAGAATCATTATCCTCACTCACTGTTTTATCACTTGTCTAAATTTACATGCGCAAATACACTTCCTTTAGAATTTATTATAGCATAGTAGGAAATTCACTGAAAATTAAACCTGGACCCCCATTCAGCTTTTAAAATCCCAAGTCAACACATCATTTAAGCACTTGCTTAAATACATTCCTCTTCAGGAAAGCTAAATTACTAAAGCACATGCTTAAATTCACTTTTGGAAATGAATGGACAGTTGGAACAGAGCCTAAGAATTTAAGCCAAACCAAACTGAAGTCAATGGAACAAATGTCAGTGATTTCAACAGACTTTGTGTTAGATCCCAAATACATCTGACTTATTTGGTTAAATGAGCACCGTTTCTGATGACAGGCAGCTTCTTGGAATCAGGAAGTTTGCGAGAATTGAGTGCATTTAACTTGTCAAAAGAACCTGGCTGGAATGGTATAGTGTAATATCATTTCTACCAGCAGTTGTAGGGTTGTTTTTTGTTAGACAAACTCTACACATTGATCCATAATCCCTAAGCCCACGGTATAGCTGTGGTTATACAGTTAAGATTGCTAAACCTAATGTGGACAGGTTTACATGTGCAGTAAGTTTGAAAAAAAAGTTTTAGTTTGGGAAATGAGCAAACACTGTGAAAATATTGTCTGGGATTTCTGTATCTGATTAAACTTCACACTGGGCAAACTTATAGAAGAGAAATTTCTAGCAAGTTACTTACCGGGTAGAAATCATATTCCACTAAGACAGCCCCAGAGCTAAAAAAGCTTTGAGACAGGAAGAGCACTAAAGAGAGCTATCATCTGTGGCTTCTCCTGCCCTTACCCTTCTTGAGCCATCGGTGGTGTTTCCCAAAACCAGTCTAGTGTTGGAAACAGAACATGGGGCTGGATGGACCTTCGGTGGCACGTACAATAGCTGTTCTTATGTTCCTAAGTCACACCAAGAATTAATGTGTTTGCTGCTTTTTCTGTTAAATTATTACCATGTTTTTAAATAGGAGGGTATAACAGCACTGTCTTCTCAATAATTAAATTAAAAGCTGTCAGAAGACCTTATAATATTTCCCTTTGAGACAAGTTAAGACTCAGATAAAACAATAAGCTCTTTGATAACTTAATAAAGAGCAGATGGGTTTCAACAAAGCTGGATTTGAATCAGAGTAGCAATAACTGATGCTGAAAATAAATCAAACTTCTCTTTTACAATGTAAGAGGTTAAGACAGGCAATGCCAAGGATCATCTTGACCCTTTACCTCCAGTGGTAATAGCTGACACTGAAACAGGTTATTTTACAAGCCTTTTTGTTTTATTTTAATTGTTCTTAGAATGGATTCTGAGCTGGAGAAGTTTGATTTCCCAAAAGTAATACTTTGTTTAACATTGCCACAGGTGATATGGCTTATAGGAAAGGCTGTGAAAGCCTACATGAAAATGGTTTCCCAGTGGAACTGTGCCTTTCTCTGAAATCTAAACACTGATGATGTGCAGATTCTGACAGATGTTTAGCAGCGAATATTCAAAGCAGTTAGACCTACACTAGTGCTGTTAATTTCAACTTTATTGCTTTATTCTTGAATGGAGACAGTATTTCGTATCTCTTTTGATATTATAGAACATGAAATATTTCAGTAAAATTATTTTTATATTCTTAAATGGTCTTTTTCATTACTGTTCAGAAGTTCTGAACTTTTCCTTAGCTTGGTGTCATACCAAATTTCAAAATGTCAGAATTTCTAAGGGAAGGAATGTTATTTTATGATCTGTCTTAATGGTCTTTTTTCTCAATGGATTACTTATTAAACAATCCATTATATATAAAAGTAAAATTCCATGCACTCTTACTGTAGTTGGCAATACCGTGAGAGATGATGTCGCTTCAGAAGGGTTATAGCATTAACAGCGTGAGCTCCTTTGATTTACATATATTCATGCATTAAGGCCAGAAAGGAAGAACCTGTTCCTCTAGTAGTTGCTTAGCAAGCCAAACAATTAATCCAGGAATTCCTACTTTAACTCCAATGTTTTAGATAGGGATATCTGTAGACATTTGTCAAAGGTACTTAAAAACAATGAAAATGAGATGCTAAAAGTAGTTAAAAATTACATAGTACATCACTATACACCTCTTCTCTTTGAAATTTAGTAGAAGTGGATGATGATGTGCTTTCTGTGAATACATGGCATAGGGTAATTCAATTAAGGAAAAGTATTCTGCAACTTGTTCCATAAGGGCACTCTCTGAAAATATAATTATGACTGAATAAACCAGTGCTATTAGATCATTTTGGTTTAAATGTATAACAAGCTTTTGACTTGCATCCAGTCATTCCTGCGTTAAGCCCAATAGTCTGTGTTTGATTATCTTTTGTTTTGGTGGAAAAACTTGTGGAAATTAAGATTACTTCACTTTCTAAATTGTTTGTCCTTACATATCCACCTTTTGCAAATAGAAATGTTTGCTTCGGGGGTTTGAATCGTTCTAGCTTAAAATTTCTTTTTATCTTTTTCTGAATAATTTTCTTTTTCTTTGAAGAAAAGTCTGTGAAAAGGAACAAAATGCATGTTATACATTGGTAATTCTCTAATTACTAGATGTGTTATAAAGCTGCACTCTAAAACACAGAAGCGTAACAGATCTGTTTGACAAGTCACTATAGACATAGGCAGGCAAAATCTGGAGTAAATCAGACAAGACACTGAAATTGTGATTTATTTAATTTCCCCCCCCACACACCTCTCTTGAAAGCTTCCTCTGTTCTTCACAGTTTATCTGTTGAGTAGTGAACTTATCTATCGTGCTTATCTTAGTTATTGTCGTGGTTTAACCTGGCAGGCAGCCAAATACCACGCAGCCGCTCACTCACTCCCCCCCTGCCCCCCCCAGCGGGATGGGGAGAGAATCGGAAGGGTAAGAGTGAGAAAAACTCGTGGGTTGAGATAAAGACAGTTTAATAGAACAGAAAAGGGAGAATAATGATAATAAATAATGATAGAATATACAAAATGAGTGATGCACAATGCAATTGCTCACCACCCGCGCTGACCGATAACCAAGTAGCGATCGCTACTTCCTGGATCACGCCTACCATTCATATACTGAGCATGACGTCACATGGTATGGAATACCCCATTGGCCAGCTGGGCTGGCTGTCCTGATTATGTTCCCTCCCATCTTGTGTACCTAGCTCAGTCAGTAGGCACGGGAGCTGTCCTTGGACTAGGAGGGCACTTAGCAACAACTGAAAACATCTCTGTGTTATCAACATTCTCCTCGTACTAAATCCAAAACACAGCACTAGGAAGAAATTTAACCCTATCCCAGCCGAAACTAGGACAGTTATGAACATGGTAGTTGTTAAAAAAGCTTCTGTTTGAATTTGAGAGGTATCTACAGACCATGCTCTCCAAGATGTGGATTTATTTTACCTACCTTTAACCAATCAAATTTTAATACGTGCTACTTGTCCAGGCTGTCTCTCAATAGTTATTGGAGGATATAGGAAATTCCAGAGGGTAGTTTTTTAAGATATTCTCTGAACTCATGAGGATTGCAAAAGCAATCATTTCAGTTGTTAATATCATACTTATGTACATGGAGTCATACATATCAATAATTCAGTAAAGATCAACAGATCTTTAATTTACTGTTAGAATTGAGCATTTCCCATTTGCTTTAATCCTGTAAGTGTGGGTAGCAATTACAGAGAAGCTAAAATGGTTGTGACTTCGGAGCACTGCAAGTCCATAAGCCAATGTTTGGATTATAAAAGCATGCATCCGTTTAAGAGAATTTTATTACTGTTCATTCAAGAAGAAATTACTTTATAAGCACAATTGCTCTCTGTAACTCTGGATTCAGCCTTTGGCCTTGACAAAAATGATTGTGAATATGAATGCTTATTAACCATGACAGTATTTCTTTTCTAACATGGAAAGAAGAAAGATAGTATCTTAAATATTTTCTTGCTGTAATTTGCTGAAACATGTATACTCAGGAGTTCACTGAGTTTTTCAGTTTTATAAATTTCTCTGGAAGAAAAAAAAAATACTATTTCTACCACCTCTCATTTACATAATGCCTGTAAAATACCAATTTTCAGTGCAGAAAAAAACAATCGAGAAGGGTTTCCAGATCTAATTTACATAATACATGCAGATGTAGTAGTTCTGCACAGTCAGACTGGTTCAGCAAAATACTTACTTTGGAGTATCAACATCTGAAATCGACAATTCCCAACACTTAAAAAGAGAGCTTGTGGATTTGTAATATTCATTATCATTATTTAGATTTTTCTTTTCTACCAATGTTCACTCTTAGGTTACATAATACTTTTTTCTTAGAGTGTTTATGAAAAATGAATGACATTTTAAATAAAAACAGACCAATGAACTATGAGATAATTATTCTCCAAGTTTAACTGAAATCGAAAAAACAATTTTCTTTCATTATATTACATTGTAAACCACTATTGCCATCAGTTTATAATGGAGCTGGACCTAAAGCGAAAGTTCCTCTCCTTCCACCTCTTTGTGAGATTCTGGTCCAACAGGTAAGAAAGCCTGAACAAGAGTCAGCAGTGGGGTTTGATAGCTGCACAAGGAGCTGATAGACATCTCTTTAAGAGATGGGCTCTCACATCTTTGAAGAAAAAAGAATTAGCCACTGTGGGAAGCTTTACTGGCTAATTGCTTTCATAGTGCTGTCTGTGCCATGCATCATAAATATATTAATAAGTATGGGGAAAAGTTTCAGCTTTTTCTGTCTGTTAAGGAAAACCAGAAATCCTTCCTACTTTTATTTTTTCCGTTCAAAATTCAGAAGAAACAAAATGGAACTATAAATGGTCATCTGCTTTCCAGGACAGAGAGATGGTTTCTAGCATATGGGTCATTCTGTAAGACAATGCCATATTTTGATGTGCATCTACATCTATGTCAATGCATAGGTGCTGCTATGCATGCTTTTGCTCCTCTGGCTATAAAATGTCTTTTATTTATTTTATGAAGTTACACGTGAGGAAAAAAATAATTAGTCAGTTCAGAAAGTTATGTAGTGTATGTGAAAACATCGTAATGAGATAATTTTTTTTTAATTATATGACCATTACTTGAATATGCAGTTGAAGTCAAGTATTTTTCAAAGAAAAATTTGGAATTAATAATTTTGATGCTTTCAAATAAAAAATATCAATAGTATTCCTAACCACCCCCCCCATTTTATTCCTGTGGAAAAAACCTTTTCTGATGGAAAAGTGGAAAAAAATATTGACTAACACTTTTCTACACTTGTTCCCTTCCATGCCTTATGGCCTGTTTAACAATCACATCAAGAAATCACATGGCACAGTTTCAGTTTAGTGCTGCAGAAAGCTGCTGCTGTACGTTTAACTGTCAAGGACCATTTGTAGCTGTATCATCTAAGTGGGTTTTCCAAGTGTTATGATGACTTCATAATTTTAGAACAAACCCCAGAAATGATGAGTTCATGAAATTGCCTATTTTATGACAATCCTTTGGGAACGTTAGCATAGTAGAGAATGAGAACGCAGCTTATGTGAAGTATGGATACTCAGCATATATAGACCATATATATATATGAACAGGAAGATAGTGTGGTTTTTTCCAGTCTGACTGTATAGATTGCAGGCACATGCTTCTCCTCCTTTATGTAGTCAGAAAGAAAGATTCTCTTTGATGATCTGATTTTAATCAGGTTTACAAGGCAGTTACCATTAAACATGCAACTTGATTTTCACATCCTAGGGAGATTTTGTACATTGTGGCAAATTCCCAAAGCATATAGTCTCCTCAGATGCTGCTAAGCCTAATATCTAGTTTATATGCTAGGTGCATGTCTGGTGGTTTAATTTAAAGGTTCTTGCAACAAATCTATGATTAAAATGTGTTGGTCTTTGTCCTAACAAAATCATGCTGGAACTGGAATATCCTTGTTAAAACTAGCTGATCATCCTGCCTATGATAATGCTTTTTGCTGATCCTTTCCACCAGCATTATATGAGTTTTTGTGTGGAGATTTAGGGACAGGTGATACCAATACATCCCTCTTCAGGCTACTTCAGCATCTGCGGTTCCCTACCATACCATAAATTCCATTTAAATGTAGTTCTGTAGGTCCATCACTTCTCACAAATCACTGCCCTTCCTATGGGGCCTTAAGAAAGGAATGGGAAATGGTTTTAGGAATTTGGATCTCCTGGCCATATGTTGATTAGTAATTTATCCTTCCATGGTTATTTTGCTTCTGCAACCTTCAGCCATTCAAACATCAGCTGTAGACCAACAAAGACCTAAAATTAGAAATAAAATATCAGTTTGAGCTTTCAGACCTTTGCCGAGATCAAAAAAAAAAATCAAATGGATAACATTTGGGCTGCTGTTTCTAAAAGGCTGCCTTTGAAAATAGTATTCCTATGGGAAAATGACACTGGCTTATTTTTAAGAATTTGGACAGTGTCAGCAGCCAGAGTAGCAGGATGTCTTGTATTAATGAGATGATAATTTAGATGCTTCTCAGTCATTCAGTGTTTGTCTGTCTTGTTTTCTACTAGAAGTGGTGTGAAAATTTTAGTACAACCCCCTTCTCTCTACTAAGAAGATAATACGTTTTGCAGCCTATACGGTCAAAGCACCAGGGACCTACGACACTATAATGGCAGATAAATAAGCATATTCTTACTCAATGACTGCTGGAGTTCTTCAGACCACCTGGTGCACTAAAGTTATTCTTGATAACTTGATTAAGGTATGCTGAGAGAGCTTCTATTTTGAATATGTGATTATACAAAAAGAAGGAATATTTTGCATTATTATTGGTCCTGGAAAATTTTTCTGCTCCTGTACTGATGCTTGAATCAGCAGTGTCCTCCTCCTCCTACTTCGTAGCTTATAACAGAAACAAACACTGTGATTTAAAACCTGTTTATTCTGTAATCAATCACATATTTTTGCCTCGAGACATTTCTTTGAGAAAACAATTTAATTTAATAAGCTGCTTGCAGTACTCCCTAAGACCTTCGATTCATTAAAGCAAGCAAGAGGGACTTTGCATGGCTAGAATAATATCATTCTAAAATTGCAGTCTCAAAACTGTAGACATGTAATTTACTGAGATACCAGAGGTGCAATATCATCATTGCATGTCTTTCAGAGTCCCTTTTTATTATCTTAGTGTGTCAGCACTAATTTAGAAAGATCTCAAGTATATAATTGTTTACATACCTTCATGTTTCAGGAATTCCATGAGGAAAGGAAAATGTACATATCACTCCTAGTTATTATAAAGCAAATGGTGGTGTTCAAATAAATACAAACAGAATCTATACAAAAGTTGACAACGGAGTTTTTTGAAAATTCATGTATTTGTTAATAATTTCTTAACAATGTCAAGCAGTAAGTCTTTTCACAGAGAATATATCTGAGTTCAGAACTGATGAATTAGAACCATTGCATCAGCAATATTACTCCTTATTTCACCAGGTTTTAAACTTAAAACATGGAAAACCAAACCCCACACATTTCTATGGTCTTGTTCTTCAGCAGTATATCCAGGGCTTGGATAATTTTTTTATATTTCATTTTGATTTGATATTTTTTAAGCAATGAAGTCTCAGGTTTAAATAAACCACTGCATACACTGGCCAAAGACAGGTTATTAGTATGCAAACTTAACAATTAAAATCAGTTTTATTAATGATACAGCACCATCCCAATTTCCGTTTCTCATCCTACAGAGTTTCCAATGAAATGAAACCTTGAATTTTGGACTATTTTATCTGCCAGAGTGTTTTTCTTCATCAGATAATTTAACAAAGGGCAGAATGATATCTTTTGAATTTGACAACTGATTTTGAAGCTTCAGTTGCATATAGATAAGCAGTCATTAGCAATCCTGTTAAATCAGTTAATTGGCAGTTTAGAAATACAAGTTATCTAGAAAATAGACCAGACTTAATCCCACAGTTCTGTCTTCGTGGTGATTCACCCTCAGTGTGGGATGGTACTTAATTACATTTCATGAGAAATTTTGTGGGAGGAAGGTGGGTGGGTTGGTTAGATGAGGATTTTTTTTCTAGTAGAGGTAGAATAGCTCAGTATAGTGGCAAATAATCAAAATTTGTAAGGGTTTGAGACTTTATTATAGTAGATTAAATATATGTAGACTGTGATAAAAAAACTGCATTAGCTGAACTCCAATAACTTAAAAAATATATGAAAGAGAAATTTTCATCTGGAGGAAAGATGAATTGGTAAAGACTGAAAAGGGAAAGGTGTCTGTAGGATTTTATTTTACACTTTACTGTAGAACTGAGAATTTCTTTTTTGAGTATCTAATGGCAGTCTCCTTAACAAAAATGACTTGTTTTGTGAGCTTAAGTCAGCACACACATACATAGTTACATGCTTTACCACGTGATGATGTTTTTCTGTATCAATGCCATTTACACTATTGGTTGCTTACTGGAGTAATGCAAACAATATGGAGCTCAACTTAGTATAAAAGCTAAGAAAGGTATTACTGCATGTCTTGTGTTAATGAGCAAATATAATACAACAAGGCAGAGGGAAAGAATTTTCCATTTGATTTCATGGTGATTTACCATTGAATAACCTTTCTTTCCACATGATTCCTTCCCCTCCATTCTCGCAACTGGAAGACATTTTTTCATCTAAATTGATGCTGCTCAGAAAGTGTGTTATTTTGGGAAAGGTTTTCTTAAAAGTAGAAAATCACAGTTTTGTCTGTTTGAGATGCTGAATACTATTTACTTCCATTTGAGAAGAATTAAGATATCATGCTTCAACAGAAATTCTGTTGTGCCAAATGTCACAAGCTTACCTGCTACCTGTTGTTTCCTTATCTAAGAGTCAATCTTCTCTTGAACAGTAAGTCTCCTATGGCGTTGGCTTTGAATAAGGTAAGCTTTATTGTAAAGAAGCCTTTAGGAAATTATGGAGGCTGTTAGAGATTTTGTTCTTTACTATGGTGTCTATGGAGAGTCAACTTATGCTACAGATTTTCTTTTTTTTTCTAATGGGCATCTCTCGGACTATTATTTCTGGAAGCAGGGATTACCGCTAAGCTATATTACACCTTTTTTTAGGTGTATATAGGCAAATAAAAAAAAAAATTAACTGTGGTCGTCTTCTGTGTTTCAGATACAGAGGGTTGGTTTGGGGTTCAGTTTACCAGGCCACAGATTTCCATCAGTGCTATTTTTTCAGAAAAAGACAGTAACATTGGCAAAAAATACATGTATTCTTTTTTTTTTTTTTAACCTTTAGTTACATCATTGAGGCAGTCATATCACAGGATGACAGTATCTGTGAGTTTGCAATCAAATTGAATCAGATGTGCATTCTGGCATGCTGTATAGGAATATGCAAAATGACAATACCAAATTTAGAATAACAGGAGTAAAAGATGAATTTCAAGGAGGCTGTGGCTCCACAAGGAACGATGGCCAACACTCAGCTGGAGACAGAGTTCTGCTGTGCTTTGGGGGGCTTCACTCATCTGGCCATTATTGGAGGAAGGAAGGGTGTCTTGTTTTATTTTTAAAATATTGTGGACCACATAACAAAATATGTTCTGACTTCAGAAAGACTCTGCTCTAACCAGTACAGGGGAGCACTGAAAAGACAGTGAGAAGAAGGGGGAGCACTGAAAAGACAGTGAGAAGAAAGGAAAGCACTGAAAAGACATAAAGAAGACTGAATAAGAAAGAAAAGTATGTGGGGTATCCACCAGGATTACTTTATGTAAGGAGAAAGATGTTGATTGACTTCCACATGTCTTGGTGTGCACTTTGAATATTTCTTCTTTGTATGAAGGGTAGCACAGAGAGAAAGTGATTATGAAAGTAGAGAAACTGTTGAAAACTTTTTTTTTTTTTTGCAATAAATCAGTGCAAACAGAGCATTGTTTCTGAAGGATTTTTTATTTGGTTACTTTAAAATGTTGTAATGGATTGATATGGGAAATATTAGTTTGTGTACTGAGGCTTCCAGAGTATGTGTTCCTGTGTTCACATAAGGCTTGTGTTTTCATTACTGTGCTTAGCGGTAGGAGACCGATGCACAATAAAAATAGTTTGTCACAGTTCTCCATCTCGCACTGAGATTTTGTTCTGCTTCATGAATTTTAAACCTGTCAAAAGCTTTAAAACATTTCAACAAAAAAATGCTATCATCTGCTGTATTAAAAATGTTATCTTTTATGAGGTGGGAACAAAACACAGCCTTAATTTGTCTCTTCCTCAGCTGTGATCTGTTTCTTCTCTACTCTATACTATGTGTTGGGGTAGAAAATGATTATATAACTTAATTGATAATAAATGCTGTTTTGCAGATGTTTTCCTATATTGCAATGTTTTCACATTTTGTGTGTTTCTTTCTGTATTATGTAAAATACAGGGATTTTATAAACATGGTTAGGAGTTTTATTGATTTTGAAAGAAAACATTAAAAAAGCCAGCTTTCCTTTAGGATTTGTGAATATTTACAAAGATGAAAGTGGTGTAATAGAGTAAAAGGGATTGGTGGGGAGGTTTTTTTGTTTGTTTGTTTTAGTTTTTAAGGAATGCACTTTCACTGAAAGTAGCATATCTAAAATTCTAGGTGTATGTTCAATTTCTTATGCAAGTACTTAAATAAATTTGTACATGTCCGTCTATATTTACACATTCTTTTTACTGGAGTTGTTCCAACCTGCTGGTAATGCTTCATAGGGCCTACAGCATTGTAGATCATCTGAAAATGTTGTAAGTCTGGGCAATCGATATATTCTTGGTTTATGAAAGTTTATGTAGTAGAAAGATGTCCCCTTGGCTGTGAAACGCAGAAGAGACAACCATCATAGGGTCCACCTTCAGGCATGGTAATGTTTGGCAGGGCTGGCCTGCAAAAGTTGTTGGTGGAGGCACCCCTGGACTCCTGCTCTCGGATGAGGAAGAAAGTGTCAGTAGATGTCTGCTCTGCTGAAGAGACTGAGTAGGTAGCAGTGGGACAGGATGACTCCCCGTTGCTCAGCAGAGTTCTGTTGTGTGGGACAAATCACCTTTCCAGCAAAAAGACTGCTATCGCAGAACATCGCTGAGCAAACACAGACTCAGAAGGGAAAGGTCAGATGGCTGGGTTCTATAGAAAAAGAGCTGTGGGATTCTTAAAATGAAGAGAAACTACAAAAAGCTCCCGAAATAGAATGAAAGGGCCAGCCCAAGTCTTATGGGGTCTTCAGAAAATGCTTGTCTTTAGGGACAATGTTGTATGTGTAGAAGAGGAATTATGAGATACATCTTGTATTCCCTGTAATGTTTTCCATGTTTCCTTCCAACATTCACCGCACAGGAGACATTTAAAATTAGCTATTTCATTATTTCAGTTTGTCTTTGAAATGTATTCTGTTGTGTTAAAGAATGTATAGACTGGTGTGGGGATGTGGTTGTTAATTGAAGACAAAATCTTGATGGGCCTTTGAAAAGTGATATGCATGTGTACGCGAAGCAAATTTAACTTCTGTCTACATAAATGGGCCATGCAGTTGGTATGATATGGGGTACAAAAGCTGTCTCTGTTAGGTCTTCCTCTTGTGTGAAGGCTCAACAGAAGACTAACCAGTGCATTCTTTAAGTCCAGATAAAGCTGTGTTGCAGCTTTTCTTCTCAAAATTCGAAAAATATTTAATTCAGGTATGATTCCTCTTAATAGTGTTGGGTCCAACATAGCAGCCCTGTAATACAAGGATTGACTTTGCTTCTGTAAATGGAAATAGGCTGGAGAAATTAATTGTCCCACCAGAACTAATTCAGTGAGATTTTCTATGAGCTTGGCAGAATATGCAAGGCTGCAAAGGGCCTGGGTCTCTGATAGATTTTTTTAAATTATTTTTTAAAAACTTTAATATGATTTTGTTTCTCATTTCTCTATGTAATAGTGAAAGAAACAGAAAAGTTCTAGCTCTTGAAATGGCAGGAATGATATCAGCATATTAGCTGAATGGCAATTGGCTGAATGGCTGAATGGCTGAATTTCAATAATTGGAAATATTTGCTTTATGAAAGTGCTTTATGAGATGGTTTTCACTGAACAGTCTTTTTCCAAAGTAAATAAGAATTTGTTCTGGAATAATTTTAGGAGACCTCGTGTAAAAAAAGATATATGCTCATTGTATGCATACTCCTTTTAATTATGTTTAGAAAAGCTTATTCTAAGGGACAATTGCACAACACAAATATTGTTTTGTGGTTTGACATTTTCTCACAAGAATAATTTAAGTCTGAAGCTACTGTCTATAAGTTATACCTATGTGAGCAAATCACAGCATTGTTAAGAATGTTCTGCTGGCCGTATCTTGTCACTGAACCAGGACTGAAGCTAATATTTATAGGTCAGTGTCAAGGGAAGAAAAGGCCTATTGTTTACTGACCTTCAAGCAACATATTTCTTCTAAAGCCAAAATAGAGCGAAAACTTAAGAGCTGACAAAAACATGCACCATTCAGTTTGTCTGTAAAGTAGAATTTACGTTTCATTTTTAAAACTAAACATTTTTGTTTGAGTCCTGAAAATTATGTATTTATAGTTTTGAAAATGTTCAAGGCACTTATCATAAAATAGTAAGACTTTATGGAAACAACTATTCCTATTATCGTGAAGAACACTTGCTTGCTTTGTTTTCTGAACTTTTGCCATCTGTAGCAGTGATTCTGCACATTATTGCTTCCATTATCATTTTGAAGCATGAGTAAATGTCACTTTCCACTTCTAGATCAAGGACAAGTTATGCCCTGAAGATCAAACATGTGTTCTTGTTCGTGCTTTGCAATTTGTCACTTATATATCTGATCATCCCACTGCTAGAGAGAAGGGTTGTTATTGTTGCCATCCATACTATATTTAAGAATTAGACTTGCACAGCTTCATTTCTTTTTTTTAATGATATTTTATCTTCTAGTCATGTACAAATGAATCATGAATTATCTTTTCCCAGCATAAGGTCACTGCAACTGATTTTTATCTTGTTTTTTTAAAATATTAAACAACAGTAGTCTTCACCTTTTTCTACAGCTTGTCTTCTGATTTCTTGACACAGCATAGTGAAAGATCTGTTGTTGAATGCTTTGAAGAGAAGTTCTGGTTTCTTGAAATACATTATTTACCAATCAAGGACTTTTCCCGCTTGGGAAATGCTCTGACCCAAAGCTTATGAAAATGTCATAAGCTTCAGATCTGTACATTAAGTCACCCCATAAGATCCTTGATTTCATTGGGAGTGATGTTACAGATTCATTTAATTACCTATTCATTCACCCTTTCCATAATCCAGGCTATTTGTCACACACTTTTCTGCTCCCTGGTAGACTCAGCTGGTCCTAGATGGGGTGAGCAACTGAGTGAGGGAGAGTCATGGTGTGAGAGAGGCCACAGCTCGTCAGCCAGGGGATGTTTTCCACAGACGCCTCTGCTTCAAAGATCCAAACTAGCCCCCTCCCACAAAGTGAGCTGGTGTGCAGCCTCTATGTCTCATCACCTGGAAAATCTGCACTATTTATGTGGATGGTGCTGGAGACTTGAGAGGTCTGAGGCTATGGACCGAGTTCTTCTTTTTCTTGTTTATATGATTGCCTTTTCGTTTTCTAGGTATACTGAGCACAGCTGCACAGCGTACTCAGAGGTATGTGATATGTGTAGGAGTTGTTTTTGTTTGGCCAATGTTTTTTGCTCTTCTCAGTGAAATGTTTTTTCTTTATTTTTAATATGATTGCTCTGTCTTAGGTATCTCAAAGCAAAAGCAGACAGCATGCCCTATGAAGATGCCTTTTTAAAAATGTTGAACTTTTTCATCACTTTCCGTGTGATAGTTTGCCATTCAGTTCAAGAATAAAGAAATCCCAATACTGTCAACTGCTCAGGCAATGGAAAGGAAGAGAGATGCCTGAAACAACAACAAAACAGAGATGCTCGGCAGAAATGAGTGACCTGACACTACTACTAAAATTGCCAGTGTGCTGGCTGGCTTCATGCACCATTAAACAAGGGCTTCTTTAATGCTTTTGCAAAAAGACCCTTTCCCTTCGATATTGTAGATATTTTAGTTAAATTCCACTTTTACATTAAATTAGAGTTATTGTGACATAAGGTTCTATTTCATTCATGTATTTCACTTTTGCTAATCTTATGTCTAATTTTGCATTAGTTGGGATACCTGTTCCCATCCAGCTTTAAAATGTTTATGTCCAGAAACATCCCTTTTGCATTTTTTCCTGCCGTATTCTTGCACATTTCTTCACTCAAAGTCCACCTTAAAGCATTTTTTCTTGCATTCTGCTCTATCAGCCTTATGTGGCCTTTATCACTTGGAATTCTATATAATCATCTATATAATCATACCCAGTTGAGATAAACGATAAATCCTTGAAAAAAAAAAATTATCCCTTTCTTTTTTATGGTTCTAGGCACAATATCAACCTCGAGGTGATATTTTCCATGGAAACATCCTTAAGAATATTAAAGTTGGCCCATTTACTAGTCATTGCTTACAACATGTATTCTTTTTGATGGAGATTTCTATTACCTTTTGGGCACTCACAAAATATATTATTTTGTAGCAGCTAATTAAGATTTTCCTTCCCAAAATGTATTCCTCGGGAATGGGGAGGTAATATTAGCATGCCAAAGGATCATTAGAAAGCAATGAATATGAAAATCTAATTTCTTTTCATATTGCAAACACCTGACCTGTGGCAAGAAGGGAAGGATAGCACTCTGATACATTCTAAACTACTAAAACCCCCACATTTCCTTACACAAGTGAGGTACCCACAAAACACTGTTTTTTAGTGCTCGATTGTACATAGCAATCAGCATGATCTGAAACCATATTTTCCTTATTCCTCTCATGGCCTGATGTTTCCAAGTATTTGACAGTAACAATAGGCTAAGGTAATCCCATTCCCCAGCCTTCATTTCCATTTGTCCACTGTTATTTTGTTACTTTTTATTCCTACTGTAAGACCATTTGAACCACCTCTATACCTGAGGTTCTTCCTCTTCTAGATGGAGCCCTCTGTCTCTGAATGACTGTCTTTGCTTCCCTCTCTATTGTAGAATAAACTGCACATTAAAAGATGAGTACTGAAGGATCTCATTCGCCTACAATATTTGAAAGGTCCCCTAAAAGCCCAGCAAGGGATACCAACACCTTTTTTCATAGGACTCGGAAACAGCTCCTGCATCCTTTAATGACTTGTTAACATAGGACACTTAAAAGGGTAAAATTATTTCCATATAAATTAAAGTAAAAAGTGTTTCTTCTGATGAGAGAGGTAATTGTAAAGAAATTTTATAAATTCAGGGGAAATAAAGACTGGTATTGTGAAATCTGTAGCCTTGGACTAGTAGACATCTTTTGCATTGTAAGCAATTATTGATTTCTTTCAGCCATCACAGCAGTAGGCAACAGTTTTGACTCACTTGTGATCTGCAGCATTGATAATTGTTAAACCAAGCTTCTATCAGGTTTGTAGAATATTACTGAGTTCTGTGTTTGAAAGATATTCAGTTTGAATATTTGAGGGAGTGCCTGTTTGCATAACCACATCTGTGACAGAGAAGGAATCAAGCCCCAGGTTCTGTAGCAGAATAGGAATAACAGCATTTTCATGAAACTATTTTGAAGCAATAGAGAAGCCTCCTTGAAGTGCATTTTTGTTAGCCAGTGATGATAAAGTAATATATTAATGGATGAAATGTTAATTTGTTATCCTGATTTTCTTGGTTAGAAATACCTTTACCAGGGGTGCTTCACTACAAGTTAATTTACTGAGTTATTTTATAAAAAGCAGAAATACAGAAGAATAGAAATTGCAGGTAATAGATTTATAAGTAAAGAGTTGATAACTTTATCTCAGTTGCTGCAGAACAAAACATCTGTTGAGTTAATTTGGCATAACACTAGGCTGGTACAGTGTAAGGAAGCTAATTGTCACCAGTTGAGACTGACAAAATGATCCCCTCGCCTCATTCTGGATAGTTTTATATGATAACCATGGCCAGAGACTTCCGCCCCCCTCCTCCAGTTCATGATAATTTGCAGAGTTTTGGGATTTTTAATATCTTTGAATGTTTTTGTTTGCAAATAATTTATTTAAAATATTTTCATCAGTTTTAGGAAATTTTTTTTACATGTCATTCTTAAAAATGATGAAGGATGGTTCTGGTTTGTAGTTGGAATGTTAATAAATATTCTATGTGTTATTTGCAACACCACTTATGAGTAGTTTTCATTGTGAAAAACTACCACATAGATTGCACTTGTTCAACATTAGTTTGCTTTACATAAAAATTTGAAGTTGCACCTTTTTTATGTCTTTATGTGAAGGAGGAAATATACGTGAATATTTGGACCATTGTTTTTGTAGTCCCTAAAACAGCCAGATCATGAATCCATTGAAAAGGAGGAGGACACTCCCCATGGGCTTCTCAGAGTCCTATCAGAAATGAAATGACACACAGAGAAGTTAGTTTAATCGCAACATATCGCTGCTTCTAGATCAGAGAAAAAAATTGTGAAACAGAATATTGAGTCACAATAGTTCTGAGTTTATGCCAGCCTACTATAGTTTTGGGAAGCAGATTTGAACCGCTTTGTGTTCAGACCCAAGAGAAAATTCACCACAGTCTGGGTTTTAAGTGGACTACCTCCTTGTACCTCTATTGTCTTCAGTCAAATAACATTAATTAACTGTACATAAAGTTGTTGCTTATTTACTTTTGATAAATCTCAAGAAGGCTGTAGATGAGTTTGACTATGCAAATCTTCGCTTGTAAGAGCAGCAAGTTTTGTTCCTGTAGAGGAAATTCCCATAGCAGATACTTACTGTATTTCTCTTCGCCTCTCTGGATTATCTTTTACTTAGGATAAATTATGTGATGTGGAATACGTGGGCCTCAAATGATGAAGACCTGACTCCCACTTGAGGTTTCTGAAAAAGTTATACAGGACTGTAAGGGGATTTAAAAGAAGTGAAGTTGAAGAATATTGTGTCATCCCTGCAACTTTCAGCTTACCCATGCTAGAAAATCTGGTCATAGACTGAGACTAATATTTTCTAGGGAAAAAGCAGAGTTAAAAGACTCACTATGCTTTTGAAGGGCTTAAAGATTTGTCTAAGTTATTCCGTAAATTTAAAAAAGAACCCCCAAGAGATAAGCAAGTCTTCATTCTTTTTAATAATTGCACTAATCATTGTGCAATTGGCATTGGGGATTGATCTCTGCTTATGGAAGAAGAATAGCCCAGTACCTAATTGGGTACAGCTGTACACTGTTTGGGCTTATTTTTAGAATCCAAGAGAATAATGAGACATTTCAGATATTGTGGAATCCTTAGCAGGATTACATGAACTCACTAAATCCATCTCGAAAATTGTGAATTACATGGTACATTGAATTGCAAATTATCTCTATAACTCATCCCTCATGTAACTTTACTGATGTCAGTGAAATTGCAGTGCTCACAAAAGATAGCACACTTTAACCCCTTTGTGATAAGACTTTCAAAACATGGCTTTTTGCTTTGTTTCCCAATGATTCTTAAGCATGTTACTGATCCTCAACATCAGGTAATGTGGTGGTTGACCTTGAAGCGTTGTTGAGGCGTGGGACTGAAAAGCAAGAGATATGTTTCTTTTTTTCCTCTTTGTGGGCTTACCCACAAAGATGTTACAATCACAACAACAAAATTGTTTCTGTGTTTATTCTGAAAAAAAATCATCGAAATGGGACCTCTGTGTTTCTTGTCAAGTAGGCAAAATGACATTGACAGCATGTTTGGTCCAGTAGGGAAATTTGCTGTTGGACTGTAGTGCTTCTCTTACTGTTTGGGTAAGAAGATGGATCAAAACAAAGCAAACTGATCTCAAACTCTCCAGAGGTGATACGTGCTGGTTCTCCAACCAGCAGGATCCGATCCCAGTACAGGGTTCAAAGAAAGGCAGGCTGGTAGATGGCACGAAGGATGAGAGAATTAGTGCAGCTCCTTACTCAGCAAATGACTGTTCTTGTTTTGGTATGCAACGTGCCTTTGAAGACCTCCCAGCCCACAGGTAAGGGGAACATTATGAACTACATTCATATTAAGATTTTATTTAAGTGGCAGCTCTCTAAAATGCAAGGCGCAGGTAGCCAAAAGTCTGTTTCCACTGCTCTGTGGGTAGAAACAGTAGCTGATGTCTGGGATGACATTTACCTATGCTGGAGAGGAACAGAGAAATAACTCTCTTGTGTCAACAATACTCATGAGTTATTCTCTTTCCTCAGGAGTGAAGATAAATGTCATCATAGAGATCAGCAGCCACATAATGTACAAAGGATAGCAAATGAGTTGGATGTGAGTAGATGTTATTTATTTCTTGAGTTATTGATGACCTTTAAGCAGGGACACTAATACTGTGGGAAACATTTTCTTCACCAGCAGTTCTATTTACTTGATACTTTTTGTAGCCTTCAGACTTTCTGCAAATTATTCTTTTATTACTTACTTTAAAGGATAATTTTCTCAGTGAGCCTAAAAAAACCCTAAAATTTTCGTAGAGAATTTAACTGAATTATATCAGGATTTTCAGCATTCAGTGTGATTTCAGTTCAGGAAATTACTTCCATTTAAGAAAGGCATTTAAGCATATGCACGCTGAAGTCCATTGTACATGACTGAAGTGCTCTTTTGGATCTGGACTTATAATAAGAACAAAGAAATATAGGAAATGGTTCAAAAGCAGAGATAAAGTGAATGCATTTGAAGATAGTATTCTAAGTTTGCAGCAAGTAATTCACTTATTTCAAAATGATTTGTTCTTGATGACCATAATACTTGAATGTCAAAAGTAAACTGCAAGCCATGTCCTTTCCTCTGTACTGTTTCTGTAAATAAACAATAATAAAGTTTTAATTTCCTTGCTGTTATGCTTGAATGATAGCAAAAGTTAATTTATTTATTTCCAGTAAATTTTCATAAAAATGGAAGTATACCACATTTTAAATTCAAGCTGCAAAAATATTCTAAAGTTGTGAGTGAATAGAAATTGATTCAGCTGTCAGTGACACTTAACTAATGGGGTTCCCTTCAAATCAATTGAAGTTTATTTAGCTTAAAATGATATCAGTCACAGTTTTTTTTCTTTCCTCATTAGATCTGAATGGGAAGTGTTTTCCCTTAAGTCACAAAAATTACTGATAATAGAAGTATGAAGCTTTCCAGAACAAAGAATATTTATCAAATGTTGAAGTACTCTAAATTGAATGTAAGAAAATTGCAAGAAAACACATTCTGTGTTGTGAAGAGGAGGAAATAGGAACTGTGCTTCACAACAGAGCATCTACCCTGCGACAAAATACTGCAGAATTTCAAGAACTCATCGTATGATTGTGAAAGGCACTGTGATAATGGAAAACGAGCTTATTTTTGAAATGTGGGAGATGCTGACTCTGTGAGTTGAATCTGAGTTTAATCATGATCAAGCAAGTTTTTCTGGTGTGGTAGGAATATAGATTTTGTTCTCTGCTTAGTTTATAACTGTGAAAAGGAGCAAAAGAGCTATATCATCCTATTAAACTCAAAGAAGGAAGGAAAAGAAGTTCATCTAAGGAGAAAAATAATTATATAGATCTGAGAGTTCCTCAAAGAAATGATAGTGAGAACATCATCACAAATTATTTTAATGCAGAGGAAGGGGAGGATGTGCATTAAGAAATCAATTTAAGGAAACGAAGAGCTCTGTATCAAGCTGAGACGTAAGAAGATAATGTCAGCAAACAAAAATCAGGTCAGGTTACAAAGGATGAATATAAAGAAGCAAAGAAAAAAATGTGGAAACAAAATATGAAAGCTCAAACTGAGATGCAACTGATAAATATTTCTTGATATATGCTTGCTATCTTTTATGTTAGTACCAAGATGAGAACCAAGGAATTGATCTGCTATTGAGCAATAAGAGAAAGCTGATGCTGACAACTCTGAAATATCTAATACCTTTTGTATCAGTCCTTGTAAAAAAAGATCTCTGCTTTTTTGCAGTAATGAGTCATGCTCACCCTGAGAAAGGAGAAGATCAGGTGAGAGGTTTAAGGAAATGCCATGGTTTAACCTCAGCTGGCAGCTAAGCACCACACAGCCCAGTGGGATGGGAGAGAGAATCAGAAGGGTAAAAGTGAAAAAACTCGTGGGCTGAGATAAAGACAGTTTAATAGGCAAAGCAAAAGCTGCGCACTCAAGCAAAGCAAAACAAGGAATTCATTCACTACTTCCCATCGGCAGGCAGGTGTTCAGCCACCTCCAGGAAAGCAGGGCTCCGTCATGCGTAGCGGTTACTTGGGAAGACAAACACCACCACTCCGAATGTCCCCCCATTCCTTCTTCTTCCCTCAGATTTATATGCTGAGCATGACATCATATGGTGTGGAACATCCATTTGCTCATTGGGGTCAGCTGTCCCAGCTGTGTCCCCTCCCAGCTTCTTGTGCACCCCCAGCCTCCTCGCTGGTGGGGTGGTGTGAGAAGCAGGAAAAAGCCTTGACTCTGTGTAAGCACTGCTCAGCAGTAACTAAAACATCCCTGTGTTATCAACACGGTTTCTGGCAGAAATCCAAAACATAGCCCCATGCTAGCTACTATTAAGAAAATTAACTCTATCCCAGCCAAAACCAGCACATTCTCCACCCCTTATTCCATACCATTTACATCATGCTCAGGTCCCACACTATCCAATACATCCTCATTAACCACCACCACTCTTCCCATCCTTTGATATAATACAGAGATACCGTTCCCCTAGTCTATGGACCACCCCTGTGAAATGTCTGTAAAATGTTCACAAGTGTCCACAAGATGTCCATTGAGTTCATTCAGTCCATGACTTTGGGCTCTATCTGCTATGGTGGGTCACTCAGGACGGGAGAGGTGGTGTGTTGTGTGGAGTTACTGGGCACCAAAGCCAGCTCAGGTCGGGTCACTGCTGCACTTGCACTGCTTCTTGTAAGGCTTGTCCTCCATCGGTTCAGGTGGTTCCTGCTATAGTAATTCCAATAACATGCAACTCAAATCCCAGGTTACAACAATTTAAAGGTATTTCCATTGCACTCTCCACCCCTGGTCCCTTTGGACCAGACCATTGGGTTTAACATTTTGATGAACTCCTCCACTTGCCCCTGCTCCAGCTTGGACTTATCCACAGTACCTGCTCCAAGTGGAGCCTTATCTATGAGCCACAGTCTCTCCAGGGGTATACCTGCTGCGGCATAGACTTATCCACAGCCACAGTCGCTTTGAGGTGCACCTGTTCCAGCGTGGCCTTCTCCATGGGCCACAGTGCCTTCAGAGATATACCCGCTCCAGCACGGCCTTACCCACAGCCACAGTCCCTTCAGGAGTAAACCTGCTCCCAAATGACCTTACCCATGGCTGCAATCCCTCCAGGGCTGTACCTGCTCTGTTGTGGGCTTATTCATGGCCACACGCTTTGAGGTGCTCCAGCATGACCTCATGCACAGCCACTGATGCTTCGGAGGTGTAGCTGCTGCAGCATGGACTTATCCTTGGGCCACAATCCCTTCAGAGGCATACCTGCTGCGGCACAGACATAACCATGGCCACAGATGCTTCGAGATGTACCTGCTCTGGTGTGGGCTTATCCATGGCCACAGATGCTTCGGGGTGTCCTGCTCCCGCGTGGACTCAACCACAGGTCACAGTCCCTTCGACTCGAGTTCACAGTGGAATTCCAGCCTGTCCAGCACAGCAGCACAGAAGCAGCAGCCATGCCCTGGCCATCTGCCAGCCCAGGCGCATCCCCATTGCTGTTATCAGAATGTTCCCAGGCACGGCACGTAAGATGATCAGCAGTACAGCAGCACAGCAAGCAGTGAAAGCAAAAAGCAGCCAGGCAAGCAAACCCCATGGCAAGCACAGGAGCCTGCCAATTAATAGCTAAACAGCAATAACAGCTACAAATTTGATCTAGCACATTCCAATCAAATCTGTTATCTCGAAGCCTTTGAGCCCTATGTTGGGCGCCAAAAAGGACTGTCATGGCTTAACCCCAGCCAGCAACTAAGCACCACCCAGCCGCCGCTCGCTCCCCCTCGGTGAGATGGGCGAGAGAATCAGAAGGGTAAAAGTGAGAAAACTCGTGGGCTGAGATAAAGACAGTTTAATAGGCAAAGCAAAAGCCGTGCGCGCAAGCAAAGCAAAACAAGGGATTCATTCGCTACTTCCCATGGGCAAGCAGGTGTTCAGCCATCTCCAGGAAAGCAGGGCTCCATCACGCGTAACAGTTACTTGGGAAGACAAACGCCATCACTCCAAATGTCCCCCCACTTCTGTCTTCTTCCCCTAGCTTTTTACTGCTGAGCATGACATCATATGGTATGGAATATCCCTTTGGTCAGTTGGGGTCAGCTGTCCCAGCTGTGTCCCCTCCCAACTTCTTGTGCACCCCCAGCCTGCTCGCTGGTGGAGTGGGGTGAGGAGCAGAAAAGGCCTTGACTCTGTGTAAGCACTGCTCAGCAGTAACGAAAACATCCCTGTGTTATCAACACTGTTTTCAGCTCAACTCCAAAATGTAGCCCCATACCAGCTACTATGAAGAAAATTATCTCTATCCCAGCCAAAACCAGAACAGGAGATTAAATGTTTTCAGACTGGCTTGGTCTAGAAAACTTCATCCTAAGGTAATTAAAGAACTAATTGAAGCAATCTGGAACTGCTAGTAATTTGATACTGTAGACAAATGAGAGAGAGCAGAAAAATAGAAAAGGGAAAACATAATATGTATCTTTAAGAAGAGGGTGGGCAATGTGGAGGAAATTAGACGTCTTAGCTTGCCTTTCAATTGTTGGAAAAATTCTGTCCCTCTATTGCCCCTCAAAATTCTTGGAACTGAATAATTGTAGACATTTGAAAGGTGACGAGGAGATTTTTAACAAAAATATAGAAGGCTCTAGATAAATCCAAGTTCCTTTCTGAAAGGATAAGGACCAGTCTATTTAGGAGAGAAACAGCAGCTGTCATGTATCTTTGCACTAGTAAGGATTTTTTTGTTTTATTTTTTTCTTTAGTATTTGAAATGATACCTTCATAACTGAAGAAGAAAAATAGATGAAACTATCATGGCAAAACAAATAAGAAAATCTTACTGTAGAAAGCAGTTATCAATGGCGCATTCTAGAAGAGAGTATTAAGTGGAGTTTCTCAGAGATCCATCTTGAGGCTCATTCTGCTTAGTATTTTCAGTAGCCAATTAGATAATGGAATACGCTTATTAAGTCTGTACATGACTCAAAGTCAGGAGGGACTGCAAGTACACTAGAGGACACAGAATTAGAAATAACCATGACAAGTTATGGAAATGACAGGGAAAAAAATTGAATATAGACAAATGCAATATTATAGGGGATCATAAATTGAATTTGAGTTAACTGTTTGATAATGTTCAAAAAAGGCAGATCTTCTGGGATATATGAAAAGGAGTGTAGTCTGTGATGTATAAAATAATCCTTCACTTTGGAGTCCCAGAACACTGTTTGGCTGTGAGCTCATCATTTTAGTAACAACATATGGAAAAATTGAAGAACGTCCAGAGAAGTAAAGGAAGAAGGATCAAAGTTACGAAAAATATGGCCAAGGAACGTGGAGAAGAAGTTTCAAAGAGAAAGGAGAGGGCTGTTCTGTCACAGTCATCTTCAAATACCTAAAAAGACTGCTATAAAAGCAAAATAGTTTGTTTTCTATGCCGGTGGAGGATAAGATGAGAAGTAGTGGCTTTGAAAATGAACAAGAAAGGTTTAGAGAGGATTTGATAAAAACCTTTCTAATGATAGAGATAATTAAATGCTGGAACAGAAAGAAATTGCAAAGTCAACCTCACTCTTGGACTTTAAAAACAATCCAGATAAACATTTCAGAATTAACAAAATATAGTTATGACATCTCCATGGCATGGGGATGGATAAGATGACACTTGTGGGCCCATTCCAACCTTATTTTTTGTTAATTTCCATAACTTGAAATGAGGGGAAGGAGAAGATCAGCAGCCTGTGTCAAGCATGTTTAGTAAGAAAAGAGGAGCAAAGCAATATTTCTCAAATATCATCCAGTTTGTGGTTATATATCACTGCTAGATAATGTTGAATTACATACTGTTCTATGGTTGGATTTTTGTGGAATTGCACAAATCAGATAAAGATGA
The DNA here is from genome assembly GCF_964195595.1 of Calonectris borealis. Taxonomy (NCBI): domain Eukaryota; kingdom Metazoa; phylum Chordata; class Aves; order Procellariiformes; family Procellariidae; genus Calonectris; species Calonectris borealis. The sequence continues at coordinate 113,749,395 of NC_134312.1, read as the reverse complement.
ATAAAAAAATTATTTTGTAGGCTGTTCTTTACTACTGTTATTTCCATTGCAAAATATGTGTACACAATAAAAGTCTTTATCACCTAGATAATAGGTTAATATGATAAGCGTACAGGATATTTCCTCAACCAAACCTCAGATAAACCTCAGAGGTAAAACTGAGATCCCTGATCTTTCAGCCAAAATGTAGATGATTAATCATTATCTCACACAACAGACAGTCTGGTTCTGCTCTTCATTTCTCTTTTCTGACCTCTGCTTGTACTGAAATAATTTTATGTTTAGAAAGCCTTGTTAAACTTCTTCACCTGATAGATATTACCAACATTGGGTCTGGATCAGCATTATTTCTCTGATTTTATTAGGTTTACCAATTTACAGCAGTGTGAGTGGTATAAAAATCAGCCCTGTGGTGCTTAATATAGTTTATCTTTTGCACAGGCAAATGAGCACTTTTCTGAGCCATTAACAAATGTTAGTCAAGATATACATTATAGTAATTCAAAGACTGATTAAGCATATTTGTTTACCATTTGAAAGTTTTGCAGCTGAAGGTTTAGCAATATCAGCATGTTCACTTCACTTATTTATGTTGGGGCTTGACTTCGTACATTTGCACTTCTAGTGTTAAAAGTGTAACAACATTAAGGCCCTGAAAATTTTCCTCTGTAATGTTCAGTAAGCTTTATCTGTGTGTAAATCCTGTATTTAATTCATATGTAAACCATATGAAAAGATACAATTATCATTCTAGTCATATGGAAAATTTCAAAAGGATTTCCGGTATTAAAGTTCAGAATAGCGAAAGAGGATTAAGCACATTTGATCGTTAATTGCACATCCTTAAATAACCCTGTAATCTCCTTATTTTTAATACTTACATTTTAGATATAGAAAATAAATGAAGATGTATTTTCCTTTTCCTGTTTGCTTCGAAAGTAGTATAGCATTATTTTTTGTGACACTGTTTACAATCTGGGAAGCACAGTGATAAGCCAATGAGCATTTTAAAATGAAGAGTCAATAAAAAAAATGAAATTTGGAAGCAAAACAAATGCTGCAGGGACTTGGAAACTTTTGACAATTGTATCCAACCATCATAATCAAAGGAAGAAATATGAATAAGGTGACAGATATGAAATTATGTATCCTTTTTTCTCTACATTTAAAAAAATAACAGAGAATACTTGGCCACAGGAAAGCTGGAAGGAAGTCTGTTGAGTATCATCTTTCAGGGGCAGGGGAAACTTTACTGTAATCATTTTATGATAAAAGTACTGACCTATGGTTCACCATCTGTTTGCTCATCTCTTTCACCTGCCAGCAGTTTTTTTCTCGTTGGCTATAAATGTACTGAGAATATTAGCTATGATCAACAGAGTCTGTTAGGTACCACTAAATGTATTGAGTAGGAATAGCACCCAACCTAGCCTTCTCCTGTATAAAGTTAGGTGTTTGACGTTAACTAATCAGTGTCAGTAGCTGACGGGCACGTTTCTAATCACACCTGATTTAGTAATATTTGTTTTTATGTAATACCACAGAGTGACCACTGAGCAACTTCAAAAAACTTAAATCCAAAACTTAGCTACAGTTCTTGGAAATCTTCCATATTTCAGAAAGCAGAAGGCTAGACATATGTTAAAAACAACAAACCCCCCCCCCCCCGTCCTGTATTTCTAAAAGTACATCTGTCCCTTAATTGATTTGGAACACAGTGGGTGGAATTTGATAGGTTTAGTGGAATAAATTACAGGAGTTTCTCTAAAGGCTTTTGGACATCAGCTGAAGGAATTTCTATGCACACCAATTGGCATTGCAGTAGACGAAGCTACTGGTAATGACAAATAATCATGACATGATTCCCTGATGTCATGTTGCTTCCACCGCCACACTGTACCAAGGACCGGGGCTGGAGATGAGATTCTCATGCACCTGTTTGGTGCAGACATCACTGTGCAACACTGGGGCCGTTGCACATAACAGTTATGCCAAGGAAGGAGGGAAACAAGTCTCCACTTTTTAAAAATTAATCTGCAAAAGAATGAATGGTGAGCTGTATGTGTTTCATGCCTGTTTGGGAATGCCTAGAGACTTACTTATAGGAATTTGTCGTGGTTTAACCTGACAGGCAGCCAAATACCACGCAGCCGCTCACTCACTCCCCCCGCTCCCCCAGTGGGACGGGGAGAGAATCGGAAGGGTAAGAGTGAGAAAAACTCGTGGGTTGAGATAAAGACAGTTTAATAGAACAGAAAAGGGAAAATAATGATAATAAATAATGATAGAATATACAAAATGAGTGATGCACAATGCAATTGCTCACCACACGCGCTGACCGATAACCAAGTAGCGATCGGTACTTCCTGGATCACGCCTACCCTTCATATACTGAGCATGACGTCACATGGTATGGAATACCCCATTGGCCAGCTGGGCTGGCTGTCCTGATTATGTTCCCTCCCATCTTGTGTACCTAGCTCAGTCAGTAGGCACGGGAGCTGTCCTTGGACTAGGAGGGCACTTAGCAACAACTGAAAACATCAGTGTGTTATCAACATTCTCCTCATACTAAATCCAAAACACAGCACTAGGAAGAAATTTAACCCTATCCCAGCCGAAACCAGGACAGTATCCACCCCTTATTCCATACCATTTACGTTATGCTTAGGTCTCACATTTTTCGATACCTTTCAATTAATCACCACTATCTTTTTTATATATATACATATATAATACATATACATACATATATACATATAATACATATACATACATATATATACATAAATATATCTATACAAATGTCCATTGAGTTCTTTTAGTCCACAACTTTGGGCTCCATCTGTCATAACAGTCTTTCAGGGCCAGAAGGATGGTGTGTGGTGTTGGGCTGTTGCATCCTGAAGCCAGTTCTCATTTCGGTACTGCTGCACTCGTTCAGTTCTATCATCGTTGCACTTTGCTCGGTTTCATCGGAGTTAGTTCATTCTTCATTAATCTGGGTGATTTTCACTGCTATACCATTGATAGCAACCATAGAAATAATGATATACAATATCATAAAATTCAGTTCATTGGCTATTTTCACCCAAAATCAAATCCCCTTGAGGTACACACCGGACTTGCCCATCCTTTCGCATCACCCACCAAGTGCACCCAGGTCCTTGAGCAAAAGCAATCCCATGGATGGGTTTTCCCTTGCCAGAGGCAGGAGTAACCCAGACTGTCTTCCCCAGCATATTTCTTATGTGCACGACAGGGACTTTATCTCCATCTACAGTACATAAGAGTCTTGATTGGGCAGGGCCAGCTCGATTAACAGACCCCCTAGTGTTGACTAACCAGGTGGCTTTTGCTAAATGTGTATCCCAATGCTTGAATGTCCCACCACCCATTGCCCTCAGTGTTGTCTTTAGCAGCCCGTTGTATCGTTTGATTTTCCCGGAAGCTGGTGCGTGGTAGGGGATGTGATAGACCCACTCAATGCCGTGCTCTTTGGCCCAGGTGTCTATGAAGGTGTTTCAGAAATGAGTCCCGTTGTCTGATTCAATTCTTTCTGGGGTGCCATGTCGCCATAGGACTTGCTTTTCAAGGCCCAGGATGGTGTTCCGGGCAGTGGCATGGGGCACAGGGTATGTTTCTAGCCAGCCGGTGGTTGCTTCCACCATGGTGAGCACATAGCGCTTGCCGTGCCGGGTTTGTGGGAGTGTGATATAATCAATCTGCCAGGCCTCCCCATATTTGTATTTCAACCATCGTCCCCCATACCAAAGAGGCTTTACTCGCTTGGCTTGCTTGATTGCAGCGCACGTTTCACATTCATGGATAACCTGTGCAATAGTGTCCATGGTTAAGTCCACCCCTCGATCACGAGCCCATCTATATGTTGCATCTCTTCCTTGATGGCCTGAGGCATCATGGGCCCACCGAGCTATAAATAATTCACCCTTCTGTTGCCAGTCCAGATCCACCTGAGACATTTCAATCTTAGCAGCCTGGTTCACCTGCTGGTTGTTTTGATGTTCTTCAGTGGCCCGACTCTTGGGGACGTGAGCATCTACGTGACGTACTTTTACAACCAGGTTCTCTACTCGGGCAGCAATATCTTGCCACAATGCGGCAGCCCAGATGGGTTTACCTCTGCGCTGCCAGTTGTTCTGCTTCCACTGCTGCAACCACCCCCACAGGGCATTTGCCACCATCCATGAGTCACTATAGAGATAGAGTACTGGCCATTTTTCTCGTTCAGCAATGTCCAAGGCCAGCTGGATGGCTTTCACCTCTGCAAACTGGCTCGACTCACCTTCTCCTTCAGCAGTTTCTGCAACTTGGCATATAGGACTCCATACAGCAGCTTTCCACCTCCGATGCTTTCCCACAAGGCGACAGGACCCATCAGTGAACAGGGCATATTGCTTCTCGTTTTCTGGTAGTTTGTTATATGGTGGGGCCTCTTCAGCACGTGTCACCTCCTCCTCTGGGGATATTCCAAAATCTTTGCCTTCTGGCCAGTTCGTGATCACCTCCAAGATTCCTGGGCGACTGGGGTTTCCTATTCGGGCCCGTTGTGTGATCAGTGCGACCCACTTACTCCACGTAGCATCGGTTGCATGATGTGTAGAGGGGACGCTCCCTTTGAACATCCAGCCCAGCACCGGCAGTCGGGGTGCCAGGAGGAGCTGTGCTTCAGTACCAACCACTTCCAAAGTAGCTCGAATCCCTTCATATGCTGCCAATATCTCCTTCTCAGTTGGAGTGTAGCGGGCCTCAGATCCTCTGTATCCCCGACTCCAGAACCCTAAGGGTCGACCTCGAGTCTCCCCTGGTGCTTTCTGCCAGAGGCTCCAGGTAGGGCCATTCTCCCCGGCTGTGGTGTAGAGCACATTCTTCACATCTTGTCCTGCCCGGACTGGCCCAAGGGCTACTGCCTGAACTATCTCCTGTTTAATTTGTTCAAAGGCTTGTCGTTGCTCACGGCCCCATCTGAAGTCGTTCTTCTTCCTGGTCACTTGATAGAGAGGGCTTACAATCAGGCTGTAATCTGGAATATGCATTCTCCAAAAGCCCACAACGCCTAAGAAAGCTTGTGTTTCCCTTTTGCTAGTTGGTGGGGACATGGCTGTTATTTTGTTGATCACATCCATTGGGATCTGACGACGTCCGTCTTGCCATTTTATTCCTAAAAACTAGATCTCCTGTGCAGGTCCCTTGACCTTACTTTGTTTTATGGCAAAACTGGCTTTCAGAAGGATTTGAATTATTCTCTCCCCTTTCTCAAAAACAACTTCTGCTGTGTTGCCTCACACGATGATGTCATCAATGTATTGCAGGTGTTCTGGAGCCTCACCCTGTTCCAGTGCGGTGTGGATCAGTCCATGGCAAATGGTAGGGCTGTGTTTCCACCCCTGGGGCAGTCGGTTCCAGGTGTACTGGACGCCCCTCCAAGTGAAAGCAAACTGTGGCCTGCACTCTGCTGCCAAAGGGATGGAGAAGAAGGCATTAGCAATGTCAATTGTGGCGTACCACTTGGCTGCCTTTGACTCCAGTTCGTATTGAAGTTCTAGCATGTCTGGCACGGCAGCACTCAGTGGCGGCGTGACTTCGTTCAGGCCACGGTAGTCTACTGTTAGTCTCCACTCTCCATTAGACTTTCGCACTGGCCATATGGGACTGTTGAAGGGCGAGCGAGTCTTGCTGATCACTCCTTGTCTCTCCAGTCGATGAATCAGCTCATGGATAGGGATCAGGGAATCTCGATTGGTGCGGTATTGTCGCCGATGCACTGTTGTGGTAGCGATCGGTACCTGTTGTTCTTCAACCCTCAACAACCCCACAACAGAAGGGTCCTCTGAGAGACCGGGCAAGGTGGACAGCTGTTTAATTTCCTCCGTCTCCAAGGCAGCTATACCAAAAGCCCACCGGTACCCTTTTGGGTCCTTGAAATACCCTCTCCTGAGGTAGTCTATGCCAAGGATGCACGGAGCCTCTGGGCCAGTCACAATGGGGTGCTTCTGCCACTCGTTCCTGGTTAGGCTCACTTCGGCCTCCAATACAGTTAACTCTTGGGATCCCCCTGTCACTCCAGAAATACAAATGGGTTCTGCCCCTTTATAGCTTGACGGCATCAGGGTGCACTGTGCACCGGTGTCTACGAGAGCCTTATACTCCTGTGGCTCTGATGTGCCAGGCCATCGAATCCACACAGTCCAGTAAACCCGGTTGTCCCTTTCCTCCACCTGGCCGGAGGCAGGGCCCCTCTAGTTCTGGTCATAGTATCCGCTTCTCACTTCTTGCAAACGTGAATCAAGAATTCCTTCATTACAGTCCAAAGTAAGATCAGCCCTTCTACTCTGTCTGGGGAACTGTTCACTGGAAACTGGACCGTCGTGAGACAGGGTTTTCCTGAAAACTGGAGCAGCATTTTTCCTGAGAGAACCCCCTTGTGTGATTGTTTTTCCTTGCACGTACACGTGCCTCTAGGGTCAAGGTAGGTTTTCCATCCCACTGCCTCATGTCCTCTCCATGGTCACACAGGTAAAACCACAGGGTGCCCCGTGGTGTGTACTTTCGATATCCTCTCTCCTGAGGAGAAAAACGCTGACTCCTAATGGCTGAGATACTGGTCCGTACAGGTGGAGAATAGGTTTGAGTTGCTGGACCTCTCGGGACAGTTTCTCTACAGCCGAGACAAGGGAGGAGCAGATAGTTTCTTCGAAATCCCAAAGTCTGTTAACCACCTCATCCACCGTTGGTGCTTCTTCCTCTTTCCAGCACAGTACTGCCAACGAACTGGCATACGATGCTGGTGCGCTCCGTACCAACTTCCGCCACATGGGTCACGTGCACTGGACGTCATCTGGATCTTTGGGTGTTCGGGGGTCATCCAGGTCACTATAAACCACCTCCAGCACGCCTAGTTCTCTCAGGTACTGGATACCTCTCTCCATAGTGGTCCATTTGCCTAGGCGATATATAACATCTTCCTTGAAGGGATACCTTTCCTTTACGCCTGACAGCAGTCGCCTCCAGAGGCTGAGGACCTGTGTCCCTTTTCCGATTGCTTTGTCAATACCTGCTTCCCTAGCAAGGGATCCCAGCTGTTTGGCCTCCTTCCCCTCTAATTCCAGGCTACTGGCCCCATTATCCCAGCATCGGAGCAGCCAGGTAACAATATGCTCGCCTGGACGACGGCTGAAATCTTTCCGCATATCTCGCAGCTCACTCAGGGATAGGGATCGGGTGGTTTCCGTCTCGTTTATGAGTTCTTCTTCTTCCTCCTCCTCTCTTCGTGATGTCCCTGCTCTTTCATCATCCCTTTCTAAACGACCTGATCTCCGCTTCCAAGATTTCCTCTTCTGTACAGGGGCAATGGATACCAGCAAGGGTTGGTCCTCTGGTTCAGCTGTAGTGCCTGTTGCTGGCGTTTGGGTAGCTGCAGTGCTTGTCATCGGGGTTGGAGCAATTGTAGTGCCTGTTGCCGGAGCTTGAGTGGCTGCAGTGCCTGTTGCAGGGGTTGGAGAAGCTACAGTGACTGTTGCCGGGGTTTGAGTAGCCACAGGGGTTGTCATGGGGGTTGGAGTAGCCGCAGTGCCTGTCGTGGGGTTTTGAGTAGCCACCGTATCTGTATCCGCCCCCGAGACTCGCCGCTCCGCCTGCCCCGATGAGGCACCGTTGCTTGCCCTCCCTCTTTTCTTGTTCCTGAGGGTTGATCTCTGGACAGTATTCCTGAATAGTTGTTTAACCCTAAACAAGGCCTGAACCACATTCAGGAGACATAGCAATACGAACATGCTTGTTTGAACATCCCAAGGATATTCAAAATTCTCAGGGAATATTGTGGACATCTTTGTGAAGAGGATAGAAGAAAAAGGAGTTTCTGACGATATGGAAGGGTAGATGAACAAGTGGGAGAGAGTGTCCCATCCTGTATCCCCCTTAAATTCATTCTCCGAGGAGAAACAAGTGCAATTACCAATAATTTCTAAGAGGTGGTTCCCGAGGTACAGAAATGACGGCAGGGCCGAGTACAGATACCAGATTAGACTTACGACCAATGATTTTATCACCTCATAAAACAGCAACAAAATGATAATCTTGGCCCAGTTCCGACTGATGATAAACAGCACAAAAGGGAACATATACTGCAAGCAAGGTATTACATGACCCAACATTGAGAGCCAGCCCCACAACTTTGACAGCCAATACATCAACATTGTGACCAATCAATATAATGGATGCTTATAACAATTTTGCCTTAACACACTGTGGTCAGATCTATCGTTATCTCAACCCTTCGAGCCCCACATTGGGCGCCAAAAAGGACTGTCGTGGTTTAACCTGGCAGGCAGCCAAATACCACGCAGCCGCTCACTCACTCCCCCCCTGCCCCCCCCAGCGGGACGGGGAGAGAATCGGAAGGGTAAGAGTGAGAAAAACTCGTGGGTTGAGATAAAGACAGTTTAATAGAACAGAAAAGGGAAAATAATGATAATAAATAATGATAGAATATACAAAATGAGTGATGCACAATGCAATTGCTCACCACCCGCGCTGATCGATAACCAAGTAGCGATCGGTACTTCCTGGATCACGCCTACCCTTCATATACTGAGCATGACGTCACATGGTATGGAATACCCCATTGGCCAGCTGGGCTGGCTGTCCTGATTATGTTCCCTCCCATCTTGTGTACCTAGCTCAGTCAGTAGGCACGGGAGCTGTCCTTGGACTAGGAGGGCACTTAGCAACAACTGAAAACATCAGTGTGTTATCAACATTCTCCTCATACTAAATCCAAAACACAGCACTAGGAAGAAATTTAACCCTATCCCAGCCGAAACTAGGACAGAATTTTTTAGAGGCAAGGAACAAGAATATTTTTAACATTCAATCAAATACCCTGTTTATCTTTGAAATGACACTTCAGATCAGTTCTCAATATGGCTCTTCTAATATCCCTATGAAAGACCCTTGGAGATAACACATTATAAAACTTCCTTTTTTTTTTTTTTATCTTGCTTTCTTGATAACTTAATTGTTTTCAAGGGTACAGCTGAACAAGAAGGGAAATAAATTGTTTCCTACTGTATATTAATGAGTTAATCTCAACAATAACCACATATCCTGGTATACCACATCATTGGGGATATTAAAGAATTAGAAGTAAATATACTACACATCTTATGAACTTACTGCATATTTTATTAATATACTGTACTGGTTTCAGTATGGTAAGTGCTGCTGGGTCTAACACTTACCTGCATTCCATCTGTTTAATTTGTTTTCATAACAGCATTATTAGAAAAGTAGTCCTTCCATTAATGTTTCTCAAGAGGCTCTAATTTCTCTTTTTAACGTGTTTTATTTACAGATACTGCTACTTACATGTTTGTATCTCAAATAGCACTATTTATATCTTTGCATACTTTGTTTTCGTGGCAGCTGGTAAGTGCATGTGATTGCATCAACATGATGCCCCTTTCTTCTATTTAAGGCTTATAATATATTCCACAAATCCTGTTCATTGCATCACGTGTCACCCAGAGAGGTGTGAAGAAGTGTGACTGTAAATATTGATGAAGTCATTCTAGCATTAGCAATTTGAAAAAAGATTAAGCCAGCACAAATAATCGTGCCCTTATAAACCATTTTTTAAATGATTTGAAGAATTTTCTTCCGTGATCCAATGTTTCAGTGCAGATCACAAACTCCAAAAAAATCCAAAATTTGCTTGTTGAAATACCATAACTGTTACTGCTTGTTTTAGGAAACACTTGTTTCTACATGCTTACAGTTATGCCATGCTACTGAAGCTGGTCCCTCACCTGCTGAAACATCTCTCTATGGATGTTGCACTGGTTACAATAGTTATATAGAAGTAGTTCTCCCATTGTACAAACACATTATTGAGACTTCTGGAATATACTTTGGGTTGTGATGAATACAAGGAACTCCATAGCAAGAGAAAGAAGCTAGAAGCCAAGATGAACACTTCCCCGTTAGAAAAATCAGCCAGTAGAGGAGTCCTCCCATATCTCATAAGGTATACAGGCTTAAGCTATTTTTCCAATCTGCAAAATACACAGACTTGAACACAGCTTTTTATCTTTTAATAATCTGTGTAGTGGTTATTCTTAGGAATTCTTTTCTTCTTGTTAGTCCAAAAAAGGGCATCAAAGACAGATAAAGCCTTTGCTCTCTTTGAAGTCAGCATATACCTGAGAGAAATTTTTGATTCTGAAAAGTCAGCATTAACTAATGAAAAGTGGTAAAATCATTGTTAACCAGCCCATGCTTACCACTTCAAAAAAAGTTCTGTCACCTGCTGCTACTTGTAAGTCTTTTTTTTTTTCAGATGCTGAAGGAAACTATATTTACTCTAGGCATACCATGAACCTTATAGTGCATTTCAAAAACCGTGGAAAGAATCTTAATGAAGAAAGAACCTTTTGATTGAAAAAGACACTAGAAAGTAGCAAAGTTAATTCAGGAATTTTTTGTTTATGAAGATTTTCTTCAATCCATACTTTCAAGAAAATGTGCTTGAAATTATGGCATATATTTTAAAGGGTATTTCAAACTTCGAAAACTGCAGAAGGCTGAAAAAATGTTGGATGAAACTACATGAGATAAACACATAGTGCACAACCAGTGCTTACAGGAGTACAACTGTGAAGAGAGCAGTTCTTCAAAAACGACAGACTAAAGTGGTTCTGAAAAAAATCTCTGAGATGTGTTCCTCAGTTGCTCCTTAAGAATGTCAAGGTCTTCTAGCGCAACTGCCAAAGGAAAGGGTGGTTTTATCATCTGCCTAACTGTAAAATCTTCCTGACCTCTGATTTAAATCACTGAGTTCCTGAGTCAGGATCTACTGTACTGCTGGCTTCAGCATGACTCTCTTGGGCAATTCCACAGCTTGTTGAACTATTTCTACCATATCTTATGTGTCATAGGAGGGGAGAGGGAAGAAGGGGCTTCTAAAAGGACATTGAAAAGTAAAGACAGATATTTGGGGAGATTGATGGAAAACATATGACCTAAGCATGTTTTGAAAAGCTGCTCATGTCGTGTTTAAAACTGTAGGTGCCCAATGTAAAGCTGTAGGGATAATATTAAGCAACATGTAAGAGCTTGTAATATGAACTGCTTATTGAGTCTTTTTAGAAGTTTTAATATCTGATCAATTGTCACTTGATCTGCTTCTTATGCTGTAAGTTGCTTTATATTTATTTCTTTCCTTGGTGCAAGAGTACATTGTAAATTACAGGCAATGTTAAATAGCTGATAAAAGAATGCCATATTGAAGCTCATTAGGTGGAAATCTTAACCTAAATTATATGAACATGGAGAGAATGAACTGCAGGTTCTGTATTTTTCTCATATACAAGTTAAGTATACCCCCCAAGCCAACACCCAACAGTCCTTCACAAATTGTAAACAGAGGTATTTAATTTCTTGAAATACTGACTTTTTCTATGATTATGTGTAAAAGAAAGAAATGAATGCTAACAAGATGACTGTGAGGAGCAAGGCATCAGCAGAATAACAGAGGAGACATTTTGGAATATAAATAAGATCAAGAACATGCCTGTTGTTTAGCTCGTTTCAGTAAATTGTGAATCTTTTGTTTTAGCACGAATTACTAGTATCTCAAAAAATTGCAAATGAAAATGACCAACACTGGAAAGGAATAAAAAATTTAAAAAAAGAAGAAAAATCATATAAAGTGTAAATAAAAGAGTTCATTATAATGTTTAATGTAGTATTATAAAGTTACAGAAGGATTTTACTATATGAAAACTCCCATAGTTGTTTGCTGTTGCATCTCAAACATTACATTTCAAACAGGAGATAAAGCCATTGAAATTTTATATTCAAATCATTAAAATGCAAAGAAACAAAATTAGTGTGAGATAATAATTCTTCAATGCTTTTGGAAATGTGCCGATGTTGTTTGCAACCAGTTGAACGTACAATGAATGCACATGGGATCTAATCTATTATTTCTAGACTTTGACACAAATGCTGGTTTAAAATACTAGCTCAGATTTTATACTAATGCTGCTATGGAACTGGAGGCATAAACACCCTCTTTTCAATTCTTTGCAGCCTATATCTTAAAATATTTGAAGACATTTGTTTGCAAAGCCATATGCTTTTTCTGAGAGTTAATTTACTTCACTTTACTTGAGCCAGAAGCATTCACTGGTTTGTAATTTCCAGGTAGAAAAAGAAGGAACCAAAACTGTTCAAACATTTTCTGATACAATGTTTTTGGTTATTTTTTTTTCTTCATTTAAAAATGCACAAGCAAATGCTTTGCCCAGAAGTTATTGTTTAAACTGGTAGGGATCTGACAGTATTAACCCTGCCAGGGAAGCTTAAAAACTCTCTCTCTTCCCACCAGTTTCCTGCTTGATTGCCTATCCCAAGTCAAGCTTTGGGTATCTATACTTAGGAGCTTCAGATAGGTGGCCTTTGAGAAGCCTCACATACAAAATGTGCCAGGGTTTGTTATCCAAGAACTGATTCCATTTGAGTTTTATGGACAACATGATATTTTTCAAGAAAATTACTTTTTTTGTGTGTATTGCCATCCTCTGTTATGAGAAACCTAATGCCTTACATCTCTTAAATTAACAAATGAGAAATTTTCACTAGTCTTTATTCACCAATGGTGTGGCTATTATCAAATATGTGTTTCTTGTAACCTCACAGTGAGATGATACCAAAAAAGACCTTTGTTTCTTTAGGACTACAGAGAAAATCAAAAGTTTGTAATGCCAAGTTTATATGTCATTAGGGCCACATGCATGATTTTCTTCTTTTGTAATTGTTTTCTTTGAAATGTGAAGAAGGAATTTTGAGTAGTCTGTGAAAATGGCAACTTTCCACTCAAAGAAAAATGTGTTACTTCTAAGTTCTTTAAAACAGAGGAAAAAAGGCATTACCGGGAATTAGCACCATCTGGTTTGATTCCATAGCATTTCACAGAATCACAGAATCAAAAAATGGTTGAGGTTGGAAGGGGTCTCTGGAGGTCCTCTGGTCCAAGCACCCTGCTCAAGCAGGGCCATCTAGTGTTTAGAGTTGCCCAAGACCACATCCAGATGGCTTCTGAGTATCTCCAAGGATGGAGACTCCATAACCTCCCTGGGCAACCTGTGTTAGTGCTCAGATGCTCTCACATTAAAAAAAAAGTTTCCTTATGTTCAGATGGAGCCTCCCGTGTTTCAGTTTGTGCCAAGTGTCTCTTGTCCTGTCACTGGGCACCACTGAGAAGAGTCTGGTTCAGTCTTCTTTATACCCTCCTTACAGATATTTATATACATTGATGAGTTCCCCCACCAAGCCTTCTCTTCGCCAGGCTGAACAGTCCCAGCTATCTCAGCCTTCCCTCACAGGACAGATGCTCCAGTCCCTCATTCATCTTTGTGGCCCTTTGTGGTACTTTCTCCAGTATGGCCATGTCTCTCTTGTACTGGGGAGCCCAGAACTGGAAACAGTACTTTCTGTTAACACAGACTTTCTGCTAACATAGAAAGTGCCTAATGTTTCTTTACTATATGTTGGCTTTAAATTAGATTTCAGACAAGGATAAAACAAAATAAGCTGAGGTGATAAAATGTGGCCTTAAGTTTTTCTTTCCCGAGACAGCTTGGCTGCTTGTCATTGAAATCTGCTTTATGTTCACAATCAGTTTACCCTTTCTTAACATGTTGTCATACATCCACAGTGGGATCATCTCCCAGCCCCTCTAGACTGAGTTCCTGAAACTAAATTAGTTTTGGCTAAGCTTTGTGCTAACCTGCCTAGAAGGAAAACTGCAGTAGTAAGTAAATACATTTCATATTAATATTTGGAAAAGCCTTGTAAAGTACTGCCCAGTTCTGTTAGCTGTAAATCAGTTACTGCCAAAATATCCCCAAATGAGTGGTTTAGCTATTAGGAACAGTGTAAACACACTGGAGGGGTGTGCATTTTGAAAATGCGTACAGAAGGTATTGTCACAGAGACTAAAAATGAATGACATTATTTGTTCTTTCATTTTCCCCGCCCCCTCAGCTGTCTGTAGTAAGTGACACTTTAGATAACGTGCTTTTCAAAGGTCTAAAATACTGTAAATGTGAAAAAGTATGCTCATTGAACACTGAGTGCCATTACTCACTTCAGGAGAGTTAGGCCTCTCACAACATGTAAACATATTAAAACTGTCAAGCTGAATTGCTAGTTTTTATAAGGTCTCCTACATAAATGTAATCATGGAAGATCATGTTCATCATCTGTAACAATAAAACATGCTACTGGAAAAATCTTGCAGAAACATTCACTCATCTCAGACCATGGACATTTTCGGTATGGTTGGCACACTGAGAACAGGCAGAGCGCTGGCACTAAAGCTGTGGGTTTGATAGCATCTGGGGATTTCTATATCTGCATGGAAAATTCTTAAATAGATGATCAAGCTTCATTTAGGACATTTTGTGTTGCAAAAGCGTTAAAGAGCCTCAAAAGATGTAAAGGTCTTATGCTCCTCAGGCAGACTTTAAAACACAGTCCTGAGGAAATCAAGCCAGTGCATAACTATGTCATAAAACATAGAAGGGAGATGAGATGTATTACATCCATTATCACTCAATGATTTCAAGAATTTCTATAGCTGTGAAAAGATCATTCCTGGTTGTGAAGCTTAATGAGGAACTTTCAACTACTTCTAACCCTTTTTCTTTTTCTTTTCCTTTTTTTTCAGTTTTTTTCTTGGGTTGATGGGAGAAGAAGGATATCCTCCAACTTTATGAATGTTGTCCTGCTCACTAATTTCCACAAGCTCCTTCCATAGTCAACGGAGAAGAGAGAGACTCTTGCTAGAGGTCTTTAAGTCTGAAGCACAGGGGGTGTTCAGTTCTCTGTTCAAAAGTGTGTAGGAGAAAAAAAAGAAAAATAAATGTTTTTTTCTGGCAAATATTTCATTGTACTCGAACAATATAGGGCCAAGATTCATCATACTTCAAAACCCACAGCTGCTTCCTTTATAGTTAAGGCAGAATTATCACTGTTTTCAGCTGGAACAGATTTTTCTGTCCTTCCTGCTTCAGTGATGTATTCCCCCCCCATCCAAAAAATCAAGCAATTTTACTATCGATGCAATTAAGGACAGATCTTCTGAAAAACGGAAAGGCATGACTGTTTAAGATGAAATAAAATGTCACTGAGCTTCAGAAATATTCTACTTTTTGGCCTTAAAGTGCCAAGTCAAAATGTCAAATTCACAAATCAGTAATTTTTTCTGCCTTCATATTTGGATTGTTAGGTATCACAACAGAGTAGAAAAATGACAATGTCATTCATAGTAATCACCACCATCTTACAACTACTCTAATAACAGCATGAAATAGTGTAGAGTTGAGATTTATGAGAATATCATACAGACAATTTCACTAGATATCATAAACACTACACACTACTTATTCTGTATTTATTCTGTCATCTGCCAATGGTGCAAAATAAACTACTGCAAGACAGGAAGAGATCTGAAGCAAAATAAGGCAACAATACATGCTATATGAAAGTTTTTAACGAGATCACTATTCACTTGTGCTTTGTATTGTACCCCTGATTTTTCAGCAGAAGTCCACAGAGAAATTGACCTAAAAGCTGGAAATACAATCTGACTTTGATATTTAAATTACAATAGCAAGTGAGTATGTCTCAGAGCTTTAGAAACGTCTTTTCACCTGAAGCTCTACAGAGTAAAGGAAGGGAATGAAGATCAGAACAGGGGTAGTTAAATTATGCAAAAAATAGCAATTTACTATCTTAGGAAGGAATAAGAATGATAGATCCATCCTTCTTATTTTTAAGAAGTATACAAAAAATTCTAAATTTGGCATAATAAGGACCCAAAACTGTACTGTAGTACTTGCAGACATTGCTGGGTTTAGCATCTGAGGAATACTGTCATTTCTTCAGTCCCATGTATTTCTCTCACAATTAGTAATACTAAAAAAATGCTTTTTATGCTGGAAGGTAAAAGAAATTTTCTTTAAACATTTATGCTTATTGGTATTTGAATTTCTGTGTTGATATGAAGATCCTAAATGAATATCATGCATGTATACTGATGCTATTGAGAAACAGTTCTAATTATCTAAATTTTAGCCTATTTGACCATCTGAAATACACTGCAGCTGTATGAGGAAAGTTAGGAGCCTAAGTTTCCTCTTCAGCCAACTGGTGAGGTCAGCAATTCACTGCACTGAAGTTAGACTCCCTGAATATTAATATGAAGATGTAGTCAAAAGTGCTCTATAAAAGTGAGAGGAATGCTAGAAGGTCAAAACCCTATGTCTTTATTATGAAATAACCAAAAGGCTATAAAAATGCCAGGTCCTGACAAGAGAGCAGGATAGCTATGACTTAGTCGCCATCACAGAAACATGGTGGGATGAGTCGCACTATTGCAGTGCTGCAATGGATGGCTATAAGCTCTTCAGAAGAGACAGGCAAGGAAGGAGAGGTGGTGGGGTGGCTCTGTATGTTAGGGAGTGCTTCGATTGTACAGAGCTCAACGATTGTGATGATAAGGTTGAGTGCTTGTGGGTAAGGATGAGGGGGAAGGCCAACAAGGCAGATATCCTCCTGGGAGTCTGTTATAGACCCCCTAACCAGGATGAAGAGGCAGATGAAGCATTCTACAAGAGGCTGGCAGAAGTCTCACAATTGCTAGCCCTTGTTCTCATGGGGGACTTCAACTTACCCGACATCTGCTGGAAATACAACATGGCAGAGAGGAAACAGTTGAGAAGGTTCCTGGAGTGGGTGGAAGATAACTTCCTGACACAGGTAGGAAGATAACTTCCTACCAGGGGAGGTGCCTCGCTTGACCTGCTGTTCACAAACAGAGAAGGACAGGGAGATGTGGTGGTCGGAGGCCGGCTTGGGCTTAGAGACAATGATAGAATTCTTGACACTTGGTGAAGTAAGGAGTGGGGGTCAGCAAAACCCCTACCATGGACTTCCGGGGGGCGGACTTTGGCCTGCTCAGGACACTGGTTGAGAGAGTCCCTTGGGAGACAGTCCTGAAGGGCAAAGGGGTCCAGGAAGGCTGGACATTCTTCAAGAAGGAAGTCTTAAAGGCGCAGGAGCGGGCTGTCCCCATGTGCCGCAAAAAGAACGGGCGGGGAAGCCTGGCTGAATGGGGAGCTTTTGCTCCCAGGAAAAAAAGGAGAGTTTACCACTTTTGGAAGAAGGGGCAGGCAACTCAAGAAGAGTACAGGGATCTCGTTAGGTCACGCAGAGAGAAAATTAGAAAGGCAAAACTCCAACTAGAAGTCAATCTGGCCACTGTCATAGGAGATAACAAAAAATGTTTTTACAAATATATTAACAACAAAAGGAGAGCTGAGGAGAATCTCCATTCTTTATTGGATGCGGGGGGGGAACATTGCCACCAAGGATGGAAAAGGCTGAGGTACTTAACACCTTTTTTGCCTCAGTCTTCAATAGTTAGACCAGTTATCCTAAGGGTATTCAGCCCCCTGAGCTGGAAGACAGGGATGGCGAGCAGGATAAACGCCCCATAATCCAAGAGGAAGCAGTTAACGACCTGCTACGCCACCTGGATGCTCACAAGTCTATGGGGCCGGATGGGATCCACCCGAGGGTACTGAGGGAGCTGGCGGACGAGCTTGCCAAGCCACTCTCCATCATTTACTAGCAGTCCTGGTTAATAGGGAAGGTCCCAGATGACTGGAGGCTTGCCAGTGTAATGCCATTCTACAAGAAGAGCCGGAAGGAGGATCCGGGTAACTACAGGCCGGTCAGCCTGACCTCGGTGCTGGGGAAGATTATGGAGCAGTTCATCTTAAGGGCGCTCACGAGCCATGTGCGGGACAACCAGAGGGTCAGGCCCAGCCAGCACGGGTTCATGAAAGGCAGGTCCTGCTTGACCAACCTGATCTCCTTCTATGAGCAGGTGACCCGCCTAGTGAATGAGGGAAAGGCTGTGGATGTGGTCTACCTGGACTTCAGTAAAGCCTTTGACACCATTTCCCACAGCATTCTCCTAGAGAAGCTGGCGGCTCACGGCTTAGACAGGTGCACTCTTCCCTGGGTAAAAAACTGGCTGGACGGCCGGGCCCAGAGAGTTGTGGTGAACGGAGTTAAATCCAGTTCGCGGCCGGTCATGAGCGGTGTTCCCCAAGGCTCAGTTTTTGGGGCTGATCTTGTTCAATATCTTTATCAATGATCTGGATGAGGGGATTGGGTGCTCCCTCAGTAAGTCTGCAGATGACACCAAGTTGGGTGGGAGTGTTGATCTGCTCGAGGGTAGGAAGGCTCTGCAGAGGGATCTGAACAGGCTGGATCAATGGGCCGAGGCCAACTGTATGAGGTTCAACAAGGCCAAGTGCCGGGTCCTGCACTTGGGTCACAACCACCCCAGGCAACGCTACAGGCTTAGGGAAGAGTGGCTGGAAAACTGCCCAGAGGAAAAGGACCTGGGGGTGCTGGTTGACAGCCAGTTGAACATGAGCCGGCAGTGTGCTCAGGTGGCCAAGAAGGCCAATGGCATCCTGGTCTGTATCAGAAATAGTGTGGCCGGCAGGAATGGGGAAGGATTGTGCCCCTATACTTGGCACTGGTGAGGCCGCACCTTGAATACTGTGTTCAGTTTTGGGCCCCTCACTACAAGAAGGACACTGAGGTGCTGGAGCGTGTCCAGAGAAGGGCAATGAAGCTGGTGAAGGGCCTGGAGCACAAGTCTTATGAGGAGCAGCTGAGGGAACTGGGACTGTTTAGTCTGGAGAAAAGGAGGCTGAGGGGAGACCTCATCGCGCTCTACAACTCCCTGAAAGGAGGTTGCAGTGAGGTGGGTGTTGGTCTCTTCTGCCAAGTAACTAGCGATAGGACAAGAGGAAATGGCCTCAAGTTACGCCAGGGGAGGTTTAGACTGGACATTAGGAAAAATTTCTTTACTGAAAGAGTGGTCAAGTCTTGGAAGAGGCTGCCCAGGGAAATGGTTGAGTCGCCATCCCTGGAAGTATTTAAAAGACGTGTAGATGTGGCGCTTAGGGAGATGGTTTAGTGGGCATGGTGGTGTTGGGTTGATGGTTGGACTCGATGATCTTAGAGGTCTTTTCCAACCGGTATGATTCTATAATTCTATGATTCTAAGAGAGGGAACAGATGCAGGTAAAAACGAATTGAGGAGATATATAGAGCTAAACGATCCACAACTTATGATGGCTGACTCTGGGAAAGTGAGAAGGTATCTGAATTGCTGCAGGGACTCCTGAAAGTAGAGCAGGACGTTTAAGAATGTCACTTTATATATACAAACCATTTCAGTAGACTTGTCCACATGTTTTTTTCCAATTTTTGTTCTAGAAGAGGCATTATAAGTGCATGTATCTATGTCTGTATGCTGTTCATCTTCTACATAGTTCTACAGTTGCTTCTTAGCGATTACTATGTATTGGAGTATAAATTCATCTCACAGCATGTTTAAAGCGGAAGGAAGAAATCTAAGAGAAAAGAAATTACAAAATGTCCTTTTGCTTGCAAAACTCAGGTTTTCAGCTAATATACACTGATATTTTCCTACTTCCACCCTGGTTTTTAATGGACTCAAGAAGTCTTGCTCATATCCAGACTTTAAAGGCAAACATTAGTGTAGCCAGCTCCATGAGAACTCTGAGAGCCATCACTATTTTTCCCTACTAAGGAGAAAAGGTGCAAAGAGTTTCAAGGAATGGCTGTGACTTAGAATCCATATGAAGCTTTTGGATTTTCTTTTCTTTGATCCAGGGAAAGTTGTATTTAGGTTAGCTAGTGGATGAAAGCCATGCACTGTAGATAATTTTTAGAAGGTTAACTTTTTTTTTTCAGACAGGTACCCAGCTTGCTTTGGCATTTGGAAACATAACAAATATTTGTTTGCTTTATCCCACAAAAGCTTAAAAAATACTTAGTCTTGATTTGAAAAATAAAACTAAAACCTATGTTTTTTGTCTTATATTTGTCTTATTTGTATATGATATTAATAACATAAAGTAATGATCAGGGCATAGTGCTTTGGATGTCTTTATTCATGGACAGCATGGAGTATTATTTGTCACTGGACTGCATAGTGTGTTGTTATTTCTCAGAATGTTTTAGTTCACATTAGAGTGATCCAGTTCACGCTCCTGAATTTTAGTTACAGGTTCATTTATATGCTGAGAAAGTAGATAGCAGATGCCATAGTGAACTATTACATGTTTTGAGTTTTTTTTCTTTAATAAACATGCGATATACATAAACATATATTTATACACATGTGAAGAGAAATGTTTGATTTTGTGTTGTATGATAGGAATGAAAGAAAATAATTTCAGCTAGACTTGTGACTATGTTTCAATGTTTATTGAAGTTCTCAATAAAAATTATTTCTGGGTTGCAGTAGTTCTACATGGGAAAAAAAGAGTTTGTTGCTCTTACAAATGATATCTAAACACACAAACATGTTGAGACTCTGATGCCAGGTTGGATCGGGTTTTGGTGTGAAAAACAAGACATGTTTTCTTCATGATATAATTCAGTTTGACATTTGTAGAGCTACAATTACATTATAAAACACAAATTTGAGATTTGTTTTTCATTTGACTTTTCTAAAACACAAATAAGGATTTTCAAATAACTTTCATAACTTGTACAGCTAGAGAAGTTGCTTTCTACATTTGTATATAAGCTCATGACAAGTTTGGAGATTTTTTGTAAAGCTTATCTGAAACTGTCTATGCATTTTCGTTGGCAAATTTAGCTAGAAATCGTCCCAAACGAAAGTATTTATTTTAGTTCTTGCAATACTTCTATAAGTCAGGTTGAAAATCCTACAGGAAGAGATTTTTTTGTTTTTTAATAGCAGATTGAAAATTTTTTCCCCAGGAACAAAATGAATCCTTTAAATGAAAAATTTGCTTAAACCTCCAGTAGTTTGGTTTTTTTACCCTTAGTCCAATGTTAACCTGTTTCATTATTTCTTTGCTCTTAAAGTCTCTAGATGTGTCTTGCCCCACTACCTCCCTTCCCAGTCCTGCCCTTCTTTGACAGTCTCTGGAATTCCAGAGACTAGTGTCACCTCACCACAGAACATGATTGTGGAATGAATCTGGGTTTAGATCAGCATAAATGACCATGACGCGGCCAAATGTCATCCACATTTGCTTATTTTGTAAAGACATTCAATCTGGCTTTATATTCTTTTCCTGTTAGGGAAAAATACAGTTAGGAGAAAGTGAAGGCTGAGGAAAAATGACCACATACTTTGTCTTTTAGTCTAGAATAGTGTAATCTACCATCAGAAAGAATTAATATTATTTCTATCTGTCTACTGAGTTATAAAAGGACATACAAGGCCGTGCAGTTGGAAGGGAGAGGGAGTTTTTTTTTTTTTTAGAAAGAAGGCTATATGAACTTTTATTTCTGGGAATTGTAAGGGAGTATGTTTAACTCTGCCTTAAGAATGAGAATGTTACCATATTTCAGGAAATCTTTCTACTTACTGACATGAAGATTATGCTGCCTAAATGTGGGGACAGATTTTTTACTTCACCTGGTATCTGCTGGGTTCAGCAGAGCAGGACTGTGGAGGAGTTAGTTATGGCTCACAGATTACAGGGCCAGTGTTACGGTGACCTTGGGGCTTGGCAGAGTTTAAAGCAGCATATGAAGTATATGAGATAGAGCCTTCTAGAAAACAAATGGCGATACTTTGCCAATACCCTTTGCTGTCCCCAGCACAGCCCCTGTAAGTGCCTGGAGAGCACTTGTATGCCAGCAGCTGGCTTTTATGTCTGTTTTCACCGGGTGGTAAGCCCTCGGGCCACGAGGAGTCACTGTGTGAAGGGAGGGAGCAGCTTTCTAGCTCTGTGCTGTCAGAGCAAGGCAAGGTCTCTGACTTCCAGGAGACCTCAGACATGCTGTCTAATGCCGGTCCATGGCATCCAGCAATCAGCTGTGTGGGATGGGAAATTATTATCAATAACAGACATCCTTTTAATTTTAGAGAAAGGGAGAGAAAGCCAGTTGGAGTAGAAATAGGCTTGGATCAAGAGCAAAAATTACCAGTAACATACTTCATTCAATTTTGTATTTCTTATCATTCTCTCTATTTTTTTCCCAGTGCTTTCTCTGCAGATTTTCCATCCCACTGGATTGTGATATAGTTATATATGTGTTTCTGATTTTACATTATATCACACTGACAGTTCATAAAGTGCAAAATACCAGTGAGGCATTTTGGTAGGACATTTTAGCTTTGTTCTGACTTTGAATGGAATGAAATATGTTCTGTTAAAACGGGAATTTATGGAGGTAATCACCTGCAGTGATCTCTTTCAACAGAACTCTTCATTTCACACCCTGTTCATATAGGAAATAAACCTTTATTAAAGGCATGTGTTTGACAAGGAACTGGAACCCTTTCTGCCAAGGCACCTAAACTGTCGTTGTGTACAAATATGTAGGATACAGAATCAGACTATAAATACAAAAAACCTTGTCAGTTTGCCTCACAGATGTCACTGATCGGGCTACGACATGGAACAAGTTCAATGACTATACATCTGTCTTTTTCACCATTATGTTTCCAAGTTGTAAATTACTCTGTGTAGGTGTTTCTGTAGGATGAGAAGTCTCCTGGGGTGTGCATTTTATGCTGAGCTCTTTTCCTTCTCTTTTTGTCTTGCATACATTTATATGAAGAACAGACGCTGCCTGTGTATCCATGTATATCAAAGGAGAGTAGAAAGACACATATACTGTTTTCATACTTATATACGAGGTGCAGGTCCCCAGGGACTGTCGGGGGGGCTGCAAGGGGGACCCTGTGAGGAGCGGCCGGGGCTGCCCCGTGCCGGACACAGCCGGTTCCAGCCGGCTCCAACCCACCCACCGCAGGGCACGGCTGAGCCCCGCAGCCACGGTGGCGGCGCCTCGGGGAAAGCCTGGGTAAGGAAGGGCAAAACGCTGGATGGAGAGAGGATCAACACAGGGAGCGCCGAGTTCAGAGGAGGAGGTGGAAATGCCCCATTTTACTCTTTATATAGCTATGTATGCATATGCATAAATAAACACACAGTTTTTCTAATTCTGACTTTTCTGGAATATTTTCTCAACGATTAAGTACAATCACAAACTCAGTGAAAATGATAATTTCTGACAATACAGACCGTTTTGTCCTACTGAAAAGAGAGGATTCTTACAATTTGAATCTGAGCAATTTTCTGTAAGGAGTTATTACCTGGAAAGGTGTATATTTATAAGTTTTTTCCCTTCAGCTTGTAACTTCAGCTAAGCATTTCAAAACATCTTTACCTTTGAATACCTAAGCAGTCCTACTGACTGTGGTGGGTTTTGGTTCAGCCACTAAAGGACGCCAAAACCTGTAGTACATGTTGTAAACATTACCATATTTCAACTAAAATTGCTTTCATCAAGCAGACCACTGTTTTAACCTGTATCTTTAAATATTCTTATGCCAGTTTGCCTATTATACAGACAAAAATGCCTAATTATGTCATCTGTGGATCATAATATTTAGCTTCATGTATACAGAATGTCATAGAAACATAGAATCGTTTAGGTTGGAAAAGATCTTTAAGATCATCAAGTCCAACCGTTAACCTAGCACTGCCAAGTCCACCACTAGACCACGTCCCTAAGCACCACATCTACACATCTTTTAAATACTTCCAGGGATGGTGACTCAACCACTTCCCTGGGCAGCCTCTTCCAAGGCTTGACAACCCTTTTAGTGAAGATGTTTTTCCTAATATCCAATCTAAACCTCACCTGGCGTAACTTGAGGACATTTCCTCTTGTCCTATCACTGGTTACTTGGGAGAAGAGACTGACACCCACCTCGCTACAACCTCCTTCCGGGTAGTTGTAGAGCGCGATGAGGTCTCCCCTCAGCCTCCTTTTCTCCAGACTGAACAACTCCAGTTCCCTCAGCTGCTCCTCATAAGACTTGTTCTCCAGACCCTTCACCAGCTTTGTTGCTCTTCTTTGGATGCACTCCAGCACCTCCAGTCTTTCTTGTAGTGAGGAACCCAAAACTGAATGCAGTTTTCAAGGTGCAGCCTCACCAGTGCCCGAGTACAGGGGGATGATCGCTTCCCTAGTCCTGCTGGCCACACTGTTTCTGATACAAGCCAGGATGCTATTGGCCTTCTTGGCCACCTGAGCACACTATTGGCTCATGTTCAACCGGCTGTTAACCAGCACCTCCAGGTCCTTTTCCACTTTCCAGCCACTCTTCCCCAAGCCTGTGGCATTGCATGGGGTTGTTGTGACCCAAATGCAGGACCTGACACTTGGCCTTCTTGAACCTCATACAATTGACCTCAGCCCATCGATCCAGCCTGTCCAGATCTCTCTGCAGAGCCTTCCTACTCTCCAAGCAGCTCAACACTCCCACCCAACTTGGTGTCATCTGCAGACTTACTGAGGGTGCACTTGATCCCCTCATCCAGATCACTGATAAAGCTATTAAACAGAACTGGCCCCAATACTAAGCCCTGGGGAACATCACTTGTGACGGGCCACCAACTGGATTTAATTCCATCCACTACAAGTCTTTGGGCCCAGCTACCCAGTCAGTTTTTTACCCAGTGAAGAGTATGCCCATCCAAGCCATGAGCAACCAGTTTCTCCAGGAGAATGCTGTGGGAAACAGTGTCAAAGGCTTTACTAAAGTCTAGGTAAACAACATCCACAGCCTTTCCCTCATCCACTAAGTGGGTCACCTTTTCAGAGGAGATCAGGTTGGTCAAGCAGGTTTCATGAACCTGTGCTGACTGGGCCTGATCCCCTGGTTGTCCTGTACGTGCCATGTGATGGCACTCAAGATGATCTACTCCATATCCAGCACCAAGGTCAGACAGACATGCCTGTAGTTCCCCAGATCTTCCTTCTGGCTCTTCTTGTAGAGGGCGTCACATTTGCTAACCTCCAGTCAACCGGAACCTCCCCAGTTAGCCAGGACTGCTCATAAACGATGGAAAGTGGTTTCGTGAGCGCTTCCGCCAGTTCTCTCAGTACCCGTGGGTGGATCCCATCTGGCCCCATAGTCTTGTTTCTGTCTAAGTGGTGTAGCAGGTCACTAACCATTTCCCCTTGGATTATGAGGGCTTCATTCTGGTCCCCGTCCCTGTCTTCCAGCTCAGGGGGCGGATATCCCAAGAACAACTGGTCTTGCTATTAAAAACTGAGGCAAAAAAGGCATTAAGTACCTCAGCCTTTTCCTCATCCTTTGTCACTATGTTTCGCCCTGCATCCAATAAAGGATGGAGATTCTCCTTAGCCCTTCTTTTGTTGCTATTGTATTTATAGAAACATTTTTATTATCTTTTACGATAGTATCCAGATTAAGCTGTAGTTCCCATTAAGTTCTGCCCACATGAAACTGATAATAGGACTTATAGTTTGATATATAATACTAAATATTAATGTTACATATAAGTACTGTTTGATATATTATTTGCTATGTAATCAGGTTTGATTGCTGTATTTTTCCTTTCTTACATCTCCTTGTAAGAAACACCTTTTTTATGAGTGTCTACGTTCATCCTAAATTAAAGTGAACTTTAAGTGTAGTTTTTAAAATGTCTGATTATAATTGGCATTACAGAAATGAAACAAATTATTAAAGTTTTTAGCAGAAAAATAATATTTTCTCAACTGGTCTTCCCTGTTTATGTCACGGTCCATACCAATAAAATAGTTTTAATCTCACACATATCTTCTGTGCTTTAGACATTTTGACTTGTCAGGTAAAATGTACCCAGACAAACACATACTGGGTACAAATACTTTTCTTGTACTAAAAAAGTGTCTGGCTGTAATTTGAGGCAAGAGTTGTCCATAATCATAGCTTTTCCTAGGCCATATGTAATTGTTTGTGAAGAATTATGTTTATGGAATGATACATTTACAATTAATTAATTTTCATCAAGATTTAGACTAAAATAGCTATATAATCTTTGAAGGTGACAATGTAACCTGTAAATTCAATTGCTAACTTTTTAAATTCTTCTTTAAGACACCTTGCCCCTAAAAAAAGAAATAATGCATAATTCACTAGGGTCACTAAAAGATAAAAAAGTTTACTTTTTTTTTGTAATTTCTTTCTCTTTTTTTTAATGCTTGCTTTTAAAAAGGGATCATTCTAATCGCAGCTGTAAAAAAAGCCAACCAAACTAGTGAAATGTATGTATCTTCATCTCAGGCCAATCCAATCCAACGTGGATTAATATGACAGAGGTAGAGAATTCAAATTCTTTTTTTTCTCCTTTCTTTGTTACATGTGTGTGAATCAAGGTTAGTGGGGGACTTCTGTGAAGGTTGGCTGGGTCTAGTTTCATGAGGGATGTGTGCATTAGCCACATGGACCAGCCATGCTTTGTGACATTTGGAGTCGCTGCACCAGGCGAGCCCGTTCCAGCTGGTCACTGACTTGTAGAGACCCATAATTGGTTTTTATTAGCATGATGCCACAAGGGAGGCCTTTGCTATACCACTTGATGTCTTCTCAGTAGAGTAGGGGGGTTATCTGCTCATCCTTGACAAAGTTCTTCCTACTGCAGCCTGCAAACTGGATAGCACTCAGGCAGTGGCCTCTCTTTGCTGGGTGGTAAAGCTCCTTGCCCTGGGAGATCTCCAACTCTGGAATGATCGGGCAGCTATGTCACCATGGTCTTCACCACAGGCTGCAGGGGAATCTCTGCTCCAGTGCCTGGAGCACCTCCTCCCCCTCTTTCTTCACTGACCCTGGTGTCTGCAGGGTTGTTTCTCTCACATTTTCTCACTCCTCTCTCCCAGCTGCTTTTGCACAGCATTTTTTACCCTTTCTTAAATATATTATCACAGACACGCTACCATCGTCGCTGGCTGGAACCAGCTCTGCCCAACATGGGGACAGCTCCTGGTGTCTTCTCACAGAAGCCACCCCTGCAGCCCTCTCCCCGCTACCAAAACCTTACCACATAAACCCAACACAACAGTGCAGGCAGAAATATCTGCACCAGCCTCAGAAGGTCACAGATGTTTGCCATACAGCAAACTGACTTATCTTAGGATTATGCTGTCAAGGCAGAGATTGTGCTGCACATAGATTCTATTCTCAGATTTCTGGTTGAAATGGCAGGGAAGAAATGATTGTAAATAAATACTGTTTTTTGATGGAACACCCAATAATCTCATCCAAACTTTTTTCTATCTTGTTGGAATTTGAGAAAGAACACTGAATACAGAAAGACTTAAAAAAATCAGATGAAGACAAGAAATAGGTATTTTAGGCCCGTTGCAAGAAATAAATATTTCTTAAAAGAACGTACCAGTACGTTTTCCATAGCTCAGTGGAAATTCCTTTAGAAACTATCTGATAATCAAACAGCCAATACCTTTGGGAAAATATATTGGTATCTTAAATATAGAAAATGCTAAATTATGACAAATCTATCTAAACTTCCCTGCCAAAACCCTAGACAACCAAATGCTGAAAAACATTTGAAAATAATGATATAATTAAAAAATACTTGTCTTGTATAAATGTAATGAGAAAGCTTAGAATGCCCCAAAGGGGCATTTCTAAAATACCGGGAAAATAAGCATCCTAGAATATTGAAGCTGATGCCATCTTAGCAAAGTTAACAAACATCTACCAGTGGCACAATTTCCCAACTTTTATAAATCATGATATTATGTCTAAATGATTTTATTAGGTAAGTGGAGAGCTTAAATGAGAGAACAGTCTTAAGAACGTGGGAGTACCATTATTTATTTCAAAATGCAGACTAGCAGCTAAACCCCTAAGGTGTGATTTTGAACAGTCATATCTCCTACGTGTAATTATCTCGTAGCACATCTCTGTTGTTAGGAACTACCGAGTCAGTTGTTTTAAAGGAGACATCTATGTAGGCTGCCTGTCTGCAAGCCTATTCTAGGGGGTGTTTGTATCAAAAGAGAAAAGCTTTTAAAAACAAACCAAAAAGAAGAAAGACTATCAAATGCTTCAGATGTTTTGTATTTTAATTGTTCTTTTTGGAAAAAGCAAAAGACAGTTTTTCCCTTTTCCATACTTCACTCCTTTGATCTTTGTGGGGGTGAGGGGTGCATATGTGTGTGTGTGGAGAGTTTTCTTTTTTTTCCTACTACCTCTTGTGCCACTTTTTTTTTGGCTATGTTAAGCACAGACAGTTCCCTTTCTTCACAGAAATGTCAGAAATGCCACTACTGCATTTGCAACTTTCTTCCAGTGTGTCAGTTTCTGCAAGTAACTGCAGTTCTCTGCTCTTCACAGAGGAGTGAGCCCTACTAGTAGTAGTACAAGATGACAATTGCAATCCTTCCCCATCTCTTCTCCATTAGAAACATTATTATTATTTTACAGTAAAAAAAAATTAATGCATATAGCATTTTATCATACTGTATAGTCTCTTAAATGTGGTAGAAAAGCAGCATTTCCTACTTCAGGAACTGAAAGATAAAAACCACACCGTTTCCATGAAAACAATACAGTGCAAGCATTAGAGTCATGAAAAAGAAAGCAGGGAGGATCCTGGCTACTGAAAGGGGATATCTTTTTTTTTTTAAATAGCAAAAATAAAGCCTCTCCAGGAGATTGCATTAAATGGACAAGACATAAGATAGGTGAATATTTAACTTCTGAAACACTCTCACTGTATTTGGGAAATTAAATATGGGTGCCTCAAATGTCTATTCTTCTTATAAATGAGGCTGTTGGTTAGAATATGTTTCTCATGCCTTTCAGAAGGACGATATGTTGTGTTTTCTTCCTGGCTGTAGTGCGCTAGGTGAGATGTAGTTTGGAGGAAGGCTCCACACCAGAGAAGGAAATGGGGACTAGGCGTAACAGAAAAGTAGCACGTTCCTTTGTGAGTACTTTAGATTTTAACTAATTTTTTTTTAATTTGAGAGTGTCCAGCAAAAAAATATTTTTCCTATGAAATCTAGTTTAAGAAAAAAATATATTCAGTATAAACTTACTTTCCTTTCAACTTGATTACATAAAATATTTCTGATGGTTATTACAGATGGGACTGTTGTCCCAGCTTTCTCGGCAGACTACTTTGGATGAAGTCGTGCTGTCCCACCCTTTTAATTAGAAGTCCAAACACACACCATACAGATCACAGAGTATCAGTCAATTCTTTGGGGGCCACTTTATTTCTCTATTCACTTAAGACTTTATTCCTTTCCTCAATGGACAGTGGGTTCCTTTCTGAGTAGTCTGTCACAAAGACTGAAATCTGATTTACCTTGTTTTGTTTTTCTGTGAAGAACAGTGTGAGGGATTGCTGTAGAAACTTCTTAGCTAAGTGCATGTTTCTGCTCTTTGCAACACATTCTGCTGTAGTTTACTCACCATTATTTCCTCATGTCTTGATTTTTCTCTGAAATGTCCATACTTGTAAAAGTAAAGGAAACAATGTAATATGAATCCTTTTGGAACTTCATTAGTTTGTGTAAGATTAAAGAAAATATATTTCTTTTCCAAAGGAAAAAAATATTTTGCCCACCTAGTTGTGTCTCCGGTAAACCTTTTGCAATTAATATATCAAGATATTTTTTAGGAAGAGATGGAGAACCTGTTGCTTATAATTTGGATTGGATTTGTAACTTCAGTTCACACAGATTATGACTGTATGATTTGTTTCCGTGGCATTGCAGGCTATTAATATGCAGTCTACCACTGTCGTTGAAAAACCTAATTAGCTGTCAAAAATGAAAAGGTTCCTCAACTGTGATCTAGGAAATTCAATACAAACATATATCTGCACAGAGTAAAAACAAGCAACAAAGTCCCATTTAAGCCTTCAGAAAAGAGTAAATCCTAAATGGTACATATGTGTTGATCCAGTCCTCTCTGGAGACATACAATTCATTCCATGTGAAAGTTAAAATGAATTTAAGACATATAAAGCTCTCTAAAAGCATGAAACCTTTTAAAGACTTGTAGATCATCATTTTCATAGGTAACCATCATTATAATTTCTCCTTTGGATGAAACTGGTAACAAATGCTCTCTGGGGCTGTGTATACTGCAGTTCAATTCTTCAGTGCTCATGTGGTACTGTTAAGGACTCCCATGACATGTTGCACCTGATAAAACCAATTACTGTCATTATTCATTGGTATGAAAGTTAATACTGATATGAATATAATAGTAGTAGTATTAGCAGAAGTCTCAGTGTCATGCCTGTGTCCATGTATGAAGAATGGAAAGTTAAAAAGTCAATAGAAAAAGAATACTGTCTTATTTACAATATTTCAGAAAATTCAGCTAAAATATCCTGTTACAAGAACATAGGAGATAGGAATTTTCTCACTTGCTCTCCTCAAGTGTATTGAGCCTTACGAGCTGCAAACACCTAACTGTTCACCTGAACCACTTAGCAAACTAATGATCCATTTCAAGTCATTTTGCCTAATTATAGCCCATGGAAATAAGGATTTTTCTAGACATTTTTCTTTAAACTATATGAAAAATAAAACTGTGTTATTTCCTTTTTAATATTTCTCTATACTCTACAAGGCAAAACTCTCACTGGTCTCTTTGAAGGTGTCTTCAGTGCAAGTTGACCCAAGCTAGCGTTTCTGCTTTAGACCACAAGAGAAATTGCCAAGAACAGTTTGAAAAAGCCAGATACACCGTGCTCTGGAGAAACAAAGCTTAGGAGCTTGTTATTCACATAGTTTTGTTAAAAACTAAAAGAGAGAAAAAACAAGTTTTAATACTTGATGCTGATCAGCATGCATTAAACTTGTCTACCTTTCACAGAACAGTAATGCTCATAATGGTGTAGTGAAGTGGTTGTTGAAGGGACAGCTCAAAAACACTTTCATGATAATGCAGTGACCCTAACCACTTCATATCAGGCTTCAAATGACTCATAGCAATCAACAACAACAACAAAAAAACCAGGGAGAATTTCAGAGTGTTTTTTTGTTCCGTTTTAAATTATTTGGAAGCCTATATCCTTTTGACTTTCACTCATGAAATGAGAATTGGCAGCATAAAGCATTCCAATCACCATTGAAAAACTTTCAGAAGAACAAATCTCTGTATTAATGATATGAGTTTAGAAACAGTACTAACTCATTTCAGTTACACATTGACATATTCTGTTAGCTGAGATACTCATTTGAAAGACTATAACATAAAAGTTTCCTTTTTGAACCTGGCACCCAATAAGTAACAGTTTTAGAATAAATGTAATTTAAGAAACTATTTAATCTTTCAATATAATGTTACTTTACATGTTTTCCTATTACATCTTTTTAATGGCTCTTGATTTTCTGCTTTCTGAAAAGGCAATACTTTTTTTCTGTTACTTTTTCCAATTAAAATTAACTATCATCCTTTAAATAAAATAAAATGGTGACTGGTAAAATAATTTAAATCAACATAAAAATGTTTCTTTACCAAGAATACCCAAATTTCTCATATGATTTGTTCAGAACTGAACAAAACTAGGTCAGGCTATGGTTATTACCTTCTGATGAGTGTACAGCAATGCTGAGGAACAGAAATTAGGTTTTAATGAAAAAGAGATAATTGCAGCAGAAGATTTAAGTCTTTACATGTTTGGATCGTACTCTAGTGATAAATCTTCTTTTATCTCAAAAAAATATGCAGAACAGTCAGAAAAAATGAAATCTGTAGTTCACGAAAATAATTGATGCTAGAAGTTGTCAGTAAAGAGGTGGCTGACCTCCTCTGTGCCTTGCCTTGCTTAGCAACATCCCTTAGCAACAACAGACTATTAGCACATATCATCAGATAGGAGAGAATCATGGACAACCAAATGCTAATCATTTTTGCATCAAATGGGAGGTGTATGAACCTTCAAGACAGTTTTTTCCATTTGGATCAAGTCACAAGTCCCAAGAGTTGTCTTTTTCATTAAATATTTCACTCACTATTTTTTAAAATGTTCATTTTAATTGGTTGCTTTTTTTTTTTTTTAATTGCTCATGTAAACATGTTGTGTCAACAAATTCTACCTAAATTCTCCTAAGATTTTGTTTTTGTTTCCTGTGGCCATGCAGCTCTCCTCTGTGGCTCTCTACAGTCATTACTTCATGTAGGGGGTTAAGTCATATTGATTTTATTTGAGACACTTGAATGTGTGAATCCAGAAATTCAATTATGTACTTCAATTTCTACCTGTTCTTGCAAAGTTAGCCAGGCATCTCCTCCCTGTGTGCAGGAGGTGCAGAGGTTGTAGCGGACTCCCTGACTGTACACGCAGAGCTGCCTTTGCAGTTTCCCAACCCTGGAGGCTTGTGGAAATCATCGATCAAAAGAGAAGTCCCTTTTCTGCATTAAAACTGAAGTTTGCTATTGTGAAAAAAAAATGCTTATTTTAATACTGTTTGAAGTCATGAGATTCACTTTCAGTCATAGCATACGAGGTAAGGACTGCAGGCAAAAACGTCTGATGGGACCTTCCCAGACAGACTTGGGCTGCTGCTGTGGATGAGTGCCCCTGACTGAGAGTGGAGCTGTGTGACGCCTCCAGCAAGGGGGAAAGCAGCAGGGTCTGTGGCAGGCTAGGATGTACTCCCTCCGGAGAGGATATCAGAAGTGCATCTAGCCCTGTCATTTTGAAATGGAAACGTTATCTCTGGATGTGAGGGGGTCAGTCCAAGACTGAGCACTGTACTTTCCCCCTGTATAGTTTAATAGGATTTCTCCTCTACCACATTTAGCTTTCCTGAAGATTACTGACTCTTTCTCTGACCACCTTGGAAAAATGGAATCTATCTGCCACCCTATGAGTGAAGTGCCTCAGTTTTCTTCATTTCTGTGATAAAATACATTTTTTTAGATT
Organism: Calonectris borealis; assembly: GCF_964195595.1. Lineage (NCBI taxonomy): Eukaryota > Metazoa > Chordata > Aves > Procellariiformes > Procellariidae > Calonectris > Calonectris borealis. The sequence goes on along the minus strand of NC_134312.1, from coordinate 113,716,492 downwards.
CAGTACAGTTAACTCACTGCTACAAGTGATCACAAATAGTTTTTTTTCTCCTTGATTTGAAGAAAATCTTCTACTTTCTTTGAAAATATATAACAGTAAAGACTAATTCTTATGCTTATTTCCCAAGGCTTCTTTTCCTGTATAGTAATTAAAGAAAAATAAATTTAAGCATTTAACACTATAATTTGACATTGATAAGATAATTTTTTAAATGACATTACTTATGTGTTAATGTACTATTCATCTTTCAATTTTATATTTATACAATTCTTTTAAAAAAGAAGAAAAATTGTGAATACTCACTCGTATGGGTCAGTACACAAATCATACTAATATAATCTACAGTCTATTTTAATAATTCAGAAATACATTATTTAACTTTTGGAGCAATTGTAGGAATTGAATGATCTAATGTGCTTCTCTATTATGTACAAAAAAACCTTTATTAGTTTCCATAACTACATTTTATTGTCAAGAACAACATTTGCGTTATATCTGTATTCAAATGTGATGAATACATTTGAATATAGATACGACATACCAAATGATTTGCTGTACTGCAAGCAAGAGAAGAAGAATTATTAGTGCCTCATGGCTCTAATATTAGGCAATGGTACCAGTAATAAGCAGCAGTGTCGGCTGGAGAACCCAGTCTATCCGTTACACGACCACAAGTTGCTATGTCGCATCTAGTATATGCAGTTGTGTTGCCCTCCAACATGTGAAATACAGGTACATTTGACTTTCCCTGGGCCTGACTGTGCTTCCCTTGGCAGACCTTCAGCGGTCAGGATTTGAGTGCTGCTGCTAACTGAAATGGGACCTTTCTGCTTTAAGAACCAAGGACTAATTCTCAGCTCATTAACTTACACATGTAAATTAGACTGTCCAGTCTCACTTTGTGGACGCTCTGGCTTTCTATCACTAGTCAGAGATGTTTGATAGCCGTAGCAAATGACTGCACAGACCTTGTAGAATAAAACTCCAAAAACATAATTCAATTCTTCAGGTGGAACAAGATAGATAGAGGTTAAAAAAAAAAAAAAAAAGAAAAGAGAGAGAGAGAGACAAAAGAAACCTTTAGCTATATCCTTGCCTGAATGTTTTCGTACCTCCTGAGAACTTTGATGATTTCAGATCAACATCTCGGGAAATTAGACGTCCCCATGAAGCTTTCCCCTCCCTCCCTGCACAGTCACTGTCCTTGTTGGTGTTGCACAAATCCTCTTTCCATCTAGGCTTTTTGGCCCTGTGAGCTGCTATGACTTTCCCCAAGTTCCAGTATGAATACTAATCCTTCTTGATTCTCTTTTTGGAAGAAATGCTACCTTGAAACATAGGAGAAGAGATTGGTAAGAAAAGGAAAAGCAAAAGCTTGTTATTAGAAATCCATACACATTTTGGTGCACGGCATGTGATCTTATGGTCTTGTAAAAAATATTTCATCATACGGTTAAGGAACATACGCTACATTGTATGCGCAAGATAGCAGAATTAAGTTCGACGTAGAACCTAAAGTGAAATTTAAGCATTTAACACTATAATTTGACATTGATAAGATAATTTTTTGAATGATATTACTTATGTGTTAATGTACTATTCATCTTGCACTTTTCTACTCATACGATTCCTTTCAAAAAGGAGAAAAATTATGAATATCACTTTTATGGGTCAGTATCATGGGGGGAAGGTATCTGCACTGTATATGTTACATCTCTATATCAAATGCTTTAAATTACCTTCTTTTTTTATCCTCCTATTTCTCTCCTTATTGATGATAGAGGCAAATTATATTTCTAATTTCTCTTTCTTTGTATAATACTTAAACTGAGAACATAAAAAAGCCCAAGGTGGAGAACACTAATAAGGCTCATGAGGGTGTTGCTCTTGTAATATATATTTAATTTACAAACCATAGAGTCAATTCCCAGATACAGAGGCAAATCAGGTATTATTTGATATTGCTAGTACTCTACTGGAGTGACAGATACTGTCTTTTTGAGCTGCCACCTGTGGAATTAGCAGAGATTGTTATAGTGACTTTAATATTTTAAAATTCCTCACTCCTCAAAAAAAAAAAAAAAAGAAAAAAACCCCATTTTGTTTTATATAATAAGATTGTTCATTCTACATGGAGTCAATAATTTTCTAAGACAGGAAACCGTCTTAAAATTACAGGTGCAGTAGCTCAACTGCTGTCACTTTATAATGAACAGCTTGCTATTTAATTAGCAGGTTTCAATGCATTTTATTAGTGAATTACTGATGAATAAACATAGAATGGTTTTTATTATTTTGTTGATAACACACACTTAGTGCATTGTTAACTTGACAAAATCTCTCTAGGGTACTGATACTGGAATTCTGTTCTTCCCCGTTCCAGCCCACAATGATTGCAATTGTATTGCACAAAATGATCGTAGCTGGTAGAGGCTCCGAGCACGGAGAGCTGTGCTCGGCAGCAGCAAGCATGTGTGTGTGAGGAAACGAAGGGCATGGCGTGTTGTTGCCAGGGCGTCTGCCTTGGGAGAGCACAGAGAAGGGTTGTACTTATTTACCTTTCTTTCATGTAACATCTACCATGAAATAACTGGAATAGACAGAGATGGATATCCTTGTAACCTGGAAACTTTAAAAGTCTGACCAACTCTAATTGCGGAACATGGTAAAGGCAGGCACCCTGTTTCCTTCCTGTAATGGCAACTGAGTTACAGTTTGTGGTGTCTTGAACTCCAATACATAAAAATTCAACACTGCTTAGCTGCCAAACATTGGTCGGCCTGTGAAAACTTCATCACCTCTCTGATGAAGCTTCCTCTAGGAACTCCCAGTAGGAGATGAATATTTCATGTCATGAATGAGATTTCATCTTCTTCCAGTAAGAAATTAGTATTTCATACACCTGCTTGGAATTAGAGATTCACTTATGTCTTTTGAACACGTATAGGGTACTCTGGAAAAGCTTAAAATAGAGGAGTTAAATAGACCACAAGAATGACTGATATTAAGATGGGCTTAATAACAAAATCATAGGTAAAATCAACTTTCTTTCCTAAATGAGATACAAAGAAGCAGTATGAGCTTAATTTTAGATGAGTATATTCTAAAATAACATGACTGTTTCCGGTGTTGAGCGTTCACAATAAGGTAAAAGTATGTCTTCATCAGAGATCTTGAGCACATCTCAGGTCAATGAAATGCTTACATACTTTTTGATCCTATTAACTCTATGGGTGAAGTCTTGTCAGCTTCAACATTGCTCAGGAAAGCATTTAAACACGTTGAACTTTAAGCACCTTAGTTTTCTCATTGCCTTCAATGGGCTGTCATCTATCTTGAAACAGATATAGATATTCTCACAGCACTTTATTAAGCTTGCTTTAAAATCAGGAAAGTTAGTCCAGCATCCTCCCTGTAAACAAAATTTAGGATTAGCATATCAGGTTATAGTGAGTCTCTGCTGATGTTAAGTAGAAAGTTTATTTGATTGCTGCTAAGCTTACGCTATGTTCATTTTTTTGGAAGCTTGGCAAAATTGCTGACCTTCTAATAGAAATATTTTTCAAAAGCTTCCTTGAAGCTCTAGTTTATTCAGAAATATTAAAGCAGTGCACTTTTCAGGCCACTATCATGTCACACCCCATCGGAATTATTTCTTTACGAGAGCAAATATCTGTGTAACCATTGTGCAGAAAGACATGTTTGCGATATGTACATGTTATCTCTGAGAACTATGCTTAAGTCGCCATAACGGTCATATCCCACTTCTGCTCTTGCTGAACTGGAATGGCAGCTGAAAAAGCGAGAGGCTACTTTTATACTTCATCCTTCAGCTCCATCATCCTTGCAGCAAAATGAGTTTCTAGAACATTCCATAGTTGTCAAAACATGTGCAAAGTACTGAAACAGCAGTAAATATAAGTTAACCGTCTAGATAAATATAGCCTTTACTGCAGAACGATGAAAAGAGGCAGACAATAGAGGGCAGGGACTAGTGAAATAGCTGTTTCCATCATATCCCTTCAGCTCCAAGAATATCACTAAAAGGTACAATTGTTCTTGTCAATCACACCTTTGTCTCAATTTGACTAAAACCTTCCACCTACATTAGAAATCCATTAGCCATGCTGCTTTTATGACAGGTTTGTTACTCAAGGAGGGGGTAGTTCCCCCCTTTTTATCAAACCATTCTTTAGACTCCATTTTTTGGTCTATTTTACATGGCAGCCTGAGACCACTGAGCTGCCTGTGTACAATGATTTAAAGCAACTCAAACCGGACCAAACAAAATAGATGGTCACTATGAATATAACATTTCTTCAATTTGCTTCAGCAGACCTCTGTGAGGTCTGACTACTGATGGTAGGACAATTTTTTGGTTATGAGGGCATTGTGAAAATCTGTAATTGTAGGCAACAAAAAGAAATCAACTCAGGCCCTGACAGATGAGTTGAAATGATTAAGTTATTGAAAAAAATTCTGTCCCTGGGTACAGGATGAGACAGTGTTTCAAACTAATATTTGAACAATGGAAGTCTGTACTGACTGGTGACTGTGGGCATCTAATCTTAGGGAATTTTAAAATGAATAGATTTTCAGAGAGAATATTTCACTTTTTGAATATTAGTTTTCATGCAGATTTCAAGCTTAATACCATAGGCTACCTTGGAAGCATTGCCTTGCTTTTGTTTTTATTTTCTAATGAAAAGTGACTGGAAAAGTAATTTTTAAAGTTACCTTAAAATATGACCACAATTAAAAAAATGTCCTTAAACACTTCTGAAAAATATGCCCGTTGTATATTTCACAAGAAAGAAAAAAAAAAAAGAAGTGGAATTAAGAAAATGTTTGAAAGACTAGCAAGCTATATCCTCTCATGCATATCTTTATCTCAACCCACGAGTTTTTCTCACTCTTACCCTTCCGATTCTCTCCCCGTTCCACTGAGGCGGGGAGAGTGAGCAAGCGGCTGTGTGGTATTTGGCTGCCTGCCAGGTTAAACCATGACAAATTCACCTGCAACAAAACTTTTATTTTTTGTGATTGCCACAGAATCTCTGAAAATTCTCTTTGACCTAACAGTTTTGTTTTCTTTATTTCATACCTGTCACTGTGCCTCCTGCAGACCACAGAAAGGTGGAGAAAAGAAAGAACTTTAAATTTGGAAGAAATATTTAAAACTGAGCTCACATGTCATCCAAATGTGTTGTCAAAGATGCTGAAAAAACAACCTAGATTTTTTTTTTCCTGAACACCGGTAGTTCAATGGCAATGAAGAAGCTTTGGGAAGAGCAGATTCTTTTCCATAGAAAGGTAACTGTCAGCTTATTGTGCAGTTAGTAAACTTTATAGCTAGATGTTGACTGGGAGGGAACCATTGAAGTGTTCAAGTGACTTTCTCTCAATACAACTGAGGTATTACCTTGTGAGGTAATACGAGGAATGAATAATTTTATAGAGTCATGCCCTTCTTCTTGCACTATCTACAGATATGGATTGATATAAAGTGGAATGCCAGCTATTTAGAATGGTAAAATGATATTCCTTCTTTCCCTTTTGTATCACACTTGTCTCCTGTGCACATTTTTTCTCCTACACGCTGGAAGCTTTTTGTCCTTTTTTTTTAAACATATGCTTTTCAAGGTCTTCTATAGTCCTTTTTTCCATACTTTTCTTTCGTGTTCTCTAGGACATTGCAAATGCTTTGTAAAATCTTCTTTCTTCCATATCAGTACTTTAAAGAAGTGAGGTGCTTGGGAGGAGCTGTTTGCAAGAGCTATTTTGAACCTGAGTCAGTTTTGAAATCTGTTTCTGAAATGCTTTGTGTGTGTACGTGTTTTGGGAGGAAGGGGATAAAAGTTGCTGCTTAATGCTTGTCATACAAGTTCATGCTCATCTGTCTAAGGTCTTTCCTTTTTCCTGCGTGACATAGACACTATTCCACACTTTGTCAGGTTTTTTTTTCTTTGTCCAAACCAAAAAGCATTTCAAATCAATAACCAAGATCTATATTTTCTTTCTGAATGTGGCCTTTTATTTTAGTGTCTCTGTTAGCTCCCATGATTGGAAAAATATACTGCTTTTTAACTCAGGCTCTTCAACCTATACTTTTGCCTGACTGTAATTCCTTTCTTCTTTTGTTACTTGCACTGGTTTTTGAATGTGAGGATTTTACTGTGCTGATTTCAATGCAGTTACCCCTGATTTGCATATGTGGAACAGAAAAGAGAGTTTATTTCTTGAAGCCTGTAAAAAGCAAAGACTTTCCTACTGTGTTCACAATTCAGTTGCAACCTCAAACCAATTAGCTTATCGATAAAACAGTTTTAAGCAGGTGAGAAATATTGTTAAACCCAAAGATGTTCTCTTGTGCAGAATTTGGCTTTGTTTTTTTTATGAGCACATTAGATAGATTCTTTGTATTTAATGAAAAAACTACTTTTGCCTTGTTTAGTCAAAAGGAAAATCTATCTTATAAAGACAAATCAAACTGACTTCCTAAATCCTCACAGAATTGCTATTCAATTCCTGCTATTTCATTTTGTATTGACAAACGTGATCATATTTTGGAGGTAGCAGTGTGAGATTTTTTCATTTTCCTCTGGAGCAATGATCATGATTAAGTTTAAGCAGGAATTTCCTAGGATATGTACCCCTATCCCCAGCATGGCTTTACAGTGGGAATAATTTCAATCATCTTTCAAACATGAACCAAGTTCCCTCCCCATCTAAACCTTATCGTCTCAGGCAGTTTAAAAACATAATCAAAGTTGTTAGATTGTATCAGAATTCTTTTGCGTGCTTCTATCTCCTCTTCAATACAGATGCTTACCAGCATCTTACAGCCCAGTCCCAGAAATCTGTTTTATACAATTATTTGCATGCATGCATCCAAATATTAGTGTGTAAGGCATACCTGTTTTGTCTCATTTAAAATCTGTCAGTATAAAAACTTCTGCTCAGGTAAAGCAGAAAATCCTCATCTCATAATGTGTTACCTCATGTGTTACTCATTATGCTAAGTGTAATTATTATTATTATTTATTATAATTTAGAATAAAAGAAATCTGATGTTATGCATTCTTCTTCTGAAAATAATGGAAATGTAATAAAATTTTCAATAAGTTGATTCTGCTTCCTCCAAACTTCACATTGTAATGAAGTTAAAGCTGAAATATCAGTGCCTTTGGCTAAGCACTTTTTCCCTCTGGCACAGTAAATGTAACATTTTTTATTATTTCCATTTCAGTGATTCCTAGGGGCTTGCCTCTGTGATTTGAATTTTTCTGCATACATGGTAAGAAACAGTCTCTATTCTAAATATTTCTGTGTAAGTTACTGAAGATACACAATATGTGAGTGACACTAAGAAAGAATGATGGCCTTTCTTTATGAATGGTTTTTTTTCTATTGACAGTGTGCATGTATCTCACCACTCAGCTCTTTTAAAAGATAGCTTTCTTACTGTGATCTTCAGCAGTTAAACATGGATTGACATGACCATTGATAGATGTTCCCTATCTTGATTGCTTGAAGAACTTTTGAGTCCTGTTCTTGAGGTTGTTAATGTGAATATAGGCAAATCAGGAAAAAAAAAAAAGAAAACATCTCATAAATTTCTCTATACTTAAAAGATGTGGGCTTTTTTGTCGCTTATTTATCAGAAATACCGGAGGGGGAAAATAAACCATCATTTGACCCTTTGTGTGAAAAAGATTATTATTGTTGTCCTCTTCTTGCAATACCAACAGAAGTGCTTATACTGAAAATAATGACAAAATCAATACTTTTCAGGAACTCTGGAAATTTCAGACGTCAGACTTCTCTTGGCTTATTTCACTTGACATTCTAAGAGTTTAAAACTCAAAATGAAACCAAAGCTTTTCTCAGCTATACAAAATGAACATTAAAATTCAGCCTTCTGAGATATGATGGCTTCACACTGGTCTAATTGGAATTTCCATCTGTCGTTAAAACTATGTTTAACAATACCATTATAAATATAAAGTGTTCCTCATATATGTGCAAAAATGCTTTGAACATTAAAGGTCATTCAATGAAGATTTCTTTTCTCTGTTCAGAAGGTACTTAGAACTTGGAAACTTAGAATTTTTCCATAAATTATTTAGAACTTTATAAGCTCATTATCAAAAGCTGTAGTAATGAGAGAAAAGTGAGCAAGCACCTCAATTTTGATATTTTACTCCACTGCAGAACATTAGGACACTAATGAATTTTACAATAATCTATAAATGGAAATTACTCTTTTAAGGAAGTGAAAATTTGTATTCTTCCTCCCTAATATTTTAATGCTGTCCTTGTTTCTCTGTTGCATATTTCCCAGAACTTCATGTTTATGAGAGGATCAAGAGTTGTTCATTAGCTATATGCTTTACAAGAGTTTTTAGTGTTTCAGCTGGGCAAATTTATATATGAGTATTTTGCATGAGTAAAAAACTGAAAAGGTGCTTGCAAAAAATGGGATTCCTAATGGCATATATAAAACAAAAGCAATATATGTCGAAATGAAAGAACAAACAGAATATGGTTTCTGACGCTTAAAGACCAAGTACCATTTTTACTCATAATGGATTGAAATTAGTGAGGTACTTGCAGAGTAAGATAAGATGTGGTTGTTTAAAAATGGCACACCTGAAATAGTTGATATCGTAAGAAGTAATGGTTAGGTTAAGTGATGAGATGCTCCAGAGCAGCCACTTTTATTATCTAATCGCTGCCATTGATCCACACCAGTAAGAGGATATGAACTCTCTATTTAAACAAAGAAGATGAAAACTTTAGCTAATTTTTCTTTCTATAGTTGCTCAAACTTGTCTGATCGTATTTCCTGGCCAGTCATAACAGAAGAAGTAAAATGTTAATTCCTTCTCCCTCCTCTTGCCTATGACAATTTTCCTTGATTCTCCTTACATCGTCAACCATTTTTTAAAACCTAACCTAATAACTTATTTTATTAATCATTTTACAAAAATAACTGCAAAAGTCTGAGTCATCTGCCTGTATTGCCCCAGATCCTCACAATTTTGTAAATATCTTGTGCTGTGAAATATTTGTGTTGTCGTTTTACACAATATGTTTAAACTTATTAAATAAGCTAAAAAATATCAAGAAAACATATCCTTAGAGTTGAGGCGTGGTTAATATTTAACTAAATGAAGAATGAGTCAATAGTGTCAGAACATCAACAAGGTAGTTAAAAATGCTGGCCAATCATTAAATCATCAAATTCCTCATAAATATAACCAAACTTCATAGTGCCTAAAGAGGCTTCTAAAATGTGGTCTGTCTATTTGATTATAACTTCTAGCTCAATAATGTTCCTAAAGTTAATTAATTTAATAGCTTGAGGCCTGTTACATATTTTAACAATGAAATTTAATTATTCTCTGATGTATGAACCTCAACCCTGAGGCCAATTATAAAACTTCCTTTCAACATATCTATTCTTCTGTCATAGTTTAAGACCTCCCTCCTTCATTCCTCCCCTAGAATTAATAAAACGTATGTTTTAGTCTCGACAGGCAGATTTTAGTGGGCCTGTTTACGAAAAAAGTACAAACAACTAGTTTATGTCCCATCTCAGGATTTTTAAATATGTAACACAGCAATGAAGCTTTTGTTAGCCATGTTAGCTTTTGTTAGTTTTCTGGATCAACAGTTGCTATTGTTTAATCCTAGTATGTTTTCCTTCTGGAGCTGGTGAACTTATCTCTCCGTTACCCCATGTGTGCACACACTTATATCAGTGCTTCCTAGAATCCAGGAACGTGAGAAAGCTGCAATGCCCACCAAGGCAGTAAGAGCAAAATCTGAACATTTAAAAAGAAGAGTAAGTGAAATTCTGAAGGTAATGAGAGACGGAGTGTTGATGTAGGGTGGAGGTAACAAATTCTGTAACTTGGTTCTTGCAACCTGGTGGCTGAAATGGCAGGCAAAGTCTTCTATGAAAGGTAAATAGCTGCAACTATATGGGTAAATTCAAATAAAGAAATAACTGGGAATTGTGATAGTTTGGAACTGGGTGCAGATAAAGGGTCAAGTAAGTGCAAAAAATAATATACTGTAGAATACTTTTCTGCTTGTGAGCTAGCTGGCCTTCTATCTTGAAAGAAGGTTGAAAAAAAATTGAGGGAGCAAAGTATTCTGTCAGCTGGGACAGGCTTGAAGGATCTGAGCACTTGTGTATGCACCCTTGCCTACCCTTTAAAGCTGTGATTATACCCAATCCCTGTAGAAGTTCTGTGTACTTTCAACATAGTTTCTATTTCTGTGGGGCTTCTTGTTCAGCATACAATTTATACAAGGTACAAGCAGTTTTTGAGAAAAATGGTGATCCCCTTCTTTATTGTTCAGTACAAATGGGCCCTTAATAACTAGCATAGGATATCATTGTAATGATACTCATCTGCATTTAAATGTGTGATTTGTGCCTGCTACAAAACATATCTCAATGCCACTACTTTATTATTATGGTATTTATACTACTCCGTTGGCTTTTGAGAAGCTTTTGGGAAAAAAATTACTAACTAAAAGCAACCGCACAGTGTGGTCAATAACAAAATAATCTAATAGTAATATAAAAATCCAACAGACTATGAGTGCAGCAATAGTAAATTCCATCAGAAGACAAAATATTGTACTTTGCTTGAGAGGAAGCCATTGGTGTATTTTGCATATACACAAAGCAGTGAGTTTTGGGTCCCTACCTGGAAGGATGAAGATTGTGCTGTTTATTTTTTTTTTCTTTTTTTAAATTATAGGCCAGAATATTAGAAGTGAGTGGATGTATGATTAAATTTATGCAATTGAGGAGACTGGCCCTTGCATTAGAATGGCAGCAATCTCAGCATTTTCTTTGCATACAAAATGACAGGTATTATACTGAAGAACTCTGTATGCATTTAGCATGGATTCAGAGATGACATATGACTTGCAATGATGAAATCTGATAAACATTCTTTTACACATTTATATGTTTTTTACAAGGCAAAAAGAATTGCAAATAATTAATATATAATCTTTTATTATTTCTACATCCCCAGTCCCATCTTGCTGACAATTTCCTATTGAGAGTGCTAATGGCACTGTCCTGAGTTTCTGTCCTTACTGCTGCTCTTTCACATTATAACAGTTTTTGGTAGCAGGGTTCATTTCTATATGTACATTTGGCTTGTGGAGTGAAGTGTACAATTGGATGATACACCTGTTTAATATACTCTGTCACTGTGAGATACTCCACAGAAAAAAAAATAAATCCGTATTGTCCTGTGCAAAGGAAAAATATATTTCCACTCACTGTAAAAATCCACTTTTAATCTATTTGCTTTTTGTTATTATTTATGGCTTTCTATGCTTTCTCTCCTTCTGATATTTAAAGCTGTTATACCTGATTCAAGAATTCCCACAGATATGTGCTTGACTTTTTTATATACACCTTGTCACTGAAGTCAACAGGGCCAGTTACGTTCCTAAAGTTAAGTTTGTTTCTACTTATGCATAAAAAGCATTTGTGTGGGTTCACTTACTGCACAACTCATCTTTGAAGACTCCAATGAGGTAAACCCCGTTATTACTCTACCTAATACAGTGACATGTCCCGGAGTAGCAGCTATTAAGAATTGAATTTGCTTGGCAACAAGCTGATTCCCCAACAAACTAAAATCTTGTTGCTGCAGAGAATTTAACATATAAGCTGCAGTGAAACTACTCTCATAATTAAAACAAAGGGTAGTGCCTTGTTGGATAGGGGACTAGACTAGCGAAAGGCTATGCAAGTGTGGTGGTGTGCTCCCCCCCCCACCCCGCGTCAACAGTAACCGCCAGTGGGGCTTGTGATGGCCGCATCCAGCTTCTGCTGGACTTCGGGGATGGATGCCAACTTAGTAGCCAAAGACTGTCTGGAGCAGTGATCCAAACGTCTTGCTGGTATGCAAATATGACTAAAAGTCAATCATCTTACTCCATAAATAGTGGACAGCCCAGGGCCCGTTGAGCTCTCTTGCACAGCAGCAGGCTGCACTCCAGGATCTCCCCTTGAGTAGGGACACCTCTCAGGGTTAGTCCTCGAGGTTGAGAAATTCGTTGCCACAACAGATCCTTGGTAAGTGACTAATAGCATGCTGAAACTTTTGAAATCTTAGCTAAAGCTAAGATTGCACATATATAATCCTTTAGACATAAACCGTTGACCAAGGCTGGGACAAGGACTGGATCCAGCTGCATCTAGACTCCTCTCTCAGAAGGAGTTTAGAACGCAAGGGGGTCCTTTCTGAACCTCATGACTCAATGGGAGGGTGTCCCTGACAGTTTTATCTGACGCTGTCCTCTATGCAGTAAATAATCAAGTGTACCTTGCCATTGAATCTTGTTAAACCACTGTCACATTTGCTGTTGAACTTTGCTAACTCACTGTTTTCTGTCAATAAAGTACATTTTTGCTTCTGTCTTATGAGTGAAGTGCACTCTCACTCCATCTGTGACAAGTGTTTACTTGCTAATAAACAGCAAGTAATAATAAATAATAAATAATAAATTAAACAGCAAGTAATAATAAATAATAAATAATAAATCAATAAACTGACAGCTAATAAACAAAAATACAGATCGTTAATTCTCTGCAAAGGATATTGACCCAGATGGCTGGACATTTGACTTTGGCTTAATTCTCCTCTCGTTGCTACAATTTAACAAAGGAGAAAGCATATTATATTTGTGAGCATCTGATATTTGAAGTTTTCAAGAAAAAAATATTCTTTGTGTCTCCTCCTATGTCTTCCAGCCAACAACATATACACAGGGTTACTATCTGCCTAATTGCATGCAAATGGAATTATAATAACGCAAAGCTGTGTGTCAGTGAGGGCTAGGTACAAGTTGCTCTAAGAGCTATGTGAAAAATAGTGTGAAACGTAAATGTGTCACTCTGGAGAAATTAGATAACTTTATAAAAAATAATTTTATTTGAATACTACTTAAGACTTTTTTTTTTTTTTCTGATCTATCACTGATCAAACACTAACAGTAGTTTTATGGCTACTGTTCCTCTCTTCACTGCACTTTTATTAGCTGCAATTTTTTTAATTGAATTTCCTGTTACTGCAATAGACAAACAGATAATCTGTAAATATGTCTGTATTTTGTACTGATGAAATACCAATCTCTAGAGGGCAATTTCTACAGAAAATATATATACTGGAGATGTTTATAAATGTAATACTTACAGCATTTGTAGGATTTCATATATGTCTCCAATAAAAAAACAGATATAAATGAATTTTTTTGAGGTTTTTGGTTTGAGAAAAAATATTAGGCTAAATTTTACACCAAAGATGATTCAGATCATGCTTTTAGCTATGCCAAAGATGGAAGCAGACCTGATAAAGATATAACAGCTGTAGGTGTTTTCGGTAATTAGACACTATTAATAATTATAATAACACTGACTCTTTGTACTTACAGCTGTCAGTGCTGACATTCTTCCTGGTCCTTTGGTTTTCTGTGGGTTGAAGTGGCACAGACTGCACTAATTTTTCCTAAGTAAAAAGGAAAACATTGATATTTTGAACCCTAAACCAGCCATTGAGTGAACGTAATGCATCCTTGACAGCCAAGGATGGGTTGTGCTACAATGATGGAATAAGAACCAGAACCTGAATGATTATTTGATGTTGCATTTCCTTGTTTCTATGTTTGTAGGGGAGATCTGGTGCATAAAGAATCTGTTAATTTGACAGACGCCCAGCCTCCTACTGAAGTTGGCATACTCAGCATTTGTAATGGTCTAGATTTACACAATCCAAACTGGGGTATTTTAAAGATTTACACACAGAATGCTGCATGATTTCTGGAACACAAGAATATCATGACTTGAACCCTGCTTACAAATTCTCAGCACTATTATAAGGTCCCTGCAATGTTCTGTCCATGGTTGGTGTATGAGGTTTTAATACATTTCCTCTCTTCAAGGAAATGCCTAAGTCCTCATTGGTCAGTTTTTTGGGAAAGGAGTAATCAGTGACCATGAATCCCCACATACTCTTACTGAACACTAGTCCTGGAACAAAAGTTGTGACCAAGACCTTACAAAGTAATGGCAAGGTTATTCCAGTCCCTCAGGGGCAAATCTGCCTCTGTTTGCTGACCAAAGCAAAGTGAAAACTGCCCTACTTGCTGCCTTGTCTATTCAGAACGCTGTAGAGCCAAAAATCAGTATCCACTGAGTATTCACATCCTCAGGATATGTCTGTGACCTTATGCTATAGGAAATATGGCAGAGTCTGGGTAATGAGGTGATCCAGTGACTGGCAGGCCAAATGCTGTTTCCAAGAGAGAAGGTGTTGCATCATTGTCACTTTCTTCACTATGATTCTTTCTGATGTTTGGTGGATGGTTGCTTAGAAAACAGGATCAGGCAGGTGCTAAGAATTAGATTTAGGAGGAGGTGAACATGTTCAATGTCTTCCAGGGTCAGACCATTAAAAATAAGTGTGCACACTGACAAATGATCAGCAGCAAGAGTTTACGTGAGATTATCACATCACAGTATCATCAGATCTCCCTACTTCGTGCAGGAACACCCATCGTAAGAACAGGATGTGTACATCAAGGGGTACAGTAACAGTCTTAGCTGCCTGACAGTTGCCACATGTCATCAAACAACTGCAATTATGTTTTTTAGTAACTATTAACTAATACAGATGGATATCGGTGACAACTGGTAACCTTTACGTCCCCTTCAATATGATAGGGAGACCCATGCAACATTTATGTATAACATAAATGTTATAAACGGTGTAAATAGTTTATACCATTTTCCCTGGAATTCACAGAATGAATTAATTTATCATGTACCTGTGAACACTGAACTTCATGATTCAGTTTCTTCAGAAACTAGATATTCCAGGAACCTGAGAAGCCTCACCCTGTGAGGCTCACACATAGTTTGTGTTTCTGTATGAGAGACACAGGAAATAGTTTTTCTTGAACACCTTAAGTTAGCTGTTTGTCTATGCGTATGTCTATCAATATATTTGGTGAGTATGCAGTATTAGAAACTAGAAAGAAATTTCATGGAATAATCTAAATAGCAAGAGAACAACATGCATTAAAATATGAAGACTGAACAAACTATTGAAATATTTACCTCCATATGCGTTCATTGTTTAGTTATCTTCTTTCAGTAAATTGTGATCTGTACTGCCTCATCTTTAGAGATTGGTATTTTTATGAAGCATTATTGAGCAGCTTTGTAAACAGCATAAATAAATTACACAGAAGTGAAGACACAATATAGACTGACATCTCAATATTCCTCAAATAATAGTATACTTTCTGACTATCACCAGACAATGAAAATTATGTGGTTTTGAGATGGAACATGGGTTCATTGCCATGTCAAACCACGGATGTAGTGCCATTTCAGTGCATTGAAACTGTAGCAGTTTGATAGTATAGATCATGAATGCATGAACAGAGAGAGAATGTGAGGTTGGGGAACAAAGAACACTAAATATAAGTATTCACTGGAATCATGTCAATAACCTTCTATTTTAAAACTTTAAATGTTATACCTTTTAATTACATCAACTACGTCAATCAAGTACATCAGGTGCACAATTTGTCTTTATACGTTCTACTTTTATATTTTTACAAAACAGAATGAGCCATTGTAATATATAATGGCCTTCAGCATATGTGTATTACAGAGGCAAGTATCTAACGTTTAAAAGATAGATCTTTTAAAATACTTTTAAGCCGAACTGCACTGAGTGCTGTGTGCTGGGAAGGACATTGGAGTGTATGTCTGAGATATATTTCTTTGCCTCTCATATCTCTGTGGTGTGGGTTGACCTTGGCTGGCTGCCAGATGCCCACTCAGCCGCTCTCACTCCCCTGCCTCGATGGGACAGGGGAGAAAATAAGATGAAAAAGCTCATGGGTCAAGATAAAGGCAGGGACATCACTTACCAATTACTGTCACTGGCAAAACAGACTTGACTTGGGGAAGACTAATTTAATTTATTGCCAGTTAAAAATAGAGTTGGATGGTGAGAAACAAAGACAAAAACTAAAACGCTGTCCCCTCACCTTTCCTTCTTCCCAGGCTCAACTTCTTTCCCTCATTCCTGACTCCTCTGCCTCTCCCCACCCTGAGCAACGCAGGGGGATGTGAAATGAGGGGTTGTGGTCAGTCCATGACAGTTCCTCTCTGCTACTTCTTCCTCCTCACACCTTTCCCCTGCTCCAATGTGGGCTCTCCACGGGCTGCAGTCCTTCAGGATAAACCTCCTCCACTGTGGGCTGTCCCCATGGGCCACAGTTCCTTCAGAGAATATGCACCTGCTTTGGTCTAGGACCCTCCATGGGCTGTAGTGTGGTTATCTGCTCTGGCGTGGTCCTCTCCACCAGCTGCAGGGAAATACCTGCTCCACCATGGTCTCTCTAGGGGCTGCAGGGGAATCTCTGCTCCAGCATGTGGAGCACCTCCTCCCCCACCTCCCTCTCCCACCTTTGAGCTCACAGGGCTGTTTCTCACACTTTTTTCCTCACTCCTCACTGCTGGGCAATGTTTTGCCCTTTCTTACGCTTTTCCAGAGGTGGCAACACCCACACCCAGTACGATCTCTTAAAGAAGAAAGACTGATCAGAACACCTTGCTTTTCCTCACTGCATGAAATGAGTATTTGCATGACCCTGTTGACAAGGAAAATCTGTAGAAGAATTAGTTTTAATTACAGAAGACTGGTGAGGTTACTGTGTTACCTACACCAGTCTAGCTGATGGCATACTGCCACTCAGATAGCTGGACCCCAGCTGAATGTATGTGACTGTTGATTGTGGCAAAATAGCTAGGATGAAACAGAGAAGCGACAAGGAAGGAAATGAGAGAGAAGTCAAGCTTCGGTTTTCACACAGAAAATTTTAAAAACTTTTTTGTGAATGGATCAAATATTGGAAAGGGTGACTTTTGGGTTAGGTGTTAATCAGCTGACAGGAACAATAATTTTCAGTTCAGCTAAGGATATGTGTGTCTGTAAGACTGTGAGGGTCAGAGAAGAGAAAAAGGAAGTGCTTTTTAAATTAAATTAATAATTCAATGATTTGCAGTACAGGTTAAGTTTCCATGTTTAGAGAAAAGTAAGATGAAAAAGCCAGATAATGCCTACTGATGCTGCTGTATTTCTCTAGAGCTTTGCTAGAGACTACTTTGCACATAAAACTGGTAGCATATAGTTACTGCCAACAACTCACACATCTTATCTGTCTTATACATATTTCATTTTAATTCCAAGCTTTTGTCTGTGCTCTGCCATTTCATATCAGTGACACCCCATTGATAAGCAGTTAGTATTTATTAATAGCAGATAAGCAGATAATTGACAATAACAAAAGTCAGACACAAGCATATGCTTATTACCTAAATTATTAGTGTCTTCCTCACATCTGTCTTTTTTCCCCCCCTAAGGCGATCACAGATTGTAATTCTTGAGGTCCTGTCTCTGTGTTGCTTCTGTCATTACATTTTTCTTGGCTTAACTGGGAATTCTCATGAATAAAGGATGAAGTCAGATATGAGAGAGAAATTTGTTCCTCAGCTAGCAGTTGAGGCCAGGACCAATTTTCTTGCATTATTGTTCTTCTCCTATAAATTCAGTCAATTTTTTGGATCAGTTACGTCAGACTTGTGAATTGTATAAAGTTACATAGACTTCAGTCAAAATCTGGATGGGCATTTGAGAGCAGCTTTGGCCTTGAATGCTAAGGTTTTACTTCTGATAGGTAAAGAAAAGGATCAAGTGAGTTTGTAAGAAACAAGACGCGGGTTAAACACCAAAATAGTTTCAGGGAATCATCTTTTTTCTTTCTTTTTTTAAACCCCATAAAAGTAGTGAAAAAGCCAAAGCAGTTGACTTGTTTTTTGGTTTTGGTCCCCACCCCCCCAAATCAGTTTGAAGAGAAGAAAATGTAAATGTTCTTGCTGCCTGCTTCCCCCCCACCGGGTGAACTAAGTAACTAGCTAACTAACTAACTAAACTGAGGACATCAAAGTCTTCAAAATTTTCACTATATAAGCAATAAAATTTTTAACAAATCTGTTCTATAACTCTGGTTAAATGTTCTAATCAACTGAATAAAGGATCAATAATTTTGTTGTTCTTGTTTTGTCTTTCTAATTAGTTCAGCTTTTTTCCTACCTTGAAATTACTATCTGGAGGAAACAGATATTTACCTCAATGCTCTCCTGTTGTCACCTTCTCTCATACTATATACTCACTTTCCTAATACAATTTTCATATAATGATGACTGGGTCTCAGCTGCTACTGACGGATCTGAAGATATGTCGCTACTAATCAGAACTTGAATTTTTAATGTTTATACAACTGGAAATGTGAAATTCTAAAGATGATTTTGATTGATATGTGTGCTCTAAGTGCCCTGGTTTGCATGTAGGAGAAATGGATTTCTGCATTTTTCATGTTTGTATTTTCATTCTGGTGTATTTTTTAGTTTCTGCATGGAATGCATAACCATATAGAAAGTGATTTTTTTTTCTTATGGATATATTAAAGCATATGGAGGCATTTGGCTCCAATAAACACACAAAAGGCACATATTATTTGCAGAATGAAAACACATATCAAGAATGTTTTGAATTATTTGTCAACACATGAGGCTGAATTTGGATTAAGATAAAGAACAAATAAAAATACAGTGGTTTTGTGACAATTCAAGGAACGAACACTCTTATTCTGGATAAAGAGTGATTTATGCCTCTTTCATGATAATCCACCTAAATGCACAGTAGGCAAATTCTAATACAAATCATTCAATTACCGTGAACAAGTCAATAATCTGATGACCAGTAATATCAACATCCCAGTAAAGAATTAATTGAATACTGCTATTACTCTGAACAAAACAAAGTGATACCAAGGGCAAAACTACTTTGACAAAATAAACACTCACATATTCAAACCACATCTTTCCAACTAAATGTCTTGAACTGGCTAGACAAGTAATCTAGGTTATAAGAGATCTTAAATCTTATTCTGAAGTGATTAAAAGTACCTGTCTGCTTCTTAACTTTGGCAATTACTTTTTATCTAGGCTTTTTCTCCCAGAATAGAAATGCTTAAACCTGAGTTTAGGTCTATGCTCTTTAAATTTTAAAAACAAACAAAATCCTGTAAACCAGACATCAGTTTTCTATACTCATGAAGGCTTTCCTTGACCACAGTAGCTAACTAGTTGTGATGCTTGTATACATCATGTAGCTGGTATCTAGAAAAAAACCCCATAGTAGTATTAGTATCATGGTTTAACCCCAGCTGGCAACTAAGCACTGAACATTTATGCCATGCTCAGGTCCCACACTATCCAATACATCCTCATTAACCACCACCACCCTTCTCATCCTTTGATATAATAGACAGATATCACTCCCTTAGTCTATGGACCACCCCTGTGAAATGTCTGTAAAATGTCCACAAACGTCCACAAAATGTCCATTGAGTTCATTCAGTCCATGACTTTGGGCTCCATCTGCTATGGTGGTCACTCAGGACAGGAGAGATGGTGTGTTGTGTGGAGTTACTGGGCACCAAAACCAGCTCAGGTCGGGTCACTGCCGCACTTGCACTGCTTCTTGCAGTAAGGCTTGTCCTCCATCGGTTCAGGTGATTCCTGCTTTAGTAATTCCCATAACATGCAACTCAAATAATGGATTATTTTCACCCAGGATTAAATCACCTTGAGGTTCACATTGGAATCCTCCATCCTTCCGCATTACCCACCAAGTGCACCCAGGTCCTTGAGCAAAAAAAATCCCACAAATAGGTTTACCCTTTCCTGAGGAAGGAATAACACAGTAAGTTCCTTATATGTACTGTGGGAATCTTATCTCTTTCCACAGTGCGCAGAGGTTTTGATTGGGCAGGGCGAGGTCAACTGGTAGATCCTATAATGTTAGCTAGCCAGGTGGCTTCTGCTAAATGTGTATCCCAATGCTTGAATGTCCCACCACCCATTGCTCTCAGTGTTGTTTTTAACAGTCCATTGTATCGTTCAATTTTCCTGGAGGCTGGTGCATGATAGCGGATGTGATACACCCAGTCAATGCCATGCTCTTTGGCCCAGGTGTCTATGAGGTTGTTTCGGAAATGAGTCCCGTTGTCTGATTCAATTCTTTCAGGGGTGTCGTGTCGCCATAGAACTTGCTTTTCAAGGACCAAGATCGTATTCCGGGCAGTGGCATGGATCACAGTGTATGTTTCCAACCATCCAGTAGTTGCTTCCACCACTGTAAGCACATGGTGTTTGCCATGGCGGGTTCATGGTAGTGTGATACAATCAATCTGCCAGGCCTCCCCATATTGATATTTCAGCCATCGTCCTCTATACCAAAAAGGCTTTAGCTGCTTAGTTTGTTTGATTATGGCGCATGTTTGACATTCATGGATAACCTGTACAACGGCATCAATAGTCAAGTCCACCCTTCAATCACGAGCCTGTTTGTATGTTGCATCCCTTCCTAAATATCCTGATGTTTCATGGGCGGCGGTGGGGGGAAGGGGATCCGCTATCGAAATTTTTTTTTTATTACTAGGGTTAGGGTTAGGGTTAGGATTAGGATTAGGGACCTATAAATAGTTCACCCTTATGTTCCCAGTCCAGATCCACCTGAACCACTTCAATTCTAGCAGCCTGGTCCACCTGTTCATTGTTTTGATGTTCTTCAGTGGCCCGACTCTTGGGTATGTGAGCATCTACATGAAGTACTTTTATAAGTTCTCTACCCGAGCAGCGATATCTAGCCACAACACAGCAGCCCAGATGGGTTTACCTCTGCACTGCCAGTTGTTTTGCTTCCATTGCTGTAGCCACCCCCACAGGGCATTTGCCACCATCCATGAGTCAGTATAAAGATAAAGCACTGGTCATTTTTCTCATTCAGCAATATCTAAAGCCAGCTGGATGGCTTTCACCTCTGCAAACTGGCTCGATTCACCTTCTCCTTCAGGAGTTTCTCCGACTTGTGTAGGACTCCACACAGCAGCTTTCCACCTTCGATGTTTTCCCACAAAACAACAGGATCCATCTGTAAACATGGCATATTGCTTTTCATTTTCTGGTAATTTATTATACAGAGGGGCCTCTTCAGCATGCTTCACCTCCTCTGGTGACACTCTGAAGTTTTGGCCCTCTTCACTTCCAGGATTCCTGGGCGGTCGGGATTTCCAATCTGAGCCCATTACATTATCAGTGTGACCCACTTACTCCATGTGGCATCAGTTGCATTATGTGTAAAAGGGACCCTCCCTTTCAACATCCAGCCCAGCACAGGCAATCGAGGTCCCAAAAGAGCTATGCTTCAGTACCAACCACTTCTGAAGCGGCTCAAATTCCTTCATATGCTGGCTCCAATATCCCAGCATCAGAGTAACCAGCCGAGAATTAGCTCACCTGGTTGATGGCTAAAATCTTTTTGCATACCTCGCAGCTCACTTAGGGATAGGGATCGGGTGGTTTCTGTCTCTATTATTCCAGTTTTTTCCTCCTCCTGTTCTTGTGCCTGCTCTGCTGCAGAACAGGCTGCCTCTTCTGATCCTTTCTCCTGCGCCCTCTTAGGAGAAGCTTCTTCATCCCTTACGAAACAAGTTGACTTCCACTTCCATTGTTTTTTTTTAGTTATAGGAGCGATTGATATAGTGTCTGGTTTAGCCATAGTGTCTGTTGGTATGTTTTCCCTCTCTTCTCCCTGAGGATGCTGCATAATATTGAGCAGTGTTTGGTAGATGCTGGCGAGGGCCCAGCACAGTGTGGGAAGTTGTGCCTCTTTGGAAAACCATGGCACTTTTGTTTCAAGCATTGTGTCACTTCATCAGGATCCTGCAGTTGTTCAGGAATGAAGTTCCAGACCATTGGAGGTGAGAAGTTCTCTAGATGCCTGCCCATATTTTCCCACATGCCATACCACCCATGACCGTATTCTTGCAGAGCCTGGGTCATATTCCTAAATTGCTTGTTAACCTTGGACAAAATTGAAGCAATATTCCTAAGAAATACCAGTAGAAGTATTTTAACTACCCAAGGATGTTTAAGGTGCTGAGAAGTTAATGTAATGAGGGAGAAAACATCACAGAAGAAGGTAGCAAGGGTGCCATTCTGTATTTCCTCCACCAAAAACCTCTCAGAGGAAGAAGTATAATTGTTAGTTGTCTCCATGAGATGGTACCCAAAGTACAATAACGGCTTCAGTACAGAGTCCAAATACCAGATTAAGCTCAAGGTCAGTGTTTTAATAATAAATCTCCCAGGCAAAACATCACTAATCACTACAGAGCACAACAAACTGCAAAAGCCAACATGAATCTTTAACATGTACAGCAAAAAAAAGGGCATGGCATAAATCAGATAAACAAATATAGAAAACAGATGAATCGATATCGTGACCCACAAATGTTAACAGATATAAATCCCTTCTAATACACTCTGGTCAATTTGTTATTATCTCAAACCCTTTGAGCCCCATACTGAGTGCCAAAAAGTACTGTCATGGTTTAACCCCAGCCAGCAACCAAGCACCACCCAGCCACTCGCTCACTCCCCGCCCTGCAGTGGGATAGGGGAAGAGAATCGGAAGGGTAAAAGTGAGAAAACTCGTGGGCTGAGATAAAAACAGTTTAATAATTGAAATAAAGTAAAATAATAATGAAAATAATAACAATAATAATAATAAAATGTAATGAAAAGGAAGATAACAAAGAGAAAGAAATAAACCCCAAGAAAGACAAGTGATGCAAATGAAAACAATTGCTCACCACCAACCGACCGATGCCCAGCCAGTCCCCGAGCAGCGGCCCTCCCCACCAACCTTCCCCCTAGTTTTATTGCCGAGCATGACGTCATACGGTATGGAATATCCCTTTGGTCAGTTGGGGTCAGCTGTCCCAGCTGTGTCCCCTCCCAGCTTCCTGTACACCCCCACCCTACTTGCTGGTGGGGTGGTGTGAGAAGCAGAAAAGGCCTTGACTCTGTGTAAGCACTGCTCAGCAGTAACTAAAACATCCCTGTGTTATCAACTCTGTTTTCAGCACAAATCCAAAACATAGCCCCATACTAGCTACTATGAAGAATAACTCTATCCCAGCCCAAAACAGCACAATTAGAAATGTAGGAAAAAAGGAAAAAAACCCTCAACCCTACCCATGTATCCAAAACTGGTACTTATGCTTTAAATTTCCAAGTGACTGTTATTTATCTTATGACTATTCTTTCCTGAATTAGAAATAGAAACATTCGTAAGTGCTTTCAGCCCATATTTGTCGTATGATGTCAGCAGATCCTTCTTATAAGTGGTATAGAGATAAGATCACCTAAGCTTCCTAGTACATTAAAGATTTTTGTCCCTAGTTTGCCTTGCCTTTTCAATTCTAGAAATTCACCTGCCATACTGACTCTCTCCATGGTACCATGCTTTTTTCCCCAATGGTCAGACTCAATTGGGTTATTAGTTGCTACTATAATTTTGTTCACTGATCTGTTGAGAAATTTTAACTCCTCCCTACTAGGTTTGTTATTAAGAAGCCGTTAAGTTTGATATTGGTGGTTAATTGGGTAATTATTTTTTGATGTGTGACTTACTATGGATTTTACAAATCTATTTGCCAAAACAGGGTACTAAGAGTTAGATAGTCCAGTCCTCATGAAGTCACCAGAATAAACACCCTCATTCACAAAAAACAGATTTTACTGACTTGTCACTTCTGCAAGTCAAGTCACATGTTCTGGAGCTCCATTCTTAGATACTCAATTCTAAAATATCAAATACCTTTTCCAAGTTATCAAAAGTTGGAACTAAGTGCTCATGTCAATATAACACTGACAGTAAAGACATAATATGTTTTAAAGGTGCCTTGAGGAAATGAACTACAGAAGCCTAGCCTAAGGTTAAGAACTCATCTTAATCCTTCAAGTACTCCAATGGTGTAATGCTGACATGTACTTTGGTTTATTGCTTAGTGATTTTTTTTGCCCTCTTCTTGACATAAAATTCAGGGATGTCCTTTTGGTCAATGAGTTGCATAGTGATATGTGAGAACAAGACATAGCCATTTTGTTATGGAGGCAAAATATACCCTAGAAATGAGAAAGAGAAAACTTTCCTTTCCCAGACCTCATTTTTAATTCTTATCCTCTTGAAATTTGGGTGTGTCAGACCAAATATGTTAGCTGAGATCAGGGTTATTCTTTAAAAAAGTTTCCCAGCCACTCCTCCTCATTGTGCTTTGGTTTACACTGCAGTGCATCTCTGGGATGGAATTAAACCAGAAGATGGGTTTTTTAGTCTGTAAATTCAGTTTACAGCTAGTGCGAAGTAACATGCCCCTCATGCCCGAAGTGCATATGGTACGGATGTTAGGTCCTCAGCACCAATTCATACCTATTGGGCCATATGGTGCAGATGTAGACTGGAATAACTTTCAGTCTGCTTCAGACTGTGTATAGTTATGGAGTCATAAATGTCTGGCAAGCACTAAAACAAGAAGTAACCAAAACAACCAAAAATAAATCAAGCCAACAGTAGTGAAGTAAGCCGATACATCATTATCACTGACAGTTTTTTCTCACCAGGGTGCATTCCAAAACCAACTACCATCCCAACAGAAGGAGGAAACTGCTTTGCTGTTTTACCCACAGTTGTTTCTGAGGCAGTCTGACATGAATCTAAAATTTAAATCTTTTCAGAATTCAAATCTTTTCTCTTTTAAGAGGAACAGTTTTCTGAGAAGGCTTAATGGAGGTAGGTATGAGAATGGAAATGATCTTTCAGTAATTACAAGTTTGCGTAACAGCAGTGAAAACTGTTTTAAATTTCTGTGTTTCTAGAAGTATAAGTAATGTCCCTGACTAATAAACTCTCGTAAGAACTTGTTAAGAAATATTTTCAGTGATATTTTAGGACTGCAGCAGTAGACCTACACATGAATTTTTCAGAGGGCATTTGGGAACATTGTTGTCTGCAGCAAGCCTTGAGGCCAGTTCTTGACTTTGATGGACCACAGCCAGGTTAGACAGCCCCTGTTTGAACTGCACATAGAAGGGGGAATAGGCAGAAGATGAGGGAATAGACACTTCACAAAGAGTGATATTCCTAAGGTCATATGTAATACATTGGTGTTATCACTTTCCTTTCTAGGTGAAAATTAGGAAAGTTATAGCAACTGGAGAATGTATTTAAGCCTTCAGCAGTGAAGGAGAGCTCACCGTCTTCTAAAATGTCCTTTTGTAGCCATAGATCAAGTATAGCAGACTTCATTTACAAAACAATTCTCTGCTCTTTCAAATGGTTTCCGGGTCACTCATTTTATTTAGTCTGTATCTAGTTGGAGGATAAATATTGAGTGAGTCCTGAACAGAAACGGTTGCAGGAAATGCAAATTACATGCTCAGTGTTTTCTTTTTCTTTTAAAGGTAATTTTTCAAAATCAGATTTGCATGAAGTCTGATACACTCTCCTTAAAGAGCTGAATTGAAAGATACGTACAAAACTGATGAGAGGTGTTGAACTGAAAACTCTTATGTTGAAATCTTATAAAAAAAAGCTGTCAGAGGATGTCAGCACTAGACATCATTACAGAATTCAGTAGCACTTCTCAGCACTCAGCAGAAAGCATCAGTCCTTTCTAGAAAATTATGTTAATTTATAACAATGGATAACTCAGACAAAAGGATCTACACTGGATCGGACAAGCATTCAGTCCAGCCCCACGCTAATAATAGTATTACCAGAACATCGAACTGTAGTGACAGATAATAAGAGGTGTATTTCGTTAAATTAAGATGGAAGTCCTTGGCAGTTCTTATTAATGTAAAAAATCAGTTTTGTTTATTCCATTGCAAATTTCAAGCTCGGTTGAACACCTTTTACTAATCCCAACAAACACCTTGATACAGTCTGTTTCTGAGAAGATATATATATCAGTTTGAAAACTGTAATGAAATTTATTGTTGCTAATAGATACTTTTAGTATTAAAGGTTTTGTAAAATATGTAAATTACTTTTCCCATATACTATTTACATAGAGCCTAGCTTAAAGTGTTTGAAGGCCTGTTAAGGAAATAAGCTAAAAATATAACTAGCAGGTAGAAGTTTTTACTTGACAACAAATTTCTTTGTTTAAGTAATATCACCCACTCAGGTTGCATAGGATAACACCTGCCATATAAGATCACAGCTGAAGAAATATGGATATCATAAAACCTGAAAACAAAAGAAAAAGTGATATATGTTAAGCCCACAATGAATCAATCAATTTTACTTAACTGATGGCATTTTGTGTAATTAATGCACATATCTGTTATGAAGTATAAAAAGTTTCACTACTAGGGGAGATAGAAGAAGCAAGTAATGTACATCTATGTATATGTGTGTTTAAAATTTCAACAAAATATCAAATTAATCTTTCATCTTTTGAGCAATCTCATACTTCACTAATAACAAAATATACAATATCTGAATGAGTAGGAGATGTAAAGTGGTGGGTCATGTATGTGTATCATAACATTTCTGGTTGTGAAAGTGCAAAAGCCTACTTCCATATTTAAAACTACAGTTAGATAGTCCCAAAGAAAAGAAAAATTGTGCATAGGCTATCTTTCAAAGTTTGTTTTTTATAGACGAGAATTTTTGGAAGCAAGAACTGGGGCAAGGATTTTTCTCTGTGTGCCTGGCTATAAGAAAACTACCCTAGTAGTCTAGCACCATTATAGCGATTGATTTCCTGTCCACACGTTTGAGCTAGACTTTTCCAGTGGAGCAGTGATGTGGAAAATGGTCATGACCACAGTCACAAAGTAAAGTAGAGCTTTAGGGAGCAAGAATGCTACCCAATATTTTTGCATGTCTTCAAATTTGTATTAACTCCACAATCCTTCTCATAACACCACTCCCTTCTTGACATGATTCCTGTAACTAAAGAATCCCTACTTGCCATTGTAGTCATTCCCCAGCCTTGCCTTGAAGCTGATGGGTTGTGTCTGTCTTCTGCTTCTATTTGTTGACTGGAAGACTTAATCTCCCCAATCTTCTTCCACACAAATCTGGGAAAATTCCTCCAAATGTATTTTAAGAGGATAAAGGAACCTGGATAAACGCAGCTAATCCAACTTAAAACATCACAATATTGAAAAAATATAAACAGTAACACATTTGCCTCTGTAGTGAGATAATAAATGTAAATTTAACACCTAAATTTAGCAAATTATTTAAGCATACGAGGTAAGTGAATTCAGGTCAATACTATTACTTCTGTGTTGTTGTTATGCATAACTGCATGAATGTTATACTGGAGAAGCCGAACCAGAAAGACCAGTGAACCTAGCCATCTTTCAAACCTAAAATTCCATAAGCAGGTCTAAGATTACCTGCTGGAACTCTTAATACAAAGTAGTCTTTGAAGAATTACTCACTTTTAACTTGCTAGTGTTAACAGGAAGAATTGTGAGCAATTTTGCATCAAGAATGTCTAGTTTTTCCAGATTACTTTTTTTTTCTTTTTTTTTTTTTTTTTTTTACACTTGAGAGTCAGTGCATCTGGCAACTCATTTAGGTAAAGGACAATTATTAATCACCTTCTTTTATTTCAGTTATGATGTATGAAGTCTTTCACACTTGTGAGATTTCAAAAGTATTTAAAGCTTATATCTCCCTCCTGCTAATTTAAAGTCTATTACAGATAGCTTTCTTGTGGAAACAGCCACCTGTGTTCATTTAGCAGCTCATGGTCACTCCAAAATTCATTACTCTGCAGCTGAATTTTTGTTTGCTTTCTTCTGGAAAAAGCCACCATTAGATGCTTTTCAATTACTGTGCCCTTCAACTCAATAAGATTGGTTTGTTATGAATCTTTCCTTTTAGAAGTTAATCATGTGCTTAATAGGAGAACATCAGCCATTTCTCACTGTGTTGAAATTGAGAGAAGTCAAGAAATAAATGATAAATTCAGAGCTCAAAAGTGCTCTATTTACAGGAATATAAAAAAGGTGAGGGTGGAGGGTTTCATAACGACCCAGCTTATGATTCTTTACCCTCCTTCTAATATATCTATGTTCTCCTGTCCTTCAGTTTTAACGTCTTGGACTCTTTGAAGCCAATATTACTTTTTCCCACAGCTACAGTGGTGTGAGGATTTCACCTATATTGTTTACGTTTCTCTGCATTATGGGAGTAAGTGACACCGGCATTCAGAGTTCCAGGTAAAAACTCTGGTATTTACCACAGCGAAGGGTTGGAATAGCGAGTGCTCTGATAAAATATATGTCATGGTTTATGCAGTGGCAGAGTCTTATATAATATATTATTGCTCTTTCCTTGTCAAATTCTCTGTTTCTTTTATGGCAGTTTAAAGACTTTTCTTTAAATTTAAAGTCATATGGAAAGCAGCCCAGATGTACTCTCACACAGAACAATGCATGAGAAAAATATGTAAATGTACTGAGTATAAACAATCAGATCATGGTTACTGAATTTTCTCAGAAATCTTGAAAATAAAAATAAGGCTATCTAGGATAAGTTGTTTTTTTTTTTTTTTTCACAGGGAAAATCGTTATGAATAGATGTGGCAATGGTAGCAGAGCACTGAGAGGTAGAAGTCTTTGTTTCCCTTTTCTTTCAGAAGCAATCATCTACCACATCTTAGGCAAATATTTGTCTTTTTTTCCGTCCTAGGAAATAAGATGGAAAATAGCTGGTTTGTTTATAAAACATGATGTGTTCTTCAATAGGATAAGTAAAAATTGGGATTCTTGTCTTTACAGTATTGGAATTTCATACTTTATTAAAGAACTTGAAGAGTCATATGGTTTTTAGACTTTTACAGATTTCAACATGAATCAGAGTTCTCTAACCAGGATTTGTAAGATTAGACCTCAAGGCATTATTTCCTTAAAGAAACAAAAGAATTTTATCATGGTCATAACAAAAAGGCATTGTAGATTATACTTAATGCCATATTTTTCTTTGTATTTGAGTAACTTTATCATATTCTGTTCCCAGAAAACTTTCTTAGTGTCAAAGGTATATAGTATGGTATCTGAATTTGTTTTGCAGTCTGGGGAATGTAAACTGCATGTTCTTAACATATATTCTTGCTCTGTTTTGCTCCTGTTTCACAGTTATTCTATTTTAAGTAAATGTTGAAAAAGTAACAACCAAAATTTTCAGGCATTTTCCCTATGATATTCTGCACAAAAGATGAAGAAAATAAAGGTGATGGAGACTAAAAAAAGTTTTTAATAATGGAAGTCTTTCACTTACTTTGAATCCACAGAGCAACTGTTTTGTAATTATACAAAGTGTGGTTGATCAATAGTTATTGTTTCTATAGCCCCAGTAAAGCTAATCAGATTGTGATTATATTTATATATTTATTTATTTCTAGAAATATTTTCTTATGCTAATTCATGTGATTTCCTGAACGAATCTTTGCTTACTCTATAATTAAAATTTGCAAAAAAAAAAAAAAAAGATTAACTAAATATGTAGGTATATTTCTCAATTAAACGCATCCTGAAGACATATGTGTAGGAGTTCCATAGAAATAAATAAGGAATGGTTAACATTTCAGTTGACTGACTGATTTTGTAGGATAACTTTATCTGTCAACTTTATTTGGTCCAATCTAGACCAAACACTAGTTGTGACAAATTTTCAAAGAAATGGATCTGAAAGATAAGATGTTGTCGTACTGTAGTGAAGTTAGTAATGTGATTCTGGCCCATTTTCAAATCAAAGTGAGGAGAACAAGATATAGAATTTATGATGTCTAAATATTCATTCCTACTCATGCAAGAATTTCATGTTCTTCTCAGCTGTCAGAATATGGACTGACTTTTTCCATAGGCACCGAAGAGTTTTAAGGAGAAACATTCACCTAGATAACCTTTTATACCCACCTTCTGGGGAAAGAGAAGGAAATTTATGAATACAAGGAATATGTCAGTGAAGAGCCATATAGTGCAAATTTTCCTCTATACAAAGTCCCTTAGAAACTAGTACAAGCTAAGGCAAACTCCAGCTACTTTGTCTTTTACCTTGCCTAGAAAGAATAATTGAGTTTTCTTCAGACAAAGCTAAAAATTCAGACTATGTATTTGACATAAAATTAGTTACCTGATGCTCCCGAGTTTCCCAGACATGAGATTATTCACATTAATTTCTAAGCAGTCATGCATCCAGCTGTCAAAAGGGCAAGGGAAGGCGCTTGACCTCAAATCACTGTCCTCAGCCAACTGCCTAACTGAGCAGGAAACATATATCAGGTACACGAATGAAGTTGAAAGTAGGCCTTTCTGCATCTGGTGAATGAGGTGGGCAGGTGCCTGCTAAGGAAAAGAAGTTCCACCATTTCATAATTCTTTTTCTGCTATTTTGAAGTAATGTATACGCTATTTGTGCTAAAGTTGTGCATTTAGTTACTCCAGTTAATAATTTTAAGTCTAGGTCAAACGTATGGTATGCAATTAAATCAATATTCATTGTGTTCCTTGCAACCTAACAGTCAACAGAATTTGAAAAATATGTCTCTCTAACAACATATATTTAATAACATGGTCCACTAACCATAGTAAAGTTCAGCTTAAATGTTCCATACTTCCTTCGGTGGCTGATATTAAATTATTTCAGGTTCAGCTGTAAGTAAAATGCTGAAGCATTAACCACATATATACTATGTGCTGTTTTAAAACAGAATTATTAACTTAGCTGCTAAACATACTAAAATGATATGAATTTTCTTGTGAATTTCTACTGAGAAAACACAAGCTGGGAAGAATAAAGATGAGCCTGAAAGGGAAATGAGTAGGAAACAAGGTTAGACCAAGTTGCTGAGTTACACAAAGCAATATCAAACTCACATATACATCATGAGATCTTCTACATTTCAATGGGTACAAATACAACAGTCTATATTTTTGGTATAACCAGGATGTATCTTTTTTTTCCCTTAAAAATACCTGAATGCTCCTTTTGACTGAGTAAACCATATACAAGTGCTTCTTTTATGTAGCCTAGTAGCTTATAGTTTTACTGTTGATGTGCTTGAAATTAAACATATACATCACTACCTCCAAGATGAAAGCTTGTGTGTTATAGTGAAGGTTAGTATCAACAGTGTTAACCTGAAGAATTTATGATAAAAAATATTCTTTGAATATTCACTCTATAATAATATACGATTTTAATTTAAAAAATAGACAATGAGTTTGAAACAGACACAGCAAGTGAAAGGTAATGTTCTTTCTATCTATGTTTGCCTGAAATCACATTCTAAATATTGATTTAGGCATCAGGCTAAGAAAACGTGTACTCTAAGGAGCATAAAGTTGCCCTGGCAAACTGGGTACTGCATCCAAAAAACTTGATTGTTTTTAAATTAAATAGATTTTGTGTGAAAATCATACTCTGTTATTACGTGGAACTTTCTGTCCTTTGCAAAACAGGTAAAATATCATGGTACATATTTATCTTTTCCCTGGGGAGGAAATATTAGGATGAAAATCTAAGTGGCTGATCAGCACAACCAGACTCCAGTCTCACAGTCCTTCTGTGCTGTGCAATGCATTCAATGCAGCTTCCTTATCAACTGATATTTTTTTGAAAGAGGACTAAATTTCTTCATTAAGCTATGTGATTTCTGTCCTGATTATCACCTCAGTAAGTTAATAGGGTCAGTTTGATAGGACAACAAAATGTTCTTAGATGTCAGGAATGTTAAAACAAAATAGGAAATGTACTGGTTGTTTAAGAAGGTGGGCGATTAGGCTTAACTTACCTGGGAGCCTTACTACCTATTTACTTTAAGGCAATTAGTTCTGTTTTCATCAATTATTTATTGAAACTTCAAAGTTTTCAGACACTGCTCTGCTTCTGACTTTTTGCCTTTTTTCCTCCTCCAACTGCATCTTGATGTCGATTGCCACTTAAAATTAGCATCAGCTGAAGAGGGGACGTACTAAGGTTAAGACTATATTTAGACTAAAATCCTGCTGTGATATTTTCAGGACTATCTTGAAATGTCCACTGACCCAGAATTCTGATCGGTACAATCAGCAAAAATTGTAATTTTTGCTCCATTACACATTAGGACAGCTTGAAGTCATGCAATTTTTTTCTGTGATTCCTTAGCCACTGCTTGCTTACCAAGTCACATTACACTTGGGTGGATTATTTGACCTCCTTATCCCTAATGCCATGTTGGTTAATCTAGTAGGTGCTGACATTTGATTGAAATACAGCTTTGCAAGGAGCTGGAAAATCATATTTATTGGCATGGAGGACCAAATTTAAAATCTAAGGAAATTAGAGATTTCTGGTTATCAAGGCAAATTATAAGTACATGAAAAGTACAACCTGATTTTATAGCATAATTCTCCTTTTGGTCATAAACTTTGTTACTATAA
This sequence comes from Calonectris borealis, assembly GCF_964195595.1. Classification (NCBI taxonomy): domain Eukaryota; kingdom Metazoa; phylum Chordata; class Aves; order Procellariiformes; family Procellariidae; genus Calonectris; species Calonectris borealis. Next base: position 113,684,010 of record NC_134312.1, on the reverse strand, counting down.
TCATCAGTAAGCTGCTTTAGTTGCCCTTAAATTCTAAGTGCAATATGCATATGAACTGCACCATCACTACTGAAGGAGATGAAAATGTAAACAAGTTCACTTTTATTTTTCAGAGCATCATTTTCCAATGCATTGCTATTTACAAAAGTACACACTAGGCACCAAAAGCAGAGCTTTTATTAGAACTAGTGACGTACTTAGATATGATATTCATGCATACTTTTGGAGACGTGTATTGTATTCAGAGGTGTGGGCAGTGGTGACTGATGTCCAGCTCTGACTGTATCACAGGACAAAGGAGCCACAGCTAACAGTGTGGGATGGATGAGTCTCTTTTTCAGTAAACACGTACCTTAAGTATAATGATGACATGTATAATTTTCATCTAAATTCATCAAGGTTACTTAAACCAGAGTGTAGCATTTTGGTATGTGTTTGAGCCAACAAATAATTTTATAGTTAAACATTTAAGAGAGAGATGGCTGGAGATTTTTGGCACATGAGGGAGAGTTGATAAGCAAACAAAGGTGGTGGTATTCACAATAATCATATGTTCAAAAGTAACATTTCAGCTTAGAAATTCAGCTTTATTTATAGACCATAACTCACAGACCCCATAGATCAAATGCTAATTAATCTTACATTTTTGACATGGTAAATTAGGAGTAATGTCAAATGCCATCTGGCCTATTTTAAGTAGGAGATTATCAATATTTTTAAATTCTCGAATAATTAGAGAAAAATCGTGCATTATAGTGAACAATTGAGGTTGATAAAGATCATTAATTTGCCTTTTGTTTTTTCACAGTGAAGCTTGTTATATCTCACTAGTCGTGAAAATAGGACTTGAAATCATTTAACTGACCCACGATGAGTAGTCCTTAGTGTAACTGGAAATTAAGGTTCATGGTTTTTCTAAAGAAATAAATACGGTATTTTTTTTCTCACCATAGCTATGAAAAAATAGCCTTTCACATCTCCATTAGCTTTGCTAAAAAGTAGGACTTATCCAGGTGACATTAATATTACAAAATCAAATTTAAAGTTCAGGCACTATGTGGATTTTACTGCTAGAGATTCACAAACCAAATCTTCTGGTAATTTCCATGTGACTATAAAACCATAACATCAATAACTCGTATGCATATCTTAAATGATAGGCTATAAAAATGCATTCCTATTATAAACATCTTTCAAGAACCCTTTTGCTATTTTTTGTACTTCACACTATAAAAGTTACCATAATTACTGCTTTGTTAAGCATAGGGCAACCGATCTATACTGGAACACCAAAGATGTCTTGACCTTCTGACATCACTGAGATTTTACTATGCTTTTAAGCAGCTTTAAAACAGCAGTATGCATGATGTTGTGCACACTGTGTACATGCTGACTGATGCTGAGTTTCTGAAGATGGCAAGTATTTCAGATTTCTGCTTTTAAAAATACATAGGTCACATTACAATAGTACCTTCACTGCTTGTTCTTACCTCCAATATAGTCTCCAAAACCACAAAATGGGCCCCTTGTTGTTGTCCCCTCTCCTGCCTCTACATTCCTTTAGGAGTTTCTGTCCAAAGGAAGTTCATTCATTCACTTCTTTGGTCATCCACTGGATGCACTTCTCCACTATCGGAGGTGGGTTTCTGTCTGAATTTACTCATTTTTGATCACAGAAAAAGTCTTTGGATCAGAGAACTGCCAATTTACTCCTTGGTTCAGTAATTGTCCTGAAATATTCTGTTGACCCTTCCATAACTAACGATGCAATATCAATTTCCTTCATATATGTATATATTCATATGGATATTTATATACAATAAACACCAAAATAATTAGTACACAGTCCCAAGGCTGTTCCATAAGGAACACTATACTTTCACTGAAATTTCTGAAGAGAATTCAATGTTTTTGCTTTTTTTAGTTTTAATATTTTCTTAATTTTTACTATATTTCAGTCATCTTTTAATTCCATGTTGAGATCAGAAATCATTAATGAGTAATGCTTTCATCAGAAAAAAATCCTTTTGAAAAATACAAATATTTTGTATTTTTTTATTTTATGAAATATATCTTTTGATTCAAATGGCATTTAATTTCAAAGTTTTGTTAAAGTGTTTTTTATGGGCTCTTATTTTTTAAAGATTTTCCTCTGTAAAAATTAATTACATTCTAAAGCAACTTGTAAGTTATAATTCACAAGGTATATTAAATGGTTGACTGAAAAGTAAAATCAATGCACTGAGAACTATTGTACAAATCAAATTATCTGTCAGTGTGGTTACACTAACAAATACCTCTTGCTGTTGTTGTGGCTACTGCTATATTTTATTGGAGCTTGGAAGCTTCAGTCATTGGCCAGACATTTTTCCATCATTACTCTCCTATACTGCAAAGACTTGTGCTTTTGCTATGCTCACCTATAGAATCATAGAATCATAGAATCATACAGGTTGGAAAAGACCTCTAAGATCATCGTGTCCAACCGTCAACCCAACACCACCATGCCCACTACACCATGTCCCTAAGGGCCTCATCTACACGTCTTTTAAATACCTCCAGGGATGGTGACTCCACCACTTCCCTGGGCAGCCTGTTCCAAGGCCTGACCACTCTTTCAGTAAAGAAATTTTTCCTAATGTTCAATCTAAACCTCCCTTGGCGCAACTTGAGGCCATTTCCTCTTGTCCTATCGCTAGTTACTTGGGAGAAGAGACCAACACCCACCTCGCTACAACCTCCTTTCAGGTAGTTGTAGAGCGCGATGAGGTCTCCCCTCAGCCTCCTCTTCTCCAGGCTAAACAACCCCAGTTCCCTCAGCTGCTCCTCATCAGACTTGTGCTCCAGGCCCTTCACCAGCTTCGTTGCCCTCCTCTGGACACGCTCCAGCACCTCCATGTCCTTCTTGTAGTGAGGGGCCCAAAACTGAACACAGGATTCGAGGTGCGGCCTCACCACTGCCGAGTACAGGGGCACGATCACCTCCCTGCTCCTGCTGGCCACACTATTTCTGATACAGGCCAGGATGCTGTTGGCCTTCTTGGCCACCTGAGCACACTGCCGGCTCATGTTCAGCCGGCTGTCAACCAGCACCCCCAGGTCCTTTTCCTCTGGGCAGTTTTCCAGCCACTCTTCCCCAAGCCTGTAGCGTTGCCTGGGGTGGTTGTGACCCAAGTGCAGGACCCGGCACTTGGCCTTGTTGAATCTCATACAGTTGGCCTCGGCCCATCGATCCAGCCTGTCCAGGTCCCTCTGCAGAGCCTTCCTACCCTCCAGCAGATCAACACTCCCGCCCAACTTGGTGTCATCTGCAAACTTACTGAGGGAGCACTCGATCCCCTCGTCCAGATCATTGATGAAGATATTGAACAGGACCGGCCCCAGTACTGAGCCCTGGGGAACACCGCTCGTGACCGGCCGCCAACTGGATTTAACTCCGTTGACCACAACTCTCTGGGCTCGGCCGTCCAGCCAGTTTTTTACCCAGCGAAGAGTATAGCAAGTGGTCTTGCTGAAATCTTAGGACTACTGATCGTGCATTAGATTAAGCAGATGGTACTGCTTTGTTTTGCTATTGCAATGTCTTATGGACCACACAAACTGTTTTGTATTGCCTGTATTAGATGGTGGGCTTGAGATACAAGAATGAAGAATTATGTAATGTCATATCGACAAAAACTCTGGAAAACAAACAGTTTTATCAAGGCAACGTGACTCCTGTGAGGCTTATATCTAGCTCATTTCTTACACTGTGTTGCAGACAGCAATAGCCAATTTATAGGCCCAGTCAGAAAGATCTCAGTCACAGCAGCCTCATCAGACACATGCCCAGAGGTGTTTGATTTCTGCTGAGATGTTCAAGTAAGGAAGATATGTGACACAGCTGTGAGTTCTTTTTTTCCAGGTGTGTGATGTGTTGATTTTCCCTATGCGAATGGAAAATGTTACATGGAAGGTGAAGGCTCAGCAAGGTAAAGTAGAAAAGGATTGTGAGTGGGTCCATTGCTCATGGACTTGATCTTCATCACTTGATCTAAGTGATGAAGTCAAAAGATACAGAAGTCTCAATTCTGTGCTACTGATCCTCTATAACTATTTATTGAGGCCTTAAATCCTATCTGGTTGAAAATGTTTTCTTCTCAGATTTTCTAGGAGTCATAAATTATAAATGTTACTTTTGTGATCTCTCAGGGATATTCTCAGACTGATATATTGCAGGGAATTTCATGTCTGGACTTGAGACCAACCGTTATCCAAAAAGGGCTGTAGTGATCTTCACACACTTATGAGCTTTATCCAGAAACTTATGTTGTCAAAATATTTATGTCAGCATGAACAAATTGCATGTTCATCATTGTCATGCCACTTTCATCAAAAAATGTTCCTTTCACAATACAAAATCATTAAGAGAAGTAGCTAAGGAAAGTCCAGTAAAAGTCATATTTGGAGGCATTTATATAATACAAATGATAATGTTTAATCAATGGTGATTGTCCCATGCAAAAGACTATACTAAACTTAATGGTCCAAATCCTCAGACCATAACTTGGCTGAGCTCCACTCAAGTTAATGCATACAGAAAGTTTTATATCAGAAGAAGATCTATCCCTGAGTTTTATGTAGTTCAACAAAATCATTCTCTTTTGGCTTTTAAATTTTGCTTCAGGGAAAGAGCTTAATGGGGCCCTATTTACCACAAAGCACTGTATTCGAAGTCAAGTGCTACAATTTCACTGAAAACCAAAATAGTAAAATAAGAATAAGGTAATTTATTTTCTTAGAATCAAGACTTTGCCTTTGTTTTTGTTTTAGAAACATCTTTGTACTGAGGTGACTCTTGCCTTTGCTATTTGGATAAACAGTCACAGGGCATTAAGGGTAGATGAAGGGAAGTCTTGCGAGGCAAACTTGATTGCTTCTGTTCTGAGATATGGGCTGAATGTCAAGGAAAGATTCTCGGCAGTTTGTAAGGGAGTGGATTACAGTCTCAAGAAAAAAGATGAAGTATCTGTCTTTCCAGACATTTAAAATTAAACTGAACTAAGCACTTGAAATTGTGCTTTGAGGAACAATTGTTTATTACCAGGAAAATGGAACAGAAGATGCAGATTTATTTCACCTTAACTTACCATACCTCTTGCTACGTTCTGTGGTCATTTTGCTGTAATAGTGCACATTATTATAGTCCTGTTCGAAATTTTGGCCCATTGAAGTAGCTCCTAAAACATTGACAATAAATGAAGAAGTGGCAGGAGTCTCCTTTGCCTCTAAGTATCTTCCTAAGCATAAATGGCCTATCTCTTTCAATTTATTTTAAGGTTTTAATGCCAAAAGCATCAGCATGGTGAGTTGTAGCCGGGAAGTTTTGGTCTTTATCACTTGATGAAAATTGAATTTTGTTTAGCAGCTGTGTTCTTTAGTACCTTTGCTGCTCTAAAATTGATCTGCCATGCTTCATCGTTTTAAAATACAGGGCATGCTTTCTTGTTTTACAGTATGAAGAAGCATATGTATAGATTACTTTTTCTATTAAATTTCTTCACTTAATGGGATTGGATTTTATTGCCTTATTGCTCCTGGTTTGTTCATGTTGACCTTTTCTACATTTGAGATTAACTGATTTTAGAACTGAACTTTTGAAGAGCTCAAGCCTTCTTGTGCTAGATAATTATATTTAAAATTGATCACAGGCTCTGTAGTAGCAGAACTTCAACTGACTGGTGTAAGAAACCAGCAATGATGGGTTGAATTCTGGGTCCATCTATTACTCTATCCACCCTCTAGCAGGAATATATACTTGATTTTGGAGCAAACCGGAACTTGACAATTGCTAGTAATTTAAGGCTATCAGGGAAGCAGAGAATCTCCCCCCTTGCCTGCAACGAGCCCATGTAATAATGTGCTATTGTGCAAGTATTGTCTTATGATACTATATTGATTTGTATGGCCAGAGCATGGTGCTCTAAGTTTTGGTTTCTAAGATCTCTCTGTATCTGGGGGTGGAGGCACCCCTGATCTGCACCAGGGAGGAGAGCTGAGCACCCATCATGCCATGGCTATGCCCAGGACAAAGTGTGCCCCGCACTGAATAGCAAAGGGGATGGGGACACCTGCCTCCTCCGTTTCTCCCTGTGGGGAGAGGACTGCATGGCTGCAAGCAGCACTAGTCACACCAGCTGCGCATCTGAGCTCCAGCCGCAGGTGATGCATTGCTGAGCTACTGGCTGCACTTCTCCCCTCTTCATTTATGTCCTCACTGTGAGATAATAGGATTTTTGTTATCGTCCAGAGTACGTCTCCCGTTCATCCTAACCAATTAAAACTAATTTCCTTGAAAGCTGGGTTATTGCAGGTGTATTTGGAAGTAATGTATGGCAAAGCTGTTTTTTCTCTTTCCTTGGTACATTTTTTATTACTATTTTTAGGGGAAGAAGGAATTGGATTTTGCAGGAAGTCATGACCTTTGCCTGCAAGAGCTTCCATCTGAATTTTGAGATGATGCAATAGTGGCAGTGTCTAAAAGTAGAACAAAAGGAGAGGCAGAAGTGAGGGTGAGAGGGATAGTGATTTATTAATCCGTTTGAGCCTGCTTGCAACACATCTTAGGATACTGAAAAGGAATTTTGAATGAGCCAAAAGAAAGGGTCAATACTGCACCCTGCAACACTTTAAACTAGAAGGGTAGGAATTTCCACAACCATTGTCTGCTGCTGGATAGGTTAAAACACATAGAAAAAGTGTCAGCCATGCAATTAAAATATTGAAACAAAAAGATAGTGAATCTCATTTGTAAAAACTGCATTAGTGCGTATACTTACTTACCAGATAACTGCTCCCCACAAGAATCACAAAAAGCACTGGATAACTTTTATCCTCATAAGATTTAGAGCACAATGTAAGTACTCTGTTAAAAGTGTTAAGTGGTTTGTTTAACTAGAAAAGCTATTGTGGGAATTATATAATGCAGATTCACTGGGAGTGTTTCTTTGATAACAGCGCCAGATAGCAGGGCTTGTATGGTTTGATTACATGCATGATTTACAGATGCATTTTGGTGAACACATATTGTGTCTCTCCGGCTTCTTAATGTTTCTAAGTATTCGCTAGTTGTCAACGCTTCTGAGATGTTTTTTGTAGTACACACTTTGCAGGAGACCTAAAACCTGTGTGATAACATGAAGAGCATGTGTCCCTGGAAGCGCCTGATCCTTGTCGTTGGGACTGCTCAATGTTGTTAACCTGTTTTTGCCAAACCATATTTGATGAAATAGAAGAGAACAAAAACAGGGAAGAAGGAACCAAACCAACTTTTTTACCAAAATTATTTTGGGTATTCTTTGTGAAATAGTCAAGAGACAGACCTTGGGGGTTTCTGACATAATAAACATGTGCATCTGAAAGAGAAACAGTATATACTTTAAGAAAGTGTGCCATTAAAAACAGTACCTTGAAGTGAATGCTGAGTATGCCTCTCTGTATGATTTTGTTCTGAACTGACCTGTATCAATTAAAAAATGACCACTGAATCCTATTCAAAAAGGACTTTAGATAATAGTAAGCCTTGTGGTATGAAAGAGTGGACATATTTCGTCCACTTGTCCAGTGAGCTCCATGAATCCAGCAAGATTAATGGAGTTAAAAGAAATGGAAGAAAAATTCTCTAGACTTTCAGCCTTCTTATGGAGATGTGGTTTGAGTGTCAAACTGTTTCTCATTCTCCCATTCTCTCGCTTTCTTTAGGTGAACAATCATTGCAGTAATATGTTGAGCTAAAGATGGTCTAGCAAATACAGTCCTGCTAGACAGAACAATCTATATTGTGATATTTCTTTACTTAGGGCTTATTCATGAAATGACACATAAATATGAGGGAAAATATTTGAAACCTAAAATCAGAGTGAATATTCTTTGAAACAGGTATGCAACTATTCAACTTGAATGAGCTATATCAAGGCTTTATCACTCTTGTAAAATATTTCTTTTCATTTAGATAGTAAATGCAAACAGATGCTTCAACTTCTATTGTTCAGCAAAATAAATGAAATTTTTTAAACTTAATGAAAAAATGCAAGGACCTGGAATAAGAAATACCCATTCAAATTTTTAAAGTTTGATAAAATTACAAGAATCAGCATCCAACACTGGAATAATTTAGGTGAATTTAATAATGAGCAGTCTCTCTGATTCTCTGATTCTGAGACACACATTAACTCCATAAATATGTGAAGGATTCATGCATTGCAGAGCCTAAGATAATGGAATATAAGTTCACTGGAACAGTAGTCTGCCATTAAAACTAATCCTCAAAAATAAAGAACATTTCTGGTGTATAGCATTACCTTCATACAGGTTGTACATAGAAAATAAATCCATGTTAGAATAACACCAATACATTGTAAATTAAATTACTTATTACTTAGGTAATGCTAGAATCAAAGTAGAGGTTGTCTTCTTTTATGTCCTTTCTGCTTATGCATTCTAATGCCATTTTATTTTTGTTGTTTTCCCCCTTGTATGTAGCATAGGGCTTGTGCAGAATGCACAATGCTGCCCTAATGAGCACTACTATGTAGCGTTTGGCTCAACACCATCTAGCTCCACAGAGGTCAAACTGATTTTCCTCATGGATTTTTCTTTGGGGTTTATCATATTCACAGATGAATGGTTCATAAACAGTAATGTCTGTGTTCTGACAACACTATGATAAAAGGCTTTATTTTTATCTTTTCTAAACAGATGGGGACTGATAGGCACAGAGGTTATTGTCTAAAGAACTATTATTACTTTTAAGTTGTGTAGCCTGAAGCACTTGGGATTTATCTTGTCTGTCTCTAATAATTGCATAACATTCACATATTCCAGCACAATTCACATTGCCTTCATGTGAAGCCATGAGTTTACAGCAGCCCTGCAACTTAGGCCACAGATGTCTTAAGTCAGACACTCAGAAAATAAGGAACATACAGTTAGAGTGATCTTCATCAGCAGCCCTCAGTACATGTTTACTGCTTCCTTCTGCGAATGAACTACGGGACCAGCAGCAAGACCCTCCTTCATTGCCTTACGTCATCTTTCATCCTTAGACCTCATCCCTTCTGTATGATCAGTTTTCTTTCCTGGGACTCAGTGGAAAAAGTCCTCCAAATATATGGTTTTAATGTACAAAAACGGGTGAATTAAGTTTACAAATGTAGTCATGATTCTGGCTCTTCCCACATGTGATGAATTTAATTTTACCTGTTTAAGAATATTCTTTCAATACAAATTTTATGTGTGTATGCATGCATGTGTGAAATTTCCTCAGTTTGGGTTTCTGTTTGTTTTTTTCTTTAAATAGTCTGAATTATGCTGACAGCCATGTGAATCATCGGCACCGTTGAGGCTTTTGATCCACGTAAATTTCTGTCATCTGAGCTCATAGAGTACCTGATAAAGCAGTAGGCTGTAATTGTCTCTGTTCCCTCATGAAACTGTCGGGAAAATAAAATAGAAAAAAGCAAGACTCTGAATTCTGTTCCTGGTTGTGGAGTAAGCATGTCCTGGGGACTGAACTTCAAACCCAGCTCTTTCTTTCTTGTCTATGATCTTTTCTCTCTCCCCCGAGTCTCCCCCCTGGTCCCACTCTCCTCACTTCACTGGTTTCTATCCTCTCCTTAGGTGCCTTGTGATGGCTCCAGTTTCCTTATCCAGACACTTGTACTTTTCTCCTTCCAACTTCTGGTTCTTCATTGCTTTTCCCCTTTTCTAACTGGTTATCATCAAGTGCACCTCATAGCCTCATCTCAGCCTCTCTCTTGAACAACTTTGGGTGCTAGCACATGTCCCTGACTTTAACCTCTCCTTTCAGTCACAGCAGCTCATGGCTTCTCCATTCCCCTTTGCCGACCCACAGGTCTAACACTTGTCTTTGCCATGGATGGGCCAATCAGCTTCTTGTCCCACTCCTGTGGCTCCTACCAACAATGTCACTGGGATCACAGGAGTGATGGCCTCTTCTGTAGGGTTAAGTGCACCTGCTAAACAGTAATGCTGAGAGGTAGATTTAGGGGGATAGTTTCCCAGAAAACAGCTAATGGAAAGCAAGGGTGCAGAAAATTCAGAGAGGTTTCCTCATCCCTAGGGAAGCATAAAGCAGGGGATGGATAAAGCCTACATTTCGTACCGAAATCTGCAGTCCTAAGCAGTTGTTGGTGGTCCTAGTTGCAGATGCTCAAAGGTGCAACTGAAAGAAATGCAAAACTCTCGAGTAGCTCATGTCCACATGTGAGCTTCAAGGGATTTAGCTTGAACTGCAAGCAGTTTCTACTGAATATCTGCAAAATGCCTTTACCAAAGGCAAATTTGGAGCAGATTTTACGCCAAAACATCAGAAGGAATTTCTGTGGTTTGGAGAGGGTCCCCTACTAAATTTCAAGTCTCATCAGAGTATAATAGCGGGAGCCACATTAAAAAAAATCCCTAACATTTCAGGAAGGAGTTAATCCCTTGGTCTTATTCTCTGAAATGATAGAAAATCTTCACAAAAGATAATAAAAACAAGCCTAATACATATAACCCATACAGAAAGTCTTACCTTAACACTTTAAATTTAATGAAGTTGCAAGTGACTGGAAAATGGGTCTAAGAATGAAAAATATTGGTCTGCTTTAATAATGAGAAATGTTTTCAATTCCATTGGATAACTGAAGTAATTTTTAATTAGAAAAAAATGGGCTATTAGGCTAATAGACTTCTATGTGGGTCTCTTCCATTAAGAAATATTATCAATATAAAAAATAGTCCAGTCAGCTAATTCTTTCTATCAGAAGACAATCTCAGTTCTCCTTTGTGATAAGCAAATATGGCTGGTCATATTTGGGTTGGTCGTTAGGTCTGAACTCTCCTAGAGAAGCTGTATGGGGAATAACAGTAATGCAGCATTCAGAAATTGTCCCAGGATTTTTAATAAAGCAAGCAAACATTTGGAAGTAACAACATACAAAACTGTAATGAAAGGTTCATTATAGGAGAAAACGGCAAATATTCACACCATATTGCTCACTTTTGGCCAGCAAAGTTGTTTTTATTGTTAATTTCTATTAAAAACAGATGATTCTTCCTAGCCCCCTTCAAAAAGTTTGTCTGAGAAAGGGAAAGCTTGAGAATGTTTGTTAATAGTAGACAGCTATGAATTGAATACACAAAACAATCTGTTAAATAAGAAGTTATCAGTCTAGCTAGCTGCATTTCAGAGAAAGACTTAACTTTACCAATTCAATTTCCAAGTTTAAAAGTTTTCAAAGCCAGTATAAAAATAACAAATGTTGTGTGCTGTTTACATAGCAACAATAGGACCCGGAATATGATATGCTTCAGTCAATCATTTCTCTTTCTCTCACATTTCCAAATGATGCTATATTGCTGATAAGAGAAAATAATTTGATCTTTAAAAAACATATTTATTAGCTACAACAGGTCAATTGGGGCATACAATTTTTTTTCCATATAGCAATAATAAAGCAACCCAATCTGCCTTTTAACAGGGGAGTATACTTGAGGTTCTATCCAAACTGGTATTTTAAAAGCTTATAAGATTGCTTTCCTAAAAATTGCTCCATTCAAGTTACTAAATAAAAACCTACACAAATATAATGAAAAAAGATTATCCACTCTGCCATCGTCAGAGGAAGTCAATTATCAGTTCGACCAAAGGAGTTTTGAATTGAAGTAATTAAATTTGAGGTTGTGTGACATTGCTGTCATTCCAGTGAGATCCTCCTACACTTCCCTGTCACTGATTTATTCAGACAGTAAAAGTTGGATGAGTGTAGATTTTCTGTTAACACACTAAATTATTTTCTATCTGAGCAGCTCTGAGATGATTTTACAATGCTTTCTTGGCAACAGATCATATTTTCAACCTTTCCATTAGAAATGTCTATTGAAATTCGCTTTAAACACACAAAAATAGCTAGCAGCACAACTTTTTCTGTTTTTTCCTCTCCTCTGAAAAGTTTAATAACTGAAGCACAAGCTCTTGAGAAAAGTAAATAATAAAAAAAAAAAACAAGAAAAGATTTTACTAAGTTTCTGTTCCATCAGATTTTTATTGAAAACAATATTGTTTGCCTGAAATTCACAGGAGAATGTTATGAAGAGAAGAAAAAAAGGGTGTGCTGCTTATCATACCTCCTCCAAACCAATCTCTAACAGATTAAAAGAAGTAGAAGACATCACTAACATCTTAAGAAAATATTTCACAGTCATGTTGTCCATTGAACATCCTATTTAGCGATCCATTGAGAAATCCTCTGGGCACCCTTTGGTGATGGTTGCTAGGCTTCCTGGCCCCCCATGAAAAGGCAGTTTGGGCTCCCAGGTGCCTCAGTTCCTAACCATTCGATGCCTGGAAGACAGCTAAAATTGCAGATGAAACAATCATTGATCTTTGTCATCCACTTACAGATCTCTGGGAAATCAAAACTGTCAACTCCTACCGTTTGCAGGTGTGTAATACAGCAAAACCCCCAAGAAGTTTTTCCCCGAGCATGTTGCATATGCCTATAAATACTTGCTGTTTGCTTGGAAGAAGAGGCAGTAGCATAGAACAGTTGGAAGGACACGTTTGTAGTAAAGGCGCCAGTGGACTCAAGAAAAATGAACATCCATTTGGAAACAAGAAGAAAAAAGTGGCCATTTTAGGCTAGTTTCTGCTTTCAGGTTCATTAATATAAAACCGTAATGACTCAGATGACTTCAATGGAGTTAATTCAGATTTGCAGTTCTCTCCAATTATTATGAACACAGAAATCACAGATCATAGCTGTGGTGAGTACCTCAAGATACCATGATGACCATTTCCCACGCAAAATCAGTATCTCTTACATCAAATCAGGGTTTCGTTTTGTTTTGTTTTGTTTTGTTTTTAAAGCTGCAAGAATTTAAATTGAATATTTTTCCTTGGCATTCATTTCCAGTCATTCTGTGCCTTGTTGAATCTAATTTCAATCTCCCTTCCTCCATTTCAGCTGGCTATTCTCTGTTCTTCCCACATATGACAAGAAAAAAAGTTTGTTCTCTTCATCTTTATAACTAGTTTATAGACATTTGCAGACTGATGTCTCCTGCCACAACGCTTTTGATCTGCCTTCATCAATCAGATATATTTCTTCTGCTTAACCCTATATTTTCTAATAATTTTAAAATTAAAATAAACATATTTCTAAACAGTTCCAATGAGCAATTTACAATTAATTGATCAAAGTAGTATTTGATAAAAAATGTGCTCTTTCCTTATTATGTAACTGCTTAATGATATTTTAGGCATTGGGTCAAATTTCTACCTTACCATGTAGTTCCACTATTGTGGTTACATCAATAAGCTTACTGCATGTGAATCATAAAAAACCAACAAGTTACCTAATGCCAAATGTATTTTCATAACTTACACATATTTTTTGTACTTTTATAATAACATTTTGTCTTCATGTATTACTTTTCATCACTGGCTCAGGCACCACATAAAACAATTTAATCATGTCTCTTTGCAGATGAGAAAGCTGAAGCACCCAAGAGATTTGCTCCAGCTCATAGGTGAAACAAGGATATAAACTCTGTTTCCTGAAATGAAGTCTCAGCCAGTGTCTGTGCATAATGAATATAGTAAGAATTTCTGGGTGTGCTTTTCTGCAGTAATGTAATTTCTGCTGACAAAAAAGATTTAAAGATTCATTAACTTACCATTCAAAGTTTTCCCATTTTGTCATTAGCATTAAAAAAGCAAAACAAAAAAATTCCCCAAACATTGCCCTTATTTTTTTTCCATTTTTTTTGGATAAAATATTGTTAGCAAGCAGTTTTCAGAGTCCATGGGAACCTCAACTATCCCAGTTAGTTTTTGGTACTTCTCTGACTTGTGTAATCTGTACTTTTTTTTTTTTTATTTTGCACATTCATCTCTAACTATACACTTTGGTCATTAAACCAAGCCACATATGCTGAGACTCTGTTATCTCTATCTTCATCTCCTCTTCTTGCTTGTGCTAGAGACATATATTTATGCTCTACTGGTTCTTCTGCTCACTTTTTTACCTTCAGTGTGAATATTCTGATGAGCCATGTAACTCTACTCATTCATTGCCTTTTCTTATTGTTTTATGCTTTGGAAAGTTTGCATACTACATATGTCAGTGAGGCTATTTAGACTGAAAAAAAAAAAGTGAAGAAAATATTTATTAGCATGGTATGTTGCACTGGCTGGACTGAATAGGTTTTCTTTGTCTGGCATATGATGACATTGGCTGAAACAAAGGTGTTTTCATGTTATCCTAAATGGAAGGCAAGTCAGGATGGAAAGCACATTTTTTTCCCCCTCAAGAGAGTTCCAGCACAGCTTGCTTCTTACTTCCTTGTGTACTTGATCTGTTTCCCTGGAGGCCTGTCTTTATTGAAACATGGTGCTAACGTAGTAGTTTTCTCCTTTGAGCCTAGGCATGAAAACAAAGCTCTGTACTCTTCAACCATGTTCTTGTTAACAGCATACTGACATTTTTGTCTTTGGTTTTGCTTATATCAGCCACATTGCTCGGGGTGCTATTGCAGCCTTTTTGCCCTTGAAAATTAGACTGGAGAATGTTTCTTTCACATGCAATCTGCAGTTGTAACTGCGGGGTGAGGAGAGGAAAGAATACAGCTTTTGTTCAAAATCAAACTAACAAGCTGAAACAACTGAATGGATGACCCCAGTTTTTCAAATAACAGGTTTCTCCTGGCTTTACTTACATGGAAGACTTGTGTAGGTACTGAGATGTCATAGAGACATCAATGGGTCTGTTGAAGGAGAAAGGACATATATGATATGATTCATAAAATACAAGTTGGGCACATTTAATAGAACAAATAAACTGGTCTTTGTGTTTAAATTATATGGATGACCTATAAACTACGTAACCTGCTCTATTTCTCAGATTAAATATGGATTTAAGAAATTGGTTTGTACTGGAACTGAGGAAATTCTTATGTCACTTAAATTAAAAAATATTTATTTATTCAGAAATAAATTTCCCTGATTCTCACACAAATATGAACCAAATACACTTTATCTTTTCTCCTGCCCACCCAGTTTCTGAGTAACCTGCTTGTAGAGTTGAACATCCTTTGGAAGCCCTAGATAAAGAGATCTGCCCCCAGAACTGCAAAATTCAAGGCTTAAAATTTAGTGCTAATTTACATATAATCCGTGAGTTTTAAAAAGTCAATTTTAATGCTGGAAATTAAACCTCAGAAGCTTATGGTGTAGCCCTCCTAATTTCTACCTGCACTCCAAGGCATTTCATTTAGGGACGTTTTCTCTCAGTTAATTTATTTTTATAAGCA
The DNA here is from genome assembly GCF_964195595.1 of Calonectris borealis. NCBI lineage: Eukaryota > Metazoa > Chordata > Aves > Procellariiformes > Procellariidae > Calonectris > Calonectris borealis. Next base: position 113,668,656 of record NC_134312.1, on the reverse strand, counting down.
GAAAGAGGAGAGAAGTACTCTGAGTAAAAAGATGGAGGAGGACCTGTCTTGGGTTCTGGAAGACACTTTGAAAACGTAATTGATTTACTTTAAAATAATACCCTTATTCCACTGCGGTTTTCATTCTCTCCCTTACATGCTCCTAAGCTGTCTGCTCCTCGTACAGAGCAAATGAATGCAGACCAGGATTCATTTTCTTTATTTAATTACAGTAGTAAGTTCCAAGAGATTCTGGGCACTGCCTACAACTCCCTTTGAAGGCAGTTAAGAAAACAGGTCCTCACCATTTCTCAAAACTTGATGTTTTGATAGAATACAAAACAAACCCAAATTGTCTGACTACTATTGATACAAGACAAAAATGGGACACATTTTGGTTTTCTCTCCTTTTTACATCCTTTGTTGCTGGCAATACTCTAGTGTCCTGTGCCTCGAGAGAGGATTTGAGTTTAGTTTATATATGAAGAGATTTTAAAGTACTATAACTGCTCTTTGCCTTTCGGATGCTGTAGGCAACCTGCATATTAGTCTTTGGCATGTTTCTTCTTGTTTGTTTTTGTTGATCTCTGGAGCTGAAAGGTCTGGATTGCCAGCCAGACCTGTGGGCAAAGCTCACTGCGCCTGAACAGGAATTTGCCTCAGCAGACACTTTTTCCCAGTTCCCGCTTGCACGGTGGATAGGTACCAAGCATTTGTGAGCCTTTTATGTTCTTCTGAAGCATCCTCAGTGCCAAGGTCCTTGGTGTGCTGTTGCTGGAATATGCCAGAGCTGAGCTGCAGTGTATTGCAGGGCTGCCCAGCTGGTGTCTGATAAACCTGGACCAACCCCAGTGTAGCTCTGCCTGCTGCCTAAGCTGTTTTCTGCCATCACATAATACAAAGGCATATCTGCTGTCCGGGTCTGGCCTCAATTGCTCTAAAGGAGGCAAGGTCTTGTCAAGAGGTTGGACAGATGTGGTATATTATGCTTAGTGCAAAGTTTTCATTAAGCCCATATGACTTTTCTCTTGATTATTTTTAATACTACCCACTGTATTGCTTTGTGGTTTACAGGTATGTATTATTATGTAATTCTCAAGTTTTCATATGCATGCCCCTGAAACTTTTTAAGAATCTTTCCACCATCTGTAAAGTGAAGAAAAGAACAATTTTATCAGCTACCAGCAGCATTTCATTTGCTGGTGACAAATCTTTATTAGGAGGCTGAAATATCTTGTGAATAAAGCACTGATCTGAAACTCTGAAAAACATATTCCATTACCCGGCTCAGTCACAGACTTCCTCTGTGACCCTGGGCTTCGCATTTACTCTTTGCTGTCTCTACAAAATTGAAACAGTGCTTTCTTTGCCCAAACTGGTGTTAAGAGGATATATATTTATATTTACATGGTTTGAGAAAGCATGACAAAAGGGGAGAGAAGGAAGAAGAAGAAGGAAGAAAAGAGGAGACCTATTCATGGCTCCATAGGATGCGGTTATTGCATGTTTCCTTATATGCAGAATAGAAGTAATTTTTGAACAAATCTGTTTCTTGCTCATTGCAGTATACAGTTGTATCCTTTCTATATAAACAGGACAAAGGATTAATAAGACTCCTCCTTTCTTCCTAATAATTGTTGAAAGATTTTCAAAATAATCACCTACATTTTTTGTGCTGCTTAAATACTTAATCCCCACACCCACTCAAGTTGTCCAAAAATGCTTGCATGTGAGGCAAACAGTTCTTTAGAAAGCATCAGCTATACATATCAATAATCTTGATTAGGTTCTATTTTCCCATAAACAAGGTAATGATGTCTTGGTTTATTACACTTATACTATAAAAGTTTGAGTTTGACTGTCAGAGTGGTTATTCCTCTGCAGGGAATAACCTTCAAGTGTATGTATATAGCAGAGGAGGAGCTCTAAATTGGAATGATTAATGTCAAATCATTGTGTGTGCTTATAGCCTGCAAATTTCATATTTGTAGTCTCAGGGATATGGTGTGCCTTGTTGTGTAACACATGCTTAAGCATTCATGGGCTTTCTTTCAAGAGCATGTCCTCGTACCTGCAGCTGGTGAAAAGGCTGAACAAAAGGTCAAGATTTAGCTCTGCTAGTGTCCTCTAAATCTTGTAAAGGTTCATGCTTATTCCAGTGAGAAATGTGGGTCAATAAAATACATCAAGCCATAAATACTCTAATACATTTTAGCCATCCTGACAGAATGCATTTTTCAGACATTCCCCTAAGTACCTACAGTTGGATCAGATTCGTTTATCTTTGTGTAAATTCTGTGCAGTCCTTCATGGAATAAGAATGAGCATTCATGCAAGGGTTGTAATATCCCATTCGCTCTCTGTACTTTTCAAACTGCAGAAATCCCAAGCCTACACCTTCTGGCAAAGCTCCAAACCAATGCTGAGCTATGTGCTATTCCCACTGTATTCCCTCAAGCATTTGTGGTGCAGCCAATGCAGACAAGGACAGCTGGGGCACTCAAGGGAGCCCAAGAACATGAATACAGATAGGAATCTTCCCCTGTGTAATGGTTATGTACTTCCAAAATGTTAAAAGTCACCACCTTTGCAATGTGAATACTTCTGGAAAGCATTTTCTGTCACAAAGGAAATAGAATGAAAGTTATTGTCTTGCCTGCCTTATTAACTGGAGCTCCACAAATCAGAAGAAGATAGCAGTATGTAATGGCACGGACAGAAAGATGGGAAATGCAGAACTCCCGTTTTGGACTACTACTTTTGTTTTTCTTTTTATTATAGTGTTTACAACTCATTGGGATGGGATAAACAGGTATTAAATCTGTGAGTGAACACATATATTTCTACTTGCAGTCAGGAGATGTTAAAAGAAAAGGCAGTTTGCTCCTGCTGCTGTTTGCCTCTTGCACGCTCAGGTGAATAGTTGTCGTTAGAATCAATATCAATTACCCATCTTAAACATTTTTGCTGCTACTGTGAGCAGCTTAGGAGGGATTTTAGCAGTAAAGCTGAGGGTCTTCTATGGACAGAGTAATTTGCAACAGACCAGAAGACTCTGTTTAGGCTTTGTTATTTGAATCACCTTGATTTTGGGCACTGGAACTTAGCACAGTGGTAGTAGTGATGGTTGGAAATCAAGTATCTTGTCTTTGTCTAGAAGGATTTTAAAGGTTGATGGGTATCCCTGCTAGGCTGCAACTGCCAATTTATATTTCTGTTTATCCTTTTTAAATTACAAGGTTTTAAATTACAAATCTTACAAAACACATAAATTTACACTGTGTGTGGTGTCCTCATGGATTAAAAGCACAGGATACAGTCATCTGCTCATTCACCCCTGAGAACTGGCAAGTGCTACACTGGAGTTATGGTCACTGGTGCTCTCCCAGTTGAGGGGCAGAGAGTAGCAGGATCTTAGGAAGCAGCTCACGAAGGCACTCCACAAATCTAATATCTTCATCCTACTACTGACATACCAAATCGTTGCTGGTTCACAAGCTTTTGGGAATTGACCCCCGTCTCTCCACTTTTTCTGAAATGTCTGTATGGTGAATGTAAGTTCCCTGATGGTAGTTTTGCTTTACTTAACTACTCTTTCCACCTCCTTAAAAATAACCTTGGACTCTAGGGCTAATTTTTTCTTATTAAGCTAAACAGTTTGAGGTCTTAGACCCGAGTGCTAGCTCACAATTACCACTTCTGTGAAATTATTAACATTCTCCTTGGCACATTTGGCATGTGATGATAAGCAGACTCAAATTCTAGGGCCAGTTTTATTCAATATTTTTCTCAACAATCTGGATGCAGGAGTTGAATGTGCCATTAGCAAGTTTGCTGATGATACTAAACTGGGACGTGGTGTTGACTCTCTTGAGGGACAAGAGGCCTTCCAAAGGGATCTAGATAGATTGGAGCATTGGGCTATGATTCATGAGATGAAATTTAACAAGTCAAAATGCCAGATTCTGCATGTAGGACAGAGTAACGCCGGGCTCGAGTACAAACTGGGAGAGGAGTGGCTGGAGAGCAGCCCTGCAGAAAGGGATCTGGGGGTGCTGGCTGACAGCAGGCTCAATAGGAGTCAGCAGCGTGCCCTGGCAGCCCAGAGGGCAAACCGCATCCTGGGGTGCATCAAACACGTAACCAGCCGGTCAAAAAAGGTGATTATCCCGCTGTATTCAGCGTTGGTGTGGCCTCACTTGGAGTATGTGTGCAGTTCTGAGCCCCACCATTTAAGAAGGATGTGAAAGTCCTTGAATGTGTCCAGAGGAAGGCAAAAAAACTGGTGAAAGGGCTGGAAGGCATGTCCCATGAGGAGCAGCTAAAGACTTTGGGTTTGTTTAGTTTGGAGAAAATGGGGCTGAGGGGCGACCTCATTGCTCTCTATGGCTTCCTGAGGAGGGGAAGCGGAGAGGGAGGTGCTGATCTCTTCTTCCTGGGATCCAGTGACAGGATGCGTGGGAATGATTCGAAGCTGTGCCAGGGGAGGTTTAGACTGGACATTGGGAAGCATTTCTTTACCGAGAGGGTGGTCAAACCCTGGAACAGGCTTCCTGCCCCAAGCCTGTCAGTGTTTAAGAGGCGTTTGGACAGTGCCCTTAATAACATGCTTTAACTTGGTCAGCCCTGAATTGGTCAGGCAGTTGGACTTGTGATCGTTGTAGCTCCCTTCCAACTGAAATATTCTATTCTGTTCTATTCTATTCTGTTCTATTCTATTCTGTTCTATTCTATTCTGTTCTATTCTATTCTATTCGCTGTCTGGACATAGGATACCAGGGGTTAGCATGGGTTAGCAACTATCTGTCCGTTCTGACAGACTGCCTTCGCTAGGAAGAAAAGAGACTTCAACTCTATGGATGTGAGCTGTGCCATGCCATATGGCCCCAGACCCAGAGAAAGATCCCTCGGCCATTCTACCAATGAGTACACTGTGAGGTTGACATAACAGGGAGAGGAAAATCACGGCTCTACAAATCCACATTGTCCACCTTAGCAGTTAATAAATTGAACGCAAGCAAAAATTAAATTATAAGGACCCAGAGAGAAAATAATAGATATGAAGAGCACATAAACATCTCTGACTAGAAAGAATAGTAAATATTAACTACAGATCCAAATAATATTAAACTGACCTGCCATGTAAACAGTATAAAAATTAATTGCAGCAGCTGTTGGTCCCATGTGTTCACTACACAACTAAGCCAAACTTTAACTGAGTATTGGTTTCTTGTCTAAGCACAAAGGATAACAGGTAAGTTTCAATAATACACAAGGTTAGGAAACATAGCTTTTCATCTCCTGAACATTTAGAAAAGGGTGCATTATTTTCCCTCCTAAAAGTAGGATGAAAAGTAAAAATGATAAAAATTACAGAGAAAGACAGTGTGTGTGTGTGTGTGGGGCAGCACTAGTCAAATTACTTCACTTAGATAATCATAAAAAAAATTATTTTTTATGTCAATAGTGTCTTACTTTAATATTTTTTAATAAACATATGTTCAAAATGAAAAGTCTTATCCATAAGTAAGCTGATTTGTATGTTGATTTTCGGTTGAAACTTTTTTCCTAATTAAAACATCTCTCATAATTTCCTATAAAAATATACATTTCCATGACATCATTTTTTAAAGAGATTTGTTTGGCCTGAAACTTCTTAGCCAACTCTGCTAAAGCTCATTGACTCAGTGGTACTGAAAGCTCAGTTTCAGCCAGAATCAAGACCAAATTAAGTCTCTTGACAAGAAGCTTGGTCAGAATGCTACAGCTTTTTAGCATTGGCTAGACTTACAGTTATTTGAAGATCACCCTTTTCTCATGATATCTGAACATTTCTGCTTGTAATCTCAGTCAAATTCAGAGGGAAGCTACTGCAATTTTTCAGAAACTTCAAAATTTTCAAGGGTTGCTTTCAATTTTTTTTTTTTTTGTTAGTCAGTTTCTTTCATCTCTGGATAATATGAATCTCCTATGCACTGATTTATAGTTAGTATATTCAATCCTATAAAAGCATCTGTCTCAGGGAGTTAACGACTCATTTTGGTGTCCCATACTGTAACTTACGACATATTTTTTTCCCAAGGAGCTCTGACAGGATGGACGATATGTGGAGGGGTCAGCAAGATTCTGAACTGGAACAAGAGGGGTTTTTTTGCACGATGAGCCTTAAAGGAGTTAAAATACAAATCTGGCATAAAAAAAACAACATGGAAGACAAGTGTCCTAGACAATGACAGCACCTAGTGAATCGACTTTTGAAAACAGTTGTGGCAAAACACTGCTTTGAATTGCAATATATAATCTTCCAGTGATACAACTTTTGTCACTTAATTTAAATAATTCCTCAACCTTTCAGAATGTCTCTTAAATACAGTCGGCCCTTATTCCCTGTGCATGCCTAAACATGTTAAAAACTTCAAATGGAAAGAAGTGATTCTACTGAGCAAGGAAAAATCGTAGACACTAAATTACCTGGAGATCTCTTGGGTCTTGTAAAGGTAGAAGCAATATGTGCTGCCAGTACAGCTTCCTTGCCTCTTCCAGCTTCTCAGAAGATGTATTAGCATCTTAGATGACACAGGCATATTGTTCACCCAAGGTCTCAGATGTTTTTAGTAATTTGTATCACTGGAATACATTTCCAGTGAGGTACATGCAAGCACTTAGACTTGCAATTTTCATTAATAGTTATAGAAGATGTATGTTGTGTTCCCCACATACCCAACAGAATATTTTTTCAATATATCAATAGAACAAATAATTACCATAGAACTGCTTAACAGCTAAAAAGTGATTGCAAGGACTTTTATGTAGCTCTAGATTATGAAAAAAAAAACCCAACTATTTTGTAACTGCGCATTTATTCATAAGGTGAGAAGAAAAATTATCAGCTCCAACTTCAGTGATAGCACAGTGCTTTTATAGCCATTTATGTCTCAATATGTAAAAGAATGAATACTAAAATTAAATGCTTGCACTGATTTTTTTGTTTTAAGCCATCATTGGAGTTTGTGTTACAGATGCTGTAGAGATTTTCCAGTCATTTCATTCGAGCTGCTTTGGAGAGTATTCTGGTATTTTGTAATTCTAACACATATGCAATCTACAGTTCTGTGGTACAGGTCTGGTGAAATCAGATCTTTAATTCCTTTAGACAAATAACCTTTGTCAGTCCTCTTGGATTTACACACCCTTAAAATTCCTGCAGGAGAGGTGCATTTTTCCAATTTTTCATAACATTTAAGTTACTGACAATAGATATGCTTTTATTTCCTAGTTTCTAGGGACCACATGAATTAAGTAGTCACGGTTATTCCAGGGACTTGTGGACATACAGTTTAAAAGCACTTTCGCAGAGAGAAAACAAGGATGAGAGAGGCCATATAGTTGTTGTTTCTCTGTATCAACTCTATCAGGCTGTCTGACATAAAGGTTTTCAGTTATATCCAATTTCCGTCCCCAGAAACTCTACTTGTTAAAGTGTGTAAACAAAAAAACAGATGAAAAAATAATCTTTGAACTTGAACCTTTGGATGTTGAAGAAGTTTTCATTTGCTGAGAATCTGGCTGTGATTTAATTACCTAATGAAATTCAGAAGATTCAGAGAAAAATTTCTCCACATAGAATTGATTGGTAGCTCAACAATGCCCAGCAGGTATGGCTACTTACCCTTTGACATGCAAGGAGGTTTGAATATTGACTTTTTTTTCCATTTACAATTGTAATAGATTATCAGCTTTTCTGTATATAGTAATGGCAAACATTTTACATTTAAGCAGAAACACACAGCCACATTTTGATGTCCATATGATAGATAATGTAACTCTTCTTTGTTTTCAGTTCATTGTGTGGCTACTGTATGTTTGGTAAAGAGATTGTCCTGCTCCTGGACAGCAGGAAGGAGTAGTGCTGGAAGGCTCCAGAGACGTAATCCATGCACATGTGGCATATTTTCTTGCCTCTTACACTCAAGGTAAAGTGACATCCTTCGGAGAGGGGACAAGATTGCTCACATGCTGTCAGGGAAGCCACGTGCTGAGCTAGGAGAAATATTTGAAGTGGGCCAAGCAGAGAAAAGCAGTGGAGGAGTCCATAGCATAAGCAAAGCGGGTGCTGAGAGGAGCAAGGGGCAGGCAATCAGGGCTCTGAGGGGGTGGAAAGAAGGAGTATTTTCTAGGGGTATGAAAAATACTGCATTATGCTTGCTGCAACTAAGGAAACACCTGCTTTGGATGGACTGAATATAAGACGAGGGGAGAGGACATGACCTTCACTGACACCGTCAATATAGGGGAGATTTCTTTTCAACTTGTCTAATCCAGCAGATCTGAGTTGCTTCTGTTATAAAGGTGAGTTGTGTTAGTTTCTGTTGAAAAGAAGTGGATTAAAGCATGCGGTTGGTGTGTTCTGGACCTTCCCAATCCACTTCAAAGCTGACTTGGAGTCTAATCATAGTTAGCAAGAGCTGACATTTTAGGTCATTGAAGTGAAACAGACTTTTCCTCAGCCAGGGTTTTTCTTTGCTTTGAGCTCTTGTTAGAAACAAGTTAACTTTAAACATAAGTAAATCTTTTCCTCTCTGTTTTCAATCCAACCCCATGACCCTTATGGGAGAATCTTGCCTTTGTTCTCTCTTGTTCTGGCAACAGAAAACATATAAGCAAAAGGAGTAAACCCAACTAAAACTGGTTGCTCGTGCATCTATGGCCAGATGGCTCATCACAAAATCTTTAAAATTCAAGTAGTCATATTTATGTGCAATTAATTTTTACACAAGTAAGCTATATTGCACAACAGAGAAAATGGTCAAAACAATTTTCCATCATGCGTATTTGAAATTTACTGTAGCTTGAACCCAGCACTCTGCTTCTGTTTTTGTTAGTAAATTGGATGAAGAATTGTGTATAGTAACTGTCTAGAGCAATTTTAGGCCTTAATATTTGAGATGGGTTCAGTCTTTACACATAAAATACTACAGAGAAATCTGAATGAAACTCTGCACATCCATGCACTCTATTTACCTGGAGTAAACAACACATTCTCATGTCTCAAAATCCCTTGATAATCTTGTTTATTGCTTTGCTAGGTCATTTGATGTAAATAATCACTCCTGCAATTTCTCCTTGCTGAGATAGCTAGTAGCTAGTAGGTTTGAAGCTGTGGGCAGGAAGAATGGATGAAGCATCTGGTCCCTTGTCTCTCATAAGAGTCTGCAAATCAAGGAATTCTTACTGTATTTAAAGTGCCTCATGGATTGCCACTGTGCATTTGGATCAAAATAAATACATGTATTCAGGGAGCATTTTTTCTATTGAAACAGTTGGGTGTCCACTTCAGAAAATCGGTTACTGGGGTACATTGCTATCATCTCAAGTTTCCACATTTTTCTCAACTCCTGCTCTCTCTGTGAGGCATTTGCGCTGCAGATGTAGACTTTTCTGGGTGCATTGCCCTTTATTTACACTCCTCCTTCATTGAGGACTTTCAGAAGTGTCTCCATGTAATTTTGGAACTTCATCAAGCAAAGATGGAAAGTAAAGCGGCATCTACACTTCTGACCTGTACATCACTGTTCTCTAAATGTCCAGCCTGGTGGCCTTGGGACAATCTCGTAGTAAATGCTACTTTTAATCTAGAAAAGAGGAACTTCTTTGATAGCTGATTTGAGCGGAAATAGGAAAGTTTTCAGACATATTAAAAAGCTTGAGAATAACATGGAGGATAGATTTTTCTTTGAAAGAGGATAATAGATTAACCTAAATGAGTCCCTGGGGCTTAGTTAAAATACTCTGAATGTAACAATTGAGATTACGCGCACAAAGGAACTTTAATTAGTTTTGCATTATATATATATATATTTTTAAGCTTCAGTATGTACAAAAATTATTTTTGATAAGCAGTTTGTCTAATATTGCAGAAGGAGGACATTGTGTAATATTTCCAAGCAGTGGCAGCATTAATGATATATGCTTAGTGTTATAGGCAATATTTTTTCAGTCTGTTGCTTATACTACCCAAGTATAAATATTTGGATTAAATACCTGTTAAAACCAAGAATTATTAGCGTTATTATCATTAATAAGCATTTTTAATTAAAATTATGGTTTGTTTAAATATTTATTGAAAAGAAATAGCAATATCATATTTTTATATCAGGTCCCCCCCAAATTAACAGGAGTGTGATTTGTTGGATGTATGTTTAGGAAGCAAAGAGACAGCAGTTGAATTTTCAATAATGTCAATGACTTGCATAGTAATATTTGGTGATTCACTTAACTTTTTATGGCTGTTTCCTTATATTGTAGTTACCCTAAAGATCTTAGTTTCTACTAGGCCCCCTTTATGTAAAATAAAGGCACTGTAAGATTTTCTCAAAGCTCCATGAGCTTACACTTTCTAAAGATATCATTAAACCTCAGAGAAAAGTCATCAAGCATAAGATAATAAATGTAAGAAACTTATCACCCTTACTCCACTCTGACAAATACGACCATCTACTATCCATATTCATATTTTAAAGCAAGGTTTTTGAATTCATGGATGTTTCTGTTATGTATTCCCCAAAGTAGTTGATTTGCTGTCAGCTCAGTAGGCTATTAAAATGGACTGTCTGTCCCGAAAACTTTGTAAGTTGTGCATGGATGTTGCAAAACTGGAACCTCCACTTTTCAGGAAACAATATCATACACTCATATCTGTTTGATGGACCTATCTTAGCACCACTGTACTTTCAAAAATTCCATTTAAGGAGAGATAGGTAGAAGGCTTCATTGGACTTTGCACAAAGATAATTTTTCCTTTTTTTAAATGTACCCTATAATTTAGGAAATAAAATACTCAACAATTTCACCTGGATAATGTGTTCAGGAGCGACAGTATGAGTCTTCTCTAAAACCAAATGTTGTTAGTTAAGGGCACAGGCGAACATCTGTAAAACTCAATAACCCGTTTTCACTCTGCAACTTTTAAAAATGGCCAAGATTAAATAGGAATTTTGTCTGTAGTTTTGGAATGACTGCAGCCACTTGTTGAAATCCACAATTTTCAGATATCCCAAAGTAAAAACCACAACACCACAAACACAAAAACCCCACATTGATATCACAACTTCTCAAGTTATGAAGTGACATTCTTAGACTGGAGTTTCTGTCTTTCCATCAGAAGCTCAATGGCCAGGAACCATTCCCTAAAAAATCAACAACCTAAGTGGACGCTTATTAAGAAGCAAAAGGAAACAACCACAAGCAAACAAATATCAGTAAGAAATATGCTAAAAGAAAAGTGTAATTTCCCATTTGAACTTGGCTGGAAAGAGCGATGTGCTGCTAAGACCATTAAATAATGGAAAAGATTAAAAGTTCCTTTCTTTTGTAGCTGTCTCTAGTTTCTCTTTGTTTCATGACTAGAATCTACTCGGACTTATTCCTCAAAGCATACTGAAGGATTAAAGCTGATTTCAAGCATGTCTGTAGATTTGGGGATTTGCTAAAGAAGCTATGAAAGTATATCTACTAAAATTATTTTGTATTACAGTGAGAGGAGGGTCTTTTCTGGAAACAGTTCCTCTTTGATATGTAAACTAAGTCTGTTGAACTACTCAGTCTGTTGAATCTGTAGTATTGGAGACAGGAACCGAGAGCAGTGTTAATATGCCTACCCCCAAGAATTCCCTGTTCACCTCTAAGAACTTCAGTACAAGTTTTGAAATGGTTAACCAATGCGAGGTTAAGTTGAGATGTTCATTGTGCCTTTCTACCTCAATAAAGGACAGACTGTTTCATATACAGTATTTTTCTGTGAAATGTTTGCTAGGTATCTATAGTGAATTTAACAATACCTATTATCTTTACTCTAAAAGCAAGGAAAACTAAAATGTTCTCAAATGTAAGATAACAGTATTCTTAACAAGGTATTTAAAATGCATTGTGCTATTATTGTCTGCTGTTACAAAGGGTTAAAATGCCTGCAAGCAGATACAACATATATATTTTTTATCTTTCATTAATATGCATTGAGTAGATGTTAAAAATTTCAGTTGTAAAGGTTTCTAAAGTATTTAATTTGAGAACAATTTTGATTTTTAAATCTTACTAGGAAATTTTCCCTATAGTATAAGAAAGAAAAAATAATTTTTATTCTATTAAAGAAGTAGAACTCAAACTATTGTGAACAATGACAGATAACATTCAGCAGTGCTTATATCACTTTTTAAATGAGGTGAAGTTTTACTAGATAAAGATGAGAGCTAGAAAGTTTGCAATAAGACCTCAATCTGTTCTCTAAGTGGTGGCTGCATGCTAAATTCCTGATAAAATTGATAGCTGTATTTGCTAGGTTTTTTCACACTTTTCTTCTCCAGTCTGTGCTTTCTGTGCAGTCAGGTAGATGTTCACTAAATATTTTGTAAGAATAGCTCAAACAACCTCCTCTACCCATTTTAATGTAGAATTTACATCTAATCTACATAGAAATTAAAAATAACAGATAATGAACCATATAAAATGGCCAACTTTTGCTTTTATCTTTTATTTTGATTCAACCACTATGGTTTTGATTCCTATTTGTACTGTATCCCAAGGGTGTCATTGACAATTATAATTTCTGCCTGTTTTCACACTCTAATTTTCAATACTACAGCAGAGAACAATGTAAACATTGTATTTAGGTTTTGGCAACAGAAAATAATTACAGAACATGTCATAAGTCAAGTGTAGAAAAATATGATAGATAGTGGTGCCAGAAAAATAAAGTTGTCAGTTTGTTGTTTTTTGGAGGTTTTTTTTCCCATGGAAATGAATGAAATACAGGATAGAGATAGCGAAGCAGACTTTCAACTAGCTTTTTTGTCTGCTGGTTGCAGTCTAACCATGACTGTATGAAATTTAGTCAAAAACCAGTCTGATTCATGGATCAGATCAGATCATTTGTGCCACTGCCAGTTTCCCCCGGATAGGCAAACTAGCTAAAAATAAGCTAAAATAAACTCTTGTCTATCTTTTCTACATTATAAGCATTAACAGAACTGTTGCGTAGACACCCTTCACACCATAAATTGAAATGAGGAAGGTTTTGACTATGTGATCTGCTTCATCCCACAGATATCAGAAATGCACCACTCTCTTGGGGGATGCCATGTTTTACTCAGGTTGTACACAGTTGTTAACATGGTCCTTCTGCAGCTGTTAAGGTTTGAACCTCAATCATCTAACATGTGTCAGGAGACATATCTGATATCTTGGAAATGGCTTAAAAAGACAAACTTACAGACAGTCTAAAATGTCTGGAAGGCTTGTCACCAACAGCACAATTTGAAAGTCCTGTGAGAATAGATTTCGCATTTATGTGTGATGAAGAATACACCTATGTATTTTTTAAAGACATATTTCAGTGACCTGAAAGACCATTTTGTATCTCTGGTAGCCGAAAGGAAATTCTGATATGGAAATAGCAGTCTGCATTCTTTATCCAGAGAAATTAAAAGTACAGGAGGGAGGCAGCAATCTTAATGAAGTGGAAAATTCAGAAAATATATTCAGCAATTCAGCAATGTTTGATTTCTGTTTGGCATGACATTGAAGAGTGCTTGTCCAAAGTGCTGTGGTACCTCACAGATGTTGCAGAACACTTGCTGTGGGGCTGTGTTCTCCTTTTGAAGCAGAATCCCTCTGTCACTAGGTAGGGATGATACCCCCATGACACACTGGTGGTTCAGGCAGAAGAAAAAATACAAGTCATCTTGTGAGATATAGACAATGAAAGAAGTCTATTTTAAAATAATATAATCACAAAATTCCTAAATGACACCTTTAATTTATCATAGTGTGATCTATCTATTCCTTGTAACTTTGCATTCAGATCTCAACTACTCCCAAACAAAGCCCAAACTCCTCTCAAGGTACACACAGACATCGTACGGCTAATATTTCGCTTCACCACAGGAAAGCCGGGATCAGCTATTTGCAGGAACAGAGCCTGTAAAATTAGTTATGGGAGCATTAGCTGAACATTTGCCAGGTGTTCATGTCTGACTTGGGCAATTTGGCTTCAGATCTGGATGGGAGCACAGCCCGGACCATTAGCTGCAAACTGCAACTAGCAGAAAGCAGGGAGGGCACCCAAGAGGCGACTACAGCCCCAGATGAAACAGGACGGATGCTTCTGCGTTTCTGACTTGCAAGTATAGATCACCTCAGTGCCACAATGAGAGAGCCTTTGAGGAGCCCCAACGCTGGGTGAAGACAGACTGCAACACCTGAAGCTTGCACAAGTATTCCAGTCAGCAGCATGCCATGGACAGGTTCATGTCAAACTACCGAAACCAAAGAAATGTTACTTAGAATGACACGTAATTGTTAGAATATGCAATTTCATTTTCTTCAATGTAAAATGCAGGTTGTTTACACTCTGTTTAAACATGACTTTGAAAAGAATCTGGGGTAGTATTTCTGCCCCCTTCTGTAGTCCGAGAAGCACATAAGCATTTTTGTAAAAAAATCCAAGGACCCGGTATGTTGCTTTGTCATAGTCTGTGGGTTTTTTTTAGAACTCCAATAAAAGTTTTATATTTTTTGTTGTTTGTAGAGCATGCTAGTAAGAGGGATGTGACTAGGCAGCAGGGAGGAGGGCTGCCTTTTTGTTTCATCTTGGTGTGGAAGGAAAGGAGACTACCTGCTCCCTGGGAAGTGCTGTGTCTCATCACAATGATAAAATTAGACTTGAATGCTCTTTTTTTTTATGCTCTATTTCCCCCTTATTATTCTTATTTGGAATGCATAAGCAATTGCAGGTGTACTCTTTTTAGCTTGACTTCGTGGATTTCCTGCCAATGTCTTGTAGGCTAAGAGCAGTTCATGAAGCAGGGAATGAGAAACACTGGTCTAGTGGCAAACAGAATGTAAAGAAAATTGATTTACAGCCTTTTCACTGCTGCTTAGATGCTATGTGGCCATGGCCCAGTCTCTCCATCTCCCTGTGCATCTATTTCCTTTAATTTTGTCCTCTTTCCTTCTTGATTATACATTTAGTAAGCTGCTTATGGCTCCTATTGTGATCCTATGGTGCTGAACAGGATTCACCTCTGATCTCAATTAAGGCACCTGGTCACTACTCTAATACACAGAGTAGTGTGTGTCACTTGCAAGATGAAGTGTGTAGTTTTGCAGTCTAGCCTGGTAGTAGCTGGCATAATAAAGAAAAATGGCCATACTCTGTACAGCAAATGGTTTTTAGCACTAGCACATAAGATGACAAGTAATCCAGACAGGCATTAGTCTGTAAGTGATGGACAGTAGTGAAGTTTCAGTAGTGCCATAACAATTTTATGAAAGCCATTACAATGCATTATGGTATTGATCTGCATTGAAAAACTCAGCAAGATTCTTTAAAAGAATGACATTGCTATATTTTTTATTCACATTGCTAACAAATAGTTCTACAATACTTCCTGAATTTATCCTTTATCTTTCTACCAGTGACTATGGATAGAGTCTGATGATTTTTATGCATCTTCAACAATGATTTTGCTCTGGGTAAGGAGACAGATGCAGAAATATTTTTAAAGGGTTGAGTGCCAAGAAATATCTGAAATGAAATCACGATCCTTTGAAACTCCTCCTGTTTTCTTCAATGTGGTAAGGATTTTGTCTTGTGCTAGGAATAAAAGTGGAAAATCTCTGGTAATTCAGATAGGTTAGTCATTTGGGGGTAGATCCACAGAAAATATAGAGTAAGTAGAATGACTAAGAGTTGATTACATCCAGTATGTGGGAACTGAAAACCTTTCTTCAGCTGTTGACTCCTGTTTCAGCATTTTGAAAAATTACAATTCACTACCTGTCTAATATATTTTTGGGGAGGAAAGGAAGGAAATTAATGGCTTCAGGCCAAATCCATGCAGCGGAAAGCAATGCTCTGCACAGGTACTCACACTTTGCCTAAACCATTTAGGCTGGAGCGTAGTAGTAGCAAAGCCCAACCATGTCCAACAAAACCTAAAAGTTAAAGAAAAATCAATGTGCCTCTGACCACATGTAACAGATCAAAGCTCACCTGTTTGAAAAGGTACTTCAGAGATAAATATATATTCAGGGTGGTTAATTCTGCCTTATAAATGAATAGGTATGTAACATGGAGTTCAATGCAACATCTTGAGCCTAGCATTAGGAGAACAAATAAAGAAAAAAGATTCATAGCTACTTGAAATTAAAATTGCATTTTATATAAATTTTCCTTAAATTCTCAGTAGGGGGATGAGGAGTGCATTCAGTAAGGCTTATATCCACATGGATATGACGTTCAAGAAGAGAGAGAACACAGTAAATAAATTAGTTGTCTATTATAGGGTCTGTTCTTCTATGGAGTTTAGGTGAGTTGAGAGGATATTCTACCTTCTAATGTTCATAACAACATTTATTTATTCATCTGGTTTAATATAGAATGGAATTCATGTGTTTCCTCTTCCCTTCCAGCCTCACCCCGCCCAAACTCAGGAAATTTTCTTTGGCTGTTTTGACACGTACATTTGGACATAGTGAGAGGGAGATTTCAGAATATCTCATTAGTCAGGGGCAGCACATCACTGTGCTGCCTAGAAGCAAACTAGTGGAAAACATAGCAATGGAAGTCACAGTACATTTACTTAGTGTCTATTTACTCCATGAAAAACATTACTTCTAGCAGCAGATGACTTCTCCCTTCATGTTTACTCATTTCTGATATTTCTGACACAATACAAGGAAACTAATTTTTTGCATATTTCTCATTGCCATTTCTTTATTCCCCTCCAGTGCAAATGGGAAGAACAAGAGTGTCTCCAAAGAGAATTCTCTACATCTCTTCTGTCCTGTATTATGCCTTGCAGATAACCAAATCGGCAAGGAATTAAAAGCCTTCTGTATTTCTTTACTCCCCAGAGTATGTGGAAGACAAGAGACAATCTTGCCTTTAAAAGATAACAACTTCATATACATTTTCTAAACCACCTAGAGGATTCCACAGCAGGCATGTACTAGAGATTAATGCAGAATTAAAAACTCTAGAATGTCTTAAATTCTTCACATTAAGAAGTTATAATTTTAATCTAACCCTAAGGATCTTGCCCCTAGTTGTGGCTATAGAATTTTTAAAAGAAGAGTTACACTGCAAAACCAGTAGATTAGATTCCTTTTATTATTTAAAGCTTGGTTTACTGCAGTTTTAACACAGTACCTGTCATGTATTTTCATTTTACAGTACAAGAGCTGCAACATAACTGAATATCAGTAAATCTCAGGGCTTTTATGGGCATATGTTATTTTTACAATATTGTACTTTTAATGTATGATACCTTTTTTTTTTAATAATCTCTTTTTCTCACAGAGGACCATATAACATTATACATACTAAGTATTTGTGCAGTGCTTAAAAATGAGACAGTAAGCATTCAGCTAATTGTTACCTCTTGAATACTTTAGAACTCATTAATTGTAAACAGTCCTGTGTAGCAAAGTTAGAAGAAACACTTTATTGACCCATGTCCAGCATACAGTACAGGAGAACTATTTCTATGCGTAAACGCCACATAAAATGATGTCTCAGTTTGAGGTAATACATTACGTTTTTTGCTATCATAGGAAAAACAGTCCTTCCCTCCTCACCCACTGCACCAAATTTTTTTTAGGCATTCAAATTATTTTGAAAGTCTTGAGCTAGCTTTTCTTCCTGCTGGTATTGTACAAGTTACTGTCTCTAGCTGACACTTCCTTTCTTTATTGGTAAACCATGAAAAAGAATCATAAAATTTAACAGGAGTATGACACCATCTGATCTTCTTGATGAGTTTCAGTACTCTGCAATGAGGCTGTATAAGACTTTCTTCCCTATTAAATGGGAATATGATATCTCCATTGCACCAAAGGATGGTCTGGGCTCAAACGGGCAGACCGTGAACAGAACTGTCTCCTGCCTTTCCATAAATTTGGTTGGTTCTTTGTAGGAGAAGAGCTGGAGGGAACCAAGAAATATTTTTAATGTGATTTTGCAGATATAAGCACTACAACTCTCTGGCAGTTACAAAAAAACAAATAAAAATATTCTACCTCAGCATATTAAGCTTATCTTTTGCACATTAAATGAGAAATGATCTATGACTTTGCATCCCTAAAGCTGGATACCAGAAGTATTCCAGGAAGGAAAGGATCACACAAATGTATCTCCCATAGGTAACATAAAGCTTTTTTTTCCCCTTATTTTAAGGCAAGACTCCTTATTTTAAGGAATGCTCCCTCAATCTTTCAATGCTCTTTCCAAAGGAGTAGCCTTTGGCTAAAATAATGATTCTAGTATATAAAACTCTGTCCTTAGGACAGTCGCAATAATCACATGCACAATGTTCTTGATGGCAAATCTTATCTTTTACGGAGTCATTAGATTTTTATTTTAGTTTAATTCCAAGTAATATAATAAACCAAAGTAAAGATTGGCTTAACTGGGGCAGCAGAGGATGAAGAAGTCACCATGTCATCAGATCAAATGGTGTGGTGGAGTAGAAGCTAAATGTACTAGCTTGTACATGCTACCCATACTGACCTGTACTAAATTTGTATCTGTTCTCATTTAGAAGATTTGTTACACTTTGTCTAGGATGATTGCCAATAATGTGTTTAACTCTTCAGCCTGATGCTGATCTCAGCATCAGATGATCTGATGCTGATTCTCTACCTCTGTGAGAATAAGGCTACATGGGTGTAGACTGTAATTTCAGCACTCTTCCACAGCGTGGAATCTAACGGTTCAAACCACTGCATGTTTCTCACGCTTTATGCCAGTGTCCTATAATGTAAAGAGGAACTACATTTCATTTTCTTCTAGGGAGAAAATATTCACTTAGCAAGGATATTCAGAATTAGCAATAATAAATGCAAGAAAAAAAAACCCAAGCAAAGATTTTTGGAGGATCTGAAAGTACTTATCCCAGTACATCAACCTTGCCATTCTACTTGTCAAGGTTAGAGTAATGCTTTTAAGTGTAGGCAGAAGATTTCTTGTCTTTCTCTGGCTGCATCTCTTTGCAATTCCATTGAGGAATCTAGTAATCCCTAACACTGTAGACAGGGTACTAGATCAGATGAACTGTTGACCTGATCCAGTATGGCATACATATCTGTACACTCCCTACTGACTTGTGCCTTTGTAGCAATAACCTCATGTCTTTTTTATGAGCCCAAATATGCTTACTTGAAGTTTTTATGGTATAAATTCTTTGAAAATTTCGAGTAGACAAACATACAGTTGATATGGAGAAGAAAAGTAGAGTAAACATGACTAAGTTTCCTAGGCATTTGCACATTTGTTTGTATTAAAAAACAGACAAAAAATTGCTGAGTTGCTCATTTGCCTTTTGCTTCTGTAATGATATCTTTGGATCAAAATAAGGCAAAAAAAACCCCCAAACTTTTTGAAATTGTACTAATTAATGCTCTTTTCATTTTTATGTGCGCTAAAGCAAAAGAAGTAAATTGTGTAACAAGGTCAAATGAAAAGATTCTCTCCGTTTTTTTGTCCTCTCAAAAACATTTTTTTGCTACATTTTATCAAGAATTTCCACCAGAATCCCTGACACCATTTTTCTTTCCTGCTGAGCCTTTATTTCATTCTTGGATTGTCTTTTCTTATATGATACTACCATACCTTCATTAGCAGATATCCAGCCTTACTCTGGTTATCTGTAACACTGTTGTTAAGGTGATCTACTGTTGTAATCACTGTGCAACTACACTGCACTTCCTTATCAAGTTCAAGTTGCTTTGATCTTTGTACTGGGACTGGTATTCGTGGCATCATACATGTGACTTAGAACTCGGTCCTGCAAATCATCCTGAGAAGATGGGATACCAGGAGAGGGATTCAACTCTTCAGTCATTACTTCTCTCTGTATCTAATGCAGAAATAACAATATTCACACTGAAAGTATCTACTAGGCAAAGAAATTCTCTTTGCAGTTAAATTTTCCTCCCGAAGTTTAGCAGGGTTTATAGCCATTGGAAAGTTAGTTGTTTTTTGGTTGTTTTTTTTTTTCTGTTCGTTTGTTTGTGTGGGTTTTTTTGTTTTGTTTTGGTTTTTTTGTTTGTTTTGTTTTGTTTTGTTTTGTTTTATTAACTAATGCCCTTAGCCTCTAAATCCTCATATTCTAAGAAACAAGTTTTTTCTTCCCCCCGCTCCCCTGCCTCTGTGGAAGAATTACTAGTCACCAAGACAACTTACACAAGGGCTTCTTTCAATAACTGATTTCCTTCAAAAAGCAGATTCTTTTTAGGCTCAGTAATTCAGACCCTTGGTATTCAAGCTGTTCTCTCTCATTCTTGCTTCTTTCTTGATTTAAACCTGTGGACAAAGATCTCACAGGTTTCTTTTTCGCCTCCTGAGTTTAATTATGGGAGTGAAGATATTCCTTTTAATCTGCCAGTGTAGACAGTTATTTTCCAAAATTTCCTCTAGAGGCCAGTGATAACCCTTTCCTTTACCAAAGTGAAAATCAAAGACTGCTATGCAACTAGCTAGCCTGTTTTTTTATGATATGAATTATCCACTTATCACTATTTATTCAAGAATTTTATATTGCACAATGTGACATGCAATGTGATAATGCAGAGAGGTTCAGCTTTTTATCTAAAGAACCTTGTAAAATGCTTACCCTGATACCTTTGTGGGAAATGATATATCTTATCAAATAAGATGATATGGAAAAATATTGTAACTGATTTTCATTTAAAAACACATCTCTGATTTCTCTGCTATACATCTTAAACCCTCTATGTGGTTTTAATTATGCTTGGTGATGCAGTATTCTGCGGTCCACAGATGCTGTAATCTATACGTCTACAGTTATGCAGGCTCACTGAGGGAAGGTGACCCATTTAAGAAAAAGAAAACAAATGAAAAAAAAAAAAAAAGTTCTGAGCAAATCTTTCCAGTGAAACATTTTGTAACACTTTTACTTCATGATTAATATCAAGTTCAGAAGTGGTTATATTTATATACCCTAAATCTAACTCAGAAAATATCTGTAGACTATATGCATAAATGGTTTCTAGCACAGCTCTTCAGATAAAGAAATTTAGATATTGCTTAGTTCACTTATTCAAACTGAAGGGAGAGTTTGAAAATATTTTCCTAAAGATTTTTTGGTTTCCACACCACTTTCTATATTTTGGCTCTTGTTTTGATGGCCTGCCCAATGTAGGTTGATTTATTAATTTGGTGTGTAAAAGCTGAGAAAAAAGGTTTTTATTGTACATCTGTCCAGTAGCTTGGACTTAAAGTCTCACAGATGAACATTTATGCCTCTATGCGACCCCATAAATGCAAAACCTGTTATAGAGGCTCTGATTTCAGCTTTGGGGACAAACCTAGCAAAGGGCTCATCCAAAAAAAACCATTTATTACATAAATGTGTGTCTGTATATGTGATCATATGTGCACATATACAACTCTTCATATTTGTCTTCCATGTGGTGATGAAGAAGACGATGCAGAGCCCCACTGTATTGACAAAGGGCTGCTGAAATGTTATTGCATGATCCCTGTGTGGTTGGTGCCAGGCATAACAGAGGCACTTGGTATAGGCAGATCACAGACCATGCCTGTCACTGCATAGCAAAGAGAGCTGGAAAGTTACTTAATCTAAAATTCTCACACCAGTTTGTAGATCAGTGACCTAAAAGATTGCAGTACTGAGAGAACTGTTATGGTCTGTTGTGCACTAAATCTAGCTGAAAAATTCATGACATTCTCAATTACATAAATAAGTGTGTTCTTACATTAAGTGACTTTTAACAAGATGAAACCATTCTTCAGTTTTTCAAAGTGGAAAAATCCATTCTTCTAGATTAAGACAATAATTTGAAAAGTTATAACGTATTTTAGTATTATATGAGCTGAAGAATTTTCTTGCAATGGGGCATTTTTTCTTCTTGTTGCCTTGAAAAGAGGTTTCTTTTTAGTTTAAGTATTTTAACCTATTCCAGTATCAAATGACATTTTAATAAATAACATTTTCTGAGTTGGAGTGCTTTTCAGTTAACAACCTGAAAGGGCTTTACAATTTTAATTTGGCTTCTAAATCGTGCTTGTGATCTCAAGAAACATTTGGTGGACTTGGCAGTATTAGGTTTACAGTTGGACTCCATGATCTTAAGACTCTTTTCCAACCTAAATGATTCTATGATTCTATGATTCTAATAGATCTATTTTTAAAATTAATAAATCAAATGTTTCCATAGTTGGAAAATGGTTTTATTTTCCTATGAATTCTCCTTTTTTAATGGAAAAATCAAAATCCCCAAACCTTTTGTTAAGGTGATTATGAAACATAAAAAACAATGAAGCAGAAAAAAGGGATAATGGCTTGTTGCTTTGAGGATTTGAAATACAGATAGTGCAGATCTCCATTTTCTCCTACTGAAGTGACAGAGGGCAAGTAGCAGTCTTACCAAGTTTAATTTTGAAAGATTTCACAGCACTAGAATGCTTCTAAAATAAATGTACTATAGAGCATGAAAAGTTCATGATCAGCAGTAGCTGGGTTCCCCAAATAGACTAATTTTTCCATGACATGGTACCTCTTGCTGAACAAAGACTGCAGAGAGATTAAGTGACTTATGTATACATGGAGGCTGAATACTGTTTGATCAGTTAACAGAAGTTAACTTTTTCTGCTTCTGATTCCTTTTATGTGATGCATTATAATAAAAAGTTTTTCTGATGTATCCGAAGTCAAGTTCAATCACTGTGGTATTGCAGTGTCTGTGAAAGGGTAGTCTTTTCCATTTGCAGACACACACAGCAAGTACATGCACAGATAGTAAAAAAGACTAACCTTTCTAAATACATGCTTGTACCGGAAAATAAAAGAAAATGGCATGGGAGACAGGCCTAAGCATTCAAAGCAAAAATCGTCTGTACTGCAATGAGCTGGGATTTCACAAGATACCAGCATAAGAGAATTTGCTGTAATAAAATGCGTACCTGATTACAGCTTTGCAGTCATGTATTTTCCTTCATGAAGCAGAGGAGGAACTCACAGAGACTCTGCAAAGAAATATACACCCTCCTAGGAGAACCTTCTTTATTTCTTGCCATGTATTGTTGAAATGTCTAAGCACCAGATGGTGTGTGCTCTTATAGTATTGGACAGCTGAAGTCTTGAACTATTATAGCCATGTCAGCACAGCCCTGCAAAACTTGAGCTCAATAGCCGTGGCCTAGTTCTTCATAGACACTCACATCGATCCAGCTCATTTTGCATTTGCACCAAAGCTGCTGCCATGCAGACTGCCTTGCATATCTGTATCATGCTTCCAAACATTTCTGATTTCATTTGTAGAGATGATTGTATATAGCGGTGCGTAAGATTGAAATTGTTATTCACGTATTGAAAATATTTTACTTAAGCTTAAAATTATTTGTATCTACAGTGCTAATGGAAAATAATTCATATATAGTTTTGGGGCAAACCTCTGATTCTAGAGGCCAGCTGAGTATCTCTGCACATGCAGAGTCAGCACACTGTGGGGTGCAACATAACATTTGTCTTCTGTGTTTTCCACTCTTGTGGCTAAGGTGCAGCTATTGCAGCAGTCTCAATGAAAAAGGGTTGGAGAGATGCTAATACGCCCAGCATGCAATTTCATTCTGTACTCTTCTGGGAGGAAAGCTGTACTTTCCCCAGTTCCTTCTACACACAGAGTAATGAAGGATGATATTGACAAACAGGAACTGTGCTTGAGATTGAAAGCGCTATCCAGAAGGCAGAAATAGCTTCACATAGGCAGAAAAATAGTAAGTCTCCTAGCAGTAAAGGAAACATTGATCATAAGTGGCTTCTATTGATCCCCTTCTGATGCCAAGAAGTCCACAAGCTCACAGAGCTGAAATAAATATGTACTTTACTGCAAGTGATTCCTTCTTCACGTGGCTTAAGTGGTGATTTGCATTCAGG
This sequence comes from Calonectris borealis, assembly GCF_964195595.1. NCBI lineage: Eukaryota > Metazoa > Chordata > Aves > Procellariiformes > Procellariidae > Calonectris > Calonectris borealis. The sequence goes on along the minus strand of NC_134312.1, from coordinate 113,644,702 downwards.
CAAGCTTTGAATGCTTCTAACAGCCATCCCTCTGCACAGTGCCTATGCATTGCAGATCTTTCTGCCCTTTGCCTGGGTGACTTCAGCCTTTTCTTGGCTGCTTTGATAATCAGGATCCTAGCAGATCTGAACTGCAGAGAAAGGTGGGGGATAACCCACTGAGTTCACAGATACAAATTAGCTTGAATAGTCACAACTTACGTGATGTCTTATGTCTTTCTGGGTCTTCAGCTACTTGGACCTTGTGAAAGGTGATGTAACTAGATGGATAGTGGAAAATGCCATAACACCAAGGGAAATAAGAATGGCAGAACTCCTCAGTCTGTTCTTTGATAGAGAAGGAAGCTGATACACAGCTTAGAGTCTGCGAAAGGAAAGAGATTAAAGATCTAGTTAAGAGAAAAGTAATATCTGTTTTGGTATGGAATCTGGCAGCAGATGTCAGACCCACCTTTGCCTTGCTGACGATACGGCCCTTCAACTACCTACATGAGAGAAAGTTCCTTCCTGCAGTTAGTGCCCAAATCTCGGTGACTCTCTCAGCTGAGGTCATTGTGATAAAGATGTAAAGGAGCAGTGCAGAATCTGAACAGGATCCCACTGTGAGTTAGGGTCCAGTATGTGAACAAAGACCTTGCTCTACCCTCCTAGGAATAACGGAGTAGCGACAACGTGTGTCTCTGGTATTCCCTTATGAGTTACTTCCTTGGGCACTAAGAATATTTTACCACTATTATTTCAAAATAGAGTCATAGTTATTTATCTGTGACTACAGGAATGACCCTGAGCAAGAAGAAACATTTTCATTACATGTCCACCCCCAGGAAATTTTCCAGTCTCCCTCAATTGTTAAAAATAAACCAGAACTCTGCTGGGTCTCAAAAGACCTTTCTAGAAACAGGAAACTGGCATCTGGGCACAGACCCCTTTGGTAAGGGAAAACTGAGGAGTGGCACTGTGTGACGAAAAGTACTAGGATGAGACTTTATTTCTGTTGTTAACCTGAGTAACTAATGCAATAAAACTCTCAAGAAGTAGCTGAGCTTATCCAAAAAACAGAACACCACACATACATATGAACTAAAGGTAGTTAGGTTTTGTTCTTGTTTTTTTTTTTGTAAAAATAAGTAATGCCTTTGAAGACGGTAGAGTAATACAGATTTACCCCTGCTGACAATGTGCCCTCATGTGAATAGACTTTGTTTGGCACGCCATGGGTATGTGTAAATTGAAGGACCCAGGAACATTTTCCTGTTCTCAGAATGGATACGCACACTTGCTGTTTCTGGCTTGCACGTCAGGATCAGACTTGTGTGTGTGTACACATACTCTTTCCTTCAGGAGAAAGGCAGGCAGGGAGCATGAGTCAGACTAAAAGACACAATTTCTTTCATGTTCAGAAGAGTGTCTAGTCTGGATTAATAAGAGTCGAGGATGTTGGATAACAGGGTGGAACGTATCTTGTTATAACTGGTATGATCTCCACCTGCACTTTCTTTGGAGCTTAGAAGTTACCTGAAAATTTATTTTTGTACAAATAAATCTACAATATAATACGGTAGTGAAGCACCCCCCCACTATCCTACCCAAAAAAACCCCAAACTCCAACCGTGTTTTTTGTAGAGTTGGTTGATTAAGTGAATATGAAAAGTTAACCTGGTCGAGTTCCTGAGACAGATATCATATTAGATAGGTACGTATCTTCAAGTTAAAACTCTCTATTCTTGATTAAAGATGTCCTAGCCACCACATGGCTCAGTGGCTACGCAACATCATCATCCTAGAAAGTCAGTAAAGCATTCGTGCTAGAAATGGTCTCACAGCAGGGGAAACAGCAAGGGTATGTTATTTTGGAACCACGGCCTTCAGGCATATAGACAGCACAGGCTTTGCTGTGCTAGGTCACTCCTCCCAATGTGTCACAACAGATGTTTTGTTACTCAGCAGCTTAAAAAAATGGTGAGAGAACAATTGTTGTAAGAATTGCCTTCTCTAGTGTTGAAAGCAAACCAGTTTTAGAAAAGGGAGCCTGAAATCTTGCAACAAGGCAGAACAGCTGCCACGTTGAAGAACTAACAACAAATCAAGTCAAATGTGCTCTACATCTTTACTGGTATTAATATGACTGCTGAGGAAACACATGTACAACAGCCATGGAACTAAATTTTGCTAATTCATTCAGCAGAAATGCTTTATTCTTTGTTGGGATGGGGGATTTGCGGCTGGTGGCACGACAAAGAGGCTGATGGAAGACAGATGTGTTGACAGAAGGGCTCTGTATCAGCCATTTTGAAATGCTATTTCTGCATTTTGGAGGACAGAATCCTCAAACAGCTTCAGTCTTTATGGATAATTTACAGAGAAATGAAGCTTAGATCATCAAGCCAGAGAATAGAACTAATACTGAGAGTCTTAGAAGAAGTCATATAGTATAATTAGGAAAATAAAAGCTTCAGATCCCTTCAAACATGAGGCAGGCACTAGCATTCAGTCACAGAAATTCACTTCTCAACGGGGTGCACCAAATAGGTTTAAACAGACCACTCTGTGAGTAAACAGTCAACTAACACATATGGGTAAATGAAAAATGTTCATTATTAGTGAAGGCAGAATTAGAAATACATCATTAAACTGATTATAATTAATACAATGCAATATTTGGGCCCATAAGAACTGTTAATGTTTTTTACTTTTCTACTTATTCCAAGTAATGCAGACATATCTCACTGCAATGAGTATAGAAGATGTTTTGACTTTGTAGACATTAGTTTAGCCTTCTAATCAGTGCAACTAATAACAGATTTTGGTATGACTCTACACAGGAAAAAAAAACAATTTTGAAAAAATTGCTTATGCTGTTTTAGTCTGTTCCAGTTAATTCAGAAGCATTTTGGGGGCCATCAGAAAAAAAAAGCTCCTTTTTGAAACATTATAAGCTTCTACGATACCAGAGAATGAATTGGATTCTCTTACTTCTTGTGATCTTCGTTAACTCTGTTCAATAAATTTTAGTTGCAAGTAGAGTAAATAGAACCTCTGCAAAGCTTTTCCTGTGTGCATGTTGCACAAAAGCAAATAAAGAGATGGGCTGATCGGCAGAACCTGCTGAAGCTGTTTTTACAGTCTGTGTGCTGCTGAAGCAGCGTGGAGGGTGCTGAGTTCAGAGCAAACAATTGTAATCATATAGCTTTATGCCTGGAATTCTGTTTAAAGTAAAAAGAATTATTAGAGCATCTAATCTGAACACCTGTATGAGAAGAGCCCTAAAATTTCATCGAGTTATTTCTTAAGTCCATAATTTATTAAAGGGAGTAGGTTAGAGCCTCATTAAAGGCTCATTCACATGAATAGGTATATGTATAATGAAACCAGTGAAACTCTTTGTGTATTGAATTATTTCATAGAATACCACGTTGGAAGGGACCTCAAGGATCATCTGGGCCAACCTTTCTTGGCAAAAGCACGGTCTAGACAAGATGGCCTATCAGCCTGAAATTATGAATGAAGTAGCTTGAAAGCCAAATTATCTGCCAACAAATAGAATCTTAAAATCTGTGAGATTAAATGCAGCCCCATACTGATCACGCTGAACTAGGGATCACTTTAAAACAAAGCCAAGAAAAAAGTATGCAATTTGTTGAAACTAATTAGTCATCAACATGCAGATTAGTCGGTAACATGAAGACTTCCGTCATCAAAACCAACAGCAGTAGCAATGTGAGGGAAAATAAATCTTTTCAAGTGAAGTTCTACCAAAGAATACAGCCAAGTGGTGCGAAACTGTAACAGGTTAAGACCCCAATTCCTCCACTTTACTCAGGCTTCTAAATCACAGGTTTGAATCAACAGTGTGGCAGTAGCCTTCAACCCAATGAAGAGCAGAATATAATTTCTACAAGCCAGCTAAGAAATTGTTCTTTGGGCTCTTCCTCTTTTATTATTAAATATTTATGGAGATCACCATGCCTATTCTTTTAGTTAACGGTAGATGACCAAAATTTGATGGGCTCAGCTAGTTACGTCTAGTCAGACTCCTCACATAAGAAAACCTATAGAGGGGCTACACAGAGCAAATGTCATCCTCTAAAAGATGAGAAATACTTTTGATTTAATTCTGCATAGCTACTTCAATGGCACATGGCTTCATTTGGCAACTCTGTACATGGAACAACCACCACATTTGGGGGAAGAAGTTTTGGTACCCTTTCTCCACAAATGCACTGCACCCTGCTGAAAGCTGCTCCCCATTCACAGGGGAGCAGCTGTTGATGCACGCTGAAGACTTGGTAATTCTATTTTGGCACCCGACTCTCTGTAATTCACAAGATATTGTGGTCGCTGAAGACCACTTTGAGCTTTTACCAACATTATGGGAACCAATTCACATAGTTTTACCTTATTACTTGAATATAGATGGTGTCTTTTCTACTTGACCAATTGAAATTTTAAAAGTAGGAGTAAAACAATTAACCAATAATAGATGACAAAATGAAGAAGTACTCAAAGATAACTATTTTGTGGATGGTTTCAATGCATCTTTTCATTTTCACATTTGTTGCCTAGAAACCATAACGTCAAATACATTATTATTGCTTATATAAATAAATCTGCTAGGACTAATTCTTGAGCGTCTTGTTCATATTTGTCATGCTAGAAGCATCCTGAAAATCATGAAATGGTTCACATAATGTGATGTGACATCTACCTGACACGGAACAGCTGTAATGACTGTTCCAAAACAGATCGGCTGAGGGTTGTTACCCTGGGTCTGGCTGGAATGGAGTTAACTTTTTACATGGCAGTCTGTAAGGTGCTGCGTTCAGGATTTGGATATCAAGCAGTGCTGATAACACACCAATGTTTTGGTTAGCACTGAGCAGTGCTTGCATAGCATCCAGGCTTTCTCTTCTTCTCACTCTGCCCCCTCCTCCCCCCAGCAAATAGGGTGGGGGTAGGCAAGAGATTGGGAGGTAACACAGCTGGGACAGCCGGCCCAAATTGGCCAAAGGGATATTTTATACAATATGACATCGTGATCAGCAATAAAAACTGGGGTAGAGGAAGAAGAAGAGCGTGGGAGGGTTGGGTTCAAAAGTGGTGGCTGTTCAAACACTGGCTGAGCTTCAGTCTGCCTGTGGGAGGTGGTGAGCAATTTCGTTTGCTTCACTTGTTTTTTGGCTTTCGTTGTTGTTTTTTCTCTCTCTTTCTTTCACCTATTAAACTGTCTTTGTCTTGCTTTTACTCTTCCTATTTTCTGCCCCCATCCTGCTGGGGATGGGAGCGAAAGAGGGGAGGAGTGTGGGTAGCTGCTGGCTGGGGTAAACCCACCACATTACTCATAACATGAAAAAAAATTTGCTGGCGGGGTGTGTGGGGGGGTGTGTACCAGAGAAAGGAAGGAGGAACGGAATCCTATCTTTCTGATGTAAAACAAGCAAGCAAGATTTCTAGTTCTGGAGGTAGTGAAAGGTAGAAAAGGTGGTGAAAAAGCACATTCTGTCTTTTGTCTGCAAGAAAAATACATGTTCAGTGCATTGTTGATCACTTTGATCCCTATGCCTCTTGAAGGTCTCTTTTCTATTATAGATTTTTTTTCCTGTTTTCCTAATTTTCCATATTATTAGAATTCCCTTGGAGTTTGGCAAGGCTAAACAATTGTAGCCCTAAAATAGCCAAAGTATGAATGTGTTCACCTTACTATATCTTTCTTTCTTCTATTTAATTCATATTATTAATAGATGCTATATTTTCTTTCTGTCTTTTTTTTTTTTACTACCGAGGGGATGCACATTCCCATATATATCTTGATAAAAACCATATAGCCTTAATTTGAAATCCTTGGTATAAGTTATTACATGAAATGCTGTGCATTTGAGCACAACGGTCACAATGCTTTCATTGTCAAAGAGAAATAATTCATGGAGCATTTAAAAGACTCAAAAGCAGAGAAGTAACCCAGAATTAAGTTCCTGGGAGTCAGATTATTCCATGCTTACTCCCCTTGAGTTGTTTCCTAACTCTAGTATTAAAATGGTACTCAGTATGGAAAAGGTATTAGAGCATCTGACCATACAATTATTTTTTGTAAAATTTTAATCATAGCACTTGTTCTATTTCAAAATACAGCAAACTCTGAACATTGGATTTTAAAGAATAATTTATTTTATTTCTTGCTTGATCTAAATTGGAATTATGTTATGCCCTAGGCTACTATAAAATTGAAATATAGCTTCCTTCCTTCCTTCCCCTATCCCCCAACCCTCTTATTGCACAGGTTGTTAAAGAATATACTGAAAAACAGGAAATTTTACTTTTTGCAGTCCCCCTAGGCAAATTCACGTCTGTGCAGTTCTTGAAGAGGGACAGTATTTGGTGGTACATGGTGTTACACCGTCCTGCTCTAGGGGGGAAATGGCTGTTTTCAGGATGCCTGCAGGATGTCAGCAAGAGATGCTGCCTCATGCCGAGGCAAGATACGGATGGTCAGCTGTCCCTGCTGGGTTTCTCCAAACATGGCAAAGCAGGCTGCCTCTTGCAAATGCAGAAGACCCCTGGCAGACACAAGCTCAACAGACACCAGGAGGCCCTGCCTTTCCCAGCAGAAATATCACAGCCTTGATGCTGCACCTCTTTCCTATTATCAGATGTGAAATTAGGCTTTGCCCAGGCCCCTTTTCCCCCACTGCTGTAACTACGCATGCACTTCTTTTGCCCTTTACCTCATCCCACCACACACCTTTTACTGTGCAATGGATAAATAACATTTGAAAGATTAATAGCAGACTAATTAATTGTAAATGTTAGAGCTTGATTCTGAAAATGCATCACTTTCAGCTTAGTTGCTAAATCTTCTTTCAGAAAAAAAATATTACTTAATGAGATTATTAAGTTTATATTCAGCTGGTTCTAGTTATATTTTCTGGCACACAAAAAAGTAAAGTTTTGGCTTGTCATAACCATCAGTGAGAAATGCTTTTATTTTAATTAATCCTGTTGCATCTTGTCTGCATCTACATATTTATTCTCTGGGATATGTGATCATTAAATACATCTGAACTGAAATTCAGTGATGGTTCTCCAAAACAGATTTTAAAATTTGACTGAATATTGTGTTTTCCTGAGGAACAGAAATATCAAATATATACCTGTGGCAATATGCTGATGTACCAGTACTACTTATATCAGTCTTTGCTTGAAGAATATTAAGACTCATGTGAGAAGAAAGGCATAAGAAATAGTATGCAGAAGCCAAGCTGGTTTGTATTCTGTTTCATTGCACATCTATTAGCATATTTTATAAGCATCAAAAACAAGACCAGTACAGCATAAAGCTATAGATCTACAAAAGTGCAAAGTACAGCATAAAACTGTGTATCTATCAAAGTGTAAAGTAAAGTGATAGCGCCATTACCTCACCTGGGAATTATTCATTGGAAAATCACATTTGTGTTGGATTTCACATAATCAGACAATGCCTACTGGCTTGCTGCCTCCGAAAGCCCCTCAAATTCATCTAGACGAAAGCATTATGTTCTCCAATGGTATTTCACAATACATCTCTTCTTTGAGTGTGATTTGAAATCATTGAAGACAATTAAGTAACATAATCACTTATATAATGTGATGTGAATTAGGTCCTTGGCAAGGTAGAAAATGTAATGATGCTAGATATGTCAAAAAGATGAGAGTAAAACACAACACAAGTTTACAGAAATTAAAAAAATAAAAAGGTCATCCACTACGATCACAATTTGTAATGCAAACATGCCTACCTGTTGTCAAAAAAACCCACACCTTAACCACTAGCACATTACAGATATTTTATTCCAAATTACTTCATTCATATTCACAAAATTATCCTATTTATATTATGGACATGTGTATTTCCACTGATCCCAATGGGATACTCTCCTGAGCATGATAAATCACACAGCTGTACTTACTCATTAAAATTTTTAATTAACCAGATTTTCATAATTTATTTCTCTTAAATTAATTAAATTAATGAGATTTAAAAATTCTGAAGTACGTACGCAATCTTAAATTAGACATTAATGGCAACTAAAGATTATACATTAGAACGGGCAAAATTCATACAAACGATTCTAACAAAGGATATGAAACTCAAGTAGCAACAAATTAAACTGATAAATCAAATTAGTATTATCTCACAGTGAAATATTTTATCTATACTAATCTCCTCTTCTCTGGAAGGTGATTTTATTATCAGCACAGAACATTAACTCTTAATAAAGGCCTTATCAATCTGCTGATCAGGATCTATTTTGATCAAAATATGGTACAATATATGGTACAGTCACAAGTATTTCTAAACTAAGATATTTTGACAGATTCATTACTGAAATAGAAAGTCAAAGTTTCCATCTAGGTCATGATAACTTATAGAAATTTTTTTTTTCTTTTTTTTCAAAAAGAAGAGTCAGTGTGAAAGCTTGCCCTGCAAAAGACAATGACATTGACTGACTGAGTCCAGGTTTTCAGCCATGCTTTAAAAACAATATGACAAAAGTCGCAGACAACTGCATTGTGTGTTTTCTCCTATACTTGTCATATTATTATCTCTTCCCCACCCCTGGACCTTTTTCATCAGTTTTAATGTGAATTCCACCTACTTTCCCTTCCTTTCCTCATATATAAAGGGGGAAAAGATCCAGCAATTCTGCTATTTTTTTCCTTAGTTCTTAGTAACAACTAATCTGGACAAATGAACAGTGTTTAGGAGCAAAATCAGCTCAGTCAAGGTACTAGGGAACTAAAACAAGCAAGATATCAAAGACAGAATAAACGACAAGAACGCTTCTCTTCTGGCTTCTTAAGCTGTCAGAAGTAAAAGTCAGCTATGAAGTCTCTTACAAACTTGAATTCTCCCGCTGTATCTTTACATTATCAAGGCCTTGCATGGTATATGTATTGAAGAGAAAGATATTAACTGACTGATGAACTCTGTCATGCAGGGCTCACTTGTATGTCCCACTTACTAAGTGGAACATCTGTGGGGAAAAAAAAGAGTTTGGGAAACTGCTTCAGAAAGCAGAGTTAGGCAAGCTGAAGAAATTGTTCAGAATAAATACAGTGTAATTCAGCAAAGGAAATATGCAAAATATTATGCTTGACTTAGTTAAGGATGTTGAAGGATGGAGTGACTAGGCAGCAGTTCTGCTGAAAAGTGTCTCTTAAATACCGTGGATGTAAGCCACCTGTGAAAGCAGTGGGATGCACCCTTTTCCTTGGCCTTAACAGCAATATTATGCCCAGTTTTGTGTACCTTCCCGTAAGAAATATAAGGAACACTATGGGAGACAGAATTAATAAATCACTTGTGAGAAAAAGTGAAAGCTCTGGTTTTTTAAAGTGTAGATCAGTGAAGACTTAGATATTCTACATAAAAGAACGGGGGAATAATCTGTTTTCTGGGTTCACTGAGAATAAGAGGAGAAGTCAGGAATGCAATGCAGAGCAGAAGATATTCATATTTCTACTGTAAAGCACTAAAAGAGATTGCTTAGAAGGTTATCAACTTTAGAGGGTTGTTTAAGAACAGTTACACAAACAGCTGTTAGAAATGGATTAGGCATAGTTTGCCTTGCCTGGGGATAGGTGCAGGGATTAGATCAAGTCTTGCTATCACTACCAGCTCTGTTTTTTATGATCTCTAAGAAGAGAAGTCCAAGGCCAAATGAATTAATGGAGAAACTAAATGTAGGTCAGACGCTGTTTTTTTTTTTTTACCGCAGTCTGGAAGTTTAAGTACCTGGATGTTTTGGAAATGAAATCCTCAAAGATCTTTAGGAATACCTGGAGAGAAATAGTAGCAGAAACCATTAATGTAGCTGTACTTAGGAGATGCAGTAACTGTGCAAGAAAGAAATAAGGAAAGCCCACCCTTAGGAAACACAGTTGTCAGTGAGATGGGAACCGCCAGTCTCTAAGTGCTCCTCTGCAAGAGGAGTCTCAGGCTCTTATGGAGATAATCAACTGAAGATATGAAAGTAGCTCACGTACATGAACGTGTATTAGCCTCCAGTATGGACATGGTCATTCATTAGTAAAATGAATCTAAATTGGGTTTAGTTAATTTTTGAGGGAGAAAAAGCATATTAACCTCCAGCCTTAGCTGATTTGTCATAGCTTTCCTGGGCCCTTCTGCTTAAGAAAGTTTTGCATATAAAAACAATGCTCAGCTGAGAACAGAAAGAGGCTGCTGGCTACTCTGCCTGAGATAGTAGGGACAGACTGCTGTGAGGTATCTGCATTTGTTGGTTTCTGTGTAGAACTATTTGGCAAGAAAGGGGGAGAAGAGACAGAAGAGACAGAGAAATTTCTTATTGAAGGTTTTGGTCAGATTTCTTTTTTTGACATTAGTGGATTCAGGATTAATTAGATTAAAATAAAAGCAAACAGACTATGCTAAACTCCCCCAATAAAAGCAGTTGAACCATAGAAATGTTTTCTTTTTCTTTTTTTTTTTTTTATATAGGTAGTGTTAGTACTAATCCAGAAATAGAAATAGAATAGAAAAAAGTCAAACTTGAGGCAATCCATCTGTTTATATGATTCACCTAAAAAAAAGAAGGAAAAAAAAGAGAAAAGCCTGACAGAGATGAAAAGAAGAAAAAGTGAAGAAAATGAGAATTCCATTCTCCCATTCTTTGTTATGTGTTTTTTTTCTTCCTATAAAGTCCATTATCTTATAATGCATTAAAATAATTGAGAATATTCATAAACACCAACCTTGCTCCTTCAGTAAGGCATAGAAGCTCCCCCAAAATGTGTTACAGGCCTCTAAATTTAGGATTCTGCTTTGAATTAACCTCTAATGAAGTCTAATATTATTCAGTGATTACAGAGAGAGAATGGAGATCTTAACCCAAAAATTAACCTTTGTGAATAGCCTATATGAGTCATTCCAGTAGTCATGTGTAACTAAATATTAACGAAACTTCTTTTCTATTAAAACACTAGTGGGAGATAAATAACTAATGGTTAGGGCACCTACTTTTTGAGTTTCCAGTACCACAGTCCAAGGTATTTATTATAATTCATAATACATATGGACTGTATGCGATGTCCTAGGTGGCAGTTTGCTACAGTTGATGATCACACTATGTTTTGTAATTCAAACTGGAAAGGGTTTTTTATGTTGTCATTGTAGGTTTTTTTTTTTTTTAATATTTTACACAAAAAGTTCTGATTCATTTTAAGTAGATTGCAATACAAATGTTTATTCCCAGAATAAATGAATTGTACTGCAGGGCAAATAGGACTTGAGAAGCTGAGACTGTTAGTGGTGACCAGAGATCGCGACGGTTGGGAATACTACCCTGCAGCTTCCTTTCTCTAGTTTGTACCTACACCTGAGAGGTGGAAAGTAACATTACTCACCAAGTAAGAGCTCTGCCACATATCTTCATTTTAAGAATACTCTAATACAATTCAGTTGCATTGAGTAATTCCTATAGCACAGACCTGAAGGAGAAATATGATAACAATATTAACTGTATTTTTTGAGAAGTTGCATGAATTTCACAGGTTTTGAAATGCAAAAGTTTACATTTTTATTTTTTTGAAAATTTTAATTGTGTACCTCTTCTTTTATTTTTTCCCTTCTCAAAACTTCAGTGCAATAAGATTAATGTTTGGGGTTTTCAAAATCTTTGTCTTTTCTTGGTTTTAAACTCTACACAAAACATATAATTCAGAAGACCTCATTGTTCAATTTTGGCGGAGTTCTGACATGTTACATCTGTTTAAGGTCTTTCCCTGAGTATCTGTTTCATTTAGTGACGTCAGTTACAATAAAGAAGGTGGAAATAAGAAAAGTAATCTTCAAATTTTCACAGATCTGTATGTTTCAGACTGGAGGTTCGAAAACTTTAGAAAATGAAAATCCAAGCTGACAACAAAAGAAAAAACTTTTTTGCCATGATTTCGTTGGGAAAATATGATTTTTATTTTCTGGAAAAAAAGATTTTGTGAAAATTCATCTTTGCAGAACATGCCACCACATTTCTAGCCATTCATAAAGCTCTAAAGGCTCAATAACAATATATCTGGCTGCAAACACAAGAAATGTTCTCCCCAAGCTGTCATTTTTTATAATGCTCATTTACAGATTTCCAGAATGTGTAACTAATTATGGTGAGAGCTTAAGCAAACAGTGCTGAAAATCATCCAATGAAAGGCAAAGACACAGAACAGGCGTCTCTGGTCCCAGCTTTGGCTTTGCAACCGTCACTGAGGAAAAGGCAACACACAGTTGCAAAGATCCCATAGCAAACCAGATGTCCACCCAAGAGTCAGATGAGCCATCTGTTTCCTCAACCACTCTCCTCTTCATTGGCTGAGGGAAAAGGAACTGTGCCAGTCTTGCCTGTGCTGGGCTTAGTGTCAGCTGAGATGATGTCCCAGCAGCCACAGGACGGGTCAGAACAAATGTTAAATGCCTCCTTTGTCCACCAATCCCCTTGTGTACTACAAAGGATGGGATTTCTAATAAAGATTCTCTATGGCACACAAAAAGCTCCGATAAGCTCTGAAGTGCATTCCTGTGACAGGGTTAGCCAGCTCCTTTAGCAGTCTTTGGAGGCACTCTTCCATGGCCCTGACTTTTGATGCCTGCTTTCCAGCAAGGTTTTGATGGTTGTTTTTGTGCCATTCTTGGTTTCTTCTGCATAGGCTTAATGTTTATGTAGTTGTTTTCATTTCATTGATTTTGCTGTAGAACAAGGTCTGTGTTTGCATTTCTCCAGGCATACACATGCACACATAAAAATCAAAACCCGCAGAAAAAATGAAATTGCAAGAACTTAAATAAGGAAAAAGCAATCACTTTCTAGGGAAAATGTCTACTGACACAATGAGATCAGCTTTTCAAGGAGAAATAATAGATTTATTTTTCTGTTAATCATAAATTATTGAAAATAAGTATTTTTTAGGTTCATTGTTGATAAAGTTAGAGAAAAAGACAAAATATGTATGCATTCAACTCCTAATTCTCCAAATTGCTGTGGCAAATATTATTGACGTAGGAAGATTTAGCTCACATTTTTGCGATGCTGGAGAAATGTTGTCATATATGCTTATACTTATTTCTATTGCTAAAGATGATACCATAGGGTAGAAATTATACATTTTAATTTTTATTCCTTATTGTAATGACAAAGAAACACAGAAAACAGCAAAAATATTTAAAAAAGACTTGTATCAAAATTGTCATGGTTGCTTTTCATATAAATTAAAACCTTATTCACACCACAGTCTCTGTGAAAGCTTGCATCTCTCTGTGTAGTGGTGGACTATTGGTGAACATGTTCATTATTTTGAGAATTAATGTTTTGTCCAGAGTATTTCAACCAGCACTGCTAAAATTATTAGCTTTCTATTAAAGATGACGTTAGAAAATACACATGCAAACCAGCAACACATTCTGAACACTTTGTAAGTGATTAAAATAAAACACATTCTTAAAATATTGCCCATGTAGTAGCTTAAAATATTTTTCTGAGGGAAGAAGAAAGCTAAAATATGCTGCCAAGAAAGAACAAACATGAATTATTGGTACAAAAGGGGCCTCACTTAAATTGCAAATATTGTATAATCTCTTCAGAACAGAAGCATTTATGGTAGGCTTGCCTGCTATTAACCATAATGATTCTCGGATAAAAGTTGTTTCTGAGTGCTTTTGTGACATAAATGTTAAGGAAATTATAACACTACAGCTTTACAGATTAAAAAAGCTATTTTCCAAGTAAAAATTTTGATTCTAGAAGTCATTAGTAGGTAGGATGATTATTTCATTAAAAAAAAAAAAAGAAAATTAGAATATTCCAATAAGTTATACTGATTTATATTATGTGCATGTCAAGCCCCTTCCAGACATATACAAAAGGAATTTTGCACAGAAAGCAAACTATTTTTTCCTTGTGTTTTCATTTGCATTTCATTTAATCTTGAATGACTATGTGTCAGCTCATTCAGAATTCCATGTTTTATTGAACTTGATTATAGACCACCCAAGAGACCTGAAATGGATTCACAGCCAGCCCTCGCTTTCTTGGTGCAGGAGACAGCTACTTTGCTTCCTCTTCCTCTTCCACTTCTCTGCCCCCAGTCTGATTCTCTTCTTGACTGCAGCTTCTTCTTCTACCTCCTCCCACCCTCCTTGGCGCCCATTTCCTATTCTTGGGCACATTAAGGATATTTGTTTTGAAGAAATGTACGTAGGGAAAAAACAGACCCTTGACAGAGCTAGTTAATTAGAAGCTCCTCTGTTCGTTACAAGTAAATGAATTCATGTACAGCCATTCTTTTTTACCTTGAAGAATACATTGCTAATTGGAGAATAGAGTATAAAAATAAAATAGCATGTTAGGTTTAAATCTGTAGATAAGATATTAACATTGTTTTGTAACCAGGCGTTTTTATAATCCACCTGGAAGATTAAGCTGTAATAATAATTTAACTATGGTCACGGGGTTATAACTGTTGCGATAGATTTGATGTAAGTGTAAATTAGTTATTTTTCCATCCATAGAACATGCTTATGTGCTAACCAAGTATGAGTAATAATGGTTGGAGAATGAATATATGTATAAGGTAGACAAAATAAAGGGTAGAAGGCTATTTAAGGGTTTTGTGTGCATGTGTGTGCCATTTTCTCTGGTTCTTATTTATTGTATTGGCTAAAGTGTTAAGTTAAAAACACCAAAAAGTGCTTCATAACAGAGCAAAACAAGTATGACTCATCACTGTTTTCTGCATCGATAAAAGCTCTTTTGAGTTTAACAAATAATTATGACTTATAATTCCTGATTTTCTTCTGGATTAACTGTGACTCCCTATAAAAAGGTTGTACAGTGACTAATCAGAAAAAAAACCAACAAACAAACCAAAATAAATCCAAAATAATAAATGTTTGTGATTTATCCAAGCTGAATTAATCTGACCCACAGCCCAATTTCTGGCTCCATTTTTCGCTGTAGGATTTTGTTCATGTTGACTGGATGGAAAGATGGGGGATAATAGGAGCACAGGAAAACTGGGATCACTGCTTCTGATATTTAGCTTAATAATCAGTAGGTTGTAGGATCAAGTTGCAGGAAAAGTCCTGCTCTGTTTCTGCAGTTCTATAATGGAAAATGATTGATTGCTGTGTGGAAATGATGCATGCACGGATGGACTGTTTGTAGGTACTGTAATGGCAAGGACCATGATCAGTGCTGATAGTTACACCAGAGAGTTCATTACAAGATTCTAACCAAACCATCATGGCCATAGCCAACCTAAAGTTTTGTAAACACACAGAAATTTTTTTATAATGGCAGAATCACTTTGCTGTAATTGCCAAAATATAGACAAACAAATTAAAGTAAACTTTAGGCAAAGACTAATTTCAGCAAGAGAAATGTATGCATAACAAAGTTATTAACTGACAAGTATATATTATAATGGAAAATCTTATCATAGATTTCACTGTTTTCACCAACTTTAATGACAATTGCAAGTAACAAATAGAAACAGGGTAATTACCTTAAAATTCTGTTGACAATGCCAATAGAAAAAGGTTTTAACTCTCAGTTTTTCCAAAACAAAGTTCGTGTTGGTCTTGTATATGCAATATATTTTACCACAATGCCTATCATTATATATCAGCAAATGGTCAGTTCTGTGCTACTAATCACCTATACACGCTGCGCACTCATCTGGTCTTGCTGTATTTCTTCTTGTTCTGGTTTTGAAAAGATGAAGGATTAGTTTAACAATTAATGTAGCCATGTTAGTCTAACAATTAATGTAGTCATGTTTGTTATAATGGGATTATTCATGTGATTTAAGTTATTGACTTGTTTAAGTATTTGAAAATCTGGAACTTAAAACTTCAAGAAAAGTATCTTCATGCTGCAAATGAGATTGTACTACCTTTTTTTTCAAAGTCCACCAAGAACAAAGTTGTGCCAATGGTACTGTTATGAAGGCACTTTCACTAACCTTAGCTTTTTCCTTGCATCTACATGTCATCTTTCATCTTCTACATAGATTGTATGCATTTCTGTACAAGAATTGTCCTTTCTGTAGTCAACACAGTGGGAGCCTGGTCCATACCTAGGGATTCTACATTTTGTGCTTTGTTCTATATAGCACAAATGGTGAGTGAAATAAAACTGAATGCTAGACACTGCTTACCCAAAACTTGGGGATTTATGCAGGCAGAACTTTTTTAAGCAAAACATAGAAATTCTTCTTCTTTCAGATGCTATAATTGATGTCTGAGGGAGAAGCAAGAATTGACCCTTGCTACATGTTTGGTTTACAGGTATGAGTAAGCTGACCACTTTAATCTTGTTGGTATCTCTCCCTGTCATATAAATCCATTTGTGTGACTTGAACACAATGTATCGGCCATATACATGCATAGCTTTATACTATTTAATTAAACTTATAACACAGTCAGTTGGATAAGTGGCATTATTTCTGATCACAAAAAATACTGAGCCAAGTCCTCAGCCCTCAGGTTTCAGCAGAAGTATGCTGATATACACCAAAGAACCTGGCCCATAGCTTATGCTAAATGCTACATTCTTGTGTCATGTAACTGGCTGTTTCACAGCTGTGTAGTGTTTCATGTTACTACCTAGCTATCGAGGAAGGATATTTCAAGCTCATGGCACTTTTGTGAAATACCTGCATTAAATTACATGGTAGATGAAACCACTCAGATTAATAGTTTACACAGGAGCTGACAGGGTTTCTTGCCCTGGCTGGCACTCTCACAGTGTGTGTTATGATCTCTCTTTCTGGGGAAAACTCCCTGTCAAAAATCTCTCATCGAGCTGGTAGGTGCAATTCAGCCATCCATAAAGCAGTTGTAGAGAGACCAGCAGTGGTCAAGTCTCCTCTGCTCTGTCCCCTTTTGCTTAGCTAGATACTCACCTGCAAATAGGGTCTAGGGGGGATTAGCGATAGCTTGTATCTTTTCCCTCGCTTTGAATATTCCTTAGGACAAAATCTGGTCCATGAAATGAATATTGCAGATCTCAATTATCAGCAATATTTTCTCCCCAAAGCTGTGTTTTAATTGCTGTTTGGGTTTTGAGTTGGTCGCTTTCAGCTTTCATTTCAAGAAATCCAGATGATATGTGTAATCTCTTATTAATGCACTGGGAAAATGTAATTCTTGACTATGGTTTTCCTCATGTCTGTTTTACAGATGTCTGAAACATAAATTAACTTCTTTTTCTTTGCTGGTACATTTATATAGTTCAGGCATACACCTTCCATCCCAGGAAAGGTACCCGTAAGGCTTTGTTCTACAAAGAATGCATGCGTTTAAAAATTAAGAAAGATTTCAGATGCCAAGAATGTTCTTGGCATTAATCCGTTAGATATCTTTTACAGAAAAGCCTGAAAACTGAAGAAAAACATGCATGCAAAGAGCTTTGTTCTTTGGATATTAGCTGTAGAGAGACGTGAACTTGTTCAGAATAACTCAGCAAGATCGCACAAGTGCAGCATCAGAGACAATAGATGGCAGTCTTAATCCGTTGTGTTGAAAGTACCGCAGAACATCAGCATCTCTTGCCCCTCACCCAGCAAGTCACAGCTATCTTTCAGCAGTTTGTAGGTCAATGTACAAACATATTTGAAAAGTTCATTTTGAAGATCTTTTCCTTCTACGAGCCTGGCTTGATTTACATCCGCTCTGCTATCCCTATAAATGGATATCAAGGTGAGGACTGACAGTATCAGGAAGTGGATGGTTTCCTTGCATTTAGCTCAGGAGGACACTGCAGGATTGTTGCAGCATGAATATAGAGTATTTGGCACTGTGGATATCCAGCCTGATGAGCAAATCCTTGGTCCCCACGTAGATAAGCACACCGCAAACCTTTCTGGATAGATTTGCCCTGCACAGTTCAGAGAAAGAGAGAGAAGCCATGCATCTTGTCTCCCTTCCCCCTTGCCTGGACAGCATTGCCTGTTGAGGAGGTCATACAGGAGGGCATATCTGCCTTCCTTCCCTCAAGCCAAAGCATTTATGTAAACTGACCAAAATTAAATTTGCTATATGCTGTGACAACTTTCTCTGCTTTCTTTTGTGAAATGCTGACTAAAGGATGAGTCCCCAAGCATCTATGGCTGAACAGTGATTTTCTTTTCAAGTTCAAGTGCAGAGAAAGGCTGGGGTTTTCTTCACTCCTGTGAAATGATACTGAGAAATAAAATCCTGAAGGAAATTTCTTCCTTTCCCTGCACTTTTACAGGGGATAACATGATTAGAAATCTTATACAGGATTGCTAAGGAGCTTAATTAGTTAATAAATCAAATAAATCACTGCTACTACAAGCAGCTGCAAGCTTAATCTCCCACTGGTAGTTTGTTCTGTTATCCTCTGTGAGTAGAGCTGTAGAGCCACTGGTACAACTTCCTTGTGTTTTCTGCAGTGTGTCCTGCGATTTAATCCCAGAGCATTTTTGTCACTAGTCAAGAATACATTGAAACACAACATGCCTCGTTATCATAACCAAACTCTGGAGCATGGTATAGGTCTACATGATTCTTGCCAGAGATCTCTCATTATCCTCATATATTGATGTATTTTAGACTAGAGTCTGTGTTATGAAGCGTTGTCACAGATGCTGGATGGATGGGGAAAATGCTTCTAAACCAGTGGCAGAGAATAAAATTTTATATCCAAAATTCCAATATGCTTAGTTATTATTTACAGGAGCCCCCTCTAAAATACAGCCAGTGGACTTCTGGTGACAGAATTGCCACAGAATAAAACAGTCTAGGTTGCTGTTGGCAAATGCGAATGTTCTAGGGGAATTATCAGAGGAAAAAAGACACTTATATAAGATTATTAATGGTAGTTGCCCTTGCTAACCAAACCTGATGAAAGCTGCGTAAGAAAAGGGGAAAGAATAAAAAGTGATTCAGTGCATTTCAGAATTTGATTTAATTTTCCCATGGCACTGCAAATCAGCTTCAATTGTTAGGTCCAATTTGCAGTTTCCTCTGTTTTGTTACAGCAATTAGTAAGTTGCTATTTGTAGACAAAACTTTAATAGGTCATTCATAAAATGAACAGAAACAAATGTCTGACAAACTGGATTCTTCCTTGGTTTTCCAAATACAGAGTTTGATCTTTCCTGTGTCTAAGCTTCTAAGGGATTCTGCACAAGGTCCCCACCTAAGATTTCAGACCCACTATAACTTAGAGAACCTATTCTCTGAATTTAATGTGGTCACTGAAAGGAGTGCATAGCACTGTGATAAATTTTTCTCTCTAGGAAACAGGTGGAAAGCCATTGAGAATGCCGAGTTCAAGCAAGCAATGATGAATGCATTGAAAAATAATTTTTTACTTTCCCTTTTGACAGGCTTTATAGAGTACTTGCTACGTCAAATACCGGAGCATTTTAAATACTCTGGCACTTGAATGCTTCAAAGAAGGTGAAGAATCATTTTGTGATGAGATTTGAGAGCACACAAGATTTGAGTGCAGGGTATGAGACTATGGTCACAAAGGTCTGTGGAAAAATTACTTTGCTTCTCTGGTTACTGGAACAAATCCCAAATGTCACATGTATAACACGTGCTGTGTGCATGACTGCGCATCAGTGTTGTGACGTGTTGCCTAAACATTTTTCTCAATGTTTTCTGCAGAACACATTATTTTGCTGATTTCTCTTTGTGAAAAACAACATTTTTTTCATTACTCTGTCATGATTTACTTTTTATATATACAAACCAACAGCAACTTGCACTCATGTACTCAGATGTGCTGGTACCTCGGGTTTCATTAAACTGCACACAGGAGGAGTAACTTATTCCAGAAATACAACTGGAGAGTGAGTACCTGGTTTCAAGTCTATGATAAATCAGCAATTAACATGTATCTCTCTAGATGGTGATACCCACTGTGTCATGTAGAAAACCCTGTTTGTCACACTGTTGGTATTATATTAGGAATGTATGTCTATACACTGAATTTTTCAGTCAGTAGATTTAAAAAAAAAATCTCCTGACTTTCTTCCTTCTACAGTTGGATGGTATGACACAAGCTGGAAGCAATTTATTTCCATTGAAATAGGTCTTTAACTTTTAGTATACAAACTTTGATTTTCATAAATTAATCAGTTTGTAACCAAGTCTTCTGGATAGCACTGCAGAACAGATACCAAAAGACAAGAACAACAACAACAACAACAAACCCAAACAAAACCCCCAACATAAAGAAAAAGGAAAGAAAGGCAGCAAGGAGAAGCACAAACCAAAAGAGACAACAGAGGGAGAATGATCTCCAGACCATGAGAAGGATGTACGCTCAGCTGTGTTGTTCCATAAAGTGCAGAATCGCCCCTGCTCCCTGGAAATCATATCTCTCCGTTTTTATGCCCTTTTTGCATCTCTTTAACTCCTACGAAAATAAAGAGAGAACAGGATCTGGGTAGAGCATAGAATTATTTCTGGCCATGAGGGACAATACTAATATCTTGCAAGAAAACTATATGATAGACTGTTATCTCTAATGACTGAACTGCTGCATAGTTCTGAATAATGAAAAAAAACCCAACTCTAAAATCAACACTACTTTGTGAATAATTTACTAACAATTAAGAGTTAAATTAATCAACTCTGTGTGTGTGCCCTGAATTGTTCACCCAGCTCTCCCGGTTCATCTGCACATTTGTTATTAACATCTGATTAGTTTCATAAGCATAATTCTTAATCAGAGAGTTTGGTTAAATGAAATCCAGTAATAGAGCTGCTTGGAATTTTTCAGCAAAACATTTTTATCATAGAAAATACCAGTTACTAAAATAAAATACCAGTTTTATGTGGAAAGATATCATGCTGATGAAACATTCATATGGAAAGTCTTCTCAGATTCAGGACAAAATTGTTATTCAACAAAAATGGAGATAGATAGATAGATAGATAGATAGATAGATAGATAGATAGATAGGGGAAAGTGAGAATGAGCCCTGAACAACATAGAGCAGGGACTTTGCCTATGAATCTCCCACATGCCAAAGCCACCAGTTGATTTACCACTCTGAATGGACTATTAAATTTTAAACAGAAAACAGTAATTTGATTGCCTCTGTTGCATCCATCATTGAAAGGTAATGATACATCTCCTGACCATAAACTGTAAATGACCAAAAATAAATATATAGGTGTTTGGCCAATTTGGGGACGAGGAGGGTCGATTAGTAGTTAAAACAACCAAAACAATTAAACCATCCCTGAATGTGCTGCTAAAATCATCATATCAATACCACATTACTAATCAAAATGAAAGGCAAAAAGTTCATTATTACAAATTAAAGACTTAGTTGATTCTACCCATGGCTAAAAAAAAGTAAAAGCTTGCTACATTTATATATTTTTCAGGCATGTTCAAAAATATAATGTCCTGCTTTTTCAGGAGTAGCAAGTTGCTATAGCTGCTGAGTATCTCCCAAGATTGTGTGGATTTTATAAGTTTACTGGACTTCTCTACACCCTGGTCTCACCAGAAAATATTCTGTATTATGAACTACACCTACCCTGAAATCTGGAAAAAAATACGAGCTGGATGATAGCATGGTCTGCAGCACTTTGTTTATGAGAACGTCCTTCTAGCAAGCTCCTGTATGTCAGCATGAAAATGGAAATATCATTTCTTTTCTGTCCTTGAGACATAGATCAAACAATATTGTCAGAAGAGAGGTTTCTCTGTCAAACATTCCTTTGATCCCGCTGGAGACTGCGCTGCTGAGCTTATGTATCCTTTGGATCAGAGAATGTACCTGATTATGTTTTGTTAAACTGCTCTGGCTATAGGTTTTGGTGCTGCAACCATAGCATTTATTATTAACAATGTACAAGAGGAAGGTGGGATTGTTACTGCACTGTTCCAGCAGGTTTCGTGTTCTTTTCCTGTTTTTTTTGGGGGGTGTTCTTTTATTTGTTTGTTTTTCTCGAGGATGAAATCTAGTTACTGGATAATTTTCAGGATCTAGTTCTATTTGTAGTTAGTAAAGCACCTTTTTTTTTCCTTGAATGTGGAGACGACTTGTTGTATTATTAAGAAATTAACAATCAGAACAGGGGAAATATTTCCATTCCTTTCAGTAACAGGAACTATATACGTATGTCTTGCAGCAGCTTAAGATAGCCAGTTACAGTGCGTTATTCACAAATACTAGCAAACATTTTTATATTGGTTTGACCATAGTCACACAATTTCTATTTACTTTTTGCCACATCGCTACTAATGTAAACAAGTAAGTGTGACAAGCAAATAATACACATTGGTGCTACTGATGCGATCATACAGTGAGAACAAAAGCATCTTTGTCTGTTAAGCAAAATAAAACAGCAATTTTAGTGACAGACTAAACTGCTTGAGCTTCAAGACCTCAGTTAACATACGGCAGAAGTTAGCTGATAAGGGATGTTTTCAGTAAGTACACAATACTGCTGTGTATGTATTTAAGTTTCTTTTCCGATTATCGTAGATGGGTAGTGTTGGTAAGTGATTACACATGGATGACAGGCTGTGCCGTGTCCTGGGATCCTGATGATCCCAATCAGGAAACGGCAGAGTGTGTGCGCCTCCCTCCCAGGACTCTTGCTGACATCTTGCGGATACCTATGCTGGCGGTGGGAGATGGGGAGGAGGTCTGCAAGGAAGGAAGGAGGTAGGGACCATTGGCAGATTTTGCCTTGACGTGGAAATAGGATGCAGCCTTACGATGAGCCTGAGCTGTGGGAGCTCGGTGGTCCACTCTCTAGGCACCATCTTTGGGCCGATGCCCCTGCAAGGGGTATAAGGCACACTTTTCCTACTTGAGGATGCTGAAATTTTTCCAGTAGCCTTATGGCTTCCAAAGATTCTCGGTACGTGTTACAACTGCGAAGGGATATGACTGCATTTTGCCAGCGTAATGAGCAGCTGAAAAACCTGTTGAGATATTTGCCACTTTCAGGATTTTAGATTCCTAAGAGAGAATTTTTGAAGTCTGGAAAGCACACATAAATTACCTGAATCATAGCAGTCTCTTCAATGACATCTGCCCGATTCTACCTGTCAGATGTTTTAATGAAATAACAAAGCAGTAAGGACAAAGAGCATTTCTTTGTCTTGTAACAGTGACAAAACAAAAATCCACTTTAATTTGTAACTCAGACCCTGCTTTTTGTCTTGGACCAAGGCTGACAACCAAAATTAGATTCAGCTGTAATGCAGATGTATCTGTAGAGTGACTCCAAAGAAGTCTATAGGTTTTCTCTAGCGTGCAAGGATTTCTCTAATGACAAAATTTTCTGGCTGTGTAACTCAGACTGGGTAGCCCTGCTGAATACGGCTGGAGGCTTGTTCCTCACTGATGGATGCTGCAAGAACACTGGCTGATAATATTGTGCTCTGATAGCAATGCTTTTGTGTATTGCAATATAATAATTCTCTTTTTTGCAGAGAAAAATATATTCTTGGGGATTATTTATTTTCTCAAGGAAGGAAAAGGAATCAACTGTGGTCTCAGTTTACTTGCTTTTTAAAAATTTTTGTTTAGAAGAAAAATGGATTAAAAGAGAAGGTTGGGATATTGTCTGCCTTGTTTCACAGACATAGAAAACTTCTATTTTCCTTAAGCAGTTCATGTTCAGTCTGTTCCCATTGAAACTGTGTAACTGTGTTAATGTGATCTCATAAGTAACTTCTTTTTTAAAGAAAAAATATAATTCAACTTATCCAATTTAATTTCTTTTTTAATCTTCTCGTCACATTTTTTGGCCAGTTGGGCTTATGAAACTAAGTATGCTATTTCAAACTGCTTTCCAAAACAAGATAATTTCATTTTTACTCCTCAGTTATTGGGGCGAGCCATTATTTGTTGCGGCATGGCTCACCAATTTATTGAGTATTTACTTTTTCAATTGTTCTATTTCAAATTTGGACAAAAATGTGTTAACTAATGTTGCTGCAAGGGCCTTCAGATCTGATCTAGTATACTACATACAGCCCTTCTCTGAAAATATTTGTAGTCCTTGAAAATTGCCTACTAGAATGCTTGGATTTATTTGCAGTAAAGCTTTCCTTGAAACTGTGGATTTGTTCAGTGTTTCTAGCTATTGCTTTTGACCGCCCTATATAAGCAAAGACTATTGTGGAAAATGTTATTTTCTGTGTCTAAGGTCACTAAGAGGTTGCTGATAGAGACTCTGAGCTCTTTTTGGAGATTGGCAGGGAAGCCTATTAGTCGTCTTTGTGCTATACCATCCTGGAAGGTGTATCCTTAACCATCTCTGCCATCAGAATTAACTGCTACTGCCAACATGCATCTGAACTCCTCAACTCGAGCCAGCTCAAGCCATTGCCAAAATAGATAACAATCTTTCGTAGGCAGAAATCTGTGTTCTTTGCATGTGCCAGACAAGAATGAGTGGCACTGTGGCTCTGGACAAAAAGGCTGGTGCCTGCTGTCTGCATAGGCAGCCCCCCAGGAGGTGGCTGGCAGTGGAGGAGCACAGGGTCAGCACCGGGGGTGCAAGCAGGCACAGGTGGGCATTGTGGATAGGCAATGACAAGGAAGGATTTCAGAGACTGGGGTTGCCAGGAAAGATGTCAACTGAAAAGTGGGAATCATGGGAGAAGAAAGAAAAGGAGGTCTTCAGAGGGAGGAGTGATCTGTGGGAGGGAAGAAAAGTAAATTTTCATTCGAAGCCTCCAGGAGACTCATCTCTCTCCAAAATTTTCTGTTCTCCCAGACTAGCTGCTATCCCAGCTATAACAGCCCCACCCCCCAGCTCCAGTAGAAACCTCAGTTCAGTCTTACTGTCTTATTTTCCTCCTCTACCAGAACTGAATTTTGTCTACATGGTTCACAAACCTTGAACTGACATTGAATATTATTTTCAAGCAATTGTATCAGCAAACCTTGGTATTGTCATCAGTGCACTCAATTTGTTTAAAACTAATCTTTCAACCTAATATTTAAGCTAGATTTGATAATTGTTTAGACAATTACTGAAGTCATCATATCTATATTTGTGCATATTCGTATTTGTACAATCAAAGAGCTTTATCTTCAAACACGGATGACCATAATCCCTATTGTAACATTTTGTAGGTCATTGGAAAACTTCTCATTGAAGTTTCTGCAAACACAGCTGGTATCTGTGGAGTTTTCATATCAAATTACAAACTGGATAGCATATCTTTTATAAATGTAGGCATTTTTTGTTTCCTATATATCTCTTGAAATATGGAAGGGATTAATAAGCCTGTCTTTGGAAATAGCATTATCTATAGAAGCTGATACGTTAGTCTTTCAGCTCAAATTGAGTTTCATGACACTGGTTGTCCTCACTCTTATTAATAATCTTCTAACAAAGTTGTTTTCAAATGCACTCCAGGCATCTGTTGTTTGTTTATTTGAGTTTAAATATGATAACTCATTATTTGAAATTGCTAGTAAAAAAACTAGCAAGTTGGTTCTCTCACTATAAGAAAAGTTCTAATTTGATGTGTAATAGTGGGGTAATACTTTGGAATCACATGAAACTGGAAAATATGTCCTATCTCCTCCATCAGTTATTCAAATAACTTCAGATAGTCTATAGTTACTAAGATAAACTTTCTCATTTGCATGTAAAAAGAGCACATAATCCAGTTAGTAACTAGATTGCTTTCTTAAACACTGTGGCATTTAGTCTGATGCTGTATTAGCCCTTTCAGAAATAAACTTACCATATGAAACGAATAACTTTAAAAGTTTTAGCCACTGAGATTTTCATGTCTCTTGCTTTAATTGCATATTTAGTTTATCTTAGAGTGCTTATCATGCTCACATATGGGCCTCTCAACTAGTAAATGTGACAGTAATACAACTGTCTAAGTAGTGGGTATTGGATGTTAAAATCTGAACACTAGCTTATATTTAACCAGCTGTCTTATAACCTTAGTCAATATAGATATTACTAAATCAGAAATGCATTAATGACGGTACTATCAAAATACAACAT
The DNA here is from genome assembly GCF_964195595.1 of Calonectris borealis. NCBI lineage: Eukaryota > Metazoa > Chordata > Aves > Procellariiformes > Procellariidae > Calonectris > Calonectris borealis. The sequence goes on along the minus strand of NC_134312.1, from coordinate 113,618,664 downwards.
AATCAAAATGTGCAATCTATCAGGATAACCTTCTATTCTTAAATAAAGGTGGGTTATTCTTGTAGGACTAAGGGGACAGAATTTGGCTGCAGGGGGTTAAAAGATTTTTCTCTTTTCTGAGCATTTGTTTGGCACCTCGAGTACCATGACCAGTTTTGCAGTTAGCTGCTTTGTACCACCTACTGGTTTCCTCACCATTCTGTGCAGTAACATTATACAATAGCTGTTTTCTCACAGTGAAAATAATTCTGTGCCTTTAAGATGTTTACCATAAATTTGGGCAGCATTTGTTACATAATTGTTAATCTAGGATTACATATATATTTATGCCATTAGATTGTCATTCATGGGACACTGAAAAGCAGGGAGGAGCAGCACTGAGCAAAGAAGAACGCAGCTTTTAGTCAACTGTGTATTTTCTCTGACTGTGAAGAAAGTTTTGTAGTCTTTATGTCTTGATAATGTCTTTTGGGTATGCTATAAGCCAGTTGGAGAAAGGACCTTTTATTGTAGTTAATTCCTCTGTGTTTGTACAGTGACAAGAACAGAGAAATTGTGGTCCTTGGTATGGGTTCAGATATTACTGTTGTCATAGAAACATTTTTGAAGCTTGAAACAGCTTTTGTGAAAATTTTTTTTGAAAATAAGTGAAAAACACCACTATTTTCTGCTGTGCTGTACCATCTAGAAGGATGTGGGAAATTGGTTGTTGGTGATGTTCTTTTGATGAACTCCGTTAGTCAGTTTTCTTTTTATTACAGTTATGGCTTCAGCTTGTTAAAAAATGTTATTGAGATTGGGATACACACATGCACACTACTTAATGACTAATTCCTACCTATTGCAAACCCACTTTTGTTACTTAAAACTCTGGCTTATCTCTGCAGATAGATCAGCTTCTGTAGTGGTTCTCTTTATGTAGAAAAGTTTTGAAATTCCTACATTGTCCTGCCTCAAACCATCCTATTGTAATTTCATATGCTTTCTGCCAGTTACTTTAAGCTGACAATGCACTTTAAGGCAGTTGTTCTGATTATTTTTTTTTCCACGACAGTAGACAGAAAATTTAGTTTAGAATACTTTTCTGTATCTAAGAATTTTAAATAATTAGGAAGCTCTGGTTTAACTCTCTCCTAAATTTCCTGATTGCAGGTAAATGCTTCTTATTGTTAAACATGGCCTTCTCTTTGCCTTGTCCTCTTTAGTTTTTTTTCTTTGGATATAGAGGAAAAACTTGAAGGAAGTTAGGAAACACAAGTTCAACTTGTATCATCTCCTTTGTCTCTGGGAAGAGATCTTCTCACACAATATTTCTTGGAGTTTTTCAGAGTAGAATCAAGATTAATTGTTGTGTCTTCCCTTTCTGAAGAAGACAGGGTGTCTTATCTTATACTGGAAAGACTAAGTGGATGAGTTTTCTGTACATATATCTCTGACTCTTTTTTTTATAAGCACCCTGCTTTTTCCTTTTTTTTTTTTTTTTTTTTTTTTTTTTTTTTTTTTGCCTGCTGTGGATTTCCACCATTTCTGTCAGGACTTCTTAATTTTACTTTCTCCTAAGATGAGAAATTTTGTCTCCTCGATGTTCCTTAACAACAGTCTTCATGACTCAACATATTGCTCAAAAATTCCATATTAATGTCAAGCGGTGTTCACTTTCATCAAAATGAAAGTCGTCTACAACACTAAAACCCCCACAGCCATATCAAACCATTAAAAAGGCTTGCCAGTTTTTCTCATGAGGGCTTTATCCACAGATTTTCTTGGGAAAGCTGATTGGAATTCTTTGAACTGATACAAGCTCAATTCCACTTATATTTCCAATTATTCTGTTTTATAATGTGCCTGCCCCTTAATTAGAATAATCCTCAGTAAATCCTAAGCTAGTACTTTAATTGCATCTTCAAGATTCCAAGACTTGGAAAACCAGTTCTGAATCTAACCATTTCAGAAAATACTTATTTCAGAAGTAGAAAGGTTCCATTTACACTTTTTTTTTTCCCCAAACCATTATGAAGGATTCCTTCTCATTTGTATCTCCATTTTTAATATATTGTCAATATAGTCTCAAATGAAATTTGGACACTGGACTTAAACACAATAGATGGATTTATAATCTGACTTGATTCTTAGCAAATCACTTCTCTGCTTCAGTTCCTGATCTGTAAAGGGACTTCAAATGCTTCTGTGCTTAGAAGTATATTGTGAGGATAAATTCATGAACACTAGGAAGTGTTCATAAACAAAGAGATGAAGAATTTACAAATGGATAGTGTGAAGGATGTGGATGACAGAAAAAACTTCATAAGTGATGAAATTAGTACCTGATATATAACAGCAGCTTCATACAGAATGACCAGAACATACTTTCTAATCTGAAAGATAAGCGTAACAGGCAACTCTCTATAAACAGTTATGATAATTTTAATTCTTTGTTTTAAGTTGAGGGCATATCAGACATTTTTATCACACAGGTAAGACAACTTTTAAATGTTAAGTGCTTGTAAAATTAAAGCTTTAATAGGATTTGACTTGATGCATAACAAGAAGGTTATACAAGCCATCCTCTTATATGACTATTGTTATTAAAAAGAACACAGAATTTATATTAGAGTATTTTTTAGATTTACCAGTTACCAGAGCAGAACAAACCATTTTCTGTGGGTTACAAATGAAAACTATTTATCTTCTCCCTTGTATCTAAACCATATTTCACAGCTCATGAGACACAAATGGGGAGATGCTTTTGATAAAATGTTCCTGGGATTATCTCTGTGTAAAAATAAATAAATAAAAGAAGAAAAGAACATAGAAAGAAAGAAGAAGTTGTAAAAATAATTCATCTTGTAAGAGAGATAAAAATTAACAATTCTGAGTTTTACAACTGGCAAAAATTATATAGACTGAGGGTTAACTGGCAAAACACCAATATGTTACACTGAATGCAATAAAAATGAATTCTAGGAAATGAGAATCCGTGTTTTTAAAATGCAGTCCTTTTTCCTCTCCTGTATTTATTGGTATATATTTGCTGGTAAAATATTATTTCATTTAAAGATAAATCTGCAATAGATATGAAGCAAGTGGTAAATATAGAGTAGAAAGTGAGAAGATCTGGGAGAAAAGTATGGGCCTAGAGAATTAGGAGCATTTTAGAAGCTTCATAACTCTGCAAGAGAGAGGAGGTCTCTGGTGAGTACTCTACTTCTGGTGAGTAAAACAAACAAAAGATGCAAGTACTGTAAAAAAAGAGAGAATAGTATAGGAGGATAGGAAGGGGAGGAGGCGGTAAAAGTGCTTGAAGAGCCTGAGCCACTTTGGCAACCAGAAAAATGGTAAAATTTCCCAGGCTATATCCCGTCATCCCATGGAATCTAAATGAATAGCTGGCTTTTACCACCTTCATTGCCAATTTTATGAGCAGTGTACCAAAGCTGGTACAAAGTTGGTACAAAGCTGGTACAAAGCTAGGCAAAGGGGGGTTGCTACCCCTACTGTTTCACACTGTGGCCACTATTATCAGGTTTGGGATATGTGGGTCATGGACCTGCAGCTGCTCTTAGGTTTGCTAGCAGCTGCATGTATATCTGGAGGTCTCATTTTCCCCAGTATTTCCTCAAATTCTATTCTAAATAGAGGCTCTCATTCTCTAAATACAAGTGCCAAACTGCTCCCCACAAAAGCTAATAAACACGATGATTGACCTACTAGGCAAAGTTCAGGTGCTCATTTTTGTAGATTTAAGTCAAAGCCATCGAGTGAAAAAAACCACAAGTTAATTGAGCAGAGTTTGTATCACGTCATAGTGCCTGGAGGAGGAATTACAGCAATAGTAGTGGTGGTAAGGTTTATTTTTAATTCCTATGGCAAAGGGCTGAATCTCTGAAACAGATCATAGTGGATGTTTTTCTTATTCTGTCTGAGTTCAGTTGTTTTGATGCAGATTGGATTTCTTTCATGTTGTTTGGTGCAAAGAATTTAAACAAATTCAGGGGACTAGGGAGAGAGAGAGCATAGCTGTTAAACACAGGATTTGGAGTCAGGAGAGCTGACTTATGTTCCTAACTCATAATTGGCTTTCTGTGCATGACTTCCCTTGGCCTCTGCTCTCCTTCTGTATAAAAATTAAAAAGTAATTTGAAATCCTTTCCTTGATGCATACCTGTGTCATCAACAACCTGTGTCTGAGTTTCTTCATATGTGCACTCCTAAGCATGAACAATAACTTAATACTTGTAGAAAGTCAGGTGTCCATAGCTGCATTTTGAAAACTATTGAGATACAAATTTTTGGGCTGTTTTTTTAAGCCTACGAATAGCCATATAAAAATCTACATATCAAGTTCAATAAGGGGAATTCTCTGATTTACTTTATTACAACTGACTGTCATTTGGGTACATGTAAGTTAATGACAATCACAATTATTCAGATACAAGCTTTTAAATGGATTACATCCACCAACTGTACTAATACTTCAGATACTTACAGCTTCAATGCTCTCCGACAGGATGAAAATGGTTCATATAGGCAGTTGATTGTTACAGACAAAAAACAGCTTTCCCCAGACTGCCTGAATTAATTCAATGTATTTTTCATTAGTGAAAACAAACAGAAGCTGGAGTTTGAGATGACAGCTTTTTTGGTACTCATGGGCATTGCCAGTGCTCAAAAGGAGGAGGAAAAAATTCAGTACTCTCGAAGTGAAACAGAAAAAAGCAATAAAACAGTTGCCTGGAAGCTGTGTAAGACTAGTCCCTTGATTATCTAAATAGGGTAAAAGACAAGAAGCCTATACTTCTCAGTAGCTTCATTGCAATTGTCTGTTTAATGTCTGATTAAAGAGAAAACCAACATTTTTTCCATTCTTATTTGCTCTTTATTTTTCTCTAAATCTGTTGCCTACAGGGCTATGCTGGTGAGCCTGCTGATCTGATTTTAATTCCTAATGGACCACACTCCATATTAAAAAAACACTTATTTATATTACATGCTCAGTATAGTTATCAGAACCGTGCAGGTTGTAATTTCAATGCTGGATATTCCTACAGTTATATCTTTTACTTTAGGTCTTCCTTGAGAGGATGTGAAGTCACTCTGTCTGCATTTAGTTCTGGTTTATCTGTGAAACTCCAGCTCTTCTTTGCAGTTGGACTGATCTCTTGGAATCATTTGGGCTCAACGCTTCTTGCAAATTAAGCCTTTATGATGCAGTGTAATGAAAGCTGCATCTGTGGAGAGAAGTGAGTATCCTGGGAGTTATGGAGCTCATCCTGTGCAGCTAATTGCACTTCTGTTCTCTTTGTGTTTGTCTACCTGAAGAAATTTTACCAGTTATGTTCACAAAGTGCTGCAAGTACAGCTTCCTTGGAAGACCCTCTGGTTTATCCATTAAAATGGCTTTACTTAGTTTAATTGAAACACCTTCTCATATAACATAAATAAAGTGATAAATGCACTTCTTCTGAAATAATCTATACAAGAGATGCAGTCTCCTTCTGAGCAAATTTTGTTAGATATGCCAGTTAAGTGTGTCAGTTCACATTCCCACTTTGGGATTTATTTAACATCATCCTACTGTACACAAGGCTTGTGGTATCTTTATTAATGGATATTAGCAATAACACTCAAGACCACCTAACCAGGACTAGGAGGCAGACGAAATATTCTACCAGAAGCTCTACCAGAGGCTCGCAGAAGTCTCGCAGTCGCTAGCCCTTGTTCTTGTGGGGGACTTCAACTTTCCGGACGTCTGCTGGAAATACCACACGGCAGAGAGGAAACAGAGAGGAGGTTCCTGGAGTGGGTGGAAGATAACTTCCTGACACAGCTGGTAAGCGAGCCCACTAGGGGAGGTGCCTCGCTTGACCTGCTGTTCACAAACAGAGAAGGACTGGTGGGAGATGTGGTGGTCGGAGGCCGGCTTGGGCTTAGCGACCATGAAATGATAGAATTATCGATTCTTGGTGAAGTAAGGAGGGGGGTCAGCAAAACTCCTACCATGGACTGCCGGAGGGCGGACTTTGGCCTGCTCAGGACACTGGTCAAGAGAATCCCTTGGGAGACAGTCCTGAAGGGCAAAGGGGTCCAGGAAGGCTGGACGTTCTTCAAGAAGGAAGTCTTAAAGACGCAGGAGTGGGGTGTCCCCATGTGTTGTAAGAAGAACGGGCGGGGAAGACGACCGGCCTGGCTGAACGGGGAGCTCTGGCTGGGGCTCAGGAAAAAAAGGAGAGTTTATCGCTTTTGGAAGAAGGGGCAGGCAACTCAAGAAGAGTACAGGGTTCTCGTTAGGTCATGCAGAGTGGAAATTAGAAAGGCAAAAGCCCAGCTAGAACTCAACCTGGCCACTGTCATGAGAGACAACAAAAAATGCTTTCACAAGTATATTAATGACAAAAGGAGAGCCAAGGAGAATCTCCATCCTCTATTGGATGCCGGGGGAAACGTTGCCACCAAGGACGAGGATAAGGCTGAGGTACTTAACGCCTTCTTTGCCTCAGTCTTCAATAGTCACACCAGTTATCCTCAGGATACTCAGCCCCCTGAGCTGGAAGACAGGGACAGCGAGTAGGATAAACCCCCCATAATCCAAGAGAAAGAAGTTAACGATCTGCTACGCCACCTGGACGCTCACAAGTCTATGGGGCCGGATGGGATCCACCCGAGGGTGCTGAGGGAGCTGACGGAGGAGCTTGCCAAGCTGCTCTCCATGATTTACCAGGAATCCTGGTTAACTGGGGAGGTCCCGGACGACTGGAGGCTTGCCAATGTGACACCCATCTACAAGAAGGGCCGGAAGGAGGATCTGGGGAACTACAGGCCGGTCAGCCTGACCTCGGTACCGGGCAAGATTATGGAGCGGTTCGTTTTGAGGGTGCTCACGAGCCATGTCCGGGACAACCAGGGGATCAGGCCCAGCCAGCACGGGTTCATGGAAGGCAGGTCCTGCTTGACCAACCTGATCTCCTTCTATGACCAGGCGACCCGCCTAGTGGATGACGGAAAGGCTGTGGATGTGGTCTACCTGGACTTCAGTAAAGCCTTTGACACTGTCTCCCACAGCATTCTCCTAGAGAAGCTGGCGGCTCACGACTTAGACAGGTGCACTCTTCGCTGGGTAAAAAACTGGCTGGACGGCCGGGCCCAGAGAGTTGTGGTCAACGGAGTTAAATCCAGTTGGCAGCTGGTCACGAGCGGTGTTCCCCAGGGCTCAGTACTGGGGCTGGTCTTGTTCAATATCTTTATCAATGATCTGGATGAGGGGATCGAGTGCTCCCTCAGTAAGTTTGCAGACGACACCAAGTTGGGCGGGAGTGTTGATCTGCTGGAGGGTAGGAAGGCTCTGCAGAGGGACTTGGACAGGCTGGATCGATGGGCCGAGGCCAATTGTATGAGGTTCAAGAAGGTCAAGTGCTGGGTCCTGCACTTGGGTCACAGCAACCCCATGCAACGCTACAGGCTTGGGGAAGAGTGGCTGGAAAGCTGCCCGGAGGAAAAGGACCTGCGGGTGTTGATTGACAGCTGGCTGAACATGAGCCGGCAGTGTGCCCAGGTGGCCAAGAAGGCCAATGGCATCCTGGCCTGTATCAGAAATAGTGTGGCCAGCAGGAGCAGGGAGGTGATCGTGCCCCTGTACTCGGCACTGGTGAGGCCGCACCTCGAATCCTGTGTTCAGTTTTGGGCCCCTCACTACAAGAAGGACATGGAGGTGCTGGAGCGTGTCCAGAGGAGGGCAACGAAGCTGGTGAAGGGCCTGGAGCACAAGTCTTATGAGGAGCGGCTGAGGGAACTGGGACTGTTTAGCCTAGAGAAGAGGAGGCTGAGGGGAGACCTCATCGCGCTCTACAACTACCTGAAGGGAGGTTTTAGTGAGGTGGGTGTTGGTCTCTTCTGCCAAGTAACTAGCGATAGGACGAGAGGAAATGGCCTCAAGTTGTGCCAAGGGAGGTTTAGATTGGACATTAGGAGAAATTTCTTTCCTGAAAGAGTGGTTAAGCCTTGGAACAGGCTGCCCAGGGAAGTGGTTGAGTCACCATCCCTGGAAGTATTTAGAAGACGTGTAGATGAGGGGCTTAGGGACATGGTTTAGTGGGTGTGGTGGTGTTGGGTTGACGACTGGACTCGACGATCTTAGAGGTCTTTTCCAACCTTAATGATTCTATGATTCTATGATTCTATGAAGACAAATGCAGCTTCCTAATTTTATATTATATTTTAATGTTTCTTTATTCTGCAAGCCCTGGTTTACAACTTATAATAACAAGACTTTAGGTTGTGATTAAAACTATCAAATATGGTGTTAAAGATCTCTTTTTTCCCCTTCATGTTCAGTGCCAAATATAGGTAATATTTTTCAAGAACATATATATGTAGGTACAGCATATAGCAGACCATGAGGGTTATTAAGGACCTTGTATCTCCATTAATAATGATTTCAAATTTAACAGGATGACTAAGACCTTGCTTAGTCCCTTAAGTCTTCAGTGTTCCAGAGAGAGTTAGTCATAAATCTTTTTCCTTTGGAGTGCAGTGTTTTTGGCTTAATCTGATGAAAAATACTATTGCTATCCAGTCTGATACAAGCCAAAAGTCACACTGTTCTCAAGATAGCAGTTACTTGAGTAATCAAATACTTTGAAAAGAGGATAACATCCTAGAGCTAGGTATATCAGTGAATTCCACAAAGGACAAGTATTTGTAAGAAATTTATTCTGATAAATCTATATCCTGCATTTAATCATGTAACTATGCTATATTTCCCTGTCAAAGTTACTAAAAATTAATCTTCAATACAAAGGATACTTGGCTAAAACCATTACTTAAGATGAAATAAAATAGCTAACTAAAAAGTCCTCTGTAAACCAGGGGAAACTCCGTTTATAAAACAAATTTATATTCAATTGTTTTCTCTGTGTTTTTGCTAGTTTTTTTCTGAGATTGATATCTCAGGAATTCAGAAGTTCAGTACTGAGTGCACCTAGGTTTTTGATGTTCACATTCAAGCAATTGTTGGGGGGAATCTTATGCATCTGGATAGCCTTATTATCTCAAATAAACACGACAATTTTAGGCAAATAAGGCTTGTGGAAGAGATGATCAACTGGTGCAAATATGTTGGTTTCCTCTGAGCTCTTAGTGTCTGCTAGAAGATAGGAAGGCAATGACACAAGAAAAGAAAGAGGTCATTTTCATTGCTTTTAGTAGTCTAGGGATGTAGTATATTCAAAACCAGATTTTTTTCCTAGTGCTACCTGACCATTGATAAAACTTCAGTTGTATTTTCTGTCTGCTATCCCTGTATCTTCACACCTATTACGGTTTTTCAAAAATATTCCTGCACTAGTGCTACATGTGGTTTGTTTTCTTATTATACTGTGCCCTCCTTAAAGTTTGTATAGACATGAAGAAATTTACATTGACTAATTATTTACAGGCTTCACATTTAAATGGACTGTCATTTTATCATCACTTATTTACTCATCATTTTCATACCTCTTTAGCATTGTTACTTTTATATTTGATCACAACACTTCAACTGTGATTGGATTAACTGTTATTAATACATTCTTTAGTCTCATTTCCAAATGACTGAAAATGTTTAACATGTGATACCGGATGACCCTGTTGCACTTCCATCACATGTTTTACCGCAGTCTGAAATGGTTACGTATTACTGCTGTTGTTTGCAACAAAAATCTGATTAGTTGTAGTATTTGCATTCACAGCCCTTTCTACAACGTGTATAACTTCATTATTAACATAACAGAGTATTCTTCATTTGGGGTAAATGGCAAGGTTTTGGTAGTGGGGAGGGAGTTCATTCATTCAAATCACTGATTTGGTGTTTAGATCAAAAAAGTATTTGGTTCATACAATTAAGCAATGTGCAACATAATATTACACAGACATTTTAGTTCTGGCAGTTCCTAGTTTTGAAGGACTTTACCTTCCTACCTTTCTCTTCTTTTTTATGGAGACATTGTGTATAAAATGTGAGGCATTGTGTATAAAATGTCAGACATTGTTTCATTATTAGCATTTTTATTGACCAATGTTTTCCTTCTACTTTTCTCTGTTTCTTATTTTTTTTTCCCTCAAGAAAAATGATTGCTGTGATTGAGTGATACAAGAAGCTATTATTGAGGGAGGCAATTTTGTTTTGGCTCATTTAAACATAGAAGGAGTTCATGCTATGTAATCATAGGAAAGTTGCATGTGGTAAGCTCAAGCACTAAACACAAATCAATTCATTCTAATCAGTTCTATTGGCCCCTTTTGAAAAGCTATTCATGATGTCTGTAAATACCGAGTGGCTGAAAATAAATTACAGCTATGCTATCTCACCGAGATAATACACAGAACAAAGGGGCTCTTAAATGCAAAAGCAAAATTGAGATTGCTATGTGGGTTGTTTACAGTGTATTTTTATTTTAAAGATCTTACAGAAGTTTAAGATCAGAGAAAAAATTCCTTTGCTTCCAAGTACCTTCATGAAATGGTTTAAGTATCACACATTCACAGGTGTACAGATTTTCTGTTCATGTTGCCAAACAATTAATCTTTTTTTTCTTTAGGTCAAAGAAATTATTTGTCACTTACCCTCAGAAAGCAGCTATGAAAAATTACTGTTAAATGTGGAATGCTGAGGAATATATATGTATTTCGCAATCTTCTTTACAGACCTGAAACTCAAGTAACTTTTGAATATCACTATGAGAATCAGAAAGATGTTCCTCTCAATTTCTAATCTACTCAAGGAATTATGAATTCATGCACCAAACTTAAATATATATATTAATATTCTTCATACATATTCATAACTGTAGCAGGAGCTACAGTGGAGCTTCTAGACCTAGATTAAAATTAGTAATGAACACCTTCCATCCTGCATGAGAAAATTAAAAGGCTCCAAAAAAAATCAGTTAGTCTGCTTTACAGGAGGGAAATTTCTTCTTGAATTAAGATCGGGAAATCAGGTTAGTCCTTAGGCACATAAAGAAATAAGATTGAGGGAGAGGAGAGGGGTATGGGCGTGCAAAATCTGAAAAAAAAATTGTTATAGTACAGTGGTCTAACAAAACTACGTGTCTTTTTTACTTTCTGGACATTTGCTGACAGCAAAGAAGAAAGTGCGCAAAGAAGTAAAAAAGAAAAACTCTCAAAAATCTCAAATGTACTTTATTTTGCAAATTATAAAATAAGATAAAATACTTTTTTTCCAGTATACAAACATTCCTAGCATTTTCTATACACATTTCACATTTGTGAAAGCAAGGGATTGTATTTCCTTTTCAAGATCAATTGACAGGAAATAACTTTAGAATGTTCCCTTCTTGATGTGGAAGTCTGAAAGAACACAAGTTAACCGCTGTAAAAACAATTCATAACTTCTCCATAAATTGTGGATGTGCATTATGGATTGAGAATTGTCCTTTGGTGTTTCCAGGACTTCTGTCCCTAAAGTCTTGAATGCCTCAGGTGAGATTGGTCCTTTAAGTGTCTTATGCATTCTTGTCCTTAACAATGAGATTGTATACAAATTCTGTAGAGGCTTTGCTGTCTAAAGTGTCCTTAAGTATTCTTTCTAGCAGAAAAATAAACCTCAAATTTGTAGTAGTATTTCTACTACTGAGTTCTACCTTACCTGTTTTTAATCACTCTGATAAAGCTTTGGAATTTTTCTGTGTTATTTTGAAGAACGCGCAAACCAAAGATAAAATTCTCCAAAATTATCTGAAGAAGCTGAATTATATGGAAAAATTCTCAATAGGACTGTTGGAAAAGAATTTCATATCATATCAACAAAATAATACATAAATTTAATAATTTTTCCCTATTTTATATATAACATATTCAGCAATTTAATGAATTAATACATGTATTAATACAATTAAAAACCAGGACATTTTGCAGAAGTAGGTGTGGATTCAAACTTTGATTATAGTCTTGTACTGAGTAACTATTATGAAAGATATGTTACCTATCAAAATCTGATTTAATTTCAAACAGTATACTTGGTTTTTAAGTCCTTGTATAAGATTCCCGCCTTTGCTCCTTGATGTCATTTTTCTCTTCTATAATATTTCCAGAGGACATTTTGACAGGTTTGGGGAAGAGTGAGCAACATCTGACAGGTAAAATTGCTTGGAATATTTCAAACTACACAGCTTGCTGTAGGCAATAGAAGCCTATCATCTTCCATATACCTATCTTGCATATATATAAGTGTAAAAAACACACATGTGGGTGTTTATAATGCTTGTATAAATATACACATGTACACGTGTAAGTGTAGTTTTTGATCTATCAAATACTAGATCTGGAGAGTTTTCATCTTCCATGTAGTGAAGAGAAGGTAAACAAAGAATGGACACCCCTGTGTGAAATTGAGATGAAAAGTGAGAGTGACCTTTGAGAAACCAACCCAAAATACATATCACCCAGTTCTAGTTGTGAAATTATTTATACATGTGTTTTGGCATTTTAACCACACTTGACTATTTCTATCCCTTTTATGGAGCTTTAAGACAAACACTTAGGAATTGAAATAAAGATAAAATATCTCAATTCTGAACAGCTTCTTTTCCCTAACATGCACTTCTTTCTCAGGCTTGCTAAGGTTCAGTAAAGCAGGTTACTGAAGAAAACAGAAATTCTGAAACTTTCATAAGTCCTGTTTGTAATGATAGAGAGTGGCACTGCATGACCATTTACCCATGAGAGGAACAGTGCCACTGATTGGATTAGAGCAGGAGAGAATAATGCTGTTATGTCCTTAAGGGTTAGATAAAAAATGAATCTTTCACCTCTGCGAGTGAGCACAACCAGCAATTCAAAAGCATTATATGTGTGAGGTAGTTTGCAGGATCGGTTCTATTTGTCACGGGAATTGGCTGTAGAGCATCTGGCAAAGTCTGACTTGTTTCAACCCTGGATCATTATCCCAAAGTCCCCTTCTATGTTTAAACTTTAAAAGTAGTTTGGGGGCATCTAAAAAGAAAGGGGAAATCATAACACATTTCTGCACTTTACAGCAGTACCATTACTTAATACTTCTGAAAACAACTGCTGCTTACAATTTCATAGGACTTCAGTACTATGAGATTCACAGTAGCATCTATGAAAAATCTCCCAAGATTAAGGAGAATATTTTCCAAGTCACCTAAATGAACAAGCTGCCCAAGCCTCAGTGATAGGCACCAGACCTCAGGGAGGCCACTAATTTGCTTGTATAACTTGATAATTGAGGAGTTTACTGCTGTATGGATGAGCGTTTTTTCCACAATGTTGCTACTTGTCCGGAGAATCATTTGGAAGTTTTAATCCTGGATATTTTTAAACACAACCTTAAATGATAAGAAGGAAGTTCACCCCTCTCAGCCCATAATCTCCCGAGAGAAATATTATTGTGAGATAATACAGATTATTTAATTATTTCTTTCAATGAATGGTAGCCAACATTTTTTTCTGCTTGGAAGTTTTTTGCTGATGAAAGCTAATCTTTTTAATAGTATTGTTTTTCATTTGCAAGAATGCCCTCTTTGGATCTATACTTCAGTTGTTTTGCCAACAGTTGTGTTTTTGTTTTTCATCTATCAAAACTACATTGTCTATCACTAGTCACTTATGGTAACAAAATAAACTGGCCAGTTCTGTGAAGTTCTAAGATCTTCTTTCTATTTTCTTAACAGATTGTTTTCAATCAGAGATTAATGAATGCATAACAGCCAAAGAAGTTCATATAAAATTCTTTTTCAGTGTAGTATAGGGGCTTTCACAGATAGACTGTCTTCAGCAAGGGTACATTTTCACGTAACACACTGCTGAGGCGACTCAGTAAATTCAGGAGAAAGATCACAATATCCTGTGACCTGTTCCACTGGCTATATTCCACTCAGAAATGTGCACGTATATACAGTCTCATTAATTTTGTCTATTATTATGTAAATAACAATTATCCAGTACCATTATTAACCACGAAAAAAATTTTCCTCTTGATTTTCTCCTGCTCTTAGAGAACAGTCCATCAGGGCTCAAACCTCAGTAGAAGCTTTCATCATGAGAATGGTTAGCAAACTGCACAAACTGGAAATAGCTTCACAAGGTGACATGTAAAATGGAATCTGGAGTGGTTGTTGTGTTCACTTAGAGAAATGAAAGGTTCTCTTTCCTAATCCCCAAGAACCGCCCAGAAGGTGGATATCAGGAGTATCTAAGTCCACAATGGGTCGCATCCTTAAAGTGGACCTGACAGTTTTTCTCGATAGTGCATAATAATGGGTGTTAACAGATTGAACCAATCTGGAAGAAAAATTACAGCTTTTGGTGATCTGGGTTATGAGACTGTCAGCTCAGGACTGCTTCTAATACTAATCAAATACTTATGACCGTTATATTAGTAATTAAAACATATTAATTCCTATGATCTTTATCTTATTTTGAGATCTTTATGTATTAATTGCTCAGTTATTTTCATGTATTAGGGTCACTTTATTTTTTCCCAATTATTTTTTCTCTCTTTTTATCTTCAGAAAAATACAATATGACCATTTTTGTGACTATTTCTGAAAATGATTATATTTTTTGAAAGTTTTCCTGATACCTTTTCAATAATTCTACTGTGTTTTGGTTGTGGTGCAGTTTTTAAAATCTTGCTGCTTTCTGTTTCCCTAGATGCTATGAAGGTTTATGAACAATACAGCTGAAGTCATAGGACAGGTTCTCATGAGTTCTTCCCAAGTTTGTCTAAACAGAGACTATTCCCATGTAAGTATACTCTCTGACCTACTGTAGTGTTGATTAAATTTATGTGCTTGATTGGCACATTTTTTTCTTATTAAATAGCAACAGCATAAGATCATTAAACACATCAGTATTCTCATAAAAATGTAGTTTAATTTCCATTCTAATGTAGTAATCAGTCTTATTGCACCCTTTGTTATGAGTAATATACTTTGTACTTTTTTAGCTACTTTGGCTTTTACTTTATTTAATGAATTCCTTGTATTTTTGGTTCTTCTTTCATTTTTTTTTTACCAAACGCACTAAGCCAGATGATAGGACAGCAAACTCCAGAACTATACAGAATAGATCACAGCTCCTGTCTTTGTGGAAGTATGAAAAATATCCATCAATGTCAAAAGTCCCCTTCCAGCTCTCTCCTCCGAGAACCTGACTCTAAGAAATGTGTTTAATTTGCAACTTACATTTTATTTACCAGTATCTATTTTCCTAATTTGAAGTAATTCAGTTAAAATAATTAATTTCATAAGGTGTTAAAGACTAATATAAGCAGTGTCTTTGTGGGTATTGATTTCTTGAAAGATGCCTGTTTATTTGAATAACAGAAATTCTATGTGAATACAAATAAATTTGACATGAAAATCTAGAATTTAAAGGACTACAAAATATAAACCAAAGGAGATTAAATTTTACAATTGTCCCAGTAACTTTCCTTGAAACCTAAGAACAGATTCTAATTTGTTTAATTTTTGTAAGCGATTCTTTAACACTGCCATGCATTCTTTGACTTTTTCCAGAGGGATTGGTAGATGCTGAGCACTTCAGAAATCCAGTCTATTAAGAAAATCCTTTCATATTGTGACCCTCCCTCCCTGGACCGTGTTAGGCAACTTCTACCATGTACAAAATGACTCTGCAAGCTGGACATATACAGTCTCAGACTACAAAGCAATTATTTTTTGGTAGTACACATGGGAGATAGCTGGGACTAATAAGCTATTGTGCTAATATGCTCACCATCCCCAATAAGACATTTAATGAGTCTCTGCTGGCCTAGCAGGCATCAGCCCGGTGAGGATGGGTTAGCCTCTAGTGTCCCAGGGCACGGGCAGGCTCTCCGTGTTGCTGAGCTGCCATCTTTCAATTCCCTTTTTAATTTAGGGAAAGTTCATGTTGGCATTTTTTCCTTGAGCAGTTAAATATCACTGTCCTGAGAAGGGTACTATTGTCTGGGCTTTTATACATCTCATCTTGCCTGGTTTTAGCTTACGTATGTCCAGGTCACAAAGATCTCAGATCACAAACACCTGAAACCCTCAGCTGAGGGTTACAGTATTTTGTTCAAACAGAAATTGCTATGGATGTGGTGGATTATGTGTTTACAGAGTTTTAAAGTCTCAAATCCATGCTGACAGCTGTAACATATTTTGGCCAATAATTCCATTTAAAATATTTTGGGTTCCCCAATATTTTTTCTTGTGTGAAGACTGCAAATACAACAAAGGGCTTAGATGTTGCCCACCTACAATCAAAAGAATTATCAGTGATCTGCTGGATGGGACATTTACTAATCTTTGTCCTTACACTATAGCTTTAGAAAGACGGTTATTACTGCTTGCTTAGGCTGTATCTATACCAGGAAAACACACATGTTTGGGACCGCTCTCTGGAACTACAGCCAAGTGGCATGGAGTGGTCTGTGTCCATGCTGCTAAATTCTTTAATCCTCCAAAATGCTGTGACCATACCAGAACTCCTTAATGGAAAGAGCCTACAGTGCCCAGCCCATGCTACCTCCAGGGCTGTAGCTGGGAGGGTGTTAGTGAGCTCAGGCCAAAACTGCTAGGAATAGACCTAACCATCTCCCAGAAGAGATGACCACCTTCCATCACCCTTCAGTGTTCCCCAGCACTGCTTGTGAACTTAATATCTAACTAACCTGTATTATGACTTTGTCTGTGATAGAAAGGACTTGATTTCAGTTATTTCAGTGTAAATATTTGACCTCTTACTTTTGTGGGAGTTAAAGATACAACAGTAGAAAATACACCATTCAGATAAAATTTTTGGTTTAGTTTATCTTATAATCTACTGTTGAATTATTTATTGTACTCTTTGGTAAGATGAACAATTTTATAATAAAAATGTGAAAACCAAAAGGAATCCTGGCCAAGGTCAGCCTCACTTTCCATAGCATATGTAAAAAAATGGTAAATAAACCTCTCAGTGTTAGGTCCCAGATCTAAATAATTAGTTACTATTATTAAATGTTGTTTATCATTTTCATATATGTCCCCAAAAAATTAAACCAGCAATATGCTTACTTAATATTGGAGAAGGGTGTTTCTATGCACTTCATACACATAAAACCTTAAAATTACCATGCAAAGGAAACAAAAAAGGGATTTTGGTGAGCTTGAGTGTCATTTGTAATAGATAGATTGTGGGTTAACTGTATAGCAAGTCTACCTCTACCAAGAAGAGGTGTTAAGGTTGTGGGACTAAAATCCTTGAGCAGGGTGTTCGCTTCCTTTGAAAAGGACTCTGGGCAAAAAGACACTGCTGGGTCCACTGCAAAGTACTCATAGAAAATTTTCCTCTATATCTTTCAATTCCAGGGAAGGATTGAGCTATTCTGTGAAGAAGGAACACTTTTTCTTTGAAGGAACAAATCCTCTAGATTCCAAGAAACCCGATCAGTCCTTATTACAATAGTACCAAAACAAAATATTGTGTATTTTGTTTCTTATCTAAAACACTTTTTTTTTTTCTTCTTTGTATGGAAGAATCACAGTTTTGACTAGATGTACTTAGAGGTAGGGGGAAGAAAGGGACATGAAATTGTGCCCCACAAACTTGTGCCCCACGTACGAAAATTCTAAAAAGGGGATTAAGATTGCTTATTTTTTTTTTAACAGAAAATAATTATTTTGTAGTATAACTGTGTGTATGAAACAATAAAATAGATTATTGCTAGCTTTCTAGCACTTTCTGCAATTTTTAAGCTTCCTTTGGACATCATAAATGACCTATAACAGTTTCAGGGAAACAGACTGAAGTCACAGTAATGACTTAGCTCCTTTTTTGTCAGTTCCTAGGTCTTCTTTGCAAATGAGTAACAAGAAGATGACAGGAGTCTTTGAATGTCTTTTGGGCTCTAATTATAGTTCAATGTGCTTTTTCAGTCTTCTCAGATTTGCTTGAAATGTTGTTCTTGTTGGAAATAAAACCTTTAACAGTTGGAATCTGTTCTTCCTTTAAAAGAGATTGGGTAATATGTATGGCTTAGGTGATTAGGAGTAACATTTGTTATACTTCTACTATAAATCACACATCATTTTTCCAGGAAAGGAAAGAGGATGAAGAAAAAGCAAAGCTTCCTTTCTGTTATTACAGTGCCTAGAAATGACTGTGCAGCTGCAACAGAGAAATGAATGAGAAGCAGATAATTAATGTTTTCAGTTTGTTTTTTTATATTTGGTATGTATTGGGTCTTTTACCTGATCACTTTAATATGTGCTAATCGGACTTTGTCATTGGAGGCTCACCAGTGGCAGCTGCTCGTGCACAAAACTAAGAACAAAGCAGTCACTTAACTCTAGTCTAGTTCTTTTTCTCTTCCATGCACATCTATCCTCCTGCTGCTTTTGGACTATCTAAGATCTGCCTCCATGTCAAAACAATGTTGTGAGACCTGATTATCTCAGCATTAAAAATTAATTTGTTATATAAATTGTAGGATGTCTGTTTGCACAGAAATCCAGTGCTACATTTTCTGCTGTAGATGACTACCTTACTTTAAAGGAGAGTGAGGCAGCTCAGCAGGGACCATTTGCAACAGGCACCTAGGGGTACCTTGTGTGCCAGCCCCACCCTTACATCTCCAGGTGCAGGAGGTGCAATCCCTACCACGTAGCAGTGTCCCCTACCAGTGTTTCCCGGGGCAAGGTGCTTTCTGATCACTCCCTTTCTTCAGGTACACTTTTGAAATCTCATTTGTAAATAGCAGAGAGCTGGAGAAAGAGAGCTTCCCAATCCCAATTTATTCCACTTGAAAGCTCCTCCTGGTTTTGTCTTTTAGAATAACAGTTCTGTCATCTGCAGCATGAGAGAGAAGGGGAACTGAGCTGTAGAGCACCATCTAGTCCAGTGGGTCACTGAAGATCTTTTAAAAAAAATCCCAGCTGTTATTTTGTGCATATGTTGTTTCAGCTCTGTCTAACATGACACGTAAGGCACTAATTAGCTGCTTTCTTCTCACTTGCCCAAATCATCATTATATTAGTCTTGTCGCTATTGTGATAAGTGTGAATAAGGACTAACATATATTTTGAATGTAAGAGATTCCTATTCATTTACAAAGGAAATTATACTGAAATGTGAATAATCCTGGGCATGAAATATTCTTTTGTTTACATGCAATCTTTCTAATGAAACATCCTTGTTATCTTACTGACTATGTGACAAGTTGAAAATTCTGTTCACAGCTAGCATATCCTGCCGATATTAGACTTTAGTACATACAACAGCCTACCAACTCCTACTAAATGTAAATTTGCTTTTAGTATCTACCATCATTTTGCCTCCTACTTAGACTTTATTACAGAACCGAGAAAATGTTCTGTTAAATATTCTGACATGAAAATTGGATTCCTCTCCCTCCCCACTTCCCCCCCAGCCCAGCAATAGCCCCTGTTTCCTGGGCAGGCAGTTTCACCGAAGGAGATGCAAGCAGCTGTGAGAGTGTGAGTCTGCACTACCAAAGGGAACAGCTCCTGCCTACCATTTTAGCAAGCAAGCAGGCAAGGAAGCTGGAGAACTACTGCAAGCTAAAATAACTCTCTGCATCTTTCACTATTTATTTATTTGCTTGTTTGTTTAATTTGGGACCGTTTCCCAAGCAAGTCTGTCATGTACTCCAGTAACCAGTTGAGCTGGCACAACTGACTGGCACTCTCTCTGAGACTGTTTCCTCTGAATTGCAGCCTGTACCCTGCTGAGATCAACTGGGAAGAAACGCGGTAGTGAATCCCAGCCGATTCTCTGCCTCAATCCAGCCATGCTCATCAGTCAAAATCGAAGGAGGCCTAGTGGGGCACGCACTTTCCTTAACTGAACTGGCCCTCATGCACTTTTACATAAAGAAGGAGTATTACATCCAGGGGCTTTGCTTGTTTATTAATGATGATTATCTGGCGGTATATTTGCCACAGACCCTGATGGAAATTTTTTTGTCTCTAACGTGCTGCACTGATCGCTGTAGAAGCTTACCTGTAAGCTGTGAGATCAGTTGTGCTGGGCAAAGTCTCAGAAGTGGAGAGTGATTGAGAAGAGTGATCGAGAAGAAAGCATGCGGAGAGAGTCAGTGTTTTAGCAGCTGTAAAAGCATTGGGAACCAGGTCTGCCTCAGTGTCAGCTGAGGGTACCAAAACCAGGAATCGCCCTGGTAAGCTAAGGGCATGCACAAACAACTCAGTGTTTTGTTTCTTCGGTGAGCCACCAGGTTGTCTCAAGTCTCATTGTTATGAATACAAGTTCTGATTTTTGTCCTTCCTCATGTATGAACAGACTGGAAACTTTCTTCCCAAAGACTATCAGCCTTTAGATACTTTTTATTAACTGGTAATAAAGATAGCTAATACTAAATAAAGCAATTGCATTTATTTATTTAACCACAAAACACTAAATTTTACATGTCAGATAATAGATTATCCTTAAATATTTTTTAAGTACAATAATAAAAAAAGACAATAAAGTTGCTTTAATGTCTGCAACAACATCACTGGTTCTACATCTAGATGATTACTGATAGCACGGTTAGTGTATCCAGTGGTTGTTTTTAGGGACCTTTCAGTGGTTCTTAAAGCTTTGCTTGTTTAGTATATAAGAGTAAAGTCTTCCTAAGGCACAAAGAGAAGCAAAAATTGCAGAATTGGACCAACATAATGGTCCATTTCTACATCTTCTATGGATACGTGTGTGTGCATGTGAAGTAAGAGAGAGTGAAAGAAAAGAGAGAGAGTTATGTTTATGATTTCCTAAAATGATTTAGAAATCGTATTTCAACTTGTGATGATCCCACAGACTGTTCTGGCAAAACTCTTTCAGATTTAATTTGAAGTTTTGTTGATGTAAAGATTATTTCTACATCTCCTAAATCCTTCTGTTTTCATTTTTTGTATTTATGTCTTACAAAAAAATAATTAAGAAATTCTAGCAAACTCCTCCTCTTTAACTTCCTACTGTACTAAACAAAACAGTACTAAACAAAACAATTGTATTGGGTTTGCGTGGCAAGGTTTTGGTAGCAGAGGGGCTACAGGGGTGGCTTCTGTGAGAAGATGCCAGAAGCTTCCCCCATGTCCAACAGGGCCAGTGCCAGCTGGCTCCAAGATGGACCTGCCACTGGCCAAGGCTGAGCCCATCAGTGACGGTAGTAGCGCCTCTGGGATAACATATTTAAGAAGGGGAAAAAAGTTGCTGTGCAACAGCAACTGCATGCGGAGAGAGGAGTGAGAATACGTGACCGAAACAACTCTGCAGACACCAAGGTCAGTGAAGAAGGAGGGGGAGGAGGTGCTCCAGGTGATGGAGCAGAGATACCCCTGCAGCCCGTGGTGAAGACCATGGTGAGGCAGGCTGTGCCCCTGCAGCCCATGGAGGTCCATGGTGGAGCAGATATCCACCTGCAGCCTGTGGAGGACCCCATGCCAGAGCAGGTAGATGCACCTGAAGGAGGCTGTGACCCTGTAGACAGTCCACACTGGAGCAGGCTTCTGGCAGGAGCTGTAGCCCAATGGAGAGAGAGGAGCCCACGCTGGAGCAAGTTTGCTGGCAGGACTTGTGACCCTGTGGGGGACCCACGCTAGAGCACTCTGTTCCTGAAGGACTGCACCCCGTGGAAGGGACCCACGCTGGAGTCGTTCATGAAGACCTGCAACCCGTGGGAAGGACTCACATTGGAGAAGTTTGTGGAGGACTGTCTCCCGTGGGAGGGACCCCACGCTGGAGCAAGGGAAGAGATTGAGGAGGAAGGAGCAGCAAAGACAACGTGTGATGAACTGACCACAACCATTGCCCCCCTGTGCCTCTGAGGGGGAGAAGATAGAGAATTTGTGAGTGAAGTTGAGCCTGGGAAGAAGGAAGGGGTGAGGGAAAGGGATTTCAAGAATTGTTTTTATTTTTCATTATCCTACTCTGATTTGATTGGTAATAAATTAAATTAATTTCCCCAAGTTGAGTCTGTTTTGCCCGTGATGTTAATTGGCGAGTGAGCTCTCCCTGTCCTTATCTCGACCCATGAAACTTTCATTATATTTTCTCTCCCCTGTCCAGTTGAGGAGGGGACTGATAGAGCAGCTTTGGTGGGCACCTGGCATCCAGCCAAGGTCAACCAACCACAGCTATATCCAGACATATTAAATTATTCCCTTATTCCATAAAGACCAATTCTCTTTGTTGTCATCTAGGTTTTGAGTTACAGAGCTGAAAGCATAGTGAAAAATGGTAGTGTTCATGGCTGTTCAATTAAATAAAAAATGTGAATTTGCTTTGACAATTTTGAAGCAGAGAAAGCATTAGGATGACTTTGTCTACACAATGCTGATGTGGGAATAGCAGAAACAGTTTATTATTAAGTAGTGTGTTCCTCTTCTCCAGTTACAACTTTACAGTTCTTCTCGTTTCATATCTAGCCTGTTTTTCCTGCTGTTCCATACCAGCAACTCTTTCTTTTCTGGAACAGGCATGTTTACAGTTCCCTGACATCCTCCTGGGTCCTCAGGTTATCATGGCCTCGTGCCCAATGTCATCTTCTTGAACACGATTCTCCCTAAAAACAGTGTCACTGCAGATAAGGCAGAGAAAAGAGAAAAAAACATGAAACAGGCAAACCAACCTAAATGGAAAACTGCTCTATTCTGTGTGCCTTGCTAAACAATGCCAGGCTATACTGGTTGGCAGCTGTCTTAGATGTGAGACTAATAAAGGCATGGTGGCTGACAAATTTTGGAGAAGATAAAAGGAAATGAAATTCTGTGAGGTAAACCAGCTGGCACTCTGTTCTTGTCGTGATACTGTGGCATTGTCCTTCAGCACAGTCTGAACTGTGATAACAGAGATGTAAAGTGCTGATAAATGACTTGTATGAAAATACCTCTCTGGCTAACTAGAAATATAGAATTCTGAAACAAAAATCAGTAAAACCTGGTTAATTAAAGAAATCAATAAAACCTACACTAACGTAATCTTCTTGTGTCAATAATTCTCCTGGGTCCCACGTTTCAGTTATTTAAAACGCTTTTGGCAACATTAACTTTTCACATTGTAGCACAAAGACATACAAACTTGGAGAACTGTATTAACAAATGTATCTGTCTTTTATATCTGTATATTTGTTCAAATAAGCAGATTGTCTTTCGTCCTGTGGAGATAATGAGTCTTGCACAGGTCTTCTAGAACCATAACATATTACATTGAAGAAATAACATCTGTGATTCTGAAGGGCTCAGTTTGATTGCCAGTTTTCTGTTACCATGAGTTGTTTTTTTTTTTAAATGTCCTCAGATGGTTTTGCCTTCTTTCATTCAGAATGCAGATGCCAAGAGAGTTTGATAGCCATTTCTGCCTAATGCAATCACAAGAGCCATATTGCAATATTTACAATATAGTATATTTATTATTTGAAGCCCAACTTGCCAATTGCCTATATCAACTTTTGTTACTAGTTTTTATATGAAATGGAAGCACTCAAGTTTGTTTAAGTGAGTAGAAGAGCCTTTTTCTGTTTAATGGAGAGGACAAACTTAAATTCATTTACAGGCAGCCCTTCCTTTGTAACTTTTAAATAATTTATTCATTGTGCATCAAAAGTGAATACATCTGAGCAGAGTCATTTACAGTCACAAGATACGTAAAGTAGTATCAATGTCCATATAAACTTTCAATAGCTAACATCCTATCCATTACTGGAATGAGAGATAAGAGAAGGGAAAAACAAAGAATAAAATCTTGAAATCTTTGGAAAAGACCTATAAACTGACTCAGTCTCCATCTGAAATGATTATTGGATTAACAGTTTCATATTAGCTTTATACCTCTTTTCTGTTATTCCTAGAACTCAACTCTATGATATCACAATGCTTCCTATGTAAACATGTAAACATGCACATCACTGTGTGCCATTTAAACAATACTGAAATAACCTTATGTTTATATGACTTTCTAGTCTCTTTCACATAAACTGAAAATAATTCAATCTTATTGTTCAGAGCTGTGGCCAGAGAGAAGTATGACCAGTTGATCTTCTTTTTCTTTTTTTGTAGAATAGGTGACATGAGCTAAGTTATTGCCTTTCAGATAAATGCAAAACAAAGTAATCCACTAAAGATGTCTATACAATTATTAATACCTCATTTGCTATAGACGACACAAAGTTCATGGAAAGACTTGCTAATAAAAATTGAAAAAATTGCTTCTAGTTGCTTTACTGTCACAAGTGCTAGCTATTTAAATTACAATGTCATGAAACAGAACTGATGAATTGTTGGTAAAAAGTACATAAGCTCCTCTCTTTAAGGGAAAGATAAAATTGTATTTACTACAAAGAGTAGAAAAGCATTGAAATGTTTTCCTGAATTGTGTTCTCTGATGATTAGACTTCCTTAAAATGTGTGTTCTGTTTCCCATTTGCCCACTTATTTAGTAGATTCGTTATTCATGGACTACATTGTGAATGTAGTCCATAAAGAACAAAGACGTTTAGGATTAAAAACTCTGGCATGGAAATGACATTATCAGCTGGTAGGGAATTCAGATATTCAGTACTTATTGTCTTCTGGACCTGATCTAATCCACACAAAAGCTTATGGAATTGCTACCTCTGATTTCAGTGATGTTTTAGATGATATTCTGAGTTTAAAATGGAGAGATGCTCCTATCCTAATGACTGTCACATGTGAGAAGAATTTGAACATAAAGGAAACTTGGGTTTTTGCATAGAGGGAGCTTAGGATTTCCTTTTACAAAGTTGCATAGACTGCTGAGATATGAAGAAATATAATGTCATATTAGGTTTATATAAGTACTGGCCATTTTGGAGAAGTTAATATTCAGCCATTATCTTCCCATTTAGAAGGGAATTTCTCCATGTTTGTAATGTTTTTACTGTTGAAAGTGTAATTAATTTAGTATTAATTTAAAATTTATTTTAATTCAATACTTCAGGGAAAACATCAAACGAAAAATATGCATTTTCCTAAAGCTTGTACTGTCTTAATAAATTGTCTATTTAACAATGCAATTTTAGGCATAAGATTTGTAAGTCCATAGAGAATGTTAAGAAAGTTTATCTGTTCTGGAAGTTTGAGATTTTCTTCTGTTTTAGAGAAGAAGACAAAATGAGAAAAACCAAATTTGTTATTTATAAGAAAGAAATCACAGAAAGAGTGTGATTTCCAAATGGCTACTGACCAAATTTTCCTCTCTCATTGCATTTAAAGCTTTTCTGAATATTTCCATGATAAATTATTTAGTCTGTCTGGGGGATGTAAAGAGAAAAGGAACTGCTGGACAGGTTTAATGACAAACTTACCCCTCTTTGCTTAGTTGTTTTCAGGTTGCAGTGAAGTTAAAGGAAAAGCATATGTGGTACAGTAATGGGTTGAGCATTTGCCGCCTTGTCAATCAGGCTTGTAGATGATTAATTATGCCTGTATGTAGAACCTTTTATAATATTTGACTGATGCACGTTGTTAAAAGATTATACAACCATTTAGTAGAAGATTTGGCATATGTATGAGCATAACACCAGTTCAAAATCTAGGCAAATTGTCTCAGAAGGAACTGGACAATCCTCCAAAAATGCTGCATGTTTAGCTGCATCAATTTTATTGGAGGTGAGGTTCAGACATACTAGTGTGTGTGCCAGCATACTCTGTATGAATCACTGAGGATGTCCTCTATGGATACTGATAGAGTTTTATTTAGGATTTTTTTTTTGTGGGTGGAAAGTACTTGAGCTTGTCTTGCCAAAATGGAATTTTGCACATTAAAAAAAAAAAGTACTAAACCCTTTGCTTAGAAATACATCGCAGACTTTTGAGGTAGGCTATAGAAAGTACTAGTGTAAAACAAGCAAAAATTTATGAATTCCAGTTTAAATACATACATGAAATTAACAGGGAAGGAAATAAATGCAAAAATATGCATTTGATTTCAACTTTCTAGCAATAATCGATCACATAGCATTTGTAACTCATAAAGCTTTAAAGTGCTGTACAACAAAAGAATTCACACTGTTAGTTTTAACAAGAGAGGAACAGGGAGATTAATTGTCAGCAATTCGCTCTAAATTACACATGCAATTGAAAGCACAGCTATGAATAGAGCTAAGATGTTCTGAGGAGTAATCCCCTGGCCAAGCCAGCATTAACACACTTTATTATCTACCTGGAGGCATCAGCTGATAAATCTTTCCAATGACAGAGTAGTAAGTGGAAGCCCAGATGGGAGTACTCTTAATCTCTTTTATCACTTCTATTGCTTTTATCACTTTTATCACTTTAAGGCTGCTTTCCTCTAGGGTGAAAGTCATCAGAATCCAAAGTCCTGAGAACCTGAGAAATCGGAGAAAAACAGAGGCATTACAATACCACCATTACACTGTTTTGTTGTTGTGGTGGAGGCACTTGGAATGGCAACAGTGTAGTGATGGTGGCTGGCTGCTTTTTTTTTTTCTTTATGGCCACAGATTTCACATCCAGGAACTTCTGTTACTTTTCATCCGCTTCCTTCAATTTCCAAATCTTTTGCACACTCTCCCTCAAAGAAGGGGAAGCAACTAAAGGTTCAACTGCTTGGAGCAGATAGAACATAGTTATGGAAACAAATATGGGAAAAGAGAGGGATGGTTACGATAAGACAAACTCTTCACTTTGAGTATTATGCTTTTCTTTACATTTTAACTATTAATGATATTGCATAAGGTTTTATAAAACCTGAAATAGCAGACTTAGCTCCTCATACAGAAAAAAAATAAGATATTTGGTACAAAACAATGTTGTTATTACTTTCTATTTTAAAAATTCCAGACTTTATGTGATGCAAGATCCTGCCTCCTCATTTGGGCCTGCAAATGTTTTGAATTTAGCTTCTTAAGCTGGAGATAGTACATACCATAGACAGAAAATGTTTTGTTGAAATAAATATGCTTGATGTGCAAGGAATAAGCATTAAATAAGCATTTAGATTCTTCCAGGAGGGTACTGAGATGTCTAATCATCTAATGTTACTTAACTTTTAATTTGTTATAATTTCTACGATATTAAAATAACTTTTAACCTCTCCAACTGCCACTGAATATATATCTCTTTTTGTAAAAGACAGAAATGAGTTTATTGAATAAAACAAAAAGACAAAAGTAGAGACTTCTGCCTCCTCTAAGTTAAAATAGAAATGGATAACAGTAACAAAAGATGTAATGATCCAAAAATAAACCGAATTAATGGTCTTATCTGAGAATGCATAGCAATAAATGTCCCTGCTCAGCTAATTCCCTTTCTAATAAAGAAAATCTATTAAACAGAGATTACAACTAGGAAAAGCAAAGAAACAAACAAAAAATATTCACTTGGCTTTTCTAACTTCCCTTAAAAGGATAAAACTGCACTTTAAATTAAGCACGTGAAGAGAAATCTAAACGGACTAAATTACTAGAAATGTCCATTTGATAAACATCAATACAGTCATTTAAATCAGAGATTTGTCTGTCTTGTTAGTTAAAACCAAATGTTTTCTCTCTCCAAACTGTTTGGAGAAAAAAAAAGCCTGAATTATCTTATTTTTAAATGACTACCTCAGTGCTAATAATACAAAAAAAATGCAAAAATTAGGATCAGTTTGTGATCCATTATTTTTAATGGATTAGCTCATGAAACATAAAGCAAAAAGAATGAGTTACACTCACCGAGGTGTTTAGATTCCTGTATATGATTAAGTTACAGTAATAAGTCTGTGGATCTGTGTCTAAACTTATAGGATCAGAAATGCTAATACCCTTGCCAGCGCTAACTAACACATTAGTTCTCAGAACGCATTACTGAGTACAGGATCACATTGTTTTCATTCAGAATTTGCTTTCAAGGGAGTCTACCAGGAAACACTGGAAATTGCTCTTAGAGAAACATTTTAGTTAAGTAAGTGTAACAATGTTGAATGTTTTTGGTTACTTTTTTGCTTTGTTTCTGCCCTTTCTCTTTGTTTCTGCCCTTTCTCTTTGTTTCTCCTAATTTCCTTCTGCAAGTTGTAGACCTAATGAGAGTGAAACCAAACAAACCTTGGATCTATTGTTCCATCTTATAACAAGCCTGTTAAAGTTGTTTTGTAGCTTGAGGTAAACAAAAAGTTCAATGCTGTACAGTTATTGAAAGATTAAGATTTAGACCATTAAAACAGAACCCTGAAGATTTAACATTTTCCATTGGGCACATTAAATATCACTTTGTTAATGCATTAATCATGTCCCTAGCTGCTGGCATGATTAATTTCTTCCCCATTGTCCTTGTAACTCATAAAACTTTTCAGTGGGAAAGAATGCATTCCAAAATTTACACCCTGAATGGAAAAACAAGACATCTGCATTTAAGCCACTCTGTGTAGTCTGAGGTATTGGCAGACTGAGATAATGACAGCAACTAAACATGAAGGATAAGACTGCTTGTGTGTGTCAGTGAGAGAGAGAGAGAGAAATAATTTATGTTTAACTATTTTTTTTAAAAGAGTGCATCCACAGAATCCAAGGCTTATAGGAAGTACCAGTAGAGCAGAAAAACCCATTTACACAAACAACAGATATATAGCATCTTCTTTAAGCTATTTAGTGTTTTCCTGAAAATATTCAGGAGTAAGTAGGTGGTAGTCATTTAATCAAGATTCAGTGTCAGTGAGTTGTCACCTGGATTTTTTTTTTTTTTTTTTTTCCCTAGGACTGAGTATGCCCAAAGTTTGTTCAACAGTACAGCTGTGGCTCATGAACTGGTTCCCTAAAAGCTATCAATATTTGACCTTTAAAAATGTTGAGGTCTCAATTTGACTTCTCACTTTTGTCTGTAAGTATTTTGAATTTCACAGTCTTCTGGAAATGTTTTGAAAGGTGTGTGGACTGACGTCTTGGAGATGGAAAGTAGGTGAGGTTCCCACAGTGATGTGCAGGACTAGTCAGTGACTTGGGTGGATGTTTTTATTATTTGCATTTAAAGCAATAAATATGATGACATATGTCTTACTTCCATTTCTATAGCTAGAAAACATTTCTCCATCAGCCTGCAGAACAACACAGATATTTGGGATCCAGTTAAAAACTTCTGGGTATGGTAATTACATTTCTAGCAAACTGATGGTAAGAGATGATAAGATGATAGGGTCCACTGCCTCTTTAGATGATTAAGATCTAGAGTACACCCTTTGGGCCCAAAGACTTGAAGTCCTACAAAATCACGTTAAACTTCTTATTAGCTCAGTGAAAGACTTAAAAGTTTTGTCAGAACTTTGCTAAGTTACAAGGATCTAATCTAGGCTATGCACCTGCCTAAAATTCTGTTTCATTTTGTTTTTAATTCCAGAAAGCTACATAACAAAGATGTGAGGAGGATACAAATAAAATAAACAAAAGAAATGAAGTTAGAGAATACAGAATTATAAGCAAAAAAGAGGTAGATTAGGTTATATGTAGGTACATCAGTCTTCCATAAATACGTGGAAAAGTACCACTGGGTTTCAGTCCTATCTTTTCTTCAGATTTTCTGAGAGCTATTGCTGCCATTTTTGAGTGTTTTTGTCCCCTTTCCATTAGAGGGCTATTGAAGGATTTTTAGCACCTAATTGAAACATACAGACAAGCTATATTTGAGCAAAGCTGGTAAAAAGGTATGAGGGGAAAGTAATACATGGGAGAATGGATGTGTGGATGTGAAGGGACAGAAGGCATTGCAGAGAAGATGTGACAGAGGCTATATGTCATGAGCGTAATAGCTGAGAAATGAGAAGCAATGGAAGAAATAGATACTGAAATAGCTAATTATTTATGCAGGAAATCAATGTAATTAACTGTAAACCAGTGATCAAGGAGACAATCAATAGAACAATGGATGAACTAAACAATCACATAATCAAAGACTAAGGTAAACAGACAATTCAGAATATATAAATCAGACTATATTAGCTAGGTAGTAGATACATTAAGTGAATGATCAATAAATTAATCTATTCATTAAGCAAGAAGCTAGTTAGAGATCTATGCAATTAAATGAACAGAAAATACTGAGTTCAAGGAAAAATATCTGAAGGAGTCAGACAGTTAGAAGCAGGCTAAAGGGTGAGTTAAAATGCCAAGAGCGGACAAAACCATCCAGGAAAGGAAGGCCAATGTAAAAGGTGCACGGCAGTGGTGGGCAGTATGGACAGGATGCCAGCTTCAGCAAACATGCAGGTGAGCTCTTTCCTGTTGGAGAGCGTTGCTGCTGCTGCGATCACTGACATTAACAGGCTGTGTTTAGAAATAAGAAGCCACATCCTTATTTCTAGGACATTTGTGGGTGCTTAGAGCAATTTCCAAACTTTTGGTCTAGAATAATAACCACTTGGGAGGCAGTTTGTTTAATAACACATGGTATTGCCAGGAGTAAATATATGACATGATCAGAGGGAGCTTGCCATGAAGTGATGAACAATGATTTGACTGCTGTGATATGAATGTTCTGTAACATTACATTTTAAATATGGAAGAGATTTCCAGAGTTTTCTTCCAACTCTAGTATCTCTGAAAAGTTCAATATTCTACTTTGTATTCCAATAAAGTAGAGAAGTTGACAGGACTTGCCCTTTCTTCAACACTACTTTCATGCACCACTGCTTTTCCCATTGTGCGTATAAAATGTCTTCAAATGTACATGGAGGTATAATACCAACCACTGAAGATATGTGTTGATTGATTTAAAATTTAACCATTTAAATCACGATATTTGGAATATATTTGTTCTGAAGAGGGCCAAAATTGAAATGTATTTGCTTTTATGGTATTTTAATCATACTAAGCAACAAAAAGCCTGGTAAGCAGTTCAATAATCTCTTAGGGTTAGTAACAGTTTTAAAAGACAAAGGAGTCAGAATAGTTCTTGTCTGTCTTTCAGGTTTGTCAAATAGATTTTTAACATCAAGTAAAGATGCGCCTTTAAAAGAATAAAGAACCTGATGCTTTCTTCAGAAAAGCCTCAGTAGCAGATAATCAGGACTTTCTCAGCTAAAGACATTTATATTTCATCATAGTAAATTTGACTGTACTGGTAGGTGTCTTAAGAACACTGAAGGGCAAAATTTGTAACAGGAATTAATGAGTTAATGGCAAAATCCCATGGTTCTTCTCAGCCTTGAGCCATTCTGCAACGGGACCTCTCACACCCCATCTGTCTACTCAGATCCTTCCCAAAAAGGAGCCCTCTAAGTTGTGCACAGATAAGGGAGTTTGAATAACCTCTGTGCTTTTCTTTTTTTTTTTTTCTAGGCTGTACAGATCTCTTACTGAAACCTTATTTTGTGAAGTGGAACATCTGAAGGAGGTGACTGCTTTTTGGAAACAGAATAACACACGAAGTGGATGCTCTGTTATGTAATCTTCAAAATTAAAATGTAAAATTTTATGGTATTATCTATACCATTATCTATTATCTATTATTTGGATTAATGGCTTAAAAATATTAAATAGTAATTCAATGCAATCTCAGAAAATACAATGTTTTGGTGTTCTAGACAAATGACCATAAGATAGGTAGATAGTTCAACTTTATAGTAAAATAAAGCATAGCTGTATAAGACATACCACTAAATGCCTTATTTACTTACTGTAAATTCCATATGACCATGAGTAATCTCATCATCTGCTTTGTATGCAACAAATTAAATGTTTGTCAGGTTCTGTGCATGTTGCTTTTGACTGAGAAAAGGTAATGCGTTCCTCTGAACGGGCTAAGAAGTACACTTTTTTCTTTTTTCTGTTGCATAGTTATTTGAGAGGGAGGTTGAATGTCACTTCCCTATTTATGAGATTAAAACTTTCCTAACTTTGCTTACAGATACAGAGTTTACTAGGACAAGATATGGTTTTACAATTGGGAAGTTTCACAGTTAGCAGTAAAACCACTAATTAGTAAAACCACCGATTAGAATAGAATAGAATAATAATTAGTAAAACCGCTTTATCGCTTTACCATTAGCAAAACCACTAATAATTTCATCTAACATTATAGCTTCTTATAAACTTAACTATGGTAGCTGGGATACTGTTAAGGGCAAGAAGAGGTGACAACTCTGGTGACACTTCACAAAACACTTTAGTGAATAGATTATCCAAAAGATATCTAATTTAAGAGAAAGAAACATCAAAAAGTAAACAACTAGTCAGTGAAAATGTACTCTATTTTGGTGTCAGAGAACAGAGGGAAGTTATGAAGAATTGTGGTAGAAACGAACATTTTCCCCATTATACTCAAAAAGTTTGTAACTAATTTTTTGGCAGATAACATGCCAGCACTGCATAAACATGTAGCTGTTGGGTTTAGTTAAAAAAAACAAAACCAAAACAACAACTTTGCTTTGTAAAGACAATCTCTGCTTCTATCATTCACTCTGATCTTTCTTTCTGGAGGAAAGCTTCTGAGAAAATTGTGGATAAACAGCTGTAGAGTTCTTTCATTTTGCTTTAGATCTGGGTATGAAATAAAAATTAGTTTGCTCATGCTGACTGAAGATTTCTCATATTATAGTAGGATGCCAGATAACCACGCTGATTCTCTTACATCTGTCAACAGCTTTTTGGAGTTCATTAACCAGGAGCTTTTGTCAAGATAACTTTCATCTTTGAAGGGTGTGAACTGACACTGGCTTGCATGTCACTGCTTTTTCTTCTCTGTGGAGCTGCAGTTGGCAATGTTATTTAGTTGCTCTCTCACACTCAGGGATTTCACAGTTCCTTTTCTTTAGTGCCTTCTGTGAGAGAGGGCAGGGTTTAGGCCAGCCAAAGGCCACTCTCCAGCCCACAAATTGTGAATCAGTAATGGCTAGAGTGCACTAAGAGGACGTGTATCCAGAGGCCTGTGGATTCCCCAAAATGAAGATTGTTGCCAGGTCTATTCAGGCAGTGTCTGCACTCTGCCCATATGTTGGGGACATGTGAGGGAGACAGAGCATAGCATCAGGGAGCACTTTTTCAGGGCAGGATAGATGGTGTCTTTGAATTTGCTTGAGCTGTAACCATCTTGCTGAGAACTACTAAGAGAACTGTTGAAAGCGACAACTCTTTCCAAATGATCCATGATATAATCACCTCGTTCAGTCCTTGTACCATCATGCATTTCCAAAGGCAACATTTGTTTCTGTTCTTGTCTATGATCTTTATCACCTCAGTTCATCTTATCTTTTATGACTGTTTGTAGGTGTTCCCTTGAGGTTTCCAAACTTGCCATTGGTTTTATAAAATTCATTTTCTCTCTAGGCACTTTTCAAAGCCAGTTTGAAATGCCCTTTTTCTTCTAATATTTTTCCTAAAGAAATACATTGCTGAAACTTGAAATAATTTTATGCTGGAACAAAGCGCCAAATCACAAATAGGTTCTGTTATGCATTGCTCCCAAATGCGCTAGAATAACTAGCTAACCTTGCTGGAAATCTGTCTTTATTTGTTTTAGTCATAGAGTTTTTAAAATCTTCCTGTACAGTAGATTCTTTGGGAATATTAGTACCTAATTATTTATTTGTAAAATATGGACACATTCCCATGCAATTATTTCTTTGTCTTTAGTTTTAATCCCCCATTCAGTGAATTACGATGAATGCCGTGAGACACATTTCAGAGAATTCAAAGCTAGTATGACCTTTTTTTAAACTGTGAGTCTGAAAAGTGTTGAGAATCACAAACCACCACATAAAGTGTGTCATCCTTGGTTTATATCAACAAGACCTGGCAGATACAGTATGTAAACTAGCTTATGAAAATATATGAGTGTGTTGCAGGGCGCTCCCTTGGTAATATTATTGGTTAATTTTTTTCAATAATGGCATTCTGCTGGAAGATACAATGGATTTTGACCCAATATCTCCTGTTTCTTCCATTCCAACAGGTTTTGAGGGAATGTAAATACCAGAGGCAAAATGTTTTACGTCCTCCTTCCCCTCCTGTCAGAACTGTTTTCCTCTGAACCTTATAAATATAAAGGAAATCAATACAGAAGCTTCATGTGAAAGTCTGCAGAAACCTTTCCATATTTGAACAGTGAGAAAGGAACACAGGGAACCTGATTCCATTTTTTTCATAGAAAGTGGGATAAATGTACTGACACTATAAAATGTAAATCTTTCCATGGAAAAACAGTTTTCCAAAAATGATATTTACCAGCTCTGTTTCAAATATTGCATAGTTTGAAGATGTTGTTCCCTTTTGGTTTTGGTCAAATGCAGGGCAGCTGCAAGCATTCATTTTACATTTCTGAGGATAGTTCTGATGGTTATTTTCTAGCCCGCTAGTATAAGGCAAGGTCATCTTCCTTATGAACGTAACATCTCCCCTCTCACATGCACATACTCATTGCATGCAGTGAGCAACACATACCTACATAATACATGTGTTACGTAAATTATTGCCATTCAGGAATCTCTCTCCATTTAATATGAAAAGAGTTGGTTTTGATGTGTTTTCTGTCTGTATTATAGTAAATAAGAAACTTTTCTTCCATCATGTCACATTGAATGAGCAAGTGCCTTAAAATAGGAAAAAGTCTAAATGGTTACTAAAATTAGTGTCATCTTACATAGTGCAGAGAGAGCTTCAAACGGCTGTAAGAAAATAACCAATAGTCATTCAGAAGCACTGCATTACTACATCATTGTAGTTTTGGTTAGTTTTGTTGTTTTTTCTTGCATGGGAAATAAATACATTTTAGAAACAGAAAGAAAACCTATCTTAATGAAAGAGGGCACTCCTGCTTTTGTCATTCCCATTTAAAGGATAATGAAATCCAAGAGGGAGATTTTTGAAAATATAAATGTTTATTACCCTTTGCAGTACTGATATTTCTATTACAGGTAGGAGTTTATTACTAGCATTATGTAAACTAGTGTTTTATTCCCATTCAAGATATCATAAATTATTTGTTATCTATCACAAGAAAAATAAATTGAAGCTGAAATACTAGAGCCACTTTGGTTTCAAAAATGTCAATATAATGATTGGCAGGAATGGAGAGGAGACAAAATAAGCTAACTTGCCTTGTCTAACAAAAAAAGGCTGAATGGAATATCAGTGATCTATATGGGTATATCATTATGGTAAATGTTTGAAGCAAAGAAAATATGTAGACACAACAACAAATGAGCATAAATTTTCAGTGAATAAATTTAAGTTGGAAATTAAAGGAAGTTTCTAGCAATCCAATCTAGCAATCTGGAACAGCCTGGGGAAATTCAAAGGAGCTGCAGGACCTAGAAACCTAGCTGATTTTAAGATAAAGCTCCATATATTCTGTAGGTGACTACATGGGCTATTTATGTATAACAAGCAGGGTGCTCAATTCAGTGACCCAAGACATTTTTTCTCGTATGAGGGGTTATTAGTCATGTAACAGCTGACCTGTTTTTTTGAAGACCCCCTACAAATGCATTATCTAAGTTCACACATTACAGTGGTAAGCAAGGATGCTGTAAGACTGAAATGAAGCAGTGAAATTGGATAGAAATTTAAATGACTTTTATACAAGGTACCATCTTTAATGTATGTTTTATTTTGAAGAACATTTTTCCAGTTTTACAGAACATATATTTTTTAAGTCAGAGAGGTCACTTTCAAAATCTGTTTAGGATTGTTTATTAATTTGCATTTCAAATCTGCTGCATTTTTCACTAATGTGTGACACTTTTAGTTTCAAGGGTTTGCAAAAAACTCCTGGGTACTATACTATCTTAAAATAAAAATGGTATTTAATTCTAGAATGGAAAAGTACCTATTTCTTAAAACTTATTTCCTATGTTGTGATCAGTTTAATCTCATTTTTTTGTACTGGCAGAGTTTTCAAAATGTAATTTCTTAATGACCTTTTACTTTCATGAAGAAAGTTAATCTAAATCACAGAGACAAGCTAATTGCAATGAAACTTGCAGATATCTTTGATCTGAAATGTAGTGTATTATTAATAATAATACTTTTCCCCTCATTAAAAGGATAAAAATGAGCATATTGCATATAATTTAACATTCATTTTCAGGACCAATATTATATACTGCCTCTTTGATTCAAGCTTGCTTGTTTTCCTTTTGACTCATTGACCAGATTAAAAAAAAAAAAAGATAGAAATGAAGAAGCTAAAAAGTTAATTTTCTTTAAATTAAAAGACAAGATGTTAATGGTCTCAACTAAGTGTTCTCAGCAGGGAGCTTTGTAACTAGAACTTTTATTATTGAAGAAGTATTCAAAATATTCAGGCTACTAGGATAAGTTTCTGCCAGGACTGCAGAAATTGCTTTAGAGTGGTGGTTTACGGTCAATAACATGAATCCCAGCAGTTATTTACTGCCATGAGTACCTAGGAGGCACTCTTTCTTTCCTCTTTTTATTTTCCTATGAACTGGAGCACCATCAAAATATGCTTATCAGGAATGTCTTAGTATTAGAACTTAAATTTTCTGTTTATCTGTATCTCTGTAAAAATCTAGATTTGGGATTTTATTTTTATTTTTAATAAATAAAATACTTTATTTTTAAAAATAAATCCTTTATTTTAAATTTTCACTCCACATTTTAAAATTATTCAGCTCGAGATTGAGAGATGTCACGCTGAACCTGTAGTAAAATTGCCCCTGTTACAAGGAAACTAGAAATGTCAATAATGTCATGAAAAAGTCAGGAAATGGAAGGATGAACATACATTAATATTCTGTATTATCATTAGGCAATTAGTTCCATGAAATGCTATATAGTGTATAGAAATGTAAATCTTTTTATCACATCTAAATGCTTCTTTTGTATTTCATTATCTTGATGCAGTAAATTAATTGTCTGACATGTTTATTTTTAATCACATTTAATCTGTTCTCTGTTACTTTTACTGAGTATCACCTGTTTTTTCTTAATTAAAAAACTTGAGTCCAGCTAACTTTACTCCTGCCATTCATATGCTATTATATGTCACCTTCTATTCTTTTCATTTGGTTGTTCTGCAAAATTTATTTCATAGAATTGTAGAATAGTTTCCGTTGGAAGGGACCTTTAAAGGTTGTCTAGTCCAACTCCCCAAGGACAGTTTTCAGTTCAGGTCTTTTTAGCAGCTGGCCTGTTCTAGACAAGATTTCACCTGTTTAAAATGAAGGGAGGGGCCCTCCAAACTCCTCTCTGTCAGTCAAAGCCATTTTAGCCAAAGCTTTAAACAAATTAAATAACATTCGAAAAGCTGGCCTATTTCCTCATCTGACAGAGCTATGGGGTGTGATCTTCTGAGGTCCTTATGATTCTGTCCTCAGCTTCATCTGAGGTCCTTACGATTCTGTATCCTGAGATTTTTTCCTAGTGGTTGCTGACTTCAAACTAGGGATGAGGTGTATATGTGTCATAACAATAAGTCTGTGACTCTGCATGTGGGAGGGATGTAGATATACTATGTCAATATACCTGCATGTGTTTATAAAATCAGTTATATTTCCTGTAGGGTCCAAAAAGTAAACATGTAGGTAGCACCAATTATGTTCTATATAGCAGACAAAAGTAAAAAAACACCTTATTTTAAGTAATCACATTATTATAAGCATGTCTCAATTTGTTGGTATAGGTTTTTCAGTTTCTTGAAGTTTTCTGAAATCATAAGTATAAATGTCTGTTTAAAAAAAAAAAATTGTCTAGGGACATTTGGCTTATTGAAACCTCACATTTATAAGGGCCTATGATATAATTATGATGTTTGATGTTACCTCATTTTTGGCTAAATAAAGGCCTCCAACAATATTCACTATGTTTTCCAAAAGAAGATATTCCTTTATACACCCTGCCTGTACTAATTCCTTCCATTGCTCTGGCAGTATAACTTGGGTCCTACAGATAGTATTAACCCTCAAAATATTGAAGTCCACTTTATCTCAGAAATTGGTGAACTTCATAGGCAGTAGTCAATTTGTGGTTCCCAAACTTCAGCTTCATAGTACCTTTCATTAGACAAATACATGTTTTTATTTATTTGAGCATAGCCAGGTAAGGTCTTCTGTTGTTTTGAACATGCTTTTTTTCCATGCTTCTAACCTCTCTTCTTTTCTGCCTGAGTAGATGTGAACTTGCACCTTCCATCTTTTTTTCTGGAGGCTCCAATATTACTCTTACAGCAGCGGTCACATCTCCAGCTAATTTTTTGAAGATAATTTAAGTGAAGATTTAGTAGTGCTTTTTATCTATCTAGTCCCTTTTACCTATCCTTTCTATTTCACACAATCTGAGGAGCATTTAGAGGAATCATATAAACTTGTGGTCTTTGTGAAAAAGACCACTTCAGCTATTATTTTTTTTATTCTATATCAGTTGGTAACAATTTTTTTTTTTTTTGGCAATTCATACTATTTTCCTCCTTTCAAAACTGATGGCAGTGATCTGAAGTCTTCATAAGAATCTCAGTAAGAACAAAGATTTTAGTTTCTGATGGGGTTCTGTTCAAATCCTGCAGATATTCTTTATGTATATTTTAAAACAGACATTCTTTATGTATATCTAATATATTCATTGTATGTATGAGTCACCATGAAACCTTTTAAATGGACTTGAACCAACTCAGCCTATTACAATTTGATCACATGTTTATGTTCAGGCAAAATTTTGAGTAAGATTGATTTTACACATCAGAAAATATAGTATTTTTTATCACTAAATGAGATTGGGATGCATGGTGTTACAGAACAATGTATTTTTGCTGCTTTGGGGCAATGTGCTATTGCGCCGTAGAACTTTCGGATTTGAATTGAAAACTCATGTGTTGATCATTTTTTTTTTAGCATTCCAGAAAACAACATCTTTATTAATTTTAAACCAGTGTTACAGAATACTAAACCTGAATTTGTCCTTTCACGTGGAAGCACCGTTCTGCCCTATTAATTCAATGGTAAAGCAGCAGGCTTGGAGGGCTTTACATCTGTGCTCTTTCGTTACTTTCAATAAGTGTCCAGTATGATGCAGTGATTGTTTCCATTTTCTAAATTGGCCAATTGACTTTTATTGCTGTAGCACAACCTGCTCAAAAAAAAAATCAGCAAAATTTCCCCTCCTAAGTTTTCCCATTTGTGTCTCTCTCCAGACTTACTCGCTTCAGTCTTTTTACAGCTCCGGCTTTGTCAGTCAAGTGAACCTTTTTTCATCCTCCACTGAAGTAATAGATTCATTCTGTAGCTACAGTAGGATATGTTTGTGCAGACTTGCCCCTTGCAGTCTTTTGGCTCCTTGCATGTGTTTGATCATCTCTTGAAATTAGTCATAGAAAGGAGACCCTGCTCTATAGGATAGGCAACTTTTGATCTTGAAAATCAACTTTCTGGTCTCTTCTCTTTTATGGCTCGCACAGTTGTACTCCTCCAGAGGAATCAAAATAAATGAATTTCAGAAAAAAATCTAAATCAGGACTATTGATACAAGACTGCAAGGTTCCTAAAAGAAAACTTTAATAAGTCAAAGACTTGTAATCCAGGAGTCCAATTCAGTACAGATCTATTTCTTTAAGAGCTCTCTCTAGGTGAAGATTTCTTTTAGATCCAGCCTGCTTTGTTGGGTGTAACAGCTCATAAGCACTGAGTACAAGAGAGGCCTTCGGTAAACACTTCTTCATAGACAAATTCTCCTCGCCCCTCAAACTTTATTCTTAAATTAAACAAGGTGTGCCTATTAGAAAGGTTGTATTTACATGTGTTTCTCTGAACGTAAAATTGAAGTGGCATTCAGGGTATATAACCGTTGGCTTTGACATAGTGGTAATTTCCTTGAATTCTTGCCATGCTCTTTCCACTTTATTTCCACTTCATGTTAGTTTCTGTTAGGGAAATACTTGTTTTGTTTTGTTTTGTTTTCTTTATTAAAGACATAATGTAGGTTCTGAAAAGACTCACTCAAAGTGGATGTTAACAGAAAATATTGTTATGCTTGAAACACACAAAAAATATTAAATCAGTATTTGAAATTTAAATCTTTGCCATCTCCATTTGTATGCTCCTAATGTTACTCTTGAGAAACTCGAAGGAGCTACGGCAACAACCTAAGTTATTTCAATAAAAGTATGTACTTACAGAAAAACACAAAATGTTTAAAAATTTGAATCCCTGATAACTTCAATTCATGACATTGAGATTGAGTAAATTGGTGCAACAGATTATTTTCAAAAATCAGTATTTGGTATCGTAGGGTTTTTTTTCCCTCCCTCTAATTTTCATAATCATCTGTTGTGGAGGTTGATGCAGCTTCATTTTTGTGTGGCTGCTCTCTGCTGCTGCTCTCAATGCTTGCACCAAACTGACCTCTAGATGAATGCTGTGCTAGTCCACTTCTTCCAGAATTTAAATTAGGAAACTATGCATCTTATCTGGACTTTAATGGTTCATCTCTCCAGGGTTCCTTTCCATGCATGCAGGATGCATAGGGAAGTTGGAAGGAATCGTGATACAGATGATGCACGTGTGGATGTGGAAGTCTTCCAGACCCTCTGCCCTGACTTACTCTGAAATTATGCTATTGAGATCAAAGGGAGGTAAACCTTCCAGAGAATGGTTACCTAACTCAAGGAATGTGACATCCTTTGAATAGATGTTTTAGAAATAGATTTTTGTTAGGTTTGTTTAATATGGATTATAACAGGAATTTGTGAGCTACCTTTTACACAGAAGACATGGGCATGGGAACTATGCTCTTACAGGGGCTGATGTACTCAACTGACGTGAGGAAGTGCAAACTAGATTTTCTACTTTTACTGTACAGTTACATGAAGCAATAATTTGCATAATTAGATTTGCAGTGTTTTGTGTGTGTTCATTCTGAGTCAAAGAGATTTGTTTTATTTATGTCATTGCAAGGCAAAGTTTAAGTCCCACCCTGAAATTTTTGTATTCATGACAGTTCCTTTAGGGTATTGCTTATATTACCACTATATAATGTTCATACTACAGAAGGTGCGTATATGGCAAAGATGTCTCTGTCTCTAGCTTCCTTGAAAGGTACCAAGAAATCAAACTGACCCAAGAATACCACCAAAGAGATGGTGTGTCTGTGGGCTTGGTCTTGATGACACTTTAAGCTGTGGACTGTCCAGTTATCTGGAGTGAGTCTGACAATTTTCTCACAAAACTTTATTGAAAAGGAAATTTAGCATTAGCTTCCTTTCAAACCCTTCCAGACCCTCCACGACTCCCCTTTAGCAAAGAAACAGCATCTCTGGAAATCCTCCATCTGCAATGAATGTTATCTGAGCATTTCTTGTTACAACTAAGCAATCTGGAATGGACTTCTTATGTCCTCCTTTACTCTGTGCACTAATCAATGATCATGCTGCATCAGGCATACAAAGCTTCTCCATTTTCATTAATATAGCTCTTTATGCACAGTTTAGTGGAATTTGCAAAGCAAATTCCTTTCCCACAGTAGCTGTTCATCATTCAGTCATATTCTCCATAGCTTTAATTATTTATAACCCACCAGGATTTGTTATTTGAGGATAGGAGCTTTAAGAGAGCTGTGTCCACTTAATTAAATACAATTAAGAGTTACACTTTATAGAGAAATCAAGGATACAGGAAAGCAAGATAAAACATATTTCCTATAAAATGTGGGTTAAGAGTTTTACCCATAACATAGATTGTTTCTATAAAAAGTCTTTAGAGTTATGCCTGTGGTGAAAAAAAATAAAAAAAGAATGCTAATTATATCGATTTTAACTGCAGCTTGTTATTATTAAAAAAGTACATGACAGTCAAGTTCATGATTTTGAAGCAGTGTGTTCTCCCCTCCAAAAGCAGTGATCTGATTTAGCAGTTAGATCAGTTGGCTGCTAGAATCTACTTGTTTCCCAAACCAGACCTTACTCATCAAAGATGATTAAAAAGTCTGTTTAAAATATAATTATCAATCACAAATCAATCACGTGCACTATTTGATAACAAAGTAAGCTTTTGAATGTGAAAAGAAAATTATGTAAAGTTGGAAAGTAATGATGAGAACAGTTCTAATGTAGATAAGTTTTGAATAGTCTTTAGATCAGTAAAAGATTACATAATTTCAGAATTATCTGACACTTTTCTGGACATTGATTAGTTTGCAGACCATGGTCTGGGAGCCGCTGGTCTAACAGATTAAACTACTTTTAAAATAAGTATTTACCTATGCAAAAGGTGACTGTTTTCTTGACAACGGTGATATTATCACTGAAAGTGCAAAGAACTTGCAGCCATTTTGTAGCAAGGTGAAGACCTTTTAAATTATGTCTATGGAAAAGGCAACATATTCTTCACTAAGCTGCAATTTAATGAGGCTAAAATATAGGAATATTTGATAGAATTCTGCAGCTTATAAAATATAATTTTGATGGTATCACTGAAGTTTTATGAAACGTATTTCTAGTTGTTGTGCCATTTAATTATTTGAACATAAGCAAAAAGTATAGCAGTTTTTGCCCACTTATCTTTGAATGTGTTTCCAGTCATTCTACACTAATATCATATAAACTAGAAAAGATATTTTCACTGAAAAAAGAAAATATTATGTTTTGGGATTTTTGTTTTTGTTTCAGAGAATGACTGAAAAGGAGCCAAATTCCCTTAGAGTATTCCTGCCACTTAAAGTAGATGTCATTGTTGATAAAGTCAGTAGGCATTTTGCTTACATGTAGAAATTTCACAGGTAACTATCCACTTCCTTCTTAAAAAAGGAATCTAAAACCACTCTTCTGATTTTAAAACTTAAATAAGTTTTACTTATTTAACGGTTGTCCAAAAATTCTGCATGCCAGTGATTTTCCTTAGTGTTATTTAAAAAAATACTAAGATTTTTGAATATTATGTTGCTTTTTTTAATACACAGATTAAAAAGTCAAATATTTAGTAGCTCATTTTCAACAGCCATGATATGGCAACCACCTGACATGATGAATACATTACATTGGACCTCTGACCAGACCACGACAAATGATCAAGTTAAATTGGTTTAAGTATTGGTGATTAAAGTTTACTTGTTTTACTTAATATTGTAAAGATATAAGACATAATAAAGATTGGGCAGACGTGCAGTACAAGTTGGAAATGCCCTGAGAACAGTTTGTGTATATGTAGATATTATTGCAACTTTGCTCATAAAAGTTTTTGTTTTCTTGTTAAATAATACCTGCATATTTTAATATTGTTTTGAATTTAACAAATTTCAACAAGAATGGTTATTTTTTTTTAAATTCTCTGAAGAAAAGTTGTACTTCTGACACAAATTGAAAACTGAAATGCTTTAGCTACAAACCCCTCCATTGAGAATTGTAATCGTTTCCTGGGATGTGTGTGTCTTTTGTAGAACATTTCATGGTCTGCTTTCAAATACAGAATGAGCCTCAATTTCAG
This sequence comes from Calonectris borealis, assembly GCF_964195595.1. Taxonomy (NCBI): domain Eukaryota; kingdom Metazoa; phylum Chordata; class Aves; order Procellariiformes; family Procellariidae; genus Calonectris; species Calonectris borealis. The sequence goes on along the minus strand of NC_134312.1, from coordinate 113,575,281 downwards.
AGAAACACTCTTGAGGTATGCATGGCTCCATTTGCTGCCTGCTTCTTGACTGAAGGATAGTTTGGATCCATTCTCCAGATGGTTCTCAAAGGAGTTGGGAAAGGAGGTCTCTGTAGAGTGCAGACAGTTATCCCAGCACACCATATTACATCAAAATGCAGACAGACTGACATGCTATGTCACCTATGGTGTGACTTCTTCACACCAAAAGCTACAGGCTACATCAAATTAACTGTATGTCTACTACAAATAAGTGAGATTTCATCAGATTTCATGCATCACAGAAGGGGAGTTCAGGTTCTGCTACTGCTTCTGATGTGCTGGTGCTAGTCCTTCATAATGTTAGGTCAGGACCTTCTTTTCTGTTGTTTTCATCTTTCAACTTTCCTATACCACCAGTCACTTTTTATAAGCTCTTAAGTAATATACAAAATGAATTTCTTCTATCCATTCAGGGCTTCATAACATTCATCACAGACATTTGACCCTCACTTCATAAGTCTAAGGGTAACCTGCAGAGCTGCTTCAATCTAGTTTGTGTTATCATTAAAATAAGTTCAAGAAAAACAATACATTCTTGGTCACAAGTTCAGTTATTCACTGATTCCTCCCTACCAACTTATCTGGCCAGATATTTCAGCAGGAAATTTGCAGTTTCTGATATGTTGTAGCAACTTTCAGGAAACTTTCACAGAAGATGCCCTTTTTCTCCACCTTAATTTCCTACTTAGTACTATGTGACATTCAAATACAATGTTCTGCTAAAAGCTGCAGAGTATGGATATGGATTTTCAACTGTCATGGCTCCTAGGAAATATAAGTTCATTCTCTCATATCTGTATCTACCTTTCTAAGGCCACGTCTGTTTAGACTGTATCTTCTGTGATGTAACTGCTAGCCCTTGAACCAAAGTTTCCTGAAAGTTGGGTGTCTAAAGGTAGTACTTTCCTGCATCTTATGGAATAGAGTGGAATAGAGTGGAATAGAGTGGAATAGAGTGGAATGGAATGCAGTGGAATGGAATGGAATGGAATGGAATGGAATGGAATGGAATAGAATAGAACAGAATAGAATAGAATAGAATAGAATAGAATAGAATAGAATATTTTTAGTTGGAAGGGACATACAATGATCATCTCGTCCAACTGCCAATTAAACTTCCATTTAATCTTATACTTCTCTCTATTTAATAACAAGTTTGGTTGTTTTACACATATATATGTATTTATATATGTGAAATTATTTAGTATATGTATACATTGTAGAATGGTGTCCTGGTTCGTTTAAGCATCTAGGCTTGTGCTCAAATTCTGTTGACTTAGCATTAAGAATATGGGATAAAAATGTAAAAGGGACCTCAAATGCTTATTTTTCATGCATGGATGAATGAACTATATATGGCCACTAAAGCTACAGTAGCTCTGAACGGAGGAGTGGTGGATATGAGCAGACAGACAGCAGTGCTCATAATTTTTATGAATAAACGCTAGTGAGTAAACTCATATCCAGCCTCTTTCAGAGATGTATGAAGCCCTGAGACATCCCCTGTATCCATGCAAGGTTGTGGTTTCCTATACAGAATGTAGAGAACAGGTGGTACCTACAAGAAGACTGATTTGGGCCCTACATGTTTTATCTGCATATATGTTAATGTTATTAAATTCTATTTCATTATCTCTAAATGGGTTGTGACATATCTTATGAGTGTATTTGTATTATTTGGTAAATTCCTTGCATAAAAATAGATTCTCAGTAAAAATTTGAACAATCTTTTCCCCTCAACACTGAGGTTCAGAAGAAAACATTGTAAACTTGCAGGTCATTGATCTTCTTAATAGAGACTCTTCTTTGGAGTGATACAAGTGTCGTAATAAATTGCAAATGCATATAGTTAAGTTAAATAAAATATTTCCAGTGTGCAGTAATCTAGCTGTAAACAGTACCCTATTCTTATAAATCAACCCTAATATTCATGACATTTTCATTAATGTGCTTATAATAAATATAGTAAGGGAGACATAAACACATTAATAATACACGTTACACTTAATAGCTTTTGCCCTTGGAAATTCTTATCTAGCTCCTACAAAAGTCAATGGAAAACCTGCAGTTGAATGCATTTGAAGAAAACTTGAGCCAATATATGAACAGTCACATTCAACATAAAAGAGTTGTTAAACTGCTGAACTATTGCTCTTCCTACTCTTTACTGCCTTTTGTTTAAATATCATGACAGATTAGTTCTTGTTGCAGGTGCTTAGTAAAACTAACAGGAATAATACAATCTGTAGTTCAGATGTGATATCTAATGAAGAATCCTTTTTAAAAATACATAAATAGTAATATTTTATTTCTTCAGTATGCTTTAGAGATATAGACAAATAACCGATGGAAAATGTCTGTATCAAAGTACTTTGACCAACTTAAAACAGCTATATTTGGTGTCTGTCCAGTTCAAAAAAATTAATCAGATTTATTTTAGCACAAGTTCTGAATTAATTTTTTACTTAGTTTTCTATGAAAGCTTAAAAGTTTCTTTTTGCAAGCAATAATCTTTACATGTGCACATGCACAGATGCACACATATATGGTTTAGGAGAATGCACTCAATTTTCATAAGGATATTGCATAGCCTCCAGCATTTATTTTTATAACATTGTACTTTTTGTAAGAACTGTTAAGAACATTTCTTAATAGGAATGTGTACAATTAGACAAGGTGGATTAAAAGTTGTGGTAGTTAAGAGCTACTTAGATGTTCAATAAGTGCTGAGGTATTTTATGAAAATTGCATGGAAATTGCTGCCATTACCATGTCTTCATCAAGCCTACAAAGGGACATTTTAATTATATCTGCTTTTCTCTTCATAAAGGGTTATTGCGACCAGCAGCAACGTGACAAGGAGAAATTTAAAAAAAGAAAATGTGTTACTTTTGAAAAGAAAATGAGCTGGAAACCTGAATAAAAGCCAACCCAATTTTTTCCCCTGGAGGAAACCAGAGGAGAAAATAAGAACTCAAGTCCTAACTCTAAACTCTTGTCAACTCTAAATGAATTTTTTTGAACCACATTTGTGTTTATCTTACCCTCTGGAAGCAGACAGAAAGCTACTCTTAGTGTCAGTGAACCGCCTGAAGTAAGGAAACAGACAGTATAATATGATTTGTTCATACCTCAGTGACTTTGAATAAGATGATAAACTATATAAATATAATGTAAATTTATTCCAGTGTCTGACACCTACTAACTCAAGTTTACTGGAGGAAGGGGGAATCATGTAAAACAATACCCTTTGCTATCACAAGGTAAAAAAGAGAAACATGTTGAAGGAAGCACATCTGAGGAGTTTTGGTGTCAAATATCAAATGACAACACCAGCAACAGAGCTGGAAGCTAATGCAAAGATCATGGACATCATAATAGGCCAACAGAAACGTAAATAGCTTACTCTGATTGTTTGCATATGATTTCAAAGCATGCTAGAGAGCTTTTCCTGCAGAAAGGAACATATTTGCTTATTTTTACAATGTGTAATTTTTTTAGTAAGCACAAGCTCTGTCAGAAATGAACTTTGCAGCAAAATCGTGCTAAAAGTATGTTAGAACATACTAACAAGTCTATCCTGGCCGATTATGTAAACAAACAAAACATAGACACATTTGAGATGGAAATAATTTTTAGTAAGAGAAGACAAGGCGCTAAAGCACCTATTAGCATTGGCAAAAACACCACCAAAAAAAGAAGCTATTTAAAAATAAGTTATGTATTCACTTGCAATGGATATACCTTTAAGTTGTTGTAACCCATGATCTGAACTGTATCTTATAGGAAGTAGTATAGGAGGAGGATGAGCCTTGCAAGAAGCCAGGCAAATGCAGCAGTGACCCAACCTGACCTGACTTTGGCGCCCAATAACTCAACACCTCGCCTCTCCTGAGCATCCACCATAAAAGATGAAACTCCAGTCATGGGCTGAATGGACACTGGACATTTTATGGACATTTTACAGGGGTGGCCCATAGGCTGAGGGAATGATATCTGTGTATATATCAAAGGATGGAGTGGGAGAAGGTGGTTAATGAGGGTGTCTTGGATAGTGTGGGACCCACTACTGAGCACAATGTAAATGGTATGGAATAAGGGGTGGAGATTGTACTGGGTTTGTCTGCGACGGAGTTAATTTTCTTCATAGCAGCCCATATGGGGCTGTGTTTTGCATTTGTGACTAAAACACACCAATGGTTGACAAAACCTGATGTTTTAGCTATTGTTTAACAGTGTTTGCACAGCATCAAGGCCTTTTCCATTTTTCACACTGCCCCCACAGCAAGTAAGGTGGTGGTATGAAAGATGTTGGGAGGGGACACAGGCAGGACAACTGACCCAAACTCACCACAGGGGTGTGCCATGCCATATGACCTTGTGATCAGAATTAAAAGTTCATGGAAATGAAGAGGAAGGAGGGACATTTGTGGTTATGGCATTTGTCTTCCCAAGTAACCATCATGTGTGCTGAGGCCGTGCTTTCCAGGTAGCAGTAAACATCTGCCTGCTGACGGGAAGTGGCAAATGAATGCCTTATTTTGCTTTGCTTACACATGCTGTGGGGCTTTTCTTCACTTATTAAACTGTCTTTATCTTGACCCACAAGTTTTTATCCCTTTTGCCCTTCTGATTCTTTCTCCTATCCTGCTGGGAGAGGAAGGGGGGTGAGCAAGCAACTGGGTGGGTCTTAGCTGCTAGCCAGGGTTGACACATCACATCACTGCATATACATTGTTAACTCAATCTTAAAGTGTGGAGAATTGTTTTCATAAATCCACCATAAACCCAGAAGCTGTGCTACTTTGGTGTAGTATTTATTTCCAGGAAATCTGTGCAGTATTGTTGGGTGGGTTTTTTTGGGGGGGAGAAGGATTGTATGTTTAAATAGGTGAAGTCTCTTCCAGATGTGCTAGCTGCTGCAGAAAGAAAATGTTCTTCCATGCCATTAACCTCATTATTTTAATTAGCATTATTTTTTTCCTCACTTTCTCCGGTTTTTAAACTGATGCTGAGAGTAATTTTCCAATCTCTTTACAGGTGACCTAGGGTTATGATAGAAAATATATTCAATTATCACTTTTTATAAGAACTGTACAAGGAGACAGATGAATTTGAGTGCTAACATGGAAAACGTTGCTGCAGGAATAAACAAGCTCCAGCTTAAATGAAGTCAAGTGTCATATGTGAATATTGATACTGTTTCTGAAGAGCTTTTTGACCCTAAAATTATTAGACAAGACAAAAAATAGAAATCTGCATTATTAAAGGCATAAGAGAAAATGGAAGAAAGCAGGTGGAGATATATAGTGGAGTTTACAGAGAAAAATAAAACCATAAATGTGACATTAATATGAGATATTAATGTTAGATCTCTGTGGTTACTATGCAGTGTGCATTTACCTACTACAGGTTTTACCATTCTACTAGTTTCTATGGGGCATCATTGTATATGGAACAGAATCTGGAGGTGAAAATTTGATACTCTTGAGTGATGTTGAAATAATTGAGAGAGGCCTAAAATATTACATTACCATTTCTGAGGTAATTTTTAATTGATGTATTCTTTAAGCAGATATGAAAACAAAAGTCTTTGTTAGAAGAAACATAGATTATGTCGAAAGCATTCATCCAATTCAGGAAATATACTTTCTCTTGAAAAATTCTTCTATCCTGCAAAAATATCCAGCTGTGTAAATAGACTGATGATCTATGCAGCCATAACATTTGTTTTTACCTCAATATGATGAATTCCTATACTTATCATCTCTATATACAGTGGTTCAATTAAAAAGGAAAATCATTCTGTCATAACATCTGAATTTGTGTAAAATGTAGTGATTTTGTTTGTTTGTTTTAATTCAGAAAATAGCTTATTGATGTTGGTCTAGATTTAAATCTTATAAATAGGAAGAAACAAATACACCAAAGTCAAACCTAAAGATTGAATTACCTTGCTAAACTGCATCTCCCTCTCTACTGATATATCCATAACAGAGTACATAATTTTAATACAATATACTCATACTGTGTGAATGCTGTTTATGGAAAATGGAAATGTACAACATTACTAGTTTTGTTCATAAAATATCAGTGAACTTGTTTGTAATGTTACTGCATATTATTAGGGATTGAAAAATAGGGAAAAATATCATATAACAAGTAAAAACTGTTCCTAATTTAACTGAGTATTTTTACACTTCTAAATCTGCACACATTTCCCTCATGGTGAAATTTTAACATGAAAACAGTAGTCTAACCCAGTATCTGTTAGACAGCAGTGGAAAAATATAGGAATAGAAGAAGTGTGTATCAATACTTCCCCAGAAATGCCTTTTTCTTTAATCCCAAATGGATTATTCTGTACAAATTTGTCCAGCCAAATAAAAACTTCTAATTTCTGAGCCAAATAAAAGCTTCTAATTTTTACAGCCTCTTGAGGATAGGAGTTCCAAACTCTGTAGAAATATTGTTATTTTTGTTTTGAACTTTCTGCTTGTTAGTTTCATTTGTGTCATTTGAGATTCTGCATAAGAAAAAATTATTCTTTATGCTGTCCAAGATTTAGTAGACCTCTCTTAGCAGAGAAAAACTACGCTCTGCTCGTGTTTACGCTTCTCTGTGAAAAATTATTATTTATTCCAATCCTTTGTTTTGTACTTTTTGCCTGCTATTTTTCCACATTAGGACTTTCCTTCTTTTCCTCTGGCAACTTCCTTTTGGTAGGTCCCATTGGTGAAGAATACTGCTGAGTGTTTGCAGGAACCTGCCACAGCAGCCACCAAACAGACCCCCCCACTCACTCGCACCTCTGCTGCGGATGCCTCCAGAGACCATGCCTGTCCGTGGATTGTGTGGTATCCATACCCTTTGTTAAGCCTGTTTTTACTTTTCCCAAGTCATATTTATCCAAGTGATTGTTACTTCTATTCTTTATAACATCTGCCACTAATTTACCAGTATTGGCATCTGAGTTGTTCATAATTCCCTAGATGTTTCCTTGAACCCACTTTAAATGATGTTATTGTAAGGAAATAATATTGGTATTTTCCTCATTAAGCCTGCTATTTCAGTCCAGAGGGCATCTAAGTTGCTTGTTGACATGATTACGATGTTATTACAACCTATAATGGTTATATTATAATAAAAATTACAATATAAAGTATACACAGTATATACAATACATAACTGTAAGATTGTTTTAATATGTATCATCTCTTCTCTAATACCATGATCTATTCTAATGTTCATAGTAAGTTGGTACCCTGTTATTTCTGTTTCACACTCACTGCAAAATCTTAGTGGGCCATTGTTCCTCCCATTTATTTCTTAGACTTCTAGTTTTTGTGTAGAAGAATTCAGCTAGAACTCTATTTTTAAGCAAGCCTTGCCATACCTATTCCTCTTGAACCAAGGAAATGCTCGTCTTATCCAGGAAGGTGGAATGTGTTTCAGCCTGAACTTTGTCTATATGAGAAATTCCTTTCAATGCAAACAGTCAAGCAAAATTCTTTAATGTATGTAACTTTTAATAGGTGGGTAACGCCAAGTGGGCTTAGATGTCTTTTTGAAGTGTCTTATGCATTTGGTTGGACAAGGACTGTTGTGGCTTGTTCTCTACTTTAAAATGAGAGTAATAATATTTCCAATCTCACCAGGCTTTTATGTCACAGTAAATGAATGAATGTTTAATGCACTCAGATGCTAGAGTAAAATCCTCTCACCTTCTTGCTGCAAATAACCTGACTTGGAAAATATAATTTGCTAATTAATTAAAATTATACTTCCCTCAGGAAATTTGTACAATAAATCTTCCTTGATGCCATTGTGTGGCAAAAAGTGCCAATCTCTTGCCTATAATTTTTTACTTCATTAAAGGGAAGAATCATAAAGTACATTGTCAGATTGAGTGATTTGGAAGACATTTCTGGATGTAAATGTGTCCAGTATACCGACTGCCTTAAATCTCTGTACTGGTTTTGGCTGCAATAGAGTTAATTTTCTTCAGAGTAGCTCATACGGGGCTATGTTTTGGATTTGTGACCAAAACAGTGTTGATAACACAGGGATGTTTTCATTATTGCTGAGCAGTGCTGACACAGAGTCAAGGCCTTTTCTGCTTCTCACAACACCCCACCAGCGAGTAGGCTGGGGGTGCACAAGAAATTGGGAGGGGACACAGCTGGGACAGTTGACCCCAACTGACCAAAGAGATGTTCCATACCATATGATGTCATGCTCAGCAATAAAAGCTGGGGGAAAAAACTGAGGGACGTTCGGAGTGAAGGCGTTTGTCTTCCCAAGTAACCATTAGGCATGATGGAGCCCTGCTTTCCTGGAGGTGGCTGAACACCTGCCTGCCGATGGGAAGTAGTGAATGAATTCCTGATTTTGCTTTGCTTGCATGCACAGCTTTTGCTTTACCTATTAAATCTTTATCTCAACACACGGCTTTTTGCAGTCTTGCCCTTCCGTTTCTCTCCTCCATCCTACTGGGGGGGGAAGTGAGCGAGCGGCTGTGAGGGGTTAAATCACGACAATCTGTCTGGAAGAAAGCAAGGAACAGAGATACAAATTTTTCCTACTCTTTTGACATCACACTGCACCTACAGGATGTACAAAACTCAGCAAGCAATGAATTTGTAGTGTTTTCCCAGCAGTTATCCTGCTGAAATACTGAGAAAACAGGCTGTGATATTTTGTAAAGACTTATTTTATTTGTCATCCACAACTATATGGCTTACAGGATTCACACAGGATTGTGACAGTTTAGCTTTCCAGGAAAGCCATGAACATTCTTACAATCTTGCTCATGAGAAAGGTAGCAAAGGTAGCAAATATTGGTGGAATCAAATGTCAGAGGTTAGTCCCAAGTCTTTTTTTTTTCAGTCTATACTCACTCAGAGCTAATTAAAAGCTCAGATCTATCCCAATGACACATAAACTGAAAGTAAAATTGGAAATAAAAAAGGAATTTGAAATGTAATTTAAACTTGTTCAGATCCCATAGTTTACAATAGAGCCTCATCAGATGTTCAGTATTTTAGATGCTGAAGCCTTCTTTTTTAATGCTAGAGCTTTGAAGTTTAAATAAAAAATTCCCTCCTCAGGAACAGACTTTCTTCTCTTCATGAACTATAAAGCACTGGACATTTTACAAAGTGTAACTTCTTTATAAATAACAGCAATGAAAGCTAAAGTCCTTTTCTTGCAGAAAAATAATAATTCACATCCATGATAAAAGCAAATGTGATCACTAGTCGTATCATTTGAGGCATATTCAGTAGAGATAGGGAATTGTTAATTCTATTGTATTAAGCACTGATTGACCTAATTTTGAAAACTGCATTTTTGATTGGCTATTTTCAAGAATGATTAACTCTTACTGAAACAAGAAATTGCTTCAAGGACCACCAAGAGAAAGAGTGTATATAATAAAAGAAGAGTAGGCAGGCATGGTTGAATTAGTTCAGTAAGTTGGTTATTGTGTATAGGTACAACAGGGCATGGTAGGAATATGATGCAAACCCCAGGGAGGAATAAGACCAAAGTCATGTTGGCACAAAAAGAGGCGGATGGAAACTGATGATAAATAAATTCTGTTTGGACATTAGAAGGAAACCCCTAGAAACTAAAGCAGCATGTTTCTGCAGATTTAATCAAATCAGAAGGTCATGGAGAAGAATAACAGAAATTCAAAATTATTTTCAAAGTGGAGTCTATAGCACTTATAAAAGCAGTTGTACAATACAATACCAACCACACAGAACTGAAGGCCTCCAAGTCCTGTATTTCCTTAGTTTTGTACAGCGATTCTGTCTTGCGTTCTTTGTCTTTGTGCAATTCATACAAACACAAAAAAATCTATAAAGAGACTTGTATGTCAAATATTATTATTATTTTCTAAAATAATATTTGCTTAGAATAGTGAAATAGTTAATTCCTCTGTAGAAGGTGGCCCAAATTTAGGAAAGTGTTGAAACACAAGCATTACTTAAAGCTTACAAATAAGTCTTACATATTCCAATGTTACTTCTTGTCAAGAAAGAAGTGTGCATTTGCAATTTATTCTGTGAGACCAGGATAATACAGAAATAAAATGAGTAAATAAGAGCAGCTTATTGCAATAGAAGGGAAAGAGAAAAACTGTTTCTGTCTTTTTATCTGTATGTTTCCATTTCTTTTTATATATCTGGGTTTTTGACAATATTTTTATTTTTGTATGCTTCTAGTGATTTAGATTGTTTCCTTTTTAATTGTACATCCTTAGAAAGACTGTTTTCTTGAATTACCAGCATTTATTCTGCTACCTTTAACTGCAGATAAATAAATACATTTTTTTGTTTGGGGACAAACCTTTTTTTTTTTTTTAATCTAGAAACAGTTTTTTAGGGTCTCATTTGGTTTTACCTGTTATGATGTAGTGGAAGCAATGCAAATGTAAACACTGCAGAACTCTACAGGTTCCCAGGCTTGGAAGAGCTTCCAACGTCTCAGGCGCTACAGGGATGAGTCACTTGTCAAAAAAATCTGTTTATTAAATCTGTTTTTAATTTTGCTATTACAGAAAACTGTTGCTTTTCTTTTTAAACAGTTTTCTCTATAGAATCAATAAATCACTTTATCTAAATATTGACAGTATGGGCTGAGTTCATGACAAGAAACGACTCCATTTTCAGCCACTGTAAGAAAAGAGCCTTCAAGAAGATTCAAATGTTTCATGTAAAAAGATTTGAATGTCTTCTCTATTAAAAGTTTCATCATTCTGACATCATTTTAGTGTCAACAAAGAATTAGCATAAGCTAAGAAAATAGCAAAGTTGAGCACTTACAGGTCTGAAGTCCTATGATTCTAAACCCAAATGACGCTCAAGGAAGCAGAGGCTCCTAAATCCTTTCTAAAAAGAGAACGTAGGCTCCTTAGTCATTTTACAGCATTTGAAATATACTTTTGTAATCCAAATATAGAGAAATTCTGATCCACAGTAAGCTTGGAATGAACGTGTGCCTACGTGTGCCTTGCTCAAGTCAAGAGGCTAAATAGTTTTTAAAGGAAAAGGTCTTTGTAAGTATTGATGCTACTGAATTGTGGTGGGTTGACCTCGGCCAGCTGCCAGCTGCCACCCAGCTGCTCTCTCACTCCTCCTCCTCAAACAAGACAGGGGGGAGAAAATAAGATGAAAAAGCTCCTGGGTAGGGCTAAAGACAGGGAGATTGCTTACCAATTACCATCATGAGCAAAACAGACTCAGCCTGGGGAAAGATAGTTTAATTTATTGCCAGTTAAACATAGAGTTGGATGGTGAGAAACAAAGACAAAAGCTAAAAACACCTTCCCCCCCAACTTTCTTCTCAGGCTGAACTTCACTCTTTCACTCGCAAGTCCTCTACCTCCTTCCCACCAAGTCAAGCAGGGGAATGGGGGGTTGTGGTCAGTCAACAACAGTTGCTCTCTGCTGCTCCTTCCTCCTTACACTTTTCCCCAGCTCAAGTGTGCGCCCTCTCCATAGGCTACAGTCCTTCAGGAAAAGACTGCTCCAGCATATGTCCTTCATGGGCCACAGTTCCTGCCAAAAAAGCTGTTCCTGCGTGGGATCCTCTCCAGGGGCTGCAATTACTGTCAGCAACCTGCTTCAGCACAGGTTCTCCACGTGCCTCAGCTTCCTTCAGGAAATATCCACCTGCTCCCGTGTGGGGTCCTTCACAGGCTGCAGCATGCATATCTGCTCCACCCTTATCCTCTCCATGGGCTGCAGGGGAATCTCGCTCCTGTGCCTGTAGCACCTCCTCCCCCTTCTTCTTCTCTCACCTTGGTGTCCATGGGGCTGTTTCTCACACTTTTTTTCCTCCCTCCTCACTGCTGTGCAGTGTTTTGCCCTTTCTTAAATACGTTTTCCCAGCGGTGCTACCATATTGGCTGACAGGCTCAGCTGTGTCCTGCAAGCGCGTCTATTGTAGCTGGCTGGCATGAGGCAGTCCTTGGCTTCTTTTCATGGAAGTCAGCTCTGCCACCTTCTGCTGCCAACTCTTTGAAACCTACACCCAACACATATCTCTTTTTTTTCTAAATAATCTTGTAGGTTTACTCTTAAAATATAAGATGTGTTTCTTACTGATGAATTCATATCATAGTATAGATAAAGCTAAAGTATTTCTGTGGGGCAGTTTCTACTCTTGAAGCATGGATGAAAGTGTCTGTTATATGACTGATGTTCAGAAAATATCTCGGTTTGATTTGAACAATGTAGAAGTTTTGCTGAGAAAGTAAGCCTGGGGTGTAAATTGGAGACAGAATTAGATCTAAATTCTGTCAAACTGAATATGATTAGTACCTGTCTGGGCAAATTTGTCTTTGGATAAAGTTTATAACCAAATAATACAACACTGATGGATTTGTGGATGAATTTGTTAATGTGTCTGTGAATTTGAAAAGAATTCAATGTTCATTTTAAAAGTAAATCTGATCACTAAGGAAGATTTGTTTTGAACAAAGTGAAATGGAAACAAATTAAAACACATCTTATACGAGACAATTTCAATATGAATTAGTTTTGATTTTTCAAAGTGGATTCCATTTTGAGCAGGCAAGAGTGTTGGGCAATCTTTACTTTGTAAACAGTGTGTGTTTGTCATGTTTCCTGTTGATAGCATATTGTCAGCTACTGCAGAAGTATACCCTGCATTACTACACAGACAACAGTAAAGATCAAAGGACATTGCCACTATGAAGCTCCTACTAAAGATCTGATGTAGCTTGCAGGTTCAGCCCTGCCACCTTTACTTTCATGAGATCACAATGTGACCAGTTTTTCCATAGAGAAAAGAAGTATTGAGAACTGCCTTATATCAGTAGCTCTCCTCTAAGGCCAGCAATATCACTGAGTCACAGTGGCTGCTTATTTACATGTTAACAAGCTCATCTTCCAAACCTAAGTAGCTAGTGTCAAACATGTAATTTGGGTCTTCTGACTCCTCTCTTTACCCCTAGCCATTGAATCCAAATGTTTCCTTTACATGAATAGGAAGAAAAAGCTGCTGTTTTTCAAGTCAGATTCCTTTATTTAAACAATGCAAAGCGAACCTTATTCCTAGGAAATCAGTTCGTGGTTATAGGTCAACAATTCCACAGCATTACTGTATTCTGAATGGCTAAAATTATTCCACTGCATTCTACCATTTAATGGTATATGAAAGTAAAAAGCCCTATTATCTCCCGCTGGAGAATAACCTGCTCTCAGAAAATGGACGAATACTTATGCTGGGAAAAATCTGTTTAACAATTCAAATACTTCTACTAGCTTGTACTGTTGAAAGAGTAATACACTTCGTGTAAAGGCTGCATTTCTACAGTTTATTTTCTTCACTACTTTCTAAAGCATTTTCATGTAGTGAGTTCAGCAGAAAAAGGTGAATGTTTCATAAATGCAATATGTAGAGCGGGATGGTTAATCTTTTAAGACTTTTTCTTTGTGCTAAGATTAATTATTGCACAGTTCAGATACTTCACATTTTCTCTTTTTAAACACTAGTTTAAGAAATTCAATATTCTAAAATGAATGATAATGTTTATGAAATATGATTAATATATTGGATCAGATATTCAGATGGTCTGTGTTGACACAGCTGCACTGAGGTCTAGGTAGAACAGTAGTTTAAAATATGCCAGTTGAATTTTATAAAATAAAAAACTATTGACTCACATGCCTTTTGTCTACAAATTAGTCCTTTTCTGGAGTAAAGATGTCAATCCATCTAGACCATTTGATTCTTTTTTACATCTGGATCGCATCCAGATTTCATTCTGTAGATCACTGACTTGGCACCTCTGCTCTTGTAGTGAATAATTGACAATGTAAAGGTTAAAAAAGATTGGTTTTTAAGAAAGTCCTTGGTAAAACATGACATGAAGTGTTAATGGAAATGACAAATTGTTCAATTTAGCCCCACACAACAACGACCATATAAACTCCCTGTGGCCAGTGATTATTACCTTTTTTCAAGTGCACAGGCATATCTAAACCATGTTAATTAGAGGTTTGAAGTGAAGTCATGATGTGGGTGTACTCCCAATACTTGTCTGTCTCTTTTACATATGGCTGTCTTCAGCTGTCAGGGCCTTGAGGGCACAAGCAGACCTTAACTGCCCTGACCATCCTCACCTGGTGCCCTCACCCAAGCTCCATTTCCGCTTAGGCTTGAGCACTTGGCCCTTTCAAGAGCTTTCTTATGAGTATACCTATTCTCATGCCTGTCACCAGTCTTGCTTCAAGGGCGGGCCTTGGACCTATGCTGTGGGTGGCCTAGTCTCCAGATGTATCTTTGGCCCTGTCCCCTTTGCAGTAACCTTGGCCCCAGACCACTCTCTGGACTTGCTTTTGCTACTCACTGATGTAAGGATCAGAGGCAAACCAACTGCAGACCGCACTTACATATTGGTTATGTTGTGATCAATGAGCTTGGGATTGATACTAAAAGGCAGACATATTGATTATGTTATAATGAAATATTTTTTATTTTTGCTGTGTTTTTCTCTCCATTTTTTTTCCTGCCTGTGTTTCTTATCCATAATTGTCTTCTCATTTTAATGCACCTCTAAATAGTGCTTTGCCCATGTATAGCAATTGCAACTGTATAAGATTTTTTTGACCTTGTGGGTTGATGGCCTTAATTATGGGAACTCTTATTTATTTTTCTCCTGTTATCTTTAAAAGCATATATTAAAAAGAAGAAATGGGGATATATTGTTTGATTCTGCAATTATTGTCTGAAAATGAAATTTATCATGTATGGACATAAAACACACAAAAGACCATAGAAGATTTTTCCTTAACTTAGTGGACTTTCATTAGGCTCTTTGTAGAATTCAACATATAAAATTATACTTTAAGTGTCTCTTGATACTGACACAGAAATGTAAAGACATCTTTGTATAAATAGACTGTACGTATTGCTCATTTAACACTCTTTGTGAGGTAAGACTTTATGATATCTGCCTGTATATTGATTTGAAGAAAATAGGGGACAAATACAGTTCTGTTTTGAAATACATAGTAATATTAAACATGTGCAATTCATATTGCCAGAAATATCTCAACATTTAAAAGTGTTTTGCTCTTGGTATTTGTAAGTCATTATCTTGAATAGATGCAATAGTAGCATTTATTTTATTTTATTTTAAAGGTTTACTTATGCAAAAGGAAATAAAATGAAAGTACATGAATTCAGAGAAACCTTGAAGTAAGTGGTAAATAAGAGATGTGAAATTCAGGATTTTTTAAAAAAACCTTTTCATTGTTACCAAAGTGTTTTCGCACTATCTTCATTGCACTGAGTCACTCTAGCAGGTTGGCATCAACAACAGAAGAAAACAAGAAACATGCATGGGAGAATAAACCAAAGCAATTTTTAATTGGAGAACCAGGGTGAAAAAGATAAAGATAGTCTGATACTCATTTCAATTTTTATGAAATTTAAATGTGCTGGGGTAATATTCTTGAAATGTGGATTGGCTGATCAAAAGAAGTAGGTTGATTTAATAAATTTTTACTTAAAACCAATACTTTCTGGAAGTATCACTGGAGCTTTATGCTAACAAAGCAAGATTGCATCTTCTATGGTAAAATCTAGAAGAGGCAAACAATGATTAGCAATCTTCACTTTTTAAATTTATAGTAGACATTTGTCAAGACTGAAAATCATGAGATGACATTACTTTCTAGATTAGACTTTCAAATTTGTGCTGGACATACTCATGGAAAAAGCAAGAATCACATGTCTAAGATTGGTTGTGTGGACCTACAGCTAATAGGAATATGTAATCCAAAGAGAATTTGTAATTCCTTATGAAGTCAAATATTATACCATAATTGAACCCCCGGTACGCTCTGAGCATATTTTGTGTCATAAAACTATTCAAAACAAGTTTTAAATGTTATATTTTACCACCACAAACAGTCTGTAAGATGAATCATTCTATTTCTTGGGAAAATAAGGATTTAAAGAAAGTCAGGGAAGGTAAGAAAAGTACAGTATGAATCAAAATTGCAAAACAATCTATAAACCAAAATAGCCTCTGTTTTAAATATTTGATGTGAAATAGTGTAACACATCGCCAGAAGCATATATATATACTATATAAAATTAGCACTGAAGATTTGTACCAACTTTTAGTCTTTTGTATGTTTTTATCAGCATTAGAATAATTTTCTTTTTTATTGTTTAAAGAAGAAATACACACTATTTTAGAAATGCTTTATAAGATCCCTTAGCAAATTTTTAAATGAAAATTGTTAAATTTAACCACATAAATATGCTACTTGATTATAATTTACACATTTAATTTAAATATGTAAATACCAAGTTTTGAAAATCTCTTAGAAACTTTCCATTTGTTTTAACAAATTGTCCTAAGCTAAACAGAGCCAAAGTTGACTGCTTCTTGTGCTAGATGTTGTACCTGTTTTCAATCAGTGCATCAATATTCCTCATTTCAAAGAAAGCTTTATCATCAGATTTGCTTTGTTCCTCTTCCAGCCACTGAAACGTCACGTATAGATTTATTTTCTATGTTCCTCTCAATTATAGAATGTGTTAACACTCACAGTTGCTAAGGCCTGAGCCAAAATACTTTATAAACTGTTTTAGCAAGTAAATGTAATTCGATGTTATGTTCTAGGATAACCTAACAACTTCAGCTTTGATGCTGAGAAGATCTGTGAAACAGGGACTAAGGACTTGTTGAAAAGCAGTCTGCCCATAACAACCATATAGTTTATTTATTGATGTTTTGCTTCTATGCACAAGTCTTAAGTTGCTTAGGAGTTAAGTATGACCTATAAAAGATGCATATAGTCAAGTGTTGAGCTTGTCCTAAGTTTCCTGTTGCCATGATCAGACTGTTATCATAACCAGAATTAGCTTCTCAGAGATCATTTGTAGTTTGTCTATATCATACATCAGCAAAGATATCCCTTCATAAAGTGCATTGCTATGCTGTGCAAGCACGAGCATAATGAATGCACCACCAATCAAAACTGTGTTTTTCACAGAAAAAGACTATTTATAAACTTCCAAGATCAATTTCTTCATACTAATCTTTTAAAAATTATGATTGTGACTGGCTAGTTTAATTGCAAGTTTGTGATTAGCCTTGCTGGTCATTAGCTTGTAGGAGTGATTGTTCTTATAGGTGAAAATATACACGTTTATTTAAAATTAGAAACATTTTAAAATACTGTATAAACAAACTTGTATACACTGAGTGTCTAAAATCCTTCGTGTTAAAAATGTAAATGAGGGAAATTAAAGCAGAATCATTCTACTGATATGGTAGTGTTCAAGAATTTTAATCGTCCATATCCTTTTAGTGTAAAGTTTGAGTTAAAATCTTTTGATAAAACACACTGTAAAATACTAAAGGCTGATCTTGCAACTATTTAACGATATTTTAAATGTTTCACTATAGCAAAATCAAAGTATGAAACATGATAGAAAGGAACGACCATACTGTGTAACATTTCAGTTTGCATATGCAAACTCAGCCCATGCTGGGTTTATTTAAAAGGCTAAAGTACTGTGAAACCATTCATCCTTCAGAAATCACCAACAAAGGTGTAGCTTTTCTTTGAAACCGCTTTCATTCTAGCCAAAAATCTTTTCCTGTACTGCAGTTTTTTTACACATACTGTGGAAACAAAGTAAGTTCTGTCTTTTATGTCTGCTGTCACATACAATACGGTTGTAAAATGACAAAGTATTCCACATTCATATCATAAGGCTTGCTATATTTTTTTTTGACAGTCAGAGAAGAATTTTATTGATGACCTCATGAAATATCAGTTTGCATTCATTCCATTATATCCAAGCATTGAAATTTTATCAAAGTCACCTAAGTGAAAGATTTTTATAAAGTTAGTTTTGTCACAAGTGTAGCTCTGAACATATAATCCATAAAAAAAAAACCCTTAAATACTGGGGGAAATGGAAAGGTTTTTGTAATTCAGTCTAACAATTCACATTTTGTATTTCTGCATGGCCCAGCAAAGACAGAGACATGTTACTTTTCTAAAGCAGTGCTACTCTTGGCAGACACAAAAGACAGCTTAATACAAGAGAATCCAACAAAACTTTTCTTGTACCATTTCTTTTCACAGTATCCCAAAAACACTGCCCAGCACTGTCACCACTGTAAGCCATTGCCTTCAGATTATCTTCTGCAATAATAAGCAGAATACAAATTTTTAAGAACATTGAAAAGCTTTTAAACCTGTACATTCCCAAACACTGATGCATTCTGCTGTGGTAGTGTGCACTGTATAAAGGTCTTCATAGGAAGACAACAATTTAATTTGCAGTAATTAAATTTTAATTTCATCACAGATTTTTGGTGTGCCATTCATGCATTTTTCCACAGCATTCCCTGATATATTTTTAAGAACTGAGTTGATAAAATGATAGGTATATTGTTTTATTTATGTGCACATGTTCAGATAGCAGATCAATAAGCAAGAGTTCCTAAATGTGTATATTGTTATTATCTGTTTAACAGATTACTATTATCTATTTGACGGATTAATGTGTGTGTGAGAGAGAGCAAGAGAAGGAGGTGGAGGAATGAAGAAACTCGTGTTTCATGAACATGACAATCCTAGCACATTTAATGCACACTTCTATCACTAGCTAACAAATTTAGATGAGTCCTTCACAATTGTTAAACTGGCAGAATATGTTTGTGAAACAGAAAAGGAGACCATCACCGCTTACTGCTGCTGAGTGAGAGTGCATGAATCTTTCATATCAGGCTTTCACTGTGAGACAATGATGAACTCCTTGCTGAGATGTCAAAGTCCTTTGTCATAGACTGGCATAGGGAGAGAACAACAACCTGTCTCCAGCGGACTGGGCAGCTCCAGCAAATTCACTTCCAAAATTTTAGTCTGAGAAAGATTTAAAAGTTTTTATAGATCAAGTTGGAACAATGTGTGGGTTCTATGCTAGGTGCAGGGAGCTAGGTGAAGGTGTGGAAATATTTATATGATAGCATTGCACAAAAAGAAGGGGAGTTGTTCAGCTGAGATGTACATGTATATAGACCAGATGACAGAGTAAGGTTTTCATGGTGTCATGGAGGTCAGTGTTGCTCAATTTTTCCTAGAGGCAATGCAATTGTAGGGTAGGAAAGCCAGGCTACGTTGTGCGCAGAAATCCTCTATACAGCATGCGATCTCTATAGTACTGAAATGCTTGTTTTCAGTCCCCTCCAGTCTCAGAGATCTTCCCTAAAGGGTGGGTGAGTCCATCAGATATGACTGAAGGAGTATATTGTAACGAATCTATAATGGCTTGCAGATGTCATTCAAGACCAACGAAGCTGGATGGAGGTCAAAAGCAGAGGTGTTTTTCTCTCCCCCTTACTCCCACTTTCTTTGATGGCGTTACATGCATTCAGATAGACTGTTGGTGTAAAACAGTAGGAAGGTGTCCCCCAGACACTGCATATTCTTGGTTATTTTCCTTCTTTTTTCAGTCTATGCATAATGCTTTGTGGGAGGAAAAGCATGGATTTGCTCTTTGATTTCCAAGGGAGAGGACTGTTGAAGTTAGGGATGAGAAAGCAGTCAAATATGTATAAAATAAATTTGCTGGAGCGGGATGTGTCATTTTCTTTGGTCATTTATTGGCTGCACTTCATGCAAATAGAACAATAGTGTATTCCTCTGTAAGCATATTCAGAGATGCCTCTTTTGACTTATGAGGGAGATATAGAATATAAGATAATTTTAGCAGTTTGGAGCCTCTCAGTAGTTTCCAGAGATTCTCAGGCCCATCTAAAACTCCAGTTTCAGTTGAACTGAGCTCCAGTTCAGGGAGTTATTCCTATCCAAAAGGGAAAAAAAGGAAAAAAAAAAAAAAAGAAAAAGTTTGAAGATTCATAGATTTTCAGAACATGTCACCAAAATAATGACTAAGAAATAAAATATCTCTGTGTCCCCTCTTGGGGTGAGTATTAATTTGGGGTTATTTGGGAGATTAGGTTAATATGGCAAATTTGCCTTGGTGTTAAGAATTCTCGATAGGCATCTTTAAAAACAAATGAAACTCCCTAAAATTTAAGTCCCACTTTTACTGAACACTGGCGACGAGATGAGAGAATTTCAACCAGGTGATGGAGATTAGTTTCTTGTTGAAGATCCAAAACAAGTTTCAAGGAAAAGAAAATCCACCAAGGGGTCTTAAAGACTCCCCTGCTTAAGAGGGAGATGCTTAACCAACATTTGCTTAATACTGAAAAGGAAGCACAGTCAGGTGGGAAGGGCCCTCAGGAGGTCTCAAGTCCAGCCTCCTGCCCAAAGCAAGTCCAGTTTTGGGATGAGCCCAGGCTGCTCAGGGCTTTTTTACAGCTCTTGAAAACTCCAAGCCTACGCAGCCTTACTGGGCAACCTGCTTCACTGCTTGACAATCCCCACCATTAAAAAGTTTTTCCTGTACCCTGTCTGAACCTCTTCTTTTTCACCATATTGCCTCTCATCCTCCTGCCATGCACCACTGTGAAGATCCTGGCTCCATCATCTTGTTGACCTGCCTTTATATACAGCCAAACAGCTGTTAGGTTATCCTCAAAGCTGTCTCTTCTCCAGGCTGAAAAAGCCTTGGTCCCCCAGCCTCTCCTCGTAAGGTAGTTGTTCCACACCCCAACTAGCTTAGTGGTATGACCATGTGCCTGCTCCATTACTGTGTTTAGTCCTCTCTTACTGGCCACTGTCAAGACAGGATATTGGGTTGCCTGGACCTTTGGCTTGATTTGTTATAAACATTTTTATACCTTGAAACTGTTGATGGGGTCTTGCTGTTTACTGTACATGTGTTATACTGTGCATACTTGTTTGTACATGTTCATCCATAGGTAATATATACTCTCCCCAAGATATGTAATCTACCTAAAATATTAGGTAATAACCGTACTCAAAAGTTAAAATAAAAATTTGACAGGTTATTAACTCAAAAGATGCTTTTTCTTTCTCTATTTTATTTTCCCTAATATTCGGTTTCTGAGCTATAATACATGACATATTTCATATTACACATTTCAGTCATTCGATACAAACAGTGTCACATGAGAAAAATACAAACAGAAAAAGATTAAAGCTGAATACAAGTTCCCAAAAATTGTCTGTGACACTTTCTACACTTTTCTCATTATTACCTATCTTCACATAGCCAATTACCTACACAAATTAATTTTTTTGTGGACTTATTATATTAACTACACTTTATTAGGCCATTAATATTCATTAGCAGTGGGCACACACGTCTCATTTCATTTTCTTTTTTATTATTATAAAATCAGAAATATGTTAAAGCAGAGATAATTCTTCTATTTGTGTTAGTAACTTCCAAGTTCTCTAAAATATAATACATTTGTATGTAATATACACAAACTATTAAAAAAATATATTTATATGAGTGTTCTGGGTAAAGCAATCCCATATACCAGTATGAAAGTGGTCAACTAACATGATTTGCTGTTCATGGAGTATGGGCAACCTGGAAGTGTTTGAGACAAATTCAACATTTTGACATTCATTATATATCATGGACTGATTTGTCACAAAATACTTGTAATCATGTAGCTGTCCAGTTTACACAATATTGATATCCATTAGATACAAAATGTGCAATGAAAAATGATTACAATAAATTATCCAGTTGAAGTTTTAAGTTAAGCAGAAGGTAGTACTTTTTAACATAGTACTTTCACACCACTTCATTGTAAATGTGGGACTTACTGGCACAGTGTGTTGTGGATGCCAGAAATATAAATTGTTTATTGAAGAAGTGAGAGAAATTATAGAAGAAAAGTTCATGAAAGACTGTTATACATAGAGGCGTGGGTATAATCCCTTGTACAGGAAGTGCCCATGCTGAAATTCTACAAACGCAGAAGGATAAGCAGAAAAATATTGTATATTCCCTGTACTCTGGTACACTTCTAGTTCCTGACCCTGCCAGAGGCAGGATACAGGGCTGGCCAGACCTCCAGCCTGATCCAGTGTTGCTGTTTGTGTGTTCTAATTCACCTTGAAAATGTTGTATTTTCCACAAGCCACAGCTTCACGTGTAGAACAATGTAGGTTAAGCGTTTATGTACCAGGAAAAGAAAATAAGATCTAGCAACTAGTTTGACCTAATGTTCTCAGTGTAGCGTAAATCAGAAGCAACTCTGTTAAAATCAGTAACGTTACCACAAAATAGAAGTAATGAAGAGGGCATAATGACACTTCATGGTTACTTTGCATTTGCTGTTTTTCAGGTTTGGATTTTTTTTTTGGGGGGGAGGTGTTTTAGTTGGGCTTTTTTTTGTTTTGTTTCTATTTTGGGCCATATAAAAGAAGTGAAGCTTCCTACAGATTTTTTCCATCTCTACCTTCTTCCTGATTTGCATACAGAAACAGTTATTTTACCATATCTAAAACTTACTTTCAGACTGAGACCTGCTTATTATTTCCCCATACTTTCCACTGAAATGCACATTTGATTTGTTATGCCTAATTTCAGAGTGGTGTCTTGTAACACAAGATTTCTTTTTCAAACTGCCAGTCATACTATGGGAAGTATCATGTTTGCACTCTGAAGCCCTGATGCACTTACTTTCATCAGGTTGTCATAGTCTAAAAATTCTGTCCACAGTGAAATTTATTTCTAGAATACTGGATGAATGTGCTCATGTTGGAAGATGGGGTGTGATACTTTTCATTAGAAAGGTTTTTTTCCCTAAGGAAATAAAAAGGAACAGAAGATCTAATTGGAAAGTCCCCATTACTTTAAGCCTTATTTTACAAACTGATCTCTGACTTGCAGGCCTCAAGTCTCTCTGGCTATATTTCTCTGGGTGAACAATTAAATTTTATATTTATGCTATGGTATGTATTATTTAAATAGCATAATTTAGAACTATATCTTATGCAGTTTTATATATATCTATAAAAATAACTCCAACTGATCTGCTGTTCATCTTCAAATCTCAGGTATGTTCATAGTCTGAAACACTGTTCACCCAAGATCTTAGTCAGAAACATATTATGCCAGCTGGCTTGGAGTCGCTAGCTTGGTGGAGCCTCCTTGATTCATTTTTTGGCCCTTCCTTGTCTCACTGCTATAGAGACCAGATAACTGTACAGTGCTTGCCAGCACCTTTATCCCCAGATGTGGGCTCCTATAACTGAATAATAACATGAATGAGGTACTCGCTTTTTTCCTCTTATTCTCTAGTGTAGAAGTCACACAACAGTTTAGTCCCTTGTGATTTACTAGTTGGATAGCTAAATAAACATAGAAGAGAGACAATTTGGCATCTTCAAAATGTTATATCACTGATTTTTAACTTAACAACAGAAGAATTTTCCTTGTGAAGTGCAAAGTTAATTCAGTCTTTGGCCTCAGTATTGTGTCTGTATTGTACTTTTAAATGGATTATGTGCCAAGGGTTTTTGACTGACTCCCCTAGTTGCTTTCACACCTATTTTCTGCTCAGCCACTAGCAGGAAATAGTACTTGGTTGGTGTAAATTGATCAGGCAGCCTGCAGCTAAAGGATTTTTTATTATAATATAGTCTTTTGAGTCATACTGTTCTCTTATCTTCATCAGATATCTCACACATCAGATACCACATGACATTTTATAACTTTGACGAGAAATAAATAGCTGTGTGCAGCCACTAGGTTAAGTCCTGGAAATTCAAAAGACACACTCACATTAAAATGTGCACAGACTAATATGAAATATGGAGGATGCCATAGGAAAAAAGTCTGTTGTTAAATAAGCCTAATTCAGAGCTGGATAGTTATTTTGGCAAATAACAGCACGAAGTCACTCTGAAAGCATTAGGAAAGATCCATGCCTCCTGTTCTTGTGACAATCAACCAATGCAAATTGAAACCAGAATTTTAAGGTCCAACTCTATGGGTATTTTCCATGGAATACTGGTCATAAGCACCCTTGCCAATAGCTCTTTGTGTAATCATATTGAAACCCTTTAAAACACTGAAGCACTGGTATTGCTACTGCATGCCACTGTGCTACTAAGCTCTTCGGCTCTGAATTTAAAGTATGTAAATAAATAAAAAAGAAACGCACACTGTAGCGTACAATAGCCAGTGGTAACCACGGCACTGAATGAGTCTGTTATGCTCAAACTAAAAGCATGAGCGCATTAGATATTTCATTGTTGCCTACACTAAGATAAAAAGCCGTATCTCAGAAACTGGTGTTATTTCTAGGGCTTGTTAAACTGGTGGTTCAAATGGGCAATGAAGTCTTTTCAATTTTCAGATAACTCTTCCAAAGTTTTTGAAAAGTGTTCTGAGAAAACAGTGCTAAGTGAAAATCGGTATTTTAGAAGACAGTTTTTGCAGGAATAAACTTTCATCATATCAGAAATATGTCACCTTCTATTTCCTCTTTTGTTCTTGCAGCACAATTGCAAAAGTAAAAGAGGAGAGAAAAGGAGAATGAGTCTCTGTTATCGTACTCCAAGATAATTCTAGGTCAAAAACCAGCTAAATAACTGTGAACAGGATCTGGGGGTGGGGGAAAGTGTTTTACTGCATACTACTGACTGCCAGAACTGTGCAGGCACAAAGTACTGAAATATCCGCCCTCAATATTATTTTGATAAAGTAGGAAAAAGGCAGAAAAGCTCATATAGTGTTTGGACAATAGCTAACATAGAACTACCTGAAGCAGTTCCTTTGGATGAAAACTGCAGTCAATTCATTTTGGGAAGAACTTTCTGATGTTTTAACACTACAGCAGAGATCATTTGGGCATGTTGTTAATCAAAATGGAGTGGACACTACCAGTTAGATATAGAACTAGGAGGTTTCCTGTGCACTTACAGTGACGTGCTAATGGAGTTTTATTTGACCCTGCCAACCACTCAACCTGTCTGTGCCCTAATACAGCTCATAACAAAGGACATTTCATGTGATTTATTTAAACCATTACCTATTTAAGAACATCTCCTTGTATGTTATTATAGCCCATATTTAAGGGAAAGGAACCCTATTCTTAGGGAGGGCAAACTGGGTAGATAAGATTTACCTGAGATGCCCATGATATTATCCAAGCCCTGCAACTTTTATATTCCATCAATCTTAACTGATTACCCATTTTTAACTAGTAGTATCAGTTAACACAATTGTTTAAAACTTGTACTTGTACCAGTGTAAAGGAGAGAGGAGGATGCAATGAATCCATGAAAAGGCAGACAGGCTAAGAATCATCTCTGGTTAAGCCACTTGCGCAACTGCCAGGTTTCATCCGAAACAGAAGGGAAAGAGAATGCTTTTCTTTTGCTGTGAGGTATAGGGTACTTATTTTCTCTCTGAAAAATTAATAAACAGGAGAAAGAATCATTTCAGGTGTGTGTTTTGAGGTGTTTATTTTGCTAATTCCCCCCGGCTTCCTCAGTTAGAATGATCAGCAGGAATGGGTGAGTACTTTGTTAGCTTTGAGGGCTCCAGTAACTGCTTTTTCTTTTCCTTCTGTTATCGGCACGTCTTTTTATTTCAACAGTTCCCACTGCTTCTTCCTCCCTCTCTATTCTGACCCCTGCCTCTTCTTTCTTCCCTCCAATTAATTTTGAATAAATCAAGCCTCTGAAATTTTCCTTATGGAAAGCTTGAATCCATTAGAATCCACGAAAAGTAAAACCTTCAGAGATCTCTCCTCAGGATATAATACCCTCCTTCTTGAGCAACGAGATAAGGCTAGTTATAGCATACACTTTTCTCAGGATGAGACATAATTCATTTACTAAAGTTGAATATTTCATATTCATTTCATTGATAGTTTTCAAATGAGTTCATCAGACATTTGTATTTAATATTTGTTAATCCTTTCGCCTGAAGTCAGATTGCACCTCTTTTTTTTTTTTCTTATGATAGCAGGGATAATTACTAAAGCTTAAATGAGAAACTTCATGGAAAATTGAGGTAAACAGATCTTTTGGAACTTTGCTGTCTATATCAATATGTAAAAATATAGTAGGCATTCGTTTTATTAGTAGTTCTAATATTTTTCTGGTACCAATCCAAAATGAGAAGAAAGGAAATGATGTAATTAATCTTCACAGCTTGCTGCAAAACAGAGTCTTTTTTCCCTCTTTTTTGCCATTATTATTTTATTTTTTTGGTAAATGGTCAATTAAAACCTCCACTTGCTACTTTACAAAGCCGAGATTGTCACTGTACTAACATATGCAGATGGTAATTGCTGTTTCATTTGCTGGCTGTACATCAATAAAAGTTAAGACTGTTCCACTGAGGTAGCACAAAGCTTTTTAATAAGTCAGCAGTTTTGAGCCTACAAAAAAAATATTACAATCTAAATGTAGATCAGTGTATTTTATTGTTTGCCCAGAGAAAAGTAACTGCAAAATTTGTTACAAGTTTCTGGTACATAACAGTTTTAATATCCAAATAAGTCCCTTCATTAAAAAACAGATATTTTATGCATAATATAGAACACATGAAAATTTAAATATAAACATAATATATAAATAACTAGTAATATCAATAATTCAAATTGAAATTTAGGTTCTATTTTTT
Organism: Calonectris borealis; assembly: GCF_964195595.1. Classification (NCBI taxonomy): domain Eukaryota; kingdom Metazoa; phylum Chordata; class Aves; order Procellariiformes; family Procellariidae; genus Calonectris; species Calonectris borealis. The sequence goes on along the minus strand of NC_134312.1, from coordinate 113,548,632 downwards.
GTACTGACCTGTTGAATTATTATTGAAAATTATGAATATTTTATTCAAAATTATCGGAAGAGGCCATTTCATAAAGTCAGATTATATTGCCACTGGACGTTGTGCAGGGCAAAAGTATAACTGGATTCTAAAAGGAAAATTCATGGACGACACAAGGGTAACTGTTAAAAGCAATCATTTAAATGCTACTTAATGAGTGATTGACAGAAGCTGGAAGGGTATTCTAAAGGGCTACTCTGTAATTGAGCTCTTTCCTAAACATCTGCTGGTGGCAACTGTCAGAGCACAGTTGGAGAGCTAGTTGGATTTTGTGGCTATGCCCACAACATTACATAGTGTGGTGCAGTAGAAGTGGATCAGCAAACTGAAGCACCTGGTGCTGCATTGCCTAAATGTAACCTGTGAGCACTATCGGGGATTTATGTCTAACTAGATTTAATCTGCTCCCAGGTATGGAACATTCTTTGAAACCTGAGGTTCAAAGTGTCTGAAGGAAAGTTCTCTCACAGACCTCTGTTTTCATGACTGTGGGTCCTGTGATGGCCACCTACAGAAATGGCAGATCGACCTTTTACCACCTACCTAACGCCAATGACTTTAGCACTGCCACAAGGACTCATAAGCCTGGTTTCAGTTCCTGCTCATGTTTCTCCCTTATTTCTCTTCCTCCTTATTCTGTTCCTGCACATTTCCCAGTGATGCCATGATACCTGCTGCCTAAACGGCCTCTGAATTGGTCATTGGTGTAAACAAAAGCACTGCAAGGGAAAATGGTGGGCTTAATCCTGCAGCCGCAGCAGCCACTGTGTGAGGACATCCCAAAAGCTGCTCTGGCTTTCTCAGATGTTTTTCTTTCACACCTTTTTTGTAGTCTTTGTCACTGCAACTGCTTAGCTCCAGCTCAACTGGAAGGTCTAGGCCTGATAAACAAATGTGGACGGATGGCCCAGCACTGCCTTTGTGATGCTGCAGAACCAACAGTGGCTCCAAAATTTTTGGATGTGAAGGGATAAAATAGAGATCATGAGTTGTTGGCTGATGTCTTAATGTTGTCATTTTTATGTCAAACTTTGGGAACATAAATCCATGTTCAAGAGAGTGACCATTGCATAATGTAACCTCATTCCTCTTGATTCTCACCAGGAGGCTTACTGGTATGGTGTGGGTAAGTCCACCAAGGGAAAAGATTAAGGTTACTGAGGCTATTCTTGAAATTCTCTTCCTTTGGGGAGAGCAAATGGGAGACATAGATTAAAAATATCCAGACTTTGTGCTCTGGACCCCTGAACTAGGCAGGGGTGGCTAATGGGTACTCCGTTCCTTTCTGGTGCCTTCACCTGGCCACTACAGATTTGTAAACCATGTAAACCACTTATGTGACCCACAGGCCTCAATATACCAAGGAGATGGATTTGTGAACATCTTATCAGGCTTCCCCAGAGGACTCACCCTATCGATGTTTTCCAACATTTCTGACTTCAGACTCACAGGGAGCACTTGAACAGAAAGGGTAATGTATGATGTTGGAGTACCTGCCTGCAATGTAGGGCACATGCATGTCCTTATCCCACTGGGTCGTGAGGTAGCACCTTGACAATGAACAAAACCTGGTTTAACTGTACTCTAATATAAAAAAAATTTCTTGATTCTACAAGGATATTTTAGTAAAGACTAAAGGGACCTCTGCACACCCCTAACATTTAGCATTTTCTTAAAATGAGCTTTCAATATGGTGTCCTCTGCAAATGCTTCTAAAGTACAATGCAATGCTGCACAGAGACAGATAAGCTAATTCTGACAGAGTTCACTCAGGTTTCAGAGGCAGTATCACATTTACACATTGCTCTGCCTGAAATAGTAGTTCTTATGTATATTAGGAGCCACTAGCAAACTGGCAAATCAAGTTGTTCTCTCTTATGTTTTGGATTGTACAACTTAGATAAGACCTAACTTGTCACGAATACTTTGAACAATCGTGGATGAAATTGTAACTCCATGAAGAACAATTGGATTTTTGCTATTGCTTTCATACAAATGGAATCATTATCTTCTAAAAAATTCTTTTTTGAAAGCTTTCTATAAATAAGAACTTCCTAAACTGTTTTTCTGATATCCTTTTTGTTGTAATGACATTACTCATGACAAAACAAAATATTCTTCAGTCAATATTTTAATTCTTGTCTATGCTGATCTCCACTTGGGCTTTGGAATGAAATTCTGCTTTTTTTCTCATGAAAAATGTGAATTTTTAAGAACAGATAAAAACCTGTAGATTTTTCATAATGAATATCTATTCATTGAAGTTGAATGTAAAATCCAAGAATGATCCAGAGAATTTTGAGACACAGTGTTCAAATACCATCTTCCAGTCCCCAAAAAGAAAGACAATGAAAGATATGCTTTGTTCACACAGAGGTAAAAGTATTTTTTAATCTTTTTTTTTTTGTCTTTCACTTTGAACAAGAGTATTTTCATCTTCGCTGACATCTAAAATAGTTTTAGCATCTTCTCAAGATATTAGTAGTCTCATCCTGTGTTATTGAAATCAATGTCAAAATATTCATTGACTTCCATAGAAATTAGACTTGTTTCACGTCTGTATTCACATCTATGATTTTAGTTTTCATCTCCCTTCTCCCTTCATCTCTTATGTCCAACATGTTCCAAGTCAAGATTTTTTTTTTTATTTGAAGGAATTATGATTAGAAATGCAAGTAAATTTAAAATTATTTCCTTTTGGACATCTAGAGGGAAATTCATTCCTGTGCAGAACATCAGCACAAGACTTATGCACTACTTAGCATAAAGTTTAAGCAGTATGTGAGTGATACAGACATCTTGAGCTGTACCTCTACATGGAAAAGAATTGCATTCTTATGGAATTAGTGTATCAATATCAAATCTTTCTTAAAATGCTATGGAAACAAATAATTTATATAGGTCATAAGATGGACTTGACTGGTGTCGCGGATGGATCACGGATGGAGTGAGAGAGACGCACTTCACTCGTAAGAGAGAAGCAGCAATATGTTTATTGATGTAAGACAGTGAGTTGACAAAGTTCAATGGTAAATGCGACAGTGGTTCAACAAGATTCAATGGCAAGGTACACTTGATTATTTACTGCATGGAGGACAGGGTCAGACAAAACTGTCAGGGAGACCCTCCCATTGAGTCATGAGGTTCAGAAAGGACCCCCTTGCGTTCTAAACTCCTTCTGAGAGAGGAGTCTAGGTGCGGGTGGATCCAGTCCTAGTCTCAGCCTCTGTCAACGGTTTAAAGCATTATATATGCACAATCAATCCTTTATATCTTAGCTAAGATTTCCAATTTTAGCATGCTATTAGTCACTTACCGAGGATCTGTTACGGGAAGGAATCTCTCAACCTTGAGGAGTAAACTTGAGAGTCATCCCTACTCAAGGGGAGATCCTGGCGTGCAGCCCACTGTCATGCAGGAGACATCAAAGGGCTCTTAGGCTGCCCACTATTTATGAGGGTAAGATGATTGACTCATAGTCATATTTACATACCAACTGTAGATGTTATTTTCTTCGAAATTTGGCTGGAGTCAGACATTGATCAGCACTGTGGTTAGGTGAATGCATCCATCATGGTTGCCACAGGTGGTTATCGCTTGAACAGGGTTACAGGAAAAACTCAGGTCAGGGGCAGGGGAAGGACACCATCACAATTTGTCACCTTTGAAAGTATGATAAAAAAAATTAAAATACATTTAACTTTATTTTTACTTTCCTGTGTCATTCTGGTAATAGATATCTTACCTGAATTCCTGGCAATTGATTAGTGTGAAATGAAACAGCTTTGCAAAACCCTATACATCTTTTTCTTTGTACATATATATATAAAAATATATGTAAAATACACAGTCTTAGCGTACCTTTCTATGGAAGCGAGCTTTACACAGCTTGTTTTCTGTGAGTGTAACAGCCTGTCTCCATCAGACCAACCTCTACTGGATTTAATAAAAGAACAGAAGTCTCAATGATAATTACATTCTTGGAAGCATGATGAAGTAAATGGATGTGTAGGGGGAAAAGACCCAGCAAGGACCCCATGTGAGCTTTTACCATATTAGACATGAAACGATCCAAATGGAAGAAAATCTTCCAAATACTCAATACAAGTGAAGCTCTGTAAAGCCCTGAGACCCTCTTCATTGTCAAAATAATCAACCATGGGATACAAAAATGTAAGAATAATTAACTCTGATGGGCCTTTTTGTTTTTCCATTAGCAACAACATGAAGAGGGCAACATGACAGTTTAGTAATTGAGCAGGTAACTCCAGTATGTTTTAGCAAAGCGACATTTGACAGAGGCAGTCAGGCTAAGTAATTGAAATAGAAACTGGAGGCACACCATCTCTTTCAGAGCTAAGTGTATAAAATCTTATTTTTATGTTGACTTCAGTCTTTCATAACATTTTCTGAGGAAATAGTCATTATTGGGTTTTTTGTTCTATTTTCCTTTCTTTCCTTTTTATTGTTCTCTCTTTATTAATAAATACTCAGAGATTAACTGTTAAAGCTTAAAAAAGAAAAAAAAAGACCCCCCAAACACCTGATTATTTTCTAAACTTTGATTAGACCTGTGAGAATGCAAGTGCTACTAGCGATGTTGCTAAGCAAGTATATTTCCTATTGACATGATTTCCTACTCAGAAAAATTTATAGTATATTCCATTCTTCCTACACCATGAGGTATTGATTTTGGCCAGACACAGTTATTAATACTTGACAGGCAGTGGTATGGTATGGTATGGTATGGTATGGTATGGTATGGTATGGTATGGTATGGTATGGTATGACATGACTGAAGCTGATGCTCTCTAATGTAGTTACCTATAGATCATAGAATCATAGAATCATAGAATCATACAGGTTGGAAAAGACCTCTAAGATCATCGTGTCCAACCGTCAACCCAACACCACCATGCCCACTACACCATGTCCCTAAGGGCCTCATCTACACGTCTTTTAAATACCTCCAGGGATGGTGACTCCACCACTTCCCTGGGCAGCCTGTTCCAAGGCCTGACCACTCTTTCAGTAAAGAAATTTTTCCTAATGTTCAATCTAAACCTCCCTTGGCGCAACTTGAGGCCATTTCCTCTTGTCCTATCGCTAGTTACTTGGGAGAAGAGACCAACACCCACCTCGCTACACCCTCCTTTCAGGTAGTTGTAGAGCGCGATGAGGTCTCCCCTCAGCCTCCTCTTCTCCAGGCTAAACAACCCCAGTTCCCTCAGCCGCTCCTCATAAGACTTGTGCTCCAGGCCCTTCACCAGCTTCGTTGCCCTCCTCTGGACGCGCTCCAGCACCTCCATGTCCTTCTTGTAGTGAGGGGCCCAAAACTGAACACAGGATTCGAGGTGCGGCCTCACCAGTGCTGAGTACAGGGGCACGATCACCTCCCTATTCCTGCTGGCCACACTATTTCTGATACAGCCAGGATGCTGGCTGTATGTTTGTAGATCCTCATTATTGTCCTATAGATTCTCTGCAAATGGGTCTGTCTTGACATGAAAGTCCAGGCAAAGCCTTTTGGACTTGGGTATGACTGTGACTCACTATGAGTTTACGTATCAGGGTAGGTATGTAGCTCTGCAACCATGTAACACTGTTTGTTCAATTTGTAATCGAGTGGAAGCCTTTTCTATATAAATCCTATTTAACTAGTTGTTCTCCTCATGTATTCAGACCATTTTTTTCCCAGTGAACCAAGGCTGCTTTGAACTCCTGTCATGTCTTCTAACATAAAAAAAAAACTTTCCCAGTTTGTTATTTTCTGAAAATATAAAAAAATAGCTATACCATCATTCCAGATCATTAAGGGGATAAAAGTGAAGTGGCAATGCATCTAGGACAAACCACATCAGAACCCTATTTGATAGCATCCTCCATTTTTATGGTGAACTACCCATGGCTGTTCTCTGAATATATTTTACCAATGAATTTGGCATCTACTTGGTAACAATTCACTTACAGTCGTCTAACCAGATACATTTCTAACTAATCTGTGCTAACTATTTTATTCTATGCTTACATACAAAAATCTGATTATTTTTACCAAACTATTTCTGGGAATTTAAATTATTCCCCAAAAGATGATTCCCCTCTTTTCAGCTAATTAAAAGCTAGCATTATGTGTTCCTGTTCCTTATCTTTTCATATCTTTCTGCATTGTCCTCAGTGGCTCTAAGCTTTCATCAGCCACTTCTGTGACTACTAGATCCAGCCGCATGTGTGACACATCTGACTTGTCTACATACTATCTAACCTTTCCTTTTCTCACTCAGTGCTGTCACTGATGGTAACTCTGTTAGCTGTATGTCAGTAGTTGACCTTGTTAGTGAAGACTGATTCAGAAGGCATCATCACTTTGGCTTTTTTGGGTTATCTGTTATTTTCTATTGAAATGATGAATGTATGGATCTTTTCCTTGGTCTTTCTCATACTTTCAGTGCTTTGATTGTTGATCCCTGATTGTTGCATACCATTGTGAGCCTTGAATTTTATTATTTTACCTTTAAGCACATATTGCTATAAGTTTTTGTTTGGCTTTTGATTATCCAGTCAAAAATGGTAAATAATTAATTCTGATAAATTGCTCTATAGACTGTTCTGCTGTCTGCTTTTCCTAACAGATGTGAAAACAGTTAAAATCCTCCATTATCACCAAGTCCTTTTCTCTATATGAATTACTTATGAACAGCCTCATCTGCCTGAACTTTCTTGGTATACAGTAGGTCACAGATCATCACAATAATAACAGGTACATTTTTTTTTCTCTCAGTCATAACCCAGAAATAATATGATAGTTGGACCAAGGGGAGGCATTATCTACAAGATAACTTTTCCTACACAGCCCTACCATCATTTCAAAATAACTTCTATGTTTCTGTATAAATACTCTATTTGGAATCAGTCAGTTTTTTGTTATAACAGCTAATTTATAGTACTGGTCTCCTATTAATACTTCTAGGTTGGTCTATTAATACTTCTAGGTTTCCATTTTATTTTCAGTAATAAGCATTAGTAAATCAGCTTTCAAATATCCTGAGGTGTTCCTTCTTCTTTTTCATTCCTCTTTAAATTTTGACTTTGTGTTTCCACTTTTTCCAGAACTTTGTTGAGGATATTGTTGTTTATATCTACCTGAGGACCTCTGTTACTTTAAAGGACAACTTTAAAGGCCAACTCTTGTTTTAAACGTCAACTTTAATGCATCATCCAATATGGCCATAAATTTGTCTTTATGATGTTTTTGCATTGTCTCTGACTAGGAGAACAAAAACAACACTGAGCCTCCTTCCCCTTCTCCAAAGAGTCCATTGTGACTATAGGGCCAGAGTGCTCACATGTAGGAAGAATCGGTTGGGAAGTAGCCATGTTTGTACATTTGTTTACAAATAAGAATAAAATCTACAGAAGGAAGGAGGAGAGAATTCATGCTTGAAGAACACCTTCAATGTTACTCCATTATCTATGCAAAAATAACGACTGGTTTTAGAATCTGGTAGAAAGAGGATTTTCAGCTGTTTGAGAATTGATGATACCGGATTTTTTCTGTTCCCTGTGACAAAATGAAGAAGAAAGAAAAAGCTGTTAAAATGTGAACTACAGCTTTTTAAAACATTAACAATTCAGGAGTGCAAATACAAATGTTGAAAGAGGATGCTTTGACATTTCTAAAGTGCTTCAATTTTAAAGTTTTTTTTTGTAAATAGAATCCTATCCAAATTGATGTTTTTGGTTGATTTTGAAGTAGAAATATGACTTTTTCTGTTGAAAAATCTATATATAAATACTTCTATATATCCTGTATTGCCATTGAAGGAGTACTCATATCTAAGGTATGAGGAAAATTTATTAAAGCAATTATCTATTTAATATTACATTCAGATCTAATGGCTGAAACCAAGGAAGCTAAAAAATAAAGATAAGAAAAACTTCAGTCTGCAGAACCCGAATGCTTTGCCAAGAATCCTTGATAGGCCTTCTTGGGTAAGACTCTCTGTTGGACAGAATGTGCCTGCTGGCAAGCATGGTTATGCATTTGTTATCTTGGGAGGGAGACAAGAAAGGACATACAGACACTGTCAAGGTCAAGAAAAGAGAAGAGACTGAGTCTACTAAGGTCCACATTTTCTATGTGGTACTGAACTGCTGCAGCTCTTGTATTCAGAGCAGAGATGCCAAACTTAGAGTACTTGTGTGATCAGAGCTCCTGACAGGAAAAGGAGTGCAGAGAGCCCTCCTCAACTCTGCCTGGGATCTCTGAGAATGCTAGAAGCCTTGAATTAGCCCTATATATTGGTGATATTTTGGTGATATTCTACTCATTTTTTAGACCCTGTTATTTTTTCAGTGAAATATCTAATGTAAGTATTCACAAATCATAACTAATATGCAGGAGGTCATAAACTGATTGAAAAAAATATGGAGTCTGTTTTTAGCCAAGTATGAACATAGGACCCAAAGCCTCAGGGGTGATAGTGGTTTTGTGCAGTGTGAAGGTGAAAGGAGAGTGCTGGACACAGCACAAAAGGTTTCGATTTCTCAAAAAGGATGCCAGGCACACATGTGATATAACAGATGTGGGTGCCCATGAAAGAACTTACAGTTGGATAGGTCCAGACTTAGGTCTTGAACTAGTCATAAATGGCCTAATACCATCTGATCTTTTTTGCAGGATAACAGGCCCTAGGAGCAGGCAATGGCTTAGAATATGAAAGCTATTTTTGCTTCCAGGCAGTTGGGCAAGCTACACTGGGCGGGGGGCAGGGGAAATATGCCATCAGTAGCTCTGAGAGAGGTAGTGTCATCTCACCAGTGATGAAGCACCACCCTGTGGAAGGTGGAGAGAGCAGGATTATAGCCATGAGCCCAACTACCATGAGCTAGGCAAAAGAGAAGACAGCCTCATGGTAAGGACAACACCTATAAATTTTCTCCCCACACTCCATACGAGTGCTCAGAGTAAAGTAGGAGCCACTGAGTTGCTCTGTCCACCACTCTCTAACGTGTAGCATCAGCACAGACTTTGTAGAGGGTGACTTCTGCTCCCTATTACTAGTCGACAAGACTTGTCAACAGCATAAGTAACCATCACGGTGCTCAGTTTAGCATAGACTCAGTGAAACCTGTCAGTTAGCCATCTTGGAGAGGGCAGACTGGAAATTTGTACCAGAGTATTGTTGAGGCAATAATGTGAAGAGGGCCTTCATGGTTGGGGGCAAAGCACATGAATTATGGCATCCTGAGACAAAAAGACAGAATGGATTCAGTGAATTACGGAAGACTATGCCCTAACGTGTAGCCAGCTGGTTCAAGCTGCTTGGTTCAGTGAACCTGAGACTGAAATCAGGCACACCCATGACATACAATTAAAATCAGACCGTGTCTATGCATATGTCTGTCTCCATGTTCCTCACCAAACTATGTATTTTATTTTTTCTTCTTCTAAGCCTTTTCCAGCAACTGCCCCTTTATTTTAGGCACATGTTTCAACTTAATCCATTTCAGTGTTGTCGTGGTTTAACCCCAGCTAGCAAAAATAAACCCCATGCAGCTGCTCCATCACCCCCCTCTCCGGTAGGATGGGGGAGAGAATCGGGAGGGCACAAGTAGGAAAGCTCCCGGGTTGAGATAAAAACAGTTTAATAATTGAAATAAAACGAAGTAGAACAGTAATAATAACAATGAGAACAACAACAATAACAGAATACACAAAGCAGGCAACGCACAATGCAACTGCTCACCGACCGCGTGTCACGAACGGGGGGCGAGCCCCCTCTCCCCCCCCCACCTGGTTTTTATACTGAGCATGATGTCACATGGTATAGAATACCCCATTGGCCAGCTGGGTCCACCACCCCGGCTGTGCTCCCTGCTCCCGGTGCAAGCACCACCCAGCAACAGCCAAAGCATCAATGGGCCATCAACGCTCCTTTCACACCGAACCCAAAACACAGTACACCCCCCAAACTACTGGGAAGAAAGTTAACCCTGTCCCAGACGGAACCAGGACAAGTGTTGAACTGGTGTGCTGAAAGACACCTTAAATGAGAAATCCTATTCAGTAAGTCATTTAAGTAGTTGTTTGTTTTAAATGTATTTCCACAAACTTTAGCGGGAAACAATAACTAACCTCCAGCAGTATTTACACTTTCTTTGATGCTTAATCAACTGAGTCCCAGACAACATCTTTTTCTTAGTATTCTGTCCTTTCTTTTTTTCTTCATGCATTTTCCTTCTCCTCCTTGCTCTTACTGCTTTCCTCTTTCCCTTCCCTTGAAATTTAGCATATGGCTGTCTCTTTTATATGTTGATTTACTTATTTACATCCACACATTTTTGTTTCCCCAATATCTTCTTTTATGGTGCTGTGATGAGAAGGTAATTTATTGAATTAGTACGAAAAATCTATTCAAAGAAAGGTAAAATGGAAGAAGCCATCAAACACCTTCCAGAAACATCTTTCTCTGACATGACAAGATTATAAAGACCTTTCTTTCCTTACTTTTAAATCTTCTATGAAATGGTATGTTTGATGTTATTTACCCCCTCACCTCTCCGTGATATGTAGGGTAACTCAAGAAAGCATAAATTTATTATTGGCAAACACAGGAGTTGCTGAGGCACAGTATAACTTTTCATGGCCTATAATACTTTGATAAATGAGCATTTAGTATATTATCAATATCCTCGTGTGTACTGGTGTCGTGGTTTAACCACAGCCAACAACTAAGCACCACACAGATGCTTGCTCACTCCCCTTCCATGGGATGGGGGAGAGAATTGGAAGGGTAAAAGTGAGAAAAGGTAAAAATTTAATAGGTAAAGCAAAAGCTGTGCATGCAAGCAAAGCAAAAGAAGGAATACATTCACTACTTCCCATCGGCAGGCAGGTGTTCAGCCACCTCCAGGAAAGCAGGGCTCCATCATGCCTAATGGTTACTTGGGAAGACAAACGCCTTCACTCTGAACGTCCCTCAGTTTTTTCCCCCAGCTTTTATTGCTGAGCATGACATCATATGGTATGGAACATCTCTTTGGTCAGTTGGGGTCAACTGTCCCAGCTGTGTCCCCTCCCAGCTTCTTGTGCACCCCCAGCTTACTTGCTGCTGGGGTGGTGTGAGAAGCAGAAAAGGCCTTGATGCTGTGTAAGCACTGCTCAGCAGTAACGAAAACATCCCTGTATTATCATCAACACTGTTTCTGGCAGAAATCCAAAACATAGCCCCATGCTAGCTACTATGAAGAAAATTAACTCTATCCCAGCCAAAACCAAGACAGTATCCACCCTTTATTCCATACCATTTATGTCATGTTCAGGTCCCACATTATCTAATACATCCTCATTAACCACCACCACCCTTCCCATCCTTTGGCATAATACACAGATACCATTCCCCTAGTCCATGGACCACCCTTGTAAAATGTTCATAAAATGTCCGCAAATGTCCGCAAAATGTCCATTGAGTTCATTCAGTCCATGACTTTGGGCTCCATCTGCTATGGTGGTCACTCAGGTCAGGAGAGATGGTGTGTTGCGTGGAGTTACTGGGCACCAAAGCCAGCTCAGGTTGGGTCACTGCTGCACTTGCACTGCTTCTTGTAAGGTTTGTCCTGCATTCCTTCAGATGGTTCCTGCTTTAGTAATTCCCATAACTCAAATCCCAGGTTGCAACAATTTAAAGATATTTCCATAACAATCTCCACCCCTGGTCCCTTTGGACCAGACCATTGGGTTTAACATTGCAATGAATTCCTCCCCTTGCCCCTGCTCCAGCTTGGACTTATCCACAGACTGCAGTCGCTTAGGCGTGTGCCTGCTCCAAGTGGAGCTTTATGTATGAGCCACACTCTCTTCAAGAATATACCTGCTGCAGCATAGACTTATCCACAGCCACAGTTGCTTTGAGCTGCACCTGTTCCAATGCAGCCTTACACACAGCCACAGTCCCTTTAGAAGTAAATCTGCTGCAGCATGGACTTACCCACAGCCACAGATGCTTCGAGGTGTACCTTCTCCAGCATGGACTTATCCTTGGGCCACAATCCCTTCAGAGGCATACCTGCTGCGGCACAGACATAACCACGTCCACAGACACTTCGAGATGTACCTGCTCGGGTATTGGCTTGTCCACGGCCACAGACGCTTCTGCGTGGACTCATCACAAGTCACAGTCTCTTTGACTCGAGTTCACAGTGGAGTTCCAGCCTGTCCAGCACAGCAGCACAGAAGCAGCAGCCATGCCCTGGCCACCTGCCAGCCCAGGCGCATCCCCATTGCTGTTATCAGAATGTTCCCAGGCACGACACAGTAAGATGATCAGCAGTACAGCAGCACAGCAAGCAGCGTAAGCAAAAAGCAGCCACTAATGAGCACTAGATTCTAATATACAGTAAGGCAAGCAAGCCCCATGGCAAGCACAGGAGCCTGCCGATTAATAGCTAAACAGCAGTAACAGCTACAAATTCCATCTAGCACATTCCAATCAAACCTGTCGTTATCTCAAGCCCCACGTTGGGGCCTGGCGTGCAGGAGTGGAGTCGAGCCTGGGGAAGGAGAAGGGGTGTGTTTTCCCTAAGTGTGTAAATGTTTGCTTTTTTTTGTTGTTGCTTTTGTTTCCCAATACCCAAAAGAGTAATTAGATATTTATATTAAATGGCAGGAAATTAATTTCCCCAGGTCAATTCTGTTTTGCCTGTGACAGTAACCATTAAGAGGTCTTCCTGTCTTTAGCTCAACCCATGAGTTTTCTCATTTTCGTTCTTCCTTATGTTCTTCCACATGTTCTTCCCCGTCCCGGGGAGTGGGGCGTGTGAGCGAGTGGCTGTGTGGGTGTTTGGCTGCCAGCCGGGGCCAACCCACCATATTATGCAATGAATGTTTTAACGCTCCCAGAAATGTCACGTAAAATGATGACATAACTGATTACTGAGCACCTGCGTTTTCATGTCCTATGCCATGAAAATTTTTCTTTTTATTCTTTTTTTATAAGTTTCTTAATTGCACATAAACACTATTATCTAAGAAATTATCTGCTCTGAATTTCTCAGCTAATGTTTTCTACTCCTATAGTTATGTTGTGTACATTTGTGATAAGATGCTGTCTAGGTTCACAGGAGCATTTGGAGGAAATAAAGAATGATCTTACACTGATCTTACACTCATTGCCACTGAATACCTTTGCTTTGGTCATCTGTATCTCAATTAGCACCTTACATGGGAGATGATTTAAGATACACTTTTGTGCAGTAAGTAATTATAAATGATTAAAGTAGATGAGAGCACAATTCATAAGGGTCACACAGTGCTGGCAGAAACAATTGCCAACTTCTTGTGAGATATTCTTTTTTCAAGCTATCTCACTGAGGTTTTTCTGCCTTCCAACACTTCTCTCTTGTAGCTTATAATAAACAATGGTGAACCTATGAATCCAAATTCTCTGGGCTTGAATATACCTTCAGTTATTAAAAGATGGCACTAAAGGTCAAAATTGGCAATTTTCAAGCATTTTGTAAAATTATGTGTCCAACCTTTCTTTGAAGAGAACTGAGAATTGTGTCTGGGAACATATTTTATCAAATGACAATGAAATATATGGCCCTAGATTGCTTCAGCAACTTTGAAATTCCAGGACATGAGGGACATTGCTCTTTTATGGAGCACTGATATGAAGTATTGCATGTCGTCAACAGTTACTGCATTGTCATAGAAACCACAGGGGGTTTTGGGGTATTTCGCTCTTCTAGAATAGATTTACAAACAGTTTTCAAATATTTCTCAAACTTGAGCTTAAGAGTTTATGGGTATTGCTGCAGAGGTTAAAGCCAGGGGTGGCCTTCAAGGGGAAGCACAGCTAAGACATGAGGTTAAGAAGAAAATTTCAACAGGCTTTCTTACCACATACCCTTGTATTTACTTGATCTTTCACACAAAGGAAGAAGTGATGCCTATTGTGATCATGTAAAGGAAAAGTGATCCTTATATAGTGACAAGAAGTGGAATGATCCAGGAAATGGACAACATTAACTGCCCCAAGTTTTTCCATTGTATTTATGATACTCATCAAGACTTTTTCTTATAACAATATCTTAATTCATTTTAAAAACAAGAAACAAATGTTTTCCATGGTCAATGATCGTAAGGAAAAAGAAGTGTCTCTTTCTTCCTGGGAGGATTGTCTAGATTAGGGGGAAGAATAAAATAAATTTCCCATTGTTTATCAGACCTCCCTTCAGCTTCAAAGCATGAATCGGAAATGTAGAATATCTCATTAAAATAGAAATGTCAAGCCTAAGATGAGTTCTGAAGGACAGCAAAAGGTAAAGATCCTTCTTAAATATCATGGCACTGCCAGTTCATTAAGTTGGGATTAGAATTGTTAACTAAGTTGTCAATTGGTACCGAGAAGGAATTATACTGAAACAGCACTTTGATATACTCAGTGGGTGCAAAGCTTTAAATACCAACTTTTTGTACCTAATGAGAATTAGATATTGAACAAAATGTCTCAAAATGTCAGTCAGTAGAGCATGTGCTGTTGAGAAATTTTTCAGGAGGCAAGTAGAGAGACAGGTTCATTGTTCTTATACTGCAGAAAAGACCTCTTTGATGGTCTTTAAGGAGATATAATAAGAAAACCTGGTGAAATAATCATTGAGGAATCATCAACTTCTTCTCTCATATTTGGGAATGATCCAAATTATAGGATTCTAGTCTGAGAATTAGGAACCCATTCTCTGTCATTGTATTCCTCTGCAATCAGTCTTTCTGTGTTTTAGTTTCTTACATATATATAATGGCAACGGTAGCAGAACTGATTAGGTAAGGTATTTCTGTGCTACAATGTTTGTGTTTTCAACAGATATTTTTTCCATCATTAATTGCAATGATAAATATTTTTTTGTAAAAGAAAATTGCTAGATGAAAACTGATTTGAGCTAAATGAAATGTTGCATTTTAGTATATTCTACCTGTTTTGGTTTTATTTGATCATTTTGTAAAAAAGATTAATAACAGCCCATTGATCCATTAAGCATCAAAGTTAAAAGAAATAAAAATCCTAATGTTTTGAAACCATTTTTCCCTGCAAATTAAATTACATCAAACCCTGTACAATTTTAACACACGCAAAAAAATGTTGAACAATATTTGCCACTTTTAACAAAACAGTCTCAGGCTTACTGGCAAAACTTCCCTCTTTAATAATACCAAAAATACAAGAGCAGATTGAGAAGTGTTCAGATCTTAGGCTAAGAGAGTCATATAAACACTTAAGCCTGACAGGCAATTAAAAAAAAAAAATGGATACGAAGCTGAAAAAAAGTGTGGGAAGGATTGAAAAAGGAAAGAAAAAATGCATCTGGAAAAAGAAGCAAGTTACAGATAGAAAGAGTCAAGAGAAAGTAACTGAAAAAAAGACAAAGTGAGGAGAAAAAGACCTAGTGTCGTCTTCTTTATAATATGGAGGCTGGGAGTTTGAGGAACTGTGTTGTTCCTCAGTAAATGAACAGAATAGCCAGCTGGGCATAGACAAGGGAGTAAAATGTTCAATGAAATGAGGCAAGTCACTGTCCTGAAACAAGCAGGAACAGATAGAAAACTTAAAATCACTAGACAGGAAGGTACCTCTGGAGATCATCTAATCCACCCCCCTGCTCAGAGCAGGGTCAGCCACCACGGATTGCTTAGGGCTGTGACCAGTTCAGTTTTGTACATCTCCAAGGATGGAGACTCCACAACTGTGGGGAACCTGTTCCAGGGTTTAAGTTTAAATGGGATCTCCTGTACTTCAATTTGTGTTCATTGTCTCCTGTATCACCGGATACCACTGAGAAGAGTCTGGCTCCTTCTTTTTTACTTCCTGCCAGCAGATACTTATACACCTTAGTAAGATCCCCCTGAGCCTTCTCTGCTCCAGGCTGAACAGTTCCAGCTCTCTCAGACTCTTCTTACACGAGATATTTCAAACGCTTAATCATCTTTGTGGCCCTTTGCTGGACTTGCTATGGTACGTCCCTGTCTTTCTTTTACTGGGGAGCCCAGCACTTGACCCCACACACTGGATGTGCCTCACCAGTGCAGAGCAGAGGGGAAGGATCACCTCCGTTGACCTGCTGGCTACACTGTCTAATGTAGCCCAGGATGCTGCTAGCCTTGTCGCCACAGGGATGCATTGCTGGATCATGAGCACCTTGGGATGCACCAAACCCCCCAGATACTTCTCTGAAAAACTTCTTTCCAGACAGTCAGTTCCCAGCATGTGCTGGTGCATAAAGTTATTCCTGCCCAGGTGCAGGACCTCTGCCAAGGTCTCTCTAAAGGGCAGAATGACCATCTGACCTGTAAACCACTCCTCCCAGTTCTGTATTGTCTGCAGACTTGCTGAAGGTGCACTCTGCCTCATCATCCAGGTCATTAGTGAAGATGTTGAACAGTATTGGAAGCAGTATTGACCCATGAGATACACCACTGTGGATGGGCCTCCAGCTGGACTTCTGCCACTGATCACAATGCTTTAAGCCCAAGACTTCAGCCAGTTTTCAGTTCACCTCACTGTCGACTTATCTAGTCCATACTTCATCAGTTTGCCTAAGAGGATATTATGGGAGACAAAGTCAAAAGCTTTATTAAAGTCAAAATTAACAACATCCACTTCCTTGTCAGCTGAGCTAGTTGTTTCATTGTAGAAGGTTATCAGGTTGGTTAACATGATTTCCTCTTCATAAACCTATACTGACTACACCTAGTCACCTTCTTGTCCTTCCTACGTTTGGTTTCCAGGATTATTTCCTTCAAGGATCAAGGTGAGGCTGAGTGGCCTGTAGTTCCCTGGATCCTCCTTCTTGCCATTCTTGAAGATAGAGATGACTTTTTCTTTTTTCCAATTGCTAAGAGCCTTCAAATATGATTGACAGTGGCCTCACAGTGATAACCACCAGCTCCCTCAGCACTCATAGGAGCATCCTGTCAGATCCCAGGGATGGTGTACATCCAGACTGTTTAAGTGTTTCTTAACCTGATCCTCCACTGAGGGTAAGTGTTCCTTGCTTCAGACTTTCCCTTGGATCTAAGGTGCCTAAGATTTCTGAGGGCCAGTCTTACTGGTAAAGACTGAGACAAATAAAGTATCAAGTACTTTTTCTGTGTCCTTTGTCACGACTTCCCCTGCCCCATTCAGCAGCAGGCCCACACTTTCCCAAGTCTTTGTTTTGTTCCTGATAAACCTATAGAAACACTTCTTGTTGACCTGCATTTATCCCTTACTGGATTCAACTCCAGATGCTCAGACAGTATCCTTGTTCATGCAAGCAAACCTCCTACCACCTTAGTCTTGCTCTACATGGGGATGGACCATCCTTGGGCTTGGAGAAGGTGATCCTGGACCCCTCTTCTCTGCAGTTCTATGGGAACTTTCCAAATGTGTCTCTGAACCAGCCAAAATCCAGCGTCCTGAAGTCCAGGGTTGCAATCACGTTTTCTGTTTTTTTCCCTCCTTTCAGGATCCTGAACTTGTACCATCGCATGGCCACTGAAGTCAAGGCTGCCAACCCTAACTCTCAATCCCCAGCCAGTTCTTTCTTGTTTCTAATCATAAGCTCCAGCAGAGCATCTCCCCTCAAGAGCTCCTTAATGACCTGTGTCCAGAAGCTGTCATCAGCTGTCAGCCAATATCAGGGTGGCTCAAGTTCCCCATAAGAACAAAGGCCTGCAAATGTAAGACTTCCTCCAGTTATCTGAAGAAGGCCGTATATGCATCTTCTTCCTGATTAAGCAGTCAGTAGCAGACACCCACCAGTCTTGTTTACATTGGCTTGTCCTCTAATCCTGACCCCTCAGCTCCCAGCTCTCTCATCACCCCCAGGGTGCATTCCCATTGCTCTCTCACATAAAGGACAACTTCCTGTCATTCCTAAAACATCTGTACCCATCCACTGGCAGCACTCTACTCGTGGGAGCTAGCTGTGATGACAATGAGATACAAAAAATCACACAATCTTTCTGATTAACGATGAATTATCTTTACAGAGTAAAACATGGCAGCGATCTCTCATGAAGGACCACAGTAATGATAATATTAGGAGTGTTTTTAAATGTTTTTAATACTACAAAATGTAGTCTTGGTTAAAGGACAGCAGAAAGCACCCGTTTCCAAATGCACAAAGGGGGCACACTCAGTGTGGTATGTGTAGCATTTGTTTTGGGGTGTTTTACAACACAGTAACTCTAAATGAGCATACTTTATATCTGCTTACGAAAATGAGAGTAGGGTGAGGCCCAGCACCTGTGAAAATCTTCTGGGAAACAAGCTGAAACCAGACCTAGTGGCTTGTGCGGTAAATTACAGTGCCAATTCAACACATGCACAATATATACAACAACCATCATTTCACACTTCCTCTTGGTTAAACAGATTCTAATGCTAAAGCATTTTGTATCATAGTCTTTTTTTATTAATCACCTCTGTTTCACTCTTCACTCTGACAAGGGGTGTAAATGATTTCCTCAACACTTGTTTGCTGTGATGAATAATTATATCTAGTTAATAAAAAGTGAATGTTTTCTCTTAGTTCACCTCTCTCTATTGCTCTGTCTTACTCCCCTACCTGATTTCTGCTATGACTGATAAGTGCAAAGTACTAATGTGTAAGTAGTACATAATCATAGAAGGTTATTATTCTTGATGAATAATGCATAAGTCTAACAGCAATGTTTTGCTATTATCTAGGAGTGATTAAAAGTGAATAGCTGTTAGGAAGCTTTGCAGTTGCCAAATGAGATATCTATAGGTTTTCATTGTGCTTGTTTTCAACTCTAATTGTTTTTGTTGCTTTTCATTGCCATATATTTGAATATACCAATATTAAACACAAAAAAGGAATAATGAAAGATTTTATTTCAACAAAACAATAGAAATTAACAGTAGCTTTCAACATTTTAAAATCAAACAAATGATTGAATGTCCAGTCCCCCAGCCTCAAACAATGATCAAATCAATTTTGCAAATTCTGACTAGTAACAGCAGAAAAAATACTGTGTATATCTCATTTCCCCATTCCTCTCCACTTTATGTTTTCATTACTGTAAATACACTTACAGATTTAGCAGTGGAATTCAGAATGGCTTTTTTTGATTAAATAGAGAGACCAGAAACAAGATACTTGACTGGTGTAATTAATGGAACATTACCAGCTGATGGGCCCAGAACAACCTGAAGCTCTCTCATACTGGAAAATGTTACTTGAGTCCTTTCTTTGCTCTTTTCCAAAATCCTGAGTGACTGCTGCACCAGCTCCTTTCTCTTTTTACCCTCAAAATATTGTTATGGATGAAAAAGAGACACAATGTGTAAGGCTGAGCATTTATTGCTAATATAGCTGAAATCTTAATAGTTTAATCAGAAAATTATGAGCAGTCCAGATTTAATTAGAAGAAAGAAAAAATAAATGAATACTGAAGAAAGTCTCAATACTAATAATAACACATTTAAAATTGTTTGCAACCCTTTAAGTGGTTAAGGTGTTATTCTCATCCTTCCAATGCTCCTCTGAGCCCTCATCTCTGTAACTTCAGTCTGGTGATGACAATGGCAGGTCAGGTATTGAAGGTCAGTGAATTGTCAACATCCGGAGTCCTCTCTCAAATCCTTCACCATGAGAAATATGATGCTGATGTTGGTGGTTTCTTCTTCTTTGCTCCTTCTTCCTTTCTTCTTTCTTTCTTTCACACACCTTTGATTCATCTGGGGTTATTTTTGTATGTTTTCTAACACACTTTTACACCTTGCTCTTTCTCCAGTGGTCTGCAACTCCGTATTATATTCAAATTTTTGCATGTTAGATTCTATATTTTTGCCCTCCTTGTTTCTTCTGCAAACAGGTTTTCCCAGCTTCAGGTCTGCATTTTGTTTAACTGACCATGGGTGAGGTGTTTATAGCGGGGGGGAAAGGGAGGAGCACAGGCTGTGCCCCATATCTTATGAAGCCATACCTGTATTCTTCTACACATATCCTGTGTCCCCACTTCTCTAGGTCTCTGTACTACTGCCTTACAGGGTTACACAAAACATCGCTCTACTTTTTACAATTATATAATCGCTGGAGCAGGAAACTGAATTATGACATAGTTCAAAAAATATTTGTAATTCCCTTAATTCCCATTGGCTATTCTGCAATAGCACAATGTTTCTGATTTGAACCCAAACCTTTGTCCTTTAGCTATGACACTTTTATTGATGAAAATTTCCTATAAACTGGTGTATTGCTCTAAAATGTTTTGGCCATAATGAATCTCCATTATTTGGAGAAAATTTTTGCTTAAAAATTCCATTGTGTGATTTTGAAGTATGATTCATAAAGTTAAAGTGCATGGAGCTACCTGTAAAAAACATGTAACAGAAGCCCACAATACTGAGAAGAACCCTACAGACATAGGAATTACTGCAGAAATTCATATTAGTGAATACTGTTGTCAGAAATCCATTTCATTATTATTCATCTGTAGTAATTTATACTTGTCAATACTGTGTTGCATATGTACCAAGTTTCTGATTTTGCTTTTCACCATCACTTTTACAGAACCTTCCATGCAAGTTACAGGTGGGAAGTATTGTACTTGTTGTTATTTGGAATACAACATGTAGCAGTATCAGACACTAAAGAGAAATAGTGAATGATTTTGTTTAAATAGAAAAAAGGAAATTAACATGGCAGTAATTACAGACATAGTCTGATTACTGATATATTATTTAGAAAGCTTCTATTAAGGATAAGACTTTATATTCTAGGAGCAATAAAAAAAGATTATCTTAACTACTCTTGATCTGGCCATAAAATTTAGAAAGACAAAAATTCCAAGCTGATGAAATGAATATCAATTCTGTGAAAAATTCATGTACTTTAAAACTTGTTTGTTTTAAGCAAGGACAAGAAGTCATAATGCCAGTTATAACAAAATGAAATTTTTAAAGCAACTCATTAAGAAGCCATCACAGTGTTTTGGGATTTTTTAAATATTTCTCTTGGTTTTAATGAGCTTGAAACACTTTAATTCATTGAGGAGAGAACATTTCCTTTTAAATATCGCATAATACATGACATTAGAAGTTCTGTATTTTCATTAAAACATGCTTGACTTGGTTTACCAATGCAGCTTTTATTTGTTTGCCTGGATTGAAAGGACTTTTTTTTTGTCTGTGGTGCCAAAAACTGCAATAAGTTTGCTTATTTATGGCTTAAATGAATATTTGCATAGGAGTAAAGATGTCTCACCATGACATGAAGAAATCAATTTTCAGTCAGAAACATGGTAATTAGGAAGGTGGCACACATGGAACAATTGCAATAACTAGAAGAGAAGGTTGTGGGCTTCTGGAGTCTTTGCTAAGAACTGACTGCCTGTATAGCCTTTTAGGAGGGGATTTTTTAGCTCTCTAGCTATGGATCTTAAATGCAGTTCTAGTTGCTGCAAAAATCTCCTGGCTCAATAGGCACTAGAGGATTGCAGTTTCTACAGAAGTTCAAGGGTTTGCTGCAAGTGATTTTCATGAGCAGTAGTGATGCAACCAGAAACTTAGTCTCATGTTAGTGCGATGCTACGCTGCTCGACCTGTGAAACTAGGCACATGAAGGCCTAACCCTAATGAGAAGTTACTTCCAAGGAATCTATGGAAAGGTTAAATTTATGACAGTACTCTGGGAAATTCTAACAGCACCATTTATATCATGACAGCCATTTTTGGCCCATCTAGTGGGCTAAAATAAACCAGGGGATATTACTTAATAGTAGGAATACATTGATGATTTTTGTCTTTGTTTTAAACATAGAAATATGTAGAGATTTTTAATCTTGAGAAGGTCATCCCCTATAATTACTCATTAATATCTCCACAGGCAGAAGGACTCCACTCTCATTCAAACTGAAGACATGGAAAGACTGTTTGTTATAGAGTTTCTGTACATGTCCACAGGGGTGTGATCCTGCCTGGTACAGACTTGGGCCTTGGATAAGTAGATGGACTTCTAAGTTGCATTGCATAGTGCCTTCCTCCTCCTATGTCTGAACAACCTCCCGTATCTCTTATGTTTTCATGTGTGATAGATTTATTTAGCTCATAAAGTTCATGAACTTCTCACAATTCATAATTCATGTTTCATAATTCATTGTAGAAATAAAGTTTCCACTGCTGTTGAACACTTTGAAGTGTTGTGACTTAAAGGTCACCTTTGCAAATAAGTACTCTTTTATTTGAGGAAAGACTTAACAAAACAGGTTTTTTTTTCAGTTTGATAATTCTCATCACAATACTTGACACTCCAAAGAATTCTTAAAAGGAAAAGCAGCCCAGCCAGAGCAAGTGAGATATGCTTGAAATAAGAATTGATCTGCATCTAAAGTCTTCTCTGGATGTTTACGAAAGGTTATGAATGCAAAGCGTAAAGACTGCTGATCTCCAAGAGTGTGTTTTTATATCATCAGATAGGAAAGCCATATATTTTATCTCGGTTTACAAGATTTGCGTCCTTCAGAACATATACCACTTTGAGATACATTTTCATATTCTCTTCCTCCCACCAAGTCTAGAGGAACATACAAAATGATAGCAAGCAGGTTGAGTTATTTTCTTCTATACTGAAAAAAACAAGCTGTTAAAATTTAATCAGGAATGTGGATTCCTACCACAGAAGATGAAAAAATGATTCTTTCAAGGCTGAAGAATATAGCACTAAACCTGAACTCTTGACTGCGTGATAGGAAGGGCTTGAGTGATGCTTCCCAAGAAATATGTTCTTGAGAAATCCTCTCAGCAAGAACAACACAGTTCAAATAAAAGAACAGAAAATGCACTCCTTAGTGCTTACTTTACTGTTACCTATGCAAAAAACAGCAGTAGTGTGTTCCTGTCTTCCACAACTGCAAGTGCCTACCCTTTACAGTTCGTTGCTGCTGAGGTAGATTTAGATCAGACATACATTTAGCTCAAACATTAGAGCTGCTGCATGGAGTGCACAGAGAGGATCTGTGTCTCTGCTTACGAGCTTGGGCTGCAGCACAGCATTGCTGTAGTGAGTGGCGGAAGAGTGAGCAGCTGGTGGGAACTTCGAAGGGAGGATGGGACAGTGGTGGGAGAAGGAATGAAGGGATAGACAATGAAATGGGGAAAATAGGTCAGTGACTACTTGTCCCGGTTTTGGCTGGGATGGAGTTGATTTTCTTCCTATTAACTGGTATAGTGCTGTGTTTTGGATGTAGTGTGAGAATAATGTTGATGACACGCTGATGTTTTGGTTGTTGCTAGGTATTGTTTACGCTAGTCAAGGACTTTTCATCTTCCCATGTCCTGCCAGATGTGCAGGGGGCTGGGAGGGAGTGTGGCCAGGGCGGCTGGCCCAGCTGGCCAATAGGCTATTCCATACCATATGACGTCATGCTCAGCATATAAGGCTGGGTGAAGAAGAAGGAGGGGGGATGTTCGGAGTGATGGCGTGTGTCTTCCCAAGTAACCGTTACGTGTGATGGAGCCCTGCTTTCCTGGCGATGGCTGAACACCTGCCTGCCGATGGGAAGTGGTGAATGAATTCCTTGCTTTGCTTTGCTTGTGTGCGCGGCTTTTGCTTTCCCTATTAAACTGTCTTTATCTCAACCCACGAGTTTTTCTCACTTTTACCCTTCTGATTCTCTCCCCCATCCCACCCGGCAGGGGGGGTGAGCAAGCGGCTGCGTGGTATTTGGCTGCTGCCAGGTTAAACCACGACAGTCCTTTTTGGCGTCCAACGTGGGGCTCGAAGGGTTCGAGATAACGACAGGTTTGATTGGAATGTGCTAGATCGAATTTATAGCTGTTACTGCTGTTTAGCTATTAATTCGCAGGCTCTTGTGCTTGCCATGGGGCTTGCTTGCCTTAATGTGTATTAGAGTCTTGTGCTCGTTAGTGGCTGCTTTTTTGCTCTCGCTGCTTGCTGTACTGCTGCGCTGCTGATCGTCTTACTGTGTTGTGCCTGGGAACGTTCTGATAACAGCAATGGGGATGCGCCTGGGCTGGCAGATGGCCAGGGCATCGCTGCTGCTTCTGTGCTGCTGTGCTGGACAGGCTGGAACTGCAGTGTGAACTCGAGTCAAAGGGACTGTGACCTGTGGCTGAGTCCACGCGGGAGCAGGACACCCCGAGGCGTCTGTGACCGAGGATAAGCCCATGCCCAAGCAGGTACATCTCGAAGCATCTGTGGCCGTGATTATGTCCGTGCCGCAGCAGGTATACCTCTGAAGGGATTGTGGCCCAAGGATAAGTCCACACTGGAGAAGGTACACCTCGAAGCATCTGTGGCTGTGGATAAGTCCATGCTGCAGCAGGTACACCTTGAAGTGTCAGTGGCTGTGCATGAGGCCATGCTGGAGCACCTCAAAGCATGTGGCCATGGATAAGCCCATGACAGGGGAGGTACACC
The DNA here is from genome assembly GCF_964195595.1 of Calonectris borealis. Classification (NCBI taxonomy): domain Eukaryota; kingdom Metazoa; phylum Chordata; class Aves; order Procellariiformes; family Procellariidae; genus Calonectris; species Calonectris borealis. The sequence goes on along the minus strand of NC_134312.1, from coordinate 113,524,149 downwards.
CCTGGAGAGATTGCAGCCATGGGTAAGGCCATGTCGGAGCAGGTTTACTTCTGAAGGGACTGTGGCTGTGGGTAAGGCCACGCTGGGACTGGTGCACCTCGAAGTGACTGTGGCTGTGGATAAGTCTATGCCGCAGCAGGTATACCTCTGGAGAGACTGTGGCTCATAGGTAAGGCTCCACTTGGAGCAGGTACACCCCTAAGAGACTGCAGTCTGTGGATAAGTCCAAGCCGGAGCAGGGGCAAGGGGAGGAGTTCATTGCAATGTTAAACCTGTGGTCTGGCCCAAAGGGACCAGGGGTGGAGATTGTAATGGATATACCTTTAAATTGTTGTAACCCATGATTTGAGTTGCATGTTATAGGAATTACTATAGCAGGAACCACCTGAACCAACGGAGGACAAACTTTACAAGAAGCAGCGCAGGTGCAGCAGTGACCCGACCTGAGCTGGCTTTGGTGCCCAGTAACTCCACGCAACACACCACCTCTGCTGACCTGAGTGACCACCATAACAGATGGAGCCCAAAGTCATGGACTAAATGAACGCAGTGGACATTTTGTGGACATTTATGGATATTTTATGAACATTTTACAGGGGTGGTCCATAGACTAAGGGAATGATATCTGTGTATTATATCAAAAGATGGGAAGTGGGATGGTGGGTAATGAGAATGTATTGGATAGTGTGGGACCTGAGCATGATGTAAATGGTATGGAATAAGGGGTGGATACTGTCCTGGTTTTGGCTGGGATGGAGTTGATTTTCTTCCTATTAACTGGTATAGTGCTGTGTTTTGGATGTAGTGTGAGAATAATGTTGATGACACGCTGATGTTTTGGTTGTTGCTAGGTATTGTTTACGCTAGTCAAGGACTTTTCATCTTCCCATGTCCTGCCAGATGTGCAGGGGGCTGGGAGGGAGTGTGGCCAGGGCGGCTGGCCCAGCTGGCCAATAGGCTATTCCATACCATATGACGTCATGCTCAGCATATAAGGCTGGGTGAAGAAGAAGGTGGGGGGGCGTTCGGAGTGATGGCGTGTGTCTTCCCAAGTAACCGTTACGCGTGATGGAGCCCTGCTTTCCTGGCGATGGCTGAACACCTGCCTGCCGATGGGAAGTGGTGAATGAATTCCTTGCTTTGCTTTGCTTGTGTGCGCGGCTTTTGCTTTCCCTATTAAACTGTCTTTATCTCAACCCACGAGTTTTTCTCACTTTTACCCTTCTGATTCTCTCCCCCATCCCACCCGGCAGGGGGGGTGAGCAAGCGGCTGCGTGGTATTTGGCTGCTGCCAGGTTAAACCACGACACTACTAAAAACCTGGAAAGCACTGAGGTAGCTAGAATACTGTGATATCCAGGGTCAGTAGGCATATTGATTACTGTAATAGGAATGATTTAGAGGACAAGAATCTCGATTTTCACCCAACACAGGTAAAATTCATCCAGAAGAAAAATAAAAGAAAAAAAAAGAAAAAAAAAGGGGAAAAAAGAAAAAAAAAAGAAAAAAGACTCTCATTTAGCTCTGCGTGTTGAAATCAGCAAGCATTATATAAAAAAAGAACAAAATAATTTTAGGAAGAACTTGTACTTTTGTTATTACTTCTTATGTGAGTCAGATACTACCCAAAAATATGATGACAGTTGCTCTGAGGTTGCTTGTCAATGCAAACGAAATTAGTCAAATAATTTCATCTGAAAATAAATTCTTTAGGACCTAACTTTTTCTGAAGTCACATTGAGATTTTTTTTTTTTACCCATTGTCTCTGTTTATGGCACTCACACTCAAAGTTTTGAAGTCCTAATTCAAAACCCTTTCCTTTTGAAATCATATGAGTTTACATTTTTTTTTTCTCCACCTAGGAGAATATCTAAACACCTTTGAACTTGTGGTCTGACTTTCTCTTTTTTTTTTTTTTTTAATTCTACATGGATTCCCTCTTGCAGAGACAAAAATGAGAAAGCCTTTCTGTCTCTGATGGTGATGTGGGATGCCAAATTCCACCCACTACTTCAGGGTTTGATTAATGATTTGTATAAGTTACTACAGCATTAAAAGGATTGATAGGTACTGTTGCACTTAAGCATGCCCTTAAACACGGCCTTTAGGCCACTATTCTTTGCAGTGCAGAATGTGAATTCACATCTCCCAGGAAATGAAATAGCTCCTAAGATAGAAGTATTTACTTCAAATATTTTGGATAAAAGGAAACTGCAGCAGCACTGTCTTTTTCTATTGAGCTAATTCTTCATTTCCTGTTACGTTCACACAGATACACGTACAAACCCCAAAACACATTCTGGTTGACTTGAAACTAGTGATTTCATCTTTCCATTTTGTCTGAAAGTATGTACAACTTTGTTGGCTTGATCTGCGCTGAAGTTTTGTCATTGTTCGGATTAGGGGAAAAATGCGTTATTTGCACAATAGTACTCCTAGTTCCAGAAAGCTGAATATATCACTGCCCATCTTGAAGCAGATTTTCAACAGTGAGAAACTGATAATTTGATAATTTTCTCAATATGTTTTTTAATGACTGGGTTTTTTCAATTTTTTTTTTTTCCTGTACTTTATGGGGTATTGGAAATGACTGGTTCCTCTTTGGCCATTCATCTCTTATCTGTTTACAGCAAAGAGTATAATGTTGCAATATACTAGCAATAACAGTGCTGAAAATTGTTTAAATGCATTTTTAGATGTTCTAAGCTATATATGGACAAATCTGCCTTAACTGTAATTACCTGACTGATAAATATAAGTTAGGACCCAGATGCCCTATGCTTTTTTTCTATTTAACAGAGAAAGAAGGTGCTCTAGACCTTGTGAGGTATCAAATCAGTCTATATGATTAAATTCTTATCTTTGGTGCATATTTAATAGATTAATCTAGAACTAAGATACCTAAGCCTTAGATGGACTCTTGTACCCAGGTAAAATTCAGTAGCTGTGCATAAAGTTTCAACAGTGAACTAAGTAGCATTCAGTTCTGCAAAACAGGAGTCTTGGACTTTTCTTTGGTATTGTAACTATTGCTCTAGCCTTAAAATACAAGGTACTGATTTCTTGGATACATTTTTACAAGCTTTCAAAATGGAAATAATATTCTGATCAAGCGGCAAAAACCAAGTAGGACAAGGGTAAGGCATATTTCTCATTCCTCTTTCCCCTCTGGATTGCTAGCAAAACAAGCAAGCAATACATTTCATTGTCAATCATTTGAAAAAGAAATTACTTTTCCTTGCATCTTTTCAAGACCTTTCAGTACATATGCCCAGCTGCTTTTCTTTATTATGTGTTTGTTCAAAATATGCTGAACTATTTGAAACAGCTTTTGGTAGGAGCACAAAGGGCATAAAAGCAACATCTTGTTGAATTTTTATTTTGAAATGTGTGCTATACATATAGAACAATAGTAAAATACCATGGATAAGTTTTGAACTGCATGGATGGTAAAGAAACTTTAAAAAAAATGCCTTTTCAGGTCCTTTGGACTTATGAACCTTGGTTTCTGACTGTTCTAAAACCTTAATCACCTGTCTATCAATTATGGTTGTAGTACTACAAGGCAGAGTAGCCTTTGATACCAGTAAGGTCTGACAGTAAGACAGTGGCTGACCTATTTAACTCTCCAGAGAATTTAAGCTCTGGAACAGTATAACTAGATACCAGATGATGTCAGAACACAGGACTTCCATGAAGCTTATGAAGATCAGGTATAAGCTGCTTGCAGCGCATGTGTTGTCCATTTTCTAGCCCCAGGAAAAATTGCTGAATTTTATTTATTTTTTCATTTTGTGGAATTTTATTATATGTCAACATACAAGAACCTATAAAAATAATTATGGACAGAATAATTTAAAATTAAAAAAGAAAAAAAAATACATACTGGAGGGATTGATTATCCATTTCTATTTTTGGTCCTCTGGAACAAAATGATTGATTCTGAAAACGAATCTACTTGTACTCTTAACACTTATTAGGCCACACCCATTTGAATTAATGCAAACATTGAATTAAAACAAAACGAAACAAGTTGAAAAAGTGGCTTTTAGAATTCTGAAGTACACTTCCAGTAGGTTTTCCTTTTCATAAAGTAAATTTTAAAGGTTTAAAAACATCTTATAATTTAATGCTTTTAATTAATTTAGATCTTGAAGACAAAATCCATTCTAGTCTCTCAGAAACAGAAAGAACATATACTATTTTGTAAATTGGTAGAAAAAGATCTAATCCAAATTCTTGAACCAGAAAACAAAACATCTTAGAAAACCTGAATAGGAAAAGTGAAGATATAGTTTACAGAAATGTTTTTTATCCTGCATTGGACAGACTTTTTGCATGATGGAAGGTTGGAACAATGTTGTGAAACATTTGAGATAATAGATTAACATTCCTAGTCCCATTAATCTTCATATTTTTGATCATTTTTCCCAGAATACTGTTGGTTTTGGCACAGCAGTGATAAACGTTTAAAGCAATGTTTCTACAAATATCCTTAAAAGAGTACAACCTGTTTTAACAGTGTCTCACTGAATTTCTATGACAGTGCTTTACACTGATTTTTCAATTTATATACCTGAAAGTTAGGATAAAAATACAACTTGTTTTTAAAAAAGGTAGATAATTCCAAAGAAACTTGCTGCTTAAAAAATATGACTAATTTTCTGAACAAAAAGGCATACAATAGCTCAAATTTATCCAATCTTAATTTCACATGAGGCCTCAGATGAAATTATTAAATCAAAATGGAGGAGAAGATGATATAGTTTAAGAAGGGTGAGGTGGATAAGGCAGATTTATAAGCTGACTAAAGTGGTTTCACCGCAAGACAGAGGACATTAGTTGTACTGAAAGATGAACAAAGACAGAGAGTTTTATAAGTGAAGTACGACAGACTGCTCTTCAACTGTATTTAATATTTTCATTAACAAATTTGGCACACAAGCTAAAAGTAGAACTTAGCAAATGACAAAAAATTATTAAAGTAATTCAGGAAGAAGAGAATAAAATTCATCAAGTACAAGTCAGAGACCAATAATGAAAATTTTTCGTGTACAGCGTTGTGTGCTTTAGCTGTGACAGGAGGAAAGAGATGTGGTTATATAAGTCACGGAGTATGGAATTAATCTGCACCTTTTCCAATTAATTGATGACAAGCAAGACTGATTATACTGATTGTTAGTTGGTGCCAGTGCAGACATATTGGCTCTATCTTTCATATAAAGTTGTACAAATGTTCCAAATCACTCAAAGTTAGTTTGAACATCTTTATGTCATTCTCTCACACAAAATAACTTTAGCTGAGGAGGAATGTGATTGCAGCTTACATATAGGATTGCAGTTCATCTAGCTGATAAGAATGAAATTACATTATTGGCATAAGAGGAAATGGATCAATTTTACTGCTAAAAAAATTAGACTTGAAATTGGAAGACAAACAAGATTTTTTTAATAAGCATATCAAGAACAAGAAGTTGAACAGTTTGAAGATGGATCCTGACATTTATGAGCAGACGCTGACCTCAGTGAAATAAAAGAAAACTTCTAGTCCTCTATTTTTCTGTTACATTGGATCTGGAATTTCCATGAGACCATGCGATACCATTTGAATCAGATTACATTGAGTACTGTAGAAACATAAAATAACTGAGGTTGGAAGGGACCTCAGGAAGTCATCTAGTGCAGCCTGGACTCAAAGCAGGGCTAATTTCAAAGTCATACTGGCAGGGTCTTGCCTGATGTAGTTCTGAAAATTGCAAATTGAAAATTACCTTTCTAGGCAGCTTGCACCCATGCTTAACCTCTCACAGTATGATTTTTTAAAATTTATTTTATTTTTAATGTCCAAGGTATTTCCCTTGCTGCAATTTGTGAGAGCGCTTCTTGCACTTTTGGTGGGCACCACTGAGAGAGATGTGTCTTCACCTTCTATATAACTCCCCTTTACACAGTGGAAGCTAGCAGTCAGATTTCTACCTTTAACCTTCTTTTCTCAAAGCTAAACAAGTCAATTCTTTTGATCTGTTTACACTCATTCATGTGCTCCTGCCACACTCTAGTCATCTTGGTGATCTCCCACTGGACTCGCTCCAGTTTGTAAATGTCTATCTTTTACTGATGGACTGAGAACTGGATGGTTTTATGGGTGTAGTCTCCTGAGTGCAAAAAGAAGGTGAAGAATAACTTCTATAATGTGCTAGCTATTTCCCCGCTCCGCCCCCCCCCAAAAACCCTACAAAAGTGTTGCTTTTAAGCTATTGACTGAATTTCAGTTTTGTCATAATTTTTGAGCTTTTGACTCTATGGAAAGATTTATTTTTCAGTTACTTTTAAACGAAATATTTTTATAATCTTATGATAAAAACCATGATATGATAAAAAATAATGAATACTCTAACAAAATAATATAATGCTGTAGAAAAATTCCATAAAACTTAAAAGTTTAGGAGAAAGAATTCTAGCAACAGGTGGATTCTGAAAAGAATTTCTTTGGAAAACTAATTACTGAGAGAGAGAAAAAAATCTCATATTTGGTTTGAGGAATTACTGGTGAAACTAGCAACCAAAGGTAGACTGTAATACAGCAGAAAACAGTATTATAATTGCAAATAACTGCAAAATATATCTGATGTATAACCAGAGAAAATAAGATACTTCTTAAGTGCAAGATATTGCATGTAGGCAGGAATAATCATAATGGTCAATACCTAAAGATGTAACGGATCAGAAGCAGAATGTGTGTTAAGAGAGATGATGAATATTAGTGACAATTATTTTGATGACATTTGCAGGAGAAGTTTTGGCTTTTGCTTTGTTTAATTAGAAAAAAAAGGCTTATTTTTCAACTTAGTGTAATCACAACACGTTATTTTAAGAGCTCTGTTCCTGCTGTATACTTGTAAATGTGGTTAATGCTATATAATGGCAACAGTCACTGTAGTGATGCACAGACAAGATGATTACCTGAGAATGTATATGTGGGTCTGAAAGTCTGAAATCTAAGAGGGAAATATTCAGCAGACAATGCCAAACACATCTTAGAAATTGACATTTGTAGGTTTATTACAGCTTTTCAAAATGAATCATTGTTTCAGTCTGAACATGGCATCAGTAGTACATCACAACCACTCTAGGAAAAAGTTGCTTATGTGATAACACTATTTTAATGTCACCAGTTTTACCAGTCTTCTCTTTTTCAGCTACTCTATTGTCTTCTACCTAACTGTGCATAGTTTGTAATAAATGAGATCTAAAGATTTTTAACAGTCACTAGAATGATTGCATGGGCTGAAATAGATTAGAAATACCCATTATGATTCATTATCTTATCTATAAAACATTAGTAATCAATTTGGAAACAAAGGCTAATAATATTTTTTATTAAAATTGAAAGAAAAGTGCTAGTTCAATTTCATTTACAATTTAAATAATTTTATTTGAAGGATTCACAGACATCTCATCTCTCTACTATTTAATTATTCCCTGATACAAAGAGAGCAGAAATGCTTCAGCAAAATAAAGCAATCATTAGTGATAGTACAAATCAAAGACTGGACCTGAATTTTAATTTTGTCATAGGTAAGGAAACTTGACAGAAGAATGCAAGAAACTGTAATCCTTGCATCCAGGTTAGGCTCATCTGTGATAATAACTGTCTTTTGAAAATGTTGAGCAAATTAATCTTTTGCGGGGGATCACAGAATATGAGTAAATTAAGAGGATAGATGGATGAAATCCTTCATCATGATATTACAGGGTGAAATAACACAGCAATCCCAAAACTACTTTGATGAACAAATCACTGTTGGTGCCTTCATTATCTAAATGATAGAAGGGTCACATTCTTCCTTCTTTTCTCCATGCATTAGGCCTTTAAGAAAACCAAGACATTGTTCTGGCATTGTGCTGTACTTCCAGGTAGAATAGACTTTCAAATAACTTTTAGCTGTCTTCACTCATGTGAGTTTGCTGACAAAATAACATGAATTTAGAAATTAAAGACCTTAGGCTATTCAATTCTTCAGATAAATGTCCAGAGTCATCTGAAATCAAGAGGACTCTTTGGAAGCATAAAACTAGAAATGACCAGAAGACACACTAAATAAACATACTTTAAACAGACTAAGAGTCCCTCAAAGGAGTATTTTGTTTTCTTGTGTAAACTAAATTAGAATTTCTCTGGTTTGTGGAATGCAGAAAAAGCAAGCATCATGTTATCTTTTTATTTATTATCTTGAAAAATAAAAGAAAAGTCAGTTATAGCCATCTAGAAAGAAATTATTGCAGTGAGGCCATAAAAATTCACCACACTAAGGAAACAATTCAGTTTCAATGCCATAAAGCCTACTACAAAATAATTAATGGTTCTTCATTTTTAATCCATTTAAATAAAGCAATGTATTGACTTAATGTAAATGAAAAAAAAAAGCATATGCCCAGAAATTCCATTACACCTTCAAATAGCAAATCTGTACATGTACTAGTAGTCTGAGTAACTTCTACAGCCACAGGTAAAAGATAAAATAAAATCTTAAAAAATCTTCTGCAAAATAATCTAGCATAGATAACAGCAATGGAAACCAATAAAAGAAACAAGATGGAAACTTATAATTCTCATACAGTTGTATAACCTTGGTTCATGTGCAGGCACTTCAGAGTACAGATGAAGATCTTTATTACAGTTGGGTCCATCTGCAGCCATTTATGTTGTTGAGTCCTGTTTTAATAACAACAGTCTTTTTCATTCTTTTGCCCCTGCTGAATACATGAGCTTTCATTTAATTTAGAAGGACACACCGGCACTCAGGTCTTTCTCAACTAGTACCAGAGAAGTGTCTTCCCTTTCACAACTGTATTTTTTTCACCTATGGCTCATTTTGAAGACGTAGTATATATTAGCATCTAAACTACAGAGAAGTTTTATTCATTTATTTACAATATAAGTATAAAGAAGTATTTAATGTCCCCTTTAAAATTACTCACTTAAGCTGTGTTTTCATTTTGTTGAGAAGATAAGATTGCCCTTAAGAAGACTTGATGACTCTGAAAATGGAAGCATCACACCATTAATTTAGGAACCAACGTGAAAGAGCTGGTGACTGTAGTAATAAACATAAGATACAATATCTCCCTTAAAAGGAAGCAAGATAAAAAAGGGGAACCAAATGATTCTTCAATCATTTACTGAACCTATTCATAGGAAGAACCAATTCTTTTCTCTCACTTTCTTTTAATATGGAGGATATGAATATGTATAAAAAAAAAATCCCTGATCACGGTACTTTTCCAGTCTGAATTCAAAACTAAATTATTGTTACAATCCTTCAATTCAGTGAAGGTACATAAAATGTAATTTTCAATTTTCCAGACAATGAAGGTGGTGGTTATCTCTATTGGGTGTAGGTGTCAAGGTTTTGGTAGCTGAGGGGCTGCAGGGCGGCCTCTGTGAAGAGAGACCGGGGCTGCCCCATGCCGGACACAGCTGGCTCCAGCCGGCTCCAGCAGACCCACTGCAGGGCAGAACTGAGCCCAGCACCCAAGATGGTGGTATCTCTGGGAAAGCCTGTGTAAGAAAGGGCAAAACGCTGCCCGGCAGTGAGGGGTGAGTGGAAAAGTGTGAGAAACAGCCCTGTGAGCAGCAGGACGAGACGAGGGGCAGGAGGTGCTCCACGTGCCAGAGCAGAGATTCTCCTGCAGCCCGTGGAGAAGATCACGGTGGAGCAGGTATTTCCTTGCAGCCCATGGAAAGACCACAGCAGAGCAGATGTCCACACTGCAGACCATGGAGGACTCCATGCTGGAGCAGGAGCAGGATATGCCCTAAAGAAACTGTGGCCCATGGAGAGTCCATGCTGGAGCAGACTTATCCTGAAGGACTGCAGCCCGTGGTAGGGACCTGCACTGGACCAGGGGAAAGGTGTGCAGAGGAAGGAGCAGCAGAGAGGAGCTGTTATGAACTGATCACAACCCCCATTTCCCTTCCCCTCTGCACCACTCAGGAGGAGGTAGAGGAGGAAGGAATGAAGGAGTGATGTTAAGCCCGGGAAGGGGAGGAATAGGGGAAGGTGGTGGTTTTTTTTCTTTTTCTCCTCACAAGCCAAATATATTTTAATTGGCAATAAATTAAATTAATTTTTCCAAAACTGAGTCTGTTTTGCCCATGACAGTAACTGGCAAATGATCTCCCTGTCTTTGTCTCAATCCACAAGATTTTTCATCTTATTTTCTCCTCCTGTCCTGTTGAAGAGGGGGAAGGAGTGAATGGCTGCATGGGCTTATGGCTGCAGGCCAAGGTTAACCCACCACATTATTTCTTACTGCCCTTCTTCAGCTGCAGTCAGAAATCATGGCAATATAGGGTTTATGTTTCTTCCTACCTAAAAATAATCAAATCTATGTCCCAAAATAGCCATTGTGTCACATACCATGGGCTTGCATGACATCTTACATGTGAGGATGCTTGCCATGCAGAATAGTCTTTTCAGTCATTAGTTAAAGCTATTGCAGGATTTCCAGCCTTTTAGTATTTACATATTTTTAACCAACTAATGCTTTGTGCAAAACATATAAGTAGTTCCTGAAGTAGAAATCAGAATCCACAACCTCCTTATTTTTAGTTGTGTGTAATGTCCAGACTTGTATCTTCTCTGGTCCTTTCTTTCTAGACTAATGAATCTTCAGTTTTAGTCCTTTGGTCCAAAACAAGAGGTGAGAGAGACTAATGTCATCACCACTAGATTAAGGAGGACACAAAACCCAGGTTTCTCATGTTGTGGATGAATTCACTACTCACTGAACTCAGTCCTGAGTATTTGTAAAATCAGTACAAGACCTGTGGCCTGTTACCAGCAATGTTATTACTGTATTTACTGGGTTACATGGCTATAGTAGTCAGTGGAATATTTAATATTAAGATCCCAGCTCCTCTTGAGTGTAAATCAAGCTGCTAAACTCTGACAAAGTGGTAGCAATTTTGGTCATTTGCAAAAGCAGAATTTTGGGTCCTTGGAGCAATAATTGGTTAAATTTTCAATATCTATGCATTTATAGGAGTCAGGGACTTTAAGAATGACTGTCCCTAAGACATTGCCTAAATTTAACTTGACCACCACTTTAGCTGGTAATTTTTAGTGCCCCCGAATAAACTTATTTATGTGTATCTATCCATGTATGCATGCATATTACCTGTGTACCCAAATATCAGCAAATGCCTGCAGAAGCCTGATACACTTTTTTCAGGACAAAATAACTTTCTATACTTTTATCCATGTGTTGTAACCAAGAAGTTGCACATTATTATTAACTAAGATTTCAGTTTGGTCCTGGTAGAGCAAGAGTAGTTCAACACCATCTGGCACACTAATTTCTGCAAGCTGTTGTTAAAAACATAGAGTTAACTAAGCCTGTCATCAAGATTGCCTTTTATTGTTAAATAAATAGTTTATAATGTGTTAGCTAAGGTGCCTTGTACTTTAACATAGACTTGAAAGGCAGCGTATAATAGTTCTAATGATACACTTTACATATCATGACTAATCTAAATTGAGGTAGCCTCTGGAGTGAGCTCTCTTCCACTTACATCAGGATTAGAATATAAGAATATGTACACACAAGTACATGAACTAGTTGATATGCTGTAAACTCCTACTTAATTTGGTCTCTTGGTAGCTTGGTAACTTATATCACACTACTGTTTCCCATGTATTACCTCCTTCCACAAGTTAATAAAAATTCCACCAGAATGAGACATTTATTTGGAAATTATTAATTCAGATGTATTTTTCTGCTGTCTTTGTTAATATTATTGAAGCACTAGAAGTTTATATAGAATGAGGAGTCATGCATTTACATTAGGGAACATTCAGATACTATCCTTTTACTTTGTAATCAGGTCTTATTAAAAGATCATAGAATCATAGAATCATTAAGGTTGGAAAAGACCTCTAAGATCATCCAGTCCAACCATCAACCCAACACCACCATGCCCACTACACCATGTCCCTAAGCACCTCATCTACATGTCTTTTAAATACTTCCAGGGATGGTGACTCAACCACTTCCCTGGGCAGCCTGGTCCAAGGCCTGACCACTCTTTCAGTAAAGAAATTTTTCCAAATGCCCAGTCTAAACCTCCCTTGGCGCAACTTGAGGACATTTCCTCTCATCCTATTGCTAGTTACTTGGGAGAGGAGACCAACACCCACCTCACTACAACCTCCTTCCAGGTAGTTGTAGAGCACGATAAGGTCTCCCCTCAGCTCCTCTTCTCCAGGCTAAACAGTCCCAGTTCCCTCAGCCAATCCTCATAAGACTTGTGCTCCAGGCCCTTCACCAGCTTTGTTGCCCTTCTCAGACCCTTCACCAGCTTCGTTGCCCTTCTCATGTTATTCATAGAATCATAGAATCGTAGAATCATGGAATGGTTTGGGTTGGAAGGGACCTTAAAGATCATCTAGTTCCAACCCACCTGCCATGGGCAGCGACATCTTTCAGTAGATTAAGTTGCTCAAAGCTCCATCCAACCTGACCTTGAACACTTCCAGGGAGGAGGCATTCACAACTTCTCAGGGCAACCTGTTCCAGTGTCTTATCACCCTCATTGTAAAAACTTTCTTCCTAATGTCCAATCTAAATCTACCCTCTTTCAGTTTAAAACCGTTGCCTCTTGTCTTGTTACTACAGGCCCTGATAAATAGTCTTTCCCCATCTTTCTTATAAGCCTCCTTTAAGTATTGAAAGGCCACAATAAGGTCTCCCTAGAGCCTTGTCTTCTCCAGGCTGAACAATCCCAACTCTCTCAACCTTTCTTCATAGGACACCTGTCCCAGCCCTTTGACCATTTTTGTGGCCGTCCTCTGGACCTGCTCCAACAGGTCCATGTCTTTCTTGTCCTGGGGACCCCAGAGCTGGATGCAGTACTCCAGGTGGGATCTCACAAGAGTGGAGAAGAGGGGCAGAATTGCCTCCCTAGACCTGCTGGTCACGTTTCTTTTTATGCAGCCCAGGATATGATTTGCTTTCTGGGCTGCAAGCACACATTACTGGCTCATGTCCAATTTTTCATCCACCAGTATCCCCAAGTCCTTCTCTGCAGGGCTGCTCTCAATCCATTCATGCCCCGGTCTGTATTGATACTGGAGATTGCCCTGACCCAGGTGCAGGACCTTGCACTTGGCCTTATTCAATTTCATGAGTTTTGCGTGGGCCCACTCCTCAAGCCTGTCAAGGTCTCTCTGGAAGGGAAGGCATCCCTTCCCTCTAGCAAACCAACTGCACCACTCAGCTTGGTATCATCTGCAAACTTGCTGAGGATGTACTCAGTCCCACTCAATCCCAGTCTATGTCACTGATGAAGGTATTAAACAGTATTGGTCCCAGTACTGACACTTAAAGGACACCATTTGTTACTGGTTTCCACTTAGACACTGAGCCATTGACTATCACTCTTTGGATGCAACCATCCAGACAATTCCATATCTATTGAACAGCCTATCCTTCAAATCCGTATCTTTCCAATTTAGAGACAAGAATATTGTGTGGGACCGTGTCAAAGGCCTTACAGAAGTCAATGTAGATGACATCTGCAGCTCTTTCCTTGTCCACTGATGCAGTTACTCCATTGTAGAAAGCTACTAGATTAGTCAGGCATGATTTCCCCTTGGTGAAATGTTGGCTGTCTCTAATCACCACCCTGTCTTCCATATGTTTGGACATGTCTTCCAGGAGGATCTGCTCTGTGATCTTACCGGGCACAGAGGTGAGGCCAACTGAATGAGGCTGATCAAATATAAATAAAATGTAAAAAATAGACAGTATGGAATATGGCAGACCCAAGATTTTTTTTTTTTTTTTTTTTTTTGCAAGCTATATGTAGACTTAGGCTATTTGTATGATTGCATGTTTGATTTGGGTATATGTCCTTCCCTGCTTTCTTGATGTGAAAACAGAGATTCTGAAGCACAGTCCTATGATTCAAATGGGATGTATGGGAAATATATCAGGAACAGATCATGGAGCATGTGACATGAAACATGCAATTAATCTGAATGACTTCACCAAAAATTCCTTAGGAAAACACTGAAACCACTATTTACTGTATCTGAAAAATTGGTTTGCATGTAAAAGTTTTCCAATTTATTCATGGGCAACAGCTCCAGTGTCAGTAAAATTAGATTAAGAATAAAAATGCCTTTATTACCTCATCATACTGTTCATACTGTAGGTAAGAAATAGTAAGAACTATTGCAAGAGAAATTAAGAATTATGTATTTTTCAGGTGGATAGATTGCAAAGCTGTTATCAGTTGCTATCAATAGTACAGGGAATCAACTCAACTCCATATTATCACAATAAAAAAAAGAATTAAATAAAATGTGCCTTTATGAACCTTGTCTCTTGGTAGTTGTTTCATGTTAATGAGTTTATTAGCTTAAGTGCCTTTAGCATTTTGGCGTTGTACCGCAATTACAACAAACTCAGAGCTGTAAGTGCCCAGAGATTTTATCAGTGGGAAGAGCTTTTTAAAAGCTATCATTTTAATGATTTTAGTCATTTTGTGGGAGTGAAGAAAAGGATGAAAATATGAATAGCAACTGTTAATTATATGGTTATTGTATAAATTAGATAGAAAAAAGCTTAGTTACAGAGAAATAAGAAATATTTGACATCTAAGAAAAATGTTCTTTCAAATCCTTCACTTCATTATATTAGAGTGTGGGATCTGCACAAAGTCTGATCACTTTAAACAATGAAAACAAATGTGACAGGTAAAATATGCTCAATGAACAGTTTATTAAGCCAACCTAAGAGTAGAAACAATTGTGAAGCATAGGGCTAATGGCTGCAGCTGGTTCATAACAAAGGAATCAATTTCATTCCAACACTTGTAGCAAAGAAATTAATTCCATGATTTTAATTTAATTTGTCAATGCCATTCTTCGTTGAGAAAGTCAAGTTTGGTAGAAACATCAAGAGGTGGAGAACATATTAGATAAAAGACTGATTCAAAGAACTGTTCAGATAAACGTGTTTGTTAAAAGTGATGCAATTGATACATGTGCTCAGCTTCTCAGGTTCCAGAAATATCAAGACGGATGGTATCATGTGCATTTGGTAGGCACAGATGGCCTGGAATAACTAGTATTTCATTTCATGTTGTGAGAAGAGCATTGCCTGAAAAATTAACATGAACAACTCCTTGGCTAGGAATACTGGGGTTTCTTAGAACTGGCATTCTAGGGGCAGATGTTTTCACAGCTACACCTGCAAGTCCATACCAATGAGAAGCTCAGTTTCCACAGGGGCAAGTAACAGTCAGTGCTTCTGAGATGAGAAAAACAGATAACCCAGGAAAAAAACAAACAAACAAACATACAAAAAACCAAACAAACGAACCACCAAGTCACAAGTTGCTTGCATCCTGGAATCACAGGCTAAAAAGTGGCAGGTATGGAGCAATGCAATCTGCATGGCAACACCGGGTTAATCACATTCTGTTAGAAGATTTCGGGTAGGCTAATGAACTGTCATTTTTCATCAGTCAAAGGAGTATTCTATAGAAACTCTCGTTTGATTATTTCAGTGAGGTGAAGATCAGAGGCCCTGATTTTCAGTAGAGAACACCTATGAACACCTGTTCCACTGTGTCCCTAGGCAATTAAGGGTTGAGAAGGCAACTTTAAAATGAGGTGAGTGTGATGAGAATAAAATTTGCCTAATAAAGGTAAAATTTCAGCTGAACTAAGCTGTATGTTCTAAAAATAATAATTCAAATTTTGGTAATATCAAGAAGTCCCTGACAGTGAGGGCCCTGTAGTAAAATTTGAGCCCTTTTTTTCCCAAAGCAGGATTATTTACATCTACAGTTTATTCATGAATAGGGCTGAATTGGTTAGGCCTGTGAGTGGTGCCACCTGCTTGCAAACAAAAGCGGGGAGGTAATTCAGCAATTTCTGCAGAAGGAGCTTTAGCTGTTTATTCTTTTGAGAACACAAGAATGGATAACGGGGACTGGAGAGCAGCTGTGCAGGTCTCAATCATATGTTTGCAAATCAGCAACTGATTCTGTTAATAAGGCAAAAAGTAGTTGAAGGACGGTATGGTCTCTTCAACTGTTTTGACTGTGTTTTTGCAAGTTTACCAGAGATATGTGAGCTGATTCTGTATAATGAAAATAGTTACCCAAATTGTGGGGTGTGATTTATAATAATTATACTTATATGTAGACTTTCTGAAGCTGCTTTAAATTACTTTGACAAAAGACATAAGAAGGATAATCCAAAATCAGTCTCTGAGAGTAGAACCAGAGAGATCATAGTAATGTGGGGAAGAAGTTAGATGTAAGCTGAAATGAAAACTTCTGTTAAACACTTTGGGGACTCAAAGGACTTACTGTAAGACTGTGAAGTTGTGAGTTCTTGGTGGAGCTGAACTGCAGATTTTTGTTGCTGTTCTATAGAAGGGAAAAAAAAAAAAAAGCCCACAACAACCGACCAACCAAACCCAACCTTCCTACATATTCTGATTTTTGGAAGAACACAGTGAAAATTGAAGGTGTGTTTGAAAGAGACTTGTATTATTGTTCATTTTTAAATTTGATGAACTGATATATTTTATAGACATTTCTCTTGTTCTGTGTAGTAATGCAAAAAAAACATTCATCCTTCTAGAGAGAGATGCTGGAGGGCATAGATGGATTTTGTATCTATGTATGTGTTCATAGTTCTATACTGTATTTGAACCTGTAGTATTGCTGTTTGTTGTTTCTAAATTTTAAAGTCTCTGTAGGAGTTCAGTTTATTTTTTAAAATGTTCAAAACATTTACATACATAGAGTAAAAAGATACATATATGTCAGAAGAAAATGGTTTCCCATTATTTCTTGTACAATCATAATGGTTTCTTTATGCACGCTATTTTCTGTGGACAAGTAACAGCTTACTGAGCTTTGCTTTTAGGTATTACAGAAAAATAATGGTCTCCTGTATGTTGAGTTGATGACCAAAAAGCCTTACTCACATGGATGAACCCTGATCACTAAGAGATTATGTGCTGGTATGGAAGGAGGAGCTGATTATTTCAATTCTTATGAATAGCACAATAATAAATAATTTCTGTGCTTGTGAAAATACTAATTATATCGGTCAGTTTAGGCAATATCTATTCAAAAACTGATGAAAGAGGAAAATCAATTACTAGGGATGATACTTAAGACAACTACGGTAAATGAGAAAATCACACCTATGGTTAAATGCATAATTTTATGGTTGTGGTTTTGAAGAATTCTGCATGTAAGAAGACTGTGAAAAGTAAGTTTGCAACAGCATTCATCTAGTGGAATAGATATATTGATCAATATTTTTAGTGTTGGGTAAAAGCAATTTGGCCATCCCTCTATACTAAAATGTAATTATTTCTTCCTCACTTCAAAGTTCTCAGTATGCTCCACCCTGTGATTGTTCTTGCACTTTCCTTGAGTCTGTTAGCTCTGGCAAAACTTTGAATGCATTTTTTTAGGAATGCAAGGAGAAGGTACCTTTTAATTGTTCCTTGGCTAAAGGTCTAACTCTTCTAACTCCCGACTTCAAACACAGAATCACTCTGGAAGGGACCTAGGGAGGTCTCCAGTCAGATAGGGTTGGTTCTGGGATTAGACCAGGCTGCTCAGGGCATTGTCCAGTGACAGCTTGGAAAACCTGCAGAGGCCTGCAGGACCTCTCTGGGCAACCTGTTGCACTGCTTGCCTGTCCTTATGGGATTTTTTCCTTATATCCAGCCTGAACCTTTCTTGTATCAATTTATGCCCATTGTCTCTCATCCCCCTGCCATGCACAATTGTGCAGAGCCTGCTTCTGTCTTCCTGATGGTCTTCCCATAGGTACAAACAGATAGCTCAAAGCCATCTCTTCTCCAGGCTGAACAAGCCCAGATTGCTCAGGCTTTCCTTACAGAAAAAGTCCCAATCAACTTGTTCCAGTTAATCAATATTTTTTTTTTTTGTACTGGGGGTCAAAAACTGGACAAAGTGTTCTAGAGTATTCTAGATGGGATCAAAGTGTGTTGAGTAGAGGGAAATAATCACTTCTGTTAATCTACTGGCTACACCTCTGTTGACACAGTCAAATATAAGAGCTAGTCTTCCCCTCTGCTGGCATGCACTGCTGGTTCCTGTTTAGCTTCCTGTCCACCAGGGCCCCTATCTAACTTTCACAGATCTGCTCTCTAGCCAGTCTGTCCCAGCTTTGTACTATTGCAGAGGATTAATCCGTTCCACGTACAGGACTTTGCACTTGTCCTTGTTGAATTTCATGGCCTATTTTCTCCAGCCTGTCTAGGTGCTCCTGAAAGACAGCTCTGCCCTTGAGCATATTGACTATACTTCCCATTTTGTAACACAAAGCTTGATGAGGTGCATTTGGTCTTAGTCAGATCATTCATAAAGATATTACATCTGGTAAGTCCCAGAGGAGAGCCCTGGGGAACATCACTTATAATCAACCTTATCGAGTATGGCTCATTTACTCCTACTGTTTAAAGCCTGTGATTTACCCAGTTTTTTCACCCACCCAGATAGTAACATCAATGTTTCTCCCACAAATTCCTTGTATCCATGTTGAAAGTTAGGGTAGGCAATGACCACTACTCTGCCCTAATCCAAAAATCCAGTCGTTTCATCACAGAGGGTAATCAAGTTGGCCAAGCACAATTTACTTTTGACAAGCCTGTGATGGCTATTCAAAATTACCTTCTCCTTTAGGAAACCAGAAATGTCTTCCATGGAGACGTGTTCTGCCATTTTTTTCAGGCTGATCTGGCAAGCCTGACCAACCTGTATTTCTTTGCATTATTGCTTTTGTCCTTTTTGAAGATGGGTGAAACCTATGCCTTTTCCCAGTCATCAAGACCTTTCCTGGTCTTCCCTTTCAAAAGTGATAGAGAGCAACCTTGCATTACCATCAGCCAGCTTTCTCAGCACTCTCAGAAGCATCCTAGCCTGTCTTGGACTTGAATGGGCTTTCTCAAGAAATCCCTGACTAAATCTTCTTCCAGTACTGGTATAAGTAGCATTGGTGAAAAAAAGAAACATTAGCTATTTATGATACAAAATTGGTAAAAGCTGTTGTAAGTTTTTTATGCTTTAAACCTTTTTAAAACTGATACCACTTGTATAATTCTGTAGTTCGTTTTTTGTGCTATCTTGGAACACAATTGTATTTTGCAGCATGAAGGAAGGGTTTTTGTTTTTTGTTTTTTTAAATAAGAAAACCCAGAGGTTTCTGATCAAAGTCAAGGAGCCTGAAAAAAGGTTCATTTCAACTGTAGTGTGAACTCTAATTCATCAGCATTGTACAATGTGAGTCTCTGTTTAGCATGTGTGTACTGTCTCTGATCGGTGCATGTTTTCATTGTTTTTCGTGAAAGTTGTAAGGTGCCATAGTCAACCTACACAGCAGTCTGAGGTTCTAGTTTGCTTTCTAGGCACGAGCGAACTCATTCTGAAAGCAGTGTGTCACTTTGGCACCTCTTTCAGTGGTGTCAAAGGCTACTACTGAGGTGAAAATATGTTTCCCTGTTATTTACTTGTTTAATTCAAGTATTCACTCAATGGGAAAGTAGTTGTTGTTTACTTCTATTTTTCTACTTCTTTTAACCTTCTGGTACTGCTGTTGGCACAAGATTGTCAGCTGGATAGAGATGCATTCAGAAATGTTCCACTTGCTTTCAAGTTGATAGTTACTCTCACAGGTTGTATGACAAAAAACTCTAAAAAGAGGTGAAGACTTCCTCTAAAATAGTAGTTGTGCAGCTGGCATCTTCGTTGCAAAATGATGCAAATTCTGTAGAAAATTGTGTTTCCTCTCTTCTCCCCACTCTGTCTCCTTCCGTATGCAGTGCTGCACTTGTAGCATTTATCATAGCATGGGATCATCATGTATTGCCCCTGTTGTCCCCATTTCCCTTGAAGTTCATCTTTAACCCTTTAATTTGAATCCTTTCATGCCCATACTACTAGAACTGGTCCCCTTTATGTACTACTCTGTGGCTTCATTGAATTCTTATTGTTTTGGGGAGATGTTTCTACCACCACCTGCCCAGCCCTGATTTTGTTCTAGCACCTGATCTAGTATCAGATTCTCAGCCTGGCAAACCACACAGTTAAGCTCATGTTTCTAATCTTTGAGTGTCTCTTTCAACCTCTTTTTGTTTAAAAACCTATCACTGATATTCCACATAAAGCTGAAATACATGACTACATCTGTTTAGTTTCATGTGTTACAAGCACAGATTTTTTTTTTTTTTTAAATTACATCCAACTGACCTCAAATGCATGAAAAGCAACAGTAGGTGAAAGGAAGATTAGTGAACTTGTTTTCATGTGGCATGAATAATTGCTTGTAGGTGCAGAGACAGTGTAGTTTAAACTATTGGTGGAGCACCTAACTCCTCTGTGTTAGCTTTGACTTTCTCTTGGTGGTTTGTTTAACATGACAGTCACTTTGCACTCAGGAGTAAAGGACTGTGATTGATTCAGTGTTTCTATTTTGATCTATCAACATTGTTTGGTCTGTATTTCTGTGCAACACAGTTGATTCCAGCTTTCTCATCTCACCTGCCAAATTGTCACAAAACCAGTCAGAACTCTTCTTCCCTTCGCTATGGACTGCCTCTCACTAGCATTTGATATTATGTTCTAATGTTATGTTTGTGATGTCTTTCTTACGTTCTTATGTCTCTTATGTTCAACTGACTGTTGTGGCAGAGAATCAAAGTTGTTCTGGAATTGTGTGGCCTGCCTGCTGCATAAATATTTTAAATCAGCATTTTTTTCCCCAGATTTCCCATAGAATTATTCCATCTGTTAGAGCACCCACATACTAAATAGTGTATGGATGACAAGGACATGCAACTGCAATTCTTTCATATACTTTGATAACAGACTTAGATGAGCTGACAAGTACAATAAAACAAATGCAGATTAAGCAGAGTTCATCTTGAAATGGTATAATAAGGTTGCTACAATTACAAAAATGTTGACTAGGAAAATAAATTCTCAGTGCTGACATTTAATGTGCTTTGACAGACACCATTATCTTAATGTAATGGTAAATAATGAAAAGAGCTTTTTGGTTTGAAAAAAAAAATTACAGTTGCTCATACATCTCCAAATCCTTCTGATGAGTTCGGTAAGCAGTTGTTTCCAGTAATAAAACCTTTGGCTGGCTTTTAGTAGCCCACTGAGAATACATATACACATCTATCTTTTTGTTGTTGTGATAAAATATCAGCCAGAAAAAAAATGCATGCAACCTTAAACAGTCATTAGAGATGGTTATTCTCAATATACAAAAGGCAGCAGCTTTCATAAGGTTAACATCAACATTAGCAATCTAAGACCAACTTCTCACTGAAATTTTAACAGCTTTTCAAGGGAAAAAAGAGGTTTTGGTTTTTTTAATGTTCCCAGAGACTGAGCATGTTGCTGATGAATCTAAATAGACATAATGTGCGTAAACCACAATATTTCTGCTTCCTCTGCTCTCATGAAGCATGCAATTACAGAATGATATCTAAAGGTACTTGCAGCTGTATTTATGGAAAGACTAATCAATCTGATCCAGGTGTGTTTTCCTTTTGCATGACAGTGAAGCTTCTGCATATTTACTTCTCCCAGTAAAACACAATTCCATTAACTCCAGTACCTGTCAACTGCTTTATCCATTCAGTACAGGCTTATGTGCAGTAACTGTAGTTCGGACAATAGCTTGAATGTCCGTAAGTATCCGCAAAGGGGGGAAAAAAAAACAACCCAAAAACAAAGAGTGTGCAAGAATATGTATGTGTTGACTGACATCATTCAATGTGCAATCAGCAGTGATTTGAATTCTTATTTCCTACAGCAGCTTTGCTCCTACAGTCCTATTCTAGATCTTCAATAAACTTCCAAATTGTTCTAATACTGTCACAAGCCTCAAAAGAACTACTGGAATAACTAAGTAGAGAAACTGCCCTTTCACTCACAATTCTGCCCTTGTGCTTGTGGCTAAAGAAACTGGAAGTACAGCTGGTACACTACAGAACACTTTTCTCGGTATAGTTAAATACTCTCTGATGGGTCCGGCTTGAGAGCTGTTTTCCAGCCTTGGAGCTTGAAAAGAAAAAAAAAAAAAAAAAAAATCTGATCAGCTGTTAGAACTGATGTGAATTATTGTTTGCATGCAAAACATAAATAAGGAAACTGTGGCTTCTGTTACAAATAAGAAAACCTATGCTGTTTTGCAAATGCAAAACTAAACAGAAAGAGAAGACAAATTGCTGACTACTATTCTGTGGAACTATAGGAATTGGTTTAAGTTTGGTCATTCTAAGTTAGTGAAAGAAAAAGCTTTCTGGAAAGAGAATTCAAGATAGATTGACCTCTGTGCAAATCAAGAGTTCATGGTACCTCTTCTCTGCCACAGTCACAGCCATAGTACTGTTTTACTCACATCATAATCTCTATTTCATCATGTTTATTTTATGCACACATGATGGAAAGAAGCAAGAATTCTTTAGTACAATTTACTCTTAAGGCAGAGGGGCATATTTGTTGCTCTGCATTCAAGTAATATCTATTTCAGAACTTCCACGATTGTCTGAACACTAAAATCTTTAAAACAATTATGTGGACTGTTATGTTCCCTAACTGTATAAATTTTAATTATGAGTTAAAATAAAAATTTTACTTTCTTTACAGATACAAAAAAGCAATTAAGTCTTTTCTTTCTTTTTTTCTCTTTTTAGTGTGTTGTGTTTTTTTTTTCTAAAGAGACAATCAAGTTTTTTATGCATTCCCCTTAAACTATTGTACAAGTGTAACAGATTTGGTTGTTCATGATATAATTCAGGCAAATAACAAGTACTTAGAAGTAAGGAGTGTCTGGTTGTTTGGTTTGGTGTTTTTTTTTTTTTTTTTTTTAATATGTTATACATAATTTTTGTGAAGAAAATGGAATAATATGTATGTAAGGTTACATCAACGGATTTATTGTTCCCACCAAAACAATAATCCAAAATGGTGCCCTATCTTAGGCCTCAATTTATTTCTATTTTACTTTTGTTTTGCTGTAAAATATACAAAGAAGTAGCTACTTCCCATGTTTGCACAAAAATATAATCAAAATGGAACTGCTACATAAAATAGAAATATCTTTCCTGCAAGAAGTATTGTGGTCTTTGAATATAAGTACTAAAAGTTTTGATAAGCAGGGAAGTATTAATCTTTTGAGAGTTCTGTGTTAAGCAGTCATAATGGCTTCTTTTTTTCATATCTCATGTACTTTTTGTCCAGAAAAATTCTGCTGGTACTGAAATGTAATTCAGTCGCTAAACAGTCTTCAGTCAGTTATGGTTATTACCAGTCAGTTCTAACTGGCTATATATTGTCTGAGATTTGAAAATGTTTGTCACAAAGAAATATTTTCCAAAAGTCTGATGAAAACTCTTTGAATGGAATATGACATAATGGAAACAATAGCAGCTCAGAGGCTTCAATTCTTTTAGTAGCTTTCCTTGGATTACTTAGAAATTATCTAGTTTTAAAAGATTAATATTCTTATTTCTGAATATGTAGACTTCATGAGGTGCTGAACTTCCTTTTAACTTCCCAAAAATTTACTTAAAACACTTCTAGCATTTCAAACTTGATAGCATTAGTGCCTGCAGCAGTAACTGAAGATAAAATCTGTAAAACATAATTGTTTGAAAAACTTGGTCTAATTAAGTTATATGTGTCTGGAGTTCAGTCTTTAATATACTGTTTTGACTGACTGGTATTTCAGAGTTCAAAGACAATTTTAGAATCTACAGTGAAAGCGGAGCTTGATTAACTCTGTTGGGTTGAAAACTGCTGAAAAAAAGTGAAGAGTAATAGTGCTAAGAGTAATCTCCAGATCAACCCAACAGCCCTTTGAATCCAAGTACTCTGTGAGTAAAGAATAGCAAAATATCTTCACTTTTGTCTTATCAACTTACATCAGGCCAACTCTGTTTTGTCAAAAAACTTGGGCAAAATACATGCAGAGTTCTTATTTTTACTATGGTGAAGGGAAGATAGTGTGTTTAAAAAAGTCATAGCAAAGCTGAAAAGTACCAGAAGTAGGGGAAAATACAAAACACAAGATGGGAGTAAACAAGGGGTCAGAAAGAGATCAGCTACACAGGAAAATCCTACTGCTGTCTGCCAGTCCCTCTTTTTGTTATTGCTGGAACAGCTTTTTTGGCTTACAGTTTCCCTTCCAAATCTGGAAGGTCGAAAGAAAAAGAAAAACTTGAAATGTCTTCAATGGCATGAATAAAGGAGCTGTCAAGGAAGTTCCTCTCAAACCAGAAGCAAGTGCTGAAATGCAGTTCTCTGCTTTGGTCTTGGATTTGTGCCTTCCTGACAGAATTTTTGTCCATACTCTTTCACGGAAGATGAGTTTGACTTTGACAACAAAGGTGTCTAGATATATCCTACCCCTGAACTAGGAAAGTTCTATTGGTTTGGTGCAGTGTAGTACCAAAGACTGATGGAGGAGAGACATAGTTCGGCCAGTTTATTTTGTGGGCTTCAGCACATAACTGGATATTCCCTTATATAATCTCTTGAAAATTTCTTGTACTGTAACACCTGTAAAAGAACCAGCGCCACCCCTCCAATACCTATTTAAGCCCTCTTGCATGCAACCTCTTCTCATGCAGTCTTCACTGTCTGTTTAGTTTGGGAGTTTTTCCTAAAGTTTGAATATCCCTGGCTGCTGTTATATTTGTCCACTGAGGAAATAGAGGCGATTCCTTTCAATTTTTCAGTAACTTTTTGTATATTTAAAGACACTTGAATCCTCTGGTCTCATCTTCCTCTCCCTCTTTTCCCAGGCTTTAGCTATTAAATAAAGAATACTTTTACACTTTATTTCTTTATTTACACTGCATTTATATAATGTTTTTGAGCAGATATTATAGTAGAAAACATACTAACAAATACAGTAAACCAAAAGATTGTAGTAGTAAACAGATTAAATAATTTTCCTTCAATGAAACAAAAATGCTTTCCTTTGAAATTAAAACACGCATTTCTAAGTCTTTTGAACACTTAAATATTTAAAATGGCATATATACTATGAATAGAAAAAAAAAATATTCATCAGAAAGTTTGACAGTAGGACTTAAGCTGTTTTATGGGAGTGGTAAAGGAACAAAACGTCATGTAAAATATATAGTTGCCTAGCAGTATTTAAAAGCTATTTTGTGTTTTGTGGCAGAAAAAACCCTGTGTTTTCCTAGGAGCATATGCTTGGGACATTGATAAACCCACCAAGCTTATTTCACAACTCAACTGTAAGCACATGTACATCAGTGAATCACACAACCTAAGTGAATCACCTCAAAAAGCAGCTCAAAGGACTGTGTTGGTGTGTACTGGGGTTTTTTACAGATGAGGAAAAAGCATGTTTGTGTGTATGAAGGATAAACTACCTCAGTTTATACAAGATTTCTGACACTTTTTTTCATAGAGCAGCTTCTTTAGTTTTGTTGTTTGTTTGTTTGTTTTTTTCAAAGAAACATTCTTCTAGCTAAAATTTTAATTTCAAATGACTCTTAATCAAACTGTATGCTGAGTATTTGATAAGGATGCTTTTCTTCATTGACAGTGAATTCTTAAATTGATTTTCTAATAATGGAGAAACTAAAATTTTAGGTCTATTGGAGTTAATGGGAAACTCTTTCTAAAGTAGGGGAAAAAACCCTATTACGTATATTTTGTTTTCTTGAGGAATTCTTCAATATTTCCACCCTACATGTGGACTTGGTGCTAGAGTTAATCCCTCCAGCCTCTTACTGCACATATTTGTTCAAGTAAGTTTTAAAATTTTGTTTCCCTTTAAAAGTTGTGATGAATATCAGAATTCATTGATAATTGAGATCTTGTAGTTATTACAAGCTGTTCTGAAGATTTCTAGGATCATCAAAACTCTATTTATACAGCTGTACTGGGTCTGGCTGGGATGGAGTTACCTTTCTTCATAGCAGGACCATATGGTGCTGTGTTCTGCATTTGTGAATAAAATAGCGTTGATAATACATCGATTTTTTTGCTGTTGCTGAGCAGTGCTTGCACAGTGTCAAGACTTTCTCTTTTTCCCATTCCCTGCAGCGAGTAGGCTGGGGTGGGCAAGAAGTCCAGAGGGAACACAGCTAGGACTGGCCAAAGGGATATTCCAAACCCCATGACGTTATGCTCAGAAATAAAAACTCATTGATAGAATTATGAAAGAGGGATGTTCATGGTTATAGCAATTGTCTTCTCAAGTAACTGCATGCTGAGGCCCTGCTTTCCAGGAAGTGGCTGGACAATGGCCTGCCAACAGGAAGTAGTGAATGAATTCTTCTTTTTGCTTTGCTTGCTTGTGCAGCTTTTGCTTCACTCGATAGACTGTCTTTATCTCAATCTATGAGCCTTTTTGTCTTCGGTTTTCTTCCCATCCTGCAGCAGAGAAGAGTAAGCAAGCGGCTGTGTGGTGCTTGGCTGTTGGCTGTAGTCAACCCACTACAATCCTTTTTGGCACCCCAAATGGGACTATTAAAGAGTGATTGAGTCTTGCTGATCACTCTCAGGTTGACAAATCAGCTCATGGGTGGGAACTGGGAGTTGCAGTTGCTAAGATATTGCTGCCAGTGCACCGTCATGGTAGCAATCGGCACTTGCTGTTCTTCAACATGCAGCAACCCCACAACAGAAGGATCATCTGAGAGGCTGGGCAAGGTAGACAGCTGTTTAATCTTCTCTGTATCCCCAGTGGCTACACCAGAGGTCCATCACTATCCTCTTGGGTCCTTAAGATATCTTTTCTGAGGTAGTCTATGTAAAGGATATAGTGCCTCCAGACTGGTCACAAAAGGATGCTTCTGCCACTTGTCCACTCTTAAGGTCACCCCATTGTCCAACTCAGACAACAGTTGGGATCCCCTAGTCACTAAGGGATATAAAGGATAAGGGATAAATAAGTAATAAATAAACTGAAAATTTCATTCGTAAATCATGGTTATTGTCTTATGCATTATGGAGTTTAGCTACTTCAGAGAAGAAGAAAATGACAGGAGAAATGTAGTAAGAAAATGCTTTTATTTTTAGAAAAAGAACGAAATCAAAGTTTTAAAAGGTATTACAAGCTTGTATTGAGGGACTGAAACAATACCAGGAAGGCTTTGAAAAATTTTAATGTTTTCGAATGGCTTTAAAAATTAAAAAGTTCTTTCTTCTGCCTTTATATGGGGGAGAAGTATGGACAATTTTTCTCTTTCTTAAGTTGCCATAGAAATGGTCGCTACTTTTATCAGTCTACTTTTAAGCTGCATGTGGGTGTTCTTATAAGTATTTAAGTGCAGGAAAGGAAATTTTAAGCAATTCTTCCCTCTTCCCTGCAGTTATTTAAATATTTTGAAGCTTGGGAGTTGGATTAGAAGAATATCTAATTGCTCCACTTCTTCAAGATTTTCTTCTAACTTCCTCAGATCTTCAAACATTTTTTTTATTTGGGAATGATATGATAATTTTGAATATTGTCATAATGTTCATAAAAAGTTCCAGTTCAATTTGTGTGTTCTTAAACACTGTAGAGTAGGTATGCGAATAGCTTGATAAGTTTTATGTAGATAAATTGCTGCTATAGCATGCACAAACTTGTTTTTCCTAGTTATATTTAGTGAGCCCAGTAGAGGTTGTCTAGAATCTGCTGGTCACCATTGTATTTAGGATACACTGTAGACCTAAAGAAATATATGCTGGATCTTGTATGGGAAGTTGAAGACCTGACTCGGTTCCTGTTACTGATAATTTGTCTGTTGCAGCTCCTTTTAGACAGGTGGAACAGACTCAAAAAACAATATTCTCAATCTGTCTGAAAATACATCAAAATCTAGCTTGAAAATTAGATGATTTAGATTCAAATCAGAGGGTTTGGATGTTGTGAATTCCTGTCTCCATTTAAGCAGAGGATCCATACCTCTGTCTTTCATCCTTGGTTCCCTAACCCTGAACAGTTGAGAGAAAGTGTAATTTTCGTTATGGGTGCTGGCGGCGGGGGAAGGGGGAACCTGTAAAAACAAAAAAACGAGAACAAAAACCCACAGCACCCCTCTTTCCCTCCCCGCCCCCCTTCCCTAGCAGGAAGAATATAATTAATTAGGATCCAATTAGTGATTTATTTCTGGAGAGATCAAAACTGTTCTGGCACAAAAGTCACTCTGGTTGACTTATGGAGCTTATTGAAAATTGTCTTTGAGATTTACTTTTTTGGTTTATATCGAATGTTGTGAAGCACTTCCCCTCCCCCTCCTCCCCCCGCTCCCCCCCTTCCATTTAGGGACCGTTGCTACCTTATAGAGCAGTTGCTTATACACATGTTTGGTTGAAAATGCAACCTGGGAAATATCCATAAATATATGTGGATCGATGTCAGCTTCTCCTTTGACAAAATATTTTATTATATTGCAAAACAAATAGGTTTTCTGTTCTGATCTTCTAAGCTGATTTTAATAATTTTTGAAGTTCTTTTCCATTCAAAAATTATTGGTGGTTATGTCCACACATCAAAGTAATATTAAATAGCTTTTACTCTGTTCAAACTTCTTTGTTCTAGAAATATTTTTGGATAAAAATTAATATCATAAATATAGAGCACTTTAAGTCTATTCTCTTTGATATATTCCAAATTATGGCTTCCGTCTACTCTAGATGATCCCTGAGGCTCCTTTCTGGTCTTAAAAACTGATGTTTTCCTTTAGGTTTCAGTCTTCATTTCAAATCAGATACTTCTGTTTCATTCAGTTAATTTTCATACAAATGAACTTTAAGTACTTTAAAGTATTCACAAATACTCTGATATTAACATGTTCATTCTTGTACGAACTTGGTTGTGATATTTCTTTCTTTTTCTGAGTTGAGTGATATTCTGAGTAAGATCTTGAAGGAACAAAATGTCTGCACAAATTTTTTACAGCTGTATGTCCTGGGGATACCTAGTGCTATAGAATGAAGTGAGATCAAAGTCACTGGATATAACAGACACTTGATAGGTCCTGAAATGACTGTGCTGTTCCGCAAGGTTGCCATGCGTGTCATTGCTGTTGGGGCTTGAGGATCTGCTGTGGGTGGTGGCCCAGTGGTTCTCCCCCAGGGTGCCCAAGACAACAAATCACCCTTCTGCTCTGGTGAAGGAGCTGGAGCCTTTACAGGGCTGGTGCGGCAGCCAGCACATCAGCTCTTTATGACCTCTGACATTAAGTCAAGCTTGTTCATCAACAGACTTCTTTATAAAATGTGTTTTATAACTATTGCCTGTAATTTCTCTCATGGAAATAAAATTCTACCATAATTTCATAGAAAATTAAATGTTTCATCTTGCTCCACTGAAATCTTAGTAGCCACCTCATCTGTTCCCTGTTCTTTCTGTCTAGACCTTCAGGGTTATTTATGATAGCGTTACCTCATATATTTTTCTGGTTTTGTTGTTTCCTAGTTTCAGGAACTAGTCACAGATCTTCGGGTAATAACCAATAGCAGGAGAAAATTTTTAAAAGGATGAAATTGTCTGATTGTGTGTACTCCATTTATCTTTAGTATTCTCTTTGCATATGGTAGGTAAGAAAATAAAAATTGATGAAAAGCACTGAAAATGTAAAATGGTGCAGAACGGGATTTCTGTTTTACCATGAAACCCGTTACTAGTGTAATTGTGAGAATTTTAAACAAAAAATTTGGATTTATGTTCTGGAGAGAAAAATGAGATTAGTAGAAAGGGAGAAATGCATTTATGTTCCCTTTCTATAGGTTTAAAACACAGCTTGGCATCTTATGTTGTTGTTTTGGTTTGTGGTTTTTGGTTTTTTTTTTTTTATTAAACTCTCTTACGACAACCTGTTTTAAGCAATACATGGTAACAGGAAGTATTTAGCTTTAAAATTGCTGTTGCTACAGCAGCACAAAATGTTTTTCAGATGAATTCAGATTGCTTTAACAACTAAATAGGAAAACTTTCCACTTCACTTACCTGAAAATTGGAATATCTACATGCATTAAAGTTAATGTATATATGCATACATTTTTTGTATTGATATACTAAAAGCAAATACACTAAGGCCTATGCAAATTAATGTGGGGGAAAATACAATAACACAAATTGTATACAAACAATAAAGCTTTGTTTCTTCATTAGAAATAAATGCAATGCTCCCCTGTACCATATATGTATTTGTCAAAATACATGTCTACTTGAAAAGCTATTCAAGGTGATGAAGTTCAATTTGTGTAAACAGAATAAAAGAGAAAGAATAATATCATTGCAAACTCTTTTTTTTTTTTTAATTATTTAGATTAATTAAGCTTAAATTATACATCTTTGTTGATTAAATAAAATTTACCACCTTCTGTGTAAGTGTA
The DNA here is from genome assembly GCF_964195595.1 of Calonectris borealis. Lineage (NCBI taxonomy): Eukaryota > Metazoa > Chordata > Aves > Procellariiformes > Procellariidae > Calonectris > Calonectris borealis. The sequence continues at coordinate 113,493,694 of NC_134312.1, read as the reverse complement.
TGACCTCTCTGGCCACAGAGTTGTGGGATTCTGCAGTCTAGGTTATAGTATCTAAGAAATATATGTTATCAGTCCTTTTGACTTTGTATCCATAAATGGTATGATTTAAATTGGATAAGATCTTGTAAACTTTCTTGATATTTTGCATGTACTGTGTGATTGCACAAATTGTTTTCTATTAGAGACATAAAATTATACTGACAAGTACTGATCTCCTTAATATGGTCTGATTTACTTTCTTTTTCTTTTTTATAAACTTCATGGGATGAATATTCTAAGACACATTATTATCTTGAAGGTCAGCTAACCATTTAAAAAAATATATTAAGTAAAATAGATAAAAAAAGATTACATCATGAAACTGACTCCTTAAAGGGTTTTGTGTCACTGTGTTAGTGTACTGAGGGCCTGGTACAGAATAAGGGGATGCTGATGTCAATAGCTGGCTTTCAGATAGGCAGAGATGTTGACGATACGAACATAATTTTCTGAGATACAGGTAGTATTCTTTATTTATTGAAACCTGTCTGAGCAAGGACCCTGACACTACGATCATTAAATATAATCACTGACATTTAAGCCATGGAAGTTTGTAGTCTGTTTGATGGTGATGTCTAGAAATAACATGAGTATCAGTGGCTAATCTATGCATTAAACAAGGAAAGAATGTGATACTTCAGGGGCATAGTAAACATAAAATAAATAATTACAAAAATGTCTATTACTCCTCATTAAGGAAAGTTCATAATTTGTCATCCTTGAAAAAACCTTGAGAGGCTACTGAACTCACCCTCTGCCCTGGGAATTGGTGTCGTGGTTTAACCTGGCAGGCAGCCAAATATCACACAGCTGCTCGCTCACTCCCCGCCCCCTGCAGTGGGATGGGTAGAGAATCGGAAGGGTAAGAGTGAGAAAAACTCGTGGGTTGAGATAAAGAAACAGAAAAGGGAAAATAATAATGATAATGATAGAATATACAAAATGAGTGATGCACAATGCAATTGCTGACCACCCACGCTGACCGATAACCAAGTAGCGATTGCTACTTCCTGGAACACACCTACCATTCATATACTGAGCATGACATCACATGGTATGGAATACCCCATTGGCCAGCTGGTCTAGCTGTCCTGGCTATGCTCCTTCCCAACGCTTGTTTTAGTTTGGTTTGGTTTTTTTTTTTTTTCCCCCTTAAGCTGAATGTCCTTGATTAGCAGGGTACTTAACAACAACTGAAAACATCAGTGTGTTATCAACATTCTTCTCATACTAAATCCAAAACACAGCACTAGGAAGAAATTTAACCCTATCCCAGCCGAAACCAGGACAATTGGGTATGCAAGAACTTGCCCAAGAGGCACTTTTATCTTGTAATCATTAAAAATAAAAATAAAAACCATTAATTACATAGACAGTTGTCGTCATGTTAATATGTGTTCTAGACCATCTCACCAAATACTGCAGGGTATTTCTAAGGGGAAACAAGCCATATTAATATTATTTTTGTGGGATGTCTTATTTTTTGTTTATTTTCTGTAGGTTCTGGAGATCATAGCTTTGTTTATTTTTTACATGCTATGCATCATGTGGCTGTGTAACAATCATTTTAGCTTTGCTTCCACAGAGCATTAATCCTAAATAGAAAATGGATTAGAGGTAGGAACAGAAAACAACATAGATGTGCTCCCTTTCCAGCTTTTCCAAGATTTCTTTCCAGTCTTACTTTTTACGGTAATCTGTAATCTACAGTATACAGAGACTTCTGTAGGAGAATTTACAAAGAACCAGGTTTTCCTAAACCTATTTTTGCACCTCTATAATTTTGACAATTTTTACCTTTGCAAACTCAGTTCAGCTATAGCAGTCTAAATTAAAAACTGAGTTGGTACCAGGTCATAAAAGGATATTTAATTAAAATTTCTGCTTCTTCACCATCTCAGACTTGTCTACTCTGATTTAGCTTTCTATCTTATCAAAGGGACCTGAGGGCTTGCCTACTCTTTTTTTAAGTATGACAGTAATCTCAAATGTTTCAGGCCTAGGGATCATTCCTGACATTCACAACTAATACATTACCTAGCAGAAAGGTCACTCATGGAATCCAGTGTAGTTGTTGCAAAAACACCTGTCCTCTACTTGTAGCATCTCTGACCTTGAAACTAAAATTAGACGAAACTGAAAAATACAGGTCTACTTATCTCTAGGTTTTTGGAGGGGAGAGAGATTTTTGGAGAGTTGAAGGCTGCCCTTTAAACAAAAGTGTCCTGTTCAGTGCTTTCTGTTGTACCCTCTCTTCTTAAATAATATTCTTCTTTGGCAAATAATATTCTAGTGAATGTTCTTCTCTTTTCCCCTAATTCCAGAGAAAACCACCTGCATCTCATATGCTACATTGGTCTGTACCTGAACTGAATCATAAATTTCCTAAAGCAAACATTAAATATCTTTGGGCCCTATTACTTCTCAGTATTCTCCAGGACTTTTTCAAGAATTCTCTTGCAGAAAGAAACTTGCTTTATAGGTCTTGTAGCCATCCTCTTTTACAAGCTTCAACTTCTTCACTTATAATCTAGAATTTTTATAAAATTTCATTTTACTGGATTAGTTATGCAGACATAAGTAGGGAAAAAAGTACTATTTATATGGTTCTGTTTTGTACCATTTGTAAACATGAGCTAATATGGCTTGCTTTGCATGGGCAGTTTTTCAAGTTTCTGTTGTGCTTGATTTGCCATCTGTACTTGTTCACACTCCAGTGCGTTCTGCCTCTAATTAGGACATGGATAACAGAGAGAGACTTGGAGAACATGAGGGGAGAAAATTAATGGCAAGGTGAAATATGATGCTCAGCTTAAAATCCACAAGAATTATTTTAGAAGTAATTGGAATTATCATGAGCATGCACTTAAAAGCTGTACTTGTACGTTATCTCAGAAATGCACTTGCCCCCATTTTATATTCCTATCCTAAAATTAGACACCAAACAGGCTAAATTCCACACCTCTTCGCAACTTCAATAGTTGAAGTGGCTCTCCATTGTATAAAACAGTTCAAAATTTGGCCTTATGTTTTTTGCCATATGTTTTCTGAAGTTACGCTATTTAAGATCGTGAATAACCAAAGCTCTACTTATTTTGACAGCACTTGTCTATGTGAATCTGATGGCCTGTGCTTGCTTTATTAAGATGCGTAAGTAATTCTTGAAGTGTAAACATATTTTCCCTCTTTCTGTGTATGTATATATACAGACACGCACATTTACACACATGCATGTTTTTATACAAACAACAAACTACAGAATGGAACTATTGGCTATAAACAATCATTTAATTATTTGTGCAACTGAGTATTCAAAGTATCTCTTTCAAAACTGACTAACGAATGATGAATGGTTAAAAGGCTGTGTATGGTCATGAACATAATAGTCTTCACTATCGCAGTTCCATTCTCCTTCGTACCATAAGCAGAGCTTGTATATGCTTGCTGTTAAACCCCCTATGGATCTATGTACATTCTGACCTATGAATCTTTCTGCTTTCAAGTACAGTATCGTATAGTTCAGGTGGATCTTAGTCTCATTTATTTACTGAGGAACTTACTCCTAAAGATTTTGTTTTCTTCCACGTGGAGGCATGGTATCTTTTAGAAAACTTTACTGTGTCAGTGAAAACTGTCATTTGTTTACCTGCTAACTTTGGGTCAAAATAATCTGGAACTTAATCTGAAACTGTAAAGCAAATTTTCAAGATCAAGAGAGCTCATGCTTAGGTAGTATTGTTAAGGTATGTTAACATATTAGTCATCAGTTAGGGCAGGGTTCATGGTTTTTTGTTTTGTTTTGTTTTGTTTTGTTTTGTTTTTTTCTTTTATACTTAAAAACCATACCAGAACTTTGTTTTCCTCATGTTATATGTTTAATAACATTAAATTCCCAGTACGACATTCATAACAATGAATGAAAATAGAAATTAGATTAAGTAAAAATCAAAGAAATGTGTTTCTTGTATGGAACTCTTTTTTACATCCCTGCATATTAGGTGTCTATCTCTTTGGTTTAAAGGAAGAAAAAAGCTCTCTCCAAGTCTGACTGACCTAAGCTGCTGATGGCTACTTGGAGGATGTGTGTTCAGGCAAAATGTATGCTCTGTTTACAATTAGTAAACACTAATACTCTTTCGGTTATTGCAATTTATTTTGATGCTGCTTTCTGCAAATGGTATTTGCTCAGCCATCTCTTGCTCTACAAGATTTCCTACTTGAAGATAAATTACATTCCCATAAGAAAGACTCCTTTCTTGCTTTGAATTCCATGGAGTAACTAAGTGATCTGTCTTTCTATTTTAATGGAACCAGCACACTTTGCTATCTAGAATAAATAAAATCAGAGCCCTGTAATGACACTGATAAACTAAGTTATTTTTCATCAGATTCTTCACTGTAAATTAAACCACCATTATTTCTGCAAACTTCCGTTTACTAAAGTTTTATACAAGTGCTGTCTGAGCAGTTAAGCTGTTAATGATCACTAAATTGTATAATAATAAATTTACTCAGAAGGCAAAGACCCATCACCTTTCTGACCTTTTAGAGATCTTCCATTACATTAGTCAAAGTCCTGATGAACTAGCTTTCCCTGATCCTTTCCTGTTGCTCCTATAAATACTTCCTGTGGAATGTATAAGTTAATTTGCATTCAAGTATGAAATAAACCCCGATGCGTTTGTTTTCATTTGGCAATACCATTTGTTTTCAAACCTTGTCAAGGGCTGCAGTACTTACTGAGGGCTATGAATATGCAAAATCTTGTACTTTTTAGTTTGAGCTCAAAGAAGATTCAGAACTATTTTTCAAAAGTAGTGTGTGTGTTTTGATCATATTCTTCTAGCTGATGGTGACATACAGCAATTTCTCTACCTTGCTAAGAAAAACATGTTGACCTTGTATCCAGTATGTATAAATTTCGTGCTTGATATTTAGCATGAATGTATGAGTAAAAAATATTTTAAAAACATAGAGTGGTTGTTTCTTTACATGGAATGATTGCTTTCCTTTTCCATAGTGGTATATTCTTTGGGGTTTTTTTCCCCTTTTTACTTATCGAGTCCACAGAGTGCTTTATACCAAACCCAGCCAGTTTGCTGCTTGAAGTTTTAAACTGGTTATAGCCTGCTGAACATCATTAGTTTTCCTGGCATTTACTTCTGAATGTTGTGGATATACAACTTGGATCAATATGTGTGTAAAGTGCTTTAAAAGTTTATATGAAGAGCTTCCAGATAGAAATTGAGATTAATTCTTGCACTTGTTTCATGGAGGTCTTTGAAAGTTCCAAAAGGTGACAGGAGTTGTCTACTAAACATCCAAACAGGAAACAACAGAAGTTTGAAAACTTCTAGAAGACACTAAGCAGTCCACTAACACAGTAACAATTTAGTTTGACAAGCCTTTAACTTCTTAGAGTAAAAGATGAAATATAATTAAATATTGAAAGCTAATAATGCTGAAGTCATTCAGTCACCAAAGTCAAGTCACATTTATAGTCAGTCACCAATATAACAAAGGAAAAACTTCAGGAAAGAAAATCAGGAAAAGCTTCATAATTTGAAAGACAAGTATTTTGGACATTATTTCAAGCAAGATAGCTTAAGCAAAGGAGGTTATAGGTAGCATTATATGAGCCGTTCAAAGATAAGCAAAGAAAATTCATGCATAGTCCTCTCATTATGAGATCAGTGCGCACCCTTTCAGCTGCTTAGGTGTCGTATAATGCAGGAGTATAATTCTGAGCCAATGTAGCTTCCTGAAAAGCAGGTTGTGTTAGATTAATGTGATGCATTATTGTATCTATAAGGTTAAAGGCTGGCGCTAGTTTGTTCCCAATAGTTGAAGACTTCAGCACATCAGGTTGGCACCTGCCTGCAAAACTCTGAACATTTTGGAATGACTACTTTCAGGGAAATTAAAGAACACACTAAGGAGAGTTAAGCCAGCAGTAGACTGTGCTTAAGGTAGAAATTCAGATCCATGAGGATGGAAAAAACCACACAACTGAAAAAGGAATGCACTTGGATGTGTGATAGCACTCACTATGAATTGCTCCTGGACAGCCTTTAATCACATGACAATTCATTGGTACATGTCAACAATAGAATTCATTCAGAACAAACCAGAATAAAAACAGAGCTGACACAGTTAAAGTAACGGCAGCCTTAAGAGAATGATTTTATAGAATGTGGAAGCCAAGTGTATGTTACTGATCAAACTGAAATTCTTTGCTTAAACACAATTTGAAATCTGTAGATTTGAAATTTGCAATTTGAAATCCAAATTTTAAATTTTCATTTCTGAATACTGAGATTTGTAAAAGGATGTCTAATGTCTAGAAGAGCAAGGAGTAAAATATATTTGATATTACTTTGTATTAACTGAAATGTTGTTTGACTTGCCAATAAGATGAAAGTCTCTGGAATGCATGACCTCAGTAAGATGCTGGAGGATGGAATGACTTGGGCTGTTGGGCAGCTAAAGAGGAAGGGGACAAGCAAAACCGTCATGGTCTCAACTATAATTCAGACAGGGAAAACTTGTCACAAGACAAACTAAACCAGACTCTACCCACAAGAAACAGTTGAAGCGTTATTCATGCCCTAAACTAGAAATTGAACTGTAGGAAGGATTCAGACTTCCATATGGCAGAGGGAGGGAGGTGTTTAGTACAGGAAGGAAAATTAAGGGGAGATTAAAACAATTTTGGAGAATTTATTTAAAAAAAAAAATAAAGGTAGACTTGGGAACAAACTCCCTGTGGGAGGTAGTGGCAGTTTTATTTCTGATTCTTAAAATTAGACTGGTTGTTAGACTATTTGCTCTAGCAAGTATGTGAAATGGCAGCACTTGATTGAATGATACTTCATCTAATTCATAAATATGCCTTGTGATTTCTGTGTGTGTTTGAGGTAACTTTAAATTATCTGTTAAATATTGTTAAAACAGTTAATATATTGTGGTATGTAGCTTTAACAGCACTGGAACTTGTGGGTCTTGTGAATATTATCAAATTTCAGATAGCAAGTATATCTACCTGTCTCTATATGTTGTATGAATATGTAAATAACAGAATAAGGAACTCTGGCTAGTTTGCAAACCAGATGAAGAATGTTAGCAAATCTTCTTCATTTCTGAGTCTGAATGTAGCCAGTGGGTCAGATAGAAAGAAGCTCTAGAAAGATCTCTTCTCCTCTCTATTGAAGTGTTCTTTAAGAAATACATGCATGAGCATATGTGTTCTGAGAGCATGTCTCATTGACCATGGATAAATGCCAAAAGTGAATGCAAATTTAAATTCGATGTAGGTGTAAACAGGACAGTGGCCTTCCTCTTCCTCTGGATAACTAGTTGGAGCACTGGTGTGACAGTGAGTGCCCTGCTCTGCACAGCTCTGGCTGGCATCTCACCTCATGGTTGTTTTGTTAATCTGAGGACTTAGATAGGGGTGTTGTCAGGAATCACCCTGCTGACTGCAAAAATCCCTCTGAGCCACCGGTGTCCTGGGGGTGCATTCTGCTGAGCTCCCCAGTACCTGAAATTGGGTAAGGCAAGATCATATAATATTTTTCCAAAGGCTTAGGGACAGGCTGAATTTTGCATACCGAGAGTCTCTAAATCTTTAGATCCTGATGACACCAAAACAGGAGTAGAAAGTGCTGAATGGGGAAGTGATCATACCAGTTTTGTCATTGAACATGACTGAATTAATGGTCTACTACTAATAGTCTTAGTTCTTATTCTGTTGATAGGACCTGGCTGAAAGAAGGGAAGATTAGACTGGATTTGTCAGGGGAAGTAGACATGAACAATAAACCTTCTCCATTCTTCAAGAGAAATAAAAATGCTTTACAAATTTTGGGTAATTTCATCACAATATAACTTTGACAACTTTGAATAATTTTTTTAATGCCTTTTAAATGAAACCTACATTTTGAAATGGTTTCATTTCACATTCTTGCAAAACATTTAAAATTACTCTGAAAAGCCTGAAATGATATAATGAAGAGATGTACCCAGCTTTGGCATGGATGGAGGGGAGAAATGGAGGCAGTTCTTCTTCTGTGTATAATTTACTAAGGATTTGTTTCATTTGAAACTAAGTGCGATACATGAGGAGGAAAAAATGGCAGTTTTTATAACCTAAAATTTTTTCTGAATGTTAATAAAACCACCTAAAAATCATTGTATGGATGACAAAATAACTTTCCCTTCATTACTAAAAAGTAAATTAATTTGTTAGCTCTAATTTTTACACTGTTGCTTCAATTGTAGTATAACTTTGTTATGGTGCTTCTATTTTTCATTTTGTTTATTTCACTAAAGCTGAAATATTTTGAGGACGGATCTCTAATTCATAGTATTTGTGGGTTTTTTGATGCACAGGGGCTTCACTTACTTGCACATTAGTACATTGTCTTCTGTATTTCCTTTTCACATATTTAAATTGGCATTAGCATACTATTTTTAAATTTCTTTTTCATAGTATTTCATATTGACTAGTTCACACATAGTCTAATGAGCTTTAGGAGATGCATGTCTACAAATTAAGCCCATGTTTCCTGCCTGGGAGGAGGGGAGAGGAAGAAAGAAAGAAATAGCCTAGTTCTGTTTTCCTGAGGCTACAAAGCAAGTTGATAGCAAAACTGGGGTTAATATTGCCCCAGTGCAGGGCTGTCCAGAAGGCCTCTTTAAATCGTGTTGCTGCTTAGTAACTTAATCTTAAAAATCTATTCAAAACCTTTGTCAACCAAATCCAAGACCACTTACTGTTTCCTATCCACTCTGCTGATCCTTTACACATTAAATCAATATACTGTCACCGTAAAACATTCCCTTTTGAAAAAATTGAGTTGCATGTTTTCTTATGCAGCTAAAAAAAAGGAGAAAAATAATGTATTAAAACTTTATGAAGATGCTTATACAACATTAATAATTACGTAAGTTGTGGGAGTGATACGTAAGTATTATACCTATAGATACATGTAGGACATTGGATTTTCTTTCCCACTAACATCAACACTGATTCAGGCATAAAAGTCAAGGGTTTGTTTCCAGGCAATTTGTCAAAAACAAGCAAGGAATTCTGATCTATCTTTTCTGAGTACCTCCTTTGTCTGATGTGTGTATGCTAAACCTTTTAATAACCATGTAAGATTTATTTTTCAGGAACAGAGTAGAACAATCCAAAATTATTTATAATGCAAAGACAGAAATGTCATGAAAAATTATTTCAAGACAAGATCAGAAAAAAATTAATAAGAAACAGAAAAATGAGAGTGTGTGGACAATAATTAATGTGGTAATTCTTGCATTTTCAATTTTATGAAATTAATACCTGCAGTTACATAAAAAAATCATTATAACACAAATGAGAAAGGAGCATAGCAAAATTAACAAGAGCTGCTCATGTGTAAACAGCTTGTCTAGGCATTCATGTTGAACAACTTTGGTATAGGCAAGCCAATTTAATTCTGACCTTTGACTTTTGGCAATAATCAGTAAAGGAAGTTACCTATAATACTGCTTTCAGGTTTTTATTATTCAGTGTGTCTTCTGTCCTCCTGTTTCGGAAATACAGAACAGTAATTCTTGGTGTAAATTATGTAAAACAATTAGAAATGGACTCTTGAGTTAGAAAACACGAGCAAAAAGAGCATGACAATTGTAAGAAAAGCAAATGTTAATTAATGTAGCCTGCCTACATTGAATCCTTTCAAACCACAATATAGCCAGCTGCAAATTTAATGTCTGTTTATTGAACTAGTCAGGTTGATGCATTTTCTGACACATTTAGCTTTTACTATTCACTGTTTCTTCTGTATGTGTATGTCACTGTTTTGATATTCTAACATAATCTTTTTTTTCTCCTTGTCAAAGGGGATTCGAGGAAATGGGTTGAGATCATATTCATATTAGTTAATGAGCTGAAAATATTGAAAATCTTGACATTACTTTTGACAGTTATAGAATGAAAATAACATCTTTGTCTCCTTTGTTATAGGTTTCCTGCAAGTTTTTTTCTTGAAGAGTACTCAGCATTGTTTGTGATCTATATAGAATTACAGCATGAAATTTTTACACACAGACTTGTTTCCTATACAGTAAGATAGATGATAAATTGGCATAAAAAATGGCTCTAGTCCTGTAAAATAAATGTGAAATATAGAGTTTTCTGGATGAATAAAGTAATCAGGATTCTTCAATACATAATGTAACTTATATAGGAATTAATTTCATGAGCAGAATAATCTAAACACCACCGAAATCATAAGCACCTATGGATTTGGGAGAGTATTGGGTTACACCCATTGAAAACATGATAACGTGCACTTGAAGATAGCAAGGGTCATATTCCAAGGCAATAATAGTATAAAATCTCCCACCTTGGACATATTCAAAAGCTGTCTGGACATGGTCCTGGGCAAGTGGCTCTAGGTGGAATGAAAACTTATTGGAGTCTCTTGTGGTTTTGTCTGTGTTAGCACACATTTAAAAAGCAGGACAGAAGCTATTGGAAGTTTTTGGGGTTTTGTCATCTACGTTTGCTCTAGAGTCTTGTGCTCAACAACAACTTTGTCATCCAATTGTGTTGTTCATACTTTGAAAGCCTTTGCCTTCAGCCTCTTACCACCTCCCTCCAACCTCGAGTAGAATTGATCAGCTGGACAGTGGGAAAGTGGTTCTTCTACAGCATTCAGCACTGAGCACTTTTATGTACTGCAGCTTTAAGGAAACTGTTTTCACTATGCTCCTAGATGGAGGCTAAAGTATCTGCAAAGGATTATATTTGATAACTTAACTTTTTTTTTTATTGCTCTGTATTCCTTTCTCACATTGTCTGTTTCTCTTGAGGCTCTGATCCATGCACGTTCTTGCATGTCTTGTCAGAATCAGTTTATTGCATTTCAGATGTGCATTCAGCTTGAAAACTATAATGCATATGTATTTACTGTAAAGATAGAAATAAATGCTTAAGGCTGGTATTGCAATCAGTTGAGTAAAGACAGTTGTGTGGTGAATACTTAAAATCATCATCTTTCAGTCTTACTGAACATCTGAAAACGTTTGTTTATTCCTTGATATAGTCAGTGCCAGCATCTTTACTTCTTTTAAAAACAAATTGAAAATATGGCTTTTAAACACATGAGTATATTTAAACCAAAGACCTTTGGGCCTTTTAAAATTTGATTACACAACAAAGATCTAAACGTGTAAATAACTTCAGCAAAAAAGATGTCAAACTTTCAGGTTTTGCTTTATGTAAGAATTTAACATTTGGTTCTGGCAGAGGACAAAGTACCCTGCAATATGAGGATGACTTCCTATGAGTGCTGGTGTTGTCCTTTGAGAACTTGCTTTGGGTGAGGAGATCACTTTAGTTCTTATTCCACATCAGGCAAGTACACTTCTGTGACAGACTCTTCTTGTGCTTTTGCCTCAGCTTTAGGGTGTAACTTCTCACCAAAGCCAAAAGAAAAGTCAAGCAGCTCAGGGTATTCAGGTTACTCGTCTGTTGTCCAGGATGACTGTTTCTTGCAGTCATGCTTGAGTCAAAGGCACAACCAAACCAGAGTGCCCCTGCATGGCTGACATGGTCCCTGAAAATAGAACTGAGGTACAGGTCAGGTTCCTGCTGAGCACCTGAGTGTCCAGACCTGCAGACCTGTGTCTTTGACTAGTGGCAAAGAGAGAAAAAAGCAAACATTAGTAGCATGGATGATCAGGTAATTCAGAGTTGAGTTCAGCTTAAACTTTAAGCTGACATGACAGTGTGATTGTGATAATGATGATGTCCATCAGTGTATTGGGGATTTCATCCTGCATGTGATAGACCATGAAAATGAATATTTTATCAGTGCTAAAATATGTGTGTCAGAGGAGAAGTTTTCTCCTACTAATGAAAGAAAAAATGAGACGGTTACCACATCAAAAAACAGACTTGAAAAATTTCTTGACATCTTACATTTGATTAACTGAATGTTGTAAAGAATTCATTTTTGTGGTAAATGAATGAAATTATTCCTGTATTTCTTAATTTTCTGCTGAAAAAATAATCAAGTATTTGTGGCTGGAATACTCAATACTTCATCAGTCATGTAAAGCTTTGCTATTTGAAGTACGATACACTCCTTTTCTTGAGTGTTAATCATGCTCATGTCTTATGAATCTAGAAGTTACAGAAAAGGTTTTGTGCATTATAAACTGTATAAAATTGAGCTAATTTACCTTGCTTTTTTATAGGCAGCTTCTGTAATTGTGGAGATAAATGAACATGGCTTCTTAAACATAATTATTTTTCACTTTAATGTTCAAACTCTAACTCAAATAATTTGTACAGATTACTTTTTCATCACTTTCCATTTGTATTCAGACAGTTGTCACTGTGTATGTTTTTTAGATGAGTATTTGCTTTTATCTTCAACCAAAGTCAATAAGACTCTACAGCAACTGATTAGAACCATTCAATGACGTGGAATCAATTATGTAATAAAAGACTAGCTGTCTGAGACATTGTCTTCTTCCTGTCTTAAAAAGGATGTTTTGTTTTTTGAATGCCTAATATGAAGACCCGATCTGTGCAAACATCTTCAACCATAGAAGTTACTGGGAAAGCAAATCTTGTAAAGGTGCTTTTTTTTGGTATGGAGTCACATTCTCCGAAAATATTCGCAGTGGGGATTATCTCTCTGAGTACATACAGTGCAGTGATAGTTCATTCTCCACACCTTCTCAGTTTTAGTCTTTGGGAAGCTAATATGGGTATCAAATGGAGTATTGACAGTTTCAGTCTGGTTCTTATTATGTATAGTTATCTTCACAAAGCCAGGTGTGGACCCTGTGGGAAAGATTAATTCAATGGCATCAGTATAGATACCTGAAAGGGTAAATCCATTGAGTTCATCTCTTCTTAGCTTGTAGGCAAGGCCTGTTTTTTCTGCATAACTCATTTTTTTCCATAGCTCACCTCAGCACTCTTCACAATTCATTTTAGTAAGTTGTTTCCTTTACAGCTTTTTCCCGTGTAAATTTAACTTTTGGGATTCTTATGTAGGCCATGAACTGATATCAAAACTATGTAGGAGAAAAACCTGAAAAAACAAATCTTTTTCTCTAGGAACCTTTCTATCAAAATGATAGCATGTCTGTTTTATCACAGTGAAACTGAAACTTCTGTATTTATAGAATTTTAAGGTAAATGGTGCTTAATTGTAAGAGTATAATTGTACAATATACTGTAAATATCAGTAAATTACTGCAAGTACTGTAAGTCCCATCATGACTTTTTTGTATTTTGGACTATGAAAAAATTCTGGAAACTTTGGAGGAGTATGTATTGGGAGAAAATACAGTAGTTGCTGAAAGGGTCAAGCAATGTGTCCATCTACTCTGTACTCTTTATTCTGTAATTTGACAGAAATTACTCAAATTACATAATAAAAGTATGATACACAATTTTAAGCGATATATGATCTCGTATGTTGCAATGGGGTTGAAAAGATACACTGATATGTGTATCGCGTTAGGTCGTGCAGAGAGGAAATTAGAAAGGCAAAAGCCCGGCTAGAACTCAACCTGGCCACTGTCATGAGAGACAACAAAAAATGCTTTTATAAGTATGTTAATGACAAAAGGAGAGCCAAGGAGAATCTCCATCCTCTATTGGATGCGGGGGGGAACGTTGCCACCAAGGACGAGGAAAAGGCTGAGGTACTCAACGCCTTCTTTGCCTCAGTCTTTAGTAGTCAGAGTGGTTATCCTCAGGGTACTCAGCCCCCTGAGCTGGAAGACAGGGACGACGAGCAGGATAAACCCCCCATAATTCAAGAGGATGAAGTTAATGACCTGCTATGCCACCTGGACGTTCACAAGTCTATGGGGCCGGATGGGATCCACCCGAGGGTACTGAGGGAGCTGGCAGAGGAGCTTGCCGAGCCACTCTCCATCATTTACCAGCAGTCCTGGTTAACTGGGGAGGTCCCGGACGACTGGAGGCTCACCAATGTGACACCCATCTACAAGAAGGGCCGGAGGGAGGATCCGGGGAACTACAGACCGGTCAGCCTGACCTTGGTGCCGGGGAAGATCATGGAGTGGTTGGTTTTGAGGGTGCTCACGAGCCATGTCCGGGACAACCAGGGGATCAGGCCCAGCCAGCACGGGTTCATGGAAGGCAGGTCCTGCTTGACCAACCTGATCTCCTTCTATGACCAGGTGACCCACCCAGCGGATGAGGGAAAGGCTGTGGATGTGGTCTACTTGGACTTCAGTAAGGCCTTTGACACTGTCTCCCACAGCATTCTCCTAGAGAAGCTGGCGGCTCACGGCCTAGACAGGTACACTCTTCGCTGGGTAAAAAACTGGCTGGACGGCCGAGCCCAGAGAGTTGTGGTCAACGGAGTTAAATCCAGTTGGCGGCCGGTCACGAGCGGTGTTCCCCAGGGCTCAGTACTGGGGCCGGTCTTGTTCAATATCTTTATCAATGATCTGGACGACGGGATCGAGTGCTCCCTCAGTAAGTTTGCAGACGACACCAAGCTGGGCGGGAGTGTTGATCTGCTCGAGAGTGGAAGGCTCTGCAGAGGAACCTGGACAGGCTGGATCGATGGGCCGAGGCCAACTGTATGAGGTTCAACAAGGCCAAGTGCCGGGTCCTGCACTTCGGCCACAACAACCCCATGCAACGCTACAGGCTTGGGGAAGAGTGGCTGGAAAGCTGCCCAGAGGAAAAGGACCTGGGGCTGCTGATTGACAGCCGGCTGAACATGAGCCGGCAGTGTGCTCAGGTGGCCAAGAAGGCCAATGGCATCCTGGCCTGTATCAGAAATAGTGTGGCCAGCAGGAGTAGGGAGGTGATTGTGCCCCTGTACTCGGCACTGGTGAGGCCGCACCTCGAATACTGTGTTCAGTTTTGGGCCCCTCACTACAAGAAGGACATGAAGGTGCTGGAGCGTGTCCAGAGGAGGGCAACGAAGCTGGTGAAGGGCCTGGAGCACAAGCCTTATGAGGAGCGGCTGAGGGAACTGGGGTTGTTTAGCCTGGAGAAGAGGAGGCTGAGGGGAGACCTCATCGCGCTCTACAACTACCTGAAAGGAGGTTGTAGCGAGGTGGGTGTTGGTCTCTTCTGCCAAGTAACTAGCGATAGGACAAGAGGAAATGGCCTCAAGTTGCACCAAGGGAGGTTTAGATTGAACATTAGGAGAAATTTCTTTACTGAAAGAGTGGTCAGGCCTTAGAACAGGCTGCCCAGGGAAGTGGTGGAGTCACCATCCCTGGAGGTATTTAAAAGACGTGTAGATGAGGCCCTTAGGGACATGGTGTAGTGGGCATGGTGGTGTTGGGTTGACGGTTGGACACGATGATCTTAGAGGTCTTTTCCAACCTGTATGATTCTATGATTCTATGATTCTATGATAATATATACATCAATTATTTATTTTATTTTGTTCCTTGAACCTTTGAAATAGAACTTCAAAGCCTAGACATGGAATTAGGTAGTGGTAAGATTAGTATTTTGTACTTGTGAGTCTCCTTTAGATAAAAACTAGTCTTTAATCAGAATTCTTATAATTACTTTTCAGTAATGCCTGATGTACTAATTTCTGGAAATCTAGAATATAAATTTTCTCTGAATTACGACTCATAAAAAAGAGTCTACTTTTTTATCTTGGAGATAGTGTAGTCAATCAAAACTAAGTCTTTCTTAAAAGCCAAGCAGTCAAGCTCAATCAGTCTTGAATTACATCACGTTTAATGTGTTAGTGAAGCCATAGTAATATTCAGGGCCTTCACACTGTAGACTGTCTTTCACAACATCGTCTCATTTTTGTCTGTTGCTGCCTCCTACTTCTCTTCCAATACAATAATAACAACAGAGGAGGCAAGGACTCTTTTTTCGATAACATCTAAGCACAAAAATCTTGAGGTGACATCAAATTAGGTAAATATATAATAAAAATAAGTCTTGTAAGATAGTCTTTCAATCAATGAATTGAAAAAAGATTCAAATTTACTCAAAGTCTAACTTGACTTTCTTCTATGAGATTGTCAGGGAAAGTTACATACTAATTAGTTCTTCATGTGGGCAAGAGATACAGAGGACTGACTGTTCTCAAGTCTTGCACGTTTTAATGTTATTTCTGGTAAACCAGAACTATCTTATCCAAGGTACTGAAAATACGCGGCTGTTTCATTTAAGGCTGTATAAGGTTGCTCTAGCCTTATAAAAATGAAAATATATTAAATATTTAGACTTCATTATTGTTTTATGAACAAAAAAAATGTTAATCTTTATATGTGGGAGTAGGTAGTCTAAAAGCATCTCTTTGGAAGTTTCGTCCTTCTCTGCAGAAAAAGAAAAGGAACTTAACAGTTTGTCATGCAATGAGTGAAAACTATCTGGGTTATAAAGCTCTTTTTCACACATTAAAATCCAAACTCTCTGCTTTCTGTATCAGTAGAGGTTGAAACATCAGTTCAGCAAGTAGATGCTATGTTTTCCTAAACCTACAGTTCACTATCTCAGAAGGACTCTGGGTGGCTTTCCAAATAGAAAAAGCTGTATAAACAAGGGAAGCAAAAATTGCATGAACTGCAACACTTTTAGGAAATTTTATCTCTGCTTGGGGCTGAGAAAAGTGTCAACCTGTCTCAAAGCTTTTTGCCAAGTCAGAAGTATGCAGTATCTGCTCTTCTTTGTGCAGCTAAAATAATTCGGAAGTTAAAACATGCTTTCAAATATGCTTCATGAACACCTCATTGGATTATCCTCTTGTTCCTTGTTTGTTCTTGAAAATCCTGTAGAGATCTGTCAAATTAAACTTTTGAGTCTATTCCACCTGCTGGCAGAACACCTGGAAATGGATGTTAAGCTTATTTGGGTCTATATGGGTCGTTCTCAGTGACTGATTAAACTGTTGAGCCAAAATGATGGTGAGGTGCGGAGGAACTCCACAAATTCTCTCTCTACATGCAAACGAATATAGTTGTCCTTAAGTTAGAAATAAGCATGCTGTTTCTTAGAAGATTAAAGGATCTGTCGTTTTGATTCTCTCTTTAAAAATTGTAGGACATATGGAATTAATATTGCTCTAAGTAATGCATAATGATGGATTGGTGATAGAGTCTGTTTTAATATATTCCACCGTTAAACATGGTACACCTCTATCTGAAGCATTCTGTTGTCAGTTTTGATAAGTATTGTACTGTGCTACGGCTACAAGCACAATGCTGTGACCATTGGCAAAGCAAGCAGGGAGGATGAGGCTATATTTCTTCTAAAGGCAAAGAAGTTGGTGGCTGTACTGCTAACTATTCACTACATCCTGACCTGAAAGCACAGTATCAGTAAGGATAATTTGAAATATTGGGAGAAAGGAACTTGTTTCTTTTGGATGTTTGGGGATACTGTGGTGGGGTTTGTGTAAAGGAAACAATCAACTTCTTGTTTTATTTGAGTGTGTGAAAGGATGAAAGCCTAAAGTGTGCTCTGAGGGTAGAAACATCCAGGTGTATGCTATGTGAGAAACTGAAAAAGATTGAGAAAAATTGTGCTTTGCTGACATGACATTTTAACTAACACAAAATACAGTTCAGATTAGACACCAACATATGTAACAAATATCTTTAAATACTTGGAAGAACTGGATTCTTTATAGTTGTCCATGCACAAGTTACACATACAGAAATTTGACATCCCTAAATAATATTAGATATGACAGGCAGGTTTATGAACATAATTTCATCAGTTACAAGATATAACTCTCCTTTGAAAGTTATAGTGGGATGCAATTTTATCTATATTTTAATATTATTGAATGCTGAAATCAGATGAAGCACACAGAGGTCCGAGATTTGTTTTTCATCAAGCAATGGCGTTGTGGTTTAACCCCAGCCGGCAACTAAGCACCATACAGCTGCTTGCTCACTCCCCCCCAGTGGGATGGGGGAGAGAATTGGAAGGGTGAAAGTGAGAAAACTCGTGGGTTGAGATAAAGACAGTTTAATAGGGAAAGCAAAAGCCACTCACGCAAGCAAAGCAAAACAAGGAGTTCATTCACTACTTCCCATCGGCAGGCAGGTGTTCAGCCATCTCCAGGAAAGCAGGGCTCCATCATGCGTAACGGTTACTTGGGAAGACAAATGCCATCACTCCAAATGTCCTCCCCTTCCTTCTTCTTCCCCCAGCTTTTTACTGCTGAGCATGACGTCATACGGTATGGGATATCCCTTTGACCAGTTGGGATCAGCTGTCCCAGCTGTGTCTCCTCCCAACTTCTTGTGCACCCCCAGCCTACCCGCTGGCGGGGTGGTGTGAGAAGCAGAAAAGGCCTTGACTCTGTGTAAGCACTGCTCAGCAATAATGAAAACATCCCTGTGTTATCAACACTGTTTTCAGCACAAGTCCAAAACATAGCCCTGTACTAGCTACTATGAGGAAAATTAACTCTACCCTAGCCAAAACCAGCACAAATGGTTACATAAGCATCTTGCTATAGCAAGAAAAAATTACTTCTCACAATGGTTTAAAAAATAAGCTCTATAATCAACTTAAGGTTGAATATCTTATATATTGTTCCTCTGAAACAACATATGTTGTTTCCTCATGGAAACAAATTCCATATCTAAATAGAAATTCTGATGAAAACACTTTAAGGTTATTGAAGGATTCTGTTTCCATATTTTGCCATTTTCATGGAGATGTGAGCAATAAATTAAAATCAACAAACGTTAGTTGATAAAGCTAGAAAGGCTCAGAACATGACATATAATTTTACATACACTGCTGAGAAGACAATTAGTAATATTGGAGTATGACTACTAGAGTCAAAGACTGAAATATAAATATAATAAATTCAGAATAGAATTTTCTGTTGTCATACTTTAAAAGCTGAAAGCATGTGAATTTTTCAAACCAAACTCTTGAAAGTAATAGTAACAAACATTGTGAACTTCCACAGTTTGGGATTATCTGTGCAATACTTAGTGTATGCTAACTTTTCTATTTCCATTAAAATGCAACTGATTACACATGAAGGTAAATTACTGCAGTTGTCTAAACAAAACAGAAGAGTATCTTTCAACTTAAATTACTGTCGTTTCAGGAAATATCTCACTTCTCTTGCAGACTGTGAAAACTCTTTCATCATTGGTGTATATATTTAGCAAGTGGACCCTAACTGGAGAAGAAAACATTTACTAGGCCTTTTACACAGTGCATATCTCTTCATAGTAGCATTCTTCTGAGCAATGACCATCATCATAAATTGTTTTCTCTGTTCACCTGTTGGCATTTCTGTTTCATCAATGTGGGGACTTGTTCATCAGCGTCTGTTTTCCTAACTTGCTGCTTGGTGACAGAAGGGCAAAGGAACACCATTTTGCTTTTGGTAGCTGTTAAGCAAAACAGTTGAGCCTCTGAAAGACTGCTAAGGCTCTAAATATTGCAGTTTAACCGTCTAGGGTAAACTCAGTCTTGAAATATCCATTTTTCAGCACTGGCAATAAAACAAAATCTGTATTTCTCAGCTGATTGCCATGTTGTGTGAAGCCTGCTAGAAAGCTGGTGATACTAAGCAATAGACTGCAGAAACAAAGTAGAGAGTACAGGATTTGTTTCTCTGTTCTTTGCGTTGATAGCAGTGATACCATATCAGGTATCTCCAGAGAATTTAGTCCATCTGTGGCATTACTTTATGTATTCCTTACAAATGAATGATTCTGTGATGACATAAGTAACAAAAAAGAAGTTTTATAGTGAGAGGAACTTATTTGTATATCAGCACAGATTGAAAAAATATTTGTCTGGGATTTGTGAAGACTTTTATGACATGTTTCATAACAGATTTTTTTTTTAATAATTCATTAAGAAAGCATTGTATTGAATACTTAAGCCTGACTGGATTTTTTTCAGCCTATTTATTGAATATGACTTACCCTTGAAATACCAGAACAATACCCTTGAATAACCAGAAAAGAGTAAAATTTCACCAAATTAAAATATAATTTCCAATCTCCTTAACTAGCAATAAGGATAATTTTTACATACATCATGGTGCTTCAGACCTCGTCTTTGTTTGCCCTGTAATCCAAATATCCTAACCATGAGTTTTGTTCTGTTTTCAACGGAATGTATTAACCAATGGAGAGCTAAAGTACATTGCGATTAAGTTCCCCTTTTTAAAAACATTTGATGTAATTAGAACACTTCATTGATTGGGGATTTCTTTACAGATCATAGGGTAGCTATGTTTAAAATTTTAATTAGGTAAATCTGCACACAGCATGGTTCTTTCAGTCTGAACTTAGATTAGATTCTGTGTTTCTGTCAAAATAACTGTACAATGACTGTGAACAGGAGACAGGGAGAAGATGTGTAACCTTAACTAACTGAGGTGAAGTGTTAAATTATTATTTGACTTTATACTATGATCATTTTCCTATTTTTTAACATTAGAAGCCAGAACTGCCACTTCATTTGTTTCATATGAAGCATTCAATCACAGTAAAAATTATGTTTAATAGTTTAGTGTAGTTGTTAATAAATATGCACGTTAAATATTTTTTTAATTCTTTGGAAACTCCATTACCTTTTAACAATTCAAAGCCAACTATATTTACAGAGAATCAATAACTCTTTTTCAGTTGGGAAAAATGAATGCATTTTGTGTGTTTTTATCAGTGTAAGTGTGATTAATATCTTTATTCATGTGGTTTTTGTCTGTGGAAATGTGTTTCGATCTGTGAATATAAATCCATCCTCCAGCATGCTTGTGAAATGTCAATTGATTTTGGAGGAGGAAACTTATGGGTATAAATATCAGTATAATTGATCTATAATGTAGATATGTATCTCCAGCAGTAAGTAATATGGTTGTACTCATGCCAAAATTTGGTGCATGAATATTCTCTCAGTGCAGCCTTGAGGAATCAGCAGTTGATTTAGCTAGGTATGTTTACATTTTAGAAAGCTATACATGGAAGTCAGAGCAATATAATTAATTCCCAAACTGGTTTTTGAATACTGAATCATGACTACCTGTTGTAGTAACACCACAGTTATAAATTATGAACACCAGAAAATGTAAAGGCTAAAAAAAATCCTAGCTGAGCTATTAAGATCTGTCTTTGTAAGTCAATGATTACAAATCTACCTCTTTCACATTACCTTGGTTTCAACATGTACTGGTTGTAACATAGCTTACCTCTTCAGAAATATCCTCATAAATAACCCCTCTAAAGTATTCTCCAGCTAAAATTTTGTATTCAAATAGAGAGTGTGGAAGGCTGTTTTGCAATACACTTTCAACACACATGTATGAAATCATGGAACACTTTCTGTTTTTGCAGTCCTAACAAGTTATAAATCTATGTTTGATCATTATAAACGCCTAATTCCTATAAAACTGTAAGAATATTCCTTAACTTTAACTGGAAATCTAGTTCTTTAGTAACAGTTGAAGGTATGTGTGGAGGGAATCATTGCTATTAGCTGTACAATAAATTACATCTGCAAGCTTTTGATCAGTGCTTTTGGTGTCAATTTTATCCACCAATGTAGCAATAAGCTACTGGGTATTTAATGATAAATTAACTCTCTTATAGCTTAAGGAAAGTGGTGCTTCACAGAATTGTTATTCTTTTCTTCTTAGAATCATAGAATCATTTAGTTTGGAAAAGATCCTTAAGATCATTGAGTCCAACCATTAACCTAACACTGCCAACTCCACTACTAAACCATGTCCCTAAGTGTCACGTCTACACGTCTTTTAAATACTTCCAGGGATGGTGACTTAACCACTTCCCTGGGCAGCCTGTTCCAGTGCTTGATAGCCCTTTCGGTGAAGAATTTTTCCCTAATATCCAATCTAAATCTCCCCTGGTGCAACTTGAGGCCATTTCGTCTTGTCCTATTACTTGCTACTTGGGAGAAGAGACTGACATCCACCTTATTACAACCTCCTTTCAGGCAGTTGTAGAGATTGATAAGGTCTCCCCCTCAGCCTCCTTTCTCCAGAGCAAACAGTCCCAGTTCCCTCAGCTGCTCCTCATACGACTTTTTCTCTAGATTCTTCACCATCTTTGTTGCTCTTCTTTGGACATGCTTCAGCACCTCAATGTCTTTCTTGTAGTGAGGGGCCCAAAACTGAACACAGTATTCGAGGTGCGGCCTCACCAGTACCGAGTACAGGGGCACGATCACTTCCCTAACCCTGCTGGCCACACTATTTCTGATACAAGCCAGGAAGCTATTGGCCTGCTTGGCCACCTGGGCACACTGCCGGCTCATGTTCAGCTGGCTGTTGACTAACACCTCCAGGTCCTTTTCTGCCAGGCAGCTTTCCAGCCACTCTTCCCCAAGCCTGTAGTGTTGCACGAGGTTGTTATGGCCCAAGTGCAGGACCCAGCTCTTAACCTTGTTGAATCTCATACAATTCACCTTGGCCCATCAATCAAGCAGTTCAACACTCCTGCCCAACTTGGTGTTGTCTGCAAACTTACTGAGGGTGCACTTGATCCCCTCATCCAGATGACTGAAAAAGATATTAAATAAAAATGGCCCCACTAGTGAGCCCTGGGGAACACCACTTGTAGTTGGCCGCCAACTGGGTTTAAATCCGTTCACCGCAATCCTTTGGGCCCGGCCACAAAGATATAAAAAGATATAATCTTTCAATTTGTGGCATAAGTAGTTGCTTTTGTCAGGACAAAACTTATTACTTGTATCTTTCTACAAAGAAGGTACTGAGTTTTGTCTGCCCTGCCCTTACTTTCCAAATTTTTTGGTTCAGGAGGTGCTATGTCATAAGGTGCTTTACAAACTGGTACCTTAAATATGTTACCAACTTTAATTCTAACTTTAAGTTGCATTAATTGAATACTTATCTTTTTCCTCTTTAAAAACACAGATGCTCCCCCTCCCCCAACTTTTTCTAGGTTTCCCAAGGAATGCAAAGAAAATGCAGAGGAGATCATGGGAGATTAAATCACATTTCTAGGGTTCTATGTCTTTTTTTCAACTCTCTTATTGTTAGACATTTATTGGTCAGAAAGCTATGAAGAACACCAGCTGTTTTTCTGTTGTCAGACACAAAACATACTTCACAGTGCTTACTACAAATATTTTCTTCTCTGTCTCCAAACCCAGAATTTTTCCCGTGTCATTCAAACCATCTGAATATTTAAAACTTATGCCTAGTAGTAAAAGTGCACATAACTCACATGCCACCTCCATATCAGGTTTAGTTCTCTAACGAAGCTCATTACAATGTAAGTATTTTTAAGTCCTTTAATAATTTGACTCTTTTAAACATCTTTGAATGTGTGACTTGACTTTTTCTTCACTGTAGACTCTGAATATATTCACTGGCTCTGAATATATTCACTGTGATTAGACTTCTGCTTGTTTTGCTTAGTGTAAAAAACTGATGCAATTTTTCTGTTTATCATTAATAAAGCTGATATATTATGTAACAAAGCATGTGTTTACTAAGATTTTGTAATGAGTAATAAGTAAGTTAAAACTAAGATTTTCTTTTTCCTCTGAACGTTTCTTGGCAGTACTGACAGTAATCATGTGCCTTGTATGCCTCCAGGGAACCCTTCCACATTTACCACAGAGAGTATGTGGTAAGCAAAGAGCGTGATGAGTTAGACTGATTTCTTGTTATATACGCATGTTCACTTGTGTGTGTCAATAATTTTCAGATGGGGAAAGAAATTCTTCTTTAAAGAAATATATAAAAGTATATTTTGTATGTACATCTAGTTATTTGATCTGACTTCCTTTATAAAAAAAATCCAATCTTTTCCAGCATCAAGGGGCTTGTACATGGTGTTTTTATAGGATGATTCTATCTCTGCAATTTCAGTGTACATTTACAGATTTGAATTAGTTGTACCTGAAAAGCCATTAATTTGTGACTACCTTATTTTAAGTACTCTTAAGAACCTTATGCTTTTATTGCTTAAAAAAATTAACTGATCTGTACTAGAAATTCTGGCCATACATCTGAAAGATGAGTTCCCATAGTCTGACCAACCTTCCTTTCTAACAATTTTTTTTCCTTTCTCTTTCTGGCTTATTATACTTTACATTATCCTTTGCATCATAGCAATTCAGTAATATATGCAGTTCTATAGCAAATTCTCATCAAAGATCTCATTTTTAATGCATTAGCTTCTTTCTCATGGTTTTTCTAACATGAGTGCTGCTGAGTATCTAATTGTTTCTTTCTATTTCGGAAATTTTTCATTCCTTGAATTCAAGCTTAAATTGTAGTAGCTTTATCTCTGCACAATGCATTTTTTTAAAAGCTCACTTGTTACTGTCTGCATGTGCTCAGGCTTGTGATAAATAGCCTATCACTAGTTAGACTGGCAACACCTCTGCCCATAGGGTTTTTTTCTAATCACTTACATAAATTCTAAAGAAGATAGTTAACTTCAGAGCTCATCAGTTGCCTTTTCAGTTATCAGAATCATTAATTAAATGTCTTTTAGGGCTTATCTGTGAAAGATTTTAGTGTCAAAGTTTCTGTTTAGAAAATAAATCCCAGCCTCTGGGTGTGGAATCAAGCCTTATTTATGATGACAAAGTATTAACAGAAATTTGTTTAGTTTGCACAGTTGTCAAGACAAATTCAGGAAATAGTTATCATTATGTTCATGTCCGGTGGTTGTTTTAACGGTTTGGGAATTTGGTGAGTGGGGATGAGGGGAGAGCAGGGTGAGGGGAGAATTCGAGATTTTTGTAGTGGTTTGATTTGTGTGACTTTGGGGTTTGGGGTTTTGTGGGTTTGCTAGCTTTTTATTTGGGCTGTGTATATCAATAGAGTTGTACTGAGATACTTCTACTCTGCCTTAAGCAAATTCCTCATTGTCTGACTCAGTATTTCTTACAGATGAACTTTGAATTATGTCATGGTGATCAACGAGTAGTGACTGTTGGACTTTAGTCTATATTTTTACCTATATCAGTCACGTCTTAGCATAGATATGCTAAAGTATTGATTATTTGTGTATACTTTGTTTTGTTCTCTGTATTGAACTATGCATTCAAATGTTCACTAATCCACTTGATCTTCCGTTCAAAATGTAATCCCCAAGTTAATGAACTAATTCTCCTCTGACAAAATAGTTCTTTCCAACTCTGTCTTTTTAATCAAGCCCAGGTAGTGAGAAATGGGAAGAGAGATAAAGGAGGAAAAGAGAAGGATGTTAGGAAGAGTGTGGTGGGTTGACCTTGGACGCTGGGTGCCCACCAAGCCACTCTATCACTCCCCTCCTCAGCAGGACAGGGGCAGAGAAAATAAGATGGAAAAACCTCATGGGTCAAGATAAAAACAGTTTAATAAAGCAAAAGCAAAGGCCATGCATGGAAGCAAAGGAAAACGAAAGCCTTATTCTCTGCTTCCCATTAGCAGGCAATGTCCAGCCACTGCCTTGGAAGTAGGGCTTCAGTACGCATAGCGGTTGCTCTGGAAGACAAACGTCATAATAACGAATGCCCTGCCCCCTCCTCCTTTCTCTTAGCTTTTATTGCTAAGCATATGTATGGAATATTCCTTTGATGAGTTTGGGTCAGCTGTCCTGGCTATGTCCCCTCCCAAGATCTTGCCCACCCCCAGTCTACTGGATGAGGGAGGGAATGTTGGAGAAACAGCCTTCATGCTGTGCAAGCACTGCTCAGCAGTAGCCAAAACACTGGTGTGTTATCAACATCTTTCTAGCTACCAATACAAAACACAGCACTATGAGGGCTGCTATGGGGAAAATTAACTCCATCTCAGCCAGACCCAATACAAAGAGGAATCCCACTTCATGTGGGAGAGCACTAAGGCAGAGTTAATGCTTAGGAGAATATAGAAACCTAAAGAGGAATTTTCATGAAAGTGTTACTTTTGTACAGATCTCATACTGTTCATCTTATAGTGCAATTATACTGGTTTTGTAGAATACAGTTGCAATGTCTTGATTGTTTTAGTGACCACTGAACACTGAACAAATTTCAGCCCTGGGTGAGAAAATGGTAACAGCCTCAAATCTTGGGACTGTCTTATGCTATTGTGGCAGAAACTGCTAAGCACTAATATTAATTTCAGGTTCTAGACATTTGTTTCTGCACAGGAACATCAGAAGAGTCCCATATCTCTAGAACTAGTGTTAAACAAAATTTTTTATACACAGAATATACTTATGACCTTGAAGGTTGTCCTGAATACGCAAGCAGAAAAAAGTCCATGATTAAAACTAAGTGTGGCAGTGTAGTAGGCCCATTCTGATTTTTAATGCAGTTCTTTAAAGCTCCTCTTATTCATGGTAAATAAAGAAGCTTCCAGTGTCCACCACTCTGGCTGGTACAGACTGCGTATTTTTGTTGTCCTGGTTTCAGATGGGATGGAGTTGATTTTCTTCCTATTAACTGGTATAGTGCTGTGTTTTGGTTGTAGTATGAGAACAATGTTGATAACATACTGATATTTTAGTTGTTGCTAAGTAATGTTTACGCTAGTCAAGGACTTTTCATTTTCCCATGCCCTGCCAGGTGCACAGGGGGCTGGGAGGGAGCGTGGCCAGGACGGCTGGCCCAGCTGGCCAATGGGCTATTCCATACCATGTGACATCATGCTCAGCATATAAGGCTGGGCGAAGAAGAAGGGGGGGGGACGTTTGGAGTGATGGTGTTTGTCTTTCCAAGTAACCACTAGGCATGATGGAGCCCTGCTTTCCTGGAGATGGCTGAACCCCTGCCTGCCAATGGGAAGTAGTGAATGAATTCCTTGTTTTGCTTTGCTTGCGTGCGCGGCTTTTGCTTTCCCTATTAAACTGTCTTTATCTCAACCCACGAGTTTTCTCACTTTTACCCTTCTAATTCTCTCCTCCATCCCACCCGGGACGGGGGCGAGCGAGTGGCTGCATGGTGCTCAGTGGCCGGCTGGGGTTAAACCACAACATTTGTATATAAATATTTTTGCCTTATATTCTGGATGTGGACGGCAAACTTGAGTTGATAGCAATTATTGCAATGTTTTTGACCTTTGTATATGCTAGCTCCAGTATTTTTGCTGATGCTTTGAGGCTGACAGCTTGAGACAAGGTGAAAACTGTGTTTTTTGTTGCTACCCTTCAGGGGATCACATGCAAATGACAAGCTGCCTGCAACCAGGTCTATAACTCATCACTGAAGCTGATGTGAAAGTAGTCAATGATGAGGAAAACAGGTACTGGGTAAGAAGCTGACCTAGTGGTGGACATCTCCATAGCAACAAAGTTGCCAGGGTTTCTGAAGAAGACTCATTCAAACCCACCCTCACCCCCGAAACAACAACAACAACAAAGATTAAAATGTTTTTAAAAAAAACTCTTGCTGATGGTGGAAGCTTGCTGGAATATGGCATTATAGTGAAGTGACTCCAATGTGCAGCAAAAAGTATATAAGTAAACTGTTCTGCTATGTGTTGTGGGGAATAAAAAACAGACTAGAAGTCTTCAACTATGTCCATTTTAACAGTAAGTATGATTTTCACCTATTTGAAAGAAATCAATTTCAATATGAACTTGAATGCAAAGAGATCATGTTCACAAGGATTTGAACTGTATTTTGTGGAGGAGGTGTTTGTGGATTGGAATTGATATTTAATTGCAGTAAGGTGCACACATTTCCTGAAACAAACCTGAAGTTTTTATTTGCTTGATGTATCCTTATAATCTAATATGAAACTGTAAATTGTTGTTGTGAGGATCAGACATGCAAGTGATTTGGCCCCTGAACTGAAAAAACCTAACAGAAGCAATAACATACAGTCACATGAGAATAAGGATTCATTTTGTGTTTGCCAAAAACTAGAATCTTGGGGTTAGGGGGAAGGAAGTGGGAATAAAATACTTTTTTCCCCTAGACTTTCTAATTAAAAAGGTGCTTCATCAGCATCAGACAAAAGTAGTTGTGAAATTAGTAAAGATTAGTAAGGGATCTTGAGCTACATAGTCTTTAGACATGAAAGATACAGATTCAAATACTTGCTATGAATTGAGAAGACAGGAATGGATCCTGGTATGTGTCTCAGGTAACTTCTCAAAGTCACAGAAGCTCATAAGGGGCTGGGGGTGGGAGGGTGCCATGCTATTTGCTCTGCCATCCCTTTTATAAAAGTTACACAGAAGGTATCAAACTTCTTTAAAGCAAACAAATATTAAGATAACTGTTTCTTTTAAAGAAATATGGATATTGGGGTGAGGGGATGTATACATTTTAAATGTTTTCCTTTCTTTCAGTTTAGTCATAATTCACCATTTTGACACAATTCATTAGATAGTCTGTTCCAGCCACAGCTACAACTTTTATGAAAAATAAGCTACTTCAAGAAAAACGTTGACCAGCTATATTCAGATTTTAATTAAAAAAAAATAAAGAAGATAATCCCTGTGCACAGGAACACTTTACAGGAATGCAATCAGCACATAGTCTAATGTCATTGCAACTTCTGTTTCTCAGTGTAAAATTTCTGTAGGACTCCTTTACATACCAACCTTGCCAAGGTTTTTTTTCCAGAGGGAAGTGGAGCAAGTCAAATGACAGAAAAGAACAGTCTTAGCTTCCACAAACCAGAAGTGTCCATTTTTGTACGGGGTGCAGGTCCCCAGGGGCTGGCAGGGGGCTGCAGGGGGGCCTCTGTGAGGAGCGGCCGGGGCTGCCCCGTGCCGGACACAGCCGGTTCCAGCCGGCTCCAACCCACCCCCCGCAGGGCACGGCTGAGCCCCGCAGCCACGGTGGCGGCGCCTCGGGGAAAGCCTGGGTAAGGAAGGGCAAAACGCTGCCCGGCTGTGAGGGGTGAGGGAGAAAGTGTGAGAAAGAGCCCTGCGAGCCCCGAGGGGAGAGGGGGAGGAGGAGGGGAGGAGGTGCTCCAGGCACCCCAGCAGGGATCCCCTGCAGCCCCTGGAGAGACCACGCTGGAGCAGGAAGGAACTGGGAGAGACTGTGGAGAGCCCATGCTGGAGCAGGTTTATTCTGAAAGACTGCAGCCCATGGGAAGGACCCACGCTGGAGCAGGGGAAAAGTATAAGAAGAAAGGAGTGGCAGAAAGGAGCTGTCATGGACTTGAGCACATTCCCCATCCCCTGTGGGGCTTGGAGGGGAGGAGGTAAAGGAGCCAGGAATGAACGAGTGATGTTGAACCTGGGAAGAGGAAGGGCGCAGGTCTTTGTTTCTCACCAGCCAACTCTATTTTTAATTGGCAATAAACTAAATTTCCCTAGGTCAAGTCTGTTTTGCCTGTAATGGTAATTGTTAAGTTATCTCCCTGTCTTTATCTCAATCCACAAGCTTTTTCTTCATCTTTTCTCCCTCTGTCCTCTGGGTGGTGGTTTCTCTGAGGTTTCCTAGCAGAGGAAAACTCAAGTACATTTATGAATAGACTATGTAACAGTATGACATTGTGAGTATGACTCTTGACCTCTTAAAATATAGAGGTTTTTGGCCAGGTGGTGTAACCTGTACTGCCCAATAATCCTTGCAATTAAAGAGTAGGCAAATGCTGGTATTCTAGGACCCTGGTAGGAAGAAATCAACATAAGCAAGGGTGTTAGCACTGTAATGTTTGAAGTGCCCTCTGTAATCTTTCTGATTAACTGGAGACTAGAAAGACATGTCTTCATTAGAAACATGTCACTGTGTTATTGTCAATAAAAACCATTTCCAAAAAACTCTCCATGTGAAATTTGAAGGTATATAGTGAAAATTTTAAAAAAAAACACCCTTATGTTTTCAAATACTAACCTACTTGTATTTAAATTCTCACAAAAATATGGCTTTGGGGACAAATATTTTAAAATTGTCATGGTTTAACCTGGCAGGCAGCCAAATACCACACAGCCACTCACTCGCCCCGTCCCCCCCAGTGGGACGGGGAGAGAATTGGAAGGGTAAGAGTGGGAAAAACTCGTGGGTTGAGATAAAGACAGTTTAATAGATCAGAAAAGGGAAAATAATAATAATAATAATAGTAATAATAATAGAATATACAAAATGAGTGATGCACAATGCAATTGCTCACCACCTGCGCTGACCAATAACCAAGTAGCAATCGGTACTTCCTGGATCATGCCTACCATTCATATACTGAGCATGACGTCACATGGTACGGAATACCCCATTAGCCAGCTGGGCTGGCTGTCCTGATTATGTTCCCTCCCATCTTGTGTACCTAGCTCAGTCAGTAGGCACGGGAGCTGTCCTTGGACTAGGAGGGCACTTAGCAACAACTGAAAACATCAGTGTGTTATCAACATTCTCCTCATACTAAATCCAAAACACAGCACTAGGAAGAAATTTAACCCTATCCCAGCCCAAACCAGGACAAATTAATAACTTCATTTCTATGTGGAAACGAAATAAGCATTTAATATTTTGAACTCAAATAGGACTAAAGTGAAAACATTTTTGGTTAAACTATTATTTTCACTTTTTTGTTACAGGGTGTTCAAGAAGGAATTGAAATAGCTGATTGGAAAACAATTTTATTGCATTTAGTTACAACAAATCTGCTTTCGTTCTGATGAATTCTGCAGGGAAGTTATGTTTCAAAACTTACTGGTAAATGAAATTAATTCCCAGGTTTGACCTGCCTTTATAAGAATGCAACTCTTTTTTCCTCCTCTCTCTGCTCACCTTCTCACTCACAGAGTCTGGACCCAAGTCTCTTTTCTGTTTTTCAATAGATATTTAATTAAAGAGATGCTACTTCTGTCCTGCTGTTCTTTAGAAATGTTCTCATAAACCAAAGAGAATACATGGCGTAAGCTGAGTGATTAGAAAGTGACTCTTCTTGAAGCTACTGCTTTCATCATGAGTGTCACTCTGGAAAACTGCTGCAATCGTACAGAACACTCTTGAAAAGGTAATATGAAAAGTTCTTTATGCTAGTGACTGGAGAAGAAAAAAACTCAAAAAACCCAAAGTCACCTAAAAATTGCAAAGTTCAAAAAATACTATGCAAAGAAGTCAAAAGGTTAAGTTCAACAATTTCATATTGACTGTATTTGATTGCCACTTTGACCTAGAACATGAGTATAGTATCTCTAAGGACTTAGATATTACTACCTCTGTTTGCATTGGATGCTTTGAAAAATCCTGACAAAAGGTCATAGCAATAGTGGCCTAGAAATAAGTAGCTTTTCAAAAAAAGCATGCTATGTATTTATTTGTTAAAAAAACAGTGGGAAAAAAATCTCACATTTCTTGTGAGATTTTAAAACTATTGAAAGAAACCCAGTCAAATAAAAGTCTTAAATGCCTTTTGCTCCTATCATGTCATGAACAAGGAGACAGAAAAGACTTATCTATTGCTTTTTGAGACCACAGTTTACTAAATCAGGTTCTCTTTAAATATCTTGTCTCTTTTCTTACGTTACGCTTTTCTCTCTAAAAATATGAGGGGTGTTTGTAGGAGGAGGGAGTTCTTGCTAAGTTTACAAGGATCATCCAACAAGTCTGCTGACTTTGAAGGAGTTTTTGCTACATGCCAGAGCTTACATCTGATTGCAGCTACTTTGGAGCTGTGGAACAGTTTTTTGAGGAAAGAACTGACAAGCTGATTACATTCTCTATTTCTACAAGCTTATGGGCCCTCAGTCTATTTTTTCCTCTCATTTTTTTTTCAGAGTAGAAGTGACATATAAAATCATGAAGATTTTTTCTGTGTTTTTCTGGCAGGGAAAGGCAGGGAGAAGGAAAAGAGTATTAAAGTATGCCCAAAGAACTACAAAAAAGAACATAGAAAATTCTGATTATCTAGACTTTACCTCTAAAACCTTGCATTATGCTGTATTTGTCTGTTCCCTCTAATATCTAGATATACAAATAAACACAGATAAGGGAAAAGAAAAAATAATTTATTCCGCTTCTCACAAAGCTACTGATCTAATCAGCAGCTGTTTCACATATAAGTGTGTTTCACAAAATTCATACTTTCCATACTTGGTAGTCAGTTCTGAACTGGTTACTGTTAGATGGGAAGTCGTCTTAGGATTTAACAGTTCCGTGAAAAATCCAGTTCAGCACTAAGTCACAATAAAAAAATCCCAATTTTTAGACTTACGAGGCAAAGATAGGAAACAAAAAACTTACTGCATTGCTGTATTAATTCATTGTTTGCGGGAAAAATCTAACTAG
This sequence comes from Calonectris borealis, assembly GCF_964195595.1. NCBI lineage: Eukaryota > Metazoa > Chordata > Aves > Procellariiformes > Procellariidae > Calonectris > Calonectris borealis. Next base: position 113,461,479 of record NC_134312.1, on the reverse strand, counting down.
ATTAGGACTTCCTAGGCTGGCAAAGTGATGCCTGAGAGGGTAAGGTCTTAAAAGTCATGGACTGATAGGATGAATAAGGAACAAACACTCACTGTTTCTTCCCATACAAGAAATTAGAAGAAAGAAACTAGCAACTGACAGACCTAAGCGGACATTGAGTTACTTTGCTATCTGTGTAGCAAAGATGAGCAACTCAGAGCCAGAGTATAGTGGGTGTGGACTGAAAAAAGCTGGTGGTCAAATTTATAGCAGAAAAGTCCAACAGGTCTACTAAACAGGAGTCCAGAAACATGTCTAGTGTTTCTCTAAGCTTGCCCAGTTCTCCTTGTACTCTTGAGGCATCTGCTGTTGGTCTCTGTCCCTGTCCCAAAGAGAGATAGCCCTTGTCCGACTCAGTTTGTCTGTTCGTGCATCTGTAGCAAGAAACTGCTCCAAGGTCCTGTAGTTTTGTCATTATTCCTAGAGGAAGGTTATGCCTCCTTTTCTAGCTGCACAAGAACTTCGATTTTACGTTTTATGTCTTTAGGCCTATTTTACCTATGTACTTAGGCCTTTTGTATAGCAGGCAAAGGCTTTGAAATGTGACACTAAAGCATCTGGAAAGTTAAAAATATGTATAACATTTAAATATCTGGAGGTTTTTGTTTGTTTGAAGATCTCAAGTTTTTGTACTTCTTATTGGAAATATTCAGAAAGACTAATGTAGTCCTCTAGAGCAGCTGACCGCTGCTTAGGTTTGGGATTTGATTAGTATATCTGCACTCTCATGAAAGCTAATGGTAAAAATATCTGATGAAAGTTGTCTGCCTACAGTAGGTGATATGAATTGCCCTGTAGAGAGCTCTGTACGGAGCCCATTATAGCTTCTCATCAGAATTAATGTTCTTCTTTTTCTAAATGGGAGCTCAGGCTTGGGAGCTTCCTTTCCCCATGTTTGTGAGGGATCTTACAGCTACCTGTAAGACCATTGCAGGGTGCAGACTGGTGCTATATATGTTTCCTTGTACTTAGGTCGATGCTGAAAATAAGATGCAGAGCATGCAATCAAGACTGTCCTATTAGACTGTCCTGATTAATACAAAAGCAACAAGACCCAGGCTTTGGAGCACAGACTGCATGAGCCCCATGCTCTTAGAGATCACAGCTACTGCAGAAAGAACAAGAACATCAGTAAGAGCAATGGGGTGTTGCTCTTGAAAGACCGTGATTATTATCTGGTGCAGAGGAATAGTCAACAGGATGGCAGTGATAAAAGGGCTGGTGGTAGTGTTGTGACAAAGACTTGTGGATGTCGTGGGAGTGGTCATACAAGTGCTAGCTGTGCTGAGAAGACTGTGGCTATTGTTCACAGGATATGAAACAAAACACACACTTACAAACAAGGCCATTAATTAGTACAGCTAAGCAAGTTTTTCCGGGCGTACAACAGTAAACAAATGGTGTTAGCATTCCAAGACCATGACTGTTTTTGAGGTGTAGCAGGCAGGATGGTGGTGATAAAAAGGCTTATATATTATATACATTATAAACATTATGTATCATATAAACGATATATTAACAAAGTGATGTATCTATGTATAACTGAATAAAATATGTATTTATAAATATTTGTATACTCTTTTATACATATTTCTCTGTGTGTGTGTACAGTATATAAATGTCTATATTTTTATATCTGAGCACTTCCTGGTCCAAAGGAAGGGGCAGCCAATCACAGGACTGCCTAAGAACCTGTGGGTATGACAGTGTCAAGAAATGGCTGTCAGCCAATCACAACAGAGTGTGAAAACACGTGGGAAATGACGCTTTCAGAAGTGGCATCTTCCATATATGTAATGACAGAGGACTTCCTTTTCTGATGTGCTTCTGGGTACACCAGGAGGGGCAGCTCGTCCTGCCAGCCAATCGCAAGGCTGCCTGAGAGCACATAAGTATGACAGTGTCAAGAAATGGCTGTCAACCAAAGGAGCAGAGAGCAGTATGATGCTTAACAAAATGACAGCTCCCTGCCATAAAATGGTGAAGCCCTTTCATAAAATGGCAGCCAAAACAAAATGGTGGCCCCTGTGTATGTAGGGGAAGGGTCTTCTTGGCCTGATGTACTTCTGGGTAAACTGGGGGTGGCGGGGGGAGGGGGGGGAGAGTGGTCTTGTCAGCCAATCACATCAGATCATGTGACTGGAAGAAGGGGAGTGACTTCTGGGGCAAATGGCTCTTGAGGCTGCTGGGAGGGGGTGGGATTTTTGCTGGAAGCTGAGAAGTGGGGCACCTATCACTTCTTCTCTGGTAGATCAGTGGTACCTATACAACTAGCACTTCCCGGGTGAAGGGTGTAAAAGTGATGGTAGTCTACCTGGAAGAGCTGCTACAGCTAAATCTTACTGGGGGGTGGAACTGAGCTGGATGAAATTAAGACAAATCACATCAAAAGCTGTCATCTGAATACCCTTGGGTGAACTGGCTTCTGTTTAAACAAAATACTTGTTTTCTATATTAATTGATATATCTCATAGCCTTGTAGCTGCCTGTTTTGCGGTTATTGGGGGGTGGGGTGTAATATGGTCATGACAGATATATGCTATTTTTTGCTTGAACTTTAATAGTTCAATAGTCTTAATGCATCACCAAGTGAATATCAACAATGATACTTGCTGGTTAAGGTATCTTTTATGAACACATATGCCATTATGGAGATGAGGAGAATTCCCTTCTAGTGATCAGACCATTACCACCTTGAACTTTGATTTTAACTGAGCAGGCCAGTGTTACTTAGGGGTTTCAGTAACTGCTGCCCTAAAGCAGGAATAATGTGAGAAAGAGAAAAAGAACAAGATGAACTTAAGTATTTCCTTCAGTAAGAATGCCTTTGTTCTTACATTGTTTACCATAAAAAGAACAAAAGAAGAATACTTCCATGTTTTTTGGAAATAAGAAGTAGGTGGGGAAGTGAGAAGAGGTAAAGAATATGCAAAAAGATCACAATTACAAAGACTGCAGAACAGCAAAGGAGTAAGTCAGAAATGCCCTCCTATAAGCAGTATTTTGATATGTGCAGACACTGATAGATAACGGTTATTTTTTTTCTTTTGTATGATTAAAAGTATATTTTCTTCTTTTGTAAAAAGGCAATGTGTATTCAGTGCCCCAAGAAGTAACATACAGAAGAGTGTAACTAACAATTTATCCACTATTAAATGACTGGCAGGCTGATGCGGCAAGATACATGCATTCACCACCTGTTTGTCAGCTGCAGATACTTAGTGGGTTTGCCTGCTGCAGTAGGTTTAGATTCTTGAGGATTAGGACCAAGATTTTGTCAAGAGGAGATTTACTTCTGAATTTGGTTGTACCACAGATACATATAGCTTTGTAATAGTATAATGGTGCTAGATTTTGCATAGGGAAAGAGGGGCCGAGGTATTATTTCAGTTTACCTCTGCCAGAGTTTTGTTTGTCAAATGTGAAAAAATAATCTGGGTTGTAGGTTGGGTCTACTGTAACTAAGGTTTACATCACTAGGAGAAAGCCTGGGGTGTGTGTGTTTGAATAAGGGTGACAAGTTTAAATACTTGAAATAAAAGGTTGTTATTCAAGGTGCAATAAGGTAGCCTTTGTCTCCATTTCTTTTAACATTAAAGCCATTGAGTATGGTATTGAATCTCTAATATGCATAACAACAATGTTCTGCCACCATCGTTGTATCATGCAAAATACAGATGATAGGATATTATGAACACTTTAAAGCTCATTGTGTGTAGTGTGTAAAACATTTTGGGAGACTTAGGAAAGCCAAGTGGTGAACAAGTGCTCTAATGAGAAATCTATTGTTGTGTCACAATACCAGTCTTGCAAATTTGTTTGTCTGCATGTCAAGACCTTTATGGAAATGAAAGAAGAGAGCTCAGGTTAGAGTCTCTTGCCTTTCACTAGGTTATTTGCACAAAGATAGGCCTCTATAACATGAAAATTTTCTATAGCATGTTACTTCTGAGGGTCTTAAATATTCTTTCTTACTGCTAGGAATTAAAGTTCACATTTTTTTTTTAATAAATTGCCATTTCCAATTTGGCAGCTGTTTTCCTAGGTTTACCTATTTTAATAAACAACTTTTACACTAACGTTGTTACACAGCTTGTGGGTTTTTTTGTAGTGATGTGAATGCTTAGCTCTGCACTTTGTCTTCTGAAGGCTTGTCAGTATCTCAGATACTATTAACAGCCAGAGAGCCCTAAGCTTTTTTTCTTCTGTTTAACAAAGTGTTTGTAATCTATTATCAGAAAAAAATTTGATGGTTTCATAGATGCCCAAAAAAATCTCTGGCAATGTACTGACCATCAGATAAGGTCAAATAGGTACTAAGGGGAAACCTTAATATTATGTTTTAACTTAGTTTTGTCAGAACACATCTTTACTGACAGAACTAAATGCAGGAAAAATAGAGAGAGGTGAAGCTAGTCTATGAGAAGTGAAATCTTAGAAAAAAAACTTTTAGTACCCTGTGGAAGAGGATGTATTCTTAACATGTATTCACATCAAAATACAACTTATTTTCTTTTAAGATGTTATTATTGATGAGACTCTATCTTTCCTCTGTGCCGCTATTCCTTCTCTTAATACATGGACTTATGCTCCTACAGTCCTTCATAAACTCTGTAGGGGAATACAAGTTTTCAGATGTAGACTTGTGATCAGCATTTCCCATTACTAGCCTAAACAGCTTCATGCAGTTTGTGAGGGTTTTTTTGATTATGTTCTGAGGCAACTCACTCTCTGTACATGTGCTATTAGGAGGAATCTGCATGCTTAAAATGAGGTTTTGGGGGTTGTCTCCACAGGCTGAAATGAAAATGCTACTAATAATTGGAATGTTACTAATGTGATTGATATTATGAGGCTGCTAATGTCCTTTATGGAATTTTGCCAGTAATCATGACTTGAAACGCAGCAAGAAGAGGCAAATAGAGAGAGGTAAAGTTATGTAATTTTTAAAAGCATAATTGAAAGTCCCAATATATTATGATAATTATGTTTTTTATTTTAAGTCAATCTCCTGACCACTATCAGGATGTTTTTATTGCTAAGGAAAAAGAGGATTAGAATAACATATCTTCTTCCACAGATATGGAAAAATATGTGCAATATAGAAAAATACATTCAATTTCTAATGGGATGAGTGGAAACAATGCTGAAATTAGATAACAGTGCTCTTTTGCTCCAAAACAGCTTAAGCATGTTTTCACGGTGAAGGTTATGAAACTATATTGACATGTTGTGAAAGCCTATTAATGTAAAAGAAGACAAATAGTAGTAACTGTAGCTGATGATAAAACAAAATATATAGGAAAATCCTGCAGTGTATCCTAAGAAACAGTATTTCTTTGTAAAGCAGGTGCATTCTGAGCTCATGCAAACAGCGGTGTGTGACTGACTAAACCCCTAGGGGTGGAACGTGACTCACTAAACTCCTACGATGGAAGAAGGCTCAGAGGAGATGGGCAAGGGCGTTGTGCCCATGAAGCTCAGAGGATAATGCAGGGTGTGAGTGACCACAGCTGTTGCAAAGAAACTGACTTTATTTTACCACAAAGGGGACCAGAGGGCGGGCCTTTGTTTAAGATAAATGATTATCAACAGTTGAGTTGATCAGGTGGTGGTGTACATGTTTCTCCCTGAGTTTATTAAGAGTGTGAATGTCTCCCTGAGTTAGCCAGACCAGCATGGGATGGGAGTGAATACATGGCTCAGCCTGACAGAGTATTAAAACTAGACAACTAGCAAAATAATTTTGAAGAGTGCAACGGGCTTGAGCTGGCTTCCTTCCTGGAGATTGGACACACCCAGCGTCTTGACAGTAAGCATATTATTGTGAATCATTGGTATTGTGATTGAATTGTGTACTGGAATTGCTATATTTTGCTATGTGTAACTTACATTTGTATTGTGTTTTCAGTATATTTTGTATCTCTCTGCTAAATCAGAAATTCCACGTAACATCAAGTATCTTCAGATAAGTAAATTTGATATTAAATGTTACAATCTCCATGCATGGAATATCTCAAAGACCCTGGTGAGGGAGAATTGGACTCTGACATGGTGTAATGAAGGAATGAAAAGACAGTGTTTTCTCTCACTTTTTCTACCATGTTAAAGACACTTGCATTAAGTGCAATCAAATATTTGTATACATCTTGGGGCTTGTTAAAAACAAACCCCAAACCATACAGACTTCCACTTCCCATTTTGGCACGGAAATACCAAACGATTTGTTTGTTAGAATATTTGTAGAGCATATAGACCTGTGCTCTGTTTCATTTGTCTTTCCCCAATAATTATTCTAGGGCTTTTCTTCCTAGGTGGGGGAACTTCTGCTATGAACGCAAACTTTCAAATCTGTGCTGGAGTATTTTCAAACAATTACTTTAGTCTTCACTTGCATGTATTTGCGGCAGTGGAGGAGGCCATGGGGAGATGAGATAAGCATCAGAAGTGTTGTTCTGCCTTCAATCCCGCTTTTGACTGCATGTGCTAGGGGGACTCCCCAAGGAGCTGTTCATCCAAGCACACAACATGAGAGCGTAGTGCTGCTTAGCCTTAGCCCCCTTTCCTGATGGAAGTACCTCTGAAATAACCACATTGCCAAGCAGTTGGCTTATCTAGTTTGCATAACCATTCTTAAATGTGTGTGTGCATGTTGCCTCTTTGATTTTCTGAAAGATGAGTCAAGGGCAAGGGTCCTGTGGTAGAGAGGAAAAAGGTGTCCAGTACAAGGTAGCAATAGTAACACTTTTTTTTTTTAACTCATTTTTAAAGATTATCTTTTAAAATATCTTTGGCTCATCTTATATTTTTGTTCTTTCTTGAAGTAAGATAACTGCTTGAATTTTTAGTGATAGAAGAATGTAATTTATGGTGGTTAGTTTTTACTAAAGCAAACCCATGTGCTTCCTGTAATAATGTTATCAGAGGGATAACTGACAAAGTACTATTTTACAAGGCCTGTCTCATCTTCCTACCTGCAATATGGTTTATATGGATTAAGTTACATCTTTGCCTTTTCAGTTACTAGTATGCCTAACATTTTGAAATTTATTAGATTATTTACATCCATGTTTTGCAGCTTAAGATCACTTTAAAAAGGAAGAATTATAGTCTATATTTGAAAGTTGTGGTGTTTTTGCTGCATATATGCTTATAAATAATGTTCAGCACTACAATGCTGCGCAAAATACTTTTGGAGCTTCCTGTTGCTGTGGGGTCCCCTGTAAGAACATGCCTGCTAGCACATACTGAATTTGTTCAGTACTGTTATGTCAACAGCACTTTTACAAGCAACAGCATACAACATGTATGCATTTTCAATGCCTATGAAAAGGAAAATTTGTATGCGTGTATATATATCTATCTCATTTACATATTTTTCATCTATGTGAATATATATTGCTGAAAATTCATGTAGAGCTCTATCTTATGATTTCTGGGTTTCTGCAGTCTCACCTAAAAGAAAATAAATATGATGTAACTAAGGGAAATTATTCTAGTAGTACTAGAGAATTTCCAATTATAAATGCCTTGTAAAATATTTCACATTAGCTGTACGAGATTCTCCTCATGGAAGGAGTCATGGGAAGTGATCATATAGGGGTGATGGGAAGAAGTTGTACAGTTTTACTTGTTACATGTTGTCCCTATATAGCAAGTGGAATTATGCTCCATCTAAAAGAGTTGTGTTTTTAAGTGTTTTCAGCCTGAACAAAGTTCTCCTGTATAGGTCTTCCTATAAAAAGAACTGGACTTGCTATTTTATTGCATAGTTGTTCATTTTGAAGTTTATATACTCTCCACAGAATAGGCAATAGTAGTAAAAACAACCAAATAACACTCCCTGCCATTTCTTCTTAGAAAATTAAGCAGCTGTAATTCTGAACATGAAGTGGGAATAATGTGACCGTTTTGCAGATCTTTCATGACCCTAATCACATTAACTGAGTCAGTTCTTTTTCCCTAGTATGAGCTGATGGTAATGGATGGCTTCATAAAACTTTCAGGGACAGGTACAAAAAGGTGATTTTGGGCAGGAAAAATATTTTCTGTCATCCTAGCAATGTCAAAAGCAAGACATGAGTAGCAGAGAAGTAGAGGATAATGGGTAACTATTTTACTGGTCCATAGAATCTTGGTTTCTATGGCATTTGAAGGATGCTAGAAACTACAGGGGTTTAATGACCTTATGGAACTTTCCATGGCCATTAAATCAGAGAAATCACATGAGGAGGGAATTATTTCAGTGCTGCTGATGGGAATTTTTATAGGCACCTTGCTGTTTCCCATGGTGGGAGAAGATGGTATAAACTAATGACAGGCAAAGGTCAAATGCTTCAGAGTGCATATGCACCCAACTGATTAGATGTTGGTCTGAAGTTCACCCAAGCTTTTTTGGAATCTTTTTGGTTTTGCAAAATTGTTTTACTATGATAAACAATAGCTTGCTTGCTTTGCTTTCCTTTTTCTTTTTTTTTTTTTTTTTTTTTTTTTGAGGGAGGTTTGTATTTGAAGATGTGCCCATTATTTACCTATCAAAAGTATAGTATGTAGTGCTATTGTAATATTTTCAATTCAAATTCCAGCCTGAGTTCAGAAATATAAAATTCAGTAGAAATAATAAATTCTTTTTTCACCAGGAATATGTTTCTGTGGGATTTTTCTTAGGATTCTGCTCATACGCTTCAGGATAATAGCACTTCTAATACCTGCAAACTGTTTGTGCTCACTGTTCTTAGAACATCTGAAATCACTGAAGTTTAAAAAGAGAGTTTGTTTACTTTGAATTTCATACTTATCCTGCATGAGTTGAATTACCTGATGTAAAATAGAGACAAGCTGACAGTATTGCACCAGAATCAATTTCTAGCTTGAATAATTGAATAGGTTATAGTATATCCTTGCTTAATGGCCTGATCTTCAGAATTGTTTTGTATATGCATAAATCCACTGTAATAAATAAAGCCCATGCAGCCAATGTGTGAAATCTGAGCCTCACTGAGGAAAAAATTGGTTAACTTTAATAAGATCAGAATTTCATCCAAAAGGATTATTTGCAAAATCTCAGTATACTTATAATTAATGAACTTATAGTATAGAAATATAGGATTTGCTGTAGTGCTTCTACACGGAGATGATCTTATTGTTTCCTTGCTGAAAAATATATTTTAAAACTCTTCCTATAAGGTGATGGTTTTTTTGCAAATATACATTATTTATACTTATAGAACTTACAGAAAGTGGAGTATTTGGGGCAAAACTATTACAAATAATATGTGTAAAAAATACTCTTATTTTAACTTGAGAGATACCTAAAGTGAGAAAGTAGGATTACTTGAGAACAGTTTAGCAGTCTATCATTAATACCTTGGAACAGTTACTGTTCAAGAGTGGATAAAATCACAAAAGTAGTCATGTAAGCAAGCTAATATTATGCTTCTTTTTTGTCCCTTTGGGGAACAGCCCCCACCAGTATCAAATACTTTGTTTGGCTAAAAAAAAAATCTTACTTTCATTAAGCAACTGTATATGTTCTAGAAGGTTATGACGATGGGGAAGCTGAAGGAAGCTGAATGTGGATAAATGTGAAACACCAGAGGAAAGAAAGAAACTTTTGGTTTCAAACAATTAAAGCTGTGTAAAAACAATACCTAGAATCTGTTGTCTAGTGGCAATAATGGAATAGTAGATATTAGTTTTAGAAACTCTAAAGGGATTTTAAGACTCTAATACATGTCAACCCCCAAAATGTCCAACACACTGAAGCTAGTGAGTTATCTTTCCCAGAGAAAATTACACTTCGGATCTCATAGAGGTATGATTATTATGAGGATTTCTACTTCTGGCTGTCAAAGCTTGCTCATCTTTGTCATGAGGTGGACACCAGCAACATTTTTTTATACTATTCAGGAAAATCCTGTTACATTTAAAAGAGAGAACTTACCTGGTTTAAGATCAGATCTTTAAGAAATTCAGAGCACTACTTCCATGTATGACAAATGTTTTAAAATGTTTAGTTTACTCTACAACTAAGAACTACCCCATGCACCAGTATTGCTGGGGGCCAACTGGCTGAGAAGCAACTTTGCAGAAAAGGAGCTGGAGTTCCTGGTGGGCACCAGGTTGAAAATGAGCCAGAAATGTGCCCTTGCTGCAAAGGTGGCTAATGGTATCCTGGGCTGCATTAGGAGGAGTGTTGCCAGCATGGAGGAAGTTGATCGTTCCCCTCTGCACTGGTGAGGCCACACCTGGAGTGCAGTGTCCAGTTCTGGGCTCCCCAGTACAAGGTAGACATGGACATACTGGAGAGAGTCCAGTGACAGGCCACTGAGATGATTAAGGGACTGGAGCATCTCACCTGTAAGGAAAGGCTGAGAGAGCTGGAACTGTTCAGCCTAGACAAGGGAACGCTTGGGGCGCATATCTTATCAGTGTATATAAATACCTGAAGGGAGGCTGCAAAGAGGATGGAGCCAGGCTCTTTTCAGTGGTGCCCAGTGGCAGGACCAGAGGCAGTGGGCACAAACTGAAACACGGGAGGTTCCCTCTGAACATCAGGAAACGCTTTTTTACTGTGAGGGTGACTGAGCACTGGGACAGGTTGCCCAGGGAGGTTGTGGAGTCTCCATCCATGGAGATATTCAAAAGACATCTGGACATGGTCCTGGGCAACTCCAGGCACTCTAGGTGACCCTGCTTGAACAGGGTGCTTGGACCAGAGGACCTGGTCCCTTGGACCAGCTGTCCCTTCCAACCTCAACCATTCTATGTATATTCTATGTCTAACTAGAAAGAAAATGTGACATAGCTGTAGTTTTTATGCTGAGTTGTCTAACAACCTTTAAAAGGTGGGTGATAGAGTGGTGTGTAACAATGGACATGGAGCTTTATTAAAGTTAATTTATTGCTGTTGTACCTTTGGGGTTAGTAGCATGGTAGTGTTTGGGAAAGACAATAGTAAAAGCAGAGAAATCTAGCAAAAAATTGCATCTAAATACTCAGATATGGAAAAATAATTATTTGATGACATCATATGAGACAAGGTAGCCATCTATTGAGTTTTACTCATCCTTCATGGAAATCAAAGTGACCCCTGAAGCTAAAATGGAATAATTAAACCTTAGGAAAACTATATTCAAACTCTAAGTGTGAAGTAAGGGACAAATTCTGACAGAAGAATCGAGGACAATAGCGTCATCCCACAGATTTTTGGAGGAATAGCCTGCTTCCATACTCAGTGTTTGTATGCCAAGGTGTTTCTCTATGTTGTTTTGTTGGTCACTTTTAATTCCCTGCCTCTCATCTCTTCACAGAACTTGGTTCACCCAAGCAAGGAGTCAGGACATCAGACTAGCACAGAGCAAAACTGAGCTGACAGATGTTGCTGTAGTATCTAGAAACTGCCTGTTTGAGTGCTATTTCCATACGACCCTCCCTAGAAAGTTTAAAAACCTGTATTCCTAAGAAGAGATTCAAAAGAGTTTCAGATTATAAGAAACATATTCTTTAGCATTTAAAAAAGTAGTCATTTAAACAGGCCTCCAACTTACTCTGCATTTTACAAAAAGTTTTATGTATTTAATAAACAGTGTCAGGGACCAACCTGTTTTACTTGCAGTTAATGATTTATGGCATTGCTTCAGAAAGAATGTATATGTAAAATTTGTTTTGCTAGGAATTTAAAACTGAGATTACCAGAAATTGATTTTGTATTCCTGGAATGTGGTAACTTTTATCCTTTCTGTGCTTTCTTTTCAGTAAGTACTTTTTCATTTAGCACTGCCATTCAATTTATTCAGATAAACTCCTATTTGGTTTTGTTACAAATGAGCAGAAATACCCATTGTCTTTGGTAAGAACAGATATTCTAGATAAGACTGCAGCATTGAATGAATCCGCAACATTTCAGTACACTCATATCAAAATAGAAAATCTGTTGTTAATAAATGCATTTATACAGTTTCACAGGTTCTCTTGGCTACTCTATTTCATAGTGTGGTTTCATACTTGCTATTAGGCATTTAGACTTGAAAGTATGTTGAGAATGATCTGCATGCTTTCTGCTTAAAGCAAGCCTAACCTGAGGGACTCCTCTGCAATCATTTACATTCAACCTATGTTATATAGCATTGTGCATGCTAATTTTAACAGTGGATATGTGAGAAAAGTGACTTGCCTATATATAAAAATCGGCAGCCTCTCACTGTCAATATATTTCTGTCATATGGGCCAACAGCTCTCCTTGGATACCCTTGCAGAGACAGCATTGTGTGCATGGAAAGGAATAATTGAGTCCTCTCTATCAGTTCTGGTATCAATTTTTGCTATGAGTGGTACAGGGTTGTTATGGTAGGATCCCCAATTTATTTTCTGGCTCATGCATGATTAGCAGTGGTAAACTGCATGTCAAGTGTGCTGAAAGTGCAGTCATTACTTGTATTGATCACGTTTTAGACAGAGAGAATCTAATTTGATTTTCAGTTTGACTTTTCAAGGCTGATGGCTGAACCAGGAGGAAGAGGGAATCTTTCTGTTTGTTAGTTTAGAAAATAAACTTAAAAGCGGAGGGACAGACATCACATTGCTTTCTAGGATTTTTTTTTTTTTAATAATATGATAATAAGAAGACTGCATGTTTGTAAATTAATTTGCAGATGAGTTTAACTGCCTATAAAATGAATCTCATTGCATAATAAAACCTAATAATCCTTTGAGTTCGGTTCTGTCCTTAGTAATTGTGAAACTCTGTATGGTCTCTTAGACCCATTTGCTTTTTCTTATTAACTGTTCAGTTTTATGAATTACAGCAGCAGCATATTACAGCAGGTCCTACTGTGCTAAATACCATACAAACACAAAGCAAGGGACAATGCCCTCCCCAAGACCTTACAATTTAGATAGATTAAAAGATTAATAGGAGCACACAGATGTGAAGTGTCTTGCTCAAGGTTACCCATCAGGCCAATAGCAAAACCAGAATTAAACTGATCCCTGTGTCCCAATCTAGCACCCTGTTGATTGCACCACAGTGCCTCTGGAAGTTAATTTGAGGTAATATTTTCAACTTATGCATATAAATTGCTTTAAAACCTAATTGTGATAGTCTGAAAGGCAGCTTGGTGAGAATAAAACCCCCTTGACAAGGGAAATGGAGGGCACATAGTTATACCTAAGGAAAGGCTTACTTTTCTTCTTTTTATCATCATTCATCATCCTTTGACAAGAGGATGCTTTGAATACAGTAGACAGCCTTTACAGCCAACCCTTCATGGCACAAGAGGAGGAAAGAGGCTCTTCCTATTCCCAGGCTGCCTGTTTAGTTATGAAATTGTAGTCCAGGAAGTTTTCTTGCTGCTTGAGTAACACAGTTTCACTGGGTTACCCGGAAAAGCCCACTTCCAGATGGGAGCATCAAGGACATTGTGCCCTGTTGCTATGGTCCTATACCCTGTGGGGAGCCGTGCAAGTTTTCTGAGGAGGAAAGACCTAATCACCAAAGACAGGGGCAGTCTTATGAAGAAGTTATCCAATAGAAAGTATTTCATAAATGTTGAGCCTGATTGGCAATGATTGTTCAGCTAAGCTCTTGGTCAGGAACACTTCAAGTTAAAATTTAGGCCTAACACAAGTCTCAGCATAGGCAATATTCTAATCTCATACAGCACTGGACATATGTTTTTCTAAGATACTTGAGTAACAAACAAAGCAGATCCCAAAACATACATTTTGTCTCTGTGGAGCCTGTTTGTTTCTCTCTGTGAAACTATTACAAGAACACATTGTAAGCAAGCAAGCATTGCATGAATAGTGCAGACTGTGGTTTGCTACTGATTCATTATATGCATTGTAGGACATCATATTCAGATTTTCTCTGGTTCTATAAGCCATAAAAATAATTTTAATCAATGAATAATAGATGAAGAAAATTGCAACAACTTATTTAAAGCATTCTTATCAGGAAAATTCTTTCTTCCTACCTTTTTATCTCAATACAAACTTGAAGTTTAGATTGGAATTTGAAAATTTTAGCCATTGTCTATGAGTGATAATTGCTTTTTTCTTGTGGAAAAAACCCAGCTATTTTGTGTATGTATTTGCAATGCATGCACTGCTTTTTTTTTGTAATTATTCTGTTAACTCTTTCATCATCTTTCCCTGAGGGTAAGGATTGTATATCACAGCCTCTCAGCAAACTGTGAAGAAAACAATAAGAATTACTTTTATTTTGTCTGAGCACAGAATCAAACAAGACACGTGTTGCATTCTCTTTAGCTATGTTATTACTACAAAATTGATTTTGAAATACACAGTGAGGGGAAGAGAGGGTAGTGAAGTAAGACAGCAAAACCAAAGGAAATGCTCCAAAATAAAAACACATCCTTTAAAAAGATTCAGTATTATATGTCCAATACTGTATAACTAGTTTGAATGTGATATGCAAGCTATTTAGTGATGGATATTTTGATCACATTTGAAGTATTCTATAGAGAGGCTTTCCACTACCTGATTTTTTTCTGAGAAAATACTGATAATTTATACTTTGAAGAGCTATAACTGGAAAATTAAATAGAAGGAACATTTTTAACCATTTGAGCAATAGAAAGAGTCATTGTTCAAATCGAGACAAGTGGACATTTTAAAATTATTAAATACTTTGTACAACCTTCAGACCAAGAACTATTTTCATAAATTATTCAACACATTTTTGGCTAAGAAATGCCTCACTGTTTGTATTCTAGATACTCTCAATGGTTAAGAGCCTTCCTGAATAAAATGCTGTACACATTTCCCAAAATGTAGTTCTGGATTAGAAATTCTAATGGAGGAAAACAACATGCCATCCTATGGCAGTCTAGAAAAAGTGGTGTAATTGAATAACATCCATAATTATAGAAGATGATCAGTATCAATATCTTCAATCAAGTTGGTTAGAAAACTTACATAAATAGTTCAGTTAACTTTGTAAGTTAATATTTAATAGGCACCAAAAGGCTGATCTCTGTGATACAGTAATTTTATGAGACCTATTAAAAATAGCAACTTTACATTTGTGTGCTGCCACTGCGCTGTATGGCATGCTATGTGAAGGCATGATATTTATGAGAAAGGGCTGCAATTGCAAATTCTTCCTTGTTACATTGGCTGGTTAATTGTCTATCTTACAGTCTCCCTGTTTATTAGAAATGGGTCTCTCTGTTGCCTTAGTCTGACATTTAAGAGTAGGGAAACAACAAAAACTTCAATCATATCTTAAACCTTATCACACAGGAGAGCAACTTTACTGAAAGTTGTAGCAGGCATTATATTAAATCTGACAAGGGCATGATCTCTTGTACTGTTGTTTTTATTGTTACCTACCCTTTATGCACTTTTTTTTCCTGTTGGCCTTTCCTACAATGGATAGCAGTTGGTTAAATGATCAGAGTTGGACACATCCTGGTTTGCTTGCTTTCTTAACCTGAAAGTATTACACAGTTTTTAAAAAAATATATCTGTAGACAGTCTTTGTCCTCTCTAGCCTCTCAAATATCTAAATAATTTCTCAGCTTGGAGTCTGAGGCTTTTCTGAATTTGAATGCAGCTATCTTTTCTCTCTCACTATTTCAATAATAGTTTTCCCTATTTGTCTGACATATTTCTTCCGGCTGTTTCAAATCAATTTCTTTATTTCTTAGTATTAGCATGTATTACAATTCTACGATCCTTATCCATAAAAGTTTTTCTAAAAAAATTTACATTAACAAAATACGTATATTTTTCCTTTCCCTGACATGCTTTCCCAGTCTTTATTTTTCGTTTTTCTCTTTTCGTTCTTCTGGTTTCAAATATATTCTTCAAGAATATGTTGTAAAGAATAGCTTTTCACAAAATTAACATTCTAGAATGTTTTACAGCTTATAAATGCTGAAGTGCACTATGTGAAAGATGGCACTTGTTCCCCAGGAATTTTGATTGGAATACTCATGGTTTTCTACTTCAGAAACCTTGAAACATCACATGCAATTATTTTCAGCATTAAAATCAGCTTCACACTAGCCTCTTCTCTTTAAAAGCATTAGACTACTTTGTAGAGGAGTTGAAGGTCTCTTGGCGAGGTTACAGTAGGACCTTGCTGGTTTGCTTTGAACTGTACCTCTGGTGAGGGATAATGGAGGGAGGAGCACTGGGGGTAAAACTGTGAATGGCAGTGACTTGGAAATGGTAGCCAGTCCCTTACCCTATTTGGGTGATCCATCAGTGTGTTTAAGATGAAACATAAGGCCGTGGTTCTGCTTTTGTTTCACTTACACCTTTCAGACATAACTTTCAACAAGCAGCTGCTATTCTGCCCAGTGTGGAAGGTATAGTTATGGATGATAACTGTGTTGCTTTTATCCTTATTCCGTTGTCAGCCATAATTTGTTCAGCGGCCACTAACAGGAAATGTCCTGCTAGAGTGTCAGGTTAATGAAGCTTTTATGTTAATGGGCATGATTAATGGGAGACAAATTTTAGCAAAGCTAATATGATATCCTTCCCAGAATTAGTTTCCATGGCCTCATATAGCCCTGTAACATTATCGTCCTATGATGCAGTGGGAGGGAAGGGGTGTTTAGATACAGCAATGAATGCCAGTATGAAACTATAAGAGGTAAAATACAGTCCCACTACCTGCTGAAAACAGCGAGAGAAAGACCAGAAAAATAAGACATCCTTTGTCCTATATTTGTTCTCTGTAGAGTTCTCTGAAAGTCTGTAAACTGCGATTCACAGGGGGCTTGTGAGCAACCAAAAGATAGAGCTTTGTACAATTATATGGGAAAAAAAAATGTAGGAGGAAAATTCTGTTGCTTTATTTATATACTTTAGGTAGGTTGAAAACTTCTGGAAATAAACCCCATACTAAAAGCCAAACACATTTGAAATGGCTTTTCCCTGGGTTGATATTAGACCATCCTGAAACGACCCACTTAAGTGGATACTCAGTTAATCTCATTTGCTTACCTTTGTTTGAAAAAGTGTTCAAATTCATGATTGACCTTTACTGAAAATTTGATCAAATGTGTTTATTTTTATTGTGAAATTTTAATTACAATGTCTTTATATAATTTTTAAATGTGTTTTAGTACAGAACTTGGTGTTTGTGACAATATTCTGTTTAAATTTCCAAAATTTGATCCTGAAGTTGGCAAATAATATTTGTGCATTTGTGCACAAAAAGGTACAGGTCATGAAAAACAACTCTTCTGGATAAAGTGAGGTGCTTTGTTAGACTATCTTGAACCAATGAGGTATGTCTCAAAGATTTTACTAAGTGAAGTTAAATTCAAAGACTTTGAAGGAATGGGATACAAACTGCATCAAAAATATCTTAATGCAATAATGTGGGGAAATTGCCTTATGGAAAATTATAAAGTTATATGTCAAAGTACCCTAGAATGATGTCCTGGTTTCGCCTGGGATAAAGTTAATTTTCTTCCTAGTAGCTGGTATGGTGCTAGGTTTTGCATTTAGTATGAGAAGACTGTTGATAACACACTGATGTTTTAGTTGTTGCTAAGTAGTGTTTAACACTGGTCAAGGACTTTTCAGCTTCATATGCTCTGCCAGGTGCACAAAAAGCTGGGAGGGAGCATAGCCAGGACAGCTGGCCCAACGGGGTATTCCATACCATATGATGTCATGCTCAGTATATAATACTGGGGGAAGAAGGAAGGGGGGACGTTCGGAGTGATGGCATTTGTCTTCCCAAGTAACCATTATGCGTGATGGAGCCCTGCTTTCCTGGAGGTGGCTGAACACCTGCCTGCTCATGGGAAGCAGTGAATGAATTCCTTTTTTTGCTTTGCTTGCATGCACAGCTTTTACTTTACCTATTAACCTGTCTTTATCTCAACCCACGAGTTTTCTCACTTTTACTCTTCCGATTCTCTCCCCCATCCCACTGGGGGGGTGAGCAAGTGGCTGTGTCGTGCTTGGTTGCTGGTTGGGGTGAAACCACGACAAATGGATTTAGCTTTTAGTTTATAAATGCTTGTGAAACCTCATTAGATTTTCCCCTATTGTCTTGGCTTTCCTGTGATTTTTAAGAGGCATCTTAGGTACAGATTTTTTATGTGTAAAGCTGATTTTTGTTATTTATTTTCCTCAGCAAAAGCAGTGAGGATGTTTTTTCTACCTGTGTTGACCACTATGATGATACCTTTGTTACTGAAATGCACTAGTAGGCCCACAGTGTTAGTTTTTTGGTTTTTTTTTTTGGTGTTGTTGATTTGTCTTTCTAAATAAAGACAAAATTGTGACTGGTGTTCTAATAGCGAAGGCAATTCTTACTCTTACAAGATAATTTTCTTAACAGTTGCAGAAAACAAGAGACCAAAAATACCCTGAAAACTCACGAAGTTTATTGGTGGTATTTTCAGTTTCTTCTTTCAGAGAGCAGAGCAGAGTAGTGAAAAGCTGCTGGCTTTTATAAGAGCGTATGGCAATTCCACCAGTAAGGAAAGACTAGAATGATAGGTTTTAAAGAGTAAGACTGTCCAGTTGCATTAGCTGTATATACCTTTCTCATGGCATGTGGCGCTGCATGTGTTTCTATGGAATTAGGTCTCCATTTTTTTGTTTGTTTGTTTTTAAAAAAAGGATATTATCACTATTTTAACAAATCAGTTATTCTTAAATATAAACACCTAATGATATTAGTGGCACAATTTAGACAGTGGATATTCAAGGCAGGATGAAAGATAATGATGAAAGTTTTGAAAATGAAATATTGCTTTTTATTGAAAAACTGATATTACTTTATTTTTGAACATTGGTGAAGCTATCAGGTTTTCACAAGATTTTAAGTACTCCTCTTCCTCTGCCCTGAGAAAACAAAATGTTACAAAATGTAGGGAAAGGTGCCAAAAAATAACATGCCTATTTTAATCAGAAATCACAATACATAAATCTCTAAAGAAGAAAATATTAGAACTTGCATTTGTGAAATTGCTGCTATATGTAAAGCTACTCACACAAGAAAGTAACTGAAGAATTTGATGTGTTTGTTTATTAAACAAAACTGTTGCAATTTGTCTCCATGTTTGTAAGTGCTCTGAAATGTCTCTCTGAACTGGGGAAAAGAGAAATTTTACTGATTGAGTAGAAAGATGAAAAAAATGAAAATGAACATTTACAAATATGCTGTTTGAACACAGCACAGAGTCTTTTATTTCTTTATAAAATAATATTTTTTAATCTGTTCTAATCCAGTTTGGTTTGCCAAAATAAAGCCTGCCTCTGCGGAGATTCATCCTGTTTTGACAGAAGAGGGCACTGTTTCTTTACAATTGTGTGTGGAAAAATATGCATATTATTTTAAAGATCAGTCTCTAGAGAGTATTTTGAGCCAATGAATTTAAATGTCCTCTGAATATGCTACTTAGTAAAAATAACAGGCAATGAAAAAGTAGACATTATGGTTACTTAATTGTTGTCAGCATTGAATTGTACTGACCCAAGGAACAACATGTAACCTTTAACATACTACATAAATGATTGATTTTTGTGTAATGTTCAAAGATTAAATCTATGAAACAACATCTTAGGTTGAAAATGGTAAAATGGTAAAAATTAAGCCTAATGCTACTGCTTTATGGAATGTATTAAGCATATTAATATTAATAAAATAGCTTTGCAGGAATTCAATATATGAATCAGCACTGATAGTCTCGCACTTCAGTTGTCGTCCATGCTGCTGTAGTGTCAGCCTTTATAGAGCAGGCAAACTAAAAAAATATGATCACAGTTTATGAAGGGAATAAAGGAATTAAGCATATATTTTACTTTAAAGGCTCTGACTAAGTCCCAGCTGACTTCAGGTTAAGTACTAACAAGTATCTTATCAGCCTTTTAAGATAGGGATGTTTGCTAAGTCTGGGCCTGTATGATTGACATATTTCTATATCCTGAGTGGTTTTCCCTATTTCTGCCTGAAATAATATAAGACAGGGACAGGTTTCTCCCTCTCCTCCTCTTTCCTACCAAAACCTTATCCTAAAGTTCTCCCTTCCCTATATCAATACTTTGTCTCTGTTCTCTGAGCATTTTATTTCAGCAGGGGATGGATGAACCTGACAGCTCTTCTTTGGGAAGTACTGAGTTACTCCATATCCGAGAAGACGAGGTTTGTTTGTATGGACATAGAAAACCAAGTTTCTTGCTTAATGCAAGTGATTGTGTAAACAAGTATTGAAATTTGGTCTACTCAGGGTCGATGGTGGAAGTGATGTATTCTCTTATTTCCACACAGACTCGTAATGTTGCTGCCAGCCTCATTAGCCTCTTGTCCAAGGTAAAACTTAATCATAGAAGAGTCCTAGGAAGAAAATGGCTGTGCAGAGAACAAAGAGCAAGTTTAATTAAATAACTTATTAATGAAAAACAAAGAAAAGGAATTGAGGAAGGGAAAAAGGTATTTAGAAGTTATTTCTTTTTTCTTGCTTTCATTTTATAAGTCTGTTTCCTTTCCTTCTCTGCCTATTTCTCAAAAAAATTTTGATTAAATGCAGTGCTTAGGGAAACTGGTTCCTCAATCCAGACACATTTTCATGGAAAAGCAGTAGCACAGAAAGTGGTGACACAAGAGTCTGTCAGTCTGCTCCAACTGCAGGAAAAAATCCTGCTGTAGTCTTCAGCTTTTCCTTCCTCTGCTGCTCACAGAAATATCAGGTATAAGCTGTGGCTCACTTGAAACAGGAGACAGTTATCAAGCCTGTTCATGTGAGCTACCAGAAAAGTCCTCACATTTAGTAGGACATGAATTTTATGTAGCAATAATGTGAATGCATTGGGAAGCAATGAGCTGAAGTGAGAAACTCCATATCTTATTGACAATTGCCTGAACGAGCCTTTTATAAAGCCTGGCGTGGTTGTCGGGGCTGTGGCAGCAGCCTGCCAAAGGCAGTGAAGAGAGAGATTGGCCTCTGTGTTCTTTAAATGGTCCTAAATCTTCTGTTGTAACTGCTGTCATGTTTTAAATGTTCGTAGGTGTGAAACGACTCTTCATAGTAAGACTGCACAGCAAAAACCTTTTTCCTTAAGCCTATGTATCCTAAAACAAAATTTCTGAGAGATATACATTGCCCCAATTTTTTTTGTTTGATACTTATCCTGCGAATGTCAACATTCTTAGTTACTGCAGTGCTCATTAAAGAAGTCAGGAAAGGAGATGATGTGATCTGATATAGGGAAACATTTTAAAATATAATTAATCATCTTCTGAATAAAATTCTAAAGCATTGGCATTTGATATGTCCCTATGCTAAGGATACATGAGATCATGTACAAGATGAGATACGCTATTCCTGCAGGTGATCCGTTCTGAATACTTTGGGAAATAAAAGTATTCAGAACTTGTTCTTTTTCTTAGTCATACGACCTTTGCTTGTAGTAATTTACTTCTTTGATTGTACTTATTTGATGCTTGTTGGCTTTTGTAGTTTCTGTTCATATTACTTGGTTTCTTTGCATTCATACACACTGTAACTAAAATGGGAAAGTACTGTTTTAGCAATCTTCTGCATTTGTTATTTTGACATGAAGCTACAAAATTATTACTGAGTTTTTTCTGCATAAATTCCTTAAGAAAAGTTCTTGGCTTTTTAGGACTGATATCCAAGCTGATCTTAACTTTGCTTCCGTATATAAGCCTAATTTGAAGAATTTTAGGATTTTTATGTTTGCAAATAAGACTGGAAAATAATCTGCCCACAGTGGCAAAAAGAGTAAAATGAGCCTAAAATTTTGAAGAAGGATGAATATTGAGGAATTAAAAACATGTTGTTAACTATTTAACACATTCCGCATTTGTGCTTGCCTAAGATAAATTCAGAATTTAAACACTGGTTGAATGCCAAAGTATTAAGGATAGGTCTATCGAGTTTGTTAACAGTAGAATGAAGAAAGTTCAGAACTCTATCTTTTCCATTCATTTGTTACACACAAAATGATCATTAAGTGAACATGGAAGAAACTGCTACGGAGAGACTTGAAGTAAAGATGGAGGCAAAAATACATTAGTGATACATTTATGTATATGGAACTAGATAAACCCTGTTGTTAATAGACAACAACTGGAAAAATACATTGCTTTTGTGTTCCGTTGTGGCATTTGCTGTATGCCCACCTGATACTCACAATGCTGAAAACCTTTACCTCTGACAACCATGATGAAAGGCAAATGAAAATGCATTTCCAAATATTTCTGCTGGAGGTGAGAACAGAGATAAACCTAATGTTATTCATTTGGTTGCATTACTCAAAAATCACACTTCTCATGTAAAAATCACAAAGCAATTTGAAAATATTTAATGAAGTAACCAGCAGACACTCCTTGTAAAGCAGAAAATACAGCTTAATCACAGACAATAAAGCAAAATTGTTAACCAAAGCAACTTCTTTGCTGTGGGCGAAATAGTAAAAATCTTCCCAGTACTCAGATAAATATTTTTGTTTTCATATTTTTTTTGCCTATGGCATAAGATATGCTTATATATCACAGTACTGACTTCTGCTTTTCATAAGTACATGAGAAAGGTCTTAAACTGGCTGTAGTTTTAACAGCAAATTAACCTCAATCCTATGAGATGCTGAAGATGGGTATTTTAATGAGCTATAGGTTCCCTTAGTGTGCCATTTTTTATTGCCCTCCTCACACACCTTTTTGAAGGCAATCTCTGGCAGGATGCTATGTCCATGAAAACATAATTAGCCTGATTTAGAATAAGATTTCAGGGTGATTTTTGTGTCATGATTTCAAGAGAGAGAGAGATCATAACTTTCTAGGGATGGGTTGGGGGGTGGGTGGTTGTTCATTTTTTAATATAGAAGATAAATCTATTATGGATTAACACATTAGTTTGTTTTGCTTGAAACATTTTTGAAATACCATATTTTTATTTTTAAATCTTTGATTTCTTGCTAATTAAGAAATTCAAAACTAATTAAATTCTTTACACATTAATGCCTTTTCCTTTAACTATAATATTTTGTGAAGATTTTTAAACAAGGTTGAAAGTTAGGGTGCTGTGTGCTTTCAACTACTTTAACTTCTTTTTTCTCTGTCTTCTAATTTCAGTACTTTTTAAGCAACTTGCTCAAAGTTTTGAGTTCTTTGAGCACAGGATGTGCAAAAATTACTGATTCTTCCCTATCTTATACTTAAGTTGAAGATGTTACATGGTCTTCAACTCCTTGCTGTAACTGAAGCCAAAAAGTGGTGTAATGATAATAAATTGAATTACGTTATTAAAAAATATAAGATGGGAGGTCAGACATTTTCTTCTTTCTTTTTAAGCTGATATGATTTAAATTAAATTCATTGTATTTTTTAACGCAGATACGTTTATAGCTGTATTCTTATTGCTCTCCATGATTTAAAGGAAATAATTAGTACAGTGACAAGTAGAACTTGAAATAAATTATTTAATCTGGCCAGGATATTAATTTTTGAAATGTTAATACAATAGCTCCTTGAATGACTAAAGATGTCCTAATGTTCTTGGAATTATAGAGTTGGTTTTAATGTCGGGGATATTTTAAAGAAGTTTTTCATTCTCTTGTCAAGATTTATATAGGGTTTTTTTTGTCTCCATATTTTCTGGTGATAGCCTCATGCAGATACTAAATGTGAAGCAGATATGTGCAATTTCAGTTATACTAGACAGAAAGCAAATCATAGAAATTTGGCTGACAGAGATCAGTGTGAATATGCCATTTGCAAAACATTTCTTTGCTCCTTGACCTTTGTCCAAGAATATTAGGGATTCCTTTCAACATACCAAAGGCTAGGTCTGGGACATAATATCTGACAGATACAGAATGAGAATGATAGGGAAAAAAAACCCTAAAAGATGGTGTCTTTTACTCTTTCAAATTAGCATTTTTCGGTTCTTATAATTATTTTCCAAATTAAGTATTGTTTTGTCATTGATACTGTATACAATTAATTGTTATGTAGGTGAAGTCCACTGTGAAAAATAAGGATGTCTGCAGGAAATGTTAATCCCAAATGTATATACTCAAAACTAATTTGAAAATTATGCATACAATCATAATGACTTTAGCTCATGCATCCATTTAACTGAATCAATTCAATGTTGAGGTGACCTGCTGTGAGTTCCATAATGAAATCTGGATTCACATAAGTCAGTTCTGGTCTGTTACAAACTGGGACTGTGCCTTATAAAAATCATTGCAGTACTAATTTTCTTCCACTTCTAAAAAATGTGCATAATTGATGAAGGATTCATTAGTTAAAACTTTCAAACAGACTTCAAGATGTCAACTTTTATACACACTGTGTTGAACAGTATGTAGCTGAACAAACTGGAATGTAAAGAACTGGAATTTATGACCAGTTTTGTTGGCTGTAGATTCTATTATCCTTTTCTTGGTGACAAATACAATAAAATTATCTTTGATGCTATCAATATTGCATGTCAAACTGTGAACAACATGAAACATCCATATTTTAATTGCAGCTGTTTATATCTGGATTTATTTATTAGCAATATTTCAGGGTAGTTGACAATTAAAACGGAACCTATATAATACATTGTGCAATTTTGTTCAAGATAATCTTGACATTTTAACACGAACAAGCTGTGTCTGAAGGAATTCTGCAATTCTGTTTTGTTGTTGTCAATTATGATTTGATGCTGTCCTGTAAAGAGGCTGTAAAACAGATTTTGGAAGTTTGTGCAATAGGGTGTAGTAACCATCTGTAAGGCTTTGTTGCACTGTTTTGGCGGTAGGAAAGAATGAACTGATTTTCAGACATTAAATATTATTAAAATATTAAAGCACCCATGCTGATAATATGAAATAAAGTACTAGTACTTGCCTTCTTTTGCTTTGGGCACTAGAATAAGATTCTATTTATATTTTCTATTAGAAAGAAAAGATCTTGAATCTACAAATAAGTTGCACCTGCACATTATTTTAGTCCAGCTTTTATTGCTGAGGAGAGGTTAACATCCTTTCTTCTCCTTTTGACTCTGGGGTATTAAACCCTAAAGCCTGCTGTCGTGAACCTGCTGCTTGAAGTAAAATCTCCATTTAGACATTCTAAAGCAAACTGTGGCCATCTTTTGCTCACAATGTTTTGTTTCTATTCGTCCTGTCATTATCTGGAATGTCTTTCTCATGCTGTGGTGGGGTTTTCTTTGCTATACCAACTGCAAACTCCTGCACCAGGAATTTCTATGCCATGGCAAAAAAACATTTTTTCCTTGAATTTCTTTGTTCAGCATTGCTTCCATATAAATCTCTCTCTAACTTTCTTTGGTATCTTGGAGAGATATAGATATAGATATATAGATCTATATCTATATATAAAGAACATGGTCTAGTTTTGTTTCTTATCATAGAATCATTTAGATTAGAAAAGACCCTTAAGATCGTGGAGCCCAACCGTTAACCTAACATTACCAAGTCCACCACTAAGCCATGTCCTTAAGTGCCACATCTACACATCTTTTAAATACCTCCAGGGATGGTGACTAACCACTTCCCTGGGCAGCCTGTTCCAGTGCTTGATAGCCCTTTCGGTGAAGGGCTAATATCCAATATCCAATCTAAATCTCCCCTGGTGCAACTTGAGGCCATTTCCTCTTGTCCTATCACTTGCTACTTGGGAGAAGAGACCTACACCCACCTCCCTACAACCTCCTTTCAGGTAGTTGTAAAGAGTGGTAAGGTGTCCTCTCAGCCTCCTTTTCTCCAGGCTAAACAACACCAGTTCCCTCAGCTGCTCCTCATAAGACTTGTTCTCTAGACTCTTCACCATCTTTGTTGCTCTTCTTTGGACATGCTCCAGCACCTCAATGTCTTTCTTGTAGTGAGGGGCCCAAAACTTAAGACATTTTTTGAGGTGCAGCCTCACCAGTGCTGAGTACAGGGAGACAATCTCTTCCCTAGTACTGCTGGCCACACTATTTCTGATACAAGCCAGGATGCTATTGGCCTTCTTAGCCACCTGGGCACACTGCCGGCTCATATTCAGCTAGCTGTCGAGCAACACCCCCAGGTCCTTTTCCTCTGGGCAGCTTTCCAGCCACTCTTCCCCAAACCTGTAGCGTTGCATGGGGTTGTTATGACCCAAGTGCAGGACCCAGAACTTAACCTTGTTGAATCTCATACAATTGGCCTTGGCCCATTGATCCAGCCTGTCCAGGTCCCTCTGCAGAGCCTTCCTACCCTCCAGCAGATCAACACTCCCGCCCAACTTGGTGTCATCTGCAAAATTATTGAGGGTGCACTTGATCCCCTCATCCAGATCATTGATGAAGATATTAAACAAAATTGGCCTCAATACTGAGCCCTGGGGAACACCGCTTGTGACCGGCTGCCAACTGGATTTAACTCCATTCACCACAACTCTTTGGGCCCAGCCATCCAGCCAGTTTTTTACCCAGCGAAGAGTATGCCCATCCAAGCCACGAGCAGCCATGCTCCTGAGCCTTTAAGATTTCCTTCTTGAAGAATGATTAGCCTTCCTGGACTCCTTTACCCTTCAGGACTGCCTCCCAAGGGACTCTGTCAACCAGGCCTCTAAATAGGCAAAGTCTACCCTCCAGAAGTCCAAGGTAGCAGTTCTGCTACCCCCTCTCCTTATTTCTCCAAGAATCGAAAACTATAACTTCATGATCACTGTGCCCAAGATGACCTCCAGCCATCACATCGCCCACAAATCCTTCTTTGTGTGCAAACAGCTGGTCCAACAGGGTGCCTTCTCTAGTTGGCTCACTCACAACTGTGTCAGGAAGTTATCTTCCATGCATTCCAGGAACCTCATAGACTGTTTCCTCTCCACTGTATTGTATTTCCAGCAGACATCTGGTAAGTTGAAGTCCCCCATGAGAACAAGGGCTGGCGATCGTGAGACTTCTCCCAGCTGCTTATAGAATATTTCATCTGTCTCTTCATTCTGGTTGGGTAGTCTATAACAGACTCCCACCATGATATCTGCCTTGTTGGTTTTTCTCCTGATTCTTACCCATAAACACTCAACCCTTTCATCATCATTGTCAAGCTCTAGATAGTCAAAGCAGTCCCTAACTTACAGGGCTACCCCACTGCCTCTCCTTCCTTGCCTGTCCCTTCTGAAGAGTTATAGCCATCCATTGCAGCACTCCAGTTGTGCAAGTCATCCCACCATGTTTCTGTGGTTGCAACTATATCATAGTGTTCCAGCTGCACAATGGCTTCCAGCTCCTCCTGTTTTTTGCCCATGCTGCGTGCATTGGTGTATATGCACGTCAGTTGGGCTATTGATCCTGCCACCTTTTTTGGGGGGAGAAACCCTAATTCCTATGTGACTATTCTCCGGTGCTTCCATAGTTTCTAACGCATCAACAACACTTGTGTCTTTGCTGCCCATTGGTGCCCAAACAATATTCTAATTTTTCAAATATGCTTAAAATACTTCTTTCTTCTTGTACACTCAATTTTTTAATATTTAGTTAATTTTTCCAAAAGCTTTCATTTGGTGACTGTGAACAAGATAGTTTTTATATTTCAAAGACAGAAGATCAAATTATACTCCAAGACACTTTAGAGAAATTATTCACTGAAATATTTTTTGTGAAATAAGTAGAATAACATCCTAAGCAACTGAGAGAGTTATTTAAAATTGGTCCTTGTTTGGTCAAATTTTGTATTCTTTTTTAAATTATTTTTTATTTCATTGCTGTAATTGCTAAGATCTTCCTTTTTGCAAATCTTGTTTACAACGAAGTCACAGAACAGCTCAGTCTCTTCAAGAGCCTTTGTTGAATGACCAGTAATTAAATCCATAGTACTCTCCAACTCACAATAGGCATTTCTGACATCTTACTGATATTTGAATATCTTTTATTATTTCAAATGCTGATGGTTTTGCTGCAAAAGAAGGGAAATATCAACTTGACAAAACTATTCTAAGTGAAATGTCAGTGTTCTAACTCCTTCCATTTTCTAACTCAAACCATTTTTTCATTGTCAGGGCAATTTTCCTGTCCTTCTCCGTTCCCCACCAGAAATTCAGAACATACTGTGCTTAATCATTTCACTTTTTTTTTCAAAATGAAATAAAATAAAATAAAATAAAACAAAAGTGGTTTTTAAGTACTCCTAACTTTAATTAGCACTCTTCTGATCTGTTTGACGTACACTCAGTATGTCTCTATGTACCTTTCCTTCTTTGGCAGTCTGTCTAATGCTGATTGCTATTTTCCTTGTAATAGCAATAGTGAGTTTCAACTAATTAAAAGATTCTGATCTGGTATTAGAAGAAAATTTACATAATGATTTTTGTTTGTTAAAATGCTGAATAAATATTTTCCTCTTGAAATGAACAACCTGTATAAGCTTTCTCTAATCTACAGAATCTTAGTGGTTTTTGCAAAGGACCTTCTGGTCTTCCTTTTTTCTTAAGCATAAAACAAGTTAATGTTTTGTAAACGTTTTCATCTCTCATGCTCTCCATGAAGCCAAATGCTATTGAAACAATATTTATAAACACAAGCTTATAAAACACATTATCAAAGAGAAAAAATTGCACAAAAATATCCACAAAGTATCAAAATGCATAGAATATCTCCATCAAAAATAATATATATTACCTCTTGGTACCTGAGATTCTGTTTACTAAGTCCCATAATTGTAACCTTTTTGTTCAGCAACAGTAAAAAAACTTTTGACAGTATATTGTAGTGATTGTCTTTCTCTCTCTCTCTCTCATGTATCTTCTCTTCACAATAATATTCTTTCTTTTTCTGAAAAAGGAAAAAAAAAAACAACCTTGTACTCCATTGGAAATGTGAAATAACAAAAGGAGAATGCATTGTGTATAGGTCTTACTCAAAGTTATTTACGCTGATGGATACCATTCTTTTGATTTCAGTATCTTCTGATTTAAGTATGTATTTTGTTAAGGGGAAAATGCACAAACAAGACTTTGGTAATCAGTAAAAGGACTGAATTTGAGTGGCAAGATATGCTTTTGGTGAAGCTGTGTTTTGTTTTGTTTTGTTTTGTTTTGTTTTGTTTCCCCAGGAATGATCTGTATCCTGTGTTGGAATTTAGAACTTGCATCACCTAATTCCCTTTGCTATAGGTAGGAATCCTATTGGATTAATTGGAGGGAGACCAGATTAATCTCAATTTGTAGGTCTCTTTTTTTTGTTTGTTTTGAAGTCTTAAAGATTCCTATTCCAGAAACATATCTACCCTGGCTGGTTCTTGGCCAAAATCAATGTCCATCGGTTTTCCACTGATTACCACTCAGAACTAGGTCTTGGCCATAACTGTTAATGACATCGGTGTCTATGTTACTAATTCAGAGCAGGAGGGTCATCTAACTGAGCTGTTGAGGTTCCTTTGGCTTTTTGTATCCATGGTATAGTGCATTGTATCCTGCTATCCCAAAGAAATTTAAAATTCCCAGAAAATATCCTTCAGTCATACCAACTGAACAAATTTAAGATACTTCCTTTCACAGTTCCCGAATGTGGTATGTGAATGCACAATTATCTTCGAATGAGTCACATAATAAAAATTATATGTACAGTTTGTAAAGTTTAATTCAAAGTTGGCCTATTCTTGCAATCTAAACATCAGTGGTTATACTTTCAGATATTTATTATTCTGAATACATACAAATATAGTGATTATTTGTATAGAAGCCAGTTTATTCTCTGAAAGCCCATTCTCATGTTTCCTTCTGGCAAAAAAACTAGGATATTCTTTCTTCATAATTCTAGTGGTCATTACCAACCTTTCAATGCAGGGGAATCAATAGTTTAATATGAAGTATGAAGATTACTGTTAATGTTTTGCAGGAGAGCTGATAAGGAATTAATAGTTCTTAGTGGAATTTTCTGATTCATTAAAACTCTTCATGGGGAAGAATCAATTTCAGCCAATTTCCTATCTCAAAAATGGTGAAAGAAGTTTCTAAATTATCATCATCCAAATTAAAAAGTTCTCTTTTTAAAAAAAAAAGTAAGAAAAGTAATAATTTGTAAGACTGAACTGGAAAAAAAATATCTGAAGCGTTCTACCTGAAAATATCAGTATCTTTTGTGTTTTGATTTTTTTCATGACTGCTTCTGAGGCGTTTTTTGTTTGTTTGTTTTACTGAAAGAGTAATGTATATTAAATATATATACCTCTGGACTGTAGGAAAACAGTGGTTTTCAGACTTATTTGACAAACATTTCTCAATATATGCATTGTTTGTGCTTACTCGTACTGTAATGATTTGGCATAATCTTTAGTGGATTTCTGCATAGGTACACACTTATCCTTTAATGCATTTTGCACTGTTTGGAAGATTTTCTTCAGACTGACATTTGAAAAGATGAGAAATGCCTTTAAGCATGAATTCACTCAAAAATTTAGATGATTAATATGTTGCAAAATTCCTGAATTCTACAGAAAGTGAAATAGGACACTCGTCCTTTCATTTTTATATAGCATCAGTTACATGATGGTGTAGAAATATTCAAGAAATAACTCATAATCAATTTTATTGGCATTCCGTACTTAAGGTCTGTATTTTCAGAAGATGAATCTGTAAATCACCTTTGTCTAAACCTGCAAGCATTTAGTATTCAGGTGATCAAGTTCTGTGTCCTCTGCCTCCCACCCCTCTGCATGTCCCATCTGGAATCATGAAAAGCTCTGTCCCTCTTAAGTTTAATTCTAAGCCCATTTATTCTGAAGTGATTCATTCTTACTATAATGGTAGTTCTGATCCATGTTTGTTTGGGGTGTTTTGTTTGCATACTGTGTACAATAGTGCTAGAAATATAAGCCTTTCCAAGTAGATTGGATGTTTCTAGGAACATAACGTGATTTATGGAAATGAAAATAGTTAATGTTTTCTGGTTGATTTGATTTTGATTTTTTTTATTTATCTTTTCCTCATCCCTCTGTTGATTTCTGCTAGCTTCCTCTACTTACTGTTACCATTTCTCCAACCTAGCAAACTAGGTGAGCATACTGAATAAAGTTCAGATTTTGCTGAACTGAATGTTATTTGTACTTTTCACAACATCTTCAAGCTTCAGTACCTCTCCAAAATTCATGATTTCATTTTTTATTTTCTTGACCACAGCAAAAATCCTTTTGGTATTTGCCTTTATTCCACTTTGATTTCTGACAAATTCTGATTTTCTTAGCCTTCCAAATACAAGTTATTTCTTTCTTGCAAGGGCTGTTGTTCCCATCCTTTGAATCCATCTTTAGATTTTACTGTTGTTTACTACTTCTTGTTTTTTCTTGATTTTACTGCTATTTTTCCGTTCCATCACCAATATTTGCTTAGCTCCTATGCTTCTCAGTTTTATTTCCTCTTCTCTCTTCTTCTGTATGTTAATCTATTGAACCTTCCCTGCCTCTTTTCACAGAAATATTTTACCACCGAAGGATCTCTCCATATTTTTTTCTTTGAAAAAATAGGTACAAAAGGAAAAAAACCCACCCAACCAACCAACCAAAAAACACCAAAAAAACCCACCCTCAACCTACTTACTTCTGTAAAAGTAATTACAAAGATCCATTTTTCTTCAGTTTTTGAGTTTATGTTCTGCAACAGCATACAATATATGAAGCGATCTCTTTGAGCTGTATGCACAGACTCTACGCTGTCCTTTTAAAAAGCCTTTTAAGTTCCCAGATCACTGGCTATACTCACAGGAGTGAGTATATCATCATAGTATATAATCTGTTTCTGTTTGGGTTTTTTTTGCTGCCTCTTCACTAGTTTTCTATGTGTATTGAATGTGGTCCTTGCGCGAGAGATAGCAGTCTTCTGTGTCTGGAAAGCGTCTATCAGACAGTGATATAAGTAAGAATACCATTTTATGTTTAGACACCACTTAATATAAAAAGGAACCTGTAAGAACCTTCCAGCTGCTATAATGCAATACTAACACAAAAAAGTTATAAGTCTTTTGTTGTACCAAGGAAAGAGGAATCTTGTGGAAACCACTCAAAGATGATTCCTATTCCTGTAGAAATTATTTGTGAATATTATTCCTTTTAAAAAGCAAATCATGTGTAATATAGGTCAGTCATGAAGACGACAGTGACTTTGTGAGGAAAAATCCAGTTTATTAACTCATACTTAATTTTCTGATTATTTACTTTCAAAAAGCAAAGTGGTTGAGTATCCGTTAAACAATCTGTTAAACAATTTCTTCTAGAGTGAAAAGAAAAATAACTTTTCTTCAGCAATGAATGTACAGGCAACTTGGAACATTGCTTATTTGGTGAAGGTCTGTGAACTATTGTAACTTTACTATTGGGAACATCAATGTTTAATTTTTTCCAATATGGTTTTTGTTATGAGTAACTGTTCAAGTTAAAAAATACATCAAGAACTATGGTATATAGGAAGGAATAAATGGAGACTTAGAAGCCTAAACAACGGTAAAATATAGAGCTTTCTTTTCAACGCTAAACATGATTATAAATCACATTTATTACACATGTGCATAGGACCAATGTGCAGCACTGTGTTAGGAGTAGGCAAACACAGTAATGAACAGCCTCTGCCCAATATCATTGCAACATGAGAAAAAAAAACCCCACAATAAACCAGCTACGCCATGAAGTAATGGGCATACTGTGAGCAACACACTGGCAGCAACTTTGCTTGTTCTATGAGCTACTGTCTATGATGGGAGGCTTATCTGAGGGTTTAACTAAATTGAAAGCAAAGGAGGTGCTTCTGGAGAAAGGCATGAAGAAGATGAACCATAAATTAAAGCTGACGAAGTCCTGTCTGCTCTGGCCAACATAGAAACACAAGAGTTACCCTTGAGAGAACTGCTATGGCTGCAGAATGCCATGATAGCACTGCACAGGGAAATAATTTTGGCTTTTTGAACATTACATTACCGTGTTCTGTTAGAATAATTTTAATTATTTCCATTTCTTTCCTGACACAGATATACAGTTTCTTGTTTGGTAGTTGGATCTTTGCAAGAATGGTTCAACATAATGCATGCTGAGTGTACGTGTAGTCATTATAGTAAGAAATGGAGGAAAAACTCCTATGGCATAAAGCAAAGAAAATCAAAATAAAAAATTGGTAGATTCCTGGTTTTATTGCTTCTGTTCCCGAAACCTGAATCTCTAATTGTTGGTTTCCACCACCCCCTCCCCCCCCCAGATAAGACAATAGTAATTGTAATTGCATGTATTTATATGTGTATGTATATGTATAAACTCATAGACATTTGTATTTTATAAACTTTCAGCCAGGCTTGTCAAGGCATAAACAGTGATTGGTATTTTACTTCCAACTATATGCAAATTGCTCTTAAACTGAGAAGATAAATGGGCCAGATCTTCTACTAATGTAAATTAAACAGCCTTATTGACTGAAATGACATTATGCCAACTTAAATCATGAGGGGATCAGGACCATTTAAGTTTTAAAAGTGCATCTGAAAAATTGTCATTTTTTAAATATTGGCCAAAACCCTCTGTAATTATACTGGTTTCAAGGGAAGATACCATGCTTCTGGAAAAAGCCAGGTCTTATGCTAGTACTGAAGCCTCTTTGATAAGCAAAACAGACATCCCATCCTGGGCATCTGCTTTACTTGTAGTGAAATCATTTGATTATCAGCTTCTTACAAGCTACACAGAAAGCTCCTGTGGCATTGGCCTCTGAGATTCAGGAGCCCATGAGTCAGATGGAGGCCTCTGGAGC